>NC_083418.1:55869643-57312143 GCF_020745735.1 Hemiscyllium ocellatum
TAAGCAAATGGTTTTTATTTAGAAATAGAAACATTTTTATGCCATGTTCTATATCATCCAGATTGTTCATTTGTGACTCTTTGACAGTATTGATGGTCAATAAAAATATTCTCTGCATTACTCAAAACAGTGGTGTAATCAAAACATTTGAATTGTTATAACAAATATAAACAATGGAAAATGATATTACTGTAACAGCAAATAACACACGAAAAACAATGGAAATGATGTGACACAATACAAATAAAGACTTTGAAACATTACATACTAAATAGCATCTTCAGAAAAGTGAATTATGAGACCAAAAAGGACAATACAAAATGTGCAGTTAAAAGTGGGTGTCAAAATAAAAGGCAAGATGTGAAAATGGGTAAAATATTCCTCATGTAACAGTAGCTATTGATGCTATACTGTCTGTGCTTGAGAACCATCACCTACCTCTGGTTTAATGACATCTTCCACTGCAGTAATTCCATTAAGAGGCTGCAATCTTAATTCATGAATAAACTTAAAGTGAAGAAATCATAGACCTCACCATTGCCAAAGGTGTAACACCCTCAGCACATTGCCTTCCCTCCTTCACTGTAACATAGCATCATTTCTTTTTAATATATGATAATAACCAATTAATTTATTTAGATATTTTCAATCAACCTTTTCTGGGCAAGAGGAGAGTTAAACCAAGGCTTTCTAGCATAGAGATAGGGACATCATGATTCCACCATAAGAGATAGTCTTATAGATAGTCAGTAGTGTCCTAGACCCAACTATCTTAAACTGCTTGACCAATGACCTTTCCTCCATGAGAAGTGTAGATGTTCATCAATCACTGCACAATGTTCAGCATCATACACAACTCCTCAGATACTCAAACAATCCATGTGCAAATGCAACATGATTGGGAAATACCTCGGCTTGCAGTGACAAGTGGCAAGTAACTTTCATGCCGCATAAATGCCAGGCAATGACCATCTCAATAACAGACAATCCAATCACTGCCCCTTGACATTCAATGGTTGTCACCATTACTGAAACTCCTACTATCAACATTTGGGGGTGGCGGGGGTTGGGGGTTACCATTGGCTAAATATGAACTGGACTCACTTTCTAACTACATTGATTGCAAGAGCAGGTTAGATGCTAGGAACATTGCAGTAAGTAACTGACCTCCTGTTTCCCTAAAGCCTGTCCACTTTCTATAAGTTAAATGTCAGGAGTGTGATGAAAACTCCTCACTTGCCTGGACAACCACACTCAAGAAGCTTGATGCGATCCAGGACAAAGCAGTCCACTTGATTGGCATCATATCACTCCCACCACCACAGACACCCAATAGCAGCAGTATGTACCATCTACAAGAGGCACTGCAGAAATGCACCAAAGATCCTTCGATGGTACCTTGGTACCTTCAGAACCCACAACCAGTTCCATCTGGAAGGAAGACACGTGGGAACACCACCACCTGCATGTTCCCCTCCAAGCTACTCACCATCCTGACTAGGAAATATATGGCTGCTGTTTACTGTTCAAAATCCTCCAATTCCCTCCTTAATGGCACTGTGGGTGTATCTACATCACACAGACTGCAACAGTTCAAGAATTAGAATTAGAATTCAAATTAGATTTTATTTTCACATATACACAAGTTCAGAAATACGGAAGCACAGTGAAGAGTATATGGTCACTATTCTCTGACCCCATCTTAAAATACTAAGTACAACTAAGAATTTTATAAAATGAAAAGAAATAAAAGAAACAGAGCCTAAAGAAAAAGAAAACTGTTGGATCTTCCTGATTGCCACAAAGTAAGTCCAATACGGATGGTCCAAGCATCACTCAATTTATTAATTCATATCTGATGATAATATCTGAAGCTCCATTAGAGTCATAGAGATGAACAGAATGAGCACAGACCCTTTGGTCCAACTTATCCATTGTGACCAAATACCTTAACCTAATCTAGTCCCATTTGCCAGCACTTGGCCCATATGCCTCTATACCCTTCCTACTCATATATCCACGCAGATGCCTTTTAAATGTTGCAACTATACCAGCCTCCACCACTTCCTCTGGCAGCTCGTTCCATACACGCACCATCGTCTGTGTGAAAAGGTTGTCTCTTAGGTCCTTTTTATATCTTTCCTCTCTCACCCTAAACCTATGCCATCAAGTTTTGGATCCCCACCCCACAGAAAAGACCTTGTCTATTTATCCTATCCATGTCCTTCATGATTTTACCCTTCAACCATAGCAGTGGGATTCTCCAAGCCAAACTTCATGAGCTCTTGCTGTTCTGTCAATTCCTTTCCTCCACCAGTGAATGCTTCAGCATTGTGGGTAAGCTTTGCCTAGAGGAAGATATGAAATGCAAATTATTCTATTCTCCCCTACCATGAAAGGAATGTTCATTGAACAGAAGTAGCACAGTGTCTCAGTGGTTAGCACTGCTACATCAGAGACCAGCCTCAGGCAACTGTCTATGTGCAGTTTGCATGTTCTCCCAATGTCTGCGTGGGTTTCCTCCGGGTGCTCCGGTTTCCTCCCACAATCTAAAGATGTGCAGTTTAGGTGAATTGGCCATGCTAAATTAGGTGCTTTAGTCATGGGAAACGTAGAGTAATAGGGTCGGGGAATGCGTCTGGGTGGGATACTGGGAGAAAGTGAGGAGTGCAGATGCTGGAGATCAGAGTCAAGAGTAGGGTGTTGGAAAAGCACAGCCGGTCAGGCAGCATCTGAGCAGCAGGAGAATTGACATTTTGGGCAAGAGCCCTTCATCAGGAATGAGGGTAGGATATTCTTCAGGGGGTCGGTGTGGACCTGGTGGGCCAAATGGCCTGATTCCACAGTGTAGGGATTCTATGAGAAGTCCTCTGATACTACTGGTGCCATCCTCTCTGGCAACTTCTGCAACTGTAGAATATGATTTCTCATAACAACACTGACCTTTCAACATCCAACACTCTTATTGTGAGGGTCGAGTGAAATGACAGCTATCTCTAAGACAACTGCATTTTACAATCTCGTTGCCACACTCAACTCACCAAAAACATGACTTTAGGTTTTGCAAAAAATCTGGCAGTGATTTATACTTTTTAAATGTATAAATATTATTACCTTGGAATCTCTTATGCCCTTCTTAACGCACTGCTTGACTACCCTGGGAATTGCACTATTTCCAGATGCAAATCAGCTGCCTTGTTTGCTACATAAATACATCAAAAGTAAGTTATTTGTTGTATCCTGAAGGTATGAAAAGTTCTATATGAATACGAATTTTCCTTTTTTCTTCAACCATCATGAATGTCATTGGTTAAGCTAGATAGGCCAGCTGGTATTTTTGAGTAAGTGTCCTGGTGAAGAGGAGAAGTGATGTTAATGCCTGGTTTTGACATTGAGACTGATTGCAGTGTGTATTTGCATTGGGAAGGAATTGCTTTTGGCACCATTTGAGCGATAAGGATGAATCTAAATTGATGGGATAATAATGTTTAACAATTTCTTTCTTACCAGATGGGAAACATGTTCATGAGAGAGTTGAGGGTAGAAGCTCTAGAAATAACCTGGAACTTTTTTTTTATTTTTCTGTCCACATTAATCCATGAGTAACAAAATGGTTGGAGACCCATGTGACTGTGCACTGCACCCTGCTTAATTATTAGATATGCTCTTTCAGAAAGTAGCATTTTGGGATAGTGTATAATTAATTTCAGTCATGACACTTGTTGAGCACTTTGGAGAAACTGGTGCCTTTGAACCTATACTTCCCAAATCTCTCCACCATTCTGGTTTACTTTCACCGAGGACCTAGGTTGGTTGTGGATTTATTGATTGATTGCTGAGACTAGTCAATGACTCAATTATAGTTTGATCACACCAAGATAGTAGAAGGTGAGCTAGAGGACTTTGTGATGTGTTGCTGATGTCTCTACCTCTGGACCAGGAGACCTAGGTTGAAGTCCTACCTGCTCCAAAGGTATGTAACAACATCTCTGAATAAGTTGATTAAAAAGTGAGCTAGATGGAACTTAGATTTATTTCTTCTTAGAGACCGGGGGCTGGATTTTCTAAATCCACGTCATAAGAGTCTGAACGATGTAAAAGCAGGTATAAGTATGCACTTTATTTGAATATATCTCCCAGATTGCTCCCTGGAGACTCCATCAATGCTAGAAATCTGACCTTTCCCAAGAGCATACAAGTGGGGGATCATTTCAAAACCTGATGACACGGTTTGCTGCATTTGTAACTGGAGGTGACAAATTGAAAATCATCAAGGTAAGTACAAAGATGACAAGAGGAAATGTTTTTTTTCACAGAGCAAGTTGTTGTAATCAAGCATGCACTGTTGAAAAATAAATGAGGTAACAGTTTTTGAAGCGAAATTGGTTAAATACTCAATGGGCAAGGGGACAGCACAAGCTTGCAATATTCTATATTGCAATGATATGGCCTGCACCCCTCAGGAACTGGTTCAACTCAATCCTGAAGCAGAGCATGGAGTCAGCACTCACTGGAGCAGCAGGCAATTCATTCCAGTGGTTCATTATGGTCTGTGAAAGAGCCATATGAAATACTATACATTAAGCTTGTTAAACAAAATTGAAAGGCATGGGATAAAATTAGCAGTAGTAGCATGGATATAAAATTAGTAAAGGGATAGTGAACAGAGAGAGACCAAAAAAATTGCTTTTTCAGGCTGGGGGGAGTAGTCAGTGAAATTGTCTACAATTCACAGCCAGAGCTACTGCTGTTTGCAATTTATATGAATGACTCAGTTTTGTGGGCAAAGGCCATAATTTTGAATTCTGCAGTTGAAAGAACTTGGAAATGTAGAATACAATGAAGAAGATAATGAGGGACCTAAAGAGGACATATACAGCTTGGTGAAATAGGTGGACAAATGGCTGATGATTATAAATGTAGAAAAGTGCACAGTGATCCATTTTAGTATAAACAATGAGGAGAAACAATTCATGTTATGTGGTGCAGTTTTAAAGTAGGTCAAAGAACAGAGAGGCCTGAGGGTGTTTGCACGCAAACCATTGAAGGGGATTAGGTTTTATATAGATGCATGAATTAGAAAAGCAAGAAAATTGTGCAAAATGTTTATTAAATACTAGCTTGGCTTCAGTCAAAGCATTGTGTCACGTACAGGACACTGCACTTAATAAAGGACCAGAAGGCTTTCAAGATGGTACCGACACAAAGAGATATCTTAGACTGTTTCTAGGAATGGGGAATTACAGTGATGTGCTTAAAATAAAGAATCTGAGATTGTCTCCTTAGGGCAGAGAAGACTAAGAGGAGATTGGATGGAGATGTTCAAAATCGTGGAGGGCTTAGATAGAGTAAGCAAAACAAAATGATTTGCAATGCTTTAATGGTTGATAACTAGAGGGCACAGATTTAAGATGAATGGCAAAAGAACCACAGACAACTTGAGGGAAAACAATCTTTATGCAACAAGTAGTAAAGATTTGAAAGGCAGTCTGGCAGAGTGGTGCATGCAGTAGCCTTCAAATAGGAATGGGACAAATGCAGAAAGCAGAATAAATGAAGGTGTGGGGGAAAGAGTGGGGAAACTGGAAGATATGGATTGCTCTTAAAAAGAGCTACCACGTAATCTGATGAGCTGAATGGCCACTTTCCTTGCTGTACTATTCTCTATTTCTATTATTCAATAACTATCTAATAGCCAGTGTATTCTTGCTCTTATATAGTTTAAATTCACAGAAGGGCATCTTCTCCAGCTGTCAATCACTAGAGATTAAACTTGTGAATTAAAAGCACTTTACTAACTGAATAAACGAGCATCATCCAAAGGCCATTATTCTTTTAGGAGTGCATATTTCAACATTATTAAGTACATGTGGGCTCAATGATCCCATTAGCATGCCTCTGACATATTTCATTTTTATGATAATATCTAATATCCCTGCCCTGATATATTTATTACACGTGTATGTTAAAATGTACGACAGTTAACTCCATTACTTTGCTAACAGGAAAAAGAAATTTAATTTTAAAGAAAAGCCCAATGGACCTTGTCTATCCTGCAAACACAGAAACCCATGGCAATATGTTTCATTCTGGTGTGAATTGTGATTGTCGAATTTTAAAATGCTGTATTTTCAAAAGTACTATTTTTAAAATTGAATGACTTATAATTAGAGGAGTATAAATTGCTGTTGATGTTTCTGACCACATTAGCGTGAATGAATCATGATGAATAAACTATTGCAATATTTATAGATTTGGAACTTCTAGGGTTTGTTACAGGCCAAACAAGATTTTTGTTTTCAATAGAGTATGCCCCCGCAGTGTAATTCAGTAGAAATGTTTGAAGTGGATTTAATTAAAAACATGTCAGTGAAACCAATTGCATCTTATCTGCCCCTTAGAAAATGAATCTGGGAAGAAGGTTATGGGCAACCAGGAAATTGCAGAGGAACTAAACAGATATTTGCATCGGTTTTTATGGTGGAAGATACTTCAAATATCACATTAATATGAAAGAATACAAGGAAGGAAATAAGAACCATCGCCATTACTAAAGAAGTAGTCAGACAAACTAATCTAAAGGCAGACAAGTTCCATGGCCATGATGACTTGCAACCTAGGATCCTAAAGAAAGGTAGCTACAGAAATACAAGGTGCAGTGGTTGATATTATAAGAGAGAGCAAGGACTGCAGCTGCTGGAGATCAGAGCTGAAAATGTGTTGCTGGAAAAGCACAGCAGGTCAGGCAGCATCCAAGAAGCAGGAGAATCGCGTTTCGGGCATGGGCCTGAAGAAGGACTCCTGAAGAAGGGCTCATGCCCGAAACATCGATTTTCCTGCTCCTTGGATGCTGCCTGACCTGCTGCACTTTTCCAGCAACACATTTTCAGCAGTGGTTGATATTTTCAAATATTTTTGTATTCTGGAGAAGTACCAGAGGATTGGAAAACTGCCAATATGACAAAAAGGGAAGGAGGTAAAAAAGCAGGCATCCAAAGTCCAATTAACCTAGCATTTATTGTTAGAATTAATTATTATCATCAATTATCAGCAGAATGGATAGAGGGGAACCAGTAGATGTATTGTATTTGGACCTCCAGAAGGCGTTCAGCATGATAACTCACAAAAGGTTGTCATAAGAACCCAGGGTGTTGGAGGTAGTATATTGACATGGATTGAGACTGGCTAATGGGCAGGAAACAGCGAGTGAAGGTAAGAGCTTCTTTTTCAGGTTGGCAACCCGTGACCAATGATGTTCCACGGAGATCGGTGCTGGGGCCACAACCACTTACAACCGTTATAGTACTCATAATGTACGATTCAAAATTTGCAGACAACACAAAAATAAATGAAAGAGAAATTGCGAGAGGGATACAACTGTTTGCAGAGAGATATTGATAAGTTAAGTAAGTGGGCAAAAAGTTAGCAAAAGCTATACAATGTGGGAAAATGTAAAGTTACTCATTTTCACAGAAAGAACAAAAGAACAGTATTATTTAAATTGAATAAAACTGCAGAAAGATGCAAACAAGGGACTTGGGAGTACTTGGACATGAAACACAGAAAGCTAGCACAAAGGTGCAGCAGGTTATCAGAAAGGCTATTGGAATGTTGGTGCTTATTTCAAAGGAGTTGGAATATAAGAGTAGGGAAGTCTTATTGCAGCTGTACAAAGTGCTGGTGAGACCACATCTGGAGGACTGTGAGCAGTTTTGGTTTCATTATTTAAGGAAAGATATCATTTCAAAGGAGATAGTTCAGAGAAGTTTCACCAGAATGATCCCTGGTGCGGAGAGACGGCTTTATGAGCAAAAACTAAACAAGTTAGGATTCAACTCTCTGGAGTTCGGAATAATAAGAGGTGATCTCATTTTAACATAATGGATTTTAAGGTGATTGACAAGGTAAATGCTGAAAGGATGCTTCCCTCATGGGAGAGTCTGAGATGGGTGGGCATAATCTGGGAATAAAGGGGTGCCAATTTAATATTGAGATGAAGAGAAATTTCTTCTCTCAGTGAGTTGTGAGTCTTTGGTACTCCTTACACAGAGAGCTGTGGGGGCAGAATCCTGTGTGTAATTAAGTTTGAGATAGCTAGATTTTTGGTCAGTAGGAGAATCAAGGGTTACGGGCAAAATGCAGGAAAATGGATCTGTGGAATGTCAGATCAGCCATGATCCTACTGAATGGTGGACCAGGCTCAAGAAGCCAAAAGGCTTACTCCTGTTCCTATTTCTTATGGCCTTATGGATTTATGGTCTTATCAGTTCAAAATAGAGATGTCAGTGGTTAGTTGTTTAAAGAAAAAAAAGGCTTGGGGATGAAAATTGCCAGAAAATGGCTGGGTGTTAGCCTCCCAAATGCAGCGGTAACCTTGTAACCCACCCTTGACTTTTAGTAGACTGATCCCAAGATTGACTGAGACCTACCTTATTGAGCAACTTGGATTGCTACGAACAATGAGTGACCAGAACTCTGACTTCTATTTGTACAAATTCCTGACTGGGTTCACAAAACTCTCCACAGTGTTGTTTGAACAGGACCCAGGACTGACCAGGACCCTTTGCCCAAACTGTGCAGGTGAGGATCCCAGACTGTGACCTTCCCAAGTGGCTGTCTGACCATATACAAGCCCCTGGCCTGATATCAGAGGCAGCTCTTGACTTACTGTGTGGGGAGCTCAGACGGATGGGTAACTCCCCAGTTTTGACTGACAGCTAGTCCCCTTAGACACAAAATGAATGTGCACTAATGGAGTGGGTGAGTAGTTCTGAGTTGCAACTTGTTCAAATCCATGAGCTTGGATCCTCTGAATGCACATTTTGTATCTTTGCAGCAGCAGTGCAATGAGGGGTGCCAGTGCTCTACAGAGGCATGGTCTTGCACTACAAAGTGTACAATAAATGATCAGACATGTGCCTTAATGATGCAGATAAGCTGGTATGTATTGTATGTCAACAGCTGAGAATGTGTGGTCATTGTCTGTGCAGCGTGCCTGGGATTTTGGTGCAGGGTGTCCCTGACAGAATTGTGGAGGAGCAAACAGAAAGCTGGCATCACCATGCACTTGATTAGACTTTGATGTCAAGAATTCTGGGTATATAATTTCTATCTAATGGGTGGGACAATGGGAAAGTGTGTATAAATCTATGCTGTACATCTCTATGACAATGACTCAATTTACTCTAAATAAGGCACAATTAGATAATAATGAGAGTAATAGTGCCCATTAATAGGCCTCTCAGTAGCAAGAACCGTATCTTGATGACCAGGACTTGGTTGGAAAATGCAGCTCTTCAGTTTTAATGACAAGACAGGCCTTGCTTGGCGCGTCACCCAATTTTATCAAATCACTCATCATAGTCCACATCGTTCAGATCTGGGATGAATCCATACAAAACTATAGATCATGTTTTATAACTTTAGGATTTCCCAACTGCCAATGGAAAGTTTTTAAGTGTAATCACAGTTTTACTAAAGGAAACATGGCAGCTAATATGCTTTTGCCAATATGAGAATGACTTGGATTATTTGTTTTCATAATGTTCAACTCTTGAAGGATGATCATTGCCCTCAGGACAACTGGGAGAATTCTCCTGCTTTGATTTGATAAAATGTTGTGGGATCATAACAAGGGAATGTGAATGGTGTCTCGATTTACTGTCCATCTGCAAGATGGAACCTCCAACTGTGTAGCACAACACCAGTACTGCATTGGAAGTATCAGCTGACATTTAATGTTCTGGAGTTAAAAAGGCAAAGCATAACTTAGTCAGTTACTTTAGAAAATTAATTTTCTCTACTGAATGTTAAATAACTATTTTAATAACAGTGGGTATCCCATTTGTGGCCAGCAGCAGCAGTGAACAACATTGTCATGGGACAGTAAGGTCAAAATTGATTATGTCCTAAAACCAAGCCAGTAATCAGGTGATCCACAGATATACAGGCCTTGATTTCATTTGGTGTTAACAGTTTGACTTTAGTGAAGATGGCAGTGATGTATTTTTCATTCCTTTTGAACATGATTGCAACTAATGCCTCACTAAGCCCTCATCCGGAATTCCCATTAAGTTCTGAAAGCCAATGGTATGGCTGTCTGCCATGACTTAATACTTTCAATTGAGACCTTGATCAGTGGCAGACCTGCTTTAATAATTCCACATGTCAAGGCTTCCTTTATTGCCAGCCTGATTTCATTAAAGCAGTGCACACTTGGGGCTCCCCGTTAACAAGGATAACACACAATCACATTTCTCTCCCAGTCATGTGGAAACAACAGAGGGATTTGCAACAGTTCCCAGTTTAAACACAATGATAAGTAAAAGGAGAGAAGGTTAAGGTAGTGTTTATGATGCATAGGCAACATAAGAATAGGAATAGGCCATTCAGCTCCTCAGGCCTGGTGTGACATTTAATTATACCATGACTGATCTATGTCTTAACTCTGTTTACCTGCCTGGATTCTAGTTTCTTTGATACTTTACAACAATAGATCCTTGCATTTATATAGCACCTTTATTCTATTAAAATGAAGCAAATCCCTTCACAAGGTATTATAAAGCAAAATATGACTGAGCCACATAAGGAAATATCAGTCGAAATAACCAAAAGCATGGTCGAAGAGATTTATTTTAAGGAGTGTCTTAAAAGGAAGAGAGTGAGGTAGAGATCAAAAGAAGTTTATTTAAGGAAGTTTTAAGGCCCAGTCAGCTGGCACATGGTCACCACAAATAGATAGTGATGTGCAAAAAGCCAGAATTTGGAGATCATAAAAATCTAGAGTGCTGTCGGAGACTATACAGATAGGGAGGGATTTGAAACTAAACTTGAGTTTGTTGGCCAATGTAAGTCATTGGGCATAGAGGTGATGTGCATAAGTTAGGACATAAACAACCAAATTTGATGTCAATTTTCTCAAAGTAGGAGACCAGCCAAGCAAGTGTTAGAGTAGTCAGTTCGAGAGCAACAAAGATATGAATGAGAGTTTCAGCAGCAAATGAGCTAAAGCAGGGGAGAGGTTCTGGCATGTTCTGGAGGCGCACGCAGGACAGGGATGAAGCAGTTAACACTCAGATTTCACTCTTGCAACTAAAAAATTAAATTGCAGCTGCGTTCCTCTTTATGCCTGTTTTAGATAGCTCACCCCTTGAACGTTTTTGCAAGCTTAACACCTGTGTTTTGTGTGCTTGTTGTCGCATGTTTTTTTTTAGGGAGTAACAGTTTGTTCTTTCGCTCAAGAATCTTGGAATTTTGCTTGCTTTCATTTTGATCTCATTAAAGGTGTTATGTTGAAGTCCGACAGCCATGCATTAAAAAGAAGAAAACTCATGGGAACACCACTACCTGCAAGTTCGTGTCTAACCCACTTACCATTTTAATTTGAAAATAAATTGTTGTTCCTTCATTGTCAAGCTCCTGGAATTCTCTCCCTCATACCATTGTGGATCTACCTATTGAATGTGGACTGCAGCAGTTCAAGAAGACAGCTCCCTTCTACCGATTCAAAGGCAACTAAGGATAGGCAATAAATCCTATTCAGCCAATAACATCACATCCCATGAGGGAATTTTAAAAATGTTGGTAGTTTTAAGGATTGGGAAAGGGATTGATACAGCAGATAGTGAAAGACTTTCTTTCCTTTTGGTGGGAAAGATATAGGTGCTAAGCTGCAATTGGACGACATATTTATCCTGCTCCCTTATTCCCCACCTCATATTAAAAAGGTTGTCCTGGATTCAACCAACACTGGGAACAGCCATAATGAACTAAGAGTGGTACTTCTGCCCTTCAGGAACAGGAATTCTTGGTGATTGTCACAGGGAAAATGAGGGGATGGGAGAGAAGTTTACCCAATGGGCAACGTGGAGGTAAACCCACATTCCTTCACTGCACCTTCAGCTGTCACACGTATTATTACAGTGAGAGTGTAAACAGGCTTTTCCTGAGCCATTGAGAATGAGTAAATGCATGATGGCAGCAGAGAGCTTGGGACGGGTGCTACTGGAGTAGACAGCAGGCTGGCCATTGTTTCAATATACATGCACCCACACCCCTGTACACCACCAAGAGACCATACAGTTTAACCCAAGGATAAGGAAGCATCCCTTATATCAGAGTTCATCCATTAAAGCTAAAAGCCACTTCTATGGTCAAACTGTGGTAGAAGTGTGGAACTCTTTACCTACAAGGAAAGAACAGATGCCACTTAATTTAATGATCTTTAAACCTGAGCTCAGTTGATTTTCATTAGTCAAGGGGATAAAGGAAGATGGAATCAAGGTGAGTTGATGGAATTAGGATGCAGATCAACCATGATCGAATCGAATGTTGGAACAGGCTTGAGAGGCTCCTGTTCCAATGTTTCTGGCATTGAATCCATTTTAACCAACAGTTAAGGAGAGTTGAAACATCCATTCCTGAATTTGGCCTCTCAGTTCAATCCAGGCAGGTCCTGGGTGCAGGTGGAATATGGCACAAAACATTTGGAAAGTACAATGTGTCTTGGAGTGTCTTTAATTGCTTGACCAAGTTGGAAAGAAACTTCTCTGATAATTTTTGCCCTCACAGATCCCTGAGTATCCCTCTGTGTTTTTGCCTCCTCCCCAGGAGGTTGCGTGGCTGCAGGTTTGGGGTTGGTCATAAATTAGAGATGAGAGGAAGTGGAGGAATGTAACCAATAAGATTCAACCATCTTGGGACTGGAGCAGGAGTAACAAACCAGCTGGCCATTTCCTGCCTCTCAAATATTAGTATGAAGGCAATGAAAAGAAATCAAGGGGAGATAGAGTTAACAGGGTAGAAATGCAAGAAAAGTGCTCTAAGGAATTTTATTTTCTTGTTAATGATTAATTATGCAATATGCACACGTTTCCAACATCAGTGATGCATGTAACTAAACCACAAAAACATTAGATTAAAATGTGCTCAAGCTCACTCTAGCAATTCAGTTATTAGCTACAATTAGTAATTAATGGCAGTGAAAGCACTAAGTAATTAATTTGCGGAACACCTTTCAAATTGTATACATTTCACTGCAAGTAACTTCATAAGTATCTTGCTTGTGAATTGGAAATTGTATCTGATTATTCACCATGGTGCACGTCTGTTGAATTGCATGGTGTCCTCCCAGAAGTAATCTCAGACTACAGCATAGCTGACAGATGACACTGCATCCCCCCAAAAATATTTTCAGCTCTTCCAATGTATTATATCTCTAAGCAAGTAGACATAGGGCCAGGAAGTAATTCAGCCAAAGCAGAGGAAAGAAAATACATTTTGATTTATATGTACAAGTCAACCAATAAGACTTAGACAGCATCAATGCTTGGGCTAATAAGTGACAAGTAAAATCAGTGCCACACAAGTGCCAGGCAATAGCCATCTCCAATTGAGAATCTAACAATCTACTTTTGACATTTAATTACATTGTCAACAGCAATATTCTGACAGTTGCCATTGTCCAAGTATTTAACTGGACAGATGCTATAAAAACCTGTGGCAACAAGAGCAGGTCAGAGGCTGGGAATTCTGAGATGAGTCACTCACCTGATTCTGTCCACTACCTGCAAAGCACACGTCAGGAGTGTGATGGAATATATTCCACTTTCCCGAATGAATCTAGCTATAACAAAACTCAAAACACTCAACACTTGATTGACATCCATCCATTGCCTTAAACATTCACTCCTTCAACAGTTTGGAAACAGTGTGTACTACCTGCAAGATGCATTACTGCAAATTGCCTAACCCCCTTTCACAGCAACTTCCAGAGCCAAACGTCAACTACCTAGAAGCACAAGGTGAGCAAATTCATGGAAACATCTCTTCCCCTCCAAGCCTCTAAACAGCCTGACTGCAATTCTATTGCCATGTCTTCACTATCATTGACTAAAGTAACCTGGAACTCCTGCCTATCAGCACTCAGGTGTACCTTCATCGGTGGACTGCAGTGTTCAAGAAGATGCGTCACCTCAGCCATCTCAGAAATCAGCTGGAGATGTGTAATACATGCTGGGCCTTACCGGTCACTCCCCATATCCCAAGAATAAATGTACAAATACAGATTAGTCATACATTCATGCTCTAACCTTTCTTGCTGTGATAGGATCAGTAAATAACAGAATTTATTCTCACTGGCTTTAATGTCATTTCAATTGTAATATATTGAATTCATAAAACCTCCTGAAAAAGGAATATTAATGAGCATGGCAGGTGAGCAGGACAGTGGGGAACCATTAGCACTTAGTTGATGGGCCACATCGCTTGACATTCCATGAAGTTCAAATTAAATTTTTATTTTATTAAATCAGTGTCCATGTTATTGACAATCTTATGACACTGCCAAAATATGCCTGTGATGTAGAAAGGAAAAGTCAGCAGCTTTCACTGCCTCTGAGCTTCCCATGTGCTTTATAATCAACTAAACAGTGTTTCCAAATCTTATCACCTTTATAACGTAGAATACAGCAGCCAGTTGCAAATGGAAAACTCCCATAAACGGCAATGGGATTATCGGTTTCTGTGATATTGACTGAGGGATACATAGTGGCTGAGGACATCGAGAAAGTTACTCTGGTTTTCTTTCAATCTTGCCAAAGCACTCTTACTGTCTGCCTGATGGAATACATGGGACCTAACTTTCATGTTTCATCCCAAAGGTCAGCACCTGTAAAATTGTCAGCCTCCATCATAATAACCAGAATAGGACTTGAATCTAGTTGTCAACCAAACTTCTTTGCAGCCTCTTGCTTGCAATGTTATACTATTCGTTAGTGAGGACCAATTATGAAAGATGATCATAAAGTCAAAAATATGAAAAGAAAAATGGTACCCGACTCAATGTAAGATTCAGTGCTCCCACTACACCATCCACCCTTTCCAAGCATGTATTATCTTGTAAGTTTCTATTAGGTCTCCCCTTAATCTTCTAAACTCCAATGAATACAATCCCAGGATCCTCAGCTGTTCCTCATATATTAGACCTACTATTACAAGGATCATCCGTGTGAATCTCCGCTGGACACGCTCCAGTGCCAGTATGTCCTTCCTGAGGTGTGGGGACCAAAACTGGACACAATACTCCAAATGGGGCCTAACCAGAGCTTTATAAAGTCTCTGTAGCACAACGGTGCTTTTATATTCCAACCCTCTTGAGATAAATGACAACATTGCTTTCATTTTCTTAATCACAGACTCAACCTGCATGTTTACCTTTAGAGAATCCTCGACTAGCACTCCCAGATCCCTTTGTACTTGGCTTTACAAATTTTCTCACCGTTTAGAAAGTAGTCTATGCTTTTATTCTTTTTTCCAAAGTGCAAGACCTCGCATTTGCTCACATTGAATTCCATCAGCCATTTCCTGGACCACTCTCCCAAACCGTCTAGATCCTTCTGCAGCCTCCCCACTTCCTCAATACTACCTGCCTGTCCACCTAACTTTGTATCATCAGCAAACTTCGCTAGAATGCCCCCAGTCCCTTCATCCAGATCATTAATATGTAATGTGAATACCTGCGACTCCAACACTGAACCCTGCGGGACACCACTTGTCACCGGCTGCCATTCAGAAAAAAAACCTTTTATCCCAACTCTCTGCCTTCTGTCAGACAGCCAATCCTCAATCCATACCAGTAGCTCACCTCGAACACCATGGGCCCTCACCTTGCTCAGCAGCCTCCCGGGTGGCACCTTATCAAAGGCTAGGCGAGGAGACTAGGACCCGTGGACACAGCCTTAGAATTAGAGGGGGTCAATTCAGAACAGAAATGTGGAGATATTTCTTCAACCAGAGAGTGGTGGGCCTGTGGAATTCATTGTCGCAGAGTGCAGTGGAGGCCGGGACGCTAAATGTCTTCAAGGCAGAGATTGATAGATTCTTGATGTCATGAGGAATTAAGGGCTACGGGGAGAATGCTGGTAAGTGGAGTTGAAATGCCCATCAGCCGTGATTGAATGGCGGAGTGGATTCGATAGGCCGAATGGCCTTACTTCCACTCCTATGTCTTATGGTCTTATGGTCTTACACTCTGCAGTCACTTTGCTGCCTTGATAGGAAATGGCTTCTATGGACCACTCTGTTGATTGATTGACACTCATACAATCTGCCAAAGTGGGCCTAAACTCCAGGCTCGGGATTCATAGAACCGATATAATCAAGAAGGCAGCCATTCAGTTCATCATTGCCATGCTATTTCTTTGGAAGACTATGCAAATTATGACCCTCCCCTTGCACACTTCCCTTAGCCTTGCAACTTTTCTATCTCAGACAATGATCTATTTTCCTTTTGAACGTAATTGTGGATTTAGGAAGCCATGCCACTATCGTCCCTGCAATGGCAGGCTGGATTAAATTCAAACTAAGGTTTCCTTCACATTTTAATTTGCTTTAATAATACCGGGATGTTGTTAGCAAGGTCACTCTATTGTACATGGGGGCACTGAGAGGCAGCAGTTCCCTAAAGGACATAAGTGAACAATAATCATTCTATGTGTGGTACCAGCCCATAAATGAGTGAATTCCATGACTCAACCCCATGATGAATTCAAATTCAACCTCTCTCCCTAATTTACTAACATAGCCATCATCCTAACTGTTCCTTTTCACTTCCAGTGTAGTGTGGATTTTACATGCTTGTCAAGTCTAATTATTATGAATAGCATCATGTTATGCAAATCAGGTGCACGGAAGAATTCTGTATATGACTGGCATGTGTGAGCAATATGCCTTTAATTCACCCACAGATGGATTCCAGTAGTCCCTGAGGGGTGTTACATTAATTTATCCAGCTGCCACAGCTGAGGGATGTGTTACTCCTGTCTTATCTTTTGCAGAACGCTCATCTGTCGAGGTGACTGGAGAAACCATCAACTGATTAATTGATCCCAGCTACCATGCTTCCGTCAACTAAGAAAGCAGATTTGCTTTACGCCTATTAATGGGATCTTCCTGTGCATGAAAATAGTTCCTGCATTCATGTACACAACTAAAGATTTGAAGCACTCAGATTTTCCTGCAAGATGTGATGAGGTGCTATATGATTGCAATCCTGCATTGCCTCTTGTTATCTGGGAGCAGCAACATACCAGATTTGGTTGGTCAATGACTGCAATGCTACAATTCAGTCCTGGAATACAGAAACGTTTTTCTCAGTTTGTCACGTTGCCTGAAAAACCTGTCCAATGTGATCCGTACAGCTCACTCCCAGCAATTTAAAACTGCAAACAAAAATTGAATATGACTGTAATTTTTAGATACCATCCTTTAAACAGTATACTTCTACACTGTACTATTCTACAATTGTATCATAAATTTAAGATATTATTGCTTTGTAGACAATGGAATGCTCAAGTTAGAAAGGCAGGAAAAGCAGACCAGATTCTGAAAGTAACAAACAGATTTAGGATTTGTGTGCACGTGTGTATTGTTGGAACATTTTGAAAGTGCAAAATTGATTCATCTTCACAATAGTGTACACATAAGTTATATTGAGGCCTACAATGATTTTTTTTCTTCATTTCATTCATGTGTCAATGGTATTAACTGCATGTCCCTAACAACTAAGTGGTTTGCTAGGTCATTTCTGTGGCCAGTTAAGAGTTATGTCTCTGTAAGTCTGGAACCAGTCACTCATTGAGAAGCACTCTGACTGCTGTAAAAACGCTCCCACTGCTGTTAAAAACACTCTCACTGATGTAAGATTGTCAGTTAAAGTCCAAATCAGAACATGTACTTGAAGGACTGAGTTGACACTCATGTTGCGGTATTGTTAAAGATGTCATCTTCTAGATAAAAGTCAAACTGAGGCTGTGTCTGTCTTCTTGGATGAACATGAAAGGTTTCACGGCATTATTTGGAAGGGAAAGGATATTACCTTGTTCTGTTCTCCTAGTTATGGAAACGTATGATTTTATAATAGCAACTACATTTCGAAAGGACTTCAATAGTTGTAATATGCTTTGGAGTGCCTTGAGGTTATAAATGGCATTAAGTACAAGTTTTTCATTATTTTTGGAGTCACATCCACACAAATTTTACTTAAATGAAAGTTTTTTTTCTATATGTGGCAGTCCTACAGTGAAAATAAATTGCTGGGCTATTGTGGGCATTGGAAAAGAATAGCAGTGACTTCAAGAGGATTGTCAGGTGAGATATGGTTAAGAAAAGGTAAGATATGTAGCTTGAACCTTAAACAGAAATAACAGGAATGTGCAAAGAGGTATCAGCCATGCCACCTCTGCTCCATGAGAAACATTACTTTGTGGTTACTGTGCCACCACATCAATGGTGAAGGGCAACAATACTTGACCAGGTGCAAATCTAGAGTCCGATAATGATACCAGTGTCAAGAATGCTGGCATAGTCCAGTAGAGGCAACACCTCCAGCTACAGCAAGTGGGATAATTGGACTAGCAATAGATAAGAGGGGAGCAAGAGAGGCATGGCAGGTGGTTTTGAGTGAGTATGGAATGACAGTATGAGAAAAATTACTAAACCACATGGAGAGAAACCATAAAAAAAACTTGATAAAAATGACACTTGGTCAAAATATAGTAAGATTCAGTCCTATATATCTTCTTTAAGGTGATTGGCAAAGGAACTGGATGTCATATGAGAGAGTATTGAGTACAAGAGTTGGCAGACCATGTTGCAGTTGTATAAGACTTTAGTTCAGCCACATTTAGAATACTGCATACAGTTCTGGTTGCCATATTACCAAAAAGATGTGGATGCTTTGGAAAGGGTGCAGAAGAGGTTCATCAGGATGTTGCCTGGTATGGAAGATGCTAGCTATAAAGGGAGGTTGAGTAGATTTGGATTACTTTCATTAGAAAGACGGAGGTTGAGGGGAACCTGATTGAGATCTACAAAATTATGAGACGTATAGACAGGATAGATAGCAAGGAGCTTTTTTTCCCTGGGTGGGGGACTCAGTTACTAGGGGTCACGAGCTCAAGGTGAGAGGGAAAAGTTTAAGAGAGATATGCATGGAAATTTCTTTCTGCCAAGGGTGGTGGGTACCTGGAATGCATTGCCAGTGGAGATGGTAGAGGCAGGCACGATAGCTTCATTTAAGATGTATCTAGACAGATACATGATTGGACAGGCAACAGAGGGATGCAGATCTTTAGAAAATAGGTGACCGATTTAGATAGAGTTCTGGATCAGTGCAGGCTTGGAGGGCTGGAGGGCCTGTTCCTGTGCTGTAATGTTCTTTGTTCTTTATTCTTTGAGATTGGAGTGCGTGTCCTGAATTGGTAGTGAAAGTTGATTCAATAGTAATATTCAAAAGGGAACTGGATTATATATTGTGTGATGGTACAATGCAAAAGGTGATCATTCGATTAGCTCTATCATAAATGCGATGGACTAAATGACCTCCTTCTTTGTTGTATTACCTATCATTCTATGATAAATGTTTGGTGCTATTGCTTTTTATAGAGTGGAGTATTGTGATCGTGAATTATTGACAATTATATGTATCTAACTAATCTGTCTTGTTTCTACAGCGCTATCATTTATTCCTTCCATCAATATTCCAAAAAGTTTGCCATCGAATAGCGACTGTAACACACACTAATGAAGCAGTTTGCTTTCCTTGCTGAGTACATGCTCTGTCCTTCACACAAAAAGGTGTCATTTCTGAAGTGGGTAGATTTATTAATATGTGACCATTTTGCTGACTACTACATAAGTGTATAGTTTTACCTCATTTAAGTGCTGGGGCTGAACTTTGCTGAGAAACGTCAATGTTCAATCAAGGGCAATTGCCATGTTGATTTTGTCACAGTTCTATCACCACAGATTCTGAGCATTGAGCAATGAGAGAATTGCACAAATGGCTGATACACTCTTTCTAATGCTCATGTTGCAAATGCGAAACTAAGATAAATGTGCTTTTACAATTTTCATAATAGACCCAGCATTCCCAGATCTTGAACACAAGAATAAATGGAGACTGTCTAGCCCCTCAAGCTTATTCTACTGTTCAATGAGATCTTGGCTAATCTACAACTTAGTTCCAGACACTCAATGATGTAAATTACCCCATGACCACAGCCTCCAGCTGTTTTCGCTCAAAGGATGTTATGACTCACTTGGGGGTATCATGCTGGAAATCAGCTCTACAATTCCTGGAGATGTCACAGAAGTTAAATATTTTATAAAATATATAATGTTTCCCATTTCACAACCGAAGTTAATGGAAAGCACTGACCAAGTTTCTGTACTGAAGAGGAAAGTACTATTTATTATAAGCAATTAGACTCTAGCCAGAGGTAAACAATTAGAAACCATTGGCATACAACATTAGCAATTAAAACTTTAATCACATTATAAACTCATTTTGCACACAGATTGACATACAAATGTACAGGATAAACAGTTTATGGTCAGAGGAGAAAAACTGGAAAGATAGTACAGTTGCTTTTTCCCAGCCTCTGTCATTGAGATGATGATTCTTCTGCTGGCCAGCATGTTACTTCAGTTGTCTTTCTCCAGATGCTTGCATCAGATGGTAACAGACACAAGATGGAGCAACATTTATAAAAGGTCTCTGACTCATCATTTGAATGTGAGTGTTTACAACCACTGTTGCAGGAAAACAAAGGTTTCCTTCAGGTTTGCAGAAAACAGAGAGACTATTCCCAAGATGTGAAAGTAATGAACACTTCTCTCTCCTTGTGACAAGGTTCCATCTTCAGTTAGTTGAATACCAATCACACAGCTGTTGGCAGAGCAAACGTCTCTGTCATTTGTCCATAGACCATCTTATTGCAAACAAGAACTGAACCCCCTCTTGGCTCCAAATCTTCTACAACTCAAGCTTCAATTACTGCTTGTTCAAACAGTTGTTTACATGATGGTTGGTATGAAAGTCAGTTTTTCTCCTCTGACCATAAACTGTTTATCCTGTACATTTGTATGTCAATCTGTGTGCTTTCAAAACATACAGCCACCCTTTCAAACACCTTTTTTTTTAAAGAAAGCTTTCTCACTTCAATCAGTAGTTTAAAAAGATTCAAAATGTAAAGACCCAGTACTTGTAATGTCAAAAAAAGAGAGGTGACCTTTTTTGGAGAGCATTGCAGTGTTAGAGAAAGAGAATGTTTTAAGTGATTCAAGGACAGAATTGATTTGGCAAGAGTTAAGGAAGGAGTGCAATTACATTGTTGAGTGTAATATAAGGACATAAGAACTTGGAGCAGGGTTAGTCAATAATGCTGCTTAAGCCTGCTCTCCCATTTGATAGGATCATGTCTGAATTCATCTTGAGCTCAACTCTCCTTTCCTGCCTGTTCTTCATTACTCTTTAACCCATTACTAATTGAAAATATGTCTATTTCCTCCTGAACTATAATTAATATAGTGATCACTAATAGGAAGAATGTAAAGGAACATATCTGCAAGGAAATTACTGAGAAAAGGAAACATCATAGTCTGGTTATACTGGAGAACTTTAATTATCCATGTAATGATTTGGCAGAGCCGATGTTGAACTGGGGTGGACAAAGTTGAAAATCACACAACACCAGGTTATAGTCCAACGGGTGTATTTGCAGGCACTAGTTTTCGAAATGCTGCTTCTTCATTAGGTGGTTGTGGAGCAGGACCATAAGACACAGAATTTATAGCAAAAGATTACAAGTGACATGCAGCTGAAATGATATATTGAACAAACCTAGATTAAGTCTCAACTTTTAGAATGGGTTTGCTAATTTCAGTTTTTTATTATGTAAATCCCAGAACTACTTTTAAGTCATGTTCTCAAGATAACTTCATGTTTTATAACAAAAGGTGTCATCTCAGCTCAGACAATACAGTAAAGGTGTGAGGTTAAGGTCTGTCTGTATCTTGAGTCAACTACTTCTATTTCTAAAGTGGACTTTACAAGATATTACATGGATTGACTGCCTTTAGGTTATGCATTTTTTAAGCAAAACAGAATGTATGTGCAAATATATTTCTGCAAAAATAAATTCACACCCATAAATGTATCTGTATGTGTGCATGCAGGAGAGAGTGACAGAGTAAGGGTGTGCATGTGAGTGTGTGCGTGTGAGTGAGTGCCATGAGAGAGTGTGTGTTTGTATATATGCAAGCTTGGTAAAGTGTGTTTGTGAGTGTGATGGTGTATATGCCTGTGAGAGGATGCGTGCGTAGGTGTGAGTGTGAAGGGGGTTTGTATGTGTGTGTGTGTATAAGAGAGGGTCTGCATAAATGTGTGAGTATGTTAGTGAGTATGTGTGTATGTGTGAGAGAGAGAGTGTTTAGTGCAGTGAGGTCACCTGGAGTCTGACGTGAACCCAAGTTCCTGATTGAGGACATCCTCATGGGTTCCAAACTTGGCTATCAGCCACTGCTCGGCCACTATGTGTTGTTGCCTATCCTGAAGTCAGCTTTGGATGGTTACCTAAAGGTCCAAGGCAAAATGTCCCTGACTGCTGAAGTGTTCCCCTACTGCGTGGGAAAACCCTCGCCTGGTGATTGTTGTGTGATGTCCATTCATCCGTTGTCATAGCATCTGTTTGGTCTCGCAAATGTACCTCAGGGCATCCTTACCTGCAGCACATGAAATAAACAACATTGACCGAGTCACAAGGGTACCTGTCATGTACATGATAAGAGGCATCCCCGCGTATAATGGTGGTATCCATGTCAACACTCTGTCATATCTTGCAGTGTCTGCCATGATAGGGTTGTACAGTGTTGTGGTTGATGTTGTCCTGAAAGCTGGGTAGTTTGCTGTGAACAATGACCGGTTAAGGTTTGGTGATTGTTTAAAGGCGAGAAGTGGAGGCATAGGAAAGGTCTTGACAAAGTGTCGATCCTCATCAGTAATGTGTTGCAGGCAGTTTTTCAGCTCTTGGGAAATACTGGACAATGAAGGGTATCCTATCAGCTGCAGCCTATGTCTGTCTCCTGAGAAGGTCGTTACAGTTTCTCATCGGAACTGGCGATCAATTAGTTGAGCATCGTAACCTGTTCTTATGAGGGCATCCTTGAGCACCTTTAAGTGTCCATCTCGTTGTTGCTCATCTGAACAGATCTGGTGTATGCATAGGGCTTGTCCATAGGGGATGGCTGTTTTAATATGTTTATGGTGGAAGCTAGCGAAGTGTAGTATTGTGAGGCTATCCATGGGTTTACGGTAGAGTGAGATACTAAGATGCCCTTCCTTGATGGAGATGCATGTGTCCAAGAATGAAACAGATACTAAAGAGTAGTCCATGGTAAGTCTGATGGTGGGATGAACTTGTTGTTATCTCTGTGTATTTATTTTGTGACCCCTCAACATGTGTCCAGAGGAAGAAAATGTCTTCAATATATCTGGTGTATAGTGCTGGTTGGAGATCTTGTTCAGCAAAGAAGTCTTGTTCGAACCTGTGCAAGAAAATGTTGGCAGATTAGGGTGAAAATTTGGTCCTAATAGCTGTTCCATGTGTCTGGATGAAGAACTGCTTGACATAGGTGAAAACATTGTGGTCGAGGATAAAGCAGATGAATTGCTTCAAGATTGGTGGTTGTTAGTATTGAGTACTAATGCACACACACACTCACAGGTACACACTTTATCTCTCTCACCTGCACGCACGCAAACAGATAAGTTTATGGGGTGAAGTTATTTTTGCAGAATTATATCTACATATATTTTCTATTTTGCTCAAAAAATGCATAACCTAAAGGCAGTCAATCCATTTAATATCTTGTAAATTCTACTTTCGAAATAGAATCAGTCTGACTCAAGATTGAGATATAGACAAACTTTAACCTCACACCTTTACTGTATTTTCTGAGCTGAGATGACACCTTTTGTTATAAAACATGAAGTTATCATGAGAATATGACTTCAAAGAAGTTCTGGGATTTTACATATTAAAGAATCAAAGCTGGCAAACCCATTCTGAAAGATGAAAGACTTGATCTAGGTTTGTTCAATATATCATTTCAGCTGCATGACTCTATAATCTTTTGCTATAAATTCTGAGTCGCATTATCCTGCTTCACAATCATCTGAAGAAGAAGCAGCGCTCCGAAAGCTAGTGTCTCCAAATAAACCTGTTGGACTATAATCTGGTGTTGTGTGATTTTTTAACTTTATCTGTGTAATAACTGGGATAGTGGTGGTATACGAGGGAATCAGGGATAGGAAAATCTTCTACAGAAAAAATGTCTAGTATAACAATAAAAAAGACACTGTTATATCTGGTTTTTGGGAATGACGTGGCTAAGTAGGTCAGTTTGCAATGGGGCAAACTTTGAGAGAATACTGGTCATTGCACTATAAAGAAGAAGATTAATATAGAAAATGATATTGGTATTCCAAAGTAAGAACTATCAACTGTTGGACTTCAATGAGGCAAAACGAATGCTGGGGTGGATGGACTGGACAGAAAGGTTAGTGGGAGAAACTATCTGATCAATGGAATATCTTCAATAGTTTGGGCACAGTTAAGATGCAAGGAGAAAGTGAGACTGCAGATGCTGGAGGTCAGAGTCAAGAGTGTAGTGCTGGAAAAGTACAGCAGGTCAGGCAGCATCCAAGAAGCAGGAGAATCGACGTCTTATGACATCAGGGCTTACTTCCTGATGAAGGCCTTAAGCCTGAAACATCGATTCTCCCGCTCCTCGGATGCTGCCTGACCTGCTGTGCTTTTCCAGCACCACACTCTTGACTGTTAAGATACATTCCACCAAAAGTGAAAACAAGGACAAACAAATCGAGAGATCTCTGGATGACAAAGGAAATAGAAATTAAGTTAAAGAATAAAAGCATGCTTCACAGGTTTCAGTGTTAAATACAGTTCAGATACAAAATACAGAAGGTTCAGAAATGAATTGAAAAAGTAACTGAGAAGCAAAATGGTGCTATGAAAAAAAGACTGGCAACTAATATGATGGAAACATCATAGTTTTCTGTGGGCATATCAATAGTAAAATAGCAGCAAAAGGATGATTTTGGCCAATGAGGGATCAAAAAGGGGTTTTATATTTAGAGGTAAAAGGGCTTGTTGAGGTATTAAATGAATACTTTGCACCTGTCTTTATACATGAGCAGATGTTGCCCAGATCATGGTAACAAAGAAGGAAACTCAGTTACTCAAAGTTTTCCCCAGCCAGAGGAAATAATCTCTCAGTGTCCTTTTCAGAATCTTCTGTTTCAGTGAAATCACCTCACATTTCTTCCACAATGCAAGAGAATAGGACAAATCATTTAGCTTCCCTTCATAAAAGCTTATCCCAAGAACCAATCTATTGACCTTTCATTATACTGCCTCTAAGTTAAGTGTATTCTTGCTTAATTATGGAAACCAAGGTGTGTACAGTACTCAAAGTGCCGCATAGTGTATTTTTTTCCTTATTCTATTTCCTAATGTATCTTTTTAAACATCAACATTTAAAAGCCATATATCTTTCAACAAATGTTCTGTTTCTATTCTAACTACCAAAGTGAATAAGCTCAAAATTTCCTGCAATATATTTGATTTGCCACTTGTTTCCCACTCAGTTGACCACCTGTACGTCTTTGCAGCCTCTTTCTGTCACAGCTTTTGTATCCATCCATCTTTATTTCATCAGCAAAGCTGGATAATTGCTCTTAGTATTCATCAAGTCATTAATATTGCTTGTAAATAGCTAAGTTTCCTGGAGTGATCCGTTTGGCTACCACTAGTCACAGACTGCCAACTTAAAAATGTCCCATTTGTCCTTGTTTTCTAATTCCTGATTGTTAATTGTTTGGTCGTACAGGACTGAGACATTGTTCAAAAGAAACATGAAGTAAATCTTTTTGTCTTGTACTGATTAGGACTGAACTGAAAGAAAATCAACTTAGAATTTAACCAAGAATTTATTTAGGGTGCTGAATGATTGGTCATCTAACGGTAGGCAATAAATATCCATTTGTCCAATAACATGCTGATCCTGAGAATGAATCACAATCAGTGCCATGAAAGCACCAACTCATTGGCACTGCTTGACATCAAACCAAATATTTCAATAATTCATGAATAAAGAATGTCAACATGTTGCTCAGCAAATGGCACTGAGAAACACTCTGGACAGATGGGTTGCCAGCTAGTTTGAAGTTTTATAAGTATCTCATTATACATGTAAGTGAAAGAGTGCAGTAAATCATTTTAATATTTTTTGGCTATATTACTGCTATTGAATCCTAAATTTAGAAACTTCCAACAATGGTCCTTCATTTACACATGCAAGTCAAATAAAATGGAGAGGCTTTAAAAACGACTTCTCCATGAAGAACAAACCTCTGCAACATTAAAGGTTGTTACATATCAAGGAGTGTTATAGTGAAAGACTATTTCATCTGCCAGGGAGATTATTATCTCTGCTGACCTTTGGAAACCAACCATTAGCTGGGCAAAAATGAAGAGCTGTATTATCTTGTAAATAAGGCATCTGAAAGATTGTGTTCCTACCTTATTAAGTGTATCTAAAAAGCTACAACATAAAGAAAAAACTGAAAACCAATGACTGTGGAATAATGTCAAGAAATAAAATACAATTCAAAGGAATTTAGATTCATAATTTAGAAAATAAATGCATCAATGTAGAGTAAGCCAATTTTAAAGGTAATTAGTGCAGTGGATTGCATACAGACACATAACATGTCACAAAGCAACATCTGTGCACCATCACAGATTTATTTCAGAAGCCAAAGGAAAACAGATAGGGTTGGAAAGTTATGTTTATCCCTAAATTTATCCATGAGGCTGGAACAAACATGATTGGCTGTATGGCTGATTCCCACTCTTGGTTCTTATATTCTTAATTAACAATTATTTCAATGAGGAATTGCTAAACATTATACACCGTACTAACTGTTACAAGCAGGAACATTCAGTTCGAGGGCTGTTGTGGTGTACTGGTGGTGTCCCTTGGTCAGATAGTGTGGGTATAAGTCCCAACTCTCCCAGGCATGTGTCATAACATGCAGCACTGAGATGTCATCTTAAAAACATAAAAAACTGATGATTCCCTGTGGTGCAACAGGAGCACATTTGATTCCTGATCAGGAGCTGTGTTCAAGTCACGTCAGCCTCATGGACTTACAGTCAGTGGTAATGATATAGTGCTAAGCACAGCTGCCTTCAAGCAGTTGACCTGGGATTAATCCCTGGCTATTGCAGTTTATATATTGCAAGTCTGGCTAATTCAATACTCCATGCTAGCATAGAAGATACGGTGGTAAATAAACAGTGGAATTTTTTTTTTGATTAGATTAGATTGCCTACAGTGTGGAAACAGGTCCTTCAGCCCAACAAGTCCACACCGACCCTCCAAAGGGCAACCTACCCAGACCCACTTCCCTCTGACTAATGCACCTAACACTATGGGCAATTTAACATGGCCAATTCACCTGACCTGCACATCTTTAGATTGTGGGAGGAAACCGGAGCACCCAGAGGAAACCCACACTGACGGGGAGAATGTGCAAATTCCACACAGATAGTCGCCCAAGGCTGGAATCGACCTCAGGTCCCTGGCACTGTGAGGCAGCAGTGCTAACAACTGAGTCACCATGCCACCCCCTTATATCTTTAAATGATTAATTCAAAAATGTTTGACAAGAAAATATTCCACTACAAAGAAAAATACATCAAGAGAAGAAGTTTAAAGTAATATGAGATTAAAAGAAAGAGTTGAAATTTCGAGTCAAAAAGTAATGAAGGGCTTATGCCCGAAACATCGACTCTCCTGATCCTCGGATGCTGCCTGACCTGCTGCGCTTTTCCAGCACCACACTCTCGACTCTGATCCCCAGCATCTGCAGTACTCACTTTCATCTCAGAGTTGAAATGTAGCAAGCCTGAGCATTGGGAATGTTTTAGAACCAGCAAAGGACCACCGAAACATTGATAGAAAAGAAAAATATAACCAAGAATATAAATTTTAAAATATAAGCGCTTTTAATAATACATAAAAATCAAAAGAGTAGTTAATGTAAGTATTGGTCTCTTCGAAGCAGAGAACTGGAGGAATAATAGCAGGGAATAAAGAAATGATCGAGTTAGTAAACAAATATATTGCATCTCTATTCACAGTAGAAGACATAAATTACAACCAGTAATAGAGTAATCTTGCTGCTAAAATTATTGAGGAAATTAAAATTATTAAAATCAAATGTGAAAAGAGTATTGGAAAAAACTCAAGGGGATTAAAACCAAAAAATGGCTGGACATGCTGGCTTACATTGTCAGCTTCGAAATGAGGTAGCTGCAGAGATAGTGGATGCATTGGTTATAATTTTTCAAAACTCCATTGATATTGAGTTTGGCAGTTGGTATTTCCCTCATTGAACCTATCTGTTTCAAACACCACAGCTGGTTAGTTAAACATGATATCTTCTTTAAAATCCATGCCCTTTCTCATCAGCCCACCTTTTTTCCATATAACTACTGATTCTATCCTGAATAGTTGTCCCCAGAAGCTTCCCCACAACTAAAGTGAAACCGACTGGACTACGATTGCTGGGCTTATTCTTACATACTTTCTCAATTCAAACCATAATGTTTACAATTTTTCAGGCTTTTGGAACCTCTCCTGAGTCTAGGGAAGGCTGAAAAATTGAGTCCAGTGCCTCTGTAATTTCTACTCTTGTTTTATTCACAATCCTTGGATGCATTTCATCTTGTTACACTGCCCTGTTAACTTTAAGTACCAACAGTCCATCCAACACTTCTGCCCTATCAATCTTGAAACCTTCTAGTGATTGAGTTCCCTCCAATGCCACCATGGCCTGAGTAATATTTCACTTTTTAGTTAAGACAAATGTAAAGTATTCATTTCACACTCAGCCACGCCTCCTGCCTCCAGATGTAAATCCTCCTTTTGGTCCCTGATTGGCCCTACTCCTTTAATAGCCTTTTTACTATTTATATGGCCAAGGAAGACATTGAAGCACCTCTTTATGTTGACTGCCAGTCTTTTCAGAAGAAAGTGAGGACTGTAGATTCTGGAGATCAGAGTCAAGAGTGTGGTGCTGGAAAAGTGCAGCAGGTCAGGCAGCACCCGAGGAGCAGGAGAACCGACGTTTCAGAGATAAGCTCTTCATCAGGAATGGCTTTTCACATAATTCCAGTTTGGAACACAGGAACATAGCAAAAGGAGTGAGCTATCCAGCCCCCTGAGCCTGTTCTACCATCTGATGAGATCAGTGGCCTATGTCCATTTACCTGCCTTGGGTCCAAATCCTTTAATACCTTTCCTAATAAAAAGTTATCTATCCCAGATCTAAAATTGACCACTGATCAGCATTCACTGTCATTTGTGGAAGAGAGTTTCAAACATCAACCAGTTTTTGCATGTAGAAATGTTTCCTAACATCTCTCCTGAATAGTCTGGTCTTAATTCTCAAACTATACCCTCTAGTTCTAGACTCTTCAAACATTGGAAATAGTTGATCTTTATCCAAGCTGTCTTTTCCTGTTACTATCTTGAAGACTTCAATCAGATCACCCCTTAACCTTCTAAATTGTAAAGAAAACTTTCTGCACTTATTTGTTTTTTCACCTCTTCTCTAAAGCTTCGATATTTCTCTTGGTTGTTAATTTTATTTTCTATCTGATACATCTCATAAGTACTCTTTTCTTCTTTACCTTAATACCTTCGCCATGCAGGGATATTTGGATTTGTTTGTTTTACCTTTCCTATTTGAGAGAACATACCTTGCCTGCAGTGGAATCATACACTGCTTGAAGGTCACCATTGTTCAATTAATGATCTTCTTTACAGCCTCTTGTTCCAGTCAACCTGCCAAATTTGGTTTTGCGCTATTTAAAGTCAGCTCTCCGCCAATTGAATTATCTTACACTGGTTTGTTGCATGTTATCCTCCACAATCATCCTGTACCTTATTATACAATGATCACTGCATATGATAAAATATAGCAAGCCATTTCAATCTGAAATTTAACTTGGCCAGACATACCATCAGTTGAGGTCATAACAACCTGCATTCATTTTCAGTCCTATTGTCATATTGGAAATAATTTCCAACGTTCATCTTACCCTAAATATTAAACCATAAGACTATAAGATATAGGACCAGAATAAGGTCATTTGAGTCTGCTCTGCCATTCAATCATGGCTGATACGTTTCTCCCCATAACCTGTTATCCTTTTACTAATCAAGAACCTATGTATCTCTGTCTTAAATACACTCAATGACTTGGTCTCCATGGCCTGCTGCGACAATGACTTCCAAAGAATAACTACCCTCTGGCTAAAGAAGTTCTTCCTCATTTCAGTTCTAAAAAGTCATCTCTTCACTCTGAGGCTGTGCCCTTAGGTCCTCATCACTCCTATTGACTATTGGAAACATTTTCTTCACGTCCACTCTATCCAGGCCTCTCAGTATTCTGTATGTTTCAATCAGATCCCTCTCATCCTTCTAAACTCAATTGAGGACAGACCTCAACCGCTCCTCATGATAGTTCCATCATCCCTGGGATCATTCTCATAAACCTCCTCTAGTCAGTAGTCAGTAGTTAGGAAGGTAAATGCAATGATGACGTTTATTTCAAGAGGACTTGAATATAAAAGCAGAGTTGTACATCTGAGTCTCTATAAGGCTCTCAGGTCACATTTAGAGGACTGCATGCTGTTTTGGTCTCCATATCTCAGGATGACTGTACTGGCTCTGAAGTGTGTTCAGAAGAAATTCACGAAAATGGTCCCAGGAATGAACACCTTAACATATAAGGAATGTTTGAGGACTCTGGGTCTATACTCAATAGAGTTTGGAAGGATGTGGGGTGATCGAATTGAAACTTACAGAATACTGAATTGCCTGGACAGGGTGGATGTTGGGAATTTGTTTCCAATAGTAGGAGAGACTAAGACCTGAGGACCTGAGACCTTAGAGTAAAGGGAAGACCTTTTAGAATGGAAGTAAGAAGAAACTTCTTCAGCCAGAGAGTGGTGAATCTATGGAATTCATTGCCACAGAATGCTGTGGAGGCCATGTTCAAGTCAGAGATAAAGCTAAAAATCACACAATACCAGGTTATAGGCCTACAGGTTTAATTGGAAGCACACTAGCTTTCAGAGCGTTGCTCCTTCATCAGGTGGTCGTGGAGAGCTCAATCCTAACACACAGAAGTTATAGCAAAAATTTACAGTGTGATGTAACTGAAATTATACATTGAAAAATTAATTGTTAAGTCTTTCATCTGTTTGAATACCATGTTAGTTTCACTTCTTTCATGTATAAATCACAAAACTTTTTTTTTAAAAGTTACATTCTCAGGTTAGCTGTGAACAATGGGCGATAGCTAGACAATATGTTGAAGGTGTTGGCTCCCTGTGTTCTCTGTCTATGCCATGATGTTTAGATTGATTCTAATCTAAAAAGTGAGATAACAGATGAAAGACTTAACAATCAATTTTTCAATGTATAATTTCAGTTACATCGCACTAAATTTTTGCTATAAGTTCTGTGTGTTAGGATTGAGCCCTCCACTATCACCTGATGAAGGAGTGACGCTCCGAAAGCTAGTGTGTTTCCAATTAAGCCTGTTGGATTATAACCTGCTGTTGTGCGATTTTTTAACTTTGTACACCCCAGTCCAACATCGGCATCTTCAAATCAAGTCAGAGATGGATATGTTCTTGATTGTAAAGGGGATCAAGGGTTACAGGGAGAAAATGGGAGAATGGGTTAAGGAACATATCAGCCATGATTGAAAGGTGGAGCACACTAGATGGGCTGATGGCCCAATTTCTGCTCCTACATCTTATGGTCCTATGGACTCCCTCCAAGGCTAGCACCTCGTTCCTTCAAGATGGGGCCCAAAACTACTCACAATATTCCAGATATGGTCTGACCAGAGCCTTTTACAGCCTCAGCATTACATATCTGCTGTTGAATTCTAGCCTTTTTGAAATGAATGAATATAACATTTGCCTTCCTCATTGCCAACTATACCTACATGTTCACCTTGAGTCCTGAACTAGGACAAACAAGTCCCTTTGTGCTTCAAAAATTGTCCTAAGTTTTCCCCATTTATAAAATGGTCTACATCTCTGTTTGTCTGAACAAAGTGCATAACCTCACGTGTGACCACACTGTATTCCATCTGCCACTTCGTTGCTCACTCGCCTACCATGTCCAGGTCCTGCTGCAGCTTCCCCCACTTCCTCAAACTATTGGTCCCTCCACCTATTTTTGTGATATCTGAAACTTAGCAGCAATGCCTTCACTTCACTTTGTCCAGATTGTAAACGTATAACATGAATACTTGTGTCCCAGCACTGCCCCCCGTGAAACTCCACTACCACTGCCATCCTGAAAAAAGCACCCTGTATCTCTCCTCTCTGCTTTCTGCCAGAATTATTAATCCCAATATTTTCAGCATTCTTAGGAGAAATGGTGAATGGAAGATCTGATTCTCTGCATCTACAAAGCTCCCACCAACCTCCCCCACCCACCCACCCACATATTCACTAACTCCCCCACAAAACCCCAAGCTGTTCCCAAGCGTGCATGGAACAGAATGCTTCTAAGATTTGGTGCTACCCAAAATTGTGCCCCACCACAACACATCCAAGTGCCCCCTTACATAGATTTAGACCCAATATTGTCAGGTAGTAGAACATGTAGCTCACATTTTCACTTATCCTGAGCTGCACTGTCAGAGGACAACAATAAATATTATGCTCAAGCGTGATGAGTCCATTTTCATTCTCAAAGCATACAAACACACTGAAAGATTATCCTTTTCAACCAGTGCTTAATGCAAGGATCATTAAGGATAAATGACTAGAATTACAGGAATCCACAGTTAACAATAAAGCACAGGCATTATATCTGTTCTATTGAGATGAGGCAAAGTAAAAGATGGCACTAATATTTTGCAAAGATAATTATTGAGGCAGCCTGAAAGAATGACATTCTCTCTAACTGTGACCAAAGAAAAATGCATGAGGTAATTAAAGAATCATCACATTTACATTTATATAGCAGCTTTTGCAAATTCAATATGCTCGAAATATATAATAGCCACACTTTTGAAGTCTGGTCACTATTATAATATAGAAACCTGGAGCAGCCAACTTGCATGTTTCAAAATCCCACCAACAATAATGAAATATTAACTAGATATTCTGTGAACATTTTGGTCACATTGGTTTTGGCCAGGACATCAGGGAACTAGTGTATGTCTACATAAAAAGGACTATGGAGCCTTGATTTAATGTCACATCTGAAAGATAGTGATTTGTATTGTCACGCTGTTTGTGGCTGAGATTCAATTCTGCACAGTAGAGAATTGCTATCCTTTTCTCTTCTGACAGTTTGTGACCTGTTTCTTTTTATCTATGAGTGCTTGCTATCTAATTCTATATGGTTCCGCAAACTCTTTCACTAACACTGTTGTACATAAAACTGTTTTTTACAACCACATCTCTCATTAACACAGATTATTCCATCCTTTCTTTACAATCTCTTCCATATGACTCTTCAGGTGGTACAGCACTCCCTTGGTTCTGCACTGAAAGTCCCAGCTGAGAATTTGTTCTTAAGTCTGTAACATGTAACTTCAACCTACCATCTGCCAGTTTCGATGTAAGACTGCTATCGGTCCAGGAATTAATTTACTTATAACCTAGAAGTTACTGCAGCTAACATTAACAGACAGGCATTTGGTGATTCTGAGGATAGTATCTTGTTTTTGAATATGGGTTTCATTAAAGCTCCACGCAAATAACAACAATGAATGTAATATAAAGTTTTAAGTGTTAATTTACTAATATGTACTGAGAGGCTAGAACAATCTGAAACACACTGAACATACTGGGATCCTTGTTTGTGGATAAGAAAATACCGATGTCATGGAGAAACCATCTTTACTTAATGAGTAAGACAAAATCTAAAGGTCATAAATGTAAGAAAGTCAGTAATAAATCCAATTACAACAATAACAACAAACCACTAAATGTTACAAAGCATTTCATACAAACATTTTATAACCAAGCATAACACTGAACCACAGAAGGAACAGTAGGTAGAAATTTTTAGGGTTTTTTGGGAGAACTGTGGCAGAACTTATCAAGGAATCCAGTGAGGCCTAGCTACAGTACAGGCATCAAGGTGGGATTCTCTCTCAGTGGTAGTAAGTTGCATGCCTAACGTCCAACGGTTAATGAGATTGAGTGCGGGTCTGTGCACATGCCCAGCAGACCCTGAGCGAAATAACTCCACAGAGGCCGGTATCCATGATCAAGTCTCCCTTTTTTTACACATACACTCTTTGACTTCAGTACTGCCTCATTCAGAGTCAGCTACCAGACTCTCAGTATGTCCAACGCTCACCTTTTCATATGTCAACCAGGGCTCCCTGATTGGACAAGATTAACAGCCCCTTTCAGAGAATTCATACTCTATGAGGTCCAGCTAGCTGACCTCGTTACACTCACCACACTGACAGTACTGTGTCTGGCTCTCTATTGCAGCCACCAACCCATGGAAGGGTTGAAATAGCTGGATCTCAATAGAGTAGCAGCTCTTCTGCAGTCTCTAGGCTACAATAGTCATTGCCTCTAACATACCAACCTGCTGTGCCTGTGCATCTTTGTGTATTCTGGCATAGCCTTGATTGCTGACTCCACAGGATCATCTCTGCCTTGAACTGAGAAGGCCTCTGAGCACCAATGCCCTGGATGTTCCTTCTTCAGCCAGTTCTGCTGCATAGCTGTTGCAGTGAGGTGCTCACCAGTTTCTGTTTCCCAACATTCTACACCTAACATTCCCACTAATATGTCAATATCTAAGCAGTCTTGCCAAATTTCCCTCTGACACCTTGAAATACTCTTTCTTAGAGTTCCCTTATGGCAGAGTAGCCCATTTTTCAGCTGGTCCACAGCCATCCCATTAGCACCTGCAAAACTCAAGGGAGAGAAGGCATAGCAGTCAATACAGTGGAGAGTATGACTGCTGCAGTAAAATGAAGATTGGTACTTGGTTGGCAGGATGTGGATTTTTTGGCATCCCTACATGACACTTCTCTTGTGAGGGACAGAATTCTATCCTTGTATGGAGTGAAAAGCCTAATTTTGGGCTCTCCTCCACCTCACCTGACTCTCCTCCTTATTTTAGGCTGTTTTTTTCCTCTTATGACTGAAAAGGAGGGATTGAGTGATGGAAAGTGAATGGCACGAATGTTAGTTTTGGTGTAGGTTGGAGAAAGATAGTGAGGTGTCCTGGGTGCGTGAGTAGGTAGTACAGAGTCAATGCCGAGTTTGTGGTGTGAGTTGTGAGAGGGGAATGAGAGCAAGTGAGAGGGAATATTGCAGGCAATGGTGAGAGGCTTTGTGGAAGGTGGGCACAGTAGCAGAAATAGAGAGATTGCAAAATTGCAGACAGAAGAAGCATGTGGCATTTCTGCTGTGGAATTGATGAGGATTGGAATGGAATACCACAAGATTTTGGCATTGCTGGCCATTCTCCTGACCTTGGAAATCATATTAACCGGATGGCAACTGTGGACCACATTGCTAGGTTCCTCTGCTGGCTTCCTGGGAAGAGGATGCACGTCCTCTTGTTGTCTCATCCACATCTCTGCTGGAAAGTCACATCACCATTTCCACCTTCGCCAGCACCTTTAGAACAACTGTCTGTTCCTGAGCAAGACATCTTCAGAATGCTAGGGATTGTCTGAGTGCACAATGGCCATTTAATGACAGCTCGTGCACCAGGGCTGCCAGTCTTTTAGGGGGTATCTGGTGAGCGGGAAGTGGGTGGTGGAATGTGACTAGAGCATGAGAGTCAGCTAAGTGAGAGCTATGCCACTGTGGCTTTGTAATATGCTAATGAGTTTACTAAGATGCGGTGAGAAAACTTTTCAGGTCTCATAGTGAAGAACCCTCTGTGAAAGCTCAATGAAACTGACATTGAAACAAAGATATAAAATTCAGCCCAACAGGCCAGATGTCCTTAAACTCAATCATTGAAATAGGGTTTTAACAGGTCATAGATTCATTGAATTATACATCATAGAAACAGACCTAGAGATCCTAAACTGATCTAGTCCCATTTGCCAACATTTGGCCCGTACCCCTCTCAACCATTCCCATTCATGTACACATCTAGATGTCTTTTAGATGTCTTTTAGGGTGGCATGGTGGCTCAGTGTTTAGCACTGCTACCTCACAATGCTAGGGACCTGAGTTCAAATCCAGCCTCAGGCGACTGTGAAGTTTGCATATTCTCCCCATGTCTGCGTGGGTTTCCTCCCACAGTCCAAACATGTGCAGGTTAGGTGAATTGGCCATGCTAAATTACCCATGGTGTTTACAATGTGTGGATTAGGTGTATTCGTCAGAGGTAAATTTTGGAGAATGGGTCTGGGTGGATGACTCTTTGGGGGGTCAGTGTGGACTTGTTGGGCTGAAGAGCCTGTAGGGATTCTAATCTAAAAAAATGTTACAATCGTTCCCACCTCCACCATTTCCTCTGCATGAAAATGTTGCCCACATGTACCTTTTAAATCTTATGCTCTCTAGGTTCAGACCCCCCTACCTTAGGAAAAATACTTTAATTATTAACCCTATCCATGTCCCTTTTGATTTTATTAACATCTATGAGGTCACCCCTCAGCATCTGAGGCTCCAGCAAAAAAAGCCCCAGCCTATTGAGCCCCTACCTATATTTCAAACTCTCCAATTCCAACAATTCCAGAGATGAACATTCCAAAGTTTAGGACCCATCCAGTTAAGGGGATGTCCATTAACAATAGAGAAATTAATATTATGGGTGAACAGAAGGCCAAAATGAAGAACAAATGATTGCATGAGCACTGCTCATCATGTTGTATGAGTTGATTGTAGTACTGCTCATTATAGGGTAGATTTGTCACCACTATCCTCTTTCAGGGTAGGAATCTGATACGGTATTGTATATTATTTTGAAGTCTAATAAGAATAGATTCTTACCTTAAACATGATGTAGTTTTTAGCAACCAGTTTATAGCAACTATATACAGGGTAGATTGATGTGATACACATTGTTGCAGAGTCTATAAGGGAGACCCAAACAGTAGGCCGTACTCTTGAGCTCTAAAGCAATTCTTCCACCAAGTCCATATAAAATCATCATAGTGTGTGGTATTTAAGGTACTCCTTTGCAACAACCCTTTCATCACTTAGGTATGCTTTTGCAATATTGCTATAGACTTGAAAAATGGAATTAAAGTAGTTAGGTGATTGTTTTTGACTAGTGCAGCTAAAATGGGCTGTAGGGTCTTTTTCTATGTTGTAGATCGCTATAACTTTATGACTGTTATGAAGAAGAGAGAATGCTGAGGAGAAATTTGAATTTGAAGTTGGGAAATTTAACATTTTGGCAAGTCTTAACCAGGAACCAATACAATTGAGTAAGTCCTGAAGTGGTGTGAGTTAAGTATGGACTTAGTTTTTTTGGAAGAATTCAAGATTACAAAGGTTAGCATTATGGCCAGGAATGCATTTCAGCACTCATATCTAGGGGTAACAAAAGTGTGGTTGTGGATTTCAGTCATAGACGAGTTAAGGCAGGGTGGAGTCAAGCAAAATTATCTTGGTGGAAAGCGATACTCTTAGTAACGACATGGTTACATATTTGACAATTCACCCTGGGCCAAGTTTGATACCAAGATTGTGAACAGTCTGATTCAACCTCAGATAGTTAGCAGGGAGAGGGATGAGGGACCAATATCTAGCGGCAGAGATTGAAGTGGGGTTTAAAGACAATCGCTTCTGTTTTCCAAATATTTAGTTAAAAGAAATTTCTCCTCATCCAATATTGAATGTAAGACAAGCAGATTGATTACTTATTGACAGTGGAAGGGGTGCAGTAAGGGAGAGTTGGGTATCATCAGCATACAGAGGGAAGTCACATGTTTCGTTTGGATGAATTTCTAAAGTGGAGAGTTCTGGGGGAAAAAATTCTTTAGAAATATAGCAGTGAGAATGTGAAACCAACAGCATAGATGCATTTAAAGGTAAGTTAGATGAGGGAGAAATGAATCATTTAATAGAATGATGAAGTTAGATGAAGTAGAGAAGGACAAAACTTTGAAGTAATTGACCTCCTCACTCCCAAAAGCCTTGAAAAGACATAAGTTGGAAGTATGATAAAGTATTCTTGCTTTACTAGAGGAGCACAGCTCCAGAAATTCTCAAGAAGCCTGCTATAATTCAGGTCAATGCAGCACACTGAATTGGCACTCCATTCTCCACTTTAACCGCTCACAATAAAATCTACAACTTGTCAAGCTCACCTCAACAGCATATTCCAATCCTGCAACCTCTCCCATTGAGAAAGACAAGGGCAACAGACACTTGGGTATACAAATTGTACATTCCACCCCAGGCCACACAGCATCCTCATTTGGAATTATATCATCATTCCTTCACTGTTGCCAAGTCAAAATCTGGAACTCCCTCCCAACATTTGAGATAGTGATATACTCATAATGTGACAAGACTCGTAATCCCAGAGGCCCAAGCTAATAGTCCCAGATATAGGCTCAGATCCCACCCTGGCAGATGATGAATATTAAATTCAACAACATTTGGAATTGAAACTAGTCTGATGGCAACCATGAAAACTTTGTCAATTGTTATAAAACTGATCTAGTTCACTAATAAACTTTAAGGGAAGATACCTGCATCATGAGGAAGAGTCATCTAGACTCGAAACTTTTCCTTTCTCCATGGATGCTGTCTGACCCACTGTGATTTCCAGGAATTCTTGTTTTGGTACAGATTCCAGCATCTACAGTAATTTGTTCTTATATTGTATCCTTACCTAGTCCAGCTTGCATATGATTCCTGACACACAGCGGTGTAGTTGACTCTGAACTGACCTCTGAAATGGGTTTGTGCCAAAATTGGGAGCTGTGTCTCACAAACTTTTCAAGCAACAATCTGAAATAGTCATAATCAAGGAAACATACCTTACACATGTTACTATCACTCAGCATATCCTGTCCCAATGGCAGGGCAGATCTGAAGAGATGGGAGGAAGGTCTTGGGAGTCCTCAACATTAATGCTGCATTCTAGTAGGTCTAATGAAAGCAAGTCATTAAGGAAATCACTTGCTCATTATATGCACTACCTCCCTCAACTGATGAATGAGTACTTCTTCATATTGAACACCACTTGCAGGAAACACTGAAGGCAGCAAAGACATAGAATGTACTCTGGCGGGGGTCTTCAATGTCCATCACCAAGAGTAGCTTGGTGGCATCACCACTGACTGAGATGGTCAAGTCCAAAAGGATGTAGGACTGGATCTGCAACAAATGATAAAGAAGCCAATAAGAAAGAAAAACTGACTTTACCTTGCCCTCTCTAATCTGCAGATGCACATTTTACATAACAGTATCAGTAGGAATAACCACTACATACTCAATATGCAGACAAAGTTCCACCATCACATTGAAGACATGCTCTGCCATGCTGTGTGGCAGTAACCATTGTATGAAATGGGACAGGCTTTTGAACTGATCTAGCAATGCAATTCTGAGCATCCACAAGGTAATCTGAGCTATCAGAAGCAGTAAAACTCTATTCAACCCCCACCTTTAACCTCCACACTCCATATGCCAAAACTACAATCAACTCTGGCTCAATGGAGACTGCAGAAACAACGTCAGGCATAACTAAAAATGAGGTATCAACCTAGTGAAGCTACCACACTTCTATATCAAACATTAGAAGCAGTATGCAATCAATAGATCTGAGCAATCACAGAACCAATAGATCTGATCTAAGCTCTGCCATCCTACCACATCCACTTGTGAATAGTGGTCAATGATTAAGCAACTAACAAGAGGAGGTGACCTTATCAATACCCTCATTCTCAATGATGGGGGACCCCATCAGTGAAAAAGACAAGACTGAAGCATCATAATTCATCTTCAGCCAGAAATACCAAGTTGTGATAAATCTCAGCTTCCTCCTCGGGTCTCCTTCACCAGCATCAGAGCTGCAACTCTTCAGCTAATTTAAAGTATCTCACAAGATATCAATAAATGGCACTGGATACTGCAAAGGATATGTGCCCTGGCATAATTCTGACAATAGAACTATAGACCTGTGCTCGAGACTAGCTACACCCCAATCAAAATTGTTTCAGTACAGCTATAATACCAACATCTATCCAACAAGGAGGAAACTGCCCCAGATATGTCCTGTCCATCAAAAGCAGGGCAAATTGAACCCCAGCCCATCTGATCCATTTACCAAAGTGATGGAAAGGGTTAACGAGCAGCACTTTCAATGGGATAATCTGCTGGCTCATGCTCAATTTTGTTTCTACCTGGGCTACTCCATGCCTGATCTCATTAGAGCCTTGTTCTAAACATGGACTACAGAGCTGAAGTCAATTCCTGACTCCCCCAGTGGCAATGCACCCCATACAAGGCACAAGTCAGAAGTGTGGTGGAATATTGTCCACTTGCCTGAATGAGCTGAAAATGTGTTGCTGGTCAAAGCACAGCAGGCCAGGCAGCATCTCAGGAATAGGGAATTCGACGTTTCGAGCATAAGCCCTTCATCAGGAATGAGGCTCTCTCACACTTGCCTGAATGAGTACAGATTCAACAACACTCAAGAAGCAGCCTTGTAGACTGGCTCTGCATCCAGTAGATTGGCACAGCACCCATAACGTTCAATATTCATTTCCCTCACTACTGACACACAATAGTAGCAGTGTGTATCATCTGCAAGATGCACTACAGTAGCTCACCAAGTCACCCTCAACGGCATTTTCCAAATCATCAACTGTGCCATTTCAAAAAGTCAAAGACAACAGATGCCAATCACCTGGAAGCTACCCTCCAAGCCACACTTGATACTACACTGGCATTCCTTCACTGTTGCTGAGTCAAAATCCTTGATACTCCCTTCCTAATAGCACTGGGGATATACTTAGACCCATGGGCTCTAGGAATCAAGAAGGCAGCTCATGACCGCCTTCTCCAGGATAATTAGGGATGATCAGTAAATGCTGGGCCTAGCCAGCGTCACCCACATTCAATAAGACATAAGACTATAAGACATAGGAGGAGAAATTAGGTCATTCAGCCTGTCAAATCTGCTCTGCTGTTCAATCATGAGTGATAGATTTTTCAATTCCATTTTCCCACTTCCTCCTTGTAAAGTTTGACTCTCTGGCAATCAAGAACTTATGTATCTCTGTTTTAAATATAGTCAATGACCTGGCGTCTATAGCCCTCTGTGGCAGTGAATTCCACAGATTCACCATTCTCTGGCTGAAGAAGCTTCTTCTTATCTCCATTCTAAAGGCGTTACTATAAGGCTGTACCTTTGAGTCATTGTCTGTCCTGCCAATGGAAACATCTTCCCGACTTCAACTCTGTCCAAGCCATTCAGTATCCTGTAAGTTTCAATTAGATTCCCCCGCATCCTTCTAGAACTCCATCGAGTGTAGTCCCAGAGTCCTCAAACATTCCTCATGTTTTTAGCCTTTCATTCCTGGGATCATTCTCGTGAACCTCCTATGGACCAGCTCCAGGGCCAATATATCTTTCCTGAGTTACTTCACGAATGAAGTAAAGAAAAAATCCAAGTCATAACAATCACTGCGAGAAAATAGTTTCATTGCCCTATCTGGTTCTTTTACCACTTATATTAAATCCTTGGTTTATTGACTGTTCTACCCATGATCTCCCTATGCTTTATTCTTCTCGACAATTCACATTTTCTTTTTGCAATGAACCATGTTTAATAAGAAGAGTATCAGTTCAAAACAGGATAAATCTAAAGATGTAGCATCTGGCCAGGAGCAAAAACAATCTGCTGTCACTTTTAACTGATCCTTCAAAGGCAACAACATCATCAACAGACTTTCACCTGCCAATAACAAACTATAATCCAACAGAGGGCTGCTAAGCCCCTCCGAAAATGACTTTTAAACTTAATGATTTGTGCGGTTAACATACTTCAGCTCGGAACCGTTGCTGCAAGTTTTGTGCAGTTGTTTTCATTAACTTCAGTCAAACTGTCACTTCAGAAGTCAGTAAATCCCTTCTGTTGCCCACTTCTCAATGCCTCCTGATACCTCTCTCTAAACTGGAGAACTCTCTTATTCTTGGTTACCAATTTTGTTGTCTCACATTCTTTGACAGCAAGCTGTGTTTCATATTTGATTTACTTTCACTTGATGTTTTCCCTCGATGACTGCCCCAATCATATACGAGAGAAGCATGCAGCTCTACATTTAAGTTAATGCTGCAGAAGTAAAACTGGAGAACAAATTGGAACGTATTTCATCTTGCAGATTTTGGTGCACTTATAATGTGAGGAATTCACAAAACTCTTCACAGCTGTGCAGTTAGTGCTGGGTTATCACATATGCAAGCAAGAAGTTACTCACTGTGAGATGTTGTAAATAATGAAGGGATTTGATCAGTTTTGTTCAATTAAGGGAGGAAGCGTGACCAGTACACCAGGAAAGTTCGCCATTCTTCTTTGAATAATGCAGCGTTTCTTCTTCTGGTGGTAGAATAACACAGTGGGTGTGCCACCCTACTGGCAGCTCAGAGACTTGCACTGATAATCTAGAGACACGGGTTTGAACCCTACAGTTTCTCTCACTTCCTGCTGCAATCCCTCCAATTACTGGTATATCTCCCAACCCACCCACTTACTGCTGCCTTCCCCCAATTTCCTCACTTATTACATGAGATTCTACAGGAAGAATGCTCCAGTTGTGTGAAACTAAAAAAGTCAAGGACTGTATAATATTGAACAAAGATGTGCAAAATTCTGTAAAGCTTACTGCTCAGCCAGAAATTGAGGAACATTTTAGAAACCAGCAAAGCATAATTAAAACAAATACAGGGAAAAATTCAGATGTGAGGGTAAACTGGCAAGAAATATAAAAAAGAAAAAAACTAAGAGCTGTTACAATTAGGTAAATTGGAAGGGGATGTAGAGTCAAGGGCTAACTATATATCTAATCATGGCTGCTGAACATGTTGATAATGAACTATGCCATAGTGGGGTCAGATAATATGGAACTGAACTCTAAGCCTGTAGAGTTCCAGATGAATGTAGGCCTTATTTTACTATATGGTGGTAGCAATGACTCTCTTCTGATGCCTTACAAAGAGTTATATTTAATAGGATTTGTTAATTTTCACTCAGATGAATGTAGGCCTTATTTTACTATATGGTGGTAGCAATGACAAGAACACAGAAATAGAGGCAAGCAGCTTGACAGTGATGATACCCAGATCACTGAGGCTCAGTTTCGGTTCTGTTAAGGCCACTCAAATCCTGACCTTATCACAGCTTTAGTCCAAAAGAGCTAAACTCCAAAAGTGAGATGAGAGTGAATACTCTTGATTTCAAGCCAAATTTGACCAACATGGCATCAAGGTGCCCTCGTGAAATTGGAGTCAATAGAATCAAGGGGAAACATCTCTACTGGTTGGAGCATAAAAGAAGATTGTTGTGGTTGTTAGAGATCATTCACATCATTTAAGTCCCAGTGCATCACTACAGGAGTTCCTCAGGTCAGTGTCCTCAACCCAACCATTTTCAGCTATTCCATCAATAACTTTCCTACCTACATAAGACCAGAAGTGGGGATGCTTTCAGTTGATTGCACAATGTTTCATACATTGTGTGATTTCTCAGATACTGAAATGTCTACGTCCACATGGAGAAAGACCTGGACAGTATCCAGATTAGGACTCATAGCTGAGAAGTAACATTCTATTCACATAAATGCCAGGCAATTATTATATCCAACAAGAAAGAATTTAACCATCTCGTTTTGACATTCATTAGCCTTACCATCGCTGAAATGCCCCACTATCGACATATTGGGGGTTACCATCAACTTGAAACTGGACTGAAGCAGCCGTTTAAATACTGTGATTACAAGAGTAGGTCAGAAGCTAAGAATTCTATCATGAGTAACTCACCTCCTAAATCCCCAAAACCTATCCACCATCGAGGACAAGGCATAAGTCATGTGATGGAATACTCGTTACTTGCTTGGATGAATGCAAATCCAACATCTCTCAAGATGCTCAATTTCATCTGAGACAAAGCAGCCTCCTTGATTGATATTCAATCTACTACCTTCAACGTTCACTCGCTTCACCACCAATGCACAGTAACAGCAGTGTATACCAACTGCAAGGTGCACACACCAAGGCACCTTTGACTGTACCTTCCAAGCCTGTGAGCTCAATCACCTAGAAAACCTGGAGTGGCAGATACATGAGAACACCACCACTTGCAAGACCCTCCATGCCACAGACTATCCTGACTTGGAACTAGATCATTGTTCATTCACTGTCATGGGCTCAAAATCCTGGAGCTCATTCTCTAACACCACCTTGGGTCTCTCTACACAACATAGACTTCAACAACTAAAGACAGCAGTTCACATCTCATGAATGATTTTTTTTAAAAAAGGAAACAACTAGTGCCGCTTCCAAATTGTCTATTTGCAGTGATACCCCAATTCTTTCATTCACTATTACCATCTCCTTAGTTAAATACTGCTCCAATAACCTTTTCAAATGAAAAGAGCATCAAGGCAGGAATAGCCACAAGCCTTCTCCACCATTCAACAAGTTCATGATTAATCATCTTCAATGCCATTTTCCCACATTGTCCCCATGTCCATTGATACCTTTGTAATCCAGAAATCTGACAGTCTCTGTCTTTGATATCTATAATGACTGGATCTCCACAGCCCTCTAGAGTTGGGAATTCCAAAGATTCATTACCTTTAAGAGAAGGACGTCTTTCTCCTCTCGACTCCAAATGTCTTATTCTGAGCCAATGTCCTTTAGTTCTGGCTTCCAATCCAAGGAAATCATCCTTCCTGCATCTACTCTGCTGAGCCCTGTAAGAATTTTGTATGCGTCAAAGAGATCACCTCCCATTTTTCAAAATTTAGAGAATATTTGCCAGATTCCTCAAGCTCTCCTCACATAACTATCCCATCATCCTATGACTCAGTCTGATGAACCTTTGACGCACTCTCTCTTTCCTTTTATGGAATCAACATCCAGCACCTTTTAAGGCAGAGTCTTGCAGATCACAATTCTATGAAAGCAATTCTCTTCTGCCAGAGGTTTTGACTCCATGATCCCTGGTTATTGATCCACTCACAAGAGAAAATAGTTCTCTTTGACAGCCTCTTATCAGCATGAAAACTGCTAACAGGTCACTTATTAACTTTCTTATGAAGAATAGCCCTACCGTTTCCATCCTCAACTCACAACATCCCTAATCCTGGTAATATCCTGCTCAACTCATTTTACCTTTTCTAAGGCCTTTATGCCTTTCTCAAAATGTGCGCAGAACCATCCAAAAAAATCTAGCTGAGGTGTAATCAGTGATTTATGAATTCTTGGATCATCGTTTTGCTTTTATATTCTGTGCTTCGGTTTATAAACACAAGGCAGCTCACCTGTTTCGTAAATATATTCAAAGTCATAAAGAGAGGTAAAATATTAAACCATCTCCAAGGATATGTAGCTCTCAGGATGGTGTGAGTGATAGCAGGAGAGTTTGCGATGTTACAATGTCTTGCACAAATCTTCCTACGCTGACCCACAATTCCAGCGCAGTCATTTGAGCATTTCATCAACAATAATCAAGGTAGGTCAACACTCTCACTGTATATAATGCTTGCACTGCAGTTTAAACATTTTTTTCTGCACCAGGAGCCTAAGAATATCTCTCTGAACTAGGGAGTAGACCTATTTTTAAATTTAAGTAGGTTAGGTGTTGAATTGCTTTCTCTTCCCTTCAAATTTCACTCACATTTCTCAGCATGACTCTGATGTTTATAAGGATGGACAAGATAATCATTAATATTGATGCATTTCTCTTCACTGCATCTGTGTGATGCCTCTCTCTCTCTTTCTGTCACACATAGTCAACCTCATCGACATTTTATTAAAGGCAGTACCTTTGTATTAGTACTGCCAAACAAATACTTCTGCCCTGAACCACAAGAATTTGGAATGGAGCAGAAAAAAGCCAACTATTTTTAAAAGTCAGGAAAACTTGGAGGCCATTTGGCCCATCTTTCTCACTTTGATATTCAACTTGATCATAGAAGATCCGTATATTATCTCGTTCTACCCACATTTGCTCCATATTCTACAAAACTCTAACCTAACCAAAATCTATTGCACCTAAATGTGAAAATTCCAATCAATGTGTAGCATCCACAAATATTTTGAGAGGGCCAATTCCAGACGTCAAGTCTTATTTGCGTATACATTTATGTGTTTCCTGATTCACTTTTAAATGGACTAGCTGTAATGTCATTGAAGCTTATTTCTTCTTGTTCGAGATTCAAACAAAAGAGAAAGTCATCCTTTGGCATCAATGCTATTGAATCCCAGAATTATTCTAAACTTCTTGAAGCTAGCTGGAATTCCTGGGGCCCAAGGTAACACATTGCCTTTGGAAATCTGATTGACACCCGCTCTTCATTGTTTTTACATGGATGACACCCATGGCCCAATTTTGGACAGGAATCGAATTAAATACTTGACCCCCTTGATCCCATATTCCCTTATGAACAACACTGCACTTTTCCCCTCCCTCATCGCCATGAAATATTACAGGCCAAAGGTCTCTGTATCCTCAACAATATGCTAACTCAAACACCTTGAAATGTTAATGAAAGAACACGAAATATTTATTTTCAGTCATATTGATTGATCAATTAATGATTTCAAATTACCTTAAGGCTCTGGGCCTAGTGCTGGAAAGTGGGATGAGTGTGGATAAACACATTTTTGACAGTACAGGCTTGATGGCCCAAAGGGCCAATTCGATAGATTCTACAATTCTCTGTAGCCATTTCCGTGGAACAAAAGAAAAGCCAGTTGCTAACATCCACAAATTTAAGTATCATGCTGCAAGTTATTTTTAAATTTACTCATGAAATGTGTGCATCACTGGCCCATTTATTGTCCGTCTCTAGTTGCCGTTGAATAGGGTGAGCTGCTTTCTAGAATCACTCCAGTCTATTTGTGTAGGTAGACCCACAATGTCATTAATGAAGGGATACTAGGATTCCAGGAAGGGCATAGCCTGGCACATGCATGTCATGAATGCTACTTGGCACATATCAGCCCAAACGTGGCTATTGTCCAAGTCTTGCTGTAATTGGCTGTACACTGCTTCAGTATTTGGTGAGTTGTAAATGGAGCTGAATATTAGAACTTAGATGTCAACTTACTAAGATCACTTTCAATGTAGTCTAGAGCTTATTATTATTTACATTTATCAAGAATGGAGCAAAATTTAATTAAACTTTATTAAAGTCACAATAGTCCAGAAGACCATCGGAGTGTTGTCTCATTAGAGAGAGATGACTGGTGGTGATTTAACATGAGAGACACTATGCCTCAGGTGAGGGGAGGAGTTGAGAAGGAGGAACTTTCATGGTAACCACAGCCATTACAAATGTAGTAAATGCCAACTCAACATTTGGCACCTCTAGGAAATGTCCTAGGATGCAGAGAGTTTCACTTAGAATCATTATAACTCTAATCTGCAAACTTCAGGGCTATCTTGACTTTTTGGTTCCACAATTCACTACTACAGCCTCAAAACAGCAGCAAGAGGCCTGTATGTGTCCACTTCCATGTATTAGCATGTTGTTATTGCCCATGTTTGCTGGATTAGAGTCAAAGAGTTACACAGCATGAAAACAGACCATTCGGTCCAACTTGTCCATGTAAACCTTTCCTATTCATGCACCTGTCTCAATGTTTTTTAAATGTTGTAACTGTACCTGCATCCAGAACTTCCTCATTCCATACACAAAACACCCTCTGTGTGAAAGCATTGCCCCTCAGATCCTTTTTCAATCTTTCTCCTCTCACCTTAAAACTATACCCCCTAATTTTGAACTCACCCACCCAAGGGAGAAGACCTTTGTTTTTTCACCCTATCTATGCCCCTCATGATTTTATAAACCTCTATAAAATAATCCCTTAACCTCTGTTGCTCATGTTTAAAATGTTCCAGCCTAGCCTTTTAACTCAAACCTTCCAATCCAAGCAACATCCTGGTTAATAATTTCTGAACCCACTCCAATTTAATGGTATACTTTCTATAGCAGGCTGACCAGAACTGTACAGAGTACTCCAAAGTGGCCTCACCAACGTTCTGTCCAACATGATGTCCCAACTCCAATATTCAATGGTTTGAGCAATCAAGGCAAGCATGCTAAATGCCTTCTTAACCACCCTGTCTACACATTATGCAGATTTCAAAGTACAATGTCGCTGAATCCCCAAGTCTCTCTGTTTGACAACACTACCCATTACTGTACGTCCTGCCCTCGTTTGTTTTACCAAAATGCAACACTTCTCATTCATCCAAATTAAACTCTGATTGCCACTCCTCAGCCTCTTAGCCCAATCAATCAGAATCCCTTTTAATCTTAGATAACATTTTTCACTGTCGATTACAACTATCAATTGTGGTGACTGTCTCACTGTGTCACTGCAGTATTAGTTTCAGTACTTTGTTTGAGTGGTTTGTTGTTTGAGTAAATGGGAGGGTGGTGTTGCACTGTGGTGTTGCACAGTGACTGTGTCACAGTGACTGTATCACCATGACTGAATCACAGGGACTGAATCACAGTGACTGTAACACAATGACTGTATCACAGTGACTGAATCACAGAGTCTGTATCACCGTGACTGTATCACAACGACTGTATTAAAGTGACTGTGTTACAGTCACCGTGATACAGTCACTGTGACAGTCACTGTCACTCAGCAAAATTGCCCACAGTGCAACACCATCCTCCCATTCACTCAAACAACAAACCACTCAAACAAAACATTGAAACTAATACTGCAGTCAGTACACACAATCAGGACACATACATGAACAGAGGAGGACATGAATCTGTCTCAGACAGGACTTTTGGAAGTTGACCAAATACTACTTTGCCTTCAGCCCAGCACTGTTTTTTATACCGTCAATGCTAATAATATCTATTATATTAAATGTTTGATGAATTGATTACATCTGCAAACAGAAGTGTATTTGTTGATGTGGCATTTAGCAAACCTGGATCCTGAATATTTGGTCAGCGAACTGATAAATATTCTGTACACCGTGGACCTTGTTCCTGTAAATTTCTAGGAGCATGTCTTGGTTTGCTGCACATCAAAATTTCATCACCCACCCTTGAACTATCCAATACTGACAAGCATAATGAGAAGCCTCTCATATTTGGTTGTCAGATGTCTGGTGCCAGTGTCTGGAAATGAATGGTGCACATAGCTGGTTTCTGTAGATCATGCCTTGAGATTTTATTGTCCAGTGTTCAAGTTGGGGGTTGTTTGGATCAAGTAGTGAGCTGAACCTGCCAGATCAATGTGCAGGTTCCCTTGTCAATGTCTAGTTTGGTTGGTGACTTTGGAAAGATGGGAATCTGAATATTTATGAGGTGAGTTGTGGTGTTAACAAGGCTTTTAACAATCAATATTAATCATCATTAAACAACCTGTGAAAGACATATAAGATAGAAGAAGGTGACCTCAACATTTGTGATGAAGGGTTTATGCCCAAAATATCAGTTCTCCTGCTTCTCGGATGCTGCCTGATCTGCTGTGCTTTTCCAGCGCCATACTTTTCAACTCTGGTCTCCAGCATCTGCAGTCCTCACTTTCTCCAAGGTGATCTCAATGTCAAGATGGACCTCACCCCACTTGTGACTCAATTCTGCCACCCATCTCGCTATAGCCCACTTCGCTCAAACACCTATAACATTCTTCCCATGTTTTAATATCAAGATATGTTCCAATTAGGCCAGCAGATAGAGGAGTAATGGGTCTAATTCATTGATCCAAGCAGCTCTAACTTCAAAAAGACCATTGTTGATTTTTTTATCTCAGCAAATCCTTCTTGCATTATCCCCAACTTCCTTGATTGCCTTAAGATTCAAATATCTGTCTGAGACAGGTTCATGTCCTCCTCTGTTCATGTCAGTGTCCCAATTGTGTAAGCTGACTGCAGTATCAGCTTCAGTGTTTTTGTTTGAGTGGTTTGTTGATTGAGTGAATGTTGCACTGTGGATGATGTTGCACTGTGGGCAATTTTGCTGAGCTATGATGGTCATTCAGCTGGCGTGGCATCTTCAACTAACAAGTTACTGCAGCCATTGAGGTTGAAGCAGGATATGCAGTTCTGACATGTCCCCTGTTATCATATCAGCTCTATGGGCTACAACATTCCAAAGATTTGAGAACATATTGATGGAAGACATTTCTGCTCACCTCGGTCTTACCTTAGCTGGGTAAAAAATGCAAGCCTTTCCAGAACCACCCTCAATCCGTGAATGAGTAATGATAATCTAACCTAGCTATACCAACATTTTATTGCTGTTCCACATTAATTTGTCCACTTTTAATTTTGCCGTGTCCAATTCTTTTACTCAATCTGCCACATGTGCTTGCGATTATTGAAAGGTAAGTATAAAATGCTCCCTCAGTCCATCCTGTGAGATATAGACAATAAAATTTGGATTCAAAATATTTGACATATTAAGATATTGAAATAGTTGGGTTAATAACTGCATTAAAATGCATTAAGTAGAGAACTGAACAACTTCATCTAATTGTATTCTAATATTACAAAGTGACATATATGTTGTATGCCTGAAGGAAACTCTTCAGTTCAATAAACTTCTAATATACATTCTGTTGGCCTCTTTAATTCCAAATTCAAGGTTCCAATTGATGATTTTTTGCAGTAGACATAATCTATCAATCTAAATTATTCAGAGAATTTTTTTTTATTTTGAAACATTCAAGTTCAAAGGCCTCCATGCATCCTCGTGTCTCAAACACAATTCATCGCAACAAGCATAGGAAATATTTAATTCTGTGACCTGACTTACACAGTGCATCAGATATGTATTATAACCTACTGAACACACCTATTTTTGACAATATACATAATTCTTACATTTATTCTCCAACTACACTGCAAGAACAAAGGTTTTTAAGATTCAGTGGAATGGATCCATATTCCCTGCAGTTCAGAAGAATAGGAAATGAGCTAATTGAAATGTATGGATTTCTTTGAGGACTTTGAGGGTAGTTGCTGAGAGACTGCTTTCTGGAGCTAGGTAACATAGAATACAACACCTCAAGATCAGGTCAGTAGGGCTGAGGCAAGGAGAAATGTCTTTAGTCAGTAGGATTGTGAATTCTATACCTCTTTGAGCAAAGCTTATTCAGTTGTTAAGTACATCCAAGACTGATATAGATAGAATCTTGGGCACAAGGGGAATCAAGGGATGTGGACACTGATGCGATTGGGAAATCAAGGTAAAAGATCAGTCATAATTTTATTGAATGATCAAACAGGCTCAAAGGGACATATGCCCTAATTCTGTTTCTACTTTTTATGGTTTTATATCATGTTACACCAAGTCTACACACAGAAACAGACCATTTGGACCAAATGTTTAACATTCAGATCAATTATCTTTCATCAGAACTGGAAAAGATTGAAGACATAATCACTAAGCAAGTGAAAGGGAGGGGGTAGTGAGAAGAACAAGAGGAGTGACAGAGCAAATGACAGGTGAGATTAAATTAGAATAGAATGGGCTCTGAAAATGGGAGATGTAAAGAAACTAAAGATGTGTCTATTGGAGCCGTGAATGGTAGAATGATTGCCTTTCAAAAGCAGAAACAAGAATAAATTGCAACCTGTAAATAGAGGTTGAGGCAGCATGACTAAAACCCAGGGTAAAAATTAAAGAAGGCATCAGAGACAGTGCTGCTGGAAGTTGTTTTGAAGAGAGAGGGGATGGCAATTAGTATATTGTGGTGATAAGGGTTGCACTATTGAACATGTGAGGGGGATGGCAGGGAATAGGATGATGGCAAATGTCCTGTGAGGGCAACCAGAAGGAAAATGGAGTGCACATGCAGGTGAGTCAAGGAACAAAAGTATGGAATAAACTGCGTCCCTCCAGAAAACAAAACAACAGGTCAATCAGCTAAATGTGACAATATGACAACTCTGATGAAGGGTCACTGGAATTGAAACATTAGCTCTGTTTTCCCTCTACAGATGCTGCCAGATCTGATGTGTTTCTCCAGCACTCTTTTTTGTCAGATTTCCAGCATCCACAGTTTCTTGTGTTGCTCTTACCTCAAATTTGGGCGTTCCTGTAAATTTCACGTAGTTTGGTCACTCAATGATATTCTCCTCTTATTATCATTGCAAACACACTGTGAATTCAACTCTACAAGCAGACTACATTAGAAGCTAAAATGTCTTAGAAGTAAGATCAAGTTTAAAAATATTTACCAAGAAGGTGAAGCTGTCAGTAAGATTGGCTGTTCACCGGGAGTCTCCAAGAGTTAAAGGTGTATCTCTGAGACACCGGCAATAAATTACTGGGGCAATTAAAAAGATCATTTTTCTTTAAAACTCTTTGAACACTTTCATTTATTAACCATAAAAAGTTTGGAACTGGATAGAAGAAAAGGGTGATTTCATGAATAATCAAGAACAATCTAATTTGGAATAAGGTCTATTCATTTTCCAATAAGTATGGGAAGGCAGGGCATTGCAAGGAAAGACATATTGGGCAAATAATTATGGGAGCATGGAGACTGAATGGTTGTTAGTTAGTGGGAGATTAGTCTGTTGCATGTGTAACAGACAGTTGCATGGATTCCTGAAGAAGGTCTCATGCCCGAAACATCGATTCTCCTGCTCCTTAGATGCTGCCTGACCTGCTGCGCTTTTCCAGCAACACATTTTCAGCTGCATGTGTAAATACCCCAGGGAGAGATCCAAATGGAGTTGTCAAACCTAGCATGCACTGTATGTAAGTATCAAATTTAAGGTGTAATGTGGTAAGTGAAAAGGTTTGCTGAGGCAAAGTTAAACTTCAGTTTTTGAAGCCTAAAGAACAAAGAGGGAAGAGGGAAATGGGATTTAAAGAATGGCATACTTTTCAAGGTCTTGAATCAGAATGAGCTAGAAGATCTAGAGTCTTTGTTTCAATACTGGACCAGACAGCAAGAAAACAAAAGATGAAAACTAAGAAGTGCATTGTACAAGGAGTCCATGATTTATGAATGTCTGATTTATGTACTTACAGATGCAATCTCGTACAGGGTAGAATTTTAAAGATCTGATATATGAATATTTTCTGTGATTACGAATAGCATTTTTATATTGTCCTACATTATGTTCTGACTTGCATTCAAATTGACTTGCAGACGGACTCCAGAATGGAATGACTACCTGTAGTGTCAGATATAAAATAGGAAGAGACAAGAACTTATATAATGGTTGGATTCTGGAGGTGCTTCTTCTTGGTATTAACTCCAAACCTAGGGACTATAAATGCAAAATGACACTAAAAAATCCAACACGAATTTCTGGAGAATGTTGAACCCCTGACCAAATGGAATAATTGAGATTGCAAATATAGATTTGTTAATGTAACAGCAGCAAAGTTAGAGGAGGAAATATGGCAAAAAGGCAAAATTAATGGCTCCAATTTTAAATGGTCATAGCATTTGGAACAGAATAAAGAATTTGTGGCACAAAAACATAATAATCGACTTGATCTTATAAAAATTCTGGAGACAACATTAGAAGTAGGTAAAATCCAGCAAATATATTTATATATATTCATGTGATAGTTTAAAAGGAGCAGGTGGTGGGATAACTTTGTTAGTACTAGGTGAACTGTTATACTCTGTTTTCCTTCAACAGATGCTGCCAGACCTGCTGTGTTTCTGCAGAACCATTTTTTTTTCAGGTTGTCAGCATCCATGGTTCTTTTCATTCAGTTTACCTCAATTATGGACCAGCCCTTTGAAATTCCATGCAGCTTGGTCACTTCTTTATATTCTACTTATAGTTGATGGAATAAACACGATAGTAAGAAATGATCCTGGATTGGAAGATGTAGAATCCATCTGAGGTAACAAGTGAAAAAGACACTGGCAGTTATGCATTATTGGCCCCCTAACAGTAAGAGATAACAAAGGCTTATAAAAAGTAAAGTAAATAATCCTGGGTGACTTTTATCTTCATATAGATTGGAAAAATCAAATTAGCATATGACTAGAGAAATTGATGCTCTGGTTAAGAAAGCGGCATATATCAGGTATAAACAGCTGACAGTAAACAGGTGGTGTGGCGGACAATGAAGAAGAATATCTCAGAGTGCAACAGGGCTTGATCAGATGGACCAATGGGCCAAGGAATGGCAGATGGAGTTTAATTTAAATAAATGTAAGATGTTGTGTTTTGTTAAAACAAACCAGGGCAGGACCTATACAGTTAATCATACAGTCCTGGGGAGTGTTGCTGAAAAAGGAGACTGAGGGGTGCAGATGAATAGTTCCTTGAAAGTTGAGACACAGGTAGAGATGATGATGATGAAGGGGTTTGGCATGCTTACCCTCATTGGTCAGGACGCACTATATATGATGCAGATGTATAGGACATTGATGAGGCCAGGTTTAGAATACTGTGTACAATTCTGGTCTCCCCAGCTGTCGAAAAGATGTTGCTTAACTTGACATGATGCAGAAAATATTTATAAGGTTGTTGAGCGGGCTGGAGGTTTTGAGTTATAGCGAAAGATTGAATAGGTTGGGGCGTTATTCCCTCGAGCATCTGAGGCTGAGTGGTGATCTTATAGAGGTTTATAAAACCATGGGGGGGCATGGATAGGGGGAATAGCCAAGGTCTTTTTCCTAGGTTTAGGGCATCCAAAACTAGAAGACATAGGTTTAAAGTTAGAGAGCAACAATTTAAAAAGAACCAGATCCAGAGGAAGTGGTAGAGGCTGGTACACAACATTTACAAAGGCATTTGGATGGGAATATGAATATGAAGAGTTTAGACGAATATGGGCCAAATACAGGCAAATGGAACGAGGTCAGATTAGGATGTCTGGTCAGCATAAATGAGATGGATGGAAGGGTCTTTCTACAACAGACTCTATGATTCCATGTAATCACAAGAAATAATTAATAGAATGTATCAGGCCAGTTTCCTGGAACAATATGTTGTGGATCCAACCAAGAACCAGAGTATTCAATATCAAGTCATGTGTAAAAAGACAGATTAAATAAGTGATCTAGGAAACAGTGACCATAGTGTGATAGAATTTAACATTTAGTATGAGAGTGAGAATCCTTGCTTGGAAACAGTTGTGCTAATCTTAAATAAAGATAATTATAAGGTAATGAGGGTAGAATTGGTTGAAGTAGATTTGAAAGGAGTTTAGTGTAAAATATGATTGAAGCACAATGTCAGGGCATTTGAGAAAATAATTCTTGACTCATACCAAAGACACATTCCAATGAGGAACAAGGATTCTAGAAGGGGATAAACCAACATTGGTAAACCAAGAAAGTTACGGATAAGATCAAATGGAAACAGAAAGAATACAATGTGTCAAAGATTATTGGTAAGCCATAAGATTGGGGAAGTTTTACAAGCTAGAACAAGGTGAGCAAAAAATAAGATCAAGAGGGAAGAAATAAACTTTGAGGGTGAACTAGCAAGTACTCCAAAAATGGATGGTAATAGCTTAATCAAACATATAAAAAGTAAGACAGGAGCCACAGTAAATATAAATGCCTTAGGGAATGAGGCTGGTGAAATAATTATATGCAGTCATGAAATGGCAGAAGAGTTGAATAAATACTTTGCATCAATCATTGTGTTAGAAGACACAAGTAGTATTCCAAATATACTAAATAATCAAACATCACAAGGGATCAGACAGAGTAAATGCAATAACTATAATGAAGGAAAACGTAGAGGGGAAAGTAATTAGGCTGAAGGAGCAATAGATCCCCAGAACCAAATGGGTTGCAATCTAGAATATTAAAGGAAATAGATGCAGAGATGTTGTGGTTGCAATGATGGTAATCTTCCTCGACTCCTTAGATTCTGAAAAGTTCCAAAGGTTTGGAAAACTCCAAAGCTAACGTCTTTATTTAAAAATGGAGAGAGACTAAAACAGGTAGCTAAGGCCAGTTAGCTTAACATCTCTGAAGATGTTAAAGGTTGTAATAGCAGGAAGATTCAAGATGGAGGTGATCTAACAGGTCTGCCTTGCTGAGCTCTGCACCACAGTCCAGGCAAACGGGTGCTTTTACCCTCCCCTTACAAGCTGGTTTGGTAAAAATTGGTAGTTTTAAGTTCCTAGAATCTATATATATTCTTTTTAGCAATTAGAGAAGATGACTAAAGGTAAAGGGCTGTGTGGATCGCAATAACCAGCAAACTCTCCTGCAGCAATGGACACACCTGGGTCCGCAGCGTTGACCTCCATGGAAGCCACTTTGGACTTACCTGCTCGTAGAGTCTTTGTCAAACTCCAAGAAAAGGTTGAGTCAGTGATGGAAGAGACCTGGACCAAGATGGAACTGATTTCAGCCATGATGAAAAAGCATGAGCAGGAGATGCTATGTCTCAGGCAGCGTGTGCAGCGAGCATCGGACTGCAGCGTTGGAGACTGTGGCCGAATCCTCGGCGGGATGGATCCAGGTCCTGGAGAAGCAGGTGCAGGCCTTAATGGAGCAGGTCAACGACCTCAAAAATTGAGGTTGGAGGAAGAATATTCACATTATTGCACTGCTGGAGTGAGAAGAAGGGGATCAGCCAGTCAGCTTCTTTGAGCAATAGCTGCCACAATTTTTGGGATTGGAAGCTGAGGTGGGCTAGGTGCAAATTAAATGAGCTCACCTGATCGCGGTGCGCAGGCCCAGGTCGAACCAGCGACCCCACCCGGTCCTATGGCGATTCCAGTTCTATAGAGAAAAACAAAAGGTGTTGGAAGCTTCCAGAATGCAGGGTAAGGATTCACAAGGGCCCTGATTCACAAGGAATCAAAGATTGTGTTTTTTCAGGACTTTCCTGCAGCTGTGATCCATAAGAGGAAGGCCTTTGATGAAGTAAAGAAGAGGCTGAGGGATTTGGATATTCAGTACTCTGTAAGGCACCCGGCAGTGTTACATCTCAGCCATGAAGGGTCCATGCATGCCTTTGATTTGTCAGAAAAGGTAAAGGACCTTTTGGACACTGTAAAATAGACTGGCTGGTTCAAGCAATATTGCCAATAATGGTTCGGTTTTTCTTTCTCTCTGCTGTTTGCTCTATTCATTTGGTTTTGTCCATTTCATATGCTTTTTTTTTCTTTTTCTCTTCCCTTCTCACTTTTTTGGGGTTTGGGAAGCATTGCCAGAACTTTTTTTTTCTTTTTAGCTTGATTATACCAGTATGGGTTGATGTGTGGGTGGAATGGGTGAAATGCCCACTTCTAATTTCTTTGTTTGAAATATTTGTGTATTCTTTCCATTTTTTTTTGCCAGGGTTTGGGGTGCTGCTTCAGCGAGAAGGAATGATGAAGGTGTTTGCAAGTAATGCCTCCTGTCGGCAAGGGGGTAAGACTCCCATTATCTGATTTTTGTATTGGTTTATTGTAGATGTAGTTTTTAGAAGTTTTCTTTCGGTAGTATATGTAGTTGTGTTTTTCAGACTCTATGAGTATTTCATTGTTTCTACCCAATGCATTGTGAGTAGGGTTCTTCCTCTCAGGGGGTCACAGACTGTTTCAGATGGCTATGGCTAATTGTTCATTTAAATGGTGCACCTGGAATATTATGGAGGAGTCACTCACAAATTAAGAGAAAGAAAGTACTTTCAAGTCTTAGAAAGGAGAGGGTTGTTGTCACTCTGTTGCAAGAAACCCATCCTGATGACAAGGAGCATCTAAAGTAGCAGCAGGGAGGGTTCAGCCAGGTGTTCTTTTCATCTTTTAACTTTAAAAGCAGGGGGGTGGCTACACTTGTTCAGAGGAATTGACCATTTCAGTTGTTAGATCAAATTAAGAATGAATATGGGTGATTTGTGATCATCAAAGCTTTAATACATGGTGAGGAGTATGGTATTCTGAATGTTTACTGCCCCCCTGGCACACCCCCTTAAATTTTTAACTGATGCATTTTCCAGGTTGGTGGGCCTTGAAGCGCACCATACGATTATAGGGGAAGACTTTAATCATCTCACGCATCCCATGGTGGACAGAGTGCTCAAGGGTCTCCCGGGCACCTCCTCACAATCTAAACAACTGGTGGACTTACATGGGGAGTTGAGATCGGTGGATCTATGGAGATGTCTTCACCCAGCAGGAAGGGACTTTACCTTTTTCTCCAATTCACACAAGTGCTACACAAGGATGGATCTGTTTCTTGCTCCATTGTTTATTTTTGAATTTGGTGTTGTCCCGTAAAATTGGGAACATCGCCATTTCTGATCATGCTGCAGTGTATTTGAAGGTTAAGGCCAGGGGTAATGGGGTAGATTCACAGCATTGGCACATGGTCCCTTTTCTTATGAAGGACAGTCAGCTTATCGAGAATTTTTTGTGGGAGTTTAAAACATTCTTGGATATCAATTTGGGTACAGCCAGTAACCCATTGGTGCTCTAGGATACAACCAAGCCCATGCAAAGGGTATAATTATCTCCTATTCAACAAGTCAGAAACGACAAAGGGGAGAGCAGCAGTGTATGCTTGAAGCTTGGGTTAAGGCAGCCAAGGCTACATATTCGGATAGGCCATCTGTGATTAAATTACGGTGGATCACAGCTCTTTGGGCTGTTCTGAACTCCACACTTAGACAGCGAGGAGAGAGATCTCTTTCATGAAACAAAGGCCGTTTGAATATGATGATAAGCCAGGTAAGTCTGCCTAGTAAGAAGAGGCCCCCTCCCACACGATTTATTACATCTATTAGAGAGGATACTGGTACTCCTCCTGTGATTCAAAAAGATCAACATAGCACTTAGGTATCTTTACTCTGAGTTGTATCGGTCAAAGTGCTGTGAGAACATGTTGGCGAAGACGAAGTCCTTCTTTAAGAACCTGGACCTTCCAGGTGTGACTCTGGAGCAGGCCTCTCTTTTAAATGCTCCCTTGACAATGCAAGAGATACAGGAGGCAACAAGGAACCAGGCCCAGATGGATTTCTGAGTGAGTTTTATAAGGAATTTATGAATATGTTGGCCGGGTTAATGTTGGACACATACAATTATTGGTACAGTCAGAACTGCCTCCTGCCCTCTCTGAGAGAAGCTAATATTTCTCTCTTTCTCATTAAAGGGAAAGCCCTGAAGGTCCATCTCACCGCTAAACATGGGTTTTAAAATTCTGTCTGAGACACCAGCACTGAGGTTGGAGAAGGTGTTGCCCTCTATTGTAAAGGAGGATCAGACAGGTTTTGTTAAGGGTCACAGGTCCTTTAATAACATTAGAAGAGAACTGAACATGATCCAAGTGTGCCAGCAGAGATCAATTCCAGGCTTAGATGCAGAGAAGGTGTTTGACCAGGTGGAATGGCTATACCTTTTTTATGTCCTGGAGCAGTTTGGTCTTGTGAGGGATCTTTGCCAGATGGATGGAAGTCCTATATAGCCATCCTATGGTCTTTACTAATGGCATCAGGTCTGATCATTTCAGTATTTGTAGAGACAGCTGGCAAGGTTGGCCCCTCTCACCGCTGTTGTTTTCATTGGTGATTGAATTGCTGGTGAACGCTATTCAGACGGACCCCAATATTGTTGCCCCAAAGGTGGGGTCGGAGGACACAAGATCACCCTTTGTGCAGATGATGTTCTCCTTTTCCTATCAAGCCTGACAATGTCAGTGCCTCGTTTAATGCAATGCGTCAACTTATTCGGCTCTCTCTTGGGGTATAAGATTAATTTTATGAAGTCTGAGGCCATGCCTGTGGGGGGTCTTGGGAGAGTATCCAATTCTCTTTCAGGTGATCACAGGGAGGTTTTCTGTACCTAGGCATTTTCATTACTCCCGCCTTTGACCAATTATACAAGGGTAATTGTATGTACTTGGTTGAGAAGATAAGCAGGACCTTCAGTATTGGAAGGTTCTTCCAATACCTTGGTTGGGTCGAATAACTCTTGTTAAAATGAATGTTCTTCGCTTATTATATCACATGTGAATGCTCCCTCTGATGTTGCCTTGGCAAACGTTGGGGAGATTTAATGGTTGGCTCAGTTCTTTAATTTGATGTTGTAGGTGACCTTTCATTAACCCTGCCAAATTGCAGCTTCCCCAGGGCAGTGGAGGGTAGGCTTTTCAGATTTTAAGATTTTAAGAGGTATCACATAAGTTTGCTATTATCCTTTGTGAATGTTTGGGCTTGTCAGGATCTGAGGTCAACATGGCTGGATATTGAGGCCTCCCAGACAAACTGTCTCCTTATTAATTTGTTATTTATGGATCAGATGAGGACAGTCACGGAGTATTGTCAGAACCCAATTATCATTAACACGGTTAAAGCGTGGAGAACAATGCGACAAAGTGAGGGCATCTTATATAAAACTTTCATTTTCACCCCCATAGTAGTAATGCCAGGATATCGACCAGGGTTGATGGATTCTGGTTTTAGATTATGGACATCCAGGGAGTCTTTTGGCTGGGAGACTTATTTGAGGGGGAGGGCTTAATGTCCTTTGATCAGTTGAGCCATAAACATGAATTGTCCATCTGGGAGCTCTTTCATTATTTTCAGATCAGGGACATTATCCAGAAAAAAACCTCACTGCTGGTTGATCCTTATAGGTCTGATGTAGAGAGGACAGTGCTTCAGACTAATGGTGCTCTCTCGATTAGTACCCTCCAGCATTTACTGGGAGGTGACGCCTTGAAAGATATTGAACGGCTCTGCAAAGTCTGGGCACAAGAATTTGGAATGGAGATCTCACCAGAGGGATGGGAGGACATTTGGGAGAATATGAGTAAGATCTGGATTTGTAGTAGAACACAGGCTTTGCAAGTGCAGATTCTTCAAGGGGTCTATTTGGCCCCAGAGCAGCTTGCAAAATTTAAAAAGCGAGCAACTCCAATGTGCCCCAACTGCAAAATAGGCATTGGCTCTCTTATTCATTGTTTGTGGTCGTGCCACAACCTTTGCAAGTACTGACGTGCTATAACAAGTGTCATGGAGGGGGTCCGAGGGACCGAAGTCAAGGTAGATCCATTATCTCTTCTGGGGCTGCCAAATCTGCCTTCTTTAGATGAGCATGGAAAGAAGCTGTTTAATATCCCTACGTATTGCGCAACGAAGAACATTCTGATGAGTTGGATCTCGGAAAATCCTCCAGGCTGATAGGGAGGACGTAGATTAGTTATGGAACATGTCTCCCTAGACTAGGTATTCCAAGATGAATGTCGGGAAAAATTTCTGGTTGTAACAGGTTGCTCCTTTTTTGAGGTATTTTAGGTGTTGGAGGAGATTTCCTCAAATTCCAGGAGCAGCAATTATTGTTTTATATGCTGTTGCATTGTTGTGGAACTTTGGAGAAAAAAAGTCAAAATAACAGCACTTTTAAAAGGAAAGGAACAGACAAAGGCAGTACATGGTGAGATCAGTGCAGGGGACTGAGAGAGAGAGAGAGAGAGAGACAAACACACTCTGCTAACTGACACAGCAGTGAATCTGCGCAGTTACTACTTTTGCTGTTTGAATTTGTGTATCGCTGGACATTGGAGTGCATTTGGGAAAATTAACAAACATTGAAATTCACAACTAATCTTGGAGGAATCTGTATGGAAGAGGTCACAGCACGGAAACAGATAAGTAAGCATTTTTAAGTGTGACCTTATAGTAAGTCTGCAGTAATGAGTAGAGTGGGTACTTCTTTGATTATATGTTTTATGAAGATATGTCTCTTGATTAAATTTAAAAATATAAACCAAAAGTATGAAGTCAGCCTGGAGCAGTGTTTTGTAGAAGAATAAGACAGTGTTATTTTCTGGGTCTGAAGATTGAAAGAAGAGTGATCTGCTCTTCTTGTCAGATGTGGGAGTTTAGGGAGAGTTTACATGTTACTGAGGATAATATCTGCAATAAATGCCATTGGTTGCGAATCCAATCAGATTGAATGGATCAGTTGGAGAGACAGGCAGAGGCAATGAGCAATGTACCAGAGCAAGGCGATGTGATAGATGGTAGTTATAGGAAGGAAGAAAAGTTGCAGACACAGTCACATAGATGGGTTAACTCCAGGAAAGGTAAGAGACGTAGGCAGGTAGTGCAGGAGTCTTCTGTGGCTATCCCCATTTCAAACAAGTATGCGGCTTTGGAAAATGTAGGGGGTGATGGATTCTCAGGGGAATGTAGCACGAACAGCCAAATTTCTGGTATTGAGACTGGCTCTAATTCAATGTGTACATCAGGTTCCAACAGATCAATTGTGTTAGGGGACTCTCTAGTCCGAGATACAGACAAACGTATCCATGGACAGTAGCAAAATATCAGAATGGTATGTTGCCTCCCTGGTGCCAGGATCAAGAATGTCTCAGACAGGGGCCAGCAGGAGGTCATTGTACACATTGGAACCAATGACATAGGAAGAAAAAAGGTTGAGATTCTGAAGGGAGAATATAGAGAGTTAGGTTGGAATTTAAAAAGGAGGTCCTTGAGAGTAGTAATATCTAAATTACTCTGGGTGCTGCGAGATCGTGAGGGTAGGAGTAAGAGGATAGAGCAGATGAATGCATGGCTGAGGAATTGGTGCATGGGAGAAGGATTCACATTTTTGGATCATTGGAATTTCTTCTGGGGTAAAAGGGACCTGTACAAGAAGGATGGATTGCACCTAAATTGGAAGGGGACTAATATACTGGCAGGGAGATTTGCTAGACCTGCTCAGGAGGATTTCAACTATTAAATTGGGGCGGGGAGGGAGGGGGTTGAGAGAGGAGCGGTGGTGGGAACCAGGGAGATAGTGAGGAAAGAGATCAATCTGAGACTGGTACAGTTGAGAAAAGAAGCAAGTCAAGCAGTCAGGGCAGGTAGGAACAAAGCAGAGAATAAGGTAAGACTAATAAATTAAACTGCATTTATTTTACTGCAAGAGGCCTAACAGAAAAAGCAGATGAACTCAGGGAATGGTTAGGAACATGGGACTGGGGTATCATCGCAATTAAAGAAACGTGGTTCAGGGATGGGCAGGACTGGCAGCTTAATGTTCCAGGATACAAATGCTACAGGAAGGATAGAAAGGGAGGCAAAAGAGGAGAGGGAGTGGCGTTTTTGATAAGGGATAGTATTACAGCTGTGCTGAGGGAGGATATTCCCGGAAATGCATTGAGGGAAGTTTTTGAGTTGAACTGAGAAATAAGAAAGGGATGATCACCTTACTAGGATTGTATTTTAGACCCCCTAATAGTCAGAGGGAAATTGAGGAACAAATTTGGGAGGAGATCTCAGCAATCTGTGAGAATAATAAGATGGTTATGGTCAGGGATTTTAACTTTCCAAACATAGACTGGGACTGCCAAAGCATTAATTGTTTAGATGGACAGGAATTTGTTTAGTGTGTACAGGAACATTTTCTGATTCAATATGTGGATGCATCTACTGGAGAAATAAGGCAGGGCAGGTGACTGAGGTGGCAATGGTGGAGCACTTTGGGGCCAGTGACCATAATTCTATTAGATTTAAAATAATGATGGAAAAAGATAGACCAGATCTAAAAGTTGAAGTTCTAAATTGGAGGAAGGCTAATTTTGACAGTGTTAGGCAAGAACTTTCAAAAGCTGGTTGGGGGCAGATGTTCACTGGTAAAGGGACAGCTGGAAAATGGGAAGCCTTCAGAAATGAGATAACAAGAGTCCAGAAAGTATATATTCCTGTTTGGGTGAAAGGAAAGGCTTGTAGGTGTAGGGAATGCTGGATGACTAAAGAAATTGAGGGTTTTGTTCAGAAAAAGAAGGAAGCATATGTCAGGTAGATCAAATGAATCCTTAGAAGAGTATAAAGGCAGTAGGAGTATACTTAAGAGGGAAATCAGGGGGGCAAAAAGGGGACATAAGATAGCTTTGGCAAATAGAGTTAAGGAGAATCCAAAGAGTTTTTACAAATACATTAAGGACAAAAGGGTAACAAGGGAGAGAATAGGACACCTCAAAGATCAGCAAGCCGGCCTTTGTGTGGAGCCGTAGGAGATGGGAGACATACTAATTGAGTATTTTGCATCTGTTTACTGTGGAAAAAGACATGGAAGATACAGAAGTGGGAAAATAGATGGTGACACCTTGCAAAATGTCCATATTACAGAGGAGGAAGTGCTGCATGTCTTGAAACACATAAAAGTGGATAAATCCCCAGGACCCGATCAGGTGTACCCTAGAACTTTGTGGGAAGCTAGGGAAGTGATTGCTGGGTCCCTTGCTGAGACACATGTATCATTGATAGTCACAGGTAAGGTACCCGAAGACTGGAGGATGGCTAACATGGTGCCACTGTTTATGAAGAGTAGTAAAGACAAGCCAGGAAGCTATAGATCAGTGAGACTGACCTCGGTGGTGGGCAAGTTGTTGGAGGGAATCCTGAGGGACAGGATGTACATGTATTTGGAATGGCAAGGACTGATTAGAGATAGTCAACATGGCTTTGTGCGTGGGAAATTATGTCTCACAAACTTGATTCAGTTTTTGAGGAAGTAACAAAGAGGATTAATGAGGGCAGAGCGGTAGATGTGATCTATATGGACTTCAGTAAGGCGTACGACAAGGTTCCCCATGGAACACTGGTTAGCAAGGTTAGATCTCATGAAATACAGGGAGAACTAACCATTTGGATACAGAACTCGCTTAAAGGTAGAAGACAGAGGGTGGTGGTGGAGGGCTGTTTTTCAGACTGGAGGCCTGTGACCAGTGGAGTGCCACAGGGTCAATGCCAGGTCCACTACTTTTTGTCATTTATATAAATGATTTGGATGTGAATATAAGAGGCATAGTTAGTAAGTTTGCAGATGACACAAAAATTGGAGGTGTAATGGACAGTGAAGAAGGTTACTTCAGGTTACAATGGGATCTTGACCAGATGGGCCAATAGGCTGAGAAGTGGCAGACGGAGTTTAATTCAGATAAATGCAAGTTGCTGCATTTTGGGAAAGCAAATCTTAGCAGGACTTATACACTAAGGTCCTAGGGAATGTTTCTGAACAAAGAGACCTTGGAGTGCAGGTTCATAGCTACTTGAAAGTAAAGTCGCAGGTCGATAGGATAGTGAAACAGGCGTTTGGTATGCTTTCCTTTACTGGTCAGAGTATTGAATACAGAAGTTGGGAGTCATGTTGCGGCTGTACTGGATATTGATTAGGACACTTTTGGAATATTGTGTGCACTTCTGGTCTCCTTCCTATCGGAAGAAAGTTTAAAACTTGAAAGAATTCAGAAACGATTTACAAGGATGTCTCCAGGATTGGAGGATTTCAGCTATAGGGATAGGTTGAATAGGCTGGGGCTGTTTTCCCTGGAGTGTCGGAGGCTGAGGGGTGACCTTATTGAGATTCATAAAATCATGATGGGCATGGATAGGATAAATAGACAACATCTCTTCCCTGGGGTGGGGAGTCCAGAACTAGAGGGCATAGGTTTAGAGTGAGAGGGGAAAAATATAAAAGGGACCTAAGGGGTAACTTTTTCACACAGACGGTGGTACGTGTATGGAATGAGCTCCCAGGGAAAGTGGTGCAGGCTAGTATAATTACAACATTTAAAAGGCTTCTGGATGGGTATATGAATATGAAAGGTTTGGAAGGATATGGGCTGGGTGCTAGCATGTGGGACTAGATTAGGTTGGAGTTTCTGGTCGGCACGGACAAGTTGGATTGAAGGGTCTATTTCCGTGCTGTACATCTCTACGACTCTATGACTTCCAAACCAGTATGTCGCATCAGAAAATGGAACTTTTTTATACGATATGGCAGCCCTTTCTGAACTAAATAGAAGCAGATTTGTCAGCTATATTCACAGTGGCCTTTGTTTAGCCATGAGACCTGGGTCTGATGGACCAGGTGCCCTGAGAGGAAGAATCCCAAATAAATATGGATTTGCCAACTGATGCTCCTGATGATGGGGAGCTTTGGGGGGTTGTGCTGAGTGGTGTAATTTAATTTAATTTAATTTAATTTATTTTGTTTAATTATTTATTGAATTATAGAATGGGTAGTTTTTTTGAAATTTGTTCTCTAAAGGAGAGTAGTAATGTGCTTATTGTTGTTGCGATACTCTCAGATTGTTATATTTTTTGTAATTTTATAATTTTGAAAAGAATAAAAAGCTTTCTCAATTTAAAAAATGTAAAATTGTAATAGCAGAGGATTTAGAAATAAATAATCTGATCAAGCAAATGCTTCATGAAGGAAAAATCATTCTTGACAAATTTATCAGAATTCATCGAGGAGATAACAAGCCGACTAGATATTGGGGAACTAGTAAGGTCTTGGCTAACTAACAGAAGATGGAGAGTTGGGATAATGGGGGTATTTCAAGATGGCAACTTGCAACTAGTGGAGAACAACGGGGATCAGTGTTAGCATGTCAATTATTTATAAAATATCTCAGTAGCTGGGATGAGGGAAATGAATATATTGTCACTAATTTGGAGATGACACAAAAAGAGATGGGAAGGTAAGTGTCAAAGATGACACAAACAGTCTGCAGAGGAATACAATTAAATTAAATGAGTAGGCAAAAATAGTTAGATGAAAGATAATATTAAAAAATGTGTGGATATGGAGTTTGGCAGGATGAATACAGGAGCTGAATGGCATTTTTTCATGGGATGTAGACATCATTAGCTTGGGCCAGTATTTATTGCTCATCCTGAGTTGATTTTGAGAAGGCAGAGGAAGATTGCGGAAAACTACAGCACAGACGAACTTGGAGGTCCTTGTGAATCACATAAAGTTCGCATACAACTTCAGTAGTTAATCAAGACGGGATATGGAATGTCGACATTGTTACAAATGGAATTGAGATTATCAATAGAGAAATCCTGCTAAAATTATACAAGGCACTAGCTTAGACCATAACTGTGACTAGTTCTGGTTCACTGATCTAAGTAAGTATATGTCAGCATTGGATGCAGTCTGAAGAATGTCACTAGGTTGATCCTGGATAGGAAGGCATTTTCTGAGGAGGGTAGGCTGGGTCTGTACTCATTGGAGTTTAAAAGAATGAGAGGACACTTCATTGAAACATATAATATTCTTACAGGGTTTAACAGGGTCAATGATGAGAAGTTGCTTACCCTTGTGAGAAATTCAGGAACAAAAGGTCACCCACTTAAGACAGAGATGAGGTGGAATTTCTTCTCTCAAAGGATTGTGAACCTGGAATTGTTTACTGCAGAGGGCTCGAGACACTGTGTTGTTAGCTATATCAATTAGGGGATTAAGGATTATGGGCATAAGGCAGGACAGTGGAGTTGTGGTTGTATAATGCACTCAAAGAGGAAAGAAGATGATACATATATCTCAGATTGAACGGCTTTCCCTGCATCCTGACATTCTGTATGAAACATACTGAGCCAATTTGAAGAGGGCACCCTGGTCACATGTATTCATGCTCAGGGTCTCACTAAAAAAATGGAATTGTGTAACTCCTTTTCTAGCTTTTCACAACCAATTGGTTCCTTTTAAAGTGAGGTCATATTTGTAACATTATTAAAATGACACCTAATTTAGAGACAGCAAATTCCCACACAGAGCAATGTGTCTTTGACCAGATTGGTTATGTTGATTGACGGGCAAAAATTAGCCCTAACCTTCTTCAAATAGTGCTGTGAGATCTTTAACACTGGGGGAACTGAGGCTTTTGTTGAACACCCCATCTGAAAGATGGCACTATGAGATTGCAGCATTCTCTCAGTATTGCACTGATCGTGTCGGTTTAGCTTTTGTTGCTAAAGTGTCAGGTTTGAAACTAGAATGTATGACCTTCCAGCAAAGTCACAGTCAGATACGTGCACACATACACTAGAACATCATCTATACCAACACATCACACTTCTGCTTTTGGATTTGTTGCTCGCAAAAATTCAGCACTGAGTCTTCTGCAGCTGTGATAATAGATATGGAGTTGTCATGGTAATGAAACATATAAGATTCAAGGACCAAACATATTTTCTTTGTTTTTTCTTTTCTGTGTGTTTTGAATCGACATATTGGAATATCACAATATATATATATAAACAAAAAAAAGCATTTGTGTGATTTCTTACTAAGTGCACTGTACGGCCTACTAAAAGGCTTTCAGCTAATAACTAATATTTTCAACAAAACTTGAGAGCACAGCATAATAAACATTGAAAGAACTGCAGATGCTGGAAATCAGAAACAAAAACAGAAATTGATGGAAAAGCTCAGCTGAGCTCCATAGATAAAGCTCAGCAGCATCTATGGAGAGAAATCAGAGTTAACAGAATTATCCAATGACCCTTCCTCAGAAGTGGAAAATGTGTTTTATGCAGGAGATAGGAAGAGGGATAAGGAAAAAATAATAGATGGAGATGGAGCCCAAAGAGAGAGAAGGACAGTGGGACATACACAGGAGTAGATAAATGTCAGGCTAAGAGGGTGAATAGCTGTTAATGGGGACTGTTAGTGGTTAACAATGGGTTGTGTGTAATAGCAGGCTATGTGATAACAAGGCCTGGCATGTGGAGGTTGGGGTAAGGACATGGGAGAAACTCAAGCACTGAAGTTGCTAAACTTGATATTGAGTCCGAAAGGCTGTAACGTTCCCAAGCGGAAAAGAGGTGCTGTTCTTCCATCTCGTGTTGAGCTTCATTGGAGTACTGCAGCAAACCTAAGACAGAGATGTTGGCCAGGGAACAGGGTGTGTGTTCAAGTGGCAGGCAACTGGAAGCTCAAGGTGTTTTTTGCAGACAGAACATTGGTGTTCAGCAAAGTGTTCACTTAGTCTATGCTTTGTTTCCCCAATGTAGGGGACACCACATTGTGAGCAGTGAATGCAGTAGACTGAAACTTCACCTGGAAAGTGAGTTTGGGCCCTTGGATACTGAGGAGGGAGGAAGTAAATGGACAGGTGTTACACTTTCTGCAGTTGCGGGGAAAGGTGCCTTGGGGCTATGGGAGGATGTTGGGAGTGAAGGAGAAGTGGACCAAGGTATCTCAGAGGGAATGATCCTTATGCAAGGCTGACAAGGGAGGGGAGGGAAATATGTTTCTGGTAGTGGCATCCCACTGATGTTGATGGAAATGGCAGTTAATGATTCTCTTGCTTTGGATGCTGGTGGGATGATCAGCGAGAACAAGGGAACTCTAGCACTGTTGTTGGAGGAAATTGAGGAGGTGAGGGCCGAAGTGAGGGAGATGGGTCTGAATTGGCTGAGGTCCCTGTCCACTATGGTGCTGGGGAACCCTTGGTTAAGGAAGAAGGAGAACATTTTAGAGGTCCCCTTTTCAAAGTTGGCATCATTGGAACAGATGTGATGGAGACGGGGAAATTAGGAGAATGGGATAGAGTTTTTCAAGGAAAAGAAAAAGTTTCTTGTCAACACAGCAGTTCACTATGCATCTGACTGGCTTATTCCTGGAAATCTGAGATTTTTGTGACCAAATAAATGCTGAACTCAGCCTCACAATCACAGTGATATGTCCCAGTGAAAGCAATTTGTATGGAGATTAAGGCAGAGGTGCTGAGCAAGCCAGGTTTGTGCAGGATTCAGTTATCGAGAACAGTAAGGGGACTAACACATGACATGTCGCACAAACTTAGAATTTCCTTCATTTCTTTCTTTTTAACCATACTGCCTCAAGCTTTTCTTCACCCAAAGTATTATGTGTCTACAAAGTGTAGAAAGTATGTGGTTGCAATGACCCAGGTATCATGAATATGGAAAGGCTTGATAGACTTGTCAGATTTTGCCTGGTCATCATTCTATGATGTTTTTAAAATTATTCATAGTCTCTAACCTAGTTTAGAATCACAGTATCTGTACAATGTGGAAGCAGGTCTTTTGGCTCTTTGCATCCACACTGACTCTCTGAAAAGCATGCCACCCTGACCCACCCCCTTAACCTAACCCTGTTACCCGGCATTTCCCATGGCTAACCCACCTAATCTGCAACATCCTTGGACACAATGGACAATTTAGGGTGGTCAATCCACCTATCCTGCACATCTTTGGACTGCATGTGGAAACCGGAGCACCTAGAGGAAACCCACGCAGATGTAGGGAAAACATGCAAACTCCACATAGACAATTACCAGAGGGTGGGATTGAACTCAGGTTCCTGGCACTATGAGGCAGCAATGCTGAGCCACCATGTCATCATTTAGCTTTGACGGTTTATATTTTATAAATATCTTATTTCAATAGTTGCATTTTCTTTTCATACATCTCCATAATCTTTCCTCTCCTCATCTTTGTAACCTTCACCAGCCCTACAGGGTTTATTTGACAGTGATTCCCTAATTCAGGCCTTGTGTGTATTGTGAAATGAAGCAATGCCTGTTGCTGACATTATGTTTTATGCTAAATCCTCGGCACTGCTCATTATGTTGTATAGCTAGTTGTACTCTTGGTCACTTGTCATGACAACAGATCATAACTACAGGTTAGTTATGGACAACTTAAACATTTAATTATAATGCATTTTTTAAAAAGAGGAGCTACAGCTAAAAGCTGACTTCAGATGTTAATTCAGTGACTGCGTGGCAATGCCTTGATGGCAACCAAGGAATATTACAGCTGAAGATTACAATGGGAACTTCAAATAGTAATGCAATTTTAAAGAAATGGTACCATGGTACCATGATCTCCTATGATGACAGAGTTAACAAAGAGCTGACTGACCATCTCATCAGAAAGACACCTCCAGTGGATTATGTTCCAAATTGCAGACATGTTGAGCTTTACCTTTCCTGAAATATACAGCAAAAGGGTTAAAAACTGACTGCATCCCTGCTGTGTATGTGTGAAGGTCATATCTTGCGGACAGCCATTAGACACTTCTATCCTGCAGGTAAGGAAAGACTTTCTCTCTTACTCTGACTGCTGGATACCAAGCAAGCTAGTGTTATCACCATCAAAAAGAAAACAGGATAAAAGCCTATCATTTCAAAATCAAATGCTTTGCTGTCAAGATCAGCATTACTGATTCATCCAATCTAACAAAACACAGAAACTGATTCAGGACCTTTTTTAACTCATCTTTTATTCCCTTTATATTTTAACTTATGTGTGTGTCACACCTTGTCCCATGTACAGTAACTAATGAACTCACTGTTTTCTTTAACTCCAGAAAGCTTGGCTAATTTGGTTTCTTTTCAAAGACTCAGAGTGGAAAATGGTACCTTTTACAAAAGGCATACTTTTTAAATTAGCCTTGCTTTGACCAACAAAGTGAAGGTTGAATTAAGAAGGAGAGGGAGTCAAATGCTCCTTGCCAGGAAGCATAATCATTTAGAGTATCCCATTTGGAATCATAATCAATTGAGGATGCTCATCAGGAGACTAATTGTAACACACTGAAAGCTAGATTTGCCGTCACCTGATTGGGATCTACATTGTCTGGTGTGGTAGAGGAATACCATTAGCTGGTCTCATTAAAACAGGCTCTTGCCTGAAATAAACTGTTGTTCACTGCATGATAGTAGTCAAGTACATGTAACATTGGTATTACAGATAGTGTTACCAAGGCCATGGGTAGACCCATCTGGTAGGCATTCTTTCTTTAGGATCCTGAGTTGTTCTCCTACCTAAGCCCATGTGACATCTTCATATGGGGTAGAACTAAATGTACTGAACGATAACCTGTTCAGAATAAAATACCTTATTCAGTATTGTGCATTCCTGATTTTCATTGCCTTACTCCCACCTTCTCCAATTGGGATGATACCTTCTGATGCCAGGGTTCTAAGCTCTGTAGTTTCCCTTCCAAAACCTCTCTACCTTATTATTCATTTTTAATACACTCATTAAAATACAGTCAGAGAGGTCATAGAGTCATGTACCACAAAAGAGCCCCTTTGGCCCATTGAATCTGCACTGACCTCTCTACATTAACACCACTTTCCAATACATGGCTTCAAGTCTTGATGCTCATGCACATACTTTTTAAAGTATTTCCACCTGTACTACCCTCTGAGGCAAATTCCCACCACCCTCTGGGTGAAAGAAAATTTCTTCAAAATCCCTCTAAATCTTTTTCCTTTCATCTTAAGATGATATCCCTCATTACTGACCCTTCAACACCAGGAACAGAAACTTCCCATCCACCCTGTCTATGCCTCTCATGCCCCTTACACATCTCAGTTAGGTGCCTCTTCAGCTTTCTCTGCTCCAAAGGAAACAACCTGGCCTTGTCCATCTCTCTTCATACCTGAACTGCTCCAGCCCCGGTGACATCCTGATAAATCTCCTCTGCATTATCTCCAGCGCAATCACATTCTTCTGATAGTGAGGCAACCAGAAAGGCACACAGTATGCCAGTTGTTTCATTCTTTTACCAAGCTCTCGGTCAGCTATCCACACATTGCTTATTAATACTTGGTGCCAAATCCTTTTTTGATAATGCTCCAGAAAGGCATTTCAGGCCAACTCACAATGCTAAAGTCATAGTATAAATGCAGAAAGTTGTTAAGTTTGACGCTTGTGATTGACTGATTACGGAAACTGGACTCCAGCCAATTTCTGCTAAAGTTCTACACACTTCCCATTAGTCCTAACTGCTGGCCCTCTGGTACACTTCAACATGTCAACTGTTTAAAGTAATCTATAAAGAACTAAAGCAAGAAGTCGTCATTAAATGTTGGGTTGTGCTGACCTCAAGTAGGAAATTTTCAGAAATTCCAATTGTGTGCTTCAGAAGTTGAAAAGCAGATGCGCCAAATTATTTCTGACAATTAAGCCTTGCTTTGGCTTTGCAATATCCTCTATTTTATCATTTGCACACTCTAACCTACCACCACCATCCTCCCCCCCACCCCCATCCCCCCCCCGTCACAGACACTTGTTTTTGTCTCTTTCCTTCCCTCCCCACTTTTCTTATCTCTATACATGATTAAAAACCTGTTGCATCTTGAACATTCTCCAGTTGACCTGAAATGATAAGTCTTTCCACAAATGTTGCATGATCTGCTGAGGTCAGTCTGAGCATTTCTAGCCTTTTCAGTTTTAAGACCATAAGACATAGGAGCAGAAATTAGGCCATTGAGTCTGCTCCACCAATCAATCATGTCTGATAAGTTTCTCAACTCCATTCTCCTGCTTTCTTCCCATAACCCTTGATCCCTTTGACAATCAATAACCTATCTATCTCAGTCTTAAATATATTCAATGACATAGCCTCTAAAGCCTTCTGTGGTAGTGAATTCCATAGATTCACCACTCTCTAGCAAGGGCTTATGCTAAAAATGTCAATTCTCCTGTTCCTCAGATGCTGCCTGACTGGTTGTGCTTTTCCAGCACCACACTTTTCGACTCAGATCACCAGCATCTGCAGTCCTCACTTTCGCCGTGAAGACGTTTCTCCTTATTTCTGTCCAAAAAGATCTTACCTTTACTCTTAGGCGGTACCCTCAGGTCCTACCAATGGAAATATTTTCTCAACATCCACTCTGTCCAGGCCATTCAATATTCTGTAAGTTTCTATTAGATCCCCCCTCATCCTTCTAAATTCCATTGAGTATAAGCCCAGAGTTCTCAAACATTCCTCATATGTTAAGCTTTTCATTTCTGGGACCATTCTCGTGAACGTCCTCTGAACATACTCCAGGGCCAGTACATACTTCCTGAGAAATGAGGCCCAAAACTGCACACAGTACTCCAAATGTGGTCAAAGCTTCTATCAATAATAGCACATTACCTCTAATACCATGGGCCCTTATCCTACTCAGCAGCCTCCTGTGCTACACCTTATCAAAGGCCTTCTTGAAGTCCAGGTAAATAATATCCATTGGATCTCCTTGGTCTAACCTGATCATTACTTCCTTTAAGAATTCTAACAGATTTGTCAGGCATGACCTCCCTTTGATGGAACCATGTTGTCTTTGCCCTATTTTACTCCACATTTCCAAGTATTCAGAAATCTCATCCTTCACAATGGATTCCAGAATCTTACCCTCGACCGAGGTTAGGCTGATCGGTCTTTAATTTTCCATTATTTTGTCTCACTCACTTTTCAAACAAGATGTCACATTAACGATTTTCCAGTCATGTAGGACCCTTCCTGACTCTAGTGATTCTCGAAAGATCATCACTAATGCCTCCACTATCTTTTCAGCTATCTCCCTTAGAGCTCTGGGGTGTAGTCTATCTGGTCCAGGAGATCTATCACCCTGGTTTTTCTAGCACCTTCTCCTTGGTGATGGCCACCATATGCCGCTTTGTCCCCTCACTCTCTTGAATGTTTAGGATATTACTCATGTCTTCCACCTTGAAGACTGATGCAAAGTTATTATTCAACTCCTCAGCCATTTTCTTGTTCCCCACTACTCTCTCTCCAGTGTCATTTTCCAGTGGTCCAATGCCCACTTTTGCCTCTCTTTTGCCCTTTATATATCTAAAGAAACTCTTACAGTCTTCCTTTATATTACTGGCTAGATTACCATCGTTTTTAATCTTCTCCCTCCTTATTTCTTCATTTGTTGCCTTCTGTTGACTCTGGTTTCCCACAGTCCTTCGCTACATTGCCTGCTTTCTCTTTTGCTTTCATGCTATCCCTGGCTTCCCTAGTCAGCCACGGTTATCTTCATACTGCTTTTTCCTCGGGATATATTTCTGCTGTATCGTTCTCCGAAACTCCTGCTGTTGCTGTTCTACTGTCTTTCATGCTAGGCTCCTCTTCTAACCAACCCCTTCCTCATGCCCCTGTAGTTGCCGTTATTCACCTGTAATACTGTTACCTCTCATTCTATCTTCTCCCTCTTAAATTGCAGAGTAAATTCAATCATATTAGGAAAACCACCTCCAATGGGTTCCTTCACCTTAAGCTCCCTTGTCAAGTCCACCTGATTGCACAATACTACTTCAACTTTTACTTTCTATCAAATCCCTCTGTGATTCAACATTGAATCTTGCTTGATAGCACTGCTGTGAGGATATTTTGGGATGTTTTATCACATTGAAGTTGTTGTCATTATGGTCGTGGAGTTTGGCAGAATCGGAATGAGTCTCTTTTCTTTTCAAGTTCACAGTGGCTCAGTGGTTAATACTACGGCCACACAGCACCAGGGACCTGGGTACGAGCTCAGCCTTGGGTCATTGTCTGTGTGAAGTTTCTAAGTTTATAGTGTGGTGCTGGAAAAACACAGCAGGTCAGGCAGCATCCAAGGAGTAGGAGAAATGATATTTCAGGCATGAACCCTTTATCAGGAAAGAGGCTTGTGAGCCAAGGGAGTAGGGAAATGAAGCTCACATTCCTGATGAAGGACTCCTGCCCAAAACATCAATTTTCCTGCTCCTTGGATGCTACCTGACCTGCTGTGTTTTTCTAGCACCATTCTAACCTTGTCTCTGATCTCCAGAATTTGCAGTCCTCACTTTCACCTAGAACTATTACCAGCATGCCATTGCTTTTTAAAACAAAACTGATAATAGTTTTTATCAGCAATGTATTTGCTTGAAAAGGTTACAACATTTTGTTGACTTTTCTTTTGATATATACAGTTTGTTAATTAAGTCACTCTCCATGTAAAACGGAAGGAATTCGCAATTGTCCATAATTTATTCTTTGCCCTTGTGAAACCTTCACTTGAAAAGCTTTCAAGATTTGATTACAATTAATTTAGAATAAATTCATGAATCATGTTGCAGCATGATAAAGTAATCTGAAAATGTTTTAAGCAAAGATGTTCTGTAAAATAAAATACTTTAAGAATGATAGCTGTATTTTGAACTCCAAAGCATAATTTTCATTTCTGGGTCAGGAGAGTGGAGACACAGAGTTCCTGGCTCCACAACCATCAGCTGTGAAAATAGGTGACTGGAAATTAGATTTTCTGTTTGGGGTTTGGGCTGGATTAGAAATTGGGCAGGCAACAAAATGGAGGGGGTAGCTGAGTACAGAGGCCGACAGTGTCTGAAGGTTAAAAATAAAGAATAAAGCATGAAGCATCCTTCCAGCCAATCTCTCTATGCATTATTCTACTACCTGATGAAGGAGCGTCGCTCCGAAAGCTAGTGTGGTTCCAATTAAATCTGTCGGACTATAACCTGGTGTTGTGTGATTTTTAACTTTGTACACCCCAGTCCAACACCGGCATCTCCAAATCAATACAGATATGACCTCCACAAAGCCATCAGAGATGCTCTGAGGCAGTACCGGACCAAGTTAGAGGCTCAAACCAACCATACAGACACCTGCCACCTGTGGCAAGCCTAAACCAACATAACATGATACAAAATAAAGCAGAGCTAAATAGCAGACAAAGACAAATCCTTCCCTGATGCATTCAATGCTTTCTCTGCTAAGTTTGAGCAGAATGCCAGCCACATGGTGTCACCTGCCCCAACAGCCCCAGGGCGATAGTGTAACCAAATTCTGAACAAACACCATTTACACATTTGCTGATGATACCACCGTAGTCAGCCATATATCGAATAATAATGAATCCGAATACAGAAAAGAAATAGAGGGCTTGGTGTTGTGGTGCAATGACAAAAATCTCTTTCTCAATGTCAGCAAAACTAAAGAACTGATCATTTCAGGAAGAAAGGAGGAGAATGTGTCCCTACCTACATCAACAGAGCGGAGGTTGAGAGGGTGGAAGATTCAAATTCCTAAGAGTGAGGTAACCAACAACCCTGTCCTGGACTTCTCATATAGATGTGATGGTTGAGAAAGGACAACAACACATCTTTTTCCTCAGGATGTTCAGCATGTCCATAAGGACACTCACCAACTTTTACAGCTGCACTATAGAGAGTATACTGTCCAAGTGCATAACTGCCTAGTACAGCAACTGCACTGCCCAGGGCTATAAGAAACGAAAGAAGGTGATGTGCACACCCAGACCATCATGGAAGCCAATCTCCCATCCATGGACTCCATTTACACATCTCGTTGTCAGAGAAAGGCTGCCAACATCATCAAGGACCCCTCCCACTCTAGTAATGCTCTCCTACAACCTCTACCATCAGGCAAAAGATACAGAAGCCTGAACATAGGCACCATAAGGTTCAAGAACAGCTTCTTCTCTAGTGTATTAGAATGATGAATGGACTTTCTAACTTCAAATAATGTTGATCTTGTTAATGTTGATCTTGCTTCACATATGTCCTATGTGGTGTAACCTGTATGGCTCACTCTGTCCAAGCACCCTATGACCTGTATCTCCTTGCTCACTATGATTACCTGTACTGCTGGCAAACAAAGCTTTTCAATGTACTTAGGTACACATGGCAATAAATCAGATCAAATTAAATCAAATCATATTAAATCAAACAACACCTCCATAGGCCCTTAAGCTCATATGTCAAACTATGTTCTTCAACCATCTCCACACACACACACATTTGTGGGGTGAAATTGTACTTGCAGAATTTCATTGCTAAACAACTGCATGAATCCATGTAAGATTCTTAAATATGTTTTTTAGATTAGAATCTGTCTGACCATTGTGGCACAGATAGTCTCACACAGAGCACCCCACACCTTCAATGCATTATCTGAGTCGATGTAACAACAATTGTTAAAGTTCACTTGAGAATGTTACTTTTAAAAAAGTTTGGCGATTTACATATGAAAGATTTGAAAACAACATGGTCATTCTAACAAACAATCCAGGTCTTTTTCAGTATATAATTTCAGTTACATCACACTGTAAACATTTATGATAAATTCTGTGTCTTACAATCTCATACTCCACAACCACCTGATGAAGGAGCAGCGCTCCAAATGCTAGTGCTTCCAATTAAACCTATTGGACTATAACCTGGTATTGTGTGATTTTTAACTTTGTACACCCCAGTCCAACACCGGCATCTCCAAATCATAATCTAGTCCCATTTGCCAGTGCTTGGCCCATATCCCTCTAAACCCTACCAATTCATATCACCATCCAGATGCCTTTTAAATGATGCAATTGTACCAGTCTCCACTACGTCCTCTGGCAGCTCATTCCATACACACACCACCTTCTGCATGAAAATGTTGCCTCTTAGGTCCCTTTTATATCTTTCCCCTCTCACCCTAAACCTATGCCCTCGTGTTTTGGACTCCTCCACCCTTTTCTATTTACCCTATCCATGGCCCTCATGATTTTATAAACCTCAATAACGTGACCCCTCAGCCTCTGACACTCCAGGGAAAGTAGCCCCATTTTATTCAGCCTCTCCCTATAGCTTAAATCCTCCAACCTTTCACTCAGGAGACCAAATGTATATAATAATGAGGAAGTCCAGAATTTGGGTCAATGATTCTCCACTTCTCCAAAGCATGTTGTGGATGTTCTTCTTCCTAACCCAGATAGCAATCAACAAGAAATAAATTGATTGTTGAGACAATCTGCTCTTAATGCTATTAAACCTCCAGTGAAAACCCTTGAAAGTTGGTAATTGCTGAAACTTGTGTATCTGGCTTCCTTTACAGTATTATAACTCAGGTTATTATTGTTTTATAAGACCAAAAGACATAGGAGCAGAAAATAGGCCATTCACCCCATCAAGTTTGCTCTGCCATTCAAGCATGGCTGATGGGCTTTTCAACCCCATTTCCCCACTTTCTCCTTACAGCCTTTGATCTCCTTGGTAATTAAGAACTTATCTATCTCTATTTTAAATATACTCAATGACCTGGCCTCCACAGACTTCTGTTGCAATGAATTCCATAGATTCACCATTCTCTGGCTCAAGAAGTTTCTCCTTATCTCCATTCTAAAAGGTCTTCCCTTTGCTCTCAGGCTGTGCCCTTGGGTGCGAGTCTGTCCTACCAATGGAAACATCTTCCTAACTCTTACTCTCTCTAGGTCATTCTGTACACTGTAAGTTTCAATCAAATCCCCCCTCATTCTTCTTAGTATTGAGTCTAGTCCCAGAGCCCTCAAACATTCTTCATCTGTTAAGTCTTTCATTCCTGGGATCAATCGAGTGAACCTCCTCTGGATCCACTAAAGGGCCATTTATCTTTTCTGAGGTATGGGGCCCAAAGTGCCTCACAATACTCTAAATGTCATCTGACCAGTGCCTTTTAAAGCCTCAGAAGTGCATTCCCTGCTTTTATAATGTAGTCCTCTCAAGATGATTGACAACCTTGTATTTGCCTTCCTAACTACCAACTCACCCTGCAAGTTTACCTTAAGAGAAACATGGACTAGGACCCCCAAGTCTCTTTGCACTTCCGATTTCCCCATTTAGCAAATAGTCTATGCCTCTATTGTTCCTATTAAAATGCATGGCTTTCCCACTGATAGACCGTAAGTTTTATTTTTATTAATTAGCTACCATGGAGGTTAGTCACTGAACATATTCACCAGATGCTGTCAATGTACTTTTAACAAATAAACATATATGTTTATTAAACTGAAGGAAAAAAATCTCAAATTCTTTTACACTTTGCAATAATTATTTGAGATAATGTGAACTGCAGATGCTGAAGAATCAGAGTGGATAAAGAGGTGAGCTGGAAAAAACACAGCTGGTCAAGTAGCATCAGAGGAGGAGGGGAGTCAATGTTTCAGGTTGGTTGCATGGATGTAACTGGTTACTGGAACCTTTTTTTTACTGACTTCTAATCACTTGCATAGCAAAGTCTTTTTTTATATATATCTCAAGATTCTAGCAATTTTCTGCTTCTGAAGTGTTTTGCTAAAACCACTCAGGACTTTTTCTCCACATCTTCCAACATTGCACTGATTGCTAAACAGTTGACACTTTTTTTTTATTTTTGCTGAAACTGCATACATTACCTTTCCTTCTGTATGGTTCTGTCCTTTTATTGTCCTGGATTCCTGTACCTAGGCAACACATTTTCTGCCCTTATTTCTAATTTGTTGAATTATTCACCTCAAACTGTACTCCCAGTTTGGCAAAAGTGAGGACTGCAGATGCTGGAGATTAGAGTCAAAGGTATGGTGCTGGAAAAGCACAGCAGGTGAGGCAGCATCCGAGGAGCAGGAAAATCGATGTTTCGTGCAAAAGCCCTCCTGATGAAGGGCTTTTGCCCGAACTGTCGATTTTCCTGCTCCTCAGATGCTGCCTGACCTGCTGTGCTTTTCTAGCACTGTACTCCCAGTTTGTCAACCCTTATGGAAAATGTATAATCAACAAATTTCCATACAACCAAATACTACTCAGAACTCAAAAATGAAACTAGAACAATGTACTTCCCTTCTTATCATACAGAATATAGAAACACAAATCAACCTAATAAAAATACATCATTTCTCCACTCTAGAATATGAATTTCTAAAATTACAATTATATTATTAAGATTAAAATAAGTATATTTACAAATAATAATAGTGTACAATAAAGCTGTGTCACAGAATCCCAATGTCAATGACTGCACAGCAAGTGTTGACTTAATGTTATGGCTGTATTCCTGAAAATCATGACTTTAAACAAACAATTTCAAGTGAATCATAACTTCTCATAGTAATCAATGTAAAACTGGAGTTGGGTTCCTTCAGATATTTCTTGCTCAGAAAAAAAAGTACAATGTGAAATATTGTACTGTACATTTGCAGTGCTGTGTGCAATAGCTTGAAAGTTAACATAAAACATAATTTTTTTAAAAGATCTATGTACTGTTAGGTACAGTTGGTTATGTTATAATGCGTGTTTCTTAAACACAAATTGGCTTTAAAGTGATTGAAGAATTTAGACTGTTATTTGTAGAATGCAAACTTGCCTTACCTATGTTGGCAACAGCACGATTCCCCATTAGTTTAAATAGTGTGACTATTGTTCAATTTTCTTATAATGTGAGATTGCACAAGAACAGAACTATTGCATTAAATCAGAATCGATTGACTTTTATAACAGCAAATAACTTAAGAATATTAAGTTAAAAATGGTACAGGTTCCAAACTGCTACATTCACAAACACAATAACTTCTAAAATTAAAAACATGTAAAATATGGAAGAAATGCATTTCAACTTTTAGCACTGTAAAGACATATTAAAATTGCATTAATTTGATGACCTTGTAACAGACTAAGTTATATTTAGTGGCAGATGATGTTCAGGGTGGTTGCAGCTAATATTCAGAACTACTTGCAGCAATCAAAGGTTGCCATCAGATGAAGCTCAGTTATTCAGTGAAAGTCCAGGACAGGAACTAGGAGAGAAGCAGATATGTTAAAGGTAAAAACAGAAGGCAAAAATGGAAGCTTGTGGTTGGGAAAATGGCTTGGGGTATGGTCTGACACCAGAGAAATGTTACATAGACCTCAGGACTGAGCATAGAAGTAGAAATATGGGGAAAAAAATGTCTTGAGACCAGGCAGGCCACAGAAAAGTGACAAGCAACATTAAGCTCAAACTCACAACGTCAAATTAAATGTATATTCACAATGTTAAAGGGAAGCAATGTTAACTGATTCAACCTTAAACCATAAGTTACTGTCTATTACTTACAGTTTTCAACCAAACTAAAAAGTGGGAGGCACCCTCCTGTGATAATGTATGGTGGTAAAATTAGTCATGTAGCAGTAATCCAGTAATTGAAGCACTTTGGGTTATGTCAACAGGATTAATTAGCAAGAGATATTTGTTTAACAAATATTATTGCAAATTGAATTCTCAGTACACGGTATAAGATCAAGTGTTGGTTTGCTGACATCTCCCCCTTTCCTGTTCGAATTCTACAGGGCCAATGTGGTAGAAGAAAATTACCTGATAACTTAATGATGCTTTGCTTAATCAAAATCAATTTTATTGCATGATAGCAAATAAATTCAACTTACATTGATATGATAGACATTGTTACTGCACTTATGAATAAGGCCTTGATATTAACTCGTACCCCTTTGACAGTCAAAGCTGCTCCCCTGCCCGTGTCCATGCAACATAATAGCCTTTACTCCACAATATTAATCTTTTTAACCCTTACATCTTTGTACAACATCTCCACCAGTATTCTTTTCCAATATTTAAATTTGTGTATGAAATTACATTTGCCATAACTAAATATCCTGACAAGTGTCTGACTGTATAAATATAGGTCTTTAGAGAGCTTATTATATCCTGGAGGTTCTTCCAGAATACATTTTCAGCAAATTTGGAAAAATGGTAGGTTCCAGGTACAGGATTGCTGACTTTGAATTTTTTTCTTGACATTACAAAGTTTTTAAGTCCAATCAAACATTTAGAACTTGGATTTCCTAAGCTTAGAATGTATCTTCTGCCGAAACAGATAAATGCTCAATTACAATATCTGAAGGACCTTTAATCTCATGATTTCCTTTTTTTAAAAACAGATACTTTCTTTATGGAATATCACCATTTTGTAGATAAGACACTTTTTCTTATTTTTGACACTACCTTGGATCTCTAAGACAGACAACCACTTCTGAGCATATCCTCAGAATTTGTAGACCTTGATGGCTTCCATCGAGTTACATGTACCACATCCTCAAACTGTAATTATTTTTGTCAATCTGCTGACAAGTCTATATTAAATTGTGTAGACTTTTTACTTGTATGTCACCATTAGGATGAAAATGCTGATTAGTCCACAGTGATTGCATTGCTGGTATAATTTAAATGCTCTCTTTCTCATTTGTACTGCTTGTGAATACTTCTATTTTGGCATGATCTCTATCATTAGGACCAAATACTCTTCTTGAAATGATACTGAAATAAATGCTTTGTTTACTTGTGCCTTCCTTGCATTAGACATTGAACTCAAGCCTTTAATCATTTCTAATCAAACTGTCTTGCGACTTGAACTACATCAGTTAAAGATTCATCAATGAGGTCAAGTGGGATATGTTGCTCATATACAATGTGATTCATTACAACCTTTGCTGATTCTTTCTCTATGAACTACATTCAGAATTGATAGGAGTGGAAAATATTTCTTCCAACCCTATACAGTCACAGGTTTCAAAATGGATTCTGTGGTCTTCATTGTTCTTTACAATCTCCAACCACCACAGCACTGCCTGAGCTCTGGCCTTGCATTTGGTAAACCCCAAGTGTCCTCAGCATATCCTTTTCAGGCTATTTTCCCAAAGAGAATTTGGAATAATCAACCTTCTGTCATAAACTAGTAAGTCATCTATAATTGTGGACTATCTGTGCTCAAAACATTTGCTCCTTTCCATTCCTCTGGACCTTTGGTCTGACCATACCTCCACACAAAACCAATGAATGGTGACACATTCTTTGTCACTCTTCTGCTGTTGTCATATTTGGTTGAGCCAACCGCATCTCACAGTCAACTGTCTCTTATAGACAGGTCGTTAATTCTCCTTATAAGTCTACTAAAAATAAATTACTGAGTATGCTGGAAATGTGAAATAAAAAGAGAAAATGACAGAAAAACTAAGCAATCGCAGTACATTTATATGGAAGGAAACTAAGCCTAAGTTTCAGGTTTAACATTTTTAATCAGAATTGAAGTACTAACTCATTATGTTTGCATTTGTTAACATGTCTGCCTGACTATCTCTGTCTACCTAACTGGCTCAGCCTAAATGCATAAAAGTAATTCTGCATATATACAATTATATATAACTCTATATATGCAATGTGTTGTTGTTGTTGATGATTAATGGTCTCTGAAAAGGAAACACTTGACATTGCACAATTGATTTTCAAATCAGTTGGAAAAACTTACAATTATAAGTTGATGGGTGCACCACCCAACATTTATAAATTTTGCACTCCCACTGCAGCATCATCCTTTAGTTGTCTTAGACCCCCCATTGGCTACTTGAGGGAAAAATGTTAGCACATATATGGTTAATTTAAATCATGTAGTGAAATATGCAACTGTTAATGTTAAATAACTTGTATTTTGACTTCTCATTGGCAAACTAAGGAAAAAAAGTATCAATTTGATTCCCTCCCCAAGCAGTGTTTTGAATGATTTAATTGCTTTACATGTTTCTTGGCTCAGAAATTACAATATGGAAAAATTATAACCAATAAACCAGAATGATGATATATAAATTTGTATACTAGCCAACCAGATGGAAGATATTTGAACTGAAACTTACTGTGTGACGGTCAACTAGAATGTGATGACAACAAAAGGATGTTAGGCAGACAATTGACACTGTGGCTGTCTATACAATCGATCATTCTACACATCAGACCACTTTGCAAATAATTCAAGTTTGGATACCAATCATATCACCAGCTGTTACCATAATTTAAGCAATTATCCAGCTAGGAAGTGAAATTGCATTGTTCTTTCCCTAAAAGGAGAAAAATTACTGATTTCCTTCAAGGTTATGATCTGCTAAAGTGATTACATTCTCAAAGATTGCACATTGTAAAATTTTTCTTGGGTCCTTTTGGAGAATCATTAATTCTGTAGAAAACTGAAAACAAATTTGATGATTAAAAAGGGGGTTTCAGACTCTTTTCTTTGAGATTCATAAGTTATCTGTCAGACCTTCTTTCAATGTTCCCAACCTTGGCCAGATTTTCATACCTCCATCTGATCAGGACAAAGACAAGCTGAGAAAAATTGGTAGACAAGACCCAGATGTGGAAATTCGGTCTGGATTTCTGGAACCCCCAGTCCTCCTGGCATGGGATAAAGATGAGGTTGAAATCGCACACCATGCACCCCTCATTAGGCCAGCTCCATTGCCAGGGTATGCATCTTGTCAGTCCTGGCAATTTTCATGCATTCTCCTTCTGAATAATTTATGGCTCATGTACACAGATGAGCAGGGCCACTTGCACCTTCTCTGTTTTGGAACAGTATATTTTATTTTAATTTTATCTCTCCTAATTCTTTCTACCAAATTAAACCATCTCACACTTTGCTGCATTAAATTCCTTTTGCTACTTGTGCACCCATTTCACCAACATTTCTGTCTTTTTGACATTCTGCACCATCCTCCTTACAATTCACAGATGCTTTTATCTCATGCTCCAATTTTGAAATTGTACACTTTACACTAAGGTCTTGGTCATTGTGATTCTCTGAAGAGCATCCTACCCAGACATATCTTCCTACACTATTCCTATGACCCAGCATTTTCCGTGGCTAATCTAGCTAGCCTACACATCTCTGGACACTATGGGCAATTTAGCATGGCTAGTCCACCTATCCTGCACATCTCACTGACTGTGGGAGGAAACCAGAGCAACCGGCGGAAACCCACACAGACACAGGGAGAATGTGCAAAACCCACACAGTCACCCAATGGTGGAATTGAAAAAGGGTTCTGAGTCACCGTGCCACATGCACTTGATTAGTCAAAATACACCACATCAACTGCACTACCATCATAAATCATCAAAAAAAACCTATGTAGGTTAATTAAACATAATTGTCTTTTAACAACTCCATGCAAATTTCCCTTAATTAATTGTTTTTGATCGGGTTATTGTTAATTGTCTTCCAAATTATCATTTCTAAAATTTTTCCTAATTTTTCTAAAATGGTTGAACTGACTGACCTGGCATTGTTGTTCATTTCCTTCATTAAAAGGCTGTATTACAGCTATATTTTATCCATTAACAGTGAACAATGGTGCCATAATCTGTTTACTGCTTTAAGGACCATATTCATATTTGTTTAAAACAAAACATTAGTCATCCAAGATCCACATATTGGCAACATACCTCAGAAAAGGTTTTATTCTTTTCTTTCCTGACACCATTCTCAAGCCTTCCAAGAGAAAACAGAAACAAAACACAGTAAGTTCTAACATTTCATAATGTCATTGTCATTATAGTACAGAAGGAGGCTCTTTGGCCTATTCAATATATAGTTAAAAACAATGATTGCAGACACCTCCATCCCCTTCCTGGACCTCTCCATCTTCATTAATGATGACCAACTTGACACTGACATTTTTTACAAACCTACCGACTCCCACAGCTACCTGGATTACACCTCTTCCCACCCTACCTCTTGCAAAAATGCCATCCCGTATTCCCAATTCCTCTGCCTCCAATGTATCTGCTCCCAGGAGGGCCAGTTCCACCATAGACCACACCAAATGGCCTCCTTCTTTAGAGACTGCAATTTCCCTTCCCACGTGGTTAAAGATGCCCTCCAACGCATCTCGTCCACATCCCGCACCTCTGCCCTCAGACCCCACCCCTCCAACTGTAACAAGGACAGAACACTCCTGGTGCTCACCTTCCACCCTACCAACCTTCGCATAAACCAAATCATCCACTGACATTTTCACCACCTCCAAAAAGACCCCACCACCAGGGATATATTTCCCTCCCCACCCCTTTCCACCTTCCGCAAAGACCTTTCCCTCCGTGACTACCTGGTCAGGTCCACGCCCCCCCTCCTACCCACTCTCCTATCCTGGCACCTTCCCCTGCCACTACAGGAACTGTAAAACCTGTGCCCACACCTCCTCCCTCACCTCTATCCAAGGCCCTAAAGGAGCCTTCCACATCCATCATAGTTTTACCTGCACATCCACTAATATCATTTATTGTATTCATTACTCCTGATGCGGTCTCCTCTACATTGGGGAGACTGGGTGCCTCCTAGCAGAGCGCTTTAAGGAACATCTCCGGGACACCCGCGTCAATCAACCACACCGCCCCGTGGCCCAACATTTCAACTCCCCCTCCCATTCTGCCGAGGACATGGAGGTCCTGGACCTCCTTCACCGCTGCTGCCTCACCACCAGACGCCTGGAGGAAGAACGCCTCATCTTCCGCCTCGGAACACTTCAACCCCAGGGCATCAATGTGGACTTCAACAGTTTCTTCATTTCCCCTTTCCCCACCTCACCCTAGTTCCAAACTTCCAGCTCAGCACTGTCCCCATGACTTGTCCTACCTGCCTATCTTCTTTTCCATCTATCCACTCTACCCTCCACCCCCCCGACCTACCACCTTCATCTCCTCCCCCACTCACCTATTGTACTCTATGCTACTTTCTCCCCACCCCCACCCTCCTCTAGCTTATCTCTCCACGTTTCAGGCTGTCTGCCTTTATCCCTGATGAAGGGCTTTTGCCCGAAACGTCGATTTTACTGATCCTTGGATGCTGCCTGAACTGCTGTGCTCTTCCAGCACCACTAATCCAGAATCCTATTCAATATATGCCAGATCTCTCCAAAATCATCCAGCTTATCCATTCGCCACTCTATTGCTGTGGCTCTGCAAACTTATTTATTTGATATGTACATCTAACATCCTTCCAAAATCATTGATAGTCTGAAATTCTGCAGATTTATAAGGAGCAAGTTCTGGTTATTACCACTTGGAGCATAAGTGGTCCTTCCTCACATCTCTTGCCCAAAACATTACATTTATGTCCCCTCGTCCTGGTAACATAATGGGGTCAGCTTTGTTTTGTGGACTTTAGAGAGTTCATTATAATTCATGACTTGAAGTTGCCGGTGTTGGACTGGGGTGTACAAAGTTAAAAATCACACAGCACATAAACATAGTCCAACATGTTTATTTGAAAGCACTAGCTTTTGGAGCGCTGCTCCTTCATCAGGTGGTTGCGGATCATAAGACACAGAATTTATCGTAAATGTTTACTGTGTGATGGAACTGAAATTATATATTGAAAAGGCCTAAATTGTTTGCTAAGTCTCTCATCTTTTAGAATGAACATGTTGGTTTCAGTTCTTTCATATGTAAATTGAAGAACTTTTTAAAAGTTACATTCTCGAGTGAACTTTAACATTTGGTGTCATGTCGGGTCCAGATAATGCAGTGAAGGTGTGAAGTGCCCTGTGTGAAACTGCTTGTGCCCCAATGTTCATCTGATCCTAATCTAAAAAATGGATTTACAGAAAGATGAGAGACTTAACAAACAATTCAGGTCTTTTTCAATGTATAATAATCACACTGTAAAGTTTTCTTATAAATTCTGTGTCTTATGATCTTTTACACCACAACCACCTGATGAAGGAGCAGCACTCCGAAAGCTAGTGCTTCCAAATAAACCTGTTGGGCTACAGCCTGGTGTTGCATTATATGTTGATATCAAATCTCTCTTCAATCTGCTTTACTCTTCAAACTTCAATCCCATCTTTTAGCCAACATCCTTCCTCTTTGGAACCATTCTGGTCAATCTCCCCTTAACAGTTAGCCAATATGCATACGATCAGGAATATTTGGCCTGACAGTTTGGCACTCAGAACTGCAACAGATTTTTATCTCGGCCAACTTTGAAGTCAAGAAAGAACAACATATTGAGGATATAAAACAATTAAGTTATGACTTTTGTGAACCGGATGCAAGAATAATATTCTCTTGGTTATGACAGTAATTTTGTAATGTAGAGGATGTGAGTTTGGACCCCAACATGGTGCCAGGGATCCAAGTGTTTCTGTTGTTTGCTGTAAACATTTTGGCTCATTCTGAAGTCATGAAGGGTAATTTATACAAAAATGTATTTTGTTTTATTCACTCATGGTTGTCACTAGCTGGCCAGTATTTATTGATTGTCCCTAGTTGCCTTTGAGAAGTTGATGGTGAGCTGCCTTCTTGAACTGCTGCAATTCATGCAAAATAAGTAGATCCACAATACCTTTAGAGAGGTAATTCCAAGATTTTGACTGAACGACTTTAGACTTTGTACTGGTTGATAGAATGGAATGGCTTGTGAGGCCATTTCAGTGGGCAGTTCAGAGTCAGCCATATTGCTGAGAGTCTGGGGTCATATTTAGGTCAGATCAGGAGAGGATGGAAAATTTTCTTTCTGAAAGAGCATTAAGTGAGCCAGATGGGGCTTTTTTCCAACAATTGATAATAGTTTCGTGGTCACGAGTAGATTTTTGACTCCAGACTTTTTTAAAAAATTGAATTCATCTGCCATGGTGGGATATGAACCTAGGACCCCAGAACATTAGATGAGTTTCTGGATTAATACTGCGGTATTGCTTCCCAATATAATGTTGCAAGTTCTTTCTTTTTGACTGTCCAATTCAAGTCTATATTCAAATCAGGTTTTGGAATATTGCAAACTTCCTGACAACAGTTTTTTGTTTAGAATTGATTATCAGGCACTAAAAATTTTCAAAAGGAGGTGATGTCACTCAAGGATGCCTACCTGAAATATTAATTCCATTTGTTTCCTGACACAGATTCTGCCTGACCTGTTGAATATTTTCAATATTTTCTGATTTTATTACCAAAGAAATTCATACTGATGGTTATTGTAAAAATTCAGCAAAACCTATCTGCACATTTTATTTACTACACGAGCTACGAGCGCACTAACAAATATTCAATATTTGTTTCATAAGAAGAAAATGTGCCAAATTTGAAATGAAATATGGTAGCATCAAAGGACAGAGAATCAGGGTAAACTTTTCAGATCAATGACCTTCATTCGATAATGGAATCATCAACATGAAATGTTAACATTCTCTACCTCTCTCTCTCACACACACACTCACTCTGGTTCCTAGATTTCCTGTTTTATTTCATATTTCCAGTGCTCAGTATCATATTTTTACATTCGTCAATTTATATATTTGTTGTGATAGTACTGTAAGTGAAAATGAATTAGTTTCCGCTTGCCAAGTTGAATGAGTATTTGTCTCTGACGGGAATATTTTGCGTTGTGCGCAAGCTTAAACTGTATATTTTATGGCAAACAGAAAACATGGAATTGTTTCAAAGCCACCTGCCCAACTGCTTTCTCCCAGTCATTTACATGAAGTTGTCTCATCAGTGCCATTTTGTTCCACATCAGGTTCCGAGAGTGACATCTCATGAATGCTATCTGCAGGAGCTTGCCATTCCCACTGAGGGCTTTTCAGCAACAATCAGAAAGCAGCATTGGGACTCCTAGCTATCACACAGCTCCTTAACAAATGGTCGAGGTAACCTTCCGGCAGAGTCAGAGCTGATGTGTGAGATTGTGCTTTCACTTGTCATGTGATGAGGCAGCAATCTTTGACTAACCTTGGCCTCTACTCAGTCAGCAGTGGTGTGAGAATTGGAAGCACAAAAGAAGCCACATTTGATCTAGTCTGGAGATCTATGCAATTGAATGCCATGGCAACAACACAACCTGCTTCTGCTAAGATACGGCAAAGTCCTCTAAAGTGGTCAATTTAACACCAAAACAGCAACCTTAATCTTGCACTGAACTACAGTTCAACTGAAAATGTTAATGTCAAGGAACATTAGATCTGCCTCCCAGTGAAGTTTTAGAATTTAAGTCACTGTAGTTTATATAGTCAGTAACAGTCAACTATTTTCTAAACTGTTTATATTAGACTTCGAGGTGCTGGTGGTGGACTGCAGTGGACAAAGTTAAAACTCACACAACACCAGGTTGTAATCCAACAGGTAAACTTCACAACCACCCGTTGAAGGAGCGGCGCTCCGACAGCTAGTGATTCCAAATAAACCTGTTGGCCTTTAACCTGGTATTGTATTAATTTAGAAGTCTTCAAAACAAATGACTTTCACTTTATCTCAGAACCAGAAATATTGCAACTAATAGGAATACAGGATGTGAAAATTTAATGGGGAATTGAACAGCTGAAAAATGATGCTTAATACTAAACACCACATTTCAGGATTAGTAGATTTACTGGAATGGGTCAAGGATGTGGGACTTTAGTTGTTTGATGAGAGTGGAGAAACTGTGAATGTTCTCCTGAGGGTAGGGAAGTTTAACAGGAGGTTTAAGAAAAGTGTTCAAAACTTAATTGTTTGCAATAGATAATGAAAGTTAGGAAAAACTGTTTCCAATGCAAACTAGTCAATAAAGAGAAGACACAGTTTTGAGTTGATTGACAACAGAACCAGAGCTGACATGAGGAAACATGTTTTGCACATTGAATTATTAAATCTGGAATGCATTGCCTATGTAGATGGGCAATGCAAATTGAATAATAATTTTAAAAGGGATTTGGATAATATTCGAAGGGAAAAAAAAAGGAAGGGCTACTGAGCAATGATAGGATGTCTAGAACCAATTCAGTGGCTAATTCGACAAACTGGCATGAATTTCAAAGGGCCTCTTTCTGTGCTCCATGATTCAATGTGAGGAATCAAACTATAATTTTCTTCCTAAGTTAGTTGTTACACAGCCATGAGTCTGAACAGTGTAGAACAGGAAACTTTCAACCTTACGGTGTCTTGCACATTCCCCTATTCTTTCACACAAATGTTATATTTTCTGGGATTTGATAAAGTGTCATTGAACTTCCAGGCAGCCAATATATCTCTAATCTTGGCTGGAAGGTCATCGAGGTGAAAGGCCGGTGGGATCTCATGATACTCCCAAGAACGGGGAATAAAGTGGATGAAAATACTTCAATGTTCAGGAAGAGAAATGTCAGCTTCCTGAACAGTAGGATGAAGGCTGGAAGGTGAATTGGGGAACATATTGAAGGTGGGTGAACGGTCCAATGGCAAATAGTAGGAACCTACGTTTAAATTAGTGGCATGTCATGCATGCATAGCCATCAAATTAAGTTACACTTTTGCAATTAAGCTGGGAGCAAACAGTAACACATTCCTTAACATTCATATCTGGTTAAAAGTGGCATACAGCAAGTGAGACAGTCTCTCTGGTGAGTCTGGATTTAATGGGACCTGCTTCTCTTGTAAAGGGAGATTCTTACTCTGTCATTTGGTTCAGGCAGTAGCTGATTAGTGAGACCAAGAGATGCCTGTCTGTGGATGGGAGATTGGTAACATACTTAAAGATTCTCAGTTTGACAGGTTGGTCATGGTTGCATTCAAATACCTACCCTCAGTGAGACAGCATGCTTTTGCTTTATCTTGGGCTTATATGGTGCTAGTGGTCGATGATATGCTGTCAAAAGAGAATCTCCAAAGAAACATTGTTCTTAGATGACAAGAAAGTTTATTGTTTGATTGAAATAAGTCTAATAACATTTGGTCATGCATAATCTCTAGGATGGGAATAACAAAATGGTGGAAGGGAGAGGATGCTGGCTGTAATTGCTATTGTTTGTTTGAGGTTTTTTTTAGCAGTGGAGCTGCTTTCCTCACTTTGTTGGAGTAGTAATTACCATTTTTATAAGTTTTGCAATTTTTTTTCGAAGTTTCAAAAAAAAACGACACTTTAAACGGGAGGAAAGACAGAGAGCAGGAGTGACCACATGGAGAGGCCAGATAGTGTCTCTACAGATCAACAAGAATACATCAAAAGAATCAAGCAGTGAACTTTCACAGCTGACTGACTGTGAAACTACAAACATCTCTGGAGACTGGTCAAAGTAAAACAAACAGTGCAATGCAGTTTCACAGCTGGCCCTGAGAGACCTCATTATTGGAACTATACATAGTAGCTCGGAGTGATCAGTAATTTCAGTGTCTGATCAGCTAAGTGTTTGATTTTAAGTCAAATAAAACTGATAAATATTAATCTGTGATTTCTTTTATTGTAAATCTATAATATTGAGTAGGGTGAATGTAATCTTCTAATGTTTTACTGAGATCTGTCATTTCCTGTGGTGATGTCATTTCCTGTTTTTTTTCTTCTCATAAACCCACCAATATACTAAAATAGCAGTTAATAAACTTGAAAGACCCTATACAGACAACAAGCAAAACTAATGTCATTTGCAAAATATCGCATAAGAACTGTAACAAACACCACATTGGACAAACAGGCAGAAAACTAGCCACCAGGATACATGGACATCAACTAGCCACAAAAAGATATGACCCAATCTCACTAGTATCCCTACATATAGATGAGGAAGTAAACCACTTCAACTGGGACAACATATCATCCTCAGACAAGCCAAACAGAGACAAGCACGAGAATTCCTAGAAGCATGGCATTCCAACCGGAACTCTATCAACAAATACATTGACTTGGACCCCATTTACCACCCCCAAGAAAAAGAACAGGAACTGATATCACCTTGGGAAATGACATCACCATAGAAAATGACATCACCAACCCTAAGAAACCCAAATATATAAATAGAAAGCAGGAATCATCAGCAGTGAAGATGTTACCTAGTATGGTGACAAAACATCTGAAAATGAACCTTCCAGCTCAGCGAGCAAACCTAAATCCATTAGGGAGAATTTCTGATCTGTCTGTAGAGATGACTAGAATGCTTTCCAGACCTATCAGTCCTGTATAAGTGAAGACTTCATAATATGGGATCTTCAGTCAATCATAACAGGGAAGACAGCAGAATGGTAATGTTGCTAGCCTAGTAATGGCCAATGTTGTTGGCCCTTCTACTGCTTTGGAGACCCAAATTAAAATCTGACCATGGCAGCTTGTGAAATTTAAAATCATTGAATAAATTTGGAATGTAAAAACTGGTATCAGAGATATTGATCTATCAGGTTATATCCTTTAGGAAAGCAAAGCTACTGTCCTTGGGTATTTGGGCCTAAACCTGTGACTCTAGACCCAGAGGAACGTGCTTGACACTTAACAACTTGTCTGAAATGGAATGGGCAGCAAATGCTGGCCTTTCCAGAAACATCCACATAACGTGAATTAATAAAGAAAATATCTCTTTGGAAATCCCAGGCCAGCATATTGGCGATGGACAGTTGGCTTTAAATCATTGCCTAAAGTACCCAAGTATATTCTTTCCAGTACATCCTCCCAAACAAATGTCCTACAACCAGTCTTCTGTCAAACACTACAATTGAGAAATGTGTGTTCCTGCTCAAAGTATATGTTATTTGCTGGCCAGCTGGATTTTCTGCTCTGGCCATCCTTTAACAGAATGCCTGCAAATGATGACCCAATCTTGGTTACTCTTTTCTTTATGTTGAATTTGCTTGAGCATCGATTGGCTTGTTGTCCACTGTTACTTTTCAGACACATGAAACTCTTTTTAAAATTCCATCATGGATAATCTTAACAGATAGTTTGTGCTTTTTCACTTCTGACATGAAGTCTACTGGCTGTTCCAAACACCAGATTGCTTCTCAACATGTTGTTCTTAAGGAGATGGTAAACTTCTATCCTTCTAGAGAAGTTGGTATTGTGCAAACTATCCGCTCAAAGGTGAAGTTGATTGATTGTGAACAATCCACAATTTCTTTAGGTTGTAGTGGGTTGTAGTGTAACCTTTTGCATCTCTCTGCTTCTGACAGGCATTCCACATACACCACATAGTCTCATCTCAGACAGCTGTAACTTTTGCTTCTTTAACCATGGCAACTAGCTCATTAGGACAGTAACCTTGCTTCTGTATTAAACACAAAATCAACAGGGTGTACAATCAGTTTTGCTATAACATGATAATTCTGTTCTCTTGCAATCCCGTGTTATAAGAAAATCACATAATAGCAGCACCATTTAAGTTAATGTGCCAAAGTCGCATTATAACCAATACTTGCTTTAAAAATTCGTACCATAGAAGACAAGTCCCCAATTCATCAATTGCATTATAGGAATTCATATTAACAAAATGCACGTTATAGCAGAATTCCTGTACTTTGATGTAGACAGATTCTCCTGACTCATCTGGATTAATTTATTCCGCTATGAAAGACTCGGGAAGCTACTATAATAGAAATATCTCACCAAATGCAGGTATCTTTGATAATGGTAGTTGGCTTTCTACTGTGTAGTTCTCTTTATGTGTGTTACCATTCATATGTCTATTGTTCTGAAACTGTCTTATTTCTGCACATCCTCTGTAAGTGCCCTTCAATTCTACGAATATAGCATTCTTTACTGATGGCTGGACATTGCTAATAGTTTTGAGCCCTGCTGCTGCAATGCTGGCGCTGATTTTAAGAGATTAGCTTGTTCATCGGGTAGGCTTGTCATGTACCTGTTTTGAATGTCCATAATTTATAACATCAATCGATTCTGTTTTTGCGTTGTGGTGGTCTATGTGTACATACGGTTTCTGCTTCCAGCACCAGCTGAATCGTTTTCTCCAAAGTTAAATCTTCCTTGGACTGTCAAAAATCTGATAAATTCATCAGTAATTTCCAATCACCATCTGACTCTTCCAAATTCTAATTCTCCTAGAAACTGAATCTTATGTTTAATCTTGCACATTCAAGACTTGTGGGTGGCACAGTGGTTAGCACTGCTGCCTCACAGCGCCTGAGACCCGGGTTCAATTCCCACCTCAGGCGATTGACTGTGTGGAGTTTGCACGTTCTCCCCGTGTCTGCGTGGGTTTGCTCCAGTTTCCTCCCACAGTCCAAAGATGTGCGGTTCAGGTGAATTGGCCATGCTATATTGCCCATAGTGTTCGGTAAGAGGTAAATGTAGGGGTATGGGTGGGTTGCACTTCGGCAGGTCAGTGTGGACTTGTTGGGCCAAAGGGCCTGTTTCCACACTGTAAGTAATCTAATCTAATCTTTTGTTGTTCTTAAATTGAAGTACTTATCAAAATGTTTTAGGGCATCTTCAAAAGTACCTACTGTCTTTCATATCTTTTCTGTGAATAACATCATCCACAACTGGATCCATTGAATATAGTAATGTATTATCAGCTTCAGTCTTAACAAATACTTGTGAGCCAATGCTCTATCTCCAGAACTGTTGCCTCTATCAAGTCCAATCTTGTGGTCTGTATGGTCTTTCCCCGGTTTTGAGTCTGTTAGGAATATTACATATTTTTCTATTTCTTCTCAATACAGTTATTAATCCAATTAATTTAAAAGTGGTTTTGATGTTGTTTTCCATCTGCTGTCTTTAATTTTTTATTCCTGTATTTATGAATGTTGTTTTAAACTGATTGACAAAACCAGCGTGAATATGTACATTTTCTTTGTCGTACTTTTTTTAAACTATATTAGTTTAATACTCTATTGAATTATTCAACAAAGCTTTAAATTATACTACTGGCTGTTCTGTCATAAATTACTGCTTTCAAGCTTTTACTATTTCTATGTAGAACAGTATTACATAGTTGTGCTGTGTATTGGGTTTTCCTGCCTGATCAAAATGATGACAAGAACTTCTTCAATGGGTTGTCCTTCCTTCTCCAGCCAAAATGGAGGTTTTCTACTTACTTTTGGGTAAAGTTTATGTTTAGTCATGGTCTACTCATGTCAATAACTTTCTTCTACACAATAATGAGTAATAAATATGGATCTCAGGCTGCAACATTAATAAATTAGGTGCCTTGTTGCATCCTAATGTCAATAGCTGTGATGCTTATTGCACGAGGGAAGAATTCCTTGTTAAAATCTCATTCATTCGCTTTCTGAATTTTGTTGTATTTTCACAAAGTTATTTCATTTTCTCCTAAAGGTCTCTAATTTTACCTCCTGCTCCTTTCTCTAAAATCTCAATGGCTTTTAAGTATGGTTGACTTTTCTCTCTATTTCCTGGACCATGGTCTTCTCCCAACATTTCTTAACAACATTGAAATGAAGTTTTGCCTTTAGAGTTCTGGACTTACCTTTTGCTACTTTCATGAGTGCTGCTGTTTTTCTGTATCAGTAATTTGCTTCCTCTCCTAACTGTGCATTTTGAAAACAGTCATGTTCTTAAGGTAGAAAAGTCACTTGATGGAAAATGTTTCTTGTCTTCTGGATCATCTGGATCTATATTAGATCTATAGTTAGATCTATATCACTGCAGCCTTGCAATGGCAGCTGATGGAATTTACAATTCAATTAAGAAGTCAGAAATTAAGAATCATGAAACCATTGTCAATTGCCATTAAAAAAAAGCCTTGTCTGATTCACTAATGCCCTTTAGGGAAGGAAATCTGCTCTTCTTATATGGTCTGGACCCAGGTTCAATTCCTGCCTCGGGTAATTGTCTGTGTGGAGTTTGTACATTCTCCCCGTGTCTGCGTGGGTTTCCTCAGGTGCTCCGGTTTCCTCCCACAGTCCAAAGATGTGCAGGTCAGGTGAATTGGCCATGCTAAATTGTCCATAGTGTTGGGTATAGGGAATGGGTCTGGGTGGGTTGCCCTTCGGAAGGTTGGTGTGGACTTGTTGGGCCGAAGGGCCTGTTTCCACACTGTAGGATACTCCACTTCCACAGCAATGTGGTTGACTCCTAACTGTGCTCTGAAAAATTCCTAACAAACTACAGTTCAAGGGCAAATATGGATTGACCTCAAATGTTAGTCTTGACAACAATGTCCAAATAAAGGAGAAAAATGTGATATTTAGCTAGATGAATACTCCTGATAGCCTGCAGCATTTGCTACCTCCACCATTGCTGTTTAAAGGTTACTTGATACAGTTCACTGAAACCCATTCTTATTTGCCTTTGCTTTGTTTTGGATCTAGCTCATGATTAGTAGTCAAGGATGCACAAATGAACAGTATATACAGAAGAGGGACTATTCTTAGATAACACAATTTACTGCATTATAGCAAAATGCACAACTGCATTTGATCAGGCACAATTACTAGAATCTTGGGGAGCTAGTGTATATACATCTTACTCCCTTGGAAAGCTACTTTAGAATGCTTTGCATCCATTCACAGGCAATGCATGAGATCACTAAAATAGAAGTGAACAATATAACATGAACATTAATCTCTTATCCAATGACCTCGCACCCTGCCTTTCCCAAAGTTAATTCTAGCCAATATTGCTCTTTCTGCACAACTTAATATAAATGGTCATCAAATGCAAGTTAGCAAGTATTTGGAATGATCTGCTGACCAAGAACCAATCTCAGGATCACAGAATGGCTGCAGAACAAATACAGTGCCATTCTGATTGGTGGATGCCTTGCCACGAAAGTGCAGCATTCTGCCACTTAGGAGCCCACTTGCCAACCAGTCACCTCTCTGCTCTCACAGTACAAACATATTGTCTTCTCCTTTAATCATATTCTGGTCGGTGGTTCTGATAGGTGCAAGATGAAACTTTTTAACAAAATGTGCCCTTTTTCATCAATACACAAATTCTCTACTGCCAAATGACTGATTACATTTACACAGTGCCTTCAGTATGTTTTTGGGAGGTTAGGGTTTGGATGGTGCTGTCAAAAGAGTCTTGGCAAATTGCTGCAAAACATCCTTTAGATGGTACGTGCTGCTGCCACTGTAGAGAGTGAATGTTTGAGGTGGTGGATTTGGAGCTGATCAAGTGTGCCATTTGTTCTGGATGTGTCAAAACTCTGGAGTGCCTCTGGGGATGTTAGGGGTAGATTCTTTACTCAGCAAGTCGTGAGTTCATGGAATGCCCTGCCAGTAGCAGTGGTGGACTCTCCCTCTTTATGGGCATTTAAACAGGCATTGGATAGGCATATGGAGGATAGTGGGCTAGTGTAGGTTATGTGGGCTTGGGGTCGGCTCAACATCGAGGGCCAAAGGGCCTGTACTGCGCTGTATTTTTCTATGTTCTATGTTCTATGTTCCTTGTAGGTGGTGAAAAAGCATTAAGAGTGATGTGAAGGGAATCAGAAAGTTTGCCACTCCAAGCAGAATATCTAGCCTCTGGTCTGCTCTTGCAGCCAAAGTATTTCTGTGGCTAATTTGGTTACATTTCTGGTCAAAAATATTAGTATTTCCTCTCAATATTGGACATGTTTTCATTCTCCCTTGCTGGTCGCTAGCAGAGAGAACTGACACTGTACAGTTATTTCAACACATTAATCTTTCTTTGCTTACTGAGAAATCTGATTGCAATATCTCCATGGCCCCAATGCTTGACAAGAATGACCTATTACATTGGAAACTAGTAACATGGCAATTATTATTCTGAAAACCCCAGAGCCAGATTTTCAATCATTATTTATCATCTGAGTTGCATAATTGCTTTGATTTGCATGTATATTTACACTGACATATTTGCAATGCCTGGGTCTATATTAATGCATAGAATTATGAAAAGAAACATACTTGGCATGAGAATTATGACATGCTGAGAACATTAATTGCAAAACTCACATTACCTAAAACATTGTTAACAATTGCAAGTTCCAAATGTCTATTTGCTTCTATTATTTCTCCTTACAACTCATCAGAAAACAAGATTCACAGGGGTTCTTTCATAATGAGCATCCAACTTGTTTATCAACAATGTCCTGTTGTCTTAGGAGTTTCACTGGATAAAGAGCGAGAGAATTGAATCTTTGATGAGACTAGTAAATGCCTAAATTCAGCGGCAGGAAGTAGTTAAGTTTGTAAAGAGAGGGAGACAACACAACAGTGTGCATTTATAGAGCACTAATAGTTTAAACAACTTAACGTGCTTTACAGGATCGATCACAAACAAATTGTGGCACAAAGTGTGAGATTTAGGCCCATGACCAAACATGTAGTTTAAGAGGTAGGTTTGAGGAAATGCCTTCATTTAAGAGGAAGGCAGAAAGATAGAAATGTTTAAAAAGAGAATTTCAATAGCTTAGGGCCCAGGCAGCTGTATGATTTGCTGCTGATGGTGGAGCATTTTTAATGAATTATTTTTGGAATGTAGACAATCACTCGGCCAGCACTTATTGCACATCCCTAATTGTCCTGAAGAAGGTGGTGATGAGCTGCCTTCTTAAACTGCTGCAGCTCATGTAGTATACATATAGCCAGTATTATTAGGGAAGGGAGTTCTAGGATTTTGACCCAGTGTAGAAGTGTCAATATAGTTTCAAGTCAGGATGGCCTGTGACCTGCAGGGATTTTGTGGGTGATGGTGTTTCCATTTATTTGATACCCATGTCTATTTAGGTAGTGGATGGTTCAGATTTGGAAAGTGGATGAGTTGGTGCAGCACATCTTGTAAACAGTACACATTGCTGCCACTTGTGTTAGAGGTGAAGGATTGAATGTTGAATTTGGTGGATGGGATATCAGTCAAGTATGCTGCATTGGCCTGGATAATGTCTAGCTTCTTGGGTGTCATTGGAGCAACACCCATCCATACAGAGTATTTCCTGTCATGCACCTTGGAGATGATACGAAGGCATTGAGAAAACAGATGGTGAGTTATTCATTGCAGACACTGGCTTAGCCAGCAGTTGTTGCCCAGAGGACAATTAAGAGTCAACCACATTGCTGTGGCTCTGGAGTTACAGGTAGGCCACACCAGGTAAGAATGGCAGCTTTCTTCCCAAAAGGACGTTAGTGAATCAGAAGGGTTTTTCCAACAATCAACTCCTGGTTATCATAGACTCTTAGCTTCAGATATTTATTGAATTCAAATTCCACCACCTGCCATAGTGGGATTTGAACCGGAGTCTCCGAGCTAAGAGTCCAGTAATAATACCACTAGGCCAATGCATCCCTATTTTAGCTTCTGACCTGTGCTTGTAGACATTTTAGCTTCTGACCTGTGCTTGTAGACACAGTATTTGAATGACAGTTCCATTATCAGGTTCTGGTCAATGATAACCCTCAGGATGTTGGTTGGAATTATTATTGACCAAAAACTGAACTGATCATGAATGCTTTTTGCACACAAATTTGCAAAATCCAGAATATCTTTTTCTGGAGTTATTTGGCTCTTTTATGGCTGGCCATTATTTAGCTTTATAGTCCAAAGAATAATTCAGCAAGGACAATGGAAGAACTAGGAGAAAGTGAGAATTGCAGATAGTGGACAGTCAGAGTCAAAAAGCACGGCACTGGAAAAAGTACAGCAGGTCAGGCAGCATCCAAGGTCCAAGAGAGTCAACATTTCAGACATTAGCCCTTAATCAGGAACCATGCCTTCATTATTGTATCCCTGAACCAGAAAGTTATTAGTTAAGGCCCCATTGCTGAAAATGTGTTGCTGGTTAAAGCACAGCAGGTCAGGCAGCATCTCAGGAATAGGGAATTTGACGTTTCGAGCGTCGAATTCCCTATTCCTGAGATGCTGCCTGACCTGCTGTGCTTTAACCAGCAACACATTTTCAGCTGTGATCTCCAGCATCTGCAGACCTCATTTTTTACTTAGTTAAGGCCCCATTACAAGGCTCACAATTTCACTGTTCCTTCAGTACAGAGGTTGTTGGAGGCTCCATCCTTGGACTGAAATATTAAACAAACCATTTGGGTAGACCTAAACTCTCTGTGTATTGGAGGAGATGGGGAAACAATTCAAAGAAGAACAACAGGGCTCTCCTCGTGTCCTGAGAAATATATTCCAGACTTCAGCATCACAAAAAAAATCTTGCTGCTGTTTGTGCTAAGTACAAGTTTAAGTTCGCTTCAGTGATTTGATGAAAATGTGTGATTTCCTTCTTCTTTTATTCTTTTTCTTCATAATGTCAAAAGGATAGAATTCACTTATTCAGTTTAATAAACCAAACATGTGAGTGATCCTAAATCTTATTTCTTGCTGCAAAAGCCCATAGAGAAATAAACAATTCTGACCGCCACTCCGATGAAACCTTGATTATTTTTTCATCTATTTTACAAGTCCATTTTCTGCTTGTCTACACACAGGGGAACTGAGCAGTGAAACCTGCATAGCACATGTGATCATTGGCTTTACGTGCTTCAATAAACATACAGCAATCGAGAAATGGGCCCACAGATATATTAATTACTTTCAATTCAGGCTCCTCAATTTCACGAGCAAGAACCAAAAACATGCATTAGACAAGTGAGGGCTTGATATGAATCCAATTGCAATTAAATAAAAGACAAAAGCATCGTGGAAATGAAGTGTCAAATGTAGGTCAGCCCTCAATGAATGCAAATCAAATTCCAGAGCCATCAACTGGATACAAGTACTGTAGAACTGGAATGATAGCATGTCAAAACCATCCTCTCATAACACTCAAGTCTGCAAACTGTGGCCATAAAACTCACTTGCAACAGTATTTGTGTTATGAGCTGGTCTTATTGCCACTATTTATCTTTGCCACCATTGCCTTGTTGCTTTCTTTCTCAAGACTAATTCAATCATACTTTTACTCCATCAAGTTGTCTGTGCAGCTGCTGCTGCTGCTCCCTTACAAGGTTATCTGCCAATTGTTATCCGACGGATTTGCCCAGGCCATGGCATAGTCTCGGATGGTGGAGGCATGGCTGAACAAGATCCCTCCAACCCCTTCTTAGCTTTTAAGGAATAGTGATTTTTTTTATCTCAAGTGGAGCAATATTGTGATTTACTCCATTACAAAACTAACTGTACTTCAAAAGTACTTCCTAGGTTTTGAGATTCTGTAAGAAGCACCAAGTCAATGTAACTTTTTAAAATTAACAGCAAGATTTATTGATATGTTCAAATAAAGTTGGTAATCTGAATTTTCCGACCTGAGGTGTGGTCAAAGTGCATCAGGAAGGCCTTACTAATAGCAGGCTAGACCTAATTTCAGGGTCACAGGTCCCATTCCAATTATTAGTAATTTTCAGTGCCAGGGGATAGGAATCTAATTGAGAGCCCAATTTGGGTTATGCCAATATTGCGACCACCAGTTTAGAAGTGAGCATTTCGACCTTCTGCAATTATTACAATTAGATTGGTTTAAGAGGGTGGCATGATTCCCATTCGCGTGGAGCTGTCATGAACTATGGTTTGAGTTGTTAACCACATGAAAGGCAAGTTCATATGCCATAATGAAATGTTTTATTATAAGTTATATATATTATTAATATTGTAATATTGATAATTGAGCTTTACTTTAAAAGGAAAGGAAAGTGGCCATTGAATAACATATTTCCCAGGTTATCACTTTTAACATTGAGCAAGGTGTCAAGGCAATAAACTTTTGACCATATAAAAGTGGTCTGATGTATTAGGATACCTCATCCGCTAGAAAAATTGCTATTTTATATTCTACAACAGTGAAGTTCAGATCTGATTGTATATAAGGTGACCAGAGTTTGATTGTATTTTTAATTTAGATTCAGTTCAGCCATCTGTTTGTCTGTTTCAAAGCTTTTACAGATGGTTGATTTTGTGGTTGCCTAGAAATATTGAAATGATTCAGCTCAAAAGACTATGTTGACACATTTGTTCATTGTTACATCATTGTGAATGCTTTGCTGACTTCACTAATGGATTCAATTCAGTAGTTTTTGAATTGATCAACAGGATCACATTGTGAATGATTGCCTGACTTCAAAATTCACTAAAGGATTCTGCTCGGTATAATGTACAGTCAATATATACCCTGCTCTCTCATTAGAGAGAGACAATTGGTAGTGATTTAACCTGAGGATCACCACACCTCAGGTGAGAAAAGGAGTTGAGAAGGGGAGTTCTTCACGGCAGCCTCAGCGAATGTGGGAATTGAACCCATGCTGTGGGCATCACTTGGCATTACAAACCAGCTGTTGACCAAACCAGTCCTTCTGTTCAGTCATTGACACAGTTGTATAATGTGCTTGACTAATATGTAAACTGTTGTGAGAATTGCAGCTAATTTGTACACAGGAAACTCCAACAAATAGCAATGTGGTTATGACCAGATTACCTGTTTGAGTAGAATTGGCCATAATATGTCAATGATTAGAAGTCCCAAAGGTTCTGGACTCTGAAAGGTCCAACACCGTGGACGGCATGGTGCACAGTGGTTAGCACTGCTGCCTCACAGCGTCAGAGACCTCAGGCGACTGACTGTGTGGAGTTTGCACATTCTCCCTGTGTCTGCGTGGGTTTCCTCCAGGTGCTCCGGTTTCCTCCCACAGTCCAAAGATGTGCAGGCCAGGTGAATTGGCCATGCTAAATTGCCCGTAGTGTTAGGTAAGGGGTAAATGTAGGGGTATGGGTGGGCTGCGCTTCGGCGGGTTGGTGTGGACTTGTTGGGCCAAAGGGCCTGTTTCCATACTGTAAGTAATCTAATCTAAACCTCAAACAGTAAAAAGGATGGACTTTCCCTTGACCACAGTTTATTTTAAACACGTGTAATTGATGCAATTTGTGTCAGTGGTGACATGCAAAGGAGGAAGTTAACTTGACAATAGAAGGGGTGACATTATGGTCCTAATGCTTTCCTGCACTTTGGGTTTTTAGTCAGCCCTAATTATTCATGAAATACTGTGCTAGGAGTGCCAAAGTTGATTTTATGCTGCAGTTTCTAAAATATGACCTTAACTCAGATACAAATGCGACACCTCCTGAAATGGAACTTTTGTCTGGACATCTCAGAATCGATGTTTGAACAATGTAAACTTGTTTTTAAAGTGTTTTTGCTTCAACAGCTCCTGAAAGATTCATTGATTGCTTGACCACCTTCACTGCAACGCATCTTCTAGTGCTGCTTTAACATCAATAGAACTGCAGCAATTCATAATTGAACTCCAGCCATTCAGTGTAGCACTGACTACAGACTGAATTAATTACCTCTCTAAACAACCAAACAATTAAATGGTCCATTGCAATAAAACCCTGCATAAATGCCACTGTGTTAAAATGCAAGGCTGAGAAACAAATTTGTTTCAAGTGCCAAGCAAGAGAGAGAAGCGATTGTGTCTCTGAGCAGCAACAGTTCATCTTCAAAAAAAAAAGTTCCTTACTGACAGGTCCATTGGAAGGAAAAGAGCACATGTTGCGGTAACCAAGCAGCTTCATGCTGAAGTTGCCCCTGAGCTTCTGAACAAATCTTTCCAATTTATGGAAAATAAAGGATTTCTCAGCTGCTTCCAACACTAAGATACTTGATAACAAATTATGAGCTTGTGGGGAAAGCAAATCAACCAGCACAACACTCGCTCATCATATACATGTACAATGCATCAACTGATCAGAACCTCATAGTTTTGATTGCACAAGCTGGTGGAACACATCAGCACAACAATAGGAGAGTGCGACACTGCTAAAGGTTGTACCTTTTGAAATGTGGTAGAGTGAGTCAAGACTGACTGTTCGATGCATCAGTGATGTAAAAGATTCCATGGCATTACGTTTAAGAAAGGCTAGAAAAGGTCCAATTGTGCCTTGGCCAGTATACATACACACACACAGACACACACACACACCTAAACACAGTCACAACATGGTCATTCATTTTATGTTTCATGGGGACTTGTTGTAAACAAATTGAATGCTGGGTTTCCTCTGTAACAATACTGACAGGAGTGAGGACTGCAGATGCTCGAAACCCAAGTTTATATTAGAGTGGTGCTGGAAAAGCGCAGCAGGCCAGGCATCATCCGAGGAGCAGGGAAAGCGACGTTTCGGGCAAAAACCCTTCATCAGGAGTGGAGGTGGGGAGCCTCCAGCGTGGAGAGATTAGTTTAGGGGTGGGGGGGAGGGGTTGGGGCTGGGGAGAAGGTAGCAAAGAGTACAATTGGTGAATGGGGGTGGGGATAGAGGTGATAGGTCAGAGGGGATGGTGGAGTAGATAGGTGGGAAGGGAGATTGACAGGTAGGACAGGTCATGAGGACAGTGCTAAACTGGAAGATTGGAACTGGGGTAAGGTGGGGGGAGGGGAAATGAGGAAACTGGTGAAGTCCACATTGATGTCCTGAGGTTGAAGTGTTCCGAGGCAGAAGATGAGGCGTTCTTCCTCCAGGCTTCGGGTGGTAAGGGAGCAGCATTGGAGGAGGCCCAGGACCTGCATGTCCTCGGCAGAGTGGGAGGGGGAGCTGAAATGTTGGGCCATTGAGGGGGCGGGTGTCCCAGAGATGTTCCCTAAAACACTCTGCAAGAAGGCGTCCGGTCTCCCCAATGTAAAGGAGACTGCATCAGGAGCAACAAATATAATAAATAACATTGGTGGATGTGCAGGTGAAACTTTGATGGATGTGGAAAGCTCCTTTGGGAAATAGTAACTACACTTCTACACTTCATTCATCAGAAGACTCTATATAAATGCAAGTTTTATGCTTTCTTCTTGAATCATCAATGAGCCATGAGATGATGTCATAGGATAAAGTTTCCATAGTCCCATAGGGAGAGGTGATTTGTCAGGAGTTAAACAGTCAGCACATCTCCAACATGGGATCTTCATGGCAACCTCAGGCAGAATGGGTATTGAATGCATGCTGTTATGTCCCTCTGCACTACAAACCAGCTGTCCAGTCAACTGAGCTAACCAAATCGGCAAAGCATAAAGGACTGGAAGTAATAACAATTTGCAATGTAATGCCTGTAATGTAACAGCACCTCAAGGCATTATCAGATGGTGACATCTTGAAAAATTTCCAGATTACAGAGGAGGAAGTGCTGGATGTCTTGAAACAGTTAAAGGTGGATAAATCCCCAGGACCTGATCAGGTGTACCCCGAGAACTCTGTGGGAAGCTAGAGAGGTGATTGCTGGGCCTCTTGCTGAGATATTTTTATCATCGATAGTCACAGGTGAGGTGCCGGAAGACTGGAGGTTGGCAAATGTGGTGCCACTGTTTAATAAGGGCAGTAAAGAGAAGCCAGGGAACTATAGACCAGTTAGCCCGACCTCAGTGGTGGGCAAGTTGTTGGAGGGAATCCTGAGGGACAGGACGTACGTGCATTTGGAAAGGCCAGGACCGATTCAGGATAGTAAACATGGCTTTGTGCGTGGGAAATCATGTCTCACAAACTTGAATGAGTTTTTTGAAGAAGTCACAAAGAAGATTGATGAGGACAGAGCAGTAGATGTGATCTATATGGACTTCAGTAAGGTGTTCGACAAGGTTCCCCATGGGAGACTGGTTAGCAAGGTTAGATCTCATGGAATACAGGGAGAACTAGCCATTTGGGTACAGAACTGGCTCAAAGGTAAAAAAACAGGCTGGTGATGGAGGGGTTTTTTTTCAGACTGGAGGCCTGTGACCAGTGGAGTGCCACAAGGATTAGTGCCAGGTCCTCTACTTTTTGTCATTTACATAAATGATTTGGATGGGAGCATAAGAGGTATAGTTAGTAGGTTTGAAGATGACACCAAAATTGGAGGTGTTGTGGACAGCAAAAAGGGTTATCTCAGATTACAACATGATCTTGACCAGATGGGCCAATGGGCTGAGAAGTGGCAGATGGAGTTTAATTCAGATAAATATGATGTGATGCATTTTGGGAAAGCAAACCTTAGCAGGACTTATACACTAGGGAGTGTTACTGAACAAAGAGACCTTGGAGTGCAGGTTCATGGCTCCTTGAAAGTGGAGTCGCAGGTAGATAGGATAGTGAAGGCGGCATTTGGTATGCTTTCCTTTATTGCTCAGAGTATTGAGTTCAGGAATTGGGACGTCATGTTGCAGCTGTACAGGACATTGGTTCGGCCACTGTTGGAATATTACGTGCAATTTTGGTCTCTTTCCTACCGGAAAGATGTTGTGAAACTTGAAAGGGTTCAGAAAAGATTTACAAGGATGTTGCCAGGGTTGGAGGATTTGAGCTATAGGGAGAGGCTGTTCAGACTGGGGTTGTTTTCCTTGAGCGTCAAATGTTGAGGGGTGACCTTATAGAGATTTACAAAATTATGAGGGGCATGGATAGGATAAATAGGCAAAGTCTTTTCCCTGGGATTGGAGAGTCCATAACTAGAGGGCATAGGGTTAGGGTGAGAGGGGAAAAGTATAAAAGAGACCTAACATAGAACAATACAGCACAGAACAGGCCCTTCGGCCCACGATGTTGTGCTGAACATTTGTCTTAGCTTAAGCACCTATCCATGTACCTATTCAATTGCCACTTAAAGGTCACCAATGATTCTGACTCTGCCACTCCCACAGGCAGTGCATTCCATGCCCCCACCACACTCTGGGTAAAGAACCTACCCCTGACACTCCCCCCATATCTTCTACCCTTCACTTTAAATTTATGTCCCCTTGTAACACTCTGCTGTACGCGGAGAAAAAGTCTCTGACTGTCTACTCTATCTATTCCCCTGATCATCTTATAAACCTCTATCAAGTCATCTCTCATTCTTTGCCGTTCCAATGAGAAAAGGCCTAGCACTCTCAACCTATCCTCGTACGACCTATTCTCCATTCCAGGCAACATCCTGATAAATTTCCTCTGCACCCTCTCCAAAGCTTCCACATCTTTCCTAAAGTGAGGCGACCAGAACTGCACACAGTACTCCAAATGTGGCCTTACCAAGGTCCTTTTCAGTTGCAACATCACTTCACAACTCTTGAATTCAATCCCTCTGCTAATGAACGCTAATACACCATAGGCCTTCTTACAAGCTCTATCCACCTGAGTGGCAACTTTCAAAGAGCTATGAACATAGACCCCAAGATCCCTCTGCTCCTCCACTTTACTAAGAACCCTACCGTTAACCCTGTATTCCGCATTCTTATTTGTTCTTCCAAAATGGACAACCTCACACTTGACAGGGTTGAATTCCATCTGCCACTCCTCAGCCCAGCTCTGCATCATATCTAAATCCCTTTGCAGCTGACAACAGCCCTCCTCACTATCCACAACTCCACCAATCTTCGTATCGTCTGCAAATTTACCGACCCACCTTTCGACTCCCTCTTCCAAGTCATTAATAAAAATTACAAACAGCAGAGGACCCAGAACTGATCCCTGCGGAACTCCACTTGTAACTGGGCTCCAGGCTGAATATTTACCATCTACCACCACTCTCTGACTTCGACCGGTTAGTCAGTTCTCTATCAAACTGGCCACATTTCCCACTATCCCATGCTTCCTGACTTTCCTCATAAGCCTACCATGGAGAACCTTATCACATGTCTTACTAAAATCCATGTACACTACATCCACTGCTCTACCCTCATCCACATGCCTGGTCACCTCCTCAAAGAACTCAATAAGACTTGTAAGGCAAGACCTATCCCTCACAAATCCGTGTTGGCTGTCCTTAATCAAGCAGTGTCTTTCCAGATACTCATAAATCCTATCCCTCAGTACCCTTTCCATTACTTTGCCTACCACGTAAGACTAACTGGCCTGTAATTCCCGGGGTTATCCCTATTCCCTTTTTTGAACAGGGGCACAACATTCACCACTCTCCAGTCCCCTGGTACCACCCCCGTTGACAGTGAAGACGAAAAGATCATTGCCAATGGCTCTGCAATTTCCTCGCTTGCTTTGCATGTAATCCTAGGATATATCCCGTCAGGCCCAGGGGACTTGACTATCCTCAAGTTTTTCAAAATGCCCAACACATCTTCCTTCCTAACAAGTATCTCCTCTAGCTGACCAGTCTGTTTCATACTCTCCTCTTCAACAATACGGTCCCTCTCATTTGCAAATACTGAAGAAAAGTACTCATTCAAGATCTCTCCTATCTCTTCCAACTCAATACACAGTCTCCCACTACTGTCCTTAATCGGACCTACCCTCGTTCTCATCATTCTCACGTTTCTCACATATGCATAAAAGGCCTTGGAGCTATCCTTGATCCTACCCACCAAAGATTTTTCATGCCCTCTCTTAGCTCTCCTAATCCCTTTCTTCGGCTCCCTCCTGGCTATCCTGTATCCCTCCAACGCTCGTCTGAACCTTGTTTCCTCAACCATACGTAAGCCTCCTTCTTCCTCTTTACTAGACATTCAACCTCCCTCGTCAACCAAGGTTCCCTCACACGACCATCTTTTTCCTGCCTGACAGGTACATACATATCAAGGGCACGTCGTATCTGTTCCTTGAAAAAGGAACAATGATATCCTTCCCTGACAGCCTATGCTCCCAACTTATGCTCCTCAGATCCTGTCTTGCAGCATCATATTTACCCTTCCCCCAATTATAAAACCTACCCTGTTGCACGCACCTATCTCTCTCCATAACCAAGGTGAAAGTCACAGAATTGCGGTCACCATCACCAAAATGCTCACTCACTAACAAGCCCATCACTTGTCCAGGTTCATTACCGAGTACCAAATCCAATATGAGCCCCCGCCTCTGGTCAGACAATCTACATACTGAGTTAGAAAAGCTTCCTGGACACACTGCACAAACACAGCCCCATCCAATCTACTTGATCTAAAGAGCTTCCAATCAATATTTGGGAAGTTGAAATCGCCCATGACTACGACCCTGTGGCTTCTGCATCTTTCCAAAATCTGTTTCCCAATCTGTTTCTCCACATCTCTGCTGCTTTTTGGGGGGCCTATAGTAAACACCCAACAAGGTGACTGCTCCTTTCCTATTTCTGACTTCAGCCCATACTACTTCCAAAGGCAGATTCCCCCTCGAACTGCCGTTCTGCAGCCATTATACCATTTCAACGCCACCCCCCCCTCCTTTTTTACTACCCTCCCTAATCTTACTGAAAAATCTGTAACCAGGAACCTCCAACAACCATTCCTGTCCCTCTTCTATCTACGTTTCTGTGATGGCCACAATATCGTAGTCCCAAGTACCAATCCACGCCCTAAGTTCACCCACCTTATTTTTGATACTCCTTGCGTTGAAGTATATACACTTGAACCCAACTCTGTGTCTGTAAGTATTCCCTGTCAGTGCTACCTTCTCCACAGCCTCCCTACATTCTTGGACGTCCTGAAAAACAGCTAACCTTCTTGCTGGACTACAAGTCCGGATCCCATCCCCCTGCCAAATTAGTTTAAACCCCCCTGAAGAGTGCTAGCAAACCTACTTCCCAGGATATTGGTGCCCTTCTGGTTCAGGTGCAACCCGTCCTGCTTGCACAGGTCCCACCATCCCCAGAATGCAGTCCAATTGTCCAAATACCTGAAGCCCTCCCTCCTACACCATCCTTGCAGTCACGTGTTCAACTGCATTCTTTCCCTATTCCTTGCCTCACTGTCACATGGCACCAGCAACAACCCAGAGATGACGACTCTGCCCATCCCAGCTTTTAGCTTCCAGCCTAACTCCCTGAACTCCTGAATGACCACCCCACCCCTCTTCCTACCTATGTCATTGGTGCCAATGCGCACCACGACTTCTGGCTGCACACCCTCCCTCTTAAGAGTTTTGAAGACACGGTCCGAGATGTCGTGGACCCCGGCACCCGGGAGGCAACAAACCTAAGGGCCAACTCTTTCACGCAGAGGGTGGTACATGTATGGAATGAGCAGCCAGAGGATGTGGTGGAGGCTGGTACAATTGCAACATTTAAGAGGCATTGGATGGGTATATGAATAGGAAGGGTTTGGAGGGATATGGGCCGGGTGCTGGCAGGTGGGACTAGATTGGGTTGGGATATTTGGTCGGTGTGGACAAGTTGGACCAATGGGTCTGTTTCCATGCTGTGACAAGGAGATATTTAAATGGAATCTTTCTCAAAGACCTGTTTAAGGAGGGACTTAAAGGAGAAGAGAGAGGGAGTAAGGCAAAGATCTTTGGGATGAATACTCCAGAGCTTAGGGTCTTGGCAAATAAAAGAGCAATACATAATGGTTTAGAAATCAATGAAAAATGCTCAAGAGACCAGGCTTAGAGGTGTGGTGATATTTCCAGGAGTTATGAGTCTGCAAGAGATTTTAAAGGTCAGGAAGAATGAGACGATAATAGAATTTATAATTAAGAATGTGAATTGTAAAATCATGGCATTACTAGACCAATGATATATACATGAGACTGGGTGAGAGTTAGGATATGAGCAATAGAGTTTTGGGTAAACTCAGCTTAATGGAAAATGGATGATGGAGGTCATCAGGAATGCATTGGAATACTCTCTGCAGACTCTTGAAGAATAGGTTCTTGAAAACACTTCATGGCAAATGCAATCAGGCAAACAGTTCACCTCTTTTCTTTGAGTGATCAATTTGATCTGCTTTCCTATTAGGACATGGTAAACACTGGCTCAGGCCAAACTACTATAAAGGACAGGTCCCAATCGGCCAGTGGCAACCTTATTGTGAGAACACAAGAATCTGCTAAAACATGTCATCAGAAAACAAAATCGTATCTAAGAATCTTTTTTTAAATTCTATTGTGGGACATGGGCATCTGTAGCTGGTCTCCATTTATTGCCTGGCCCTACTTGTCCTTTAGAGGGTGGTAGTGAGCAATCCATGTGAAGTAGATAGACCCACAATGGCCGTAGGGAGGGAATTCCAGGATTTTGACACAGCAACAGACAAGGAACCGCAATATACTTTCAAGTCAGGATGGTGAGTTTCTTGGAGGGAAATTTGCAGATTGTGGTGTTCCCTTGTATCTGAAGTTACAAATTAATAAGGCAGAATTCATTAACAAACATAACTTCTCCCTAACTCACGCTGCCTGGATATCATCCAGATCTTGTTGTGATGAACGTGGACTGCTTCAGTGTCTGAGGAGTTGCAAATGGTGTTGAACATTTTGCAATCATTGGCAAACATTCCTGAAATAACTCTTCAGAGGCTGTATCCCATCACCAATCATCCTTCACTTAGAAATGCATGGCCTTTGTCAATAGCCTCCCTCTCACTGAGTCAGACATTCAGACAGCCCAATATCTCTGTCATTAATCCTTTATGCTCCAATCAGTGAATTCATATTCTATCATGTCCAGCTGGTTGACCTTGTTACAAATATTACAATCCCACTTCTGATGTCATGATGGTGGGAAAGGCATTGATGAAGCAGCAGAAAATGATTGGACCTGTAACATTGAGAAGAAGAATCTCGATTTTACAGCAGAACTGACTTTGCACTGCACTGTATGAGAATTTGTTGTTTACTGTTAGAGAAACCAGCATTGAGACAAATTTATAGGGGCCTGAACAACATGGATTATTGTAAGAAATGTGGCAGAACTGCAAGAGAAGTCCAATGAAGCCTATCTCAACATCAGAAACAATTCACTGCATCTTTTAATTAAGTTCTGGGTTTCAAGACAAGATTTTGGCTTGGCAGCATGAGTCAGCTATTGGGGAGGATTATTATTTGTTAACGACATTATTAACTGTGCATTCCACCTCATTAATATTTAGCTTCATATTGTACCATCTAATGTGAGCAAACTAGATGCTGAGAATTCATAATGTGCAAATCATAGCAGGTACCTGGCAACTTCAGTTCATTGTTGGCTGTGAGGAGCCTCTGTGTAGGTCATCAGGGCAACTCCATGGGCACACAACAGGCATTTTGCTGGTCAGCAGCCCTCCAACAAGGGAGCACAGATCTTGCTGTATGGCAGCACGCTGCATCAATCTCACATCTGTACCATATACCATCAGCTTATACACAGTTTGTATATGCAGCAGGTAAGCAGGCCAGGTCTCAAAGTCTTAGGGGTGTGGACCTCCCCAAACTCCATGGATGTAAATGTCAGTCAGGAGGTCACAGCACAGTAAGTCAAGACTAGCCCGATTATACCTGGCCCGGGCCTTGGTCATGGTAAGTTATCCAGTCAAGATGTTCTTAGTTAGGGGATCTGTGTCTCTGCAGTGAAGGGAGTGGGTCAAAATCAGTGCTGTGGTTTCATAGCAGCTAACACAGGAAGCAGGGTAACAGGAGACAGGAAAATTTACGGTCAGCATTCAGGCAATTGGGTATTTCTCATCTGGGGCTGGTTAGGTCACTAAATGGGATGGGCCATGGTCAGTCCATCAGGTCCATTCAAAGATGTTGGATAAAGGGAGAATGGGAGACATGAGGGGGTGGGGGAAGGTCAGGCAACTACTATGCCACTGCCATAGGAAAGAGATTCATAAACTTATTTGTGTGGAGTGGGGCTACAGGGTGATGGAGTCTGCATGAAAATTATGATGAGAAGCAACTGCATTTATAATGGGAGCTTTGGTTAAGCATGGTTGGGATAACAGAGTCGTGCAGGGGCGGGGCTTGGTGGGATCATCCATGGTCAAGAACATATGTGTTTCAATGTGTTTGGCATAGTCACCTCAAATGACGGCTGAGGGGAAAATGTTGGCAGATGCAGGCTCACTTGGTCAGGTTGGGTGGACCCCTGAGGAGGTTGTGAAGCCTAGAAGTTCATAAGGAAGGACTGTCAGGAATGGGATCTGGATGTTTACACCTCAGCCACATGTAGAGGCAAAGGCTGGAAACCAGTGGCTGAAGTGAGCTTGCTATCTTCAATCATGCTGAAAGTCGAAACTACACCATGGGAAAGAAAATGACTAAGACTGCACTTACAATGTGTAAGGTTAATACCTTTAACTGTGATGGAGGGAGTTGGAAGACCCATCGATGTATGGCGGTTTAGAGGTGAGCAATTATACACAGACCCATGCACTGTATGGGACATAGGCCTGGGTGACCCTAATGTATTGGCTCCATGCGCTGTGCACTGCCACACCCATCTGGTGTACGTATCCCCATGGTGCTGTGAGGGTGGGAATTCTGGGATTTTGACCCATTAACACAAAAGGAAAAACAATCGATTTTCAAGGTGGTGACATGCTTCTCTTATCCTTGTAGGGGGCAGTCATCATGGGTTTGGAAGGTGCTGTCTAATGTGCCTTGATGTACTCTGCAGAGCATACTGTAGGTAGCACACACCGTTGCTACTCAGTCAGTAACGAAGGGAGTAAATAATTGAAGATATGGTACCAAACAATGGGCTACATTGCCCTGGATGGTGTCAGGCCACTTGATTGTTGTGAAAGTTGCACTCATCCAGGCAAGTAGATAGTATTCCATTACACTGCTGACATGTGCCTAGAATGTTGTTGACAGGCTTTGGAGAGTCAGGAGATGAGTCAGTCACTGCAGGATTTCCCACATCTGATTTGGTCTTGCATCCGTGTATTTATGTGACTAGCCCATTTCAGTTTCTGTTCAATGGTAACCTCCAGGTTATCAGTCAATACTGAGGAATTCAGTTCTGCCAATGGCATTGAATGTCAAGAGGCAATGGTTAGACTCTGTCTTGTTAGAGATTGTCATCGCCTAGCATTTATGTGAACAAATGTTACTTTATGCTTGTCAGCCTAAACCTGGATGTTGTCCTGTTGCATTTGAATGTAGACTCTGTTACATCTGAGGAAGAGTGAATGATGATAAACATTGTGTAATCAACTATCCACACTTTTGAATAAGTGATGAAGCAGCTGAAGATTTTAGGCCTAAGATATTACCCTGAGGAACCCCAGCAGAGAAACCCTGGAGCTGAGATAATTGACCTCCAATAACCACAAACATCTTTCTTTATACCACATATAAACTCCAACCAGTGATTTCCCTTATGCCTATTGACTTTAGTTCTGTTAAATTTCCTTGCTGCCAAATTCAGTCAAATGAAGCCTTGATGTCAAGGGCTAATCACTCTCATCTCACCTCTGGAATTCAGCTTTTTTCTCCATATTTTAGCCAAGGCTGTACTGAAGCCAGATGCTGAGTGGCCTTGGTAGAACCCAAACTGTGCATCAGTCAGGAGGGTGTTGCTAAGAAATTGCTCTTTGATAGCACTGTTGTTGATACCTTGCATCTCTTTACTGATGATCAAGAGTAGATTGATGGAGTGCCAATTGGCCAGGTTGGACTTTTTTCCTGCTTTTTACCGTCCTAGATAATCTTCCACACTGTTCGGTAAATGCCAGTGTTGTAGCTGTACAAGTTAGGAGTGCAACAAATTGTGAAGCACAGTATCATTGCCACCAGATTTTTTAAAAGCCAATGGTACCATGTAACTGCCTCTAAAATGGGCATTTTGAATATTTAAATTGCTGTTCATGGTCAAAAAATCCACTTTCCAATCCAACCTTAGGAAACCTGCCTGGCAACTGGACTTCATCAGGAAGTCATGTCACAAAGAGAACCTTATATTTGCTGCATCCTTGTCAATAAGTCTATGCCCCCAGGACTCAGTAATCCAATCCCAATATCTTTCTGAATCTTGCTTAACAGCATGAAAACAGACCACTCCAGGAATCTACAGATTACAACTGTACCTTCCCAGACAGAGTATGAATTACAGAATCTAGAATCATTCTGTAGTGTAGCAGGAAGTCATTGGGCCCTTGTACCTGCTCTGACTCTTTTCCCCTGTCCTTTTCTTTCCTCCTGTCAGTTTTTTTTCTATTCTAAACATTTCCACAAAATATATAATCCATTCTTACAGTAATGGAGTGTGGAGAGATGACATAACCTGGGGTTTAATGCAGAAAACATTAAGGATCGATCCACAGTTTGTCTAAATTGCAGAATGTTTTGATACAGTAAATAAGGAGATTGTTTCCAGTGACAGAAGTGTTGGCAACCGAAGGACACAGATTTAAGATACTTGTCAAAGGAACCAAATAATTTTTTTTGTTTATACATTAAGTTATGATCTGGAATGCACAGTTTGGAAGGGCTGTGATTAATTTGCAAAAGGAAATTGGTTAAACACTTGAAGGACATGAACTGCAGAGCTCTGGAAGGAAAGAGTCGGTGGGGGGGGTGCGTGGGACAAATTGAATAGTTTGTTTATAGGGTAAAAAATGAGGTCAGCGGATGCTGGAGATCACAGCTGAAAATGTGTTGCTGGTTAAAGCACAGCAGGTTAGGCAGCATCCAAGGAATAGGAAATTCGACGTTTCGGGCATAAGCGCTTATACCCGAAACGTCGAATTTCCTATTCCTTGGATGCCGCCTAACCTGCTGTGCTTTAACCAGCAACACATTTTCAGCTAGTTTGTTTATAGTGCAAGTATAGACATGTTGGGCTGAATGACCTCCATCGGTGCTGAATAATTCTACTGTTTCAGATTGGGCATTCCATGTGTTAACAAACCTGTGCATGCAAAACCATTGTCTTACCCTTTTCTATACTTTAGTTTTTAGCACAGCATTCAATCTTTCTGTGTTTAGCAAACAGTGTCATATTATTGAATGCTTTGATGAGATTGCCTCTTTGCCTTCATTGCTTTTATGAACACAATATTACTTTCTGCAATCCCTACATAACCAAACTCCCATCTATTGCCCTTTTATTCACTTGGATCACTTCAGGTAATGGTGTCAGTAAATATATCAGTTATATTCCAATTAATAAAATAATAAAATACGGCAAGTCTGTTTATAATGGATGCTTTAGTGATGCATGTCTGGTCTAATTAGTTTAACTGATTGGAATTGAAAAGCAGTGGCATGGGTTACAGCAAAATGAGTGTCAGAATCAAGTGAGAAGTCTGAGACTAATCTCAACTTTGGGAGAAAATTGCTGCATCTTTTATGCTCTTCACAAATAGCATGGTGAGTTCCTCACTAGATAGCAGTGAGTGACCAATTAAAAAGGATTATCACTTTTTAAACTCTTGTTGGTTAGCTTAGCTTTCTCATGAATATTCAGATTCCCACTGCATCACATTCACCAAACATTTGGAAAACCCAACATGGAAACCACAGCATGTAGTTGGTGCATTCAATTCGCAATTTGCTGCAAAGGACTTCCATGTTGCATCCAACCAAGCTGTAGCCCAGGCCATGACACACAGGCACCAGTGGCTCATTCCTCTCATCTACTGACATTGGCACCTAGCATCTGCCAATCCCTCATGACACCCTGGCATCACTCCAATACACTGACAGCACTCTCAGGATGCACAGACTTGCATTGCAAGGCACACCAACAGTTAGTATTTGAAGGCTGCAGCAGGGACATGAATACAGGGATAGGCATCCAGCTCACAGTTTGGACCAGGCTGCATCTGGGGGCTGCTCACATGTGCTCTTTGGGCTCATTCCCTTAGTGCTGAACTGTTTGCTCACAGCATCTGTGCCTTGCCTTGCAGTCGCACAAACAGGCACCTCGTCTGACTCAGAAGACCATGAGACCATTCGGCCCATTGAGTCTGTTCTGCCTTTCAATCATAGTTGAGACAAAAACTGCAGATACTAGAATCCAAGATAGACAAGCAGGAGGCTGCAAGAATTCAACAAGCCAGGCAGCATCAAGACATGGAGAAGTCAATGTTTTGGGTGTAATCTTTCTTCAGGGTCCTGTTCTTGCAGCCCCCTGCCATTCAATCATGGCTTATAGGTTTTTCAACTAGGAGAAAGTGAGGACTGCAGATGCTGGAGTACCAGAGTTGAAAAATGTGGTGCTGGAAAAACACAACAGGCCAGGCAGCATCCAAGGAGCAGGAGAATTGACGTTTCGGGCATAAGCCCTTCTTCAGGAATGAGTCTGGTGTGCCAAGCGGGCTGAGATAAAAAGGTAAGGAGGAGGGAATTTGGGGTGGGGTGCTGGGAATACAATAGGTGGAAGGAGGTGAGGGTGATGGTGATAGCCGGAGAGGGGGTGGGGACGGAGAGGTCGGGAAGAAGATTTTAGGTCCAGGGTGGTGCTGAATCCGAGGGTTGCAACTGAGATAAGGTGGCGGGGGGAGGGGAAGTGAGGAAGCTGGAGAAAACTACATTCATCCCGTGTGGTTGGAGGGTCTGGCGATGGAGGAGGCCAAGGACCCGCATGCCATTGGCAGAGTGGGAGGGGGAGTTAAAGTGTTCAGCCACGGGGTGGTTGGGTTGGTTGGTGAGGGTGTCCCAAAGGTGTTCCCTGAAATGTTCCGCAAGTAGGCGGCCTGTCTCCCCAATGTAGACAAGACCACATCGGGTGCAGTGGATACAGTAAATGATGTGTGTGGAGGTGCAGGTGAATTTGCGACGGATATAGAAGGATCCCTTGGGGCCTTGCAGGGAGGTGAGAGGGGCGGTGTCGGCGCAGATTTTGCACTTTGTGCGGTTGCAGGGAAGGTGCCGGGAGTGAAGGTTGGCTTGGTGGGGGGTGTGGACCTGATGAGGGAGTCGTGGAGGGAGTGGTCTCTCCTGAATGCTGATAGGGGTAGAGGGGGAAATATACCCCTGGTGGTGGGATCTGTCTGGAGGTAGCGGAAATGACGGAGGATGATACGATGTATCCGGAGGTTGGTGGGGTGGAAGGTGAAGACCAGTGGGGTTCTATCATGCTAGCGATTGGAGGGGCGGGGTTCAAGGGCGGAGGTGTGGGAAGTGGAGGAGATGCAGTGGAGAGTGTCATTGACCATGTTGGAGGGGAAATTGCGGTCTTTGAAGGAGGAGGCCATTTGAGTTGTTCGGTAGTGGAATTGGTCATCCTGGGAGCAGATGCAGCAGAGGCGGAGGAATTGGGAATATGGGATGGCGTTTTTACAGGGGGCAGGGTGGGTGGAGGTGTAATCTAGGTAGCTGTGGGAGTCGGTCGGTTTGTAGTAAATGTTTGTGTTGATTCGGTCGCCCGGGCTAGAAATGGAGAGGTCTAGGAAGGGAGGGAGGAGTCTGAGACAGTCCAGGTAAATTTGAGGTCGGGGTGGAAGGTGTTGGTAAAATGGATGAACTGTTCAACCTCCTCGTGGGAGCACAAGGTAGCGCCAATACAATCAATCATCGATGTAGCGTAGGTAAAGGTAGGGGATGGTGCCAGTGTAGCTGCGGAAGATGGACTGTTCCTCATAACCGAAGAAGGGGCAGGCATAGCTGGGGCCCATGGCTACTCCTTTGGCTTGGAGGATTGGAAGGCGAAGTTGTTAAGAGTGAGGACCAGTTCAGTCAGTCGAAGGAGGATGTCAGTGGAAGGATACTGGTTGGGTCGGCGGGAAAGGAAGAAGCGGAGGGCTGGGAGGCCTTCGTGATGGAGGATGGAATTGTATAGGGACTGGATGTCCATCATGAAGATAAGGTGTTGGGGGCCAGGGAAGCGAAAATCATGGAGGAGGTGGAAGGTGTGGGTGGTGTCCCGAACATAGGTGGGGAGTTCTTGGACTAAGGAGGACAGGACAGCGTTGAGGTATGCAGAGATGAGGTCAGTGAGGCAGGAGCAGGCTGAGACAATGGTCAGTCAGGGCAGTCAGGTTTGTGGATTTTGGGCAGGAGATAGAAACGGGGCGGTGCGGGGTTGTAGGACTATGAGGTTGGAGGCAGTGGATGGGAGATCCCCTGAGGTGATGAGGTTATGAATGGTCTGGAAGATGGTTTGGTGGTGGTGTGAGGTGGAGTCATGGTCATGGGGGCAGTAGGAGGAGGTGTCCGCGAATTGGCATCTAGCTTCAGCGGTGGAAAAATTGGTGCGCCAAACTACCACCATGCCTACCTTGTCTGCTGGTGTGATGGTGAGGTGGGGTTGAAACGGAGGGAGTGGAGGGCTGCACGTTCTGAGGGTGAAAGGTTGGAGTGGGTGAGAGGGGTGGAGAGTTGAGGCGGTCAATGTCGCAGTGGCAGTTGGATATGAAGAGATAGAAGGCAGGTAAGAGGCCAACACAGGGTGTCCAGGTGGATGGGATGTGTTGGAGGCAGGAGAAGGGACTGTCAGAGGGTGGGCGAGAGTCCTTGTTGAAGAAGTAGGCACGGAGGCGAAGGCGGCGGAAGAAATGCTCGATATCTAGCCACGTGTCAAACTCATTGATCTAGGAGTGTAGGGGGATGAAGGTGAGGCCTCTGCTGAGGACTGATCGTTCATCTGCAGAGAGGGGGAGGTCTGGAGGGATGGTGAAAACACGGCAGGGCTGGGAGCTAGCACCTGGTGCGGGGCTGGAGCTGGGAGTGGGGCTGGAGTCGGTCGTGGGGGCGGTGTGGTCCTTGAGCAGGTGAGTGATGTCACTGGGGGCGAAAGTGGCGCGCCGGGCAGAAACGGCACTGGTCCCGGCGGCAGGTATCTGTCAGCGATGGTCTTCCTGGCGATTGTGAAGGCAGTTGTCTGGGTGGCGATCGCAGAGGCTGCATGGTTGGTGGTGTCTGTTGTCCGTGCGGCGGTGGGGGCGGAAGTGACATCACCGTTCGCCGCAGCAGTGGTAGCTGCAGCGGCCGCTTGGGCAATGTGTCCGAGCAGTTCCAGAGGTCGAGAGAAGGTTCTGGAACAGTCGAGGAATTCAGAGTGTGGGGGAGAGTACATGAAAGTTTGTTGTATTTACTTTCTTTGATGTTCGATATGGCTAGGAAAAAACGTTTGTTCAGTGCATGAATTCTTCAGAGGTTGAATTCAGTTTTTCAACCCCATTTTCTCACTTTCCCCTTGTAAACTTTGATACCCTTGGCATCAAGAGTTTATCTATCTTTGTCTTAAATGTATTCAATGCCCTGGTCACTACAACTCTGTGGCAACAAATTCACCACTCCCTAGCTGAAGAAGTTTCTCCTTATCTAAACGATCTTCGCTTTACTCTAAGACTGTGCCCTCAGGTCCTCGACTCTCCTGCTAATGAACACATCCTCTCAACATCCATTCTGTCCAGGCCATTCAGTATTCTGTAGCTTTCAATTAGATTCCCCCTCATCCTTCTAAACTCCATCAAATATGATCCCAGAGTCCTCAAACATTCCTCATATTATTTCCTGGGATCATTCTTGTTAACCTCCTGTGGACTCACTCCAGAGCCAATACATCCTTCAAGGTGTTGGGCACAAAATTGCTCACAATACTCTAAATGTGGTTTGACCAGAGTGTTATGGGGCCTCAAAGGTACATCCCTGCTATTATATTCAAGTCCTCTTGAGATGAATGACACCACTGCATTCGTCTTCCTAACTGCTGACTCAACCTGCAAGTTTACCTGAAGAGAATTCTGGACTAGAACTCCCCAATCCCCTTTTCCTGCAGATTTCTGAGTTTCTCTCCATTTAGAAAATAGTCCATGCCTCTATTCTTCCTATCAAAGTGCATGACCTCACTTTCCCACAGTATTTCATCTGCCACTTCTTAGCCCAGTCTCCTACCTGTCCAAATGCTTCTACAGCCTCCCTGTCTCCTCAATACCATCTGCCCATCCATCTTTGTAACATCTGCAAACTTAGCCGGGATGTCCTCAATTACTTCATGTGTAATGTGAAAAGTTGCAGTCCCAACACACCCTTGTGGAACACCACTAGTCACTGGCTTCCACCTAAGAAGGACACTTTATCCCGACTCTCTGCCATCTGCCAGACAACTAATCTTCTATCTATGCTAGTACCTTGCCCCTAATATCATGAGCCCTTATCTTACTCAGCTGCCTCCTGTGCAACACCTTGTCAAAGGCTTTCTTGAAGTCCAGGTAACTAACATCCATTGGCTGCCCTTGTTCTAACCTGCTCATTACCTCTGCAAACAATTGAGGTGGCACAGTGGCTCAGTGGTTAGCACTGCTGCCTCAGTGCCAGGCAACTGGGTTCAATCCCTGCCTCAGTCAACTGTGTATGGAGTTTGCACCTTCTCCCCATGTCTGCATGGCTTTCCTCCAAATGCTCTTGTTTCCTCCCACAATCTAAAGATATGCTGATTTGGTGCATTAGTTCAAGGAATAGGTCTAGGTGAGTTGCTCTTCAGAGGGTCAGTGTGGACATGTTGGACCAAATGGCCTGTTTCCCTACTGTAGGGAATCTAAAATTCTAACAGATTTGTCAGACATGACCTTCCCTTAATGAAACCATGCTGACTTTGCCCTCTTTTCCCATGCGCTACCAAGTATTCATCCTTTGCAATGGACTCCAAACTCTTACCATTGTGAGGTCTGGCTAATTGGCCTATAATTTCTTATCTTTTGCCTTACTCCCTTCTTAAACAAGGATGGGTTACATTAGCAAATTTCTAATTATCTGGGACCCTCCCTGACTCCAGTGATACCAGAAAGATCCCTACTAAGGGCTCCAGTCCTCAGTAAAAAGAGCAGACATCTTGCTGCGTGGGAGTGTGCTACATCAATCTCATCCCTCTACCATGTTCCAGCAACTTGCACTGCAAACACACTGCATGTGCCACAAGCAAGCAGCTAGGTCTCAGTTTCTGGGGTATAGTCTTCACTGAAGACTATGGAGGCACCCGTCAGTCAGGCAGCTGTGGCCAAGGGAATAAGATTCAGATTCAGCAAGCTAGTGTTCCAAACCCTGATGGCAGGCTTTACGAAAGGTTTACAACAGGGAAAGGGAGGGCAACAGTGTCTGCAAAGAAGTAAGTTATGGCTGGGAAAGAGGTAATGCATGGAGGGGCTGGGTTGGTCCACAGTCAAGAGCATCCTTGCTTCATAGTGTAGTGGGAGCTTGCAATGAAAGACTACATTTGACATGGTCCCTTCATAAGTTTGGGAGCGGTAGCTGGGCTGGCTGGGACCTGGGAAGTCTGTGAGGGTAGATGATCAGGGGCTCACCAACAAGTTCAAGAGGAAGCTGGAGGCCACTACCTGAGGAGGACTCTCACCTTCCATTATGCTGGAATGTAAAAGTGCAAAGTGGGGAAGAAAATGGCTGCACCCATGCTTGGCTTGGATGGCGTAAATGACTTGTTAGAGCTGCCATCCCATTATTGTTAGTGCTTTTAAAGGAAAAAGAAGATTTACAAAGGTCTATGGTACTGTACAGGATTTAACTTTCCATATGCCCAGGCCATCCTAAAGTGTTTCCTTTGTGTGCTACACCTCCCCACCATAAACACTGCTGGACAGCTCAGCTACATTTTTGGGCACAGGAGCAAAAGGTGTCAGCATAATCGAATAGTGTACATTCATTGTTTAGCTTGTTTTCACATTTGTCAGTGGGTCCTAAGCACACCTGCATCCAGGGAACCCTGCTTGTGATCATTAGGTGATTCTGGATGGTGTAACAATGCCAATCCATCCTACAGCCAGGCCATGGAGGTAGCCAAGTGATCAGGTGTTTGAGGCAGCTGGGCCCCCATAGCACAGCAGCATTCCTGCAGACTCTGGGCTATGAAGACAATTGCCTCCTACATACCAGTCTGCCACCACCCCCCACCCCCACCCCCACCCCCATTCTCCCTGTGCATGTGAATCATGCCCCTGATTGCCAACACAACAGGGTCCTCTTCTACATGGCACTGGGCAGCTGCCTCCAACAGTGCCAGTAGCCTGGCGTGTTTCTTCCAGCCAGCTGCAGAGCTGTTTGCAGTGGGGTGCTCACCACATTGTGTTCCCCCACTCTTGAAGCCTAACATTCCCACTGAGGAGTCAGTATCGGAGCCAGTGAAGAGTGCAGAACTCAGTCTTGACAATGTTTCCTTTGAGGCCTCAGCACTTTCATCTCATGGTGCAGGAGCTGGCTTTTGAGAGAGCCAGGTGTTGCTCCACAGAGGTCAGAGAGATGTTGGCTGTTTGTGAAAGATCCCAGAGTGGGAACATGTGGTGCGCAGTGGTTAGAAGTGGTGTGCAAAGAAAACATGGACAGTGGGGTTACTGTGTTAGTAGCAGTGAAATAAATAGTGGCATTTAATATACAGGACATAGATGTCTTGGCATCCCTTCAGGAGTGATCCCACAGTTCACCGGAGGGATGGGATTCTCTCCTTGTCGGGGATGAGGAGCCAAATGTCAGTCACCCTCATGCCCACCCACATGGCCTTGCACTGCACTGTTAAGGGCTGATCTTCATTGACAAGAAGGGAAATTGTGAATGAGTTGGAAGAGGGTGGCATGAATGTTGGTGCCAGTGCAAGTGGGAGAGAAATGGTGAGATATTTCAAGGAAGTGAGGACACAGTGCAGCGTTAGTGGTATTGGAATTGGTTGATCAGGGTATGAGAGAGATATTGTAAGGAAGACAGAAAGTAGTAAAGAATGAACCTTGGTTCAAGGTGGGTGCAGTCACAGATGAGAGAGTGTGAAGTAACTGAAAGAAGAGAGACTACCACTTACCTTGGCTTAGAGAAGAAGCTCGTTGACCTTTTTTCAGGTATTGCTGGCTGTTGCTCCACACTGTGGTTACAGCATTGAGAAATGATGGCGACCTCAGACCAGACTGCCAGAGTCTGGTGATGTAAACCTCTCTGCTGGTCCTCTGGGAAGACGATTCCTCTTCTTTGCACCGATCCGTCCACCAGGTTCTTGCCAAAGAATCTCAGTTCCATCTTTTCTTTCTGTACCATGTTCAGGGAGGAAAGTTCAGAATGTCAGCGTTGCCAAGGTCCACCATCACCTTTCAAAGATGACCCAGATATAAGGGATGCTGGTCTTTCAGTGGATATCTGCAGAATAGCGAGTTTTTCAGAGAATGACATTTGGTAAAATCAAAAGTGAGAGATGCGATGGGAGTGTGGCAGGTCATTGATAAAGAGCTCACTAGGCTAAGTGGCAAAAAACCCAACACAATTCAGACTTAGCCAAAAAGGCAAAGTTCAACCCATTTTGTAAAAGCTGATTCAATGGATCAAATGCTGCATTGCATTACCATTCTTCATTTGCTAATTGTTGTACCATGTCAGCATGACAACACAATTATAGTGAAAGGAAACATTCAAAATGCATAAAAAGTAGAGAGTAAAAGCAAGAGAAAATGATGCCAGTGAGGGAATCTGAATGCAAGACATCAGAAAAATCTCTTCACTTCAAGATTTGCAAATGTAGTCAAAAGATGGATTGAAATTCACTTTGAGGTTGCTGTTTTTCACTTCCTCTTTGAAATTATGTGAAAATTCATGGACAACATTCCAGTCACTTAAACACTGCATTGCAAAAACCTCAAATGGACCAACTATGATCATAAAATTCTATTTATTCATCATGTGTACCAACACTACTGTTTTAATATCAACTTTACTGCACAGTGGTGGTTATGATGATCATTCAAAATTAGCTATTGTATTTCCTACATTCAATGAAGAATGCAGGGGATCCTGCCAAGGTTAGCCCAGGCTTGTCTGAGTATGGAGTGTCAACCTGATCAATGTACAACATAAGGCTACTTGCAGGCCAAATAGTTTAAGCGGCTAATGATAGATGGAACTAACCAGTCTATAACCAACAGATCAGATCTGGAATCTGCATCCTGCCACATCCAGTTGTGAATGGTTTTGAATAATTACACTACAAATATTTCTATTGTAAGTTATGAAAGAATCCATACATCAGTGCAAATGATAAGGCTGAAATATTTGAAACAATCTTCAGCCAGAAGTTGATGATCCATCGTAACCTCATTCTGAGGTCACCAGCATTATGGATAACAGTTTAGCCAAATTATTCCACATGTCATCAAGAAATGGCTGAAGACAATGGATAGGGCAAACGCTACGTGCCTGACCACATTCCAGCAACTGTACCAAAGACTCCAGAATCAGTTACATCACGGATCAAGCTATTCCAGTAAAGCTACAATACTGGCATCTACCCAACAATGTGTTGTCAAGCTATGTACCATTTATGAAAAAAGGACAATTCCACCCCAACGAATTTCTGCATCAGTTGACATACATTGATCAATAAAGTGATGGAAGGTCACATCAACATTGCTTTCAAGTAGCACTTGCACAACTATAATCTGCTGACTGACATTCACCACCTAGACTAATTATATTCTAAGTCCAAACATGAACAAGAGCTGACCTCCAAAGATGAGGGTCACAGCCCTTGGCATGAAGGAACCACTTGACTGAGTGTGGCATCAAGTATCCTTCACCAAACTAGCATCGACTGGAATAAGGCGAAAATCTCTTCACTAGTTCAAGCCATACCTTGCACGAGGAATGATTGTTGTGGGAAATCAGTCATATCAACTCCAAGACTCCTCTGCAGAAGTTCCTCAGACAAGTGTCCTAGACCCAGGCATCTTCAACTGCTTCTCCAATTACCTTTCCTCTATCAGCAGATCAGAAGTGAGAATGTTCATTAATGATTGCACAATGTTCAGCACTATTCACAAGCTTTCAGACAGTGAAATAGGATGCAGCATGACTTGTACTTTTCCAGGTTTGCATTTATAAGTTGCAAGTATCATTTGTGCTAAACAATAACCATCTTCAACAAGAGAAAATCGAACCATTTCTCTTTGACATTCAATGCCATTGCTGAATGCTCCACTATTGGTTTCCTGAGGGCGGAGATTGATCAGAAACTGTACTGGACCAGTATATAAATGCAGTGAATAAATAAGCAGAATAGAGCCTCGAAGTTCTGAGCCTAATAACCCATCTGTCCAGCATTTAAAAAGCTGGGTGTGATGGACTGTCCAGCTGTAACAGAACATATTCTAGTTGCCTGTTTGAGTGCAGCTCAAACAATCATTGACAGCATCTGGGGCAAAGTGCACCATTTGATTGGCATCTAATCCATTCCTTTCAACATTGGCTTCCTTTGCTTCCAGTACAGAATGTCCACAGCACATTTCAAAATGCCCTACAGTACATCACCAAGGCCTCTGACAGCACCATCCAATTCTTGACCTCTGCTACCTAGAACCCAAGGGCAGCCAATGGGTGAGAGCACCACCATCTGCAAGGTTCCTCCAAGCCACACACAATCGACACTTGGATCAATATCATTTCTTCACTATTTCTAGATAAAAATCCAAGAATTTTCTTCTTAACAGTACTAAAACTGTCTGTACTCCCCCCCCCCCCCCCGCACCCCATCCCACCTCATCCCACCTCATCCCACCTCAAGACTGCAACTGATCCAGAAGGCAGATGACTACCACCTATTCCAGGGCAATAAATCACAGCCTAGCCAGCAACGTCCACATCATGTGAACAAATCTAAAATTATAGCAATAGCTATTTGAAATAACTGCACAAAGGCCAGTATCCCATCACCAAGTCACCTTTGATTTATGTGCATAGAGTACATGGGGTCTAACCAATCAGCTCCAAGCCAGTGCCTAGAATGAGAAAACTTTCTGAATCCCTGAGCTGTATTTATAGCTAGTGCTTCCTCATTGGCCCAGGTTAATAAACCTAATCAAGGATTGCATAGTCAATAAGATCTACCTGGCCCCGGTTCCAGTCACTACACCACTACCCTTCAAACTATCAGCTGTTAAGACACTTTGCCCTGAGGTCATTAAGAACATTATATATAAAATATGAAAGATTTGCATTATCATGGCACTTTTCATAGCCAAAGTAAATCTCAAAGCAGCCAATGAAGTATTTTTTGAAGTGTGGTCATTATTGTAAGACAGGAAACACAGCATCTATTTATGGATAGCAAGCTCCCTCAAACAAGAATGACCAGAATATCTAGTTTTTGAGAGATGCTGATATAGCCATAAATATTGTCCAGACAGAACTCCCTGTCTCAACTTTAAAACAAGATGTACAACAAGAAAACATAGTGGCTCAGTGGTTAGCACTGCTGCCTCACAGCACCAGGGTCCCAGGTTCGATTTTGGCTGTGGGTGACTGTCTGTGTATTCTCCCTGTGTCTGCGTGGGTTTCCTCCCACAGTCAAAAGATGTGCAGGTCAGGTGAATTGGCCATGCTAAATTGCTCATAGTGTTAGGTGCATTGGTTAGAGTGAAATGGGTCTGAGTCGGTGTGGACTGGTTGGGCCGAAGGGCCTACTTTTTACACTATAGGGAATCTCATCTAATCTGATTTTTGGATCTTTTGGGATATTTTATATCATCATGCACGTTCCTTAAGCCATGACACTCATTTGGAGAACAGGAGAAAACATGAAGGGCTGAATAGCCTCATTCTGTGCTGTAACACTTCAAGGATTCTGCAATAGTCAGTTGAAGGGTTAGATGGGGCATCAGAGACAGCACCTCCAACAATGCAGTGACAGCATCAACCTTAATTTTTGTTCTCAAGTCATAGAGTCAAAGAGTCATAGAAATGTACAGTATGGAAACAGACCTTTCAGTCCAACCCGTCTATGCTGACCAGATATCCCAACCCAATCTAGTCACACATGCCAGCACCCGGACTATATCCCTCTAAACCCTTCCTATTCATATACCCATCCAAATGCCCCTTAAATGTTGCAATTGTACCAGCCTCCATCACTTCGTCTGGCAGCTCACTCAATACACGTACCACTCTCAGTGTGAAAAAAGTTGCTCCTTAGGTCTCTTTTATATATTTCCCCTCTCACCCTAAACCTATGCCCTCGAGTTCTGGACTCCCCAACCCCAGGGAAAAGACTTTGCCTATTATCCTATCGATGCCCCTCATAATTTTGTAAACCTCTATAAGGTCACCCCTCAGCCTTCGACGGTCCAGGGAAAACAGCCCCAGCCTGTTCAGCCTCTCCATCGAGTTCAAATCCTCCACCCTGGCAACAGCCTTGTAAATCTTTTCTGAACCTTTTCAAGTTTCACAACATCTTTCCGATAGGAAGGAGACCAGAATTGCATGCAATATTCCAACAGTGGCCTAACCAATGTCCTGTACAGCCGCAACATGACCTCCCAACTCCTGAACTCAATACTCTGAACAATAAAGGAAAGCATACCAAACACCTTCTTCACTATCCTATCTACTTGCAACTCGACTTTCAAGGAGCTATGAACCTGCACTTCCCTAGGACCTTATCATTAAGAGTATAAGTCCTGCTAAGATTTGCTTTCCCAAAATGCATCACCTCGTATTTATCTGAATTGAACTCCATCTTCCACTTCTCAACCCATTGGCCCATCTGGTCAAGATCCTGTTGTAATCTGAGGCAACCCTCTTCGCTGTCCACTACACCTCCAATTTTGGTGTCATCTGCAAACTTACTAACTGTACCTCTTATGCTCGCATCCAAATCATTTATGTAAATGACAAAAAGTAGAGGACCCAGCACCGATCCTTGTGGCACTCCACTGGTCACAGGCCTCCAGTCTGAAACCTTCCACCACCACCCTCTGTCTTCTACCTTTGAGCCAGTTCTGCATCCAAATTAAACCCACAACCTGCTGACTTAAAAGTGAGAATTACATTTCTTCGGACACAGCTGACAATTAATGCAATAAATCTGTCTTTGATTTGTTAACTTTCTTTATTACATTCTCCCTTCAGCATTCCATAACATTACATTCGAAGTCACCAACAAAAAAAATGCATCAGGTTGCAAACAATAATGCAGTCTGGGCTGCTGACGGAGACCAGACAAGTGTTTTGAGTAAATCTTACCTGGACTTCATCTTACCTGGTAGCTGAATACATGAACAATAATTCTACATGGGCAGCTACAGGGAGCCATTTTGAACATCACAAAGGAACAGCCTCCATTTTAAAAATTGACTGCAGTTGCTTCTGAAAACTACATCAAATCAAAGACATGATACCAATTCTCATCACGCTGCTTTGTCTGCTGGCTGTAAGGCGTCCAATGTAAAATTAATTTAACTGTCTGGACAGATTCCCAGTGGCTGTGAATAAACACTACACCACTACCCATAATTTAACACTAATTGGCACTCACTCAGAGACTATGAGGAAGACCAAAATAATATGAAATGAAACAATAAAACGCAGTAATACAGTAATAGCAATAGTTTTGCAGTTTGGAGTTAGAACAGGATTATTGAGACTGAGTGTAGGAAGCATGCACAGCATCAAGGTCAATAAAATACATCTTTTGTGACAAGTGTTAATTTGTCCTACCATCCCACTCCACTTAACTGATTCACAATTCTTACACAAATGGCAATGTCTAATTTGCATGGACTTTTATTTGAAGATGTTCAACCAAGGTTTGACAGCATCCATAATAGATGAAATACCAACACCTCCAACTTCAGTAACACTGGTTAACACATAATCTTGGCATTGTCACTGAGATCCATTCAACATGCATCAGGCAGATGTCAACTGTTCTACTGAAAAAAAAGACAGAATAAGTTATGGCAACTGTTTAGACCTTTACGATTTAGACAGTGTTCCCTCTCAGAACAACACTGGCCTGCATTGGCACAGGGTCAAACTTTCATTTCTTGATTTCAAATTCCTCCTTGGCCTCATTTCTGATATCCTCCATTCCTCTTACTCTTCACAATCTCTGTGCTCCTCTAATTCTAGCCCCTTGGGCACCCTTAATTTGAATTTCTTTATGCTTGGTATCTAAATCAAGACAACTGAAGACGCATCCACCAATCGTGAAATAATTAAAATTGAGATTTTCAAGGGACCAGAATTTGAAGAGTGCTGGTATCTCTGAGATTTATGAGTCTGGAATAGAATACAAAGAAAGAGAGGGAAGAGGCCACATGAGAATTGACAACAAGGAAAATGGGAACTTTAAAACTTATGGTAAATAAAGGGCAAAGAAGAATTGACAGAGGTCAGAGAGAAAAAAAGCAAAAATCTGACATCAGTTCCTCAACTCTCTTTGAAATATGCAAAATACATTGGTGCCTTAGCTCTGATGATGTGAAGTACTTCTTCCAATGAGGTTGAAAGAAAATGATCAATCAGATAACCACAGATAACCTAGTCTAACAATGGAAATCTACAAAGCAATGTAAAACTGCTAAACAGTACAAATTCAAGCATGTTAGTGCAAAAGATAAGGCTGAAGCATTCGGAGCAATCTTCAGCCAGAAGTGTCAAGTGGATGATCCAACTTGACCTCTTCCAGTGATCCCCAGTAACACAGATACCAGTCTTCAGCCAGTTTGATTCACTCCATGTGAGATCAAGAAATGGTTTAAAGCACTGGATCGAGCAAAGGCTCTGGGCCCTAACAACATTCCAGCAATAACACTGAAGTCTTATGCTTCAGAACTTACTGTTCTCCAAGCCAAGCTGTTCCAGTACAGTTACCACAGTGGCATCAACCCAACAATGTGAACAATTGCCCAGGTATGACATATACACAAAATGCAGGACAAATTCAACCTGGCCAGTTACTGCCCAATCAATCTCCTCTTGATCATCAGTAAAGTGATGGTAGTTGTCATCAACAGTGCTATTAAACAGCACCAGCTCAGCAATAACCAGTTCAGTGACACCCAGTTTGGTCCATTCAGTTCCTGATCTCATTACAGCCTTGGTTCAAACATGGACAAAACAGCTGAATTTCAGAGGTGAAGTGAGAGTGACAGGCCACAGTTGACCAAGTCTGGCATCAAGGAAACATGGCAAAACTGGAATCAATGGGGGCAGACTCTCCACTGGTTGGTATCATATCTGGCACATAGATGGCTGTGGTTGGTGGAGGATGTTTGACATTGATTACATAATTTTCAGCAGGGAGAAAGTGAGGTCTGCAGATGCTGGAGATCAGAGCTGAAAATGTGTTGCTGGAAAAGCGCAGCAGATCAGGCATAAGCCCGAAACATCGAATTTCCTGTTCCTTGGATGCTGCCTGACCTGCTGCGCTTTTCCAGCAACACATTTTCAGTACTTAATTTTCAGCACCATACACAACTCCTCAGATATTGAATCAGTCCATGTACAAATGCAACAAGAACTGGACAAGATCCAGTCTTGAGCTGACAAGTGGCAAGTAATATTCTCACCACAGAAATGCCAGGCACTGATAATTTCCAATAAGAGACAATCTAACCACCACCCGTTGACAATCAATGGTGTTAGCATCACTGAATTCCCCAGTATCAACATCCTGGAGGTACCATTGATCAGAAACTCAACTGGACTTACCAAATAAGCATAGCAACTGTAAGATCAGGTCAGAGGCTAGGAATACTGCAACGATTCACTCACCTCCTGACTCCCCAAAACCTGTCTACCATCTGCAAGGCATGAGTTAGGTATGTGATTCGATACTGTCAAGTTGTCAGGATGAGTGCAGCTCCAACAACACTCAAAAAACTTGAGATCATCAAGAATAAAGTAGTGCCCTTGATTGGCACCACATTCATAAGCATCCAATCCTTCTGTCACCCACTCTCATTAGCAGCAGTGCGCACCATCTACAGGATGCACTGCAGAAATTCACCAAACATCTTTAGACAGCACCCTCCATCCAAGCCTACACCCACTTCCATCTGGAAGGATAAGGAAAGCAGATACATGGGTACACCACTACCTAAATATTCCCCTCCAAGCCATTCACCATCCTGATTTGGAAATGTATCACTGTTCCTTCACTATCACTGGACAAAATCCTATAATTTCCTCTCTAAGGGTATTATGGGTCACCTACAGCACATGGACTGCAGCAGTTCAAGAAGGCAACTCCCCAGCATCTTCTCAAGGGTGACTAAGAATGGTCAGTAAATGCTGGCCCAGCCAGCGACACCAATATCTCAAGAATGATTTTTTAAAAATTAACCATATATGGCCTGCTTACATTCATTAAAAGCCAGTCATTTTTGACAAATTTAATACCGTTTTGGATAGGCAATGTGAGTGCAGTGGACCCAGTATATATTAATTTTCAGATAGTGATTAACTAGATGAGGCACTAGTTATGTTTGAGTATTCAGGCCCTAGCTTCATGCAGTAGCACAATAGAAAGTTGGTTGGTGGACAGGAAGCAAAAACGTAGGTAAATATCAATATACAAATGCATAATTATGTATATGTTATATAAAGAATGTTAATCTGTCTTTTTGTTGGACACAAAGAGTTATGAAAAATAGCTCCCAGAAGTTTCATGAATACCATTATCATTTGAGCTGTATCAGCAGCAGATTATAATTATTTCATGTAGCATCACAAAGGACATTTAGAAATGTAATGAACATTTCCAAGGCTAAACAGAAAACTCTTGACAATGGATCCCCTGGAGTTGTGAATGACTCTTCCCTTCTCACTAATAAACTGACAATTTGAGAGCTATCCATGATAACGGTTGAGACAGTTAAAAAGATAATTACCTCAACTAAAAGACAATGAGTGGGTCTGTGTCCAGACTAAGGGAAATACAGTTGATCTGTGGGAGCAAGTTACAATGTTTCAATTGTATACCTCATGGCAGCTGCTGAATTTTGACTTCAAGTTTTCAACCCCTTCACTTCATAAAAAGAATCCTCAAGCAAGTAACAACCCATTAATAAAAGTAGAGACTGAACTAACTTACTTCTCCATAAGTATATTTTATCCTCTTTGTGTGCAAGTTTTTAGCTGATAACTTGATCATTTTTTATTTTAATAGCTTGCAGCAATAACTATGAAAGAAACCAACCTTAAAGCTTGTTCAAAGCACAAAGCAGTGCTGCTAGATATCTTTAAATTGGAACACATGAAAATGAGTTGATACAAATTTGCAGTTCACAGACAACTCTGAGGACACAGTTATGAGGACCTGGTATAACTACATATTAATCATATTGGTCAGGAAATGCAATCCTGAAATGTGTTGACAACACAAGGTAAGATGTTTTCCAGTGATAAGGACAACAAAATATAGAAAGGAAGAGAAATGGATGGAGAGATGAGACGAGAAAGAGAGAGTTAATCAAAAGGCCTAAAGGATTGTTGGTCCTTATAAACACAGAGAGAAGTCACATTTCAGCTTGACAAAACCCTGATTAGACCACACCTGGAGTACTGTGGATGGTCTAGGCAGAATACTTCAGAAAGGATGCACTGGCCTGCTATCAGTGCAGTGTATCTGGATGAAATATGTTAAAATTTATAAAATAGGGATTATAAAATAGGGTGTATTCTCTAGGATTTAGAAAGTGATTTGATCAAAGTTTTTTATAGATAAAAGGAGGATAGAATAAATAGCATGTGAATATTTTTGCTGGTTGGTGGGTCCAACACAAGGGAGAATGGACATATTAGAACTGAACCATTCAGGAGTCAAATTGGGCAACACCTCTTTCCATAGAGAATGAGAATCTAGTGGTAATTCATACCTCAATGTCTAGTCATCTGAATGTAAGCAAACAGAGCAACAGAAGGCTATACAATCTCCTATATCCGGCTCAAAGTTCACTACAATCATGACTGAATATTCACAGAACTGTACGTTCCATCTTTTGCTTTGTCTCTGTTCATCACTCTACTTTGTTTCTATCTTGCCATTCATGCTATCTGTCTGTCACTCTATCCCTCTCTTTGTCACTGTCTCTTACTCTCTGTCTGTTTTTCTGTCTCTGTAGATACATAAGAACAGAACCAACCATTTAACCCTGTGCTTAGTCTCACAGCCTTGTTGTTTGTTCAGAAGTTCCTCATCTTCATGTTTTTGGTCAATTTGTTCATGAGATGTGTCCATTGTTTGCTAATCCAGCATTTGTTGCCCATCTCTAGTTGCCTTTGAGAAGATGGTGGTGAACAGCCTTCTTGAGCTGCTAGGGTCCACTTGGTGTAGGAACACAGACAAAGCTATTAGGCTGGAAGTTCCAGGATTTTGATCCAGTGATACTGAAGAAATGGTTATACGTTTCCAGATTAGGATAGCGAATGGCTAGGAGGGGAACTTCCAGTTAATGCTGTTCCCATGCCCTTGTCCTTCTAAATGATGGTTATCTTTGGTTTGGAAGGGGCTGCAGTCTGGCTGCAGACATGAAGGTTTCTCTATTTCTTCATCACATTTTCATTTGAGACTGAATATAGACAAGTCTCAGTCCTGGAGAAAGAGAAACTTGAGCAAACACCAACTCTGTAATGTAGCTTCCAGGTAACAGGAAGGTGATTCACAGTAAAACTCAGATTCTGACTGCACGTGAAGGGAAGATCTTCTCACACAAAGAATTCCATAAATAGTTCTGCTTTACTGAATAAATCAAACAGCAAGATCATAAAGGTGAAAGATGTTCAAAGCTAAATAATCAATCATCAAGGAAATAAAGTTTGAAGTGCCAAGTTATAACAGTTAAATTTAGCAATCCAAGGATATAGTGACATACAGAAAGGATAAAGACAGCAAGGAACAAGGGGTGGAAGAATTTCTTAAAGTGCCTTTCACAAGCGCAGGAGTGGTTCAAGTGAAGGATCATGGCAACAAATTGTACACAGTAAGCTTCCACACACATCAATGAGGCCAACAGCCAGGTGATATGATCAAATAATATCATTAAAAAATGCATACTGGCCAAGATACTCTTGGGAAAAAAAAATCGGATAACGTAAAACCTGATTCTAAAGCAGCTTTAGGATGTCTGAAGGAGACAAACTCTTAAAATGTGAAAGAATTGTTAATTGGTCCTTTGCAAAATATCAGATAGGAGAGGATGGATCACCATAGCAACCAAAATGATTCCTCAACAGTAGAAGTGAAGCAAGCACCTTCCCATTTATAAAGATTGTGGATATTAAGAGAAAGCAGGTTAAGGGTCAAACAAAATTGAAGTTTTCTTTTGCAAGAACCCATTATTAATAAGCACTAACTGAGTTGTGCTAAAACCATTTTTAAAAACAATGTAGAATTTATAGTTGAAAGAGACCTAGCCTCATACTGTGTGCACTAGAATCACATGCTGTGTCCTGACCACTTTCCCCTAACATCACCCTTATCCTTTCCCCCCCCTCCATTTCATGTCATCTAACCCTTCACTATCCTTCCCTCCCCTTCCCCTCACATCATCATGATTCCTCCCCTTCCCTCATATCACTCTGACACCCCCTCCCTACAACATCACCCTGACCTATACTCCTTCTTCTTGTCAGATCATCCTGGCTGCTTGCTACATCATAAGTTTAGTGTCTCAATGTAACCTTATAAACTGCCTTTGAAACAAATTTTCACAACAGAAAGGCATTTTACAACACAACACCATCCATCAAAATTCTTGGCAGTTTGTGCTAACCCACGTGAATAGCTTGTGATATAAGATTAGTTTAAGATGGACATTTGATTTCCAAAGGGAAATTTGGGGAATTCGGAACCTGTTTTGATTAAACTAATTTGAATTTAATCATAAGCACTAGATTTTTTAAAATTCTAAGCAATTAAATTATAATGTCAATTTTGCTGGTCTATAATAAATAGCTGTTTTCTTCACAAAGGCATGGTTTCAGCATGGATTTTCTTTAGAAAAAATAGCTGGTTTAGTTAAATAAATTACACCTTGCGATCAGAAAAAGATTTGTCACCAAATTAAATACAAAATTACCTGTGGGCAAGTTCCTTGCTTCTTTCTCAAGTGGTAGCATTGACATTTCTTTATGTGTCCATCTGAGGGAACAGCAAAGGCCTTGGTTTCACAATTTCCCAAAAGACTCCAGTTACAAGAGTGCAGTATTCCCTCAGAAATGCATGGGGCATCAGAGTTTAAATTAGACTTTAAACAATTCACTGGAGGAGGCTGCTCCACAAACATCCATTCCTCAGTAATGGGGGAGACCAATGCAAAAGATAAGGCTGAAGCATTCTCAACAATCTTCATCCAGAAGTGCTGAGTAGACTATCCATCTTGGCATCCTTCAGTGATCCCCATCATTACAGATATTAGTCTTCAGCCAATTTGATTCACACCATATGATATCAAGAAATGGTTAGAGTCACTGGATACTACAAATGCCCTGACAACATTCCAGCAATAGTATTGAAGACTTGTATTCCAGAACTTGCTTCTCCCCTAGCTAACCTATTCTAGTACAGCTTTAATACTGGTATTCACTCAGCATTGTGGAAAATTGCCCAGGTATGTACTGTACAGTAAAAAAGGCAGGTCAAATCCAACCCAGTCAATTAACATACCATCAGTTTTACCTCAATCGTCAGTAAAGTTAAGGAAGGTGTCAGCAACAATGCTATCCAGCAGCACTTTCTTAGTAACAACCTGCTCAATGACACCCACTTTGGTGTCTGCCAGGGCCACTCAGCTCCTCACCTCATTGTAGCCTTGGTTCAAACATGGTCAAAAGAGCTGAATTCCAAAGGTGATGCAAAAGTGACAATCCTTGACATCAAGGCTGCATTCAACTGAGTGTGGCATCAAGGACCCTTAGCAAAACTGGGATCAATGGGAATTGAGGCAACCTCTCTGCTGGTTAGAGTCATACCGGCCACATAGGATGATTGCTGTTGGAGGACAGTCATCTCCGCTCCAGGACATCTCTGCTGAAGGTTCATCTGGTTAGCAGCTCCAGCTTCTTGAGTGCAGCTCCAAAAACATACACATAGTTTGACACCATCCAGGACAAAGCAGCCCACGTGATTGACATCACATCTACAATTATTCAGTCACCCCACCACTGATGCTCAATAAATGTCTACCATTGACAAGATACACTTCAGAACTTCATAAAAGATCTTTAGAGAGCACCTTTCAAGTACCAGAGCAACAAATATTTGTGAACAGCACCACCTGCAAGTTCTTCTCCAAGACACCCACCATCCTGACTTGGAAATATAACTCCATTCTTTCACTGTCGCTGGGTTAAAATCCTGGAACTCCCCCGTGAATGGCATTGTGAGTCTACCTATAACATATGGACTATAGCGGTACAAGAAAGCAGTTGACTACCACAATCTGTGGGCAACTAGGGATGGGCAGTATATTCCGGTGCAGCCATGGACACCTCTATCCCACGAGTGAATTAAAAAAATGACTCAGTTTTTGTTTTGCCCAACCCACAAATGTCAGAGTACTATCCATCAAGCCATAGCTGAGTTTGTAAGTATAAATTTCAATTTGTGTCAACTTTTGCACTAGTATCCTGTTTTTTCTTGATCTCGTTCTCTCATCATTGTCTTGTAAACTTTCATTTATCAAATTTTTGTCCAATTCCCCTTTTCAGACCTATCATTGAATCTACTTCAATGTATTTCAGGCAATACAGTTTAGATCACAACAGCTCATTCAGCAAAATTGTTTCTTCGTCTAGCTTCTGGCTTAAATCTGTGCCCATTGGTTACTGACACATCCATCAGTGTAAACAATGGGCTATTCCAAATGTATCCATTGGACATACTCTCAGCTGATGTGCCTGTGATTATAAGTAAGGCAAATTCATACAAAAATCATGCTTAATTCCCATTTTAGATCTCTTCTTGTTTTGTTATTCAGCATCATGATCAGATGGACCAATGGACCAAGGAGTGGCAGATGGAGTTGAATTTAGATAAATGCGAGGTGTTGCATTTTGCTAACGTAAATCAAGACAGGACTTATACACTTAATTGTAAGGTCCTGAGGAGGTGTTGCCAAACAAATAGACCTTAGGGTGCAGATTCATATTTCCTTGAAAGTGGAGTCGCAGGTAGACAAGGAAATGAAGGAAGTGTTTGGTACGCTTGGCTTATTGGTCAGTGACTTGAGTTGGGATGTCAGGTTGTGGCTGTACAGGACTTTGGTTAAGTCACTTTTAGATTTCTGCATTTATGTCTGATCTCCCTACTAGAGGAAAGATGTTGTTAAACTTGAAAGGGTTCAGAAAAGATTTACAAGCATGTTGCCAGGGTTGGAAGGTTTAACCTAAAGAGAGAGGCTGTCTAGACTGGGGCTGTTTTCCCTGAAGAACCGAAGGCTGAGGAGTGGCCTTAAAGAGGTTTATAAAATCATGAGGGGCACAGATAGGGTGAATAGACAAGGTATTTTCCCTATGATGGTGAGTACAAAACCAGAGGACATAACTTTGAGGTGAGAGAGAAAAGATTTAAAAGGGACCTAAGGGGTGTGTGTGTGTGTGTGTGTGTGTGTGTGTGTGTGTGTGTGTGTGTGTGTGTGTGTGTGTGTGTGTGTGTGTGTAAGTGTAATAAGCTGCCAGAGGAAGAGGTGGAGGTGGACACAATTACATTTAAAAGGCATCTGGATGCGTAAATGAATAGGAAGGGTTGTGAGGGATGTGGACCAAATGGGATTAGATTCATTTAGGATATCTGGTCGGCATGGACGAGCTTGATTGAAGAGTCTGTTTCCATACTGTACATCCCTATGACTCTATGATTGTGATGGGAGAAATGCATTGGTAATAATGGCCTACTATTCCGCTAGCTGGAACATTGGTATAGATTTGCTTGTTCAATTACCAAAATAGCTAATTGCTTCTCTTTTGTTCTGCCACTCAGAAGGAAAAAGATATTTAGCAGGCTTTTTTAATGGATGCAAAATAATCAACTGTTTATAAACAAAATCTATTACTCAAACAAGTGGCAAATATTGGATAACCTCTAAGTTATGATCAAGACTTAAAAATATATTCCCCTAATCCCAAACATAGATATACTCAAACAAAAAAAAGGACATCTCTGCTGATATGATTTATTTTATAAAAAGGCAAAGCTCCAGAAAGAAAGTAAAGAGGTGATATCTTCTCATGTCCACTGATTTCTTGTCACCTAAGTCAAATTATGGACAGCCATAGACTGATGGTGGAACTTCAGTTCTGATTGCAATTCAAGTCTTCAGAACAGTCCAGCTTTTCAGATTTCACAATTTGAAAATACTATCAAGTTCCCAGGAACTTTACTGAGAAATCCAGGAGACATTCTTGCAGTTTCTCTGGTGTCTTTCTTCCTAATTCCCTCAATCTACAAATAGAATTATAAGTCAAGAAAAGGATACAAAAGGACCAGAATATCCCCTAATCTTGTCAAAGCGAAGTTTCCTAAAATGTAAACATAGAATTTTAGAGTACAGAAGAAGGCCATTCAACTTGTTATGTCCATACTGGCTTCAGAAAGAGCTAAGCAGCTCATCCCAATTCCAGCCCCATCTCCAAAACCCTCTAAATTCATTACTTTCAAATATATATCCAGCTCTTTTTGGAAACTTCCAGTGAAATCTGCCTCCACCAGTCTACCAAGCAGCATATTCCAAGTCCTAACAACTCTTTGAATAAAGAAGTTCCTCCTCATCTCACACTTAGCTTCTTTTGCTGACAATCTTGAAATTGTGACACTTAGGTACTGACATACCAAATACTGGAAAGGGAATATCCTTCTTCACTTTGTCAAATTTGTTCATAATTTTGAACACTTCAATAAGTTTGCCTCTTAATCTTCTCTGCTCAAAGGAGGATAAGCCCAATTTCTCTAATCTTTCCTTGTATCTAAAATCCCTAATTCCTGACATCACTCCAGTAAATCTCCTTTGCACTTTTTCCAGGGCTTTAACATCCTTCCCTAAATAAGGTGTCCAAAACTGAATGAAGTACTCAAAGTATGGTTTCATTTAAGAGAACATATCCCATCAATTAGCTCCCTGAAAGCTTTGTATGGCTGTTCTGTTCCAAGTCACTTGATGTTTCTGTAAATAGCTTGTGGCTTATAGCATATGTTGCTGTTGACCTCACTCTTTGAGAAAACCATATTTAATTCAGAAATTATCCAAACCATTCCATGCCTTACTTTTTTTTTCCAACATTATTCTTAATTATAGATATGTACTCCCAACAGTTTGCATGTATAGTATGGATTCAACATACAAATATAAAGTACTGCAGATGCCGGAACTCTGAAATAAATAGAGAAAATACTGGAAATACATAGCAGTTTATGAACCATGGAGACAAACAGAATTAATGGTTTGGGCGATGACCAATCATGAGAACATTCAATACAATGGTGTTGAGCTAAGGGGTGCCTCTTCAGTATGTGCCCCATTCCCATCAAAGACCACCCAAGGTGTGGCTCATTCCCGCTTTACCCAACCTCCATGAACTTTCCAACCAAATCCACAACTTCAACATGCCTTCACTGGGGCCTACCAACCTGACCATTGAGACCCCAGACTCACTTCACACTCACTTTCATGTTAAATGCCTTCCTCTCAATCTCACTACAGTGTCAGAAGTGCCCACCTCTCCCAGTGACACAGGCAACAGCTCTCTGATTGGCTGGCAGTTCTCTGACGTGGGACTTGGTCTTGGTGTAAGGTAAGTATCCCACCTCAAGCTATTGGCTGTTTAATATTATGATGTTTGCAGAGGCAGCTATTTCCCCACCTCCGCAACCCCCCACTCTCACCCCATGCCTCCTGAGTTAAACAGGAAAGTGTAGAATAAAATTCGGCCCAAACTGGAGCAAGTTATTAAGGCAAATAATTTTGATGCCTTCAAAAGGAAGTTATATAATTACAAGAGAAAAATGGGAATAGAAAAATGCACTGAAAGGTTGAGATGAGGGGAGGAGAATCATGTGGAATATAGATACCAGTAGAGACTTATTGGGTTAAATGGTTTGCTTCTATGCCCCATATTGGCATGCATGTATTACAGATAAAGCAAGCCAACATTAATTTTATGTTCATTTATGCAGAAATCTAAATTTCCTATAAGGTCCTGCTTATATCTTTGCTCCACACCCTAAACCTATGCCCTCTAGTTCTGGACTTCCCCACCTCAGGGAAAAGACCTGGTTATTTATCCTATCCATGACTTTATAAACCCCTATAAAGGTCACCCTCTACCTTCAACACTTCAGGGAAAACTGCTGGGACTATAGAGTTGCCCACCAATCAGGCTGACAATTCTGGCTATTAGCTCCTTAAGGTTGGCCTTTCATCCTGACTTGCATGTGTGGACACTCAGATGTTGAGCTACAAACTATCACTGGCACATTCATTGAGGTGTATGAGAGAATGGGTCTCAAACTAAATGTCTGGAAAATTGAAGTTCTCTACTAACCAGCCCAGCTACACAATACTGACTCCCAAAAATCAAAATCCATGGTGAGACCTTGGACAGCGTGGATCATTTCCCATACCCCAGGAGCCTCTTCTGATTAGATCATATGATAAAAGCAAAATTATATTTCCAAGGAATATTATATTGACCAAGTATTCTGATCAGTGGGGGAACTGCTGCGTTCAACCAAACAGAGAGATACCCACTTACCTGGATACTTTGGAAAGGTCAGATTTCTGATCCACAATGCAGAAGAACTCACTCAAAAAAGAAGCATGCAGAGGGCAGCAAAGGGAATCTACACAGAAAACACACCCATTTTCTACAACACCGGCTGTGCTCAAATAATATTCAGTGCGGATGTGAGTAAATGTTGTGTTCTGTTCGCCGAGCTGGGAATTTGTGTTGCAGACGTTTCGTCCCCTGTCTAGGTGACATCCTCAGTGCTTGGGAGCCTCCTGTGAAGCGCTTCTGTGATGTTCCCTCCAGCATTTATAGTGGTTTGTCTCTGCTGCTTCCAGTTGTCAGTTCCAGCTGTCTGTTGCAGTAGTCGGTATATTGGGTCCAGGTCGATATGCTTATTGATTGAATCTGTGGATGAGTGCCGTGCCTCTAGGAATTCCCTGGCTGTTCTCTGTTTGGCTTGTCTTATAATAGTAGTGTTGTCCCAGTCAAACTCATGTTGCTTGTCATCTGCGTGTGTGGCTACTAAGGATACACCAACTAGCCACGAAATGAAACAACCAGCTATAGAGAACAGCCAGGGAATTCCTAAAGACATGGCACTCATCCACAGATTCAATCAATAAGCACATCGACCTGGACCCAATATACCGACTACCGTAATGGACAGCTGGAACTGACAACCGGAAGCAGCAGAGACAAACCACTATAAATGCCAGAGGAAACATCACAGAAGCGCTTCACAGGAGGCTCCCAAGCACTGAGGATGTCACCTAGACAGGGGACGAAATGTCTGCAACACAAATTCCCAGCTCGGCGAACAGAACCACAACAACAAGCACCCGAGCTACAAATCTTCTCACAAATGAGAGTGAATAAGTGAACAGATAGAACATAAGATGAATGGGTGAGTGAAATGGATATGTGAGTGAGATAAGTGGTTAAAGTGGCACATGGGTAAAGTAGCAAGTGTTGCAGGTGATAGGGTGGCAGGTAGATAAGATGGTAGTGTTAGAAATGGGTCAGATTGAAGATTGGTGGGGTGGTTGGTAGGTAAGAGGGAGAGTAGTTGGGTCAAGTTTGGAGGGACTGTCAGCTAGTTAGGACAAGTTGGGCGTAGTTGGAGAGAGCTAAAAATGTGTTGCTGGAAAAGCGCAACAGGTCAGGCAGCATCCAAGGAACAGGAGATTCGACATTTCGGGCATATGACCTTCTTCAGGAAATCCTGTTCCTTGGATGCTGCCTGACCTGCTGCGCTTTTCCAGCAACATGTTTTCAGCTCTGATCTCCAGCATCTGCAGTCCTCACTTTCTCCTCGTAGTTGGAAAGAGTCAGGTTAGGTCAGTGAGATAGTTGGTGGGGTGTCATTAGGTCAGGTCCAGGACTTGATTCTGTAATAGAGGCGTGAGGTTGGGGCAGAGGAGTAGTTAGCTTCAAGGAAATCAAGAGGAAGAGTCACAGATGTCAGTGTTAGTGATTCAGGACTCAGTAGCCAGGAGGTAGAACAGGATTTTTCTGTTTCACATTTCTAAAGTAACTATCTGGGTAAGTACATTGGAACCGTCCAAAGTCAACAATTCATCTCAGCACTGGAGACAATTGCAAACTGTCTCAGGACGCAGGGAAATTGTTCGTTGGGAGGTCTGGGCCATTGTTTTCACCTAATGGATCTCTTAATTTAAAGCAGCACCTATCCTCATTCACTTAATGATCCAATCTGCGAAACTAAGCGATATTTTAAACCATATTTACATGCATTACTATTGCAAAATTGAATTGAATTTTTGAGAAGCATTGCACTTTCAAGAGTAAATTTAATTACATCACACAGACTACACAGTATAGAAACAGACTACTCCATTTGTAATGGTGTTTATACTCCCACAGGTCTCAGTTCAACTTTTCAAGATAAAACTCCATCTTTTTCATTCATATACCCATCCATTTTCCTTCCAGAAGCATTACGGTTAAATGCCTCAAACACTTTGTGTGCTAGTGAGTTCCATGCATAAGTTCAGAACAGATTGACTGTATTTCCTCATTTGTGTATTTGGTAGTAACGTTGATTAGATTCCCTACAGTGTGGAAACAAGCCCTTTGGCCCAACAAGTCCACACCGACCCTCTGAAGAGTAACCCACCCAGACCCATTTCCCATATTTACCCCTGACTAATGCATGTAATTATATGGTCAATTCACCTAACCTGCACAGCTTTGGACTGTGGGGGAAACCGGAGCACCCGGAGGAAACCCACACAGGCATGGGGAGAACGTGCAAACTCCACACAGACAGTCACCGGAGGCTGGAATCGAACCCGGGTCCCTGGCGTTGAGCCACCGTGCTGCCCACTGTTGCAAGATATTGTTGTTTTGAGCAGGAATTAATATATTCAAATGCTATGCTTGAATCAGCTTGTCTGCATAATCAGAGTGAAATAAAAATGATTCTGGTGCACTTTCTACTTCACGCTTGAATTGTATTCCTGCCGAGACCAGCTCTACATTTGGGGGAGTTGAGTTTAATTACAGAAAATACCTTAAATCCTCATTGAATTGTTCCACTCCTTAATCATCTAAAGCTGCTGTTGAATAAATGCAAATCAAGGCTGCCTCTAAGTCTGACTGTTTTTGCTTCAGATCAGGAGTAATAAAATGTCTAACATCTCCAACTGAATGAACCTGACTTGATTGGTCTTTCAATCCTATAATAAAAAGCAATAGATGATTGCTCCCCTTCATGCTCCAAGGGATCAATGTGACAGAGTGATACAAAACAACAGCTGCGCTCATCCAACACATTAAACAAACACACAATAAACATAGTGTTCAATGCTTTAATGCATTTGCTTTTAAACCTCATCATGGGTACGATGAAATCCTTAACCTCCTCCAGGCTTCTGAAATTGGTGCACTTATCCAACTTTGGCCACTTGCCCATCCATGATTTTAATGGCTCCACCAGTGACAGTCATCCTTTCAGTCGTCTGAGCCCTATCTTCTGAAATTCCCTCTCAAAACCTCTGTCTCTGTCTCTGTCTCTCTCTCTCACACACACGCACACATTTCTTTTAAGATAATTTCTTTGACACATACCCTAATTTCTCTCTATCTGGGTGGCACAATATAAATTTTGCTTGTCAAAGGTCATGCAAGGTGTGCTATGGACATTTCACTATTATACAAATGCAAACTGATGTCAGTAAATGCTACTGTTTGCAGCTATGTTATTAAAGAAATGAAACAGCAGAAAGACTTATCCTCCCATAGTGCCTTTCTGTGTGCAAAATGGACCAATGTGTTTTATAGGTGTTATATACTTTTGAAGGTGATCACTATTCTGAAGTAGAAAACTCACCATTCAATTTGTATGTAGGAAGAATTAACAAGCAACAATGCCATATTGATCAGGTAAGCTGTTTTTATGATATTGCTTACAGAATTAGCCAAGATACCATGGATGACTCTATTACTCTTGCCTGAAATATTTCACTCGCTAGGGTTCCAAATTAAGGATGCTATGACTATATGAAATGGGAGCAACAATAATGCATCTACTCTACTCTACTTTACCATTTGGCCCCTCAAACCTACTCTGCCATTCAATAAGGTCATGGCTCATCTGTACGTGTTTGAATTCCACATTCCCACCCTTGATGACCTTTGATGTCTCTTTGTAACAAGAATCCACCTACCTTTGTGTTAAAAATTACTCCAAAGCATTCTGAGGCAGAATTCCAAGATAAAAAAACCTTTGAGGGAAAAGATTTTCCTTCATCTCTGTCCTAAAGGAGTGACCCCATCATTTACAGCATTAGCCTCTAGTCCAGGAGTGACCCATAAATAAAAACAACCTTGTTACATCCATCTTGTCAAGACAATTCTGGATCTTATGTACTTCAATCAAGTTACTCTTTGCTCCTCTAAATTTCAGCGTTAACAAGCGCAGCCTGTCCAAACTATCTTCATAATATAAGCCACTCATTCTAGCTTTCAATCTAGTCAATCTCCTCTGAAATGCCTCCAATGCATCTACTTCTTCCTTAAATAATGAAACCACAACCAAGCACGGTATTCAGGATGTTGTCTTGCCAATGTCCTATATAATTGATATGTAACAAACTTGCTTTTACTTTTAATTCATCTCTTACAAAACTGGAACCAATTGGAATCAGAAAGCAAACTCTCTGCTCATTGGAGTCATACCTGGTGATTGGAAAGATTGTTTGTTAGAGATCAGTCATCTCAGCTCAGGGTATCTCTGCAGGGGTTCTTCTGGAGAGTGTCCTAGGCCCAACTATCTTTAAGTGTTTCATCACCGACCTTTCCTCCTTCATATGGTCATAAGTGGGGATGCTCAACGATGGTGTTTGTAACTCCTCAGATACTGAAGTCGTCCATGTTCAAATGCAACAAGACCTGGACAATATCCAAGTTTGGGCTGGAAAGTAGCAAGTAACATTTATATTATGCAATTGCCAGGAAATGACCATTTCAATTAAGAGACAATCTAGCCACCTATGTTTTGACAATCAATGGTGTTACCATCACTGAATGTCCCACAATCAATATCCTTAAGTTTACTAATGACCAGAAACTGAACTGGACGCTCCAAATAAATACTATAGTTTCAAGAGCAGGTTAGAAGCTCGGAATACTGCAAAGTCTAACTCACTTCCTGATTCTACAAAGCCTGTCCATCATCTACAAGGCACGGGTCAGGGGCCTGGATTAGTCCAGCACCAACAACATTCAGAAGTTGGGCGGCACAGTGGCACAGTGGTTAGCACTGCTGCCTCACAGCGCCAGAGACCTGGGTTCAATTCCCGACTCAGTGACTGACTGTGTGGAGTTTGCATATTCTCCCCGTGTCTGCGTGGGTTTCCTCCAGGTGCTCCGGTTTCCTCCCACAGTCCAAAGATGTGCAGGTCAGGTGAATTGGCCATGCTAAATTGCCCATAGTGTTAGGTAAAGGGGTAAATGTAGGGGAATGGGTGGGTTGCGCTTCGGCGGGTCGGTGTGAACTTGTTGGGCCGAAGGGCCTGTTTCCACACTGTAAGTAATCTAAGCTAAAGTTTGACACCATCCAGGACAAGCAGCCTGCTTGATTGGCACCACATCTACAAACTCTGCCACTGACCTTCATTATCAGCAGTGTCTACTATTAACAAGATGCTTTCTAGGCTCGACCCATCTTCAGCTGCTTCATTAAAGATCTTCCTTCCATCACAAGGTCAGAAATGGGGATGTTCACTGATGATTGCACAATGTTCAGTGCCATTCGCAATTCCACAGATACCATTCAAATTCAGTATGACCTGGACATTATCCAGGTTTGCGAAAAGTGAGGACTGCAGAAGCTGGAGATTAGAGTCAAGATTAGAGTGGTGCTGGAAAAGCACAACAGGGCAGGCAGCATCCAAGGAACAGGAAAATTGACGTTTTGGTAAGGAGCCCTTCTTCAGAAAGGTCTCCTTTATCCAGGTTTGGGCTGGCAAGTGGAAAGGCACTCGCATGCAACAACACGACTGCCAGGCAATGACCATCCACAACATTCAAGTGTATTATAATCACTGAATTTCCCAACTATCAACATCCTGGGGTTAGAATTCACCAGAAACTGAACTGGACTAGCCATATAAGTAGTGGCTGAAAATCAGATGCTAGGAAAAACACAGCGAATAACTTACCTCCTGACTTCCCAAAGCCTGTCCAACACCTGCAAGGCACAAATCAGGAGTATGATCAATTAAACTGAAAATGTGTTGCTGGAAAAGTGCAACAGGTCAGGCAACATCCAAGGATCAGGAGAATCGACGTTTCGGGAATGAGCCCTTCAGAAGAAGAAGGGCTCATGCCCGAAACGTCGATTCTCCTTCTCCTTGGATGCTGCCTGACATGCTGCGCTTTTCCAGCAACACATTTTCAGCTCTGATCTCCAGCATCTGCAGTCCTCACTTTCTCCTCTTTGATCAATTAAGCTCCTCTTGCCCGGATGAGTGCAGCTCCAACAATACTGAAGAAGCTTGACACCAAGTGGAAGAAAACAGCTCACTTGATTGGCACCAAATCCACAAACATCCACACCCTCAATAACCAATGCTCATTAGCAACAATGTGCGCTCTCTAGAAGATGCACTGCTGAAATTCATCAAGGCTCCTTGGGCAGCCCTTCCAAAACACTAACTATCACCTTAAAGGATAAGGGCAGCAGATCCATGGGAACACCACCACTTGCAAGTTTCCCCTCACACCACTCAGTATCCTGATTTGGAAATATGTTGCCATTCCTTCAGCGTTACTGGGCCTAAAACCTCTACTCATAATGGCATTGTAGATCTACGTACAGCAGATAGACTGCAAGAGTTCAACAAGGCAGCTTGCGACTCAAGGGAACTCAGGATAGGTAATAAATTCTGACCCAGCAAGCAACACCCAGATCTGCAAATGAATAAAAAAATGTTGAGAATCATTGTTCTTGTAATTCTATCCTGATGAAAGCAAGACAAAAAGATTGAGCTGTCTCTTTTCTCAGCAAAGCTTAAGTGCTGTACCAGCAAATAACTAGGTTGGGTTGAACCTCTGATAAAAGGGCATTGTGTGATTATTTCAGATTTGCTGCATCTGTGGTATTTTGTTGACCTTTGTTCTTTGTGGAAGTTTGTCATGTTTAAATTACTAGCTACCTTCGCCTGAATAACAGTGGCAACAACAACTTGCATTTTTACGGCACCTTTAACAAAATAAAATACCTCTAGACACTAATGTGAGCATAATCACACAAAACTTGACACTGAGTCACAAAGGAGGTAGTAGTGAAGATAATGAAAAGCTTGATCAAAGAACCTTTTAAAGAAGGAGAGTCGGGTGAGGTGAGTGATTGAGGGTATTTCAGAGCTAAGACCAATCAACTAAAGATATTACCACCAATAATTTAAAAACTGAGAATAAACATAAGGCCAGAATTGCACAGAAATCTGGAAGGAGTAAGGGGTGGAGAGAAATAGGGTAAGGGAGAGAGCATAAAATGAGTTGGAAACATTAGTGAGAGGTTTGAAATTGAAGCATTACCTGAGAGCCAATGCAGTTCAGTGTGTGGAGTGATGACTGAATCAGGATACACGTCAGAAACAATCTAATGGAAAATGAGGCATCCTGAATATCTGAAGAACGCTAACCTTACTTTGTGTTTGAGGTAGAAATACAAAACCATATTAATGAGTCTCCTGGTTTAGTGTAGACTTCTATCATGAAACATTCACTTCATGTATCTGTCATACAGCCAGATCATTAAAGATTGGACAGTTATCCTGTGACCTTGTAACATGGTGCCAGAATGTAGCTTGGATTGAGGGCTAATGAGCTGTGTAGAAGTAAAACTACTAAAAGAGGAATACGGAAATGTTCAGAGCTGCTAAAAGTCACAAGAAGTCACAAGGAAGGAATAAAGAAGCAAGTCCGTAGCTGGGTCACTGGGTAAAATACAATGGCTGTAAACAGAACTGAAATGATGTGGCTTTCCCAACAACAAGGAGGCAGGAACCACAGCAGAAACATTAAGTTCAGCACATTATCTTTAATGAACATTGCCACTTCCTCCTTTCTTACCTCCCCCATCCTCCCCATGTATTCAGGAATGCCTGTCCTTTATTGAACTGGGATTCCACCATCACCACAACATTTTATTTTCACATTTCTACCTGCTCCTGCAGTTCAGCGACTTCATTTATCCTAATCGATGTGCTCATACTGTAACTAACTTAGATCTAATTGCAATCTGCTTTACTCTGGCACTATTTAATATTGTACTCTAGATGGAGTATGTGTGTCTCCTCTGATTTTTTTGGGCACCTTATTTTGTCTCTCATATGTTATTTCCTATTTCAAACCTATTGTCAAATTAATTTAAAGTCAAGTCTCAAAGTCTAAACATGACCCTCAAAGAAATGAAACTGGACGGATCACCTGGCATCAACCTAGGCACTGGAAAAGACAACAGCAGAAACAGCCCTGTCAAGCCTGCAAAGTCCTCCTCCCCATAGTGCCAAAATTGGGAGAGATGTCTCTCAGACTAGTCAAGCAACAGCCTTTCATAGTCATACTTACAGAATCATACTTACGGATCATGTACCAGCACCACTGTCACCATACCAGGATATGTCCTGTCCCACCAGCAGGACAGACCGAGCAGAGGTGGCAGCACAGTGGTACACAGTCATGAAGGATTGCCCTGGGAGTTCTCAACATTGACGCCAGACCCCATGAAGTCTCATGGCCTCAGGTTGAACATGGGCAAGGAAACCTTCTGCTGATTATCGTGTACCATCCTGCCTCAGCTGATGCGTTGGTACTCTGCCATGTTGGACACACTTGGAGGAAGCACTGAGGTTGGCAAGGGTACAAACATGTACTGTACATGGAGGTTTTCAATGTCCTTTACCAGGAGTGGCCTGGCAGCAGTACTACTGATCGAACTGGTCAGGTCCCAAAGAACACAACTGCAAGAGAAAAACATACTTGGCCTCATCCTTACCAATTTGCCAGCTGCAGATGCATTTGTCCATGACCATATTGGTAAGGGCAACTACAGCACAGTCCTTGTGGAGATGAAGGCAAAAGTGGGACTGCAGGTGCTCGAGATTAGAGTTGAGAGTGTAATACTGAAAAGATCCAGGAGGTCAGGCAACATCTGAGGAGCAGGAGAATCGACGTTTCGGGCAAAAGCCCTTTATCAGGACGAAGTCTCACGTTCACACTGAAAATACCCGCCATCATGTTGTATGGCAGTATCACCGTGCTAAATGGGACAAACTTCGAACAGATGTAGCAACTCAAGACGGGCAACCATGAGGTACTGATGGTCTTTGACAGCAGCATTGTACTCCAGCACAACCAGTAACTTCAGGGCCTGGCATATCCCCAACTCAACCATTACCATCAAACCAGGGGATCAACATTGGTTCAATGGAGGAGCAGCTCCATGAAGATGAGGTGTCAACCTGGGTGAAGCCACCAAACATGGCTACTTGCATGCCAAACAGCATAAACAGCAAGTGATAGAGATAAGTGATCCCACAACCAATGGATCAGATCTAAGCTCTGCAATCCTGCCACATCCAGTCCTGAATAGTGGTGGAGGATTAAACAACTCACTGGAGGAGGAGGCTCCACAAATCTCCCCATCCTCAATGATGGAAGAGCCCAGCACGTCATTGCAAAAGATAAGGTTGAATATTTCACAGCGATCTTCAGCCAGAAGTGCCGAGTGTCAAGTCTGCCTCCTCCAGTTGTCCTCAGCATCACAGTCTTCAGCCAATTCAATTCACTCCACATGATATCATAAAATGGTTGGAGATGCTGGGTACTGCAAAAGATTATGGGCCCTGACAACATTCCAGCAATCATACTAAAGATGTGTGCTCCAGAATTTGATGCTCCTTTAGCCAAGCTGTTCCAATACAGTTACAAGACTGGCATCTTCTTGACAATGTGGAAAATTACCCAAGTATATCCTGTACATAAAACTAAGGACAAATCCAACCTGGCCAATTACCACCCATCAGTCTACTCTCAATCATTAGTGAAGTAGTGGGAGGTGTCATCAACAGTGTTATCAATCAGAACCTGCTCAACAATAACCTGCTCAGTTATGTCCAGTTTGGGTTCTGGCAAGGCCACTCAGCTCCTGACCTCATGACAGCCTTGGTTCAAACATGGACAAAAGAGCTGGATTCCAGAGGGGAGGTGAGAGTGACAGCCCTTGACATCAAGGCTATGTTGGACCAAGTGTGGAATCAAGGAACCCTAGTAAAACTGGTATTAATGGGAATCTAGGGGTAAATTCTCTGTTGGTTAGAGTCCTACCTGACACAAAGGAAGATAGTCGTGTTGTGGGAGGTCAGTTATCTCAGCTCCAGGACATCTCTGTAGGAGTTCCTCAGGGTCATATCCCAGGCCTAACCATATTCTGTAATTAATACTTGAAATGTTGTCAGATACTAATTGTTCATGGCAATCTGGTTGAACTTACAATGTCAACAGTAATGTGACTTTGGAATTCATTGAAATGGATGATTAGATGTAAATGTTTATACTGTAACAAACCTCACGGATTTCACTCTGCATATCCAACAAGAGGCTGCAGCAAAATAATCTATGGGGTAAGTCTATCTTTTACCAAAGGTGCAGAAAGGAGAACTATAATTTCTTAAGTCACCAGAATTGATTTTGGAGGAGTTCAGACTTTCACAGGCTGAGTGTGATTGGGAAGGGTGACCTTCATTCAGTCATAAGGTCAGAAGTCAGAACGCTCACCAATGTTCAGCACCATTTGTGACACCTCAGATACTGATGCAGTCCATGTCCAAATGCAACAAGATCTGGACAATATCCAGGCTTGAGCTGATAAGTGGCAAGTAACATTCGCACCACACAAATGCCAGGGCTATGACCATCACCAATAAGAGATCATCTCACCACCACCCCTTGACATTCAATGGATTGCCATCACTGAATCCTCCACTGTCAACAGCCTGGGGGTTATCATTGACCAGAAATTCAACTGCACTTGCCACATAAATTCAGTGTCTACAAGATCAAGTCAGAGGCTAGGAATGCGATGGCGAATAACTTACTTCCAGACTCCCCAAAGCTTGTCCACCATCTGCACGGCACAAATCAGGAGTGTGATGGAATATTCCCCACTTGCCTGGATGATTGCAGCCCCAACAAACACACACAAAGCTTGACACCATCCAGGACAAAGCAGCCCACTTGATTGGCACCAAATCCAAATCAGGGTTCTGATTTTCCCGAAGAGTCGATTTTTTCTGCTCCTCGGATGCTGCCTTACCTACTGTGCTTTTCCAGCACCACTCTAGTGTTAACCATGGAAAACTTCCTGCCATTGGGTCTGCACAAAACAACAGGCAAGACAGAAGTTCTCTGAGCCTGGTAGCTCTAGCTGAAGGAACAAGTTGTAAAAAGGCAAGGCAAGGCAGGATTGATCTAAGCATTCAATTAGGATTCAAGTGAGTGAGTGCAAAGAGAGTCTGTGAAGAGCCTGGGAGCAGGATACCTGTGCCTACATGTTAAGTGTCCTTGGAACAGTATTGCAATGCTGATTACCAGTGAGCCATTTCAGGGCAGCATTATACAGAAGTATTGTGCACTTAGGAATGAGAGGTACCATGAGAATTCTGAGAGGTTGGCATGAGGTGCCAGCCTTTGTGGACAGGAGGTGCATGCGACTGGTGCCCTGAGACATTGTTTCCGGTGTCCAAGATGTTTGTCGGAAAAGCAGGCTGAAGTTTCCAGGTGAAGGTCTGATGAAGGGCTTATGTCCAAAACGTTGATTCTCCTGCGCCTCAGATGCTACCTGACTTGCTGTGCTCTTCTAGCATCACGCTTTCCTCTCTGAAGTTTCTAGGTGTCTGCTCAGACCTTCAGATCAGGAACTGTTGCCATCTGGTCTCCTCGCAGTTGGTGATAGGATACTAAGCTGCAAGTAACTGAGAAAAGGCTTGATGTTAATGAGGCTGTTAACAAGTACTAATCCCCATTAACAGATATCTCATGGCTGTCTAGCAAGAATCCCGTCTCAATATCTGGAATATAGTTGGAAAATGTAGCTAGTTGCTCTTGACATCGAGATAGGCCGCACAGGAAATTTTAGGAAATTCTCCCAGAATTCTTACTGCAGCCCATGTCATTCAGGCCTTGACAACATATTGCCCTTTGTACTGAGTCAAGCTAAAGCTAGGAGACTGTTAAAGTTATCAGCGGGAGTTGGGAGGACAGAGTCCATCAGGTAATGTATTGGTCATATAACAACTAAGAACAGAATGAACTCACATTCCAGATCAAAGCAGCATGGTTCACAATAAAAAATGCCCCTCATTTCACATCTGGCTTTTTGTTTTGCCAATTATCTGAAACCTGTGCCCTCTAATTACTGACCTTTTGTCAGTGGAAACAGCTTCTGTTGGAAAGCTGGGAATAATATCAGAAATTAATTCAACCAAAGGAACAAAAATAACCTTAAAAAAGGACTAAACACAACAGGATATTTGAATGGACAACTTAGAATCTACATTATTTCACTTTTTGGTTGCAAAAGCAAAAATTATTTGTAGTTTTAATCATGACTCCATGTGGACATCACTGCAGACCAATGAAGACACCTTAAGCATGTTAATATAACAGTCACAAGGCTAGGACCTATGCAACTCAACTAAGAATCTGGATTTTTAAAAAATCACTTTTATTCTATTCTTAGAATATGGACATTAATGTAAAGGCCAGCATTTATTGCCCATCCCAATTGCCTTCAGAAAAAGTGATGGTGAGTCACATTCTTGATCTGCTGCGGTCAACGTAGTATTGATAGACTACTGTCATTACTAAGAAAGTTTCAGTATTTTGATGCAGCAAACCTGTGAAGGAATGACAGCCAGGATAATGTGTGGCTTGGAAGAGATTTTTGAGGTGATGACATTCCATGCATCTGTTGCCATTGTCCATTCAGTTAATGGGCTACAAAGGTGCTTTTAAAACAGCTTTGATGAGTTGCTGCAATACGCTTGTGGATGGTGCATGGCAGACACTGTTGCAATGGTACATGAGTGGTAGAGGAAATTGAGTAAAAAGTGAGGTCAGCAGATGCAGGACGGGTTGCACCTGAACCAGAAGGGCACCAATATCCTGGGGGGTAGGTTTGCTAGCACTCTTCGGGGGGGTTTAAACTAATTTGGCAGGGAGATGGGATCCGGACTTGTAGTCCAGCAAGTAAGCTAGCTGTTTGTCAGGATGTCCAAGAATGTAGGGAGGCTGTGGAGAAGGTAGCGCTGACAGGGAATACTTGCGGACACAGAGATGGGCTCAAGTGCGTATACTTCAACGCAAGGAGTATCAGAAATAAGGTGGGTGAACTTAAGGCGTGGATCGGTACCTGGGACTACGATGTTGTGGCCATCACGGAAACATGGATCGATGAGGGACAGGAATGGTTGTTGGAGGTTCCTGGTTACAGATGTTTCAGTAAGATTAGGGAGGGTGGTAAAAAAGGAGGGGGGGTGGCATTGCTAATTAGGAATGGTATAACGGCTGCAGAAAGGAAGTTTGAGGGGGATCTGCCTTTGGAGGTAGTATGGGCTGAAGTCAGAAATAGGAAAGGTGTAGTCACCTTGTTGGGTGTTTACTATAGGCCCCCCAATAGCAGCAGAGATGTGGAGAAACAGATTGGGCAACAGATTTTGGAAAGGTGCAGAAGCCACAGGGTCGTAGTCATGGGCGACTTCAACTTCCCAAATATTGATTGGAAGCTCTTTAGATCAAGTAGATTGGATGGGGCGGTGTTTGTGCAGTGTGTCCAGGAAGCTTTTCTAACTCAGTATGTAGATTGTCCAACCAGAGGGGAGGCCATATTGGATTTGGTACTCGGTAATGAACCGGGGACAAGTGATGGGCTTGTTAGTGGGTGAACATTTTGGTGATGGTGACCACAATTCTGTGACTTTCACCTTGGTTATGGAGAGAGATAGGTGCGCACAACAGGGTAGATTTTACAATTGGGGGAAGGGAAATTACGACGCTGTAAGACAGGATTTGAGGAGCATAAGTTGGGAGCATAGGCTGTCAGGGAAGGATGTGGTGGAAATGTGGAACTTTTTCAAGGAGCAGATACAACGTGTTCTTGATATGTATGTACCTATCAGGCAGGAAAGAAATGGTCGTGTGAGGGAGCCTTGGTTGACGAGGGAGGTTGAATGTCTCGTAAAGATGAAGAAGGAGGCTTACATAAGGTTGAGGAAACAGGGTTCAGAGAGGACAGTGGAGGGATACAGGATAGCCAGAAGGGACCTGAAGAAAGGGATTAGGAGAGCTAAGAGAGGACATGAAAAATCCTTGGCGGATAGGATCAAGGATAACCCCAAGGCATTTTATGCGTATGGGAGAAACATGAGAATGACGAGAACGAGGGTAGGTCCGATCAAGGACAGTAGTGGGAGATTGTGTATTGAGTCGGAAGAGATAGGGGAGGTCTTGAATGAGTACTTTTCTTCAGTATTTACGAACGAGAGGGATCGTATTGTTGAAGAGGAGAGTGTGAAACGGACTGGTAAGCTAGAAGAGATATTTGTTAGAAAGGAAGATGTGTTGGACATTTTGACTAACTTGAGGATAGACAAGTCCCCGGGCCTGACGGGATATATCCTAGGATTATGTGGGAAGCAAGCGAGGAAATTGCAGAGCCGTTGGCAATGATCTTTTCGTCTTCACTGTCAACGGGGGTGGTACCAGGGGACTGGAGAGTAGCGAATGTTGTGCCCCTGTTCAAAAAAGGGAATAGGGATAACCCCGGGAATTACAGGCCAGTTAGTCTTACTTCTGTGGTAAGCAAAGTAATGGAAAGAGTACTGAGGGATAGGATTTATGAGTATCTGGAAAGACACTGCTTGATTAGGGACAGCCAGCACAGATTTGTGAAGGGTAGGTCTTGCCTTACAAGTCTTATTGAATTCTTTGAGGAGGTGACCAAGCATGTGGATGAGGGTAGAGCAGTGGATGTAGTGTACATGGATTTTAGTAAGGCATTTGATTATGTTCCCCATGGTAGGCTTATGTGGAAAGTCAGGAGGCATGGGATAGAGGGAAATTTGGCTAATTGGATAGAAAACTGGCTCACCGGTCGAAGTCAGAGAGTGGTGGTAGATGGTAAATATTCAGCCTGGAGCCCAGTTACAAGTGGAGTTCCGCAGGGATCAGTTCTGGGTCCTCTGCTGTTTGTAATTTTTATTAATGACTTGGATGAGGGAGTCGAAGGGTGGGTCAGTAAATTTGCAGATGATACGAAGATTGGTGGAGTTGTGGACAGTGAGGAGGGCTGTTGTCGGCTGCAAAGGGACTTAGATATGATGCAGAGCTGGGCTGAGGAGTGGCAGATGGAGTTCAACCCTGCCAAGTGTGAGGTTGTCCATTTTGGAAGAACAAATAAGAGTGCGGAATACAGGGTTAACGGTAGGGTTCTTAGTCAGGTGGAGGAACAGAGGGATCTTGGGGTCTATGTACATAGATCTTTGAAAGTTTCCACTCAGGTGGATAGAGCTTGTAAGAAGGCCTATGGTGTATTAGCGTTCATTAGCAGAGGGATTGAATTCAAGAGTCGTGAAGTGATGTTGCAGCTATACAGGACTTTGGTTAGGTCACATTTGGAGTACTGTGTGCAGTTCTGGTCGCCTCACTTTAGGAAAGATGTGGAAGCTTTGGAGAGGGTGCAGAGAAGATTTACCAGGATGTTGCCTGGAATGGAGAATAGGTCGTACGAGGATAGGTTGAAAGTTCTCGGCCTTTTCTCGTTGGAATGGCGAAGGATGAGGGGTGACTTGATAGAGGTTTATAAGATGATCAGAGGAATAGATAGAGTAGACAGTCAGAAACCTTTTCCCCCAGTACAACAGAGTGTTGCAAGGGGACATAAATTTAAGGTGAATGGTGGAAGGTATAGGGGAGATGTCAGGGGTGGGTTCTTTACCCAGAGAGTGGTGGGGGCATGGAATGCACTGCCCGTGGGAGTGGTAGAGTCAGAATCATTGGCGACCTTTAAACGGCAATTGGATAGGTACATGGATGGGTGCTTAATCTAGGATAGATGTTCGGCACAACATCGTGGGCCGAAGGGCCTGTTCTGTGCTGTATTGTTCTATGTTCTATGTTCTATGTTCTATGCTGGAGATCAGAGCTGAAAATGTGTTGCTGGTTAAAGCACAGCAGGTTAGACAGCATCCAAGGAACAGGAAATTCGACGTTTCGGGCCAGAGCCCTTCATCAGGAATGTAGAGGAAATTGACACATCATTTGGAAGCACGTAGGTTAATAAAGACATAGGCTATACACTGGGTGGGAAATTTCAAGTTCATCACTGTGAGTGACATGATATCGCCACTATGTTTGAGCTTGTAAATTCCTGAGAGAAATACCTGCTAGTCTGGGCCTACGAGAGGAGGCAAGAAAGTCAAGAGTAAAAATCTTACCTGATCTTGTTTCACCAAAGGACCTGTCTCAGATGGGTGAGAACAGTGTGCAGCCCTTATGAAGGTGAAGACCCATTTTCACTAACTTCCTACTGTTAGGAAGATGTTTTCTAATCAATATTGCTTAGAGGACCTACAGTTTGAAGGAATATGCAAAAAAAAAGGTTCTATTTCAGTTTTGGTTGGCATACTTAGTAGTTCTTTAAAGGGAGGAGTTGAAAATTGGCTGGGGACATGGGAGATTTTTTGAATAATATCTCCAGAAATCAAATGATTGGTAATAACTACTTGGCGTACTAGAGCAGATCTGGCATCACGCCTCTAGAAGGGTGTATTGGCCTTGGAAGCAGTATAATCCTGGTTTACAAAAATGATATCTGGACTTCAGGGGTTATGGATGTAGGTTTGCTCGTTGAGCTGAAAGGTTCATTTCCTTACTAGGTAACATCTTCAGTGTATTTTATGCAAAGCAATGCTGGAATTTCCTGTTTTCTATTTATATGTTTGGGTTTCTTTGGGTTGGTGATGTCATTTCCTTTGGTGATGTTGTTTCCTGTGGTGAACTTTTTCTCAGGGGGTGGTAGATGGGGTCTAACTTGGTGTGTTTGTTGGTAGAGTTCTGGTTGGAATGCCATGCTTCTAGGAATTCTCATGCATGGCTTTGTTTGGCTTGTCCTAAGATGGATGTATTGTCCCAGTCGAAGTGGTGTCCTTCCTCATCCATATGTGAGGATCCTTGTGAGAGAGGGTCATGTCTTTTTATGGCTAGTTGGTGTTCATGTTGGCGTTCATGTATCCTGGTGGCTAGTTTTCTGTCTGTTTGTCTAATGTATTGTTTGTTATAGTCCTTGCATGGTATTTTATAAATGACGTTAGTTTTGCTCATTGTCTGTTTAGGGTCTTCAAGTTCATTAGCTGCTGTTTTAGTGTTAGGGATTTGTGGGCTACCATGATGCCAAGGGGTCAGAGTAGTCTGGCAGTCATTTCCGAGATGTCTTTGATATAGGGAAGAGTGGCTAGGATTTCTGGACGTGCTTGTTTTCAAATCCCCTATCTTGAAAATCCGATAGCTACTTCCTTGAGGCTTCATACAACTGAGCTTAGACTTTCTCAGCTTCACATAACCCCAAACACATCTTGTCTGAATCTTTAAAACTGAACTCATTACACGGATGTAAACTATCTCTTAATAGCTTTAAGCTATCTCCCTTCATTAAGAGTGGATGTTTCATACACCCTGCTTCAGCCAAATTTGTCCAAAAGTCCACCTGCTCTGGTCCTAGTCAGCTCTATTAGTGGTAATTCTACTAAGCCACTCTTTGTGATGGACATTAATGTCCTGTACCAAGAATACTCTCTGTTTCCCTGCCACCCTCAGTGCCCCTTCCAAGTGGTGTTCAACATGGAAGAGAAATGATTTATCAGCTGATGGGGTGTTTATATGATGGTCAGCAAGGAGTTTCCTTACCTATGTTTGGCCTGATACTGTGTGACATGAGAGACATCCAAAGTCAATGTTGAATACTTTTAGGGCAACTCCCTTAAAACTGCATACCACTGTCCTGACACATCGGGTGACCATCCCTTGTGTCTGGTGATGGTACCTGGAACATTATCTGTCAGGTATGATTCCATGAATATGACTATGTTAGGCTTGACTTGTGTGTGAAACAGATCTCTCAGTTTTGGCACAGAAAACCACGTTAGTAAGGAGTCCTTTGCAAGGTGGACAGAATGGTGTGTGATGTTATTATTTCTGGTATATTGGTCCAATCATTTTAATTTATTTTATCACACTTTGTAGTTGTTGGATATAACAAGAGGCTGGCTGGACCATTTCTGGGGCATTTAAAAGTCAGCTGTGGGTATGCCTTCATATCTCGGCCAGGCAAGGTAATGTTCTCAGATATCATTCCCTGAAGAGAATTAATGAACCAGGTAGGCTGTTACAACAAATCAGTTACTTCCTGGTTACCCTTACTGAGAGAAGCTTTCATTCTGAAACTATTCAGCAGACTTACAGATGTAATTGCAATGTTGTAAGCATAATATTCCTGTTGATCCAGGCTAATATTCTGGTAACAAGGGCTTAGATCCAACTATCACAGCTGGTGGAAAAATAAACCAACAAAATCTGAAATGTATAGCTTGTTTCAGGATATGGGACCAAGATGTTGGAATTAATTTTTTTAAAAAATGAGAATCTGGTTCACTAATGCCATTTTGGAGGGCAATCTCCTGTCCTTACCTGGTCTGCCTACATGTGACTCCAACCACACAGTACAGTGCCTCTGAAATAACCAAGGAAGTTACTCTGTTCAAGGTCAATTCAAGGTGGGCAACAAATGCAATAGTTGTCTGTGGCATGTACGTCCTATGTAAGAATAAATCAAGATCAAAAATTGTTGGCTTAAATTCCACAAGCTGAGAGCTTGAGATTTGAAACCATGCCTGAAGACCATTTGCCTATGTCTCTGGAATACTAATCTGGTTGCATTACCACTAGATACTAATGCCAGTGGCCACCATACTGTTGCCACAGTATAGATGCAATGGAGAGAGTTAAAGGTTAAGGTGGTGGATGGAATGCTGATCAGGCAGGGTACTTTGCCCTGGTTGATATTAAGTGTTTTGGTTTCGCGATGGTGCTGTGATGAGATGGAAAGAGAATTTACATACATGAAACAGAAATAAAGAAACGTGTTCAGAGATAAATTGAAAGGAGTGAAAGATGGCATGCCATAGTCTGAATACCCTCCATCTTTATTCCAAGATATGAGCGAATATTGTCCTAGATTCTGAGGTTCTGGAAACTTTAGTGTGCTGTGGGTTTTTTTGAGGTGTCAAGTTTGAAAGCATTTTGCTGAAATCTCCAAATGTGTTTAATGGCAATTATCACAGCAGAGGAAAACTGAAGTTATAGTTCCAGAGTATATATTCAATTTTAAGAGTGTCAAAATACATGTACTCGAGAGGGAATCTGTGCTTCAAGGTCATACTGCCAAAATCCACTCAAATGGTTCATTCCCTAAGGATGAGTTGAAAAGCTTCTGTTTTTTTGAAAAAACATTAGAAAGAATGATTTTAATGCTTTTAGTTGCGATTGTGAATGGGTTCTTTCTTATTATTCTTTTCTGAGATATAATCTGCCTTGAGAAGATGGTACTGAGGGGTATTTCTGAAATGCTGCAATCCTTCTGGTGTAAGTACACCCACAGCACAGGTAGGGAGGGTGGCCTGGGAATGTGACTTAGTGACAACGAAGGGATGTGATATAGTTTCAATCAGGACAATTTGTGGCTTAGAGGGAAAAATGCATGTATTGATGCTCCCATGCAACAAACACTGCATAGACAGTGACATTCACATCACAGGAACAAAGGAAAAAAAGATGTCGGCACTTTCGAAGGTGACACAGGAGTTAGAAAAATAAAATTTGTCCGTAAATGAATTTGCAAGTTTTTAGTACCCAGAAGAATCAATCTACATTACTTCATCTTTATCTCTCCACCCTGGAGGCTCCCTGCTTCTATTCCTGATGAAGGGCTTTTGCCCGAAATGTTGATTTTCCTGCTCCTTGGGAGCTACCTGACCTGCTGTGCTTTTCCAGCACCACTGTGATCTAAACTCTGGTTTCCAGCATCTGCAGTCCTCACTTCAGTGACACCTAGTTAGTGGCACATTTGCTCTGGATGACTCATTTTAAATCATAGGTTTACTATGAGCATTTAACCCTTTTTGTGAATAAACTTGCATGACCCCTTTTTAATTACTTTAAGTTTGAAAATATGATTGTGACTAACAAATCCAATGGGAATTCAGGAATTCTGTGAAGAGAGTTGTTAGAATGTGGAACTCTCTACTACTGGGAGTTGAAGCATTGAACATTTAAAGGGAAGCTAGATAAACACATGAAATGGAACACAAAAGATAAATATGCTGAGATAAAGAGACCAAGGAAACTCATGTTGAGTGTAAACATCAATATGGACCTGATGGATGAAATTACTTGTTCTATGCAGTGGAATTCTATGTAAAATGGTACATTAATTCTAGCACTGTATTGTAGTAGAATCATCCAGTGAAGCAAAAATGAATGTGCGGAATATAAAAATAATGCATCAGATTTTCCTACATGACAAGTAACAGGATCTGACAGGGCTTAATTTCCACTGAAATAAGAGGAAGTTGTCACCATAACAATAAAATGACATGTTTGGCAGTTGAGATGAGAGAAAGAGAGAGATAACAGTGACATATCAATTGGAAACAACTACAGGGTTCTGGGGTTTTTCACTCCGGAGTCCTTATTCCTATTTACAATCAAAGGAAAGCAATTTGAGATATTTTATCTGAATTAGACAGTGGGCATGAAGCAAGTCCTGGCCTTACAAGGCTGAAGGGAACAAAGAATTATAGAATCCCAACCATGTGGAAGCAGGTTAATCAGGCTGTTGAGTCTATACCAACCGTCCACAGAACATCCCACCCTGACCCACCCCCATAACCCTACATTTCCTATGTTTAAGCCATCTAGCCTACACATCCCTGGACACTAAAGACAATTTTGCATGGACTAACCTGCACATCTTCGGACTGTGGGAGGAAACTGGAGTACTCAAAGGAAACCTACACAGACATGGGGAAATTGGCTGTGGAGTTTGCACAGTCACCCAAGGGTGGAGCTGAACCCAAGTCCCTGGCACTAAGAGGCAACAGCACTAACCACTGAGCCACCAGGCCACGCAAAGGGATGGGCAGAGTCAAACTATAAAAAGTAAGAATCAGTTATGTTCACTGCTGCTTTGAAATGGACTCCTTAGTCTGAGTACTTACCAGTTCAGGACACTCATCTCAATGTCTGTTCCAAAACCACATTATGTGTGTACAACACAGCAGTGAGTTAAATATGAGGACTTTATTGAAGTAGGGCTTAAGATGTCTGCCTAACAGATGTGTGCCTCATGGTAGAGTTCACATGACTACAGCAGACTAGAACCAAGACGTATCTGACTGTATTTCAATCCAATCATTCCCCTTTATTGCAAAAGAAATTGCGTGCATTATCATTTACAATTTTGGTTACCCATTTTACCAACTATATACACTGCTGTTTCCACACATTCAAAGTTTGCTATTTCCATCAGTTTCTGAATTGATGTTTCTCTGGAGTAGTGGAAATACCAAATGACATAGGCAACCATGTGTATCTCACAAAGGGCATCGATAATGAAGTTAGAAAGTGCTGCTTCCCGTTGAACTTTATTGGCCAATAATCATCCATTGTAACTAGAGCGGTAATGATTTTGCCTTTGCAGGTTGTGGCAAAATACTCTCAATGGTTGGGCAATGTGTAGTGATTTCTTCAGGGCTTTGTTTAGACTCTTTAGGTCAATAGATACCCTCAGATTTCACTACTATCAGACTACTCATCCATTCTGTATGAGTTATTTTTTAACTATTTTCTTCTTTTCTAGCTTTTCTACCTAGCCCTTTAGGCTGGCCTTCAGAGTACCTGAAAATTTCCTCAGAACTGGGCTGCAATCTCAACTATTTTGAGGTGATATTCTTTTGAAAGTTACCTATTAGTTGAATTCTTTGTATTCATCGATGATGCATTCCACTGTCTATGGTTTAGTTTGTTGAGACATATGACAAGTCTTATTTGGCACATTAATGGTTACCAGCTTAAGCTTCAGATGTGCTCCAGTTTTCTTGCTGTCTATGATCTGAAATTACAGATCCTCCCTTATGTCATTGTAATGGGGTTGATGCGTAACCTGTTCTCCCAGCAGGAGTACAATAGCATAATATAGTCTTAAATTTACTTCTGAGGACTTTATAGAGTCATAGACTCATGGAGGTGTAGAGCATGAAAACAGACCCTTCGGTCCAACTTGTCATGCTGACCAGATATCCCAACCCAATCTAGTCCAACCTTATAACACCTGGCCCATATCCCTTCAAACCTTTCCTATTCATATACCCGTCTAGATGCCTCTTATATGTTGCAATTGTACCAGCCTTCACCACATCTTCTGGCAGCTCATTCCATACATGTACCATCCTCTTAGTGAAAGAATTGCCCCTTAGGTCTCTTTTATATCTTTCCCCTCTTACCCTAAACATATGCCCTCTAGTTCTGGATTCCCCACCCCAGGGAAAAGACTTTGTCTATTTATCCTATCCATGCCCATCATGATTTTATAAACCTCTATAAGGTCACCCCTCAGCCTCGGATGCTCCAGAGAAAACAGCCCTAGCCTATTCAAGTTCTCCATTTAGCTCAAATCCTCCAACCCTGGCATCATCCTTGCAAATCTTTTCTGAACCCTTTCAAGTTTCACAGTATGGTCGATCAGCCAAGATCATAATGAATGGTGGTGCTGGCTCGAAGGGCCGAATGGCCTACTCCTACACCTATTGTCTATTGTCTATCACATCTTCCGATAGAAAGGAGACCAGAATTGTATGCAATATTCCAAAGGTGGCCTAACCAATATCCTGTACAGCCGCACATGACCTCCCAACTCCTGTATTCAATACTCTGACCAATAAAGGAAAGCATACCAAATGCCTTCTTCACTATCCTATTTTCCATCCTACTCCACTTTCAAGGAACTATGAACCTGCGCTACAAAATCACTTTGTTCAGCAACACCCCATAGGACCTTACCACTAAATGTATAAGCCCTGCTAAGATTTGCTTTCCCAAAATGTAGCACCTCACATTTATCTGAATTAAACTCCATCTGCCACTTCTCAGCCCATTGGCCCATCTGTTCAAGATGTTTAGATTGCCACATGGAGCCACTTTGCATAGGCCTGTGAAGGTCATAATATTGCAAGATGCACCACTGTCTGTCTGACATTTTATTTAGATTAGATTACTTTACAGTGTGGAAACCCAACAAGTCCACACTAACCCTCCAAAGATCAACCCACCCAAACCAATTACCCTACATTTACCCCTCCACCTAACACTGCAGGCAATTTAGCATGGCAAATTCACCTAATCTGCACATTTTTGGACCATGGGAGGAAACCTGAGCGCTCAGAGGAAACCCACTCAGACACAGGGAGAATGTGCAAACTCCACACAGACAGTTGCCTGAGGCGGGAATTGAACGCGGGTCTCTCGCGCTGTGAGACAGCAATGCTAACCATTGTGTCACAGTGCCATTTAGACCTGATGTTCTTCTGCAGTCTTCATTGCAACAGTCACAAATCATTTCTCACCTATTGGCTGGTCTGAGCCAAGCTGTTGTGTGGTGTATAGTGATTCATCAGAATCTCCAGCAGCCATCTTGCCAGTGGCGATCTGTAACAGCTGGCTGCGCTTGTGTTTAATCATACAATTGCGTGCAAAATGATTCTAATTTTTGTTTGCAGTGAGAATACTGAGTTTCCCGTGTCAAACACATCTTCTTCTCTTTCGCAATGTATGCACCTTGCCCTTTACTTGTGATTGTTCTGCCCTTTGTGCCTGGAGTATCTGTCAGCATAATGCAAGACTGGCCTGTTCTGCCATGAATCAGTTCTGACTGTTGATTCACAATCTCAGCACTTCTGCACAGGGCAACTGTCCACCTGAGTGTAGGTTTGTCTGCTCTCAGTTGATATACTTTTGTTTTCAATCCAATTCAAAATTTCTGACTTATTTCCAATTCAACCCTGTCTCTAAGATTAGATTAGATTACTTACAGTGTGGAAACAGACCCTCCAGCCCAACAAGTCCACACCGACCCGCCAAAGCACAACCCACCCATACCCCTACATTTACCCTTTACCTAATACTACGGGCAATTCAGCTGACCCGCACATCTTTGGACTGTGGGAGGAAACTCACGCAGACACGGGGGGAACGTGCAAACTCCACACATGTCTGTCGCCTGAGTCGGGAATTGAACCTGGGTCTCAGGCGCTGTGAGGCAGCAGTGCTAACCACTGTGCCACCATGCCGCCCACTAGCTCATCATTCAATTGTGTAAATTCATTGGTTTCTGCAAAAAAAACATTTTCCAGCCCCATTCAGTTCTTAAGAAAAGTCACATCTGAATTGAAACATTAGCACCAGTCATCTCACCACAGGTCCTTCCAGACGGATTGAGTTTCTCCAGCATTTTCTGCTTATCGTTCAAATTACCAGCATCTATCATATTTTGCTTTTATTTATAGCAGTGATTAAATTTCAGGTTAATGATCCTCCAGCAAGAGACATTTTGATGCAAGTTATTGAGCTGAAACATGAACTTGTCTGTGTCTGACCTATTCGGTGATTCCAGTATTTTCTGCAATTTAAAAAAAATATCTTGAACAATAACTAACCAGCAATACATACTCCGGTGCTAGCCCTTTAATTAGTACAAGGCAGGACTTTCATCCATCTGCAAGGAGGTGATCCATTTCATTCGGCTACCAGCCAATCATAGGTTGACAGCATTTCACACCAGCAATAAAAAGCAAGAGCTGCAGGTCGGTGAAGGAGATGGCATTCAGTTATGGTTCTGGCCATTCAGCAATGTCATGGCAGTGTATGGAGCAGTGGTTAGCACTGCTACCTCATCACGTCAGGTACCTGGGTTCAATTCTACCCTCAGGCATCTGTCTGTGTGGAGTTTGCACATTCTCCCTGTGTCTGCTTCCTCCAGGTATTCTGGTTTCCTCCCACAGTCCAAAAGTGTGCAGGTTAGGTGGATTTGCCATGGGAAATGCAGTACTACACAGCCTGGGTGAATTGCCCTTCAGAGGGTCAGCGTAGACTTGACAAGCTGAATGGCCTGACTCCACATTATGGGGATGTCTGAACCAGGCTGACAGGCCCGATGAGGAGACTTGAGACATTTTGAAGGGTATGGTGTGCAGGAGTGGCTGTGGCAACACAAAACAATAGAACTGCTAGGCTCCTATTGACAACAGGCCTCCCTACTACCTATTACGTCAAATTGGCAGCAGGATGAAGCCTTTCAATGGGCATTTATTGCCAACTTAAAAATCTTAATCAGACAACAGGTTGGTAACTTACTCAATGTCTTCTTGGTCACCCATAACATCAGGAAGAGTCAGGATGAGGCAACTAGAGGAAGCACAACAAATGACATGATGCCATAAATTATAGGTCCGTCCAGTTGTTCTCTTGCCCAGAAGTGCCACATCAAGTTCAGTGCCATGTCATTGCCCCCTGCTAATCTTCTTAACCTCTTCAAATCTCCACAGTTCAAACACTTCGATAATTTAAGTCATACTCTCTTGTGCTCCCCATTTTCCTTCACACCAAAGTTGGAGGGTACATTTTTAATTGCCCTGATTTCAGAATCTCTTTGCTCAACCTCTTTGCATCTCTAGTTCCATCTCTTCCTAATGTTTGCACTCTTTGATCAAGTATTAAACAACTGACCCCATATTGTTAGGCCTCAGTGAGGTGTCTTGAGATGTTTATCAATGCTGGAAAGTACAATGGGTCACTGCAAATTATTACTACTTCGCTTTCTTCGGTTTTGATCCAAATAAAGACAGTAGATGAGGAATTCAGAACCTTTAGTCATGCAGAACCTGAAACTTCCTACTAGCCACCTTACAGTCGCAGAAGGAAATCATTTGCAATCAACTCTTCAAATTGAAATAGCTGATTTTGCTGGGTGTGGAATTATGAATTCCCCAAATGGAAATGTGGATGATCCCAGAAAGAATATTTGAGTTGGCAGGTGAATCAGCCTCAGAAAATTTGAAACCTATTCATGTGATTTTTATTCCCCAGTACATAGCAATTCTCCCATCTGATTTCATGTCGCATTCTGCAACATCAGTTGTGAAAATCCAGAGATTTCCAGCTCATCTTAGCTCCGATGGGATTTTATCTGTAGACTCAAAATGGCCTGAAGCAAAAATGCATTCGCACAGCAGCATATTAGTCAGATCTCATGAGTGAGCAACTAATAAGATTGCTAGGAACAGAGGAACTGGAGAAGGCTATTCAGGCTCTTGAGCCTGAAATTAAATCATGGCTGCTCTGTACTTTAACTTGGTTTACCAGCTTTTGCTCTGAATTCTACATATTCCAATGATCAAATGAGGAAAAATCATTGTGCCATTCCCTACCCATTTCCCTATATTGATAAAGTATTTACTCAAGTCATTTTTTTAATCTCCTATGTATTCAGTTCCTAAGGAAATATCCAAACAATACAGTGCCTTTTCTTTCTTGTGCAATGATCTTAGCTTGATGTCCTCTGCTTACTGAATTATCAACGAACAGAATGCTTCTTCATGAACCTACCTTACCTTTCAGTCTTTTGAGAACGTCAGTCAGATCTTCTTCATTGTGATAGCCTTGTTTTCAATTTCCTTCACTTGTTTTTCAGTCCTACATGATTACAGGTGCTGAACTCCACATGAACTGTATTCACTTGAAATAAGATCAAAGAAACAAAGACACCAAAATGAAGTGGTAGTGACCATCTCCATAATCTCATCCAGTCCTGCAGTTTATAATTTTATAATACTCTTGTGAAGCATACTAGGATATCTTATTTTATTGAAAGAGCTATATAGTGTGTGTGTGTGTGTGTGTGTGTGTGTAATGTTGACGATAATTGTTTCCCAGTTTCAGTGTTCATTAATACAAATGTTTCATCTGCTATAATACCCTACTGATTCCCTCTAACATTCTCTGCATGGCATTGAATCACTTCCGAAAATTAAGTGTCCACTGTTTTGAGGCAAAAAATCTTATTGAAAACAAATACTTTCAGACTCCAGTGAGCATCTGTGGGAATTTGCTTCACTCTCAAAAATCTTTCAGTATTAACCAGTATTTTCTGAATAATTCCAATTATGTGAGACAGCATGGAGCAAGAGAATCTTTCCATTGTTTTAGAACCATATGTTGCAGCATTTTCTTGCTATCGCCTGTGCGCAGTGCAGCAAAGGATCAGTCACATAAGGCTTTAAACTCAATAGTAGGAGGGACAGTCCAGTTGCATGGAAAGTTAGAAAATCAAAGTTAAAGGAGAAGGAAGGAGTGCAGGTTAGTGATGAAGCTGATTGCTACCAGAAAGTAAAAGGAATGTGTGAATGTCAAGGAATCACCCAAGTGTAGGGAAATTTGATAAAGTGATAAACTTAAAGGCATTGTATCTGAATGCAAGAAACAGTCAGAATAAAATTAAGATGTTATTAACGCAAATAGAGACAATTGGGTAAGACTTGCTGCTGATTACTGAGTCATGGTTTCAGAGAGGCCAGGTTTAAGAATTGAAGAAAGAACATAAGAAATTGCAGCAGGGGTAGGCCATCTTGCCCATCAAGCCTGTTCCACCATTCAATAAAATCATGGCTGATCTTTTCATGGCCTCAGATCTACTTACTCACCTGCTCACTGTAACCCTTAGTTTCTCTACTGTTCAAAAATCTATCTTTGCCTTAAAAGCATTCAACGAGGCAGCCACAACTGCTTCACTGGGCAGGGAATTCCACAGATTCAAAATCTTTGGGTGAAGAAGCCCCTCCTCAACTCAGTCCTAAATCTGATTCCTCTTACATAAGAACATAAGAACTAGGAGCAGGAGTAGGCCATTTGGCCCTTCAAGCCTGCTCCACCATTCAATAAGATCATGGCTGATTTTTTTCATGGACTCAGCTCCACTTACCCATCCTCTAACAATAACCCATTAATTCTTATCTTTAAAAACATTTACTGAGGTCGGTCAACTACTTCACTAGGCAGGGAATTCCACAGATCCACAACACTCTGGGTCAAGAAGTTCCTTCTCAATTCAGTCCTAAATCTGTTTCCCCTAATTTTGAGGCTATGCCCTCTCGTCCCATTTTCACTCACCAGTGGAAACATCCTCTTGTTATGGACTAAGCCAGACCACTCAAAATATCCTAAAGCAGGCAGCCCCAGACCATAACTTTGCGATGTGTTTCGGTAAGTGCATGGTGAACATTACCCGGAGTAAGTTAGCTAGGTTGACTACTAGATTTTAAAACAGGCAAAAGTTTATTCACAAAATTACACAATGACACACAAAGAACAGAATAAAGAACCCCATCAGAACTCAGTCTATCCAAAGTAGACTGAATTATGCTGTTTTGAATAGACACAACAGTCCCAATAAGCAAACCCCTTTTAAAACCCAGTATAATTGGAACACATGCTTACAAAGTTGAAGTTGAAGGGGAGAGAGAGAGAGAGTTTCCACACAGCTCACTGTTGAACTCCTCACCAGTTCAGACTTAACTAAACTGCTCAGCTCAGCAAGAGAGCTGACCACTCCCCTTTTTTATACAGGTCACTTCTAAAAGATGACCACTTTGGCCTGAAGTCTCACCTGTTTACATATAGACAAATAGCCTCTCAAAATCCTTTTTATCTCTATACCAAGCCAGACTGATCGGAGCCTGGCCTGGTTTATTACCCCTCAGAAAATATCAAGGACAGAGTATCCTTGAACCAAGGAACAGTTTTTAGAAAAAAGAGGGAATAGCTCTGTGACACTCTCTACTTCTGTCCTATTTATTCCCTTTATAATTTGATATGTGTCTATAAGATCACCCCTCATTCTTTTAAATTTCAATGAATACAATCCCAGTCTACTCAGTCTCTCCTCATAAGCCAACCCCTCAATTTTGGAATCTACCTAATGACCCTGCTCTGCACCCCTCCTCAAGAAAGGAAAACAAAACTGCATGCAGTACTCCAGGTGTGGCCTCATAAGCACCTCATACAGCTGCAACATAACCTCCCTGCTTTTAAACTCAATCCTTTTAACAATGATGGACAAAATTACATCCAGGTGTTTCTAGGTGTAATTGAGGACACAGTACAGAGGTTCATCCCAAAGAAAAGAAAGATTATCTGGAGGCGAATTAAACAGCCATAGCTGACAAAGTAAATCAGGAAATGTATCATTGAAAAGAGAGAGCCTATAAAGTGACTAAGAGCACTGGGAAATCAGAAGATTGGGAAGACTACAAAACAAACGGAGGATAACAAAGAGAGAAATAAGGAAGGAGAGGATTAAATATGAAGGTAAGATAGCCAGTAATATTAGAAATGAGAGTGAAAGTTTATTTCAATATATAAAAAACAAACAAGAGGCAAAAGTAGAAATTGGGCCGTTCCAAACTGATGCAGAAAGGGAAGTAATGGGAGATAATGAAATAGCTGATGAACATAAGAAGTACTTTGTGTCAGTCTTCACAGTGGAAGACATGAGTAATATCACAAAAATTAAGGAGAGTCAGAAGGGAGAGTTGAGTACGATAGCCATTACAAAAGATGAAGCGCTAGAAAAGCTAAAAGGTCTAAAAATTGATAAATCTCCAGGCCCCGGTGGGCTACATCCTAGATTTCTGAGGGAGGTGGCTGAAGAAATAGCGGAGGTATTGGTTGCAGTCTTTCAAAAATCACTGGAGTCCCAGTGAAAGTCCCAGATGATTGGAAAATTGCTGTTGCAACCCCCTTGTTCAAGAAAGGATCAAGATAAAAGATGGAAAATTATAGGCCAATTAGCCTAATCTCAGTTGTAGGTAAAATTCTAGAATCCATCATTAAGAATGAGATTTCTAAATTCTTGGAACTGCAGATTAAAACAAGTCAGCATGGATTTAGAAAAGAGAGGTTGTGTCTGACAAACCTGTTAGAATTCTTTGAAGAGGTGACAAATTGGTCAGACCAGGGAAACCCAGTGGATGTCATCTACCTAGACTTCGAAAAGGCCTTTGGTCAGGTGTCTCACGGGAAGCTGCTATGTAAGGTGAGGTCCCATGGTGTTCGAGGTGAATTACTGGCATGGAGTGGATTGGCTCTCTGACAGAAGGCAGAGAGTTGAGAAAAAAGGTTCTTTTTCAGAATGGCAGCTAGTGACAAGTAGTGTCCTGCAGGGTTCAGTGTTGGGGCTGCAGTTGTTCATTTTATACATTACTGATCTGGATGAAGGGATTGGGGACATTCTGGTGAAACTCGCCGATGATACAGAGTTAGGCAGACAGGCAGGTAGTTCTGAGGAGGTGGGGAGACTGCAGAAAGATTTAGACAGTTTAGGGGAGTGGTCCAAGAAATGCCTGATGAAATTCAATGCGAGCAAATATAAGGTCTCGCTCTTTGGAAAAAAGAATACAGGCATGGACTATTTTCTAAACAGTGAGAAAATTCATAAGGCCAAAGTACAAAATGATCTGGGAGTGCTAGTCCAGGATTCTCTAAAGGTTGACTTGTAGGTTGAGTCTGTGGTTAAGAAAGCAAATGTAATGTTCTTATTTATCTCAAGAGGGTTGGAATGTAAAAGCAGCGATGTGCTACTGACACTCTATAAAGCTCTGGTTAGGCCCCATTTGGAATATTGTGTCCAGTTTGGGGCCCTGCACCTCAGGAAGGACATACTGACACTGGAGTATGTCCAGCGGAGATTCACAAGGATGATCCCTGGAGTGGTAGGCCTAATATACGATGAACAGCTGAGGATCCTGGGATTATATTCATTAGGGTTTAGAAGGTTGAGGGGAGATCTAATAGAAACTTACAAGATAATGCATGGCTTAGAAAAGTTGGATACTGGGAATTTGTTTCCATCAGGCGGGAAGACTAGGACCCGTGGGCACAGCCTTAGAATTAGAGGGGGTCAATTTAGAATGGAAATGAGGAGACATTTCTTCAGCCAGAGAGTGGTGGGCCCGTGCAATTCATTGTCAAGGAGCGCAGTAGAGGCTGGGACGTTAAATGTCTTCAAGGTAGAGATTGATAAATTCTTAATCTCGCAAGGAATTAAGGGATATGGGAGAGTGCGGGTAAGTGGCATTGAAATGCCTGTCAACCATGATTGAATGGCGGAGTGAACTCAAATGGCCTTACTTCCACTCCTATGTCTTATGGTCTTATGTCTTATGGTTTTAAAATTCCATTTGCCTTAATTATCTGTTGTACCTGCAGACCAACATTCTGTGATTTATACACAAGGACACACAGGTTCCTCTGAACAGTAGCATGCTGCAAAATCTTACCATTCAAGTTATAGTCCTTTTTAATGTTACTCCTACCAAAATAGATGATTTCACATTTATTAACATTGTAGTCCATTTGCCAGCCCTTTGCCCACTCTTTTAAACTATCTATGTCCTTTTGCAAAGTTTCACAGTACTCTGCACACTTTTCTCTATCACTCATCTTATTGTCATTCACCAACTTTGACAGATCATCAATGTAAATTGAGAATAATCCCAACACAAATCCCTGAGGCACACCACTAATCACAGATTGCCAACCAGGAAAGCACTCATATATCCCCATTCTTTACTTCCAGTGAGTTAACCAATCCTCTATTCATGCTAATACATTGCCCGTAATGCCATGCATCTTATCTTATGCAGCAGCTTTTTGTGCAACACCTTACATTTTGAAGATACCCTAGTTCTAGTTTCACCCACCAGTGAAAACAACTTCCCTGTTCCTATCCTATCTATTTCCTTCATAGCTTAATATGTTTCTGTAAGGTCCCACCTCATTCTCCTAAATTCCAATGGGTCTAGTCCCAGTCTACTCAGTATTTGAAGGCTAGGGAGGAAGGAAAAGGATGTAGTGAAGTTTTGTTAGTAAAGGAAAGATCAATGCTGCACTGAGAAATGATATAGGAACTAGTGATCAAAACTTAGAATCAATACACAAGGTAAGATCACACAGGATTGGAGGTATTTATGAGCGGATAAAGGATTGGCTAACCAACAGAAAGCAGATAGTCTGGAAAAAGTTTATTTTTCTGGTTGACAAGATGTCAAAATACAGAAGGGAGATAGAGGACTTGGTTATATGGTGCAATGAGAACAACCTGTTTCTCAACATCAGCCAAACTAAAGAACTGACCATTGACTTCAGGAAGAAAGGAGGAGAACATGCCCCCATCTACATCAACGGAACTGAGGTTGAGAGGATGGAGAGCCTCCAGTTCTTCGGAGTGACAATAACTGACAATCTGTCCTGGATTTCCCATGGAGGTGCGATGGTCAAGAAGACACAACAATGCCTCTTCTTCCTCAGGCAGCTTAGGAAATTTGGCATGTCCATTAGGACTCTCATCAACTTCTACAGATGCTGCACCATTGAAAGCATACAGTCTGGGTGCATAAAGGCAGCTGTTCTGCCCAGGATAGTAAGAAACTACAGAAGGTTGGGTGCACAGCCCAGACCATCACAGAAGCTGACCTTCCAACTATACACTGCTCATTGCCACAGAAAGGCTGCCAATATCATCAAAGACCCATCACACTCTGGTCATGATTTCCTACAACCTGTTCCGTCAGACAGAAGATACAGAAGGCTGAACACACACACACCAGCAGGTTCAGGAACAGCTTCTTCCCAGCCATTATTAGACTGATGAATGGACTCTCTGACCTCAAATAATACTGACCTTGTTGATGTTGATCTCACCTAGTGCACATCCTCTGCAATGTAAACTGCATGTATCTAAGGTTTTGCATTTTATTATCTGTACATCATTCATTATTATGATCTGCCTGTAGTGCTCATAAACAAAGCTTTTCACTGTACTTCAGTACATGTGACAATTAAACAATCAATTAATATAACTAGTAGTGTCCAACTTGGTACTCGGATCCCAACTATTTATAATCGACATCAACGGAATGGATACAGGAATAGAATGTACGATAACCAAATTTTCAGATGACACTGAAATAGGTGAGAAGGTAAGTTGCAATAAAGAAATAAGTAATTTCCAAATGGGTATGGATAGGTTGGGTAAATGGACAAAAGTTTGGCAGATGAGGTTTAACATGGGTATGTGTAAGGGTACCATTTTTTTTAGAAGTATAAAAAGGCAACTTATTATCGAAATGACGAAGAAACTTCAGAGTACTTTGGTACAGAGGGTTCGGGGTGTCCTCATGCATGAATCATAGAAAACTAGTAAGTGCGCAGAGCAGCTAATAAGAAAGGCAAATGGAATTTTTGCATTTATTCCTCAAGGAATAGTGTATAAAAGTCAGAAACTGTTGCTGCAACTGGGCGAGGCATTAGTGGAACATTGTGTATATTTTGGTCCCCTTATTTGAGGAGGGATGTAATTACTGAGGAGGCAGTTCCAAGAAGTTCATTTGATTGATTCCAGAGATGAGTGATTTGTCCCATTAAGAGAGATTAAGCAGTTTGGGCCTATACTGTCTGAATTTTAGAAGAATGAGAGGAGATTTAATTAAGGTACACAAGATGCTAAAGGGCACTGACAAAGCAAATACATAGAGAATGTTTGCCCTTGTGGGGCAATCCAGAATGAGAGGTGATTTCTTTAGAGTAAGGGGTAGCAGATTTAAACAGAGATGAGGAAAAATTAATTTTCTCAATGGTAGTGAATCTGTGGCAATCACTGTCGCGGAGTATAGTGGATGTTAGGATATTGAGTAAATTTAAGGTGGAGATAGATTTTGAATGTGTAATCAGTTGAAGAGTTACAGAGTCAAGAAGAAAATGGAGTTCAGGCTGAGATCAGATAACCATGGTTGTATCAAATGCTAGGACAGGCTTGAAAAGCTGAATTACCAACTCCTGCACCTATCTCTTATGTTCTTACATCACCTTTATTTAGAGAGTTCTGCAGTGCATGGTTGCTTCAAGAATCCATTTGCTGTTGCTTTGATATTTAAATTAATTAAACGTAGCCACTAATGGGATTTAGTAATTCCTGGCTAGCCAATCAAATATTCACAATTTTAATTAACTCCCTAGTAAAACTGAGAAAAAGAAAGCCATGTGGAATAAGGAACAACAGTCAAATGCATGTTCCAACGTTAGCTTCTGCATTTGTAATCTTAATGCAAAAATGTTGTCCTTACATGGTTAATGAAAAATCAACTAACGTAATTTCATTAATCATATTATTTTTATGGCAGTAAAGCTTGCAATCAAGCAGTCTATAATTCGTAGTGGGAAAACACTCATTAAGGCTGAGACTTCAGACTGGAGAGGTGCTAATCCTGACTTTATGTAAAAACAAACTGAAGCACTTAATTGACTCTGCTGCACCTATAATGACACGCATAAAATTAAAGGCCGAATCCGCTCATAAAGTTGTTGCTACAGCGTACCTCATTATTAAAAGCTCACTAAAACTTTCATCATAACAAACTTTATTCCTGGTTTGTCTCAAATTCAATGGAAGGTGTCAAAGGTTAATGGAATAAAAAACAAGATTCTAGCGGTAAGTTCAGACTGAAGTCATGAACATATCTCCCCTCTGCTATTAATTTTCTCTCTCTATTCATTACCAACAAAATTTTTCCAGCCCCTGAAGTGTGCATTGTATAGAAAGCTTTTAAAAGATCCTTGTCTAGACAGCATTCTTGGCTGGGACATTCAGCAGAGTTTGATGAGAACAGTGAATCTCTCATGTCTCAACTCATGGAATATGAGAGTATTTGGGGCCAGAGATGTTTTATTAAGTAAGAAACAATATAACATTCAATTGCAAAGGTGCAGTTATGCTTGATTCAGCTTATGTTCCACCCTGATAATAAGAGGCACAAGCTTAGGTCAATTCAAGATTTAAACTGACAGGCAACTTTTTGATTCATTAATGCAATGTTGGTGTCGCGGGCTGGGCTAGTATTTATTGCCTGTCCCTATTTGCTCTTGAGAATGTGGAGGTGAGCTGCCTTCTTGAACTGCTGCAGTCCATTTGGTGTAGGTGGACCTATAATTCCGTTAAGCATTGAATTCCAGAATTTTGTCCGACAACACTAAAGGAACATTGATATATTTCCACCTCAGGATGTTATGTGGCTTGGAACTGATCTTGCATGTGGTGGACTACAACAGTTGAAGGAGTAATTAGAATTAAGCAATAATTAACAGTCATGCCCATCTTCCATCAATAAATTTTTTGAAAAAACCAAGATGTTTGCCCTTAACATTTCATTTCATTTCTATTTTGGACTTTAACTGATTGGGAGTGGCACATGATAATGGTGGACCGAAGCCAATGAGACATCAGGGAAATCAATGAACAAGGCAAATCCTATCTTCTGAACCAATTATACTTAAGGATTGATGAAATAAAGAAACCAGAAGGAAGAAAATATGACACCATTTTTATGACACAAGAACGAGCCATCTGCCCATCAGGTTAATGCTGGCAATTATGATATTACCCACCTGTGCCTTGTTTTTCACCACCCTCCCCATCATTTCATCTTATCAAATAGGCCAAATGCGAGTTTCCTGATGAAGGGCTTATGCCCGAAACGTCGAATTTCCTATTCCTTGGATGCTGCCTGACCTGCTGTGCTTTAACCAGCAACACATTTTCAACTGTGATCTCCAGCATCTGCAGACCTCATTTTTTACCCAAATGCGAGTCTTGTCAAGAACAGCATGTAAAAGCAAGATTAAATTGAGAGAGAGCAGTAAAGAAGATACAGAAAGGGAAAGCAAGATAATATGGTTTAAAAGCAGTGAAGAAGAATGGATTAGTGACAGAAATGAGACTCAATAAGCTACATTGTCCTTTGTCTATGCCAGAGAGGCTGAGTGGCATTACAGGGGCATAAATCTCATCTTTAAACTTTTCTTTCAATAAGTTACAAGTCACATTATGTATGAAATTTTACAAATTTCTGTTTTATTTAAACAGGCGAGATTTCATCAAGTCAAAAGGGCCCCACAAAATGGTGCCAAATCCCTGCTTCTTCCAGCCTCATCCCCAAGCACAGCACACACCATGCTTGCTAGAGAAGGATTTGGCATGGAGAAATGGCTGGAGTGTGTGGTATGCGTGTTCACTGTTCACAGAGGCATTTGTATAAGTAAGGGTGCTGCTGCTTTCAAACACATATTATTTTCATGTATGGGATTTCCAAAACATGACTTGTGTGCTTCAGAAACTTGAGCAACTTGTGTGGTGCAGTGGTTAACACTACTGCCTCACAAGGTCAGGGACCTGGATTTGATTTCACCCTCAGGCGACTGTCTGAATGGAGTTGTACATTTTCCTGATGTCTGCATGGGTTTTCTCCCACCGTCCAAAAATGTGCAGGCTAGATTGATTGGCCATGGTGAGTTTCCCATAATGTCCAGGGATGAGCTGGCCAGGTAGATTGGCCATGCTAAGTTTCCCATAATGTCAGGGATAGGCAGGCTAGGTGGATTAGCCATGGCAAATGCAGAGTTATAGGGTACGGGGGGCGGGTGTGGGTGGGTGGGATGCTCTTCAGAGGTTTGGTGTGGACTTGATGGCCTGCTTCCACACTCTAGGGTTTCTGTGAAAGTGACTAAAGTTGCTAGAGTTATAGAGTCCTATAGCACGGAGACAGGCCCTTTGGCCCAAACAGGTCCATGCTAACAAAAATGTCCATCCCATTTCCCTGCACTTGGCCAATGTCCTTCTAATCCTTTTCTATCCATGTATTTGTCCAAATGCCTTTTAAATATTGTTAACATACCCTCCTCCATCACTCCTGCTGGCAGCTCATTCCATATGCGTACTACCCTCTGTGTAAAAACATTGCCCCTCAGGTTTCCTTTTATTCTTTCCTCTCTAACCTTAAATGGATGCTCTCCAGTCCTTGATTCCCCAATCCTGGGGAAAAGGCTGGGTGCATTCAGTGTACCTGAATACCAAGGTCCCTCTGTTCCTTAAGGTCATATTATTCACCATAAAGCCCCCACCTTGAATTGACTTTCTAAAGTGCAAGATGTCACACTTATCTATATTAAACTTCATATACCATTTCTTGGCCCACTTCCCCACCTGATCAAGGTCCTGCTGCAATTTCTGATAATCTTCCACACTATCCACCAAAGCACCTATTTTAGTGTCATTAGCAAACTCACTAATCATGCCTTATACACTCTCATCCAAATCATTGATATTGATAACAAACAGCAATTGGCCTAGCACTGACCCCTGAGGCACTCCAATAGTCACAGGCCTCCAGTCCTTCTGCTATTACCCTCTGCTTCCTACCATCAAGCCAATTGTGTATCCAATTTGCCAGCTACGCCGTATTCCATGCAATCTAACCTTCCAGAGCAGTCTCCTATATGGAACCATTCAAAGACCTTGCTGAAATCCACATAGACTACGTCTACCACCCTGCCCTTGTCAACCCTCCTGATCACTGCATTAAAGAACTCTAACAAATTTGTGCATCATGATCTCCCACTCACAAAGCCATGCTAACTACCCCTAATCAAACCCTGCCATTCCAAATGCATGTACATCTTATCTCTCAGAATCTTCTCAAGTAACTTACCCATCACAGATGTTAAGCTTACTGGTCTATAGTTTCCAGGCTTTTCTTTGCAGCCCTTCTTGATAATGGCACAACATTTGCTATCCTCCAGTCTTCCAGGACTTCACCCATGGCTAACGATGATGCAAAACTATCAGCCAGGGCACCTACAATCTCTTCCCAACCTCTTGTAGAGTTCTTGGATATATCTGAATATATCTTGGATTTTCCAAGAGATTTATCCACCTTAAATATTTTAATACATCCAACACCTCCTCTACTGTGATTTGGACTGTTCCCAAGATATCAGCACCAACTTGCACAAGTTCCCAAGTCTCATGTCTTTCTCCATGGTAAACACAGGACAAATTTCATTGAGAACCTTGCCCATTTCCTACGGTTCTACACTGACATGTCCACTTTGGTCGTGGAGGGGCCCTATTCTCTCTCTATTATTATTTTTCCTTTAATATACTTAAAGTACATTTTTGGATTCACCCTAATCTTCTCAGCCAAGGCTATCTCATGCCACCTTTTTGCCCTCCTGATTTTGTTCTTCAGTAAACTCCTGTATTCTCTGTATTCCTCCAAGAATTCCCTTGATCCCAGCTGCCTATACGTGAGCCATGTCTCCTTTTTTTCTGGTCAAAGCCTCAATATCACTTGTCATCCAAGGTTCTCTATTCCTGCCAACCTTGCCCGTCAGTCTCACAGGAACATATAGACCTTGAACTCTACCTATCTCACTTTTAAAGACCTCACACTTGCTAGAGGTCCCTTTGCCTGCAAACAAACTACTCCAATCAACTCCTGCAAGCTCCTGTCCAATTCCATCAAAATTTGCCTTGCTCCAGTTTTGTCCCTTCCCATAACTGTTTTAAATTAAATAGGACTATGGTCACTGGCCCCAAAGTGCTCCCCCTGCTGTCACCTCAGTCGCCTGTCCTGCCCTATTTCCCAAGAGCAGGTTCAGTTTTGCCTGTAGGACTCTCTATATAGTCCTTGAGGAAATGTTCCTGTTCGCACTTAACAAATTCCACCCCATATAAGCCTTTAATGCTCTCTCAGCCCTAGTCTATGCTAAGAAAATTAAAACTCCCCACTATGACAACCCTCTTGCTCCTGCAAGTCTCCCAATTTCCATGTATTTTTGTTCCTCTAATTCCAGTTGACTATTTAGGGTCTATACTGCAATAACATCACCATCCCCTTCGTATTTCTTAGCTCCATTCACAAAACCTCACTGGGTGATCCTTCAGTTATTTTGTTTTATCTCTGATTACTACTGTGATACCCACCTTAATCAAAAATTGTAACTCCCCTTCCCCTCCTTCCACTACCTCTGTCCCACCTAAAGCACTTTTACCCTGGCACAATAATCTACCAGTCCTGTCCCTCCCTTAACCATGTTTCTATTATGGCTGTATTATCCCAGTCCCACGTATCTATCCACACCCTGGGTTCATCAGCCTTACCTGCCAGCATTCTTGCATTGAAAAAAATGCAATTTAATCCAACAGGAATTCCTTGCTCTCTGTCATGTTCCAGCCTGACCTGCCTCTTCAGCTTACTACTTCTGATTACAGTATCTCCCTCAAGCCTCACAATTACGTCCTTGCTGTTGAGGATCCCACCCCCTGCCAATCTAGTATAAACCCTCCCTTGTAGTACCAGCAAACATGGCAGTCAAGATATTGGTCCCCCTCCAGTTCTGGGGTGTAACCCGTCCCTCTTGAAAGATCGCAAAGATCGAAAAATCAGAATCCCTGCCACCTTTAACAATTCTTTAGCCATGCATTCACCTGCCATATCTTCCTGTTCTTATCTGCACTAGCACATGGCACTGGAAGTAATCCAGAGATTATGAACAAGGAGGTCCTGGTATTTATGTTTATGCCTAGCTCTCGATAAACACTCTGCAGGACCTATTTCTACCTATGCCGTTTGTGCCAACATGCACAATGACTTCTGCCTGCTCACCCTCCCCTTTGAATTTTGTGGAGAAATTGAATAACCTTTGAACAGAACAAGGTATTTCTTTCAGTGTGGTCTGGTGTCCTTTCAGAGAGAATAGGTGCACTTTCAGATTGTTTAAATTAGAAATGCATGTGCATAATGAGTGGATATATTCAGTGGAAAGGTCAAGCCGTCAAAAATCCCAAATTTTTTTGATGGCGGACAAGTCAGATCTTCAGTTTCAAAAAGCATTGGTGCTTACAATTTCACTGACTATTCAAATAAATCGGAGGACTATAATGATAGCTTAGCATTGCATGACTGAGTCCACAACCTATCATTATCACTGGGGGGACATTATGTGTTGACAGTTTGATTGAGAGTACCAATGGATATGAATTCTTTGATGTGGGGAAAACTTGAAGGAAATACTTGTTTTTATAACAAATTAATCAGTTGTAGGAATTTAAATGCATTTTCTTTGTGAATCATAATGAGCATTTTTTAAAAAAAACTAATCATTAGACACTCAAAGGTTGACCCATGGTGAATACTGAGTAAGTTGGTATTGTAGATAGAACAGAAAATAATAATGGAGGAGGGTCATGGGTTGAGACGAGTTGGTATTAATTTGGTACACAGGCCATAAAGGGATATTAAGGGGTTTGTAAAGAGGAGAGAGTTGCGTGGAGAGATTGATGGTCATGGGTAGTGGGTAAATGGTTATAGGGTTGCATGGAGCTTAAAGGAAGCTTGAAGGTTGTGGAGAGACAAAAAGTGATAAAATTCACATTGATCAGGTTTGGAGCATATGAGGGGAAAGGGTTGGAGGCCTTCTTTTTTTGGTCTTTTATATTGGGCCTCTTAAACATTCTACCTCTCCATCCAACTATCCCTATTATTGCCTCTGAACCCTTACTTTATGCAATATTTCTAATACCTTCCAGCCTCACAGACTCCATTAAAAAAACAAAAGGAACGTCTCAGCAAATTCAGGGGACTGGTGCTGATGAACTTTCTTTCCCCAATGTACTTCTCCACCCACAGTTGCAATGATTTTTTTTTACTTATCTGCGTATGTAGAGAATCTAATAGGTGGTTGCAGTTTCAACTGGTAGAATTAAGGCAGCATGGTGGCTCAGTGGTTAACCCTGCCGCTTGACAACTTCAGGGAGCTAGGTCTGATTCAACCCTCAGGTTGTGTGGAGTTTGAGCATCTCCCCGTGTCTGCGTGGGTTTCCTCCAAGTGCTCTGGTTTCCTCCTACTGTCCAAAGATGTGCGGCATTGGTGGATTGGCCATGCTAATTTGTCCCATATGTCTAAGGATTTGCAAGATAGGTGGATTAGCTGTGGGAAATAGACAATAGACAATAGACAATAGGTGCAGGAGTAGGCCATTCAGCCCTTCGAGTCTGCAACGCCATTCAATATGATCATGGCTGATCATTCCTAATTAGTATCCTTTTCCTGCCTTATCTCCATAACCCTTGATTCCACTATGTTTGAGAGCTCTATCCAACTCTTTCTTAACTGAATCCAAAGACTGGGCCTCCACTGCCCTCTGGGGCAGAGCATTCCACACAGCCACCACTCTCTGGGTGAAGAAGTTTCTCCTCATCTCTGTCCTAAATGGTCTACCCCATATTTTTAAGCTGTGTCCTCTGGTTCGGCACTCACCCACCAGCAGAAACATGCTTCTTGCCTCCAGAGTGTCCAATCCTTTCATAATCTTATATGTCTCAATCAGATCCCCCTTCAGTCTTCTAAACTCAAGGGTATACAAGCCCAGTCGCTTCGGTCTTTCAGTGTAAGGTAATCCCTCCATTCCAGGAATTGACCTCGTGAACCTACGCTGCACTCCCTCAATAGACAGAATGTGTAACCTCAAATATGTAGGTTACAGGGATGGGGTAGGGATGTGGGTCTTGGTGGGATATTCTTCAGAGGGTCAGTGTCAACTCATTGGGCCAAATGGCCTGTTTCCAATAACTAATAGTCTTGCTTTGCCAATGGTTATTTTTTGTTTATTTGCAGAAAATTGTAGTTCTTGTTATGTACAGAAACTTGCTCAGTAGTAATCTGATTCCATTAAACAGGTAAAGTGGAGACTCTACATCCTTTGATTAAATTATTATCATTTGTGACAACACAGGAATTGTGGGGCTCAAGTATCAGCACACCTTCCAAAGTATCTTTGCGTTCCTGTTTCACAATGCCCTAAGAAGTAGGAATATGAGTGAGCAGGTTGGCCCGTCAAGTTTGTTCTAGCATTTTAAAAAAAGTCATGGCCCAACTTTAAAAGTTATTCCACTTCTAAGCCAAACTTCTGATTCCCTTGATCCTTAAACAAAGCTATTAATTTCAGTTGCAAATTTACTCATGGGAGCAAGTGAGGACTGATGAAGGGCTCCTGCCTGAAATGTCGATTTTCCTGCTCCTTGGATGCTGCCTCACCTGCTGTGCTTTTCCAGCACCACACTCTCAACTCAAATTTACTCACAACTGAGCATCCACAGCCTTCTCAGGTAATAAATTCCCTCTTAGAGAAGATTTTCCTCTACTCAGTGCTAAATAGCAAACACCTATTGATGAAAATCCCTTATTCTAGATTTTCCAGTGGGGGGAAGCAGTCTGTAAGCATTTACCGTGGCAAGTGCTCCAAAAATTTCTATCTCTCCTCTCTCAATTTTTTGTGTCTTTTCCATTCAGCTTCTCCCACCTTAATCTTTCTCAATTTTGTAGCGGTGGCAGCTGGAAGATGGTATAAAATTATGTAGGGCCAGGGGATGGCCATTCACACACTCAAACATATTCTGTCATTCAGTTCGACCATGGCTAATTTGTACTTTTCATCTTCATTTATGTGCTTTGGCTTCCTTACCTTTAATTGTCTTATGTTAACATGAAGGGACGAGTCAGTCTTTGGGTGAGGCCTGAGATAAACCATCTGATTCTTGGTACATGCAGAATCATAGAACACAGAACATTTGACAGAGCGGCGAGGAGAGAAGGTGGAGTGAAGTAAAGGCTACTGGGAAGGGTAAGTTTTCCCACTTAAAAAGGGACATACCTTGGGAGACAGGCCTCCATTTTGACAGAGCGGCAAGGAGAAAAGGTGGAGTGAGGGCTGCCAGGAAAGGTATGTTTTCCCACTTAAAAAGGGACTTACCTCCGGAGTCGGGCCTCCATTTGAGGGCTGCCAGGAAAGGTGTGTTTTCCCACTTAAAAAGGGACTTACCTCCGGAGTCGGGCCTCCATTTGAGGGCTGCCAGGAAAGGTGTGTTTTCCCACTTAAAAAGGGACTTACCTCCGGAGTCGGGCCTCCATTTGAGGGCTGCCAGGAAAGGTGTGTTTTCCCACTTAAAAAGGGACTTACCTCCGGAGTCGGGCCTCCATTTGACAGAGCGGCAAGGAGAGAAGTGGAGTGAAGCAAGCGAGGGCTGCCGGGAAAGGTAAGTTTTCCCATTTAAAAAGGGACTTACCTTGGGAGCCGGGCCTCCATTTTGACAGAGCGGTGAGGAGAGAAGGTGGAGTGAAGTGAGGGCTGCTGGGAAGGTAAAAGCTTAATTTATATTTGGGCAGTGGCTAAAACCGAGATACTACACGTGTAGTATCTCCCTCCCACCCCCCTCTTCTAACCGGAAGATAAAGACTCAGTAAGGTAAGGCTTTTATTTTTTTCTTTATCTTTCTTTTTCATATATTTAAGTACATTGTTTGGATTTAGTTAGTTCATATAAAGCTAAGCTTACAAAGGCAGAGGACCTCTGACCCATGGCATGTGCCTCTTGCTTGATGTGGGAGCTCAGGGAAGTGGCTGATGTCCCTGACTCTTTCACTTGCAAGAAATGTGTCCAGCTGCAGCTTTTATTTGACTGCATGACAGCTCTGGAGCTGCGGATGGACTCACTGTGGAGCATTTGCGATGTTAAGGAGGTCTTGGATAGCACGTTTAGTGAGCTGGTCACACCGCAGGTTAGGTGCTGAGGGCGATAGTGAATGGGAGACAGAAAAAGAGTAGGAAGGCAGTGCGGGTGTGCTCTGCGGTCATCTCCCTCCAAAACAGGTATAACGTTTTGGATACTATTGGAGGAGATGGCTCACCAGGGGAGGGCAGCAGTTGTCAGGATCATGGCACCATGGCGGGCACTGTGTTCAGAAGGGCGGGAAAAAGACTCATAGGGCCATAGTCATTGGGGATTCTATTGTGAGGGGAGTAGATAGGCAGTTCTGTGGCCGAAAATGGGACTCTTGGATGGTATATTGCCTCCCAGGTGCTCGGGTTAGGCATGTCACCGATCGGCTGCAGAGCATTCTAAAAGGGAAGGGTGAACAGCCAGTTGTCTTGGTGCATATGGGCACCAACGATATAATTAGGAAATGAGATGAGGTCTTGAAAGAAGAATTCAGGGAGCTAGGAGAGAAGTTAAAGAGAAGCACCTCAAAGGTAGTGATCTAGGGACTACTACCAGTGCCACATGCTAGCCGCCATAGAAATGAAAAAATAGGCAGGATGAACATGTGGCGAGAGGGATGGTGTAGGAGGGAGGGGTTCAGATTTGTTGGACATTGGGACCAGTTCTGGGGAAGGTGGGACTGTTACAATATGGACGGTCTACATCTGAACCAGACTGGAACCAATGTCCTTGGGGGAGTTTTTGCTTCTCCAGTTGGGGAGTTTTTAAACTAATTTGGCAGGGGACTGGGAACCAGAAAACAAGTAGGGCAGTGAGGTGGAGACTGGAGCATTAATAAAGTGAAGAGTAGGCAGAGAGCAGATGAGCGCAAAAAAACTGGTGGCATGAAATGTGTGTAAGGCTTATGAACTTAGGGCATGGATTGGTGCCGAGGAGTATGATGTTATTGCAATCACAGAGACTTGGTTGAAGGAAAAGCATGATGATTGACAATTAAATGTTCCAGGATATAGATGCTTTAGACAGGACAAGGAGGGAAGTAGAAGTGAGGGGGTGGAGTTGAATTACTGGGCAAGGACGATATCATGGCTGTGCTAAAGGAGCACACTATGGAGGTCTTGGGTAGTGAGGCATTATGTGTGGAGCTGAGAAATAGGGAGGGTGCAGTCACACTGTTGGGGCTGTATTACAGGTCTCCCAATAGTGAGTGTGAGGTAGAAGAACAAATAGGTAAACAGATTATGGAAAGATGTAGAGGCAATAGGGTAGTGGTGATGGGAGTTTTTAATTTTCCGAACATTGACTGGGATGCACTTAACGTCAAAGGTCTGGATGGGGTAGAATGTGTATGAAGCTTCCAGGAGAGTTTTCTAGAGCAGTATGTCAATAGTCCGATGAGGGAAGGGACCATATTGGACCTGGTACTGGGGAACGAACCAGGACAGGTGGTAGACATTGCAGTGGAGGATTTCTTTGGGAACAGTGACCACAATTCTGTAAATTTTAAAATATTCGTAGATAAAGAAGAGAATGGTCCGAAGGGAAGAGTACTAAACTGGGCAAGACCAATTATATCAAAATTAGACAGGAGCTGGGAAATGTGGATTGGACACAGCTATTTGAAGGTAAGTCCACATTTGAGATGTGGGAGGCTTTCAAAGATAAGTTAACGGTAGTGCAGGATAGACATGTCCCATTGAAGGCAAAGGATAGGAAGGGCAAGATTTGTGAGCCATTGATGATAGGAGAAATGGTACGACTAGCCAAGAGGAAAAGGGAAGCATACTAGGGGCTGAGGGCATTCTAGCGAAGTTTGCCGATGATATGAAGTTAGGTGGACATGCAGGTAGTACTGAGGAAGTGGGGAGGCTGCAGAAGGATCTAGACAGTTTGGGAGAGTGGCCCAGGAAATGGCTGATGGAATTCAATGTGAGCAAATGCGAGGTCTTGCACTTTGGAAAAAAGAATAAAAACGTAGGCTACTTTCTAAACGGTGAGAAAATTCTTAAAACCAAAGTACAAAGGGATCTGGGAATGCTAGTCGAGGATTCTCTAAAGGTAAACATGCAGGTTGAGTCCGTGATTAAGAAAGCGAATGCAATGTTGTCATTTATCTCAAGAGGGTTGGAATATAAAAGCACTGTTGTGCTACTGAGACTTTATAAAGCTCTGGTGAGGCCCCCTTTGGAGTACTGTGTCCAGTTTTGGTCCCCACACCTCAGGAAGGACACGCTGGCAGTGGAGCGTGTCCAGCGGAGATTCACACGGATGATCCCTGGAATGGTAGGTCTAACATACGAGGAACGGCTGAGGATCCTGGGATTGTATTGTTGGAGTTTAGAAAATTAAGGGGAGATTTAATAGAAACGTACAAGATAATATATGGCTTGGAAAGGGTGGACGCTAGGAAATTGTTTCCGTTAGGCGAGGAGACTAGGACCCATGGACACAGCCTTAGAATTAGAGGGGGTCAATTCAGAACAGAAATACGGAGACATTTCTTCAGCCAGAGAGTGGTGGGCCTATGGAATTCATTACCGCAGAGTGCAGTGGAGGCCGTGACGCTAAATGTCTTCAAGGCAGGGATTGATAAATTCTTGATGTCACAAGGAATTAAGGGCTATGGGGAGAATGCTGGTAAGTGGAGTTGAAATGCCCATCAGCCACGATTGAATGGCGGAATGGACTTGATGGGCAAAATGGCCTTACTTCCACTCCTATGTCTTATGGTCTTATGGTCTTATTCATAAGGTCTAGGCAGCTAAGAACAGAACAGGTCCAGGAAGAATATCGGAAGAGTAGGACAAGTCTTAAATGAGGAATCAAGTGGGCTAAAAGGGTCATGAGATAGTATTAGCAAGCAGAATTAAGGAGAATCTCAAAGTATTTTATTCTTATATAATAAGCAAGTGGGTAACTAGAGAAATAATTGGTCAACTAAAGGACAACGAAGGAAGGCTCTGTGTCGAACTTAAGAGAATTGGTAAGATTCTGAATGATTACTTTGCATCAGTGTTCACTGAGGAAAGGAACATGATGAATGTTGAGATTAGAGATAAAAGTTTGATTAGTCTGGATCATGGGTAGGCTAGAGGTTATTAAGGTGGAAAAATCCCCAGGACTGGATGGGATCTATCCCAGTTTACTGAGGGAGGCGAGTGAGGAAATAGCTGGGGCCCTGACAGATATCTTTGTGGCATCCTTAAATACTGGTGAGGTGCCGGAGGACTGGATGGTTGCTCATGTTGTCCCCCTGTACAAGAAGGGTAGTAGGGATATTCCGGGTAACTACAGACCAGTGAGTCTGATGTCGGTAGTGGGAAAGTTGCTGGAGAATGTACTGAGGGATAGGATCTATTTATATTTAGAAAAGAATGGGCTTATCAGTGATAGACAACATGGTTTTGTGCGAAGGAGATCGTGCCTTACCATCTTACTAGATTTCTTCAAGGAAGTGACCAAGTTAATAGATGAAGGAAGGGGTGTTGATGTCATATACATGGACTTTAGTAAGACGTTTGATAAGGTTCCTCATGGTAGACTAATGGAGAAAGTGAAGCCACATGGTGTGCAGGGTGTTGTAGCTAGGTGGATAAAAAACTGGTTGAGCAGCAGAAGACAGAAAATAGTAGTTGAAGGGAGTTTCTCAAACTGGAGAAAGGTGACCAGTGGTGTTTCACAGGGGTCAGTATTGGGGCCACTGTTGTTTGTAATGGACATAAATGATCTGGAAGTGGGCACTGTTGGTATGATCAGCAAGTTTGCAGATGACACAAAGATTGGTGGAGTAGCAGAAAGCATAAGGGACTGCCAGAGAATACAGGCGGATATAGATAGATTGGAGAGTTGGGCGGAAAAGTGGCAGATGGACTTCAATCCAGACAAATGTGAGGTGATGCATTTAGGCAAGACTAATTCTAGAACAAGTTATACAATGAACGGAAGAGCCTTAGGAAAAGTTGATGGGCAGAGAGAGATCTGGGAGTGCAGGTCCATTGTACCCTGAAGGTTGCTGCACAGGTGGATGGAGTGGTCAAGAAGGCATATAGTATGCTTGCCTTCATTGGATGGGTTATTGAGTATAAGAGCTGGCAAGTCATGTTAACATTGTTCAAGACATTGGTTCGGCCGCATTTAGAATACTGTGTACAGTTCTGGGCGCCACATTACCAAAAGGATGTGGATGCTTTGGAGAGGGTGCTGAGTAGATTTACGAGGATGTTGCCTGGTATGGAAGGTGCTAGCTATGAAGAGCAGTTGAGTAGGTTAAGTTTATTTTCATTAGAAAAAGGTAGATTGAGGGGGGAACGTTATTGAGGTTTACAAAATCATGAAGGGTATAGACAGAGAGGATAGAAACAAGCTTTTTCCCCAGAGTGAAGGATTCAATAACGAGGGGTCACAATTTCAAGGTGAGAGGTGGAAAGTTTAAGGGGGATACATGTGGCGAGTACTTCACACTGAAGGTGGTGGGCGTTTGGAATGCATTGCCAGCAGAGGTGGTAGAGGCAGGCATGGTAGATTCATTTAAGATGCGTCCGGATAAATGCATGAGTAGGTGGGGAGTAGAGGGATACAGATGCTTAGGAATTGACCGACAGGTTTAGACAGGACATTTGGATCGGCTCAGGCTTGAAGGGCCGAAGGGTCTGTTCTGGAGCTGTTAATTCTTTTTGTTCTTAATACAGCACAGAACAGGCCCTTCGGCCCTCGATATTGCACCAACTTATGAACTCATCCCCCTGCACTATCCCATCATCATCCATGTTCTTATCCAAGGATTATTTAAATCTCCCTAATGTGGCTGAGTTAACTATATTGGCAGGCAGGGCATTCCACGTCCTTACCACTCTCTGAGTTAAGAACCTGCCTCTGACATCTGTTGTAAATCTATCACCTCTCAATTTGTAGTTATGCCCCCTCGTACAAGCCAAGGTCATCATCCTAGGAAAAAGACTTTCACTATCTACCCTATCTAATCATCTGATTATCTTGTACGTCTCTATCAAATCCCCTCTTAGCCTTCTTCTTTCCAATGAGAACTGACCCAAGTCTCTCAGCCTTTCCTCATAAGAACCTCCCTCCAGACCAGGCAACGTCCTGGTAAATCTCCTCTGCACCTTTTCCAATGCTTCCACATCCTTCCTGAAATATGGCGACCAGAACTGTACACAATATTCCAAGTGCAGCCACACTAGCGTTTTGAATAGTTGCATCATGACATCACAGCTCCGCAATGTAATCCCTCTACCAATAAAACCAACACACCGTAAGCCTTCTTGACAGCACTTATCAACCTGGGTGGCAACTTTTTGGGATCTTTGTACATGGACCCAGTATTCTGCCTTCCTGTTATTCTTCCCAATGTGAATCACCTCACATTTAGCTGCATTGAACTCCATTTGCCACCTCTCAGCCCAATTCTGCAGTTGATCCAAGTCCCCCTGCAATCTGCAACATTCTTCCACACTGTCCACTACTCCACCGAATTTAGTGTCAACTGCAACTTACTACCATTCACATCTAAGTCATTTATAAAGATGACAAACAGAAATGGTCCCTAAACAGATCCTTGTGGCACACCACTAGTAACCGGACTCCAGGCTGAATATTTTCCATCAATCATCACTCACTGCCTTCTTTCAGAAAGCCAGTTTCTAATCCAAACTGCTAAGTCACCCTCAATCCTATGCCTCTGCATTTTCTCCAACAGCATACAATGTGGAACTTTATCAAAGGCTTTACTGAAGTCCATGTACACCATGTCAACTGCCCTACCCTCATCCTCATGCTTGGTCACTTTCTTAAAAAACTCAATGATGTTTGTGAAATACGACCTGCCCTTGACGAAACCATGTTGACTATCTGAAATCAAATTGTTGCTTGTTAGATGATTATAAATCCTGTCTCTTATAATCCTTTCTAAACCTTTTCCTACAACAGAAGTAAGGCTCACTGGTCTATAATTACCTGGGTCATCTCTACTGCCCATGAATAAGGGCACAACATTTGCAATCCTCCAGTCCTCTGGTACTCAACCTGTAGACAATGATGACTCAAAGATCAAAGCCAAAGGCTCTGCTATCTCCTCCCTAACTTTCCAAAGAATCCTTGGATAAATCCCACCCGGCCCAGAATACTTGTCTACTTTCACTTTTTTAGAATTGATAACACCTCTTCAAAACTAACCTCAATCCTTTCTAGTCTAATATCTCACCTCATTCTCCTCCTCCACAATATTCTCCTTTTCCTGAATCAAAACCGATGAGAAATATTCGATTAGCACCTCTCCGATTTCCACAGGATCCACACACAACTTCCCACTTCTATCTTTGACTGGCCCTATTCCTACATAGCCATCCTTTTATTCCTCACATACCTATAGAAAGCTTTAAGGTTCTCCTTTATTCTACCTGCTAAACACTGCTCATGTCCACTCTTTGCTTTTCATAACGCTCTCTTTAAATCCTTCCTTGCTCATCTGTAACTCTCCATTGCCTCATCTGAACCATCTCGTCTCATTGTCACATAAGCTTCCTTTTTCCACTTAACAAGAGATGTAATGTGAGTAAACTGTGGTTCCCTTACCTTATTCCTCCCTGCGTGACAGGGACATACCTATTAAGGACATGCAATATCTATTCCTTAAAGCAGCTCCACATTTCGATTGTCCCCATCCCCAGCATTTTGCGACCCCATTCTTCACATCCTAAGTCTTGCCCCATCGATAACTCTTGACCTGTGGTGTGTACCAATCCCTTTCCATTGCTAAACTAAACATATTCTGGGTAATCCAAGATGGAGGATGGGAAAAATTTCTGGCTGTAACAGCTGCTCATTTTTTGAGGTAATTTAGGTGTTGGAGGTGATTTCCTCGAATTCCAGGAGCAGCTGTTACTGTTTTATATGCTGTTGCATTGTTTTGGAACTTTGGAAAAACAAAGTCTAAACAAAAGCAGTTTTAAAAGGGAGAAGAGCAGACAATGGAAGTACATGGTGAGGTCAGTGCAGGAGAGAGAGAAAGAGAGAGAGAACCTGCACAGTTACTGTCTTTGCTGTTTTGAATTCATGTATCGTTGGACTTCAGAGTGCGTCTGGGAAAATTAACAAACAGTGAAATTCACAATTAATCTTGGAGGAACCGGTTTGGACAAAGTTCACAGCACAGAATCAGATAAGTTAATCATTGTTTTAAGTGTGTCCAATAGAAAGGCTGCAGTAGTGAGTAGAGTGGGTTCTTTCTTGATTATATGTTTTTGGAGATATGTCTCTTGATTAAACTTAAAATATAAGCCATAACTATTAATTTAACCTGGGTCAGTGTTTTGTAGAGGAATAAGACGGTGTTATTTTCTGGGTCTGTACATTGTGAAGGAGCAAAAATGGCCTTTAGTACAATATGTTTAGATTAGATTACTTACAGTGTGGAAACAGGCCCTTTGGCCTAACAAGTGCACATGGACCCGCAAAAGCACGACCCACCCAGACCCCTACACCTAACACTACAGGCAATTTAGTATGGCCAATTCACCTAACCTACACATTTTTGGAGTTTGGGAGGAAACCGGAACACAAGGAGAAAACCCACGCAGACACGGGGAGAATGTGCAAACTCCACACAATCAGTTGCCTGAGGTGGGAATTGAACTCAGGTCACTGGGACTGTGAGGCAGCAGTGCTAACCACTGTACCACCGTGCCATCCATAGCTTCTTGTCAGATGTGGGAGTTTAAAAAGAGCTCAAGGGTTACTGCGGATTATATCTGCCATAAATGCTGTTGGATGCAAATCTTATCAGATCGAATGGATTGGTTGGAAAGACAGTTAGAAGCAATGAGGAATTGGAACAGCAACAGTATGTGACGGATGGCAGTTATAGGAAGAGGGGAATGTCTCAGATACAGTTACATAGATGGGTTAACTCCAGGAAGTGTAAGAGAGGTAGGCACCTAGGGCAGGAGTCTTTTGTGGATATACCCATTTCAAATAGGTATGCTGTTTTGGAAGATGTAGGGGGTGATAGATTCTCAGGGGAACATAGCACGAACAGCCAAGTTTCTGATATTGAGACTGGCTCTAATGCAACGAGGGGTACGGCGGCTTCCAGGAAATCAATTGTGTCAGGGGATTCTCTAGTCTGAGGTACAGACAGACATTTCTGTGGCCAGCAGAGAAACAGCAGAATGATGTGTTGCTTCCCCGGTGCCAGGATCAAGGATGTCTCAGAGAGGGTGCAGAATGTTCTCATGGGGGAGAGGGGCCAGCAGGAGGTCATTATCCACATTGGAACCAATGACATAGGACATGAAAAGGTTGAGATTCTGAAGGGAGATTACAGAGAGTTAGGCAGAAATTTAAAAAGGAGGTCCTCGAGAGTTGTAATATCTGGATTACTCCCAGTGTTATGAGCTAGTGAAAGCAGGAATAGGAGGATAGAGCAGATGAATGCATGGCTGAGGAGCTGGTGTTTGGGAGAAGGATTCACATTTTTGGATCACTGGAATCTCTTTTGGGGTAGAAATGACCTGTACAAGAAGGACGGATTGCACCTAAATTGGAAGGGGGCTAATATACTGGCAGGGAGATTTGCTAGAGCTGCTCAGGAGGATTTAATCTAGTAAGGTGGAGGGAGGGGGTTGGGTGATAGTGAGGAAAGAGATCAATCTGAAGCTGGTACAGTTGAGAACAGAAGTGAGTCAGTCAGGGCAGGCAGGGACAAGGTAGGACTAATAAATTAAACTGCATTTATTTCAATGCAAGGGGCATAACAGGGAAGGCAGATGAACTCAGGGCATGGTTAGGAACATGGGACTGGGATATCATAGCAATTACAGAAACATGGCTCAGGGATGGGCAGGACTGGCAGCTTAATGTTCCTGGATACAAATGCTACAGGAAGTATAGAAAGGGAGGCAAGAGAGGAGGGGGAGTGGCATTTTTGATAAGGGATAGCATTACAGCTGTGCAGAGGGAGGATATTCCCAGAAATACATCCAGGGAAGTTATTTGGGTGGAACTGAGAAATAAGAAAGCGATGATCACCTTATTGGGATTGTATTATAGACCCCCTAATAGTCAGAGGGAAAGTGAGAAACAAACTTGTAAGGAGATCTCAACTGTAAGAATAATAGGGTCGGTTATAGTAGGGGATTTTAACTTTCTAAACATCGACTGCGACTACCACAGTGTTAAGGGTTTAGATGGAGAGGAATTTGTTAAGTGTGTACAAGAACATTTTCTGATTCAGTATGTGGATATACCTACTAGAGAAGGTGCAAAACTTGACCTACTCTTGGGAAAAAAGCAAGGCAGGTGACTGAGGTGTCAGTGAGGGAGCACTTTGGGGCCAGCAACCATAATTCTATTCGATTTAAAATACTGATGGAAAAGGATAGACCAGATCTAAAAATTGAAGTTCTAAAGTGGAGAAAGGCCAATTTTGACAGTATTAGGCAAGAACTTTCGAAAGCTGATTGGGGGCAGATGTTCACAGGCAAAGGGACGGCTGGAATATGGGAAGCCTTCAGAAATGAATTAACGAGAATCCAGAAAAAGTATATTCCTGTCAGGGTGAAAGGAAAGGCTGGTAGGTATAGGGAATGCTGGATGACTAAAGAAATTGAGGGTTTGGTTAAGAAAAAGAAGGAAGCATATATAAGGTACAGACAGGTAAGATCAAGTGAATCCTTAGAAGAGTATAAAGGAAATAGGAATATCAATAAAAGGGAAATCAGGAGGGCAAAAAGGGGACATGAGATAGCTTTGGCAAATAGAATTAAGGAGTATCCAAAGGGTTTTTACAAATACATTAAGGACAAAAAGGTAATTCGGGAGAGAATAGGGCCCCTCAAAGGTCAGCAAGGCGGCCTTTGGGGGAGATACTAAATGAGAATTTTGCATCAGTATTTACTGTGGAAAAGGATATGGAAGATATGGACTGTAGGGAAATAGATGGTGACATCTTGCAAAATGTCCAGATTACAGAGGAGGAAGTGCAGGATGTCTTGAAATGCATAAAGGTGGATAAATCCCAAGAACCAGATCAGGTGTACCCGAGAACTCTGTGGAAAGCTAGAGAAGTGATTGCTGGGCCTCTTACTGAGATATTTGTATCATCGATAGTCACAAGTGAGATGCCAGAAGACTGGAGGTTGGCAAATGTGGTGCCACTATTTAAGAAGGATGATAAGAACAAGCCAGGGAACTACAGACCAGTTAGCCTGACCTCGGTGGTGGGCAAGTTGTTGGAGGGAATCCTGAGGGACAGGATGTACATGTATTTGGAAAGGCAAGGACTGACTTGGAATAGTCATGGGTTTGTGAATGGGAAATCATGTCTCACAAACTCGATTGAGTTTTTTTGAAGAAGTAACAAAGAGGATTGATGAGGGCAGAACGGTAGATGTGATCTATATGGACGTTCAACAAGGTTCCCCATGGGAGACTGATTAGCAAGGTTAGGTTTCATGGAATACATTTAGATACAGAACTCACTCAAAAGTAGAAGACAGAGGGTGGTAGTGGAGAGTTGTTTTACAGACTGGAGGCCTGTGACCAATGGAGTGCCACAAGGATTGGTGCTGGGTCCTCTACTTTTTGTCATTTACATAAATGATTTGGATGTGAGCATTAGAGGTACAGTTAGTAAGTTTGCAGATGACACCAAAATTGGGGGTGTAGTGCACAGTGAAGAGGGTTACCTCAGATTACAACAGGATCTGGACCAGATGGCCCAATGGGCTGAGAAGTGGCAGATGGAGTTTAATTCAGATAAATGCAAGGTGCTGCATTTTGGGAAAGCAAATCTTAGCAGGACTTATACATTTACTGGTAAGGCCCTAGGGAGTGTTGCTGAACAAAGAGATCTTGGAGTGCAGCTGGAGGATTTGAGCTGTAGGGAGAGGCTGAACAGGCTAGGGTTGTTTTTTCCTGGAGCGTCAGAAGCTGAGGGATGACCTTATAGAGGTTTACAAAGTTATGAGGGGCATGGTTTGGGTAAATAGGCAATGTCTTTTCCCTGGGGTGGGGGAGTCCAGAACTAGAGGGCATAGTTTTAGGGTGAGACGGGAAAGATATAAAAGAGACCTAAGGGGCTACGTTTTCACACAGAGGGTGGTACGGGTATGGAATGAGCTACCAGAGGAAGTGGTGGAGGTTGGTACAATTGCAACATTTAAGAGGCATTTGGATGGGTCTATGGATAGGAAGGATTTGGAGGGATATGGGCCAGGTGCTGGCAGGTGGGACTAGTTTGGGTTGGGATATCTGGTCGGCATGCACAGGTTGGACCGAAGGGTCTGTTTCCATGCTGTACATCTCTATGACTCTATGATAATGACTCTATGAATTATGCTCACTTTCTCTAAAGTGTTCACATACCACTAAATCAAACACCTGGCCTGGTTCATTGCCAAGCACCAGATCCAGTGTGGCCTCTCCTCTTGTCGGCCCTTCGACATACTGTGTCAGGAAACCCTCCTGTACACACTGGACAAAAACTGATCCATCCGACGTACTAGAGTTATAGCATTTCCAGTCAATGTTGGGGATGTTAAAGTCTCCCATAATGACCACCCTGTTCCTCTCCCTCCTACCCAGAATCATTTTGCTAATCTTCTCCTCCACCTCCCAAACTCTGCAGAGGCCATAAAAAACACCCGGTAGTGTGACCTCTTCTCACCTGTTTCTAACCTCAGCCCGTACTGCCTCAGTAGATGAGTCCTCATCAAAAGTTCTTTCAGCCACCCATTATATAATCCTTGACGAACAAGGCCACACCTCCTCCTCTTTTACCGCCTTTCATGTTCTTAATGAAGGAACTAAACCCTGGAACCTGCAACATCCATTCCTCAACCTGCTCTATCCATGTCTCCAAAATGGCCACAACATCGAAGTCTCAGGTTTCTATCCATGCTGCAAGCTCACCTACCTTATTTCGGATACTTCTGGTGTTGAAGTAAACACACTTCAAACCCTCTTTCTGTGCCAACACATTCCTGTGACTGTGAAATCCTGTCTATGCCCTCTCTACTCTCATCCCCCTGTGCACTGCAACTACATCTCAGGTTCCCATCCCCCTGCTGAACTAGTTTAAACCCACTCGAATAGCACCAGCAAACTTCCCATTCAGGGTATTTGTACCCCTCTGGTTCAAATGAAGACTGTCTTGTTTGTAGAGGTCTCACCTTCCCCAGAATCCTACTCTTCATCTAATCATTAATGTTTTCCCTGTCACTCTGGCAAGTATAACTGAAGACAGGAACTGGGGGGCTACATAGAAAAAAGAAGCTGTGACTCAAAATAGTACTATACAGCCATTTGTCCTAACTGAGATAACAATTTGTTTACAGTTTCACATGATATTGTAGGTGGCACGGTGGCTAGCACGGCTGCTTCATAGCACCAGGGACCCGGTTCAATTCCAGCCTTGGGCAACTGTCTGTGTGGAGTTTGCACATTCTCCCTTTGTCTGTGTGGGTTTACTGCGGGCACTCTGGTTTCTTCCCACAATCCAAAGATGTGCAGGTTAGGTAAATTGGCCATGTTAAATTGCCCGTAGTGTTCAGTAACATGTAGGTGAGGTGCATTAGCCAGGGGTAAATGTACATTAATGGGTTTGGATGGGATAAACTTTGGAGGAACGGAGTAAATTTGTTGGGCTGAACAGCCTGTTTCCACAGTGTTGGGCTTCTATTCCACATGGAAGGTTCAGCTGGAGAAAATAGTGGAACTGATTAAGCAGAGGTAATTGCAAAAAAAAAACTTCAACTCAGTAATGAATGTTTTAATTGCAAATCGTTCTCTGATTTGTATCATGTTGAACAGTGGATATCCACTCTGTGTGGAGTGAACTAATTAAAATGTTACGTCTTTAACTAATAAGGACCAAAATAAGGTGAAGGGATTTGAGAGTTCTACCTGCTACACAGCTTTGGGAATGGCAACTGCTGAAATCACTGAAGAGAATGGTGATTTCCTGTAACATAGCTGGGGTAAACCATTTTATCAGCGCAGTTGTAGTGTCAAGTGAAATACCCTTATTGTTCATATGGTATATATGAAAAGGTCTCAAAAAAAGAAAGACATGGAACGTGATAAGTTCTTGGGAATCCAGTGGATTTTCAGTTTGCCCATCCCCTTTTTCACAGGTTAAATATCCTAATAAAAGATGCATGGGTGAGGGTGATGAAGACACTAAAACTATACATGAAATCAGTGAGAAATGAGATACCTGTAAATGATATAGAAAGACATCTTCATGGTCTGTATGGGTCCTCCATTAAGCAAGAAAATTAATAAAGTGGAGGGTCAAATACTATGCAGGAGGGGAGCATGGATTTAAGGTGTGGGACAGGAGATTTAGAGGAATTTTAAGATGACTTTTTTCTATCTAGAAGTGGGCATCAGGAATTCACTTCCTGAAGCAGTGGTAAAGATGGGAACCATCACAACCTTAATAATATTTAGGTGAACACTTAAAGCAACTAAGCATATAAGGCATGGGCCAGGTGTTAGGAAATGGGATTAAAGTAGTCAGGTTCTTGACAACTGACACAAATATAATGAAGGGATGTGTGCTGTAGCACTCTATATTTCTATACATTTTAGCAATTAACTTGAATTTTTTTTTTCTTGCACTTTGTAGTGACTACTAGATTTAACCAGTCCACTGTACACCTACTAGCCAGGGACCTATGGGCCATTGTCAATCCCGTGGGGAGTTACACAAAGAGCTGTAAGAATTGCAAGAGCTGTACAAGTTTCAGTGAGAAGCCAAATCACTCCTTGTTTCAGGCTGTCTGGCTAAGCTGTGTAAGAAAGTGGGCAACAATCAATCCTGGGTTTCAGCCACGGAAGGTCAAGGGGTCTTTACGGGGGGGAGGGGAGTGCAACTGTGGAAATTAATTTTGGGGATTGGAGTAAGGATGCTGGAATGCAAAGGGGATTACGCATGTGAAGAGGAATCTCATTTATAAAGGGGAGAGACAATAGATCATAGAAAAGAAAGGAGTAACATGAAAGGGATAGGGAGCTATCAATAGTAAGCACCAACCTGACTTTGACTGGGGAGTAGTGCAGTACAAGATCAGTCATGCTACTTGACATGCTGGTTCTCAGTGAGTCTCTCTCTCTCTCACTGCAACCCCCAGATCATCTCCTCTGCCCTGAAGCTCTTCAGCCACATCCTGAAACAGACTCGCTCCACCCTCCTCTCCGACCTATTACCATTACCCCCATCTCCATTCACCTATCGTACTCTCAGCTACCTTCTCCCCAGTCCCAGCCCCCTCCCACTTATCTCTCCACCCCAGAGGCTCCCAGCCTCATTGCTGATGAAGGGCTTTTCCCCAAAATATCAATTTTCCTGCTCCTCGGATGCTGCCTGACCTGCAGTGCTTTTCCAGCATCACACTCTCGACTCTAATTGCCAACATCTGCAGTCCTTAGTTACGCCATGCTGGCAGGGTAAACAGGACAAATGAATATTTAGATCAGATTTACATTTTAGATTTGGGGTTGGGTGAGGACATGAGAACGTTCAAATCCAGTGTTGTTGATGGTCAAGGCTACCAGGAAGGGAACATGCATGTTTAGATGATCACTAATGAGTAAGAGGCTGAGCCTGAAATGCACTGTATGAACTGCAACTACTACTTCCTTCCATGATTCATGCAATCATCGAGCACACTTTCAGCCCACTGAGTCTGCACTGACTTGTGAGAAACACCTGACCTTCAATCTAATCCCATTTACCAGACTTGGCCCATAGCCTTGAGTGTTGAGATGTACCAAGTGCTCATCCAAATCCTTTTTGAAGAATGTGAGGCAACTCACCTCTACTACCCTCCAGCCAGCATATTCCGGACCGTCACCACCCTCTGGAGTTTTTTTTCTCACAGTTCCCCAAATCAACAGACCTTCACCTTGAACTTGCATCCCTTTGAACAGCTGCTCCTTATCCACTCTGTCCATTATAATCTTATATTCCTCCTTTCTAAACAACAAGTGCACACGAGAGATGAAAATTACTGAGACGACACCCGGAGTGGGAATGGTAAGTGTTTCATTCTGTGAGGGAAGAACTTCAATTACAAGAGATTTGCAGCTCTTCAAATGCCGGCAGCATGACGCAGACATCTATGCAGTAAATCTGAAAGACAACTACAGGCATTACATGCTAATGTAACCTTAAACATTAACTTACAGTGTGGAGTCCAGATCCAGACTTCAAACACACTTGACCATTTTATTCAACATTAAAAGTAAATTCCACAAATTGCTGTGAGGCAGAAGCAATGGGTTATCACCTGGAAATATTGACCCTAGTTGTCAAAGATACAAACATCTCTATATTGCCGATATACTTGCACATGGTTCAGGAGATAGTCACTTCAACCTTAGTGCATCAGAACTCATGTGTGTTGAAGAAGGCTGGGATCTATACTTTTAATGTTGTAGTTGCAACTGGACAGCAACACACACACACGCACACTATTGGCCTGCAGAGAAGGATATCTGTTCACCTTAACTACATGTGACTCCAGACCCAAATGAACCCAGATTTCCTTCTGGGAAATTAAAGATGGGCAATAAATGCTGGCCTAACCAGCAATGTCCACATCTCAAGATTTAATTTTTAAAAATTAAGCTAGTCCTCTCCACCAATATTTCACAGGTTCAAGGTGGTATGATTACAGGGTGATTTATCAAATTCTTATTGGGGAAAGAGTATAAATGGATTGGCATGCCAAGGAAATTGAAAAGGTAAAAATACCTTAGCTGCTCAAAAAAACTGTGATATTAAAATCTGTAGATACCTGTATATTTATTCTTCACAAGGGGCAATCTGAGGTATGTTTGCACATGGAAAGTTTTGTGGGTAAATGTTAGGTTTGAGAAAACATACATTCATCAAAGTATGTTGCTGGGCTAAGGTTGAGCACTCACCTATCTGAATTAAAGGAAATTTTGTAAAGAAAAGAGATCTTCCAAAAGAAAATGACTTGCAATTATTGCATTGTTTACAAAACAAAATGCTTGAACCAAGTAATTATTGAAGATCCTTAAAGTGGGTTGTTTGATGATATGAGGGATTATAATAACATTTTTTAAAATTGATATTTGGTGGGGTCATTTTGTGATTACATACCTTTTCTTTATTTAATGAAACAAGGGGAATGTGGAAGGTTGGTTGTATCATAGGAATATGAGAAAAACAATTATAAAAAAGCATTTTCTTTAACTAGTTTTATTCAACCATTCTTTCTGTATCTTCAAATGTTTAGTTTAAAGAAAAGAAGGGAGCTCATTAACATGGCAAGTAATTAAATGAGTCATTGTGGTTTATTGAATTATTATATTCTGGTAAGAATATAAAATGGAAATACAGGGCACTGATATTGAGAAGGAGTTGTAAGACTGAGTAACTAATAAACTTCACAAAGGACGAGGTCTTGTTTTCTGTTTCAACGACTGGCTTGTATCTGATCTGAAACTATCAGCTGTCCTTTTACAACAATCTTTGCCCAGAGAAGGTCATACCTTTGAAGAAGTGTGGTGAGATGGTTGAAATGTCAAAGGGGGAGGGGAGTGTCAAGACTTTGGGTGGAATGTCAGGTACTGAATGGGGGAGGAGGTTAGGGACTTGATGAGGAGATTAGGGAGAATCAAGGATGCTGGAAATAATATCCTTCAATTTTAATAAGGGTGCGAAGGAAGACAAATCTCTGAATTTGACAGTGCAAATGGAGAAGATATTAAAGGGCTCAAAGAATTCTTGGTTTCATTAATAAAAGTGCAGCGTTCAAAAACCGGGAGCTATGCCAAACCTTACGAGTTAGGCTTCAGTGCAGCACTCTGTCCAATCCTGGGTATCACATGTTACAAAGAATATCAAGGCCTTGGAGAGAGTGCAGAGGAGATTTACAAGAATGATACCAGAAAAGAAGGCCTTCAATCATATGTAGTGACTAGCTGAAGGATCAGTAACCAGAAGACACAGACCAAAGGGAATTGGCAAATGAATCGGAGGTAACACGAGAAAATGTTTTTGTTCTATAGTAAATCCTATAATCTGGAACTCGGGTCTCAAAGGGTGCGGAAGCAAATTCAATAGCAACTTTCATCAGGGAATTTGATAAATACTTGAAGGGAAATAAATTGCAGGGGCATAAGGAAAGGGGTGAGATTTATTGGTATTGGATAGGCACAATGATTTGCACCAAGATCGAAGAGAGATCGGATCACCTGAAAAGAAGCCTTATTGTGACAACTGAAACTCATAACCATCGGTGCTGGCAAAAAAATATTTGAACACATCACTCTTTTTACTTTTGCCTGTGTGTTGGAAACATTTAAATGTGGGCTATCTCTGCAACCCTATAGCTTTACATTAGAGAAGAGTATCACAGAAACGTAACAGAAAAGGAAGCTAAAGTATTATTATGCATTTACGCATGCAAATGCCCTTTAGATGTAATTAGGTATTGATTAAACCCTTGCCTTGTAGTCTTGCATTATGTACAAGAAAGGCATTCAAATCTTTAAGATAGAAATAAAATGCAACTAGCCTCTTAAAGTGTTTTGTAACAGGGACACTTGAAAATGAACACATTTTACTTATTAAAGTAATTGATTTTGCTGGTGTGGATGATTATAGGTTTGCAAATGGGTACAAACATTCTGAGTGCTGAACTGTCAACAGGATTCAAGCACATCTCATATTCATCAACTCTTATGTTATGGTCTCACTTTCTTCCTCTCTGAGCTCATCATTCCACTTTTGCTCCATCTCAGGGGAGTTATTAGTTTCGTTTGATTCTGTGTGCACATTTAAGTGTCTTAAAAGGCATTGACGTGAACCAGATGACATTGTTGTCAAGTCATCTATTTTAATTATCTTTCCCACATCCTTTCCTGAGAGCTTTAACTTCGCAAAGTTGAAGCCTCATAAATCATTAGCTGCCTTTGTCTCACTCCTTCACTTGAGTGGGCATAGACACACACATTTGCAAGTTTTATCAGGATTAGTAGATACAGTACTCATTATCTCAAACTATTAAAGGTTGTGTTGGAAGAGACATGCTGGGTCTAAATCTGCATTAACCTTTGGTCTGAAAAGGTGTTTGCTGAAATGCCAGGGACAATTAAAAACATTTTGCAAACCGCCCATTCAGGGGATTGGTAGTGAAGACAACTGGATTATAATTGCAGTTCCTAGCCACTAATTATACTAAAATGCATGACCTTCCTGGTAAGAAGACTGTTTAGATACTCATTTTGAGAAATTACTCTCAATAGTTGACTCCAGTTATGAATTGGAGTGCACTGGTAAGTGGCTGGAAATTTCTGGCTCCTGAGTGGAAAGCCCAGCATGAAAAGACACATCTGGCTCACCTTTTATATCCTCGAGAAATCCAAGGGCTTTCAGAACCCTGCTGTCTGTGTATTTACTTGCACCAAGAACCTGACCTCCATTCTGTCTGCACGCATTAATTGGCTCCCTGTCAAGCAACACCTTTATTTTAAAGTTCTAGCTCTTATTTTCTGATTCTCACATTGTATCCTCACACTCTATCACTATAACCTTGCCAACTTCCCAACACTGAGAAATCTATACATGATTCTAGCTTTTTAATCCTCCCCAACTTCAATTGTCATCATTGACACGTCTGCCTTCAGCTTTCTGCAGGCAAAAGTGAGAACTGCCAATGCTGGAGGTCAGAGTCAAGATTAGAGTGATGCTGGAAAAGCATAGCAGGTCAGGCAACATCTAAGGAGCAGGCATATCTATGTTTCGGGCAAAAGCCCTTCAGCTTTCTGCACTCTGGAACTCTCTCATTAAAACTCTTCAAAACCCATTGGCACTCTCCTTTTTAAAAAATTCCTCAACATCAACACTTTGACCAAGCTTTTGGTTATACACACTGTAATAACACCTCATGGGTGAGAGAAGTTTTGTAATTACTGTGCTGAGTGAGACCACACTGAAGTACTTTGTTCAATCTTCTTCCCCTATAGAGCAATATGCTTAAATTGGAGGCAATTCATAGAAAGTTCACTAGATTGATTCCTGGGATCAAGACAATGTTTTCTGAGGGAAGGTCAAATAAGTTAGCCTCTACTCATTGGAGTTTTAGAAGAATAAGGTGTGATCTTATTGATGAATGGTGATGACAGGGTAGATATTGAGAGATCCCTAATGGCGGGGTAGGGGAGTGGAATCTAGAACTAGGGCACATAGTTTCAGGGTAAGGAGTGATACATTTAAGATAGAAATATAGAGGCATTTATTTTCTCAGGATTACTTTGTAATCCCCTCCTGGAGAGCTGTGGAAATAGTCAGTGAATATATTCAAGACTGAGATGGGTAGAATTATAGTAACTGAATTATAGCAACTGTTAAGGATTATTATTTACTGGCAGGATAGTAAAGGTCAAGATCAGATCGGCCACATTGTTACTGAATGGCAGAGCAAGCCTGAGGGACAAACTTTTGCTTCTTATATTCACACGTGCTTTTCATGCTGTCAAGTACACCGGGATGGTTTTATTACATTATTGGGAGTAATATTTCATGTCATTTAAGATGTGGTGTAAAAATAAGTAAAAATGACAGGCAAGGAAAGCCTACTGGTCCATCAAGCCCACATAAAGATGGCTGGAATATTGTTGGCTGAATACTTCTCAGGTGCTGCAGTCATGTAATCTCAAAGAAAAACAGAAAACCACCAATAAATGCGATAAAACAGTTTCTCCACAATATTCCTCTCAACACCAGGCCATGAGTTTGAGTGTGTCAGAAGTTTAATGGTAATTGGGAGCAGGAAGGCGTAAGTCCCATACAGTAGATGAGTTTAGAAAGGGCATTACAGCAGATAGGATTGTTTGGAAAAGCGTTGAAGGTTGAGGAATAGATTGTCTTAATCTTAGTTACAGAAAAATTCTCTTTCAATTAGAACATACCGTAGGACACTTTTTAAAAAAAATTGTTTTGAGTCGATTTGTTATTATTGTCATATGTACCTAGGTACAGTGAAAAGTTTTGTGTTGTGTGCAGTACAGACAGATCATACCATGCATAGTGCATGAAGGTAATAGAGCAGACCAAAAAATACAATGTTATGGTTGCAGAGAAGGATGGGATATCAGCATGAGAATAAGTGGAAAGAAGACTTGCACAAATGGTACATGGAACCAGCCTGTCACTGAAGAGACCAGAAGTGGTGGAAAAAGTTTGGGAAAATTAATTAAAAGTAAATGAGTTTGATTCAACATAGAAAGAGTTTTGGAACCAGTCTGCTTTATTAAATAAATTATCATAGTGTTTACCAAATAATGTAGAAATACTGCTAAAAATCTGGCCTGATCAATTCAACTTTTGGGGATGACTTGTAATTATTGTCATGTATGCAGCCAAGGATGAGAATCAAATTTCACCTGCACCTGACAAGTTGCATGGTGAATAGCAGGCCACACAGACCAGATAAGCTTATAGATCAGCTGTGTTATAAGGCATTGTTTTTATTCCATAACTGATCTGCCAACAACAGCGAATCCTAACACATTTCACAAGAGAAAATGCATTTCTTTCTGAAACATTACCGACAAGAGAGTCAGATCAGACAAGAGAGGAAATGACCTGCCCGGAGAATTGATGGTGAGATGCACTGCGTGCTTCCTTTGTGTCAGACACAGCACAGGAGGATTGTCCATTCAATCCAGATAACTGCACTATTCACAGTGTTCAGTCACTCACTACTTCCACTATCCATCTTCCTTTCTCACTGTCACCACGATCTTTCCTTCGTCCTCACAAATTTACTTTAGCCTCTGTTCAGTACACTAACATCACTAACAGAGCAGATTCTCCCTCAAGCCCACAAGTAAATACTGTCTCAGTAGTGTACAGTATATGCTCAAGTCGATGGAATGATGAGACCTTCTGACCTAGAAGCCACAATACTACCTACTGAGTAGCTGGGCCTGTTGATGGGACATGAACTGGAAAAGAAGGTCTTTTGCACCCTACTGGCACACTCATTTATCAATCTAAATTGTATAGGAGATTTTCCAGTCTGCAGTATGGAAATTGACAATGCAACCAAGCTGATCCATGCTCCAAAAGAACCTCCTACCACTTCTGTTAATCAAACCATATGTCTTCTATTCCTTTCTCCTTCATATGCGTATCTATGCTATTCACCTCAACTATCCCATAAGTTTCACATTATATCCACTTGATGGATAAACAAAATTCTTCTGAATTTTCTACTGGTTTTACTATCGATTCTTATTTATATCATCCATAGTTATGTTCCCTTCCACAAATGGAAACTTTGGATTAGATGTTAGCAGGCATCTTGAAGAAATCTGAGAAGTAGGTGATGAATTTATGTTGTTAGCAAGCGAAGGCTTCAAGCAGGGTCACAAGTGTCTTCGCCTTGCCACAGAAGATTAGTGGTGACAGGATTTTTGTGGCCGGTAACTAATACAGCAACTAATTTCCCTAATGAGGACTACCTCCCACTCTCTGTGTTATTATTGGTGTAGGTTGGGCCCCTGCTGTGCAAGGGAGACAGTCAGACACGTCCTAATGTACTCCCAACTAGTTCCTAGAGAGGGCCTCCATCAATACCACTCCCTAGCCTCTGTAGTGGTCCCCTGACAGCAATGGCATCCCCTACAGGGAAGGTGCCAGTGATGGAATAGGCCCCACCATCCCCAGTTGTTGGTGCATGCCTTTCTGATCCAACTTACTCAAAGATACCAAAGTCTCACATCCTCATCCTGGAGCCTTGGCAGTTCTGGGTGCCATGCTGATGCCCTCAGTTGGGTGGTACTCTCATGCCACCTTTTTGATACTACCATCAACAAAATGATCCTGGAGGGTCCTCCTACCCGAGCATGGAGTCAGCTCCAGCTATAGTTCTTGAGGCAAGATATCTGCCATGGTAGCAAAAAAAGATTAGCCTGTCTTTTCTACATCTAGTTTATAGAATTTTTATCCTAACCTGCAACACTCTTATGCACCTCCTTGTCTCCATCTGCTGATCAATGCAGGTCTTATCCCTTGGTCAAAGAAAATAGAAACTTCTTTCCATTTCTATCTCAGCACTAGAACAGGCAAACTGGTTGCAGGCTACAGAAGATTGTATATCAGATTTAGATAAAAAGAAATGGTTTGGGCTCCCACTTAAGAAGATGCAGTCTTACAGTGTAAAGGTACACTTTAGCACTTCAGTCTTTTGCCTCATTTATTTTCTCTAATTCTATTATGCCACCTTAATGTTCCTCTCCTTTTTGCTTTACTTTATTACTATCATAGTTGACCGTTACGTTGATAATCCGCTTCTAAATGTTAAAGGTTTCTACAATGAGCAAAATATTTTGAGTGACAAGCAATTTCTGTTCAGCCCTCACTCTTAACAGAACTGCACTTGAGCTATAACAATAATAACAGGTATAATGATAAGTGACTGTTATTATTAATGACCAACGTCCCACAACCTCATTCAGCCCCCACACTCCACCCCACACCAGCTGCATGATGCAAACAAAAAATGAATGGTCTGGGTTAACATTTAATTCACATGCCACCTTCGCAGGACAGATCCTGTGAGGTTGCTACTGTATTTACTGCTTTGGTTTGTACGGTAAATTGACAGCCAGTGCATTATGAGCTTCCCATCAGCCAATGTCTGACACATTCTTCTGCAGAATGAGATGAGAAACAAAAGGTGGCTGCAAGCCTTCACAGTAGCGTATATGCCGATCAAACTCAGCAACCAACTTCCTACAGTACTTGACAGAGCTTATTGCTGACTCCAATTAAGGTGACTTGAAGGATGCACACCATGTACCCAGGGATGAGGAGAGGCACTGATTGTATCTCATCATTCTGATACTGACAGTTGGGCCACTGTCTGGAGCTAAATCAACAAGGAGAGTATGCTTCTTTTAAGTTTGGATCAGTCACAGAGTTCACTCTAAGTCAGAAGTTCATACATTCAAGCACACAAACTGAAACAGGAGTGGGAGAGTAGAGATGGTGGAATAATTGCAATATCACTGAGCTGGTAGTTCAGCGATCCATGGAAACACTCATGGGTGTAAGGGTTCAAATCACATAGCAGCTGGCCAATTTGGAGTATGAAGCTAGTCTCAGTAATGGTGGCCTAGGCAACTAACATTCATTATTGTAAAGATCTATCGCATTCACTAACACCCATCAGGTACCCTATTACTATTACTCAGTCTGATCTATATGTAACTCTAAAAACCACAGTACTCTTAAATCACGTAGCAAGCTGCTCAACTCAACAGTAATATGAAGTAGGCAATAAATGCTGTTCTTGCCAAAAATTAAAGATTTCTCTGCAAAAACAAAATAAAGCATGCCAACAGCGAGGGAATGCTAACTTGTTGGAGGTGTTGTTTTTAAGGTTATGAAGGCACCTCTGACAGGACAATACTTCTTTTGTGTTCCACTGGAATATCAGTCAAACTCAAGTCTCCAAAGTGGGACTTAAACCCACAACCTTCTAAATCACAGGTAAGAGTGACTTTGATCTTGCGCAGGGAATTAAATCATTGCATGTATGCTGATAGAGCTAGAATGCACTTGTATGAACAATTGCACCTCTTATTTAATGAAACACCCCATTCCAAAATTGTCAAACTTATATTTCCAACATTGTAGAAACAGTGAATAAGCTACAGAAAATTAGAAAATGCACGTTGTTCACGGCTTTGCAATCACCTTGTAGCACGCATTCAACTTTTCTAAAAACAGTCCACACAGTCACTTCCACAATACAAAACTAATAAAGAAATCATTATAGTTAATCTCTTCATGCAGCATTTTCTTCAACATAAAATCACTTTGAAATGAAATCCTTGCCTCAGAAGTTTAATGATTTTGTCTTCAGACTCTTCCAGTAAAAAAAACACAATCTTCCCACTGAAACCCAGAGGCTGTGTCAAAAAAAAATCAATGATCTCAGACAAACTGCTTCGACTTTCTAAGCTGTTCAAAGCAGTATCCATCCATGTTCTGAAGGTCATATGATGTTATGTTTAGCAATGACAGGGTGGGTTAGGAGTGAATTGTGGGGGGTGGAGTGTTGATGTTGGGGGAATGCAGGTGGAATTCTGAACATGTCAGAGTTATTGCGTATTGGAAATCAAATAGAATCAGAACTGTCACAAGGGGAAATTCGTGAAGGAATCAATTTACAGATCAGAAATGGGTCATAAAATGTGCTTTTTTTGTCTTCCTCGCTCAATAACATCAAGCTTTTTTTCGAGTGGATTTTCAAATGATGGTTCATGGAATCATGCAATTCAAAAGGAGGCCATTTGGTTCATCATTCTCATGCTGTGCATTGAAATAGAACACAGCAACAGGAGCAGGTTCAGACCATTCAAGTCTTCGATAAAAATCATTGCTTATTTGGCTGCATCTGAACACCAGATTCTAGTCTGCTCCTCGTAACTCTTGACTCCAATTAGTCTCACTCTATCTTGCTGTTTTGTCACGACCCTACAATTTTTCCCTTCAAGTATTCATCTAATTGACTTCTGAGAGTTATTGAACTTGATTCCACTGCCTTTTCACCCTGCACATTCCAGTCTGTGTGAAAAGTTCATGATTATCTGTTTCGCCGGTTTGTCAGAGGAGGCCTTTTAATGGAAATGGCAGGACAGAGCAGTTTCCCCAGGAGTTTCCAAATAAAGAAGAGAGTGCACCTTTTATAACTTCAGGACATAAAGTTCTTCTTAATCAATGAAATACTTCACTGCTATAATGTAGGAAACAATGCAACCAATTTTCAGATAGTAATCCTCCACAAACAGCAAATTATTATGATGACAAATACATGCGCTTCACTGCTCTTGATTGAGGGAAAAATATTGACCAGGCCTTGATTAGGTCTGCTCTTCTTCAAAATATCTGCATGGAATCTTATACGTCTACCCAAAAACGCAGTTAGGCAGCATGCCTCATCCTTGGATACAGAAATGTTGCTGGATGACTGGAGAATTTTACAATGTTTCTTTTAAAAAAGGAGGTATAGACCTGGCCAGTCAGATGTTAAATGCAGAGCAAAATCAGATCAGAGAAATATGAGTTAACAAAGCCAATGTGAATTGAAAGCAAATTCTGTTTAACTAACCTGACCACATGCTTTGATAGAATTCATGGAAGATATTGATGTTCTTACTTAGTGATGCAATCCTTGAACAATTCTGAAATAAAAGAGACTCAATGGACTCAGAGTCTACTTTCCAATGAATCAGCATTCTATTTCTCCTGCAATATAAATTGTTTTTCCATTTGAAGTTTGGTATTCTTGCATCTGTCCTGATGAGTACACAATGGACACAATTTCAGATAATGGACGGAAAGCAGAGATCAGGGTTCAATTAAAAAAAAGAATTGCAGATGCTGAAAATCCAAAACAAAAACAGAAATAACTATTACTACTCTACCTGTACGTAACTATTGAGTTCATCACTTTCATTTGATTCTTTACAACTTCCTTTGTTGTTGTGAATCTCTGAATGTAAAACATGGGCAGCACAGTGACACAGTGGTCAGCACTGCTGCCTCATAGTGCCAGAGACCCGGGTTCAATTCCTGCCTCAGGCAACTGTCTGTGTGGAGTTTGCACATTCTCCCCATGTCTGCGTGGGTTTCCTCCGGGTGCTCTGGTTTCCTCCCACAGTCCAAAAATGTGCAGATTAGGTGAATTTGCCATGCTAAATTGCCCCTAGTGTTAGATGAAGGGGACTGGGTCTGGGTGGGTTGCTCTTCAGAGGGTCGGTGTGGACTTGTTGGGCCGAAGGGTCTGTTTACACACTGTAAGTAATCTAATCAATATGTACAAACCTAACCTTTCCACTATCAAACATCTTGACCAACTATATTTTAGGGCTAAATATTTGTGTGAGTCTCCCTGGTAGCCACTTATGATGGCATTATTTAACTTTTCCTTCCGATTCAAGTTCAGAATTCATTCTCTCCCTCAACTACTATTACAGTTCTTTATCCCTGGATTCTTTGTCTTCTACTGATGGTGCTAAATATGGTTTCAGCAATTAAAACTTTATTATAAGCTGTTTCCAAAAAAAACAATTCAGTTGTTGATCTGACAATGTTTGTGTGACTTGTGTTACAATAAACAAACAAAGAAACGAACAATTTGTGGTTCAATGTCAAATGATGTTTCTTCCAATTTGTCTCGAGCATACATTTAATAAGAGTGCACTTAACAGTTTGTACTGAGTGCTCTGCAACTCCAATTGAAGCAGGGTGATGCAATGGAAATCAAATGCATTTCACTCGGGCAATTTTCATGGATTTTGCAAATTTTCTGAAAAATGCTGAGATCCATCGTCAGATGCAATTTCCTCTGGGAACCCAAAAGCAAGAAAGCTATGAGAAATATCGAGTGCTATGCTTGTTGTTCTTTGGAAACCCCTTAACCAATTGGAGTAGCAATCACTATGATTAACCATTGCCGTTCAAATTCTACAAAACTTATATGCAGCTTCCACCACACTGTAGCAGGCCGTTTCCATCATTTCAAAGGTACCAATGGTAGCATTTTTTCTTTAGGTTGACATACTCCACGCTGTTTCATTGAGTCTTCACCATTCTTATCTAACTGCTCCTGCTGAAGATGGCATCCCATTTGACTCCTTGTCAAACTCATCCACAAGTATTGATCATGAAGATTACCTAGCAACTGTAATTTGTAACTTTCAGGAATAGCAATTCTGGTTTCCCATATAATAAAAGTTTTATTCACCGATGACTCATTCTCACATTTAAAAATAGCCTGATTTCTAAATCTAGAATCTGTGCTGGCTACACATTTCCAGTGTATTCGGACATCCTTGCCATTCAATACCTCTCTGCGATGTTTGACCAATATCATCTGTTGTGAATGACAACTCATATACATGTGAAAAGCAAAGTGTACCTTCCGGATTGGGTTTTGCCTCTGATGTGGATGGTAATCTGAACACTGCATCAGCATGACAATGATGCTCTAATTGGTGAACTTAATGTTGTATTGATTACCAGACAAAATCAATCTTTGACTCTGGATTTGGGCTGCAACTAAAAGGAGTACTGAAGATTTTGGATTGAAAATAGCCACCTGTCACTTATGATTTGTTTGATTATGAAGCTACAACAATATAAGTATTTAAGAAATCTGTTTTACTTAAAAATCAAAGACAAGGGTTCTCATTCTTTTGAACATTATTTTGCTTACAGGCACTGAGACTTTGAGGGGTAAACACAATTGCACTTTCTTCACTATCACAGCGGGGTAAAAACAATGACTGCAGATGCTGGAAACCAGATTCTGGATTAGTGGTGCTGGAAGAGCACAGCAGTTCAGGCAGCATCCAAAGTGCAGCAAAATCGACCTTTCGGGCAAAAGCCCTTCATCAGGATGAAGAGCTTTTGCCCGAAATGTCGATTTTGCTGCACTTTGGATGCTGCCTAAACTGCTGTGCTCTTCCAACACCACTAATCCAGAATCCTCACTATCACAGCCCCTACTCTACATGCAGCAGCATCATCGTATTCTAGTTTAGTCTTATTGGACACGTCATAATGTGCAGGCATTGTACCAAGTACAGATTGCCTTTTCAAACAACTGGTAGGCCTTCTCAAATTCCATGGAACCCCCTTCCTCAAGAATTCATTTTTGTATACAAGAAGGTGACCTGACCCAGTATGAATTTACTTTGGTAATTCACTCCACACAATAGAAAGAATCAGATTTTGAAACTGTGACACATTTCTTATCATTTGAATCTTACCCTTCGCCATTTTCTGTATGCCCGTGACCAAATGTGCCAGAGAGTTTTGAAAGATTTCTCAACTGTGTTCCTTTGCGTGAACTTCACACTTTTCCGATCACTGGTGAATTCAGCCCACTGCCATGGCTCTGCTTTTTTTGGACCTGAAATAGTTACTTCATAAAAATGAGAAACTACTCAGTGAAGCTCTGGCAAAATTTGGTTAAATATCCTCTGAAAAATTCCAAGGGCTGACAACATCAAATGGCAGTTTTACAAATCAGAAATAGACCAAGGTATGTATCAATCATCAATTACAGTTTGGATGAACCATTGAACACAAGTTGCAAATTGATATGTACTTTGAAAGAATCTTGCCTTCTCTCAAAATCAAATAGATCTCCACATATGACAAAAATTGTCAACAGTGGTGTATGTTTAGTGTTTCTGTGGTGAGAAAATTCTTTACCTTTTCAATTCTGGATCCACTTCAGTTCAAACTATCATCCTTTTCTTCACCACTCCTCCTGTGCCCCACCCACAACCTCCCACACCAACCCCTGGCACAGTTTAGCAGCTAAATGATCAGGATCTTTGAAGATCAAGCTACTCCACGTATGCACTGACACTTGGTCAAGCTGTACTTTCCCAGGTGCTTAATAACATCTGTGAATGCACCCAAGTTCAAAGGCCACTCCACCCATGTGCACTAACAACATTTCTTCTAAGACAGGATTTTGAAGCCTATTTCTCAAAATCATGATTCATCTGCTCATTTGCTGGAATCTTCTTCAGGCCAAATTTTCCTGACATGGAAATATCGACAATGTGGGTGGCACAGTGGCACAGTGGTTAGCACTGCTGCCTCACAGCGCTAGAGACTCGGGTTCAATTCCCGACTCAGGCAACTGTCTGCGTGGAGTTTGCACATTCTCCCTGCGTCTGCGTGGGTTTCCTCTGGGTGCTCTGGTTTCCTCCCGCAGTCCAAAGATGTGCAGGTAAGGTGGATTGTCCATGCTAAATTGTCCATAGTGTTAGGTAAAAGGGGTAAATGTAGGGGAATGGGTGGGTTGCGGGTCGGTGTGGACTTATTGGGCCGAAGGGCCTGTTTTCACGCTGTAAGTAATCTAATCTAAACAATGCTACCTCATTGTTGCACAGCGATATCTTTGAGGGCAGAAATAACTGGCGAGCACACTGGAGTTCTAATATCAAACTGAACTGGTTTATTCCAGTTTTCTTATGTAGACTTAGCAACAAATGGCTGCAGGACGAAGTTATTATTACAATTATCTGGTAAAAGATGTCAAGAACTTGCACTTATGTTATGCCTTTAATTTAGCAAAATGTCTCAAGGTGCAAGGGAAATCAGGCAACATCTGGCATGTAATGGGCAGAAGAGATATTAAAACTAGAGGAGAGAGAGAGGTAGAGAAGTAATGGGAAAGAATTTCAGACAGGTGACACGTGCCTTTTAAGAGTGGGATAAAGACAAAAGACAAGGTTTGGGAAAATATGTATGATGGAATGAAATTAAATCCTGTGGCACAACAAAAATACACAGATATAATTTCCTCTAAGAGGGTAAGTTCACAAAGATAAAACTGTATCAAAAGCTGATTAACTCTGGATTTGATGCTTTGTAATAAAGAAACATGACCTTATAAAAAGGCATTGATGGGCAACATTTGGAGTACTGTGTGTTTTTTAGGCATCTCATATTAGGAACAGCATGAAAGATATAAAGCACACACATAGGGGAATCAGAATGTTACTAGAGGCAGGAGACCCCAAGAAACCCAAGAAAACAGATACTGAATCGTGTTCACTGCAGCAGGAAGTTCAAGAGATTCAACAGGTCTCTTTAAATGATTGCGTGCTTTGCTGTCCTTTCCTATTCACTTTATTTCTGCAGGATGGGCAATTGGCAACACAGGATTTTTCATTTAAAGCTATCACGGAGATTGTGGAATGATTAGCAGAATTGTTCTCTACACACAGAGTTAATGGAGCATGGAACATTTTATCATAGGAATAATACATACCTTGGTCAATTTCTGATTCGCGCCAAAGATCATTATGTCTCTGAAGGTGAGCTTAGATAAATATTAAAAGGAAGGGAAGGTGAAAGCAAATGATGCAAGATGAGGGATCAGTTGTAACTAGAGTTGGTTTGTGCTAGCGTAGGGTTGGAACAGATATGATGGGCTAAATGCCTTCTTATCTGCTACAACTCCCTGATTCACTCTGTCAAGTCCAAAACTATGTATCCTAAGCATAGTCACTCATAATTCCAACAGAGAAAAACATCTTTCCACAGCAAGTCATGAGCATGCAGAAGCGTAATATACTGCAGATTCCAAAAATCTGAAACACAAACTGAAAATGCCATAAGTACTCAGCAAAGCAAACTGTGTTAAAAGCAAACTGAGCACCAACATTTTAATTCTAAGTCTAATGCAGTGTTCCAGCAAAGTCCACTGCAAGCTTAAGTCACAGCGCTTAATTTTTCATTTAGCTACTTTACAGTCTTCAGGACTTAGCACTGAGTTCAACAACTTCAGAGCATGAACACTGTTCTCCATTTCAAACATCCCCTCTCTCCTTGGCATCCATTCCTTTTGATACTCCTCCCCTCCGTCAACAGTATAAAAACCATTATTTTCCAGATCCCTTCAATTCCAAACAAATGTCATTGGATTAAGGGGCAGGCAATAGCCTAGTAGTATTATGACTGGATTTTTAATTCAGAGACCCAGGTAACGTTTTTGAGACCTGGGTTCGAAACCCACCACGGCAGGTGGTGGAATTTGAATTCAATAAAAAATCTGTAATTAGGGGTTAGAATGACCATGAGACCATTGCTGATTGTCAGGAAAAATCCATCTGGTTCACCAATGTCCTTTAGGATAGAATCTCTACAGTGGAGAAACAGGCCATTTGGCCCAACAAGTCCACACTAACCCTCCAAAGAGTAAGCCCTTCATCAGGCTTATGCCCGAAACGCCGAATTTCCTGTTCCTTGGATGCTGCCTGACCTGCTGCGCTTTTCCAGCAACACATTTTCAGCTCTGATTTCCAGCATCTGCAGACCTCACTTTCCCCTCCAAAGAGTAACCCATGCAAACCCATTCCCTGACATTTACCTCTGACTAATGCACCTAACCTACACATCCTTGATCACTTTGGGCAATTAACCACAGCCAACTGACCCTAATCTGCACATCTGCACATTGTGGGAGGAAACCCACACAGACACAGGAAGAATGTGCAAACTCCACACAAACAGTCACCTGAGGCTGGAATTGAACCTGGGTCCCTGGTGCTGTGAGGCTACAATGCTAACCACTGACTCACCATGCCACTGTGCTTTAGGGAAGGCAACTGGTATCCTTACCTGGTCTGGCCTACGTGTGACTCCAGACCCACAGCAATGACTCTTAACTATCCACTGGGCAATTAGGAATGGTCAATAAGTATTGGCCTAGCCAGCAATGCCTTCATCCAACAAATTAATAAAATGAAATAGCTGTTTCTCTCTCCGTAGATTCTGCCAGACCTGGTGACTTTCTCCAGCACCTTTTGTTTTTAAACAAAATTAACAGTTTAGGATATTAATAAATCATCGGAATTCAACTTTAATGAAAAAATCCAGACTACCCGCATTTGTCCCTAATAAGCATACTGGGGGAGTGTGGGTGGGGTTGGTGGTGACTTTAACTGATAACTTTAACTGAAGAGAAGTTGGGTATTCTTTCTCTTCTAAATGCTCATGAAACAGTGGAGCATTTTAGAGATGGAGAGCAGTAGTAAATCCTTAAAATTATTTCTGCTACTTGTCAAAATTCAAGGAAAATCTCAAAACAAAAACTATCAAATAGTATCCCCAAAACATACAACTTTTGACCATTTTTGCTTTCATTCTTATTCCTTGTCCAATATCTTCGATGCATCCAATTTCCTGTTTTGATTGTATCTTTAAATTCTCTCCAGGACTGGATTATTTCCTTACGGTTTTCTCTTATTTGCTAAAAGCCAAGCCATACTTATGTTTGCAGACCAGCAACGGCAATGACAATCATCTTTCTCAGTCAAGCGTTACTGCTGAGAGGGGAATGGAATCTAAAGCCAGTAGTCAAGCTACGGTTTTCGCAACTCATATTTATATGGCATTTTTAACATGTAAAACATTTCAAGATTAAACAAAATTTGACAAGGAGCCACATTAGAAAATGTTAAGGCAGATGACTAAAACTTGTCAGATGTAGATTTTACAAGCTACTTAGAGGTGTAAAGAAAAGGAGAAGATAGAAATGTATGGGGAGGGAACTCCAGAGTTTAGGGCCAAGGCAGCTGAAGGCATTGCCTCAAGCAGTGGAGAGATTCGAATTGGAGATGGACGGAAGATCAGAATTAGAGGAATTTGGAAATCCCAGAGGGTTATGGCAAAGGAGGGAAATAGAGGGACAAAGCCATTGAAGGATTTGGAAAAAAGGCTAATTATTTCCAAATCAACCATACATCTTTTGAAATGCTCTGGCATATGCAGACTTTCTCATAGAGTCATAGAGATGTACAGCATGGAAACAGGCCCTTCGGTCCAACCCTCCCGTGCCGATCAGATATCTACTGAACACTATGGCCTTCACCCTGAGAGTGCTCTTCTAAGTTAGAGGCTCTTGACCAAAAACATGTAGCTATCTGCACAAAGTTATTTTCATTGTGGGATGAGGATCACTCATGATTTATTTTTGGAATTTGAAAGAAGAGTAGAGAGGAAATCTTACCATGTTAAATTTGTCAGTATGACTCACAAAGTAGAATTCTCTTGCCTCTGAGTCAGAAGTTTCCACTTCAAACCTATTCCAGAGACTTGAGTGCAGTATTAACGGAGGCCTATACTGTTGGAGGTGTCACCTTGTTGGTTGTGGGAGCCTACTTTCTGACACAAATTGTCTGCAATGCTTCCCACGTTGCAGTTCTATTGAACTTAATAAAGTGGATCAGACTCATTTAAATTCATATTTGTAAAAATACTGAATGTCCAAACATCATTCATCAATAAACTGCCTTGGATGAAGCAAAGTCATGGGGAGTGCAAGTGGCAAAGAAAATCAGTTCAGGACTACTCCAGCAAAACATTAGGCCAAAGCAATATGACCTGTATATGTACTTGCACACCTCTACAATTTTGCAAATAGAGTCATGGAGTCATAAAGCTGTACAGCATGGAAACAGACCTCCCAGTCCAACTCATCCATGTCAACCAGATATGCTAAGTTATCTAGTCCTATTCGCCAGCACTTGGCCCATATCCCTCTAAACCCTTCCTATTTATGTACCCATCCAGATGCCTTTTAAATGTTGTAAATGTATTAGTCTCCACCATTTCCTCTGGCAGCTCATTCCATATACCCACCACCCTTTGCATGAAAATGTTGCTCCTTAGGTCCCATTTAAATCTTTCCCCTCTCACCTTAAACCGTGCCCTGTTGTTCTGGACTCCTCCAACCCAGAGAAAAGAACTTGTCTATCTACCCCAACCATGCCTCTTTTGATTTTATAAATCTCTATAATGTCACCCCTTAGCCTCCAGTGCTCCAGGGAAAAAAGCCCCAGCCTATTCAGCCTCTCCCTATAGCTGAAACCCTCCAACCTTGGCAACATCCCTTGTCAATGTTTTCTGAACCCTTTCAAGTTTCACAACATCCTTCCTATAGGATGGGGACCAGAGTTGCACACAACATTCCAAAAGTGGCCTAACCAATGTCCTGTACACCTGCAACATGACCTCCTAACTCCTGTACTCAATGCTCTGACCAATAAAGGAAAGCATACAAATGTCTTTTCACTATCCTATCTAGCTGAGGTGCCACTTCCAAAAAGCTATGAACCTACAATCTAAGGTGTCTTTTTTCAGCAACCCTCCCCAGGACCTTACCATTATGTGTATAAATCCTGCCCTTATTTGCAGCCCCAGAATGCAGCCCCTCACATTTATCTGCATTAAACTCCATCTGCCTCTCCTCAGCCCATTGGTCCACCTGATCAAGATCTCATTTTACTCTGAGGTAATCTTCTTTGCTGTCCACTACACTTACAATTTTGTGTCATCTGCAAACTTACTAGCTATGCCTCCTATATTCTCATTCAAATCATTCACATAAATAACAAAAGGCAGCGGACCCAGCTCCGATCCTTGTGGCTCTCCACTGGTCACAGGGCTCCAGTCTGAAGAACAACCCTCCACACCTCCCTCTGTCTTCGCCCTTTGAGCCAGTTCTGTATCTAAATGGCGAGTTCTCCCTGTATTCCATGAGATTTAACCTTGCTTACCAGTTTCCCATGGGAAACTTTGTCGAACACCCTACTGAAGTCCACATAGATCACATCTACCAATGTGTCCTCATCAATCCTCTTTGTACTTTTTCAAAAAACTCAGTCACGTTCGTGATACATGATTCCCCATGCATAAAGCCATGCTGATGATCCCTAATCAATCCTTGCCTACCCAAATACATGTACATCCTGTCCCTCATGATTCCCTCCAACCATTTTCGCACCATCGATGTTAGGCTTACCAGTCTACAGTTCCCTGGCTTTTCCTTACCATCTTTCTTAAACAGCGGCGCCATGTTAGCCAATCTTCAATCTTCCGGCACCTCACCTGTGACTATTAATTGGGAGCAGCGGCTGAGTATAAACAAATCCGGAAGACTACAGCTAAGGTAAGACAGTTTGTTTTAAAATTACTTACCGGTAGCAGGCAGCGATGTTTTTTTTTCTCTCTCTTCACAGAAAGAGCAGGAGAAGTAGGGGGAAGTGACGACGACCAGAGGGGCAGCTGGGAAGGAAAACAGTGAGTATATAAATCAGGAAGGCGGCTAAACCCGAGACTCTACAATTGTAGTATCTCCCACCCACCCTCCTCCTCTAACCTCCTTAAGTACTCTGGCTTTTTTAAGGTAAGGATTTTCTATTTCTTTACCAGTGACTGGTTATAAATTTACTTTTTTTGTTTATCTAATAATTCTTTTTTAGGAAAAGACTATAGCAGAGAGGTATCAGTAAGTATTTTAACTCAAACCTGTACAAAGTAACAAAGTAATTATCGAAGCAGAGATGGATGGGCAGGTGATGTGCTGTTGCTGCATGATGTGGGAGCTGGCTGATCCCATTGTGAATGGCAGTGACCACATCTGCAGCAAGTGTTGGTTGCTGGAAGAACTCCGGATCAGAGTTGATGATCTGGAATCTAAGCTTCAAACACTGCGGCACATCCGGGAGGGGGAGAGTTACCTGGACACTTTGTTTCAGGAGGCAGTCACACCTGGGAGATTAAGTAATTCACATTCAATAAGTGATCAGGGACATCAGAATGTGACTGTAAGTGAGGCAGGTAGGGGGAACCTGAGTTCAGGAGTGCAGGGGCCTCAGCCCTTGACCTTGTCCAACAGGTATGAGATTCTTGCTCCCTGTACGGATGAGGAAAAGGGCTCTGGACAGGATGAGCCAGCTGATCACGGCACCATGGTACAGAAGGCCATTCAAGAGGGGGGAGCAAAAAGACAAGTAGTTGTTATAGGGGATTCTATAATTAGGTGGACAGATAGTATCCTTTGCAAGCCGGATCAGGAGTCTCGCATGGTGTGTTACCTGCCCGGTGCCAGGGTGAGGGACATCTCCGATCAGCTTGAAAGGATATTGGAGCGGGAGGGGGAGGATCCAGTTGTTGTGGTCCACGTTGGTACTAACAGCATAGGCAAAGCTAGGGTGGAGGACCTGTTTGGGGATTACGAAGCACTAGGCAGGAAATTGAAGTACAGGTCCTCAAGGGTCATAATCTCCGGATTACGGCCCAAGCCACATGCCAATTGGCATAGGGATAAGAAAATTAGGGAAGTAAACACGTGGCTAAGGGATTGGTGTGGGAAAGAGGGATTCCACTTCATGGGGCATTGGCATCAGTTTTGGAACCCGGGGATCTATACCGTTGGGACGGTCTCCACCTGAACCGATGAGGTACCAATGTTCTAGCGAAGAGGATAAATAGGGTGGTCAGAAGGACTTTAAACTTCTGAGTTGGGGGGAAGGGAAAGTGAAAGCGACAGGGTGTATGGAGTTAAATGAAAAGATAAGCAATAGGATAGCATATGTGCAGGTGGATTTAAACTCGAGACAGACTGGGAATGCAGCAAAAAGGAAGGATAACTTAGGACATCTTTTGACTTCCAATATCTCAAATGATAAAGTTAGCATTAAGGCACTTTACCTGAATGTTCGTAGCATTTGTAACAAAGCAGATGAATTAATGGCGCAGATAATAGTGAATGATTATGATGTGGTGGGTATCACAGAGACGTGGTTACAAGGGGGTCAGGACTGGCAGTTAAACCTCCAAGGATTTTCAACTTATCGAAAAGACAGGGAGGTGGGCAGAGGGGGTGGGGTTGCCTTGTTAGTTAAGAACAAAATTAAATCTATGGCACTGAATGACATAGCGTCGGATGATGTGGAGTCTGTGTGGGTGGAATTGAGGAACCACAAAGGCAAAAAAACCATAATGGAAATTATGTACAGACCTCCCAACAGTGGTCAGGACCAGGGGCGCAACATGTACCGGGAAATAGAGAAGGCATGTCAGAAAGGCAAGGTCACGGTGATCATGGGAGACTTCAATATGCAGGTGGACTGGGTAAATAATGTTGCCACTGGATCCAAAGAAAGGGAATTCATGGAATGCTTACAAGATGGCTTTTTTGGAACAGCATGTCATGGAGCCCACAAAGGAGCAGGCTATTCTGGACCTAGTACTATGTAATGAACCAGACTTTATAAAAGCTCTTAAAGTAAGGGAACACTTAGGAAACAGCGATCAAAATATGGTAGAGTTCAGTCTACAGTTTGAAAGAGAGAAGGCAAAATCGGATGTAATGGTGTTACAGTTAAATTAAGATAATTATAAGGGCATGAGAGAGGGACTGACAAAAATAGACTGGAAGCAGAGCCTAGCGGGGAAGACAATAGAGCAAAGATGGCAGGAGTTTGTGGGTATAATTGAGGACACTGTACAGAGGTTCATCCCCAAGAAAAGAAAGGTTATCTGGGGAGGGATTAGACAGCCATGGCTGACAAAGGAAGTCAGGAAATGTATTAAAGAAAAAGAGAGATCCTATAAAGTGGCCAAGAGCAATGGGAAATCAGAAGTTTGGGAAGACTACAAAAACAGAGGATAACAAAGAGAGAAATAAGGAAGGAGAGGATCAAATATGAAGGTAGGCTAGCCAGTAATATTAGAAATGATAGTAAAAGTTTCTTTCAATACATAAGAAACAAACGACAGGCAAAAGTAGACATTGAGCCACTTCAAACTGATGCCGGAAGCCTAGTGATTGGAGATAAGGAAATAGCAGGAGAACTTAACAATTACTTTGCATCAGTCTTCACAGTGGAAGACATGAGTAATATCCCAACAATTAAAGGGAGTCAGGGGGCTGTGTTGAGTATGGTTGCCATTACAAAAGAGAAAGTACTAGAAAAGCTAAAAGGTCTTAAAATTGATAAATCTCCTAGCCCCGATGGGATACATCCTAGAGTTCTGAGAGAGGTAGCTGAGGAAATTGTGGAGGCATTGGTTGAGATCTTTCAAAAGTCACTGGAGTCGGGGAAAGTCCCGGATGATTGGAAAATCGCTGTTGTAACCCCCTTGTTCAAGAAAGGATCAAGACAAAAGATGGAAAATTATAGGCCAATTAGCCTAACCTCGGTTGTTGGTAACATTCTAGAATCCATCATTAAGGATGAGGTTTCTAAATTCTTGGAAGAGCAGAGTCTGATTAGAACAAGTCAGCATGGGGAGGTCGTGTCTGACAAACCTGTTGGAATTCTTTGAAGAGGTGACAATTAGGTTAGACCAGGGAAACCCAGTTGATGTGGTCTATCTAGACTTCCAAAAGGCCTTTGATAAGGTACCACATGGGAGGCTGCTGAGCAAGGTGAGGGCCCATGGTGTTCGAGGTGAGCTACTGGTATGGATTAAGATTGGCTGTCTGACAGAAGGCAGAGAGTTGGGATAAAAGGTTCTTTTTTGGAATGGAAGCCGGTGACAAGCGGTGTCCCGCAGGGTTCAGTGTTGGGGTCGCAGCTGTTCACGTTATATATTAATGATCTGGATGAAGGGACTGGGGGCATTCTAGTGAAGTTTGCTGATGATACAAAGTTAGGTGAACAGACAGGTAGTACTGAGGAAGTGGGGAGGCTGTAGAAGGACCTAGACAGTTTGGGAGAGTGGTCCAGGAAATGGCTGATGGAATTCAATGTGAGCAAATGCGAGGTCTTGCACATTGGAAAAAAGAATAAAAGCATAGACTAATTTCTAAACATTGAGAAAATTCGTAAAGCCAAAGTACAAAGGGATCTGAGAGTGCTAGTTGAGGATTCTCTAAAGATTGAGTCTGTGATTAAGAAAGCAGATGCAATGTTGTCATTTATCTCAAGAGGGTTGGAATATAAAAGCACCGTTGTGCTACTGAGACTTTATAAAGCTCTAGTTAGGCCTCATTTGGAGTACTGTGTCCAGTTTTGGTCCCCACACCTCAGGAAGGACATACTGGCACTGGAGCATGTCCAGAGGAGATTCACATGGATGATCCCTGGAATGGTAGGTCTAACATACAAGGAACGGCTAAAGATCCTGGGATTGTATTCATTGGAGTTTAGAAGATTAAGGGGAGATTTAATAGAAACATACAAGATAATACATGGTTGGAAAGGGTGGACGCTAGGAAATTGTTTCCATTAGGCAACGAGACTACGACCCGTGGACACAGCCTTAGAATTAGAGGGGGTCAATTCAGAACAAAAATGCGGAGACATTTCTTCAGCCAGAGAGTGGTGGGCCTGTGGAATTCATTGCCGCAGAGTGCAGTGGAGGCCGGGACACTAAATGTCTTCAAGCCAGAGATTGATAAATTCTTGATGTCACAAGGAATTAAGGGCTACGGGGAGAACGCTGGTAAGTGGAGTTGAAATGCCCATTAGCCATGATTGAATGGCGGAGTGGACTCGATGGACCGAATGGCCTTACTTCCACTCCTATGTCTTATGGTCTTATGGCCTTATTGATGATACAAATATCTCAGCAAGGGGCTCAGCAATCACTTCCCTCGCTTCTCACAGAGTTCTAGGCCCTGATCAGGTCCTGAGGATTTATCCACCTTTGTGTGTGTCAAAACGTTCAGCACTGCCTCCTCTGTAATATGGACATTTTTCAAGATGTCACCATCTATTTCCCTCCAGTCTACATCTTCCATATCCTTTTCCACAGTAAATACTGATGCAAAATACTAGTTTAGTATTTCCCCCATTTTCTGCGTCTCCACACAAAGGTCATCTTGCTGATTTTTGAGGGGCCCTATTCTCTCCTTAGTTACCTTTTTGTCCTTAACGTATTTGTAAAAATCCTTTTGATTTCCCTTAACCTATTTGCCAAAGCTATCTCATGTCCCCTTTTTGCCCTCCTGATTTTCCTCTTAAGTATACTCCTTTGACCTTTATACTCTTCCAAGGATTCACTCAATCTCTGCTGTCTATACCTGAGATATGCCTCCTTCTTTTTCTTGAGCAAACCCTCAATTTTTTAGTCATCCAACATTTCCTACATCTACCAGCCTTTCTGTTCTCTCTAACAGGAACATACTGTCTTTGGAATCTTGTTATCTCATTTTCCGCTGTGCCTTTATCTGCAAACATCTGCCCCCAATCAACTTTTGAAAGATCTTACCTAAGACAGTCAAAATTAACCTTTCTCCAATTTAGAACTTCAACTTTTATATCTAGTCTATCTTTTTCCATCACTACCTCAAAACTAATAGAATTATGGTCGCTGGCCCCAAAGTGCTCCTCCACTGACACCTCAGTCACCTGCCCTGCCTTACTTCTCAAGACTAGATCAAGTTTTGCACCATCTTTAATAGGTACATCCACATACTGACAAGGAAATTTTTCTTGTACACATTTAACAAATTCCTCTCCATCTAAACCATTAACACTATGGCAGTCCCATTCTGTGTTTGGAAAGTTAAAATCCCTACCATTAACACCCCATTATTCTTACAGATAACTGAAAATCATGACAAATTTGTTTCTCAATTTCCCACTGACTACTGGAGGTGTCTACAGTACAATAAGATGATCATCCCTTTCTTATTTCTCAGATCCACCCAAGTAACTTACCTCAATGCATTTCCAGGAATATCCTCCCTCAGCACAGCCATAATGTTATCCCTTATTAAAAAAGCCACTTCCCCTCCTCTCTTGATCCCCCCGCTTCCCCCCACCCCCATTCTTCTTATAGCATATGCATCCTGGAACATTAAGCCGGCAGTCCAATCCATCCCTGAGGCCCGTTTCTGAAATTGCTATGAAATCCCAGTCCCATGTTCCTAACCATGCCCTGCATTCATCTGCCTTCCCCGTTAGGCCTGTTGCATTGAAATAAATGCAGTTTAATTTAGAACAAAGAAAGTACAGCACAGAACAGGCCCTTTGGCTCACGATGTTGTGCCAAGGTTTAATCATAATGTAAAATATAATAACTTAACCTGTGTTCCCTTCAATTCACTGCTCTCTATGCGCCTGACCAGCTGGTGCTTAAATGTTCTAAATGACTCTACTTCCACCACCACCACTGGCAAAGCATTCCATGCATTCACAACTATCTGCATAAAGAACCTACCTCTGACGTCTCCTCTATACCTTTCCCCTAATATCTTAAAACTATGACCCCTTTTACCAGTCAATCCTGCCCTGGGGAAAAGTCTCTAGCTATTGACTCTATCTATTCCTCTCATTGTCTTGTATACCTTGATCAGGTTTCCTCCCTTCCTCCTTCTCTCTAGAGAGAAAAGTCCAAGCATAATCAACCTTTCTTCATAAGACAAGCCCTCCAGTCCAGGCAGCATCCTGGTAAACCTTCTTTGCACCCTCTCCAAAGTCTCTGTATCTTTCCTATACTAGGGCAACCAGAACTGGACACAATATTCCAAGTGTGGTCTCATCAGAACTTGTAGAACTGTGGCAAAACCTCACGGTTCTTAAACTCGATCCCCCTGTTAATGAAAGCCAAAACACCATATGCTTTCTTAACAACCCTATCCACTTGGGTGGCAACTTTGAGGAATCTATGTACTTGCACACCCAGATCCCTCTGTTCCTCCACACTTTCAAGAATCCTGCCTTTAATCCTATATTCAGTATTCAAGTTTGACCTTCCAAAATACATCACTTTGCATTTATCCAGGTTGAACTCCATCTGCCATTTCTCAGCCCAGCTCTGCATCCTGTCTATACCATGCTGCAGCCTGCAATAGCCCTTGATACTATTGATGACACCTCCAACCTTTCTGTCATCGCATATTTAGTAACCCACCCCTCAACTTCCTCGTCCAAGTCATTTATAAAAACTACGAACAGCAGACGCCCAAGAACAGAACCGCGTAGGACCCCATTCAACACTGACCTCCAGGCAGCATACTTTCCATCTACAACCACTCTCTGCCTTTTGTCAGCCAATCAATTCTGAATCCAGGTAGCCAATTCTCCCTGTATCCCATACTTCCCGACTTTATGAATGAGCCTACCATGGGGAACCTTATCAAATGCTTTGCTGAAGTCCATTTATCTCCTTCTCTGCTTTGTTCCTGCTGCCCTGGCTGTTTGACTTGCTGTTTTTCCCAACTGTGCCAGTTTCAGATTGATCTCTTTCCTCACTATCTCCCTGGGATCTCCCCCTCCCCCCACTCCCACCCCCACTCCCACCTTCCAAGTTTAAATCCTCCCGAACAGCACTGACAAATCTCCCTGCCAGTTTATTAATCCCCTTCCAATTCTGGTGCAATCCGTCCTTCTTGTACAGGTCACTTTTACCCCAGAAGAGATTCCAATGATCCAAAAATGCGAACCCTTCTCCCCTGCACCAGTTTCTCGGCCATGCATTCATCTGCCCTGTCCTCCTACTCCTATCCACAGTAGCACATGGCACCAGGAGTAAACCAGACATTACTACCCTCAAGGGCCTCCTTTCTAGATTCCTGCTTAACTTCCTATATTCTCCCTTCAGAATCTCATCCTTTATCCTTCCTTTGTCATTAGTTCCAATGTGTAGAATGACCTACTGCTAGTCACTCTCCCCTTTGCAAACATCCTTCATCCTCTCTGAGATATCCTTGATCCTGGCACCAGGGACGTAACACACCATTCTGATTTCTCACTGTTGGTTTCAGAAACGTCTGTCTGCGTCTCTGACTAGAGCGTCCCCTATCACAATTGCTCACTTGGAACCTGACATACCCCTCATTGCATTACAGCCAGTCTCAGTACCATGCTACATTCCTCTGAGAGTCCATTATCCTCTTCGTTTTCCAAAACAACATACTTATTTGAGATGGGGATAGGCACTGGAGACTCCTGCAGTACCTGCTTCCCTGTCCTACATTTCCTGGAGTTAACTCATCTATCCGACTGTATCTGTGGTTTTTCTCCCTCGCTATAACTGACATCCATCACACCCCCCTACCTCCTGTAAATTCCCCATTGTCTCTAACTGCCGCTCCAACTGATCCATATGTTCTGATTGGATTCATAACCAAATACACTTATTGCAGACATAATCATCAGTAACATGAAAATTCTCCCTAGTTTCCCACATCCGACAGGAAGAGCAAATCACTCTGCTAAAGACCATCTTTGCACCTTAATAATCGACAGAAAATAGCACAGGCCTATTGCTCCACAAAAACACTACTCCAGGCTAACTTCATACATATGGGGTAAAAAATGAGGTCTGCAGATGCTGGAGATCAGAGTTGAAAATGTGTTGCTGGTTAAAGCACAGCAGGTTAGGCAGCATCCAAGGAATAGGAAATTCGACGTTTTGGGCATAAGCCCTTCATCAGGAATTCCTGATGAAGGGCTTATGCCCAAAACGTCGAATTTCCTATTCCTTGGATGCTGCCTAACCTGCTGTGCTTTAACCAGCAACACATTTTCAGCTAACTTCATACATAAGTTTTATATTTTTAAATTTTAATCAAGAGACAGGACTCAATTAAACATACAACCAGAAAGAACCCACTCTACTGTCTATTAAAAAAAGACCGCAAGATTACACTTAAAAACCGTGCACATATCTGTTCCTGTACTGTGAGCTCTCCCACGCAGGTTCCTCCAAGGTCAGCTCTGAATTTTGCTGTTTGTTGATTTTTCTTAGATGCACTCTGATGGCCAAAAATATTTGAATTCAAACAGCAACGGTAGTAATTGTGCATGTTCACTGCTGTGTCAGACAACAGTGTAGGTTTCTTTCTCTCTCTTTCACTGACCATGTGGTCTCTGCCTTTCTTCTCTTCCTCCTTTTTAAAGTACTGTTATTTTGACCTTTTTCCCCCAAAGATCCAAAACAATGCAACAGCTTATAAAACAGTAATTACTGCTCCTGGAATTTGAGGAAATCACCGCCAACACCTCAAAAAATAAATAGCTCTTACAGTCAGAATTTTTTTTCCCTTACTCCATCTTGGATTACCCAGAGTGATTAAGCGAGTAGCCCTCTCATCTCTATATTTAAAAATTTGTGACTTTGTTAAAATCTTTAGACTGACATTCCAGTCAGTCCTGAGGAACTGTCGTCATTCAGAAGGATATAAACAATCGCATGGCTCTATCTCAGAAACAGTTCTCTTGGCCAGTATTTATCTCTTAATCAACAACACAACACAAAGACATTATCACATTGCTGTCTTTGAGGGCTTACTGTGCACACACTGGCTGTTTTGACTATGCTTAAAAGGTACTTCAGTAGATATTAAACGTTCTGGAATATACTGTGGTAATAAAGGGCTCTATATAAATGCAATTCTCTCTTTTGTAAACACCCTCAAAGTGTAGCACTCTGCAATGAATGCATGTTGATGCTGCGTAGGTGCTGAAAATCAATTGGCCCACATTTTGCATATTGACTGAATAGTTCCAATATGTTGCTGAATAGGAACATTTGTTCTCTTGTATATTAGCATTTCAATGGCACCGTCAAAGCTGGACAATGCCAGTTGACAAACAACAGCATCATTTCAACAACCTAATTTCACAACACAAAGACCCACAGTTCTTTTCCCCACCAAGAAAGCATTTGCAGTCATCAATCATTGCTGCTTAATTAGTTTGGGGAGGAGGTGGGAATTCCTGATACCAGAATATCAGGAAAAAGTGTTAATTCTGAGTTCACTTTTAAATGAACATTAGTGTAGAAATGAGATAAGCAAGTTTTGTTTTCCAGCCTACAGCTAATGCTGAAGCGGTACTGGAGAACATTGATTTAAGGGGTCATTAATATAAATTGATTCCCTAATTCATAATAAATTACCTCCATAATATATGCGGCGTTTGTTTCTTTGGAGCAACAGGATAGCAACAAAGCAAAGTAAAACCCTGCATGAAGTCAGAAACAAAAAGAGAAATTCCAGGAGAAATTCAACACGTCTACAAGCATCTGTGGAGAGAAAGCAGATTTCGGATCCAGTGACCCTTCTTCAGTACTGATGGTAGCTAGGAAAAGCTGAAGACGGTGTGGAGGCAGAGTTGGGGTTGAGGTATTAAAGGAGTAAATGATAGGTGAAGATCGAGTCCAGAGGGACAAAGGGGGTTGATAATGGTGAGCCAGGGAGAAAGAAGATCTGTAAAATCGATAGGCTATGCTGAAAGCAGCCCATGTGATGAAAGGATCTGTGGTGTGGGGATGGGTAAAGTGCATGGAAGATGATGTTCAGGCCCTAAAATTGTACAGACTGCAGTATCCCTAAATGGAAGTAAAATACTGTTCTTCAAGCTTACGCTAAGCTTCACTAGAACACTGCAGCAAGCCCGAGACAGGTGTTGGCCAGGGAACATGGTAGTACATTAATTTGACAGGCAACTGAAAGTTCAGGGTCATTTTTGCAGACAGAACATAGGTGTTCTGCAAAGCGGTCACCCAGTCGGCGTTTCATCTCCCTGTTCAGAGGAGATCACATTGTGAGCAACAATTCCCCATTTTCCACCCTACCAGCATTCACATCCAAAGGATCATCAGCTGCCATTTCCTCACCTCCAGTGGGATGTCCCCACATTATTCACGTCCCCTTCCTTGTCAGCCTTCCTCTGGGACTGTTCCCTACAAGACACTTTAGTCTACTCCTCCTCCACTCTCAAGACCTTCCCCACAACTCCATGGGATCTTCCTTTGCAAATTGCCATTTGTCTCCTCTCCTATCAGTATTCAAGACTGCAAACACACCTTCCAGATGAAGCACTTCACGCAATCCAGTTACTGTAATAGCTGATCAACGTAATCTCCTCTAAACTGGGGAAACAACATTGGATGATAGCTTTGCAGAACACCTTCATTCTCTCCACAAAAATGATTCTATGTTTTCAGTTGCCTGCCATTTCAACTCACCACTGTGTTTCGTGGCCAACATTTCTATCGCAGGCTTGCTGCAGTGCTCCAGCGAAACTCAGCGAAAGCTGGAAGTACAACATCTCATTTTACAGCAGCCTTCATGACTCAATCTTGTGTTTAATTATCTTAGGACCTGAATAAAATCTTCCATGCCCTTTATCCCACACCCACAACCCAAACCCTCTCATCACATGGGTTGCTTTCAGTGTAACCTACCTATTTTCACCATTTATGGCCCACGTTACCAGCTCTTCTTTCTCCATGGGCTTACCATTATCAACTTCTTTGTCTGCCTAATGTTCTTTCTGATCTTCTGGGCTCCATCTCCACCTATCATTTACACCTTTACCCTCCCCAAACCCCATTTTCAGTATACACGCCAGCTTTTTGAAGCTACTTTTAAGTACTGAAGACAGGTCACTGGATTTGAAAAGTTAACTCTCCACAAATGCTCCCAGACCTGCTGAAGTTCTCCATCAATTTCTGTTTCTCTGTTTCAGATCTTCAAATTTTGTTTTATTCATGGAAGAAGTCAGTTTTATTTTTCTAGTCCAGTTTCTACTCCTGGATGGATTTGTCCAGACATTGAGTTCTCCAAACCCCTTCCATGAAGATTGGGTTGGCAATAATTAAAGTAGTACTCAACATTTGTTACCAAATGTGAAAGCCTACTGCTCATATTGTACATCCAGTTATTGTATGAAGCTGTGCTAACAATACTTTCACCATCAGTGTCTTTCCCACATTACAATCACATTGAACTTTGTTATGGTTTGAACATTTTCCAAAGCAAGAAAAATAATGAATGCTGTAGAGAGAGAATGCTATTATGTTCTCCCTCCTGAAAATTAGAAATTGAAATCATGTTTTTGTTTTGTATAAACACAGTGATCTGTGCACCTGGTACACTCCTCTGGTCCAGTGGTGATGTCCCTACCTCAGAGCTAGGAGCCCAAGGCTCAAGCCCTACCTGCTCCATTGGCATGCTATCCCTCACCAACATCAGCTAAAAGTGTGGAATTAGCTTTCAAATGCTCATTGATGATACCTAGCACTTGATCCCTAATCTGGTGCTCAACTATCAAACAGTTTAGCAGCAGATTTCTCCAATTAAATATTAAGACAGAAGCCATTGTTACAGTGCAGGCTCCAAATTCCATTCCCTCACTACCAACTCTATTGCCTCTTACCATAAACAAAATGGACCAGTATTTTTCAAAAAAAAATAGGCAACTAATTTTGCTTTCAATTAAGCCAATTGACCCAAATATTATTCCACAATGGTATAGTCAGAGATGAAATGCTGCTTTTTAATCTTACGAATCAAAAATTGAAGAGGGTTGTCCCAGGTGCATCAGGGAAGAACTCACACCCCTACACCCATGGAAAGTTGCCATCCCCTCCTCCTTGTGCTTTAAGCCTCCCACCACCTTCTCAAGCCTGGCTCCGCCTCTCTCTCAAAATGTCCACCACTTTCCTGGGTGTGGGATCGGTCCTTGATCTTTACGGATCATCTTCTAGTCCCACTACTGAGTTCTGGTGCTGCTGTAGCTGGAGCAATGGCCCACCAATGAAATTGGCAGATATCAAGAGTAGGGTTTTCTCCTATTGAAGGGGGAAGTTGATCACCCAAAGCAAATTATGACTGTGAATGGTCTTAATATCAGCCTGCTCAAGGGTGAGAAATATGCTTCCCTACCATTACATAAAATAAAGCTCAAGGTTTATTTCCCAATATTGTCTGATTTTATTTTAGACTTCCAGCATCCTCAGTTTTTTGCATTCCCCAAAGTCCACTCTGGTCACGTTCTACCATCCTGATGGTCCCATATGTAAGCAGTTGCCTCGGGCAGTGGTTCATAGTTGGATGTCATGGTTAACAATCCATTCAACTGGATTCAGTGTGAATTGTAATGCCAACAGGAACGGGTCTGTCAGAGCAAGAGGAGTGATGTATCCCATGGTCTGTGTTGGATGGTCATAGTCACAAGGAGAAAGTGAGGACTGCAGATGCTGGAGATCAGTCAAAATGTGTGGCACTGGAAAAGCACAGCCACTCAGGCAGCTTCCAAGAAGCAGGCAAATCGATATTCCAAACATAAGCTCTTCATCAGGAATAGTCACAGTCACAAATTGAACTATTCTGTACATTACAGTTATGAAGCAAATAGCCACATCTTCTCTGAACCACCTTCAAGCAGGTGAAGGCTTCCAAATTTTCCTGGTGAAACCTGAGATTTCAACACTTGGGTCAGTTCTTAGATTTAGCTTGGCACTATTTGCAATCAACAGGGTGCATCAAGGTGTGGGGCTCACATCAGTTAGCAGGGAGTGTGCAGTTTGTGCTCTTAGGGACTATAGAATTTCAGATGGGAGCGTGGGTTTTATTTGAGGTTCTGTGTAAACAGAAAGTTTTAGTTAGCTATCAGCTGTTGGTTCTTATTTTCTATGTTTCAGTTTCACAGTGATCAATCTTTATAAATGAGTCTCTAACAGACCCATACCCAGAATCAAAGGAAACTTCCAGTATTGGAGAACTATAGAATCATGGATCTAATGTTACCTGTTTTGTTCAAGCCACATTACTCACACCATACAATATCACGTGTGTATACCTTTCAGGGTGTGTGCAGCTTAAACTATTGTCAATCATTACACTCTTGGCAGGATATAATGTTTAGTGTCTCGACTTGCAGTGAGTCTGCAAGCAGCAGTACTCGAGGTCAGTCATGGTCTCAAGGTGAATATTATCTATATATAGCCTTATCTTCAAATAAAGAGCTCATGTTGTTTTGTCACCAATATTTTGAGAATGGTTGGAAAATTTAGCACTGATAGAGAAGAATATAATAAAATTGCCTCAAATTACTAGCCTTATCTTCATTCAAAGAACTCATGTCATTTTTTCACCAATATTTTGAGTATAATTGATAAATTTAGCATTGATGGAAAAGAATATAATAAAATTGCCTGAAATTACTTAGAAAATAACATTTTGGGGATCCACTCTGTGAGAAATCTAGTTTCTCAGTTAAATAAATCAAGACTCACTACTTCCACTGCTGTAATGAAGCATTAGAACAAAGATATATGCTGTCAGTGGTAAAAATAATTATTATTTAAAGTTTTGGGAAATTACAAGAACACTTTGTACTTCCATCCTGTGACTCGTACATAAAAGGTTTTTTGTATTACAAGAACAGGCTCTGATGTTTTGCAAAGAAAAATGGTTCCACATTTGAATTTACAAGGTTTCCTTTCTCTGTTTAAAACTATTAACAGGTGGCAATTTTAAAACTCAAGTTGCAGTCATATCAGTGAAATATCAAATCTGTCTCACTGAAAATCCTTTGGACTTAACAATTGACCTGACAGCCTGAATTGTTAAGTGCAATTTCAGGGGACTTAATGAAAAGCAATTTTTTCCCCTCTGCTCGAAGTGGGAATTTGGTTTGCTTGCTAGCAACTGTGACATTTTTTTGAGTTTCTCACCTCATTGTTCTAAATTTTAGCAGCTTGAAGTTTCAGTTCAGTTTTGCTGTTTTCTTTTTCTGATTGCTATTCACCAGGGATCAACCAAAGCACTGTAAATAATGATGGAACATCGAGTGCAAACTATGTTTTTGTGGGGTTTTTTTTGCACCAGATTAGAAAATATCACACTGAATCTTAGTACAAACTGGCTGTATTCCCAGACTGAATTAATTCAATATGGAGAGCTTCCACAAATTGCAGTTGTTTGCTGGACTATAGGGAGACTCTCAAATTTAAACATTATTGGTACAAAAGCTATGAACTGGAACCTTCCAAGTGTAGAAAAAACCTGACATTTATATCATGTCCTTCATGACCACCTGATGTGTAAAAGTGCTTTATAGCTAATTTAATCCTTTGAAATGTGCTGTTTGTTGTAATGTGGGCAACCAATTCACGCAATGCAAACTCTCATGAACTGATTTGGAGATGCCAGTGTTGGACAGGGGTGTACAAAGTTAAAAATCACACAACACCATGTTAACATCCAACAGGTTTAATTGGAAGCATATTAGCTTTCGGACCATAGCTCCTTCATCACCTCCACTGTCACCTGATGAAGGAGCGTCACTCCAAAAGCTACTGTGCTTCCAATTAAACCTGTTGGACTATAACCTGGTGTTGTGTGATTTTTAACTCATGAACTGCAATGTCAATATGGCCAGGTAATTTACCTTTCTGACCATGATTGAGCAATGAATATTGACCAGGACACCAGGCACTTGTTCTTTTGAGAAATTGTGTTATGGAATCTTTTGCATGCACCTGAGCTGTCAGACTGCAACTCAGTTTAATGTTTCACCCAAGAAAACAGTACTTCTAACATTGTAACATTCACTAGATACTGCACTGGAGCATCAGCTTAATGCTCCTGGAGTGGGACTCAAATTCAGAACAGTAAACTTAAGAGGGAACTATTTATTATAAGGCAACACAGCTAGTAATCCATACAGTGTAGATTTTTAAAGGATAAATTTGAATAATTAAAAATTATTGCACTTACAGATGCACTAAACAATGACATTTCAATGTTCATTTAATGTAAGAAGTATAGCTTCAGAAACAAAAAAAAGAGACTTCTGGAACAGTTCAGCAGGTCTGGCACCATCTGTGAAGAGAAATCAAAGTTAATGCTTTGGGTGGAGTGACCCTTCCTCAGAACTCCTGAGCTTTTCCAGCAATCTCTATTTTTGTTTCTGATTTACAGCATCTGCAGTTCTTTCAACTTTTATTAAATATAATTTCAGTTGCATTAATCAAACTGCACCAAATTATCTAGTTATTAAACATATCAACGTCTATTTAAAATAAATGTTTAAAAATAAAACAATCACTTTCTAAGATTGGGTTGACTCACAGCAGATAGCAAATTTGACAACATGCAAAATTATTTTTACAAAAACTAGAGAAGAGAGAACCTATATAACATTCTTCATGATCACCAGCCGGTGCATTAGATCTCAGTTCCAGTTTAATTTTATACATACGCTTGAACTTCTCATGCCCCAACAGATTCCATTGCACACTTGAAAATGACAAATCTGCGCAGCGTCCGCTTCTAGCAGTCACATCTTGGCATCAGCAGGTTGTGAGTACAAGTCCTGCTCCAGGACACTTCAACACATAATCTAATCTGATGTTACTGGAGCATTACTGAAGGAAATCAAACTGTCAGTCCAAGAGGAAAATTAAGGTGGAACTGGTTGAAAGCTGCAATTGTATCAACTGACAGACCTGGTACATGTGTGGGGGACAACAATTTCATACATGTTTTAGGTATTTTCTAATAATTTGAATCAATCTGTTCACAGACATTATTGTATAACTCTAGACCAGGTGGGACTTGAAGACAGGACTCCTGGTTCAAAAGCAGGGACACTGCCACTATACTAAGAGAGTCATAAAACTTCGGACATTGTGCAAAGCATAAGCTTGACAAACAGCTGAGAAAGAAGCAACAGATAGCCTTTGAATATTCTCCTAAACAATGCATTTGGAGATGCATTGAAAGTGCTTTATAGCTAATTTAGTCCTTTGAAATGTGCTGTTTGTTGTAATGTGGGCAACCAATTCACGCAATGCAAACTCTCATGAACTGATTTGGAGATGCCAGTGCAAGCACATATTGAACACTTATGGTGCGAGTGGGACTTGAATCCAGGCCTCCTAATCTCAGTTGCTGAAAATGTGTTGCTGGAAAAACGCAGCAGGTCAGGCAGCATCCAAGGCGCAGGAGAATCAGCATTTCGAGCATGAGCCCTTCTTCAGGAAGGCCCGAAACGTCGATTCTCCTGCTCCTTAGATGCTGCCTGGCCTGCTGCGCTTTTCCAGCAACACATTTTCAGCTCTGATCTCCAGCATCTGCAGACCTCACTTTCTCCTCCTAATCTCAGTGGCAGGAACACTACCACCACACCACAAGAACCCTTCAGTAAAAACTCAAAACATTAGAAACGAAGTCAGTAACATTTGAGACTGCGCAGGGTGATTCCCACACCATATTGTATCAGTTGCCGTCAGCTGTGACCAATGTGATTTACAGGGAGTGGTTAACCTGGGAAATGGGAACTGATCACTAAAGTTGCATGAACCCACTGCAACCTTTCACTTGAGTGTTATTACAGCTGCTATAGTGGCACTGGGTTAGATATCAATTCATGTTGCCAGAAAAGTGTTCCTCGTTCTTTGTTCTCACAGCACTGGTATTTAATCTGCATGTACCTACTCACAGGCTGGAATAATACCCATTTCCAAAATTAAAATCGATTTGAGGTGCATGCATGTTTCTTTCCGATTTCTCATTTCCTTTCGGCACAAAATGAAGTTACCCAGAAAATACCACTGACAATTCATGGTTTTTCACGATTCTACACATTATCATCATGGCCCTAATTGGCTAGAAATTGGTTGCCTTTTACAGAAATTGGATTCAGCAAGGATAAAGCCAAAAAAAATCACTGGTCGCAGCTCTTCTATCAACCCGGAAAAGCTGACCAGTGATGATGGTTTCTGACTGGTACCCATCAGCCAGCAACCAGTTCCAATTGTTTCCAACTGGAAAAATTCAACTGTCAGCAACTGGGATTGACTGTTTTAACTGGCCCCGAAACACAGCTGGTTGATGTTTTGACCAGGCTGGTTACACTGTATTATTTCTTCGCTAAGAGGAGCCAACTTTCAGATGAGACAATTGAGCAAGGGCTGTCAGCTGTCTCAGGTGGATATAAGAAAATCCTGGAGAACAATTTTGAAAAGTAGGAGAGTTCCTGGGCTAATCTTCAATCCCTCAAGCAACATAAATTAAATTAGATTACCTGGTCATTATTGCATTGTAATTCCTGGAACCCTGCTGTGCACAAATTAGTGTCATGTTTCCCAAAGTACTCCAGTGACTGCACTTCAAGTAGTAATTTATTAGTTGCAAAGCTTTGGGGACATCAAGGCTGTCAAAGGTGATATATACATTCGTGTATTTTTTTAAGACCACAGTTTGTTTCTGAGGTATGTGTGTGACTCTTCATGACAGTCTTTCTGTACGCTGACTAGTCTTGCTTGTAAGTAAACTAAAACAATTCATATAATTCTATTCTCACCTAATGTTTAACCATCTATATTTCAACACCAGGACAGAATCTCTCAGACAGAATAGTACAAAATTACACATAGACATCTTAGCCTTCACTCAAAATTGACCTTGTACACCAGTGCTCAGCAATTCAACAGATACTTATTGTTGTGTATTTCATGCAAAGAACCTCTCAAAGTGTTTTGCAGATTATTTTATGAAGTGTGGCCACAGCGGGCAATCGTTCAGACTGGAGGCCTGTGACCAGTGGAAGGCCACAAGGATCTGTGCTGGGTCCACTGCTTTTCATCATTTATACAAATGATTTGGATGTGAGCATAAGAGGTCTAGTTAGTAAGTTTGCAGATGACACCAAAATTGGAGGTGTAGTAGACAGCGAAGGAGGTTACCTCAAATTGCAACAGGATCTTGATCACATGGGTCAATGGGCTGAGGAGTGGCAGATGGAGTTTAATTTAGCTAAATGCAAGGTGCTGCATTTTGGGAAAGCAAATTTTATCAGGACTTATACACTTAATGATAACACTCCAAGAGAGTGTTGCTAAACAAAGAGATCTTGGAGTGCAGGTTCATAGCTCCTTGAAAGTGGTGTCGATAGGATAGTGAAGAAAGCGTTTGGTATGCTTTCCTTTATTGGTCAGGGTATTGAGTACAGGAATTGGGAGGTCGTGTTGTGGATGTACAGGACATTGGTAAGGCCACTGTTAGAATATTGCGTGCAATTAAAATATTGTGAAACTTGAAAGGGTTCAAAAAGATTTACAAGGATGCTGCCAGGATTTGAGCTATAGGGAGAGGTTGAATAGGCTAGGTCTGTTTTCCTTGGACCGTTTGAGGCTGAGGGGTGACCTTATAGAGGTTTATTAAATCGTGAGGAGCATGGATAGGGTAAATAGGCAAAGTCTTTTCCCTGGGTACTAGAAGGCATAGGTTTAGGGTGAGAGGGGAAAGATATAAAAGAAACCTAAGGGGCAACTTTTTCACGCAGAGGGTGGTACAGGTATGGAGTGAGCTGCTAGGAAGTGGTGGAGGCTGGTACAATTGCAACATTTAAGAGGCATTTGGATGGGTACATGAATAGGAAGGATTTGGAGGGATATGGACCGGATGCTGGAAGGTGGGACTAGATTGGATTGGGATATCTGGTTGGCATGGATGTGTTGGACCAAAGTGTCTGTTTCCGTGCTGTACATCTCTGTGACTCTATGCATAACAAGATCTGACAATGAGATAATGATCAAAAGCATTTTTTGAGCTACAGTCCAAAGAACTCCTTCCTCAAAATAGTGTCAAAATAGGAGACAAGAATCAGTTTAACATTTCATTCAGAAGATGGCACCTCCAGGAGTGCTGTTCCATTTCAAGTTTCAGTTTATACTTTATGTTCAAGTATCTAAAATAGGACTTTGAACCCACAACCTTGTGTTTCAAGATGGAGGATATGATGCACTGAGCCAAACCTGAACCTACCTATAATAGTTTACCATTCAACTTTGTCTCAAAATGCACAAAAATAGATTATTCTGCAATGTCTAAAATTATAGAAATATTGATAAATTAAGAGTTAAGCCATGGAGAGAGATAAATAGCTAGGGTGATGTTCTCTGCAATTGAGAAATTTAAGCTGTGACTTAATCAAAGTTTGTAAGAAATGTAGGGGAACCAAGAATAGAATGGGAAAAACTAAATGACTAGTTGCACCACTTAGGACTTGTGGTGAAAAGACCATTTCTCTTATTTTTGCAATTTTTAAAATTTGGACTCAAATGAGAAACAACTGTTTGTAAAAAACAATGTTTGAAATGATAACTGCATAGTTTAAAAGCAAGTAAGTTAACACATTTGGCAAGCATTCAGTAAACAGCTATTTGAAAAAGTAGTAATTGAAATAATTGCAGATAAATTGGAGCTGAGGAGGTTCTGTCGGGATGCAGTTGGGCGTCAAAAAGAAGGTAATTAGTCTCTGGACTTGTGACCAGTTATTGATGTCAAAGGCTTTTTGCCTGCCAACAACAATATGATTGGTTCTCAATTAACTGAACAGCTTGGGGCTGGAAATAAGATGGAGAAGGAGTAAATTGATCTCCATCAGCACAAAAGCTGACTCTGTTCTCTTCAGTCAAAATTCATTTTAAACCTGAAGAAAACTTGTCATCTTTCCTTTAGTTGTTGTTGTTGTAATCTTTGACTTTTAACAGATAAGTCAGAGACATCCTGTAAGTGAACCAGCCACCTTGTTACCCTTGGGGACCAGTGGAAACATTTGAATGAGGACACCTGTAAAACAATATCTGACCAGCATAAGTATTATAAGGGTCATCTCAACAATCCATGAATAGGAACTACTGATGTGTGTGTGTGTGTGTGTGTGTGTGTGTGTGTGTGTGTGTGAAAAAGGGACAATTTTTAAGGGGATGAGAGTTTTAATTTACAGTGTTACAAGCTGTTATATGCTTATATTGGTCTTCCTGAATCTAAAGCCTATTCATGTAGAATGAATAATAATTCACTGTATTTTGTACTTTGCTTTTGATCAACTGAGTCTGAAAATTAGATAAGTTGGGAATTTTTTAAACTTTTGTGCAAACTGCAGCTTATTTCCAGCATGACGGTAATATCATCAAAAAAAAGGTACAATTTTCAGAAATGCAATTACAAACCAATCCTCGTAAAACAGGTAATGGTAATAAGATACTATTCTGAACAAAAGGTAATTGTTGTTAGATCAGCTGATAATTTTGAATTAAGATTGATGGGTTTATTATTTGCCAAAAGATATTGGACAAGGATGAAGTTGGCTTAACCATTGGAGTCTAGATATCAGTCTGGTAGCCTACAGGGAATTCCATTGGTCAATATGTCCTTCCCATGTGTGGTACCTAGAATACAACATTACAGAAGTTTTCTAACCAGGTCTTTAGGTTAGAAGCTGAAGTATGGCTTTCTAATACATACATATATTTTAGTCCCCAACATATAGAGGCTAACAATCGATGAGCATTTATTTTATTATTTTACGCACTCATTCATGACAAGCTTTTCAACATTCATAAAGTACCATATTCTAGCATTTTTAGATAAAAGTGGATAACTTTGCATTTGTCCACATTGAAATCTATTTGCCACACCATTGTCCATTCACGCTTCTGATCAATATCTCCATAATTTTGGTCTGATTATAAAATTGCTGATTTTGAGATTGAAGCTGGGTGGAGTTAGGTCGCCAATCAGTAAAATCACAGTAAACAGCCAAACAGCTTCATTGAGCCAAATGGCCTCTTCCTGTTCCAATGCAAGACACATCAGTGGGGATCTGGTGACAAAACCAAACTAACAGATCAGATTGGCAGTATAAAAAATGCCACAGTTTGAAAGCTGCCCTAGTACACACACCTTGGTACTCCATTAGTTCCATTAGTTACATAAGGACATTGCAAATGGATATAGATAGTTTGAGTGAGTGGGCAAAAATCTGGCAGATGAAGTATTATATGGAAAAATGTAAAGTTTAGCAGGACAAATAAGTAACGTGTGGGTTCCTAAAGGTTTAAGTTTGAGACTACAATTATAACTATTCATTAGAAGAATCAATTCTGGTTTGCATTAAAGAAGTGAGTTTATGTTGAAGATTGAGGGAACTAATGTTACTTATGACATAACAATTGTAGTTTAAATTTGCACACTGATTTTAAATCCACATTAAGAAACAATTGGATATTTAAACAAATGCATATGATGCAGATTATACTCACAATCCAGTATAATTTTCAAATAGAATGGAGTGTCTTTGTCTCAACTATTAGAAGGGGAATTTGATTCAAACTTGACCCTGTTTTGTGCTCCACCAGATTATTGATCTGTCTGTGTATTCAGATGTTGACTCTTCAAGAAATTTGCAGCATCTCTGCAGCTATTAGAAACAAGCTGTTACATGCTAAATTCAAACCTTACAGAGATAGTGGGTTCCTGAGGATCGTAATAGTGCCTTCTTGCAAGAGGTCTAATTTCTAGTAAGCAAACTCATAGGTGCAAGATTAGGAATGGTAGCAAGGCCAACTCACAATTCCTGCTGGCTACAACATTATCTAAGAACTTGAGTTTGGCAAAGTTTCAAACTCTCAGACTGCTTAGATTTGGTTTTGAAGTTAACACCTTAACTACCAGATTATGTGTGTGACTTTTTTCACAAAACTGTATATATTTGTGTCAACTGTTAGGTTTATTATTACAGTATCCTTACAGTATGGAAACAGGCCCTTCGGCACAACAAGTCCACACTGACCCTCCGAAGAGTAACCCACCCAGACCCATTCCCCTACCCTATTTACTCCTGACTAATGCACCTAACACAATGGGCAATTTAGCATGGCCAATTCACCTGAGCTGCACATTTTGGATTGTGGGAGGAAACCAGAGCACCCGGAAGAAACCCACACAGACACGGGGAGAATGTGCAAACTCCACACAGACAGTCACCCGAGCCGGGTCCCTAGCGCTGTGAGGCGGCAGCGCTAACCACTGAGCCACCATGCTGCCCCTTGTACAGAAGGTTTCCGCCCATATACCCACAATAGCTTCAATCTTGTTTAGGCTTTCGTTTCCTGATGCTATATCTTGGGTCCACCTTGACAACTACAGCTGAGCTTTAGAAAGCCTGTCAGCTGCTTTGCCAACTTAACTCAGATGGTTTTGGCAGGTGACTTCTGGTGGTCCAGGATTGAGAGAATTCTGACCTACTGGGGACAGGAGGGTGTATCCTGCACTGGTGAAGATGCTGACATGGTAGATGTGTGTGTATCCTCTGGCGGAGGGTTGGATGAGGAGGAGCACAGGGTGTGGTGAATTGTCCTGGGCTAACAACTCCCTGGATGCCTGTCACTAGCACTTTCCTCACACGTTGAGTGATTGTGGAACCTGGAGGAAGATCAAGTTTGCCTCAGACTCCTCTTGTATAGTCAGTGAATTAATGCTTCCTTGACTCAAGTGACAGAACTAGGACTCCTGTGCAAGATCAGCAGGTACTGATTGTTAGGTTGAACCTGGCTGTCCATTGTGGTCACTACCCATTCCATGGAAGTAGCCCAGTGCTTCCATGCTGGAGCCATGGCAGCAGAAAAAACTTGAACGGACTTCCCTGTTCATTGTGCCAGTCTATACTTGATCACTAGTATCTCTGCCCAATGTCATCCAGCTTATCTCTGCTTCTCTGTCAACTCTTTCATGTCCCAGGCCGAGGTGCATCGTCCAGATTGGGTTCAGCGCTGTCTTGTTCTCCAGCAGTGCTCGGAGGGTCAGATATCTTGGTGACATCTTCTTGCTTGAGCTGCAATCTTACGCCTGTGCTGTACTCACTGAAGTGTGACCCTGAACCTACTCTAGAAAATGGCTCACAATGGTGAATGTCACTGTGCAGGGGTGGGATAGGGGAGGGGAAGGAGGCCTTGCTGGTGCATGCTCTGAGGCTCATGACCATTTCTCCTCAGAGACATGAGAGGTTGACAGGAGATGGCCTTGGGCTGAGGCTGTTTGTTTTTTGTCCTGGCCTGGATGCAGAATCCAGAGCTTGCACAGAAAGACAAGAATATGTTCAGTGTCTCGAGTTGACACATTACTCAAACTTTTATTAAGATATATGTACTTGATGTGCAGCTGGGAGGAGCAGTTTGAAGCTTTCTCACTAGATTGCTGTAGATAGCCCAACCCTTCTTCACTACGGCACATTCCCCTTACTCACTTGCAAACTCAGTGGCTTGCTTTATGAAACAGAGGCCAGCACATCAGTGAAAAAGACAAGGCTGAAGTATTTGCAAACATCTTCATCCAGGAGTAGTGAGTACATGACCCATCTGAGCATCCTCCTCCTGAGGGTCGAGCACTACATATGCCAGGCTTCAGACAATCCAATTCACTCCACATGATATCAAGAACAAGCTGAAGACATTGGGTACAGCAAGGGTCCTGACAACATTCTGGCAATACTGTGTTTGAAATCTGGTTGTGCCTCTAGCTAAGCTGCCCCTGTAAAAGTCCACATACTCCTCAGAGTTGGACATATCCAGTTAATGGTAGGGCCTTGGATAGTGTTGTAGAACAGAGGGACCTAGGGGTGCAGGTGCATAATACTTTGAAGTTTGCATCACATATAGACAGGATGGTTAAAAATGCATTTAGCATGCTTGCCTTCATCGGTCAGTCTAGGAATATAAGATTTGAGAAATCATGCTGAGGTTGTACAGGGCATTGGTGAGACCTCTTCTGGAATACCATGTCCAGTTCTGGTTGCCCAGTTATAAAGCAGATACTATTAAGCTGGGGTGGGTTCAGAAGCCTCAGGCGACTGACTGTGTGGAGTTTGCACATTCTCCCCGTGTCTGCGTGGGTTTCCTCTGGGTGCTCCGGTTTCCTCCCACAATCCAAAATTGTGCAGGTTAAGTGAATTGGCCATGCTAAATTGCCGCCTAGTGTTAGGTCAAGGGGTAAAGGTAGGGGAATGGATCTGGGTGGGTTGTGCTTAGGTGGGTCGGTGTGTGGACTTGTTGGGCCAAAGGGCCTGTTTCCACACAGTAAATAACCTAATCTAATCTAATTAAAGAGATTTACCAGGATGTTTGCCAGTTATGGAAGATTTGAATTATAAAGAAAGGCTGAATAGGCTGGAACCTTTTTCAGTGAAACGTAGGATGTTGAGAGGAAATCCGATAGAAGTTTATAAAATATTGCGATGTATAGATAGAGTTAATGGTTGTTGGCTTTTCCCTAGGATGAGGGATTTCAAGACTAGAGGGTATATAGAGTCATGGAGTTGTACAGCACCAAAACAGGCCTTTCAGTCCAACTCATCATGCTGACCAGACATCTTAAATTAATCTAGTCCCATTTGCCAGCACTTGGCCCATATTCCTTTAAATCCTGCCTATTCATATACCCATCCAGATGTTTTTAAATGTTGTAATTATCCCAGCTTCCACCATTTATTTTTAAGGTGAGAGGAGAAAGATTTAAAAAAAAGATGAGGCAAATTTTTACATGGAAGGTGGTTTGTATGTGGAATGAACTTCATGAGGCAGTGATTGATGTGGATACATTCACAGCATTTAAAAGACAATTGGATAGGTACATGAATAGGAAAGGTTTAGAGGGATATGGGCCAGGAGCGGAGAGATGGGACTAGTTTAGTTTGGGGTTATGTTCAGCATGGACTAGTTGTACAAAAGGGTCTGTTTCTGTGCTGTATGACTGTATGACTGTATGATTCTATGACTAGATGGAGATGACTGATAGTGGTTTACATGAGAGTCACCATGCCTCAGGTGAGGGGGGAGGTGGGGAATTGAGAAGGAGAATCTTTCATGGTAACCTCAGTTGGTATAGGAATTCAACCCGCGCTGTTGGCATTATTCTACATTGGGATCACTTGTTCAGCCAACTAAGCCAATTGACACCCTCTGCTCCTGCATAAGTACAACATTGGCGTCTATCTAGCAATGTGGAAAATTTTCCAGGTAGGTTTTGTCCACAAAGAATAGGAAAACTCCAATCTGTCAATTAACACCCTATCAGTCTACACTGAATTATCAAAGTGATGGAAGAGGTCATTGGCAGTGATATCAAGCAACATGTACACAGCAATAACTTTGCTTGGTTTGGACTCCAGAAGGCACTCTCAGCTCCTGACCTCATTAGTGCCTTAGTCCAAACATGGGCAAAACAGCTAAACCCCAGGGGGAAGGTGAGCATAACTGCCTTTAGACATCATACAGCATTTTACCAAGTATGGCATCAAGGATCTTTGGCACCATTGGAATTAATGGAACTCACTACTTGATGGAGACATACCAAGCAAGGAAGATGGATGTGATTATGGAGATCAATCATCCCTGCTCCATAACATCTCGGCAGGAGTTCCTTGGGGTAGTGTCCTAGGCCCAACTGCTTTCAGCTGTTTCATCAATGACCTTTTCCCCAGCATGATGTCAGGTATGGGGATGTTTATTAAGGCTTGGACTGAAAGTGGCAAACAACATTTGTGTCACATAAGTGCCAGGCAATGAGCATTTCTAACAGAGATAATCTAACTAGCTCTCTTGAAGTTTCAATGGCATTATCTGTACTGATTTCCCCACTAACAACATCCTAGAGTTACCATTGATGAGAAATTGAACAGAATTCATCATATAAATGCTATTGTGACAAGAACATGTCAGAGGCTGGGATTTCTGCAACAACTAATAGATTTCTTGTCTCCCCAAAGCCTGGCCATCACCTGCAAGACACAAGTAAAGAGTTTGTTGGCCTGGATGGGTGCAACTTCAACAACGCTTAGGAAGTATGAAACAGTCTGTTGTTTAGAGACATATCCATCACTATCTCTCTCCACCACAGACACATCGTGGTAGCACCACCAACCCCATGACACACTGTAGCAACTCACCAAGCCTTCTTTAAGAGCTCATTCTAAACCAGCAACTTCTACCAACCAAAAGGATTAAAGGTAGCAGATGCACTGGCATACCACCTCTTGCAAGTTCCCCTCCAAACCACTTACCATCCTGAGTTGGAAGTAGGTCTGTGTTCTGTCAGTATCACTTGGTCAAAATCCTGGTGTTTCCTTCCCAACAGCACAGACCTATGACAAATTGGCCGCAGTAATTCAAAGAAGTAGCTAACCATCACAGTCTCTCGGGCACTTATTGATGGGCCATAAATTGCCAACTTGCCATGAAGGAGTAAAAGATGTCCTCACAAAAGGATGTTCACCCAAAATATGAACTCATTTTCTCAGGTATGAGCAGTATTCCTGTGTATTGTTCATGCTGTCTCCTTTTTTTTTAAATAACAGAAAATGGCAGCAGCTGGGGAATGAGGTAAAGAGTCCATGCTTCAGACCAGTGAGCTCCAATCACGTCAGTTCTGAGGAGAGGTCATCAACTTGAAATGTTAACCATTTTTCTGCCCACAGGTGCTGCCAGACCTGCTGAGGTGTTGTAGCTTTTAGTTTTTATTTTAAATTTGCAGCACCGTGCTATTATATTTTTGTACAAGTTCTCTCTCACTGCCTCCTGCCACCAGGCTCTATTGACACAACTAAACAAGCAAGCTGTTAGCTCTGTACATATCAATTAGTTAGAAGTTTGTCAGCAACACATAAAAAGGTATTTAGTTCAATACAACAGTGCCCACTGCAAATACAGTACAATTGATACAACCTAATTAGAATGCAGTAAATATAAGAGGCTCTGAGTGAATGGAGTTATTTAGAATCCCTGATAATTGTTTCCATTTATCAATCATTATAATCCCATTTACTGAAAAGCAATATCAGCAAAAACACATTTAAACTTTGGGTTTAAATATTCAGAATATTCAATTCATTTGAATAAAGAGGGAGAGAGTGGCAGTGTGGTGAGCGCATAAGTGAGTGGGTGGGTGGAGAAGTGGTTGTATGGAATAAGAGAGTGCTAGAGTGTGAGTGAGTAAAAGCAAGAGAGTTTGAGTGTGAGAGGGCTAGAGCATAATTGAAATATTGTAAGCAAGACAGCTAGAAAGTGTGAGTGACAGTGACTGAGAGAGAGTGTGAGAATATGAGAGAATGTGTGTTTGTGAGTGAGAGAGAGGAGATTGTTACAAGAAGTCAGAGTGTCTTGGTTGCTATGGAAAAGGTAGGTCCAAAGTTTATTTCCCAAGAAAAAAAGATGCAAGGTGTTCACAGCTGTAGATAATAGTAGGGGCTGTAATGCTGACTGTGAGTACAGTGTTAACCACCAAGCTTCGAAGGGAGTGTTAGGAACATTAGATTTATACTTTAAACTGTCTGCTTCATTCTAAGGTACAATGGAGTTGTGAGCTATGATCCAGTTGATGTTATTACTGGAAAAGTCAGAACTCAGAATGAAAGTTGGCTTGATAGAATAAATTTTGTGTTTTGTTGGTCTTCCACTGCAACCCCCTTCCCACCCCCAACAAATGTACAGATTTGATTTTAACAATAGAACTGTAGTTATTTATGCCAAAAAAAATTTTAAAAGAATACATTAAACTATTTGCATATAACACCAGTTTATAACTTGCATAACAAATGAAAAAAGTACATTCGTATTAATCTTGACAGCATCCCAATATAGCACTCAACTCCAAATTCCTTCTCTTTCATATCTATAGAGTTTAATTTAACTATGATCTAAAAGTCTCTTTCATTAATCCTTCTTACAACTGAGCTCAGATCTTTTCAGCTTCAATTAACTTGTTCAGAGTTGTAACCAAACACTTCTGGTGTGGAACATTTCACTGAAACTCCATACATTGACCTCTTTGCTCACAGCATTATATGACCCTCCTTTTTCAGAAGGACTGTCATACACATTCAATTCCAAACAAGACTTCTGCAAAACTGCCCAAATTAAAACAAAAAGCTTCTTTACAAGGTATGGGTGTTTACCCTAAGCACAAAAAATATTATTCCAGAACCTTCTATCTTATAACTTGCTGCACAACATTATTCACCTTATTACTAGTAATATGGCAGAGATCTGCAGCAAAGTTAGATTCTGTCCCTGACCACAACAACAGGAATTTGACTTTCCTCAAAAATTAAGCTAGGCAGTTGATACAAAATAGCATGCAAGCAAAAGTAAAGAATGAAAAGGTCAAATCACATCTGGTACTACACCAGAACTGTCTTTTAACAAAGTTTGTGGGTTCGTATGTTAAGACTGGTTTGTGAGGAAGACTGAATTATTTCATAGCAAGTCATACAATCCCCATGGGGAAACATTAAACCAAAATTTACAAATGATTTTCTGAAAAATAAATGATCAATATGATTTCACATTGTGTAGCTTTTACTGTAACTCAATTCAGAACTAAACATAAATTAAATGTGAAAGAACAGGCAAATTGCGCTACAAATAAGAAAGGTAAATGTCACTCTAGATATTAGATACAGCAAAGGCAAGTCGAACGTAACCACAAGCATTCAGACTGCCTGCATAAATGAGGCACTACATAGCTACACAGTTCCATAATCTTTGTTTTTGCAAGGTCGGTCAGGAGTTTTAGCTGACAGAAGCTTCCACCTTAGGGTTTCATGTGTATGATTATCATCTGGAATGTACACTTGTACATTCTGTCTTCCTTGGATCACTACAGTCTTGATGGCTCAGATTTACAGTATTTCTTTTCAACTCCATAATTGATAACACCTGATTTATGATTTAATCACTTATGAGAAAATACTCAACTCTTTAGTGTCTGAACTATTCAAACATCCTTCCATGCTTTAGAACTGCTTAGTATACTCATACAGTATTGCCAAGTGCTCCTGAGTCAGGGCGCTGGCTACTTTCTGCCTCCAGTTTTCCTTTGTTCTTGCAAGCCACACAGGGCACTAACATCTAACCCTCCTTTCCGCTAATATATCTTCCGGGTCAAAGCTCGCCAGATCATATGGATCAGTATTTCTCATTATCCAAAACAAAACCACAATTAATCTCTTTACAATTGATGCAAATTCCCAAGTCTCCTTTGCAAACGTACTTAAATCCCACAGGGATTTACTGAAGTTATAGATTTTCCTCACTGCACTGTTTCCATGGCAAATCTTGTCATATTGGTGTTTGTGTTCAGATTTGATCCCGTCAAGGTCAGGGCTAAAATTGTGCATATCCCGACAGTTTGAATCATAAAGTCATACGATATAGAAGAGGCCCTTCTGCCAATCAAGTCTGTACCACCAAAAATGTGAGGCCACACCTGGAATATTGTGTACAGTTTTGGTCTCCTTACTTGAGAAATGATGCATTGGTACAGAGGAGGTGGAGAACAGGTTTACCAGGTTGATTCCACAGTTGAGAGGGTTGGCTTATGAGGAGAGACTGAGCAGATTGGGATTATACTCCTTGGAATTTAGAAGAATGAGGGGGATCTTATAGAAACACCTAAAATTATGAAGGGAATAAATAAGATAGAAGTAGGGAGGCTGTTTGCACTGATGGGTGAAAGTAGAACTAAGGGGCCGTAGATTTAGGACTGAGATGAGGAAGAACATCTTGACCCAAAGGGTTGGAAATCTGTGGAATTCCCTGCCCAGTGAAGTAGTTAAGGCTACCTCGTTGACTATTTTTAAGGCAAAGATAGATTTTTTGAACAGTAACAAGATTAAATTTTATAGTGAGAGGGCGGGTAAGTGGAGATGAATCCATAAAAAGATCAATCATGATTTTATTGAATGATGGAACAGGATGAGATGGCCTACTCCTGTTCTTAGTTCTTAATTTAGAATATACTTCTACCTATACTAGTCCCACCTTCCTAGGTCCATAGCCCATAAATGTTATGCACTTCAAATGTTTATCCAAGCATTTGTTATTAAAGGTTGTGACGTTCCCTGCCCCAGCTACCCTCCCAGGCAGTTCATTCAGATGAATACCACCCTCTGGATGAAAAATGTTTACCTCAAATCCTCTCTTAACCTCCTGCCTTCCATTTTAAATGTATACCATCTTGTTGTTGATTCTTCACCCTGTCCATGATCCTCTTAATCTTATACACCTCTACCAGGTTTCCCCTCAACTATTTCTGCTTCAAAGAAAACAATCCAAGCTTATCCAGCCTCTCTTCATAGCTGAAGTGCACCATCCGATGCAACATCCTGGTGAATCTCCTTTACATCGCCTCCTGTGCAATCACATCCTTCCTATAGTTGATGACCAGAACTGCACACAGTCCTCCAGTTGTGTTCTGTATAGATCCAACATGACCTTCAGCATGCTCTTATAATCTATGCCAAACTGATAAAGGCAAGTGTCCCATACACCTAGTTGAGGGGAAACCTTCCTAACCAATCGATTAACCGATCCTGCCGCCTTCAGGATCTGTGAACAAACACCCCAGGATCTCCTTGTTTATCTGAGCTTCCCAGTCTCTTACTCTACACTGAGTACTCCCTTGTTTTTAGATCAGAGTGGTGCTGGAAAAGCACAGCAGGTCAGACAGCATCCGAGGAGCATCCTGATGAAGGACTTTTGCCCAAAATGTCGATTTTCCTGCTCCTTGGATGCTGCCTGACCTGCTGTGCTTTTCCAGCACAATTCTGGTCTAAACTCTGGTTTCCAGCATCTGCGGTCCTCACTTTTGCCTTATTGAGTACTCCCTTGTCTTGTTCTTCCTTCCAAAGTGCATCACCTAACATTTATCAGAGTTAAATTCTATGTCATTGACCTGTCCCATCTGACCAATCCATTTATATCCTCCTGTAACGTAAGACCTTTCTCCTCATTGCCAACTCATTATCTCACTTCCTACCATTTTTTGTGTCAACGGCTAATATACTTACCATCTCTCCAATGTTCTCACCATCATCATTTATGAATATCATAAACAGTAAGGGACGCAGACCTGATCCCAATGGAAAGTCACTGGACACCAGGTTTCAATCACACAAACAGCCTTGTACCACCACCTTCTATGCCCTAGCACTTAGCCAATTTTAGATCCATCTTACCAAGTTACCCTGGATCTCATGAGCTTTTAACTTCTTTACCAATTTCCCATGTGGGACCTAATTAATTCTCACTCAAGTGTAGTGCTGGAAAAGCACAGCAGGTCAGGCTGCATCTGAGGAGCAGGAGAATCGACATTTTGGCTATAAGCCCTTCATCAGAATGAACTAACTAACAATTAAATGGCTACTTTTAATTTTTCATTTTTTTATAATATGTTGCTGTTTTCATTATAGGGAGGAGGTTTGCAGACACATTTGCAGAATGAAAAGTTTGGTCCCGAGCATCGGCACACATTATACCTAGCCCTAGGCTACAGTGGACTGCATTATACCCAATTCTGTGCAATAACAGATCATAATATAGCACAGAGGTGAAGTGCTTGGAAGCATCTGGGATATGGGAGGGTTGTTTTAGGAAGCATTTGGGATGAAGGCTAGTGGCAGATCTAATATGAGGACTCAAGTTGTAAAAAGGACCAAGTAGTAGAATTGAAAAGTGACAGTCAGGACTGACAGGAATAGCAAAACATCTCTCCCCAGCAAGCTCCTGCATTCACAGCAAAGACAAACAGGAACAAGAAACGTTCAGACCCTTTTTATTCAACTGCAGCCCCCAAGTATAAAGCTCAATACTTCAAAAATGCATAGCATTTACAAAGCGATATTCCCAGAGAGGCCCTTGTTATTTCTGCCGCAGGCATTATCTTTCGGCTGTCATTTTCTAAAGTCAGTATTATAATAGTATCTTGAATGAACAAGGCATTTCCTGCAGGCATTTCATTTATTTCATTGCCTGAAACCCATGTATACGTGACATGAAGGCAACACTTCTTTGCAAATCTGAGATCTGATTTCTTCTTCTATCTCCTATCGAATCAGGCTGAGCCACTCAGTTTGTATTCAGCAACAGCCTCCTTTCATGGTAATCCTGGATGGGATATAAATGTCTGCCTTGCTGGCAACAACCACAGAATGAACCAGAAAATTACTGGAGATATACAGGCCTCAGTCCACCTACTATGGCTGAGCAGTCACGTAATCAAAGAGTAATTGAGTTGTTAACTAATCACAGTTCATCAATAAGTCCTCACTGAGGGACATGGCAACTTAATGGAAATGTTACTGGACCAGTAAACTAGAAGCTGAGGCTAATACTCTGGGACACGAGTTCAACTCACATGATGGCAGATGGTAAAATAAATTGATTAAAAGTCAGGAATTTAAAACTACCCACTGATCACCATACAGCCACTATTGATTGCCATCACTGATATTCTTTAGGCAAAAGAAATCCACTGCTTTTGCCTGGCCTGACTGGATATTTCGGGATGGGCAATAAATACTGGCAATACAGAAATGGTGGGTGCAATTTCAGAATAAGTAAATATTCAATTAACACAGAGGATTTATCTCTACTTCAGAGAGCTGTAGTGATTTAGTTATTGCATAGATTCAAGGCTGAGATAGGCAGATACTTGAACTATAATGAAAAGGCAGGAAATTTAGAGGCCAAGAACCATAATCTCACTGAATGAAGGAGTAGGCTTGAGGGACTGTGACATAGTTGCTCCTTTAACAAGGCTATGCTGTCCTTGGCTTTTTTTCCAGAGAGGTCATAAATGACACAGACTCTGAAAAGTCCAGGTTTGAAGGGTTTTAATGTCAATGCATTTATTGTTAACAGATACTGCCTCAGGCAGAAGGCTTTCAAATTTAAAAAGAAACCATTATACAATGAAAAGGAGTGGCCAGTTCTCCCAGCTCAGCTTTTCTCTGGTTTGGTTTGGCAGTAGTGTGGAAATAAAGCCACTGGACTGAAAGAAGCAGGTCCAGACGGGGACTCTCTCTCTCTCTCTCTCTGTCTCTTTCTGACATCTCTCCTGTAAGACCCTGTGTTTGATTTTACCTTTTGTACCATGAGGCATTTATGGGGATTGTAGCAAATATCTGGAACAGCATCATTAAATTGGGATGATCTAATGGGCTTATGAATAGGTTGGTTATTTGGTATTATGATCTCTTTTGTGTGTGTTTCATCCAGTAATCTTGTAAATAAATTCTGTTTTGTTTAAAACTAAGTGGTTTGACTAGCTGCATCTCTCCTGGAATATCTGTGTTACACCTGCTTAAAACAACTAGCAAAGTTACGGCCTGGGCTACTTTCTTGAAATGTTTTGAGGGGTCTGACCTTGTCCTTAACAGGACAAAATGGCCTACTCCTGATCCTGCTTCTTATATTCATATACACAGCAGCACCAGACCTGAAGTGAAGCAAACCTGTAGTGTTGGACAACTTTTGGCAACCCTATGTTCAAAGTCAATTGTCCTTCCCAACCATGTTACACACACTGCACCATCATGCCTCAAGTTACTGAGACTGGGTCCAAAAATAAACTTTTCAGATAAAAATCAAAAACTGAATCAGCATTGACTGCTTCCATTGCCTCCCTATGGATCTTGTTCCATCTACTGACCATTCACTCGCTGAAATATTTTTTCTACAAATTAGATTTGAATCGATCCACTTTGAGACTGACCCATGTCCTCTACTTTTGTTCTGGACAAGTTGAATAGACAAGGACTTTTCTCTCTGGGGTGGGGGAGAAATAAAGTAGACAGCATAGATTTAAGGTGAGAGGGGAAAGATTTAATAGGGACCTAAGGGGCAACCTTTTCATACAAAGGGTAGTACATGTTTGGAATGAGCTGCGAGAGGAAGTGGTGGAGGATGGGACAAATACAACATTTGAGGTATACAAGATAATGAAAGGAATAGATAGGGTCAATAGCCAGAGACTTTTCCCCAGGGCAGGATTGACTGATATTAGGGGAAAGGTATAGAGGAGACGTCAGAGGTAGGTTCTTTATGCAGAGAGTTGTGAATGCATGGATTGCGTTGCCAGCAGTAATGATGGAAGCAGAGTCATTAGGGACATTTAAGCGACTGCTGGACATGCACATGGATAGCAGTGAGTTGAGGGGTGTGGAGGCTAAGTTATTATATTCGACATGAGGATTAAACCTCGGCACAATATCATGGGCCAAAGGGCCTGTTCTGTGCTGTAATTTTCTATGTTCTATGTTCTAAAAGACATCCAGATGGGTATATGAATAGTAAGGGTTTAGAGGGATATTGACTAAATGCTGGAAAATAGGGCTAGGTTAATTGAGGATATCTGGTCAGCATGGATGAGTTGGACCAAAGAGTCTGTTCCCCTGCTGTATATCTCTATGCCTCTAAGTGGGGTAATGACAGAAAATCATCATTACTGCTCTCTTCTACTCCTTCCCCAAACTGAATCCCAAAGTAATATAGTAACTAGCTGACAGGTTACCAAACGTTCTTCTCATTGAGTCATACAGCAAGGAAGTAGACACTTGGGTCCAATCAGTCCATTCTTGCAATTTTAGATTCAATTCCCTACAGTGTGGAAACAGCCCTTCGGCTCAACAAGTCCACACCGACCCTCCAAAGAGTAACCCACCCAGACCCATTTCCCTCTGACTAATGCACCTAACACTATGGACAATTTAGCAATTCACCTGACCTGCGCCTCATTGGATTGTGGGAGGAAACTGGAGCACCCAGAGGAAACCAGCATAGACACGGGGAGGATATGCAAGCTCCACACAGACAGTCGCCCAAGGCTGGAATCGAACTTGGGTCCTTGTGCTGTGAGGCAGCAGTGCTAACTGCTATGAGTCAGCATGGGGCAGTACTGCCCCATGCTGAATCATAATCCCAAACTAAACTAGTCCCACCTGCCTGCTCCTGGCCCAAATCCCTCCAAACCTTTCCTATTCATGTACCTCTCTAATAGTTGTAATTGTACCCACATCCACCAATTCGTCAGCAAGATCATTGCGCATATGAACCACCTTTTGTGTAAAAACTTTTGCCTCTTGTGTATTTTTTACTCTCTCCCATCACCTTAACAAAGTTTAGGAGTTGATGAAAAAAAATTATAAGCTACAGGAATGGGTCCCAAACAACATTTACAGGAGAATGATTCACAATATTACAGCATTTATTGAGTAAAGTATTCCGTTTGCAAAGTAGAGATTTTATAAGTTATGCAAGGAGTTTGCAATGTATCAAAATTGGAGCAATGAATGGTAATAGGGCCCCCTCTTGTGGCAATTCAATTCTAAACTGGAAATACCAAACAAAACAGCAAACTTAAACTTTGTAGCTGCCTCCTCAATGATGGCCCAATGCACCTTACAGCACTCAAGTGTTATAATGTAGGAGCTGTCACAGCCAATTTTCGAAATAAGGGAAAAAGGAAGTACATTAGTAGAACAAAATAGCTCATGCAAGAAAAAGCAAACACAACAGAGCCCAAAACAGCTGGAGATTGGGAAATGAAGGAAAATGGCAGATCTAATATGAGATTAGATTATACTCCCTACAGTGCGGAAACAGGCCCTTTGGCCCAACCAGTCCACACCAACCCTCCAAAGAACAACCCATCCAGACCCATTTCCCTTTGACTAATGCACCTAACACTATGGGCAATTTAGCATGGCCAATTCACCCAACCTGCACATCTTTGGACTGTGGGAAAAAACTGAAGCACCCAGAGGAAACCCACACAGACACAGGGAGAATGTGCAAACTCCACATAGAGAGTTACCTGAGACTGGAATCAAACCTGGGACCCTGGTGCTGTAAGGCAGCAGTGCTAACCACTGAGCCACTGTGCCACCCTATGAGGGCTTAATTCACAAAAAGGAGTAAGCAGTAGAATTGAAAAGTGACAATCAGGACTGACAGGAATAGCACAGCATCTCTCCCCAGCAACACCTTACATTCGCAGCAAAGACAGCAGGAACAAGACGCCTTCCAGCTATTGCATTCAACTCCAGCTCCAATGTTGACATGGACTGTGAGTCACAATCCTCCTCTCTCAGACATCATGGCCTCAGAACGATACATGAGAATGGACAGTGACTACTTGAACTCTGCTGCTTGAAATGGAGGAGAGAACCAGCCCAATAGGAGCAGCTTAGATATGGTGATTCGTGGCCATACTCAGAAAGCTGAAACTACAGCAAGTGAGGGTCTGCAAATGTAAGGGTGAGGGTCTAAAAGAGGGGAGAAGAGCCGCAAAGGTGAGAGAGAAATTTAATACCTCTCAAACCTTGCTAACTATAACCACAAAAACCTTAAATCTCAGAGGTACTGAATCCCTTCCAAATAAACATGGACTCTTCAGCCTAAGGCCACAGAAGTTCAAGAGCCACCCCCCTCCCCCCACCTCCCCCTTCCCCCGACCCTCCCCAACTCCAGTAAGGGATGAGTGAAATGTTGTGGATACAACTGAAATGAACATTGTCAATTGGATAATACAGAGCAATTTTGTTGCATTAAGATTTACATTTATGGTATCAGATCACAAATTGCCTCATACCTCACATTATTTTAAGTTTAGTGACTGCATTAGAGACAAACATACAACCACAGAACTGGAACCACACCCATCTGCTAGAAATATGTTTAGGATGATGGCTTTTTTGGATCTTCCTGGAAGTGACTTTTCAGTTTACAGGGGTTCCTTTTCCAATTTTCATCACAAAAAGGTTTGGCCGAAACTTGAGATTGCTAAAACTGCCTGATGCAAAACCTGGTATGATCCACAATCTGACATGGCCTCAGTTCCAAGGTTATCAGTTTAGTGAGTGCTCATCTGTATTAAAGACATCAAACAAAAAGGGGATAGGGTGAACATGTTGGCTTGAATAGAAGTTTGCCCATGATATTACGGAATGGACTGAGCAAGTTCACATATAGAAACATAGAGACATGGCAACATAGGACAAAAGAGGAAAAGTAGGCCATTCAGCCCTTCGAGCCTGCTCTACCATTCAATATGAAGATTGATCATCCAACCAGTACCTTTTTCCCACTTTCTCCTCTTTAGCCCTAAGAACTACATCTAAATTCTTCTTGAAAATATTCAATGTTTGATCTCAACCATTTTCTGTGACAGAGAATTCCACATGTTCACCACTCTCTGAGTGAAGAAACTTCTCCTTGTCTTAGTCCTATATGCTGGGTATTTATCATCTCCCCAGATCTCCCCCTCGCTAAGGTCAGTCCTCAGTAAAGGTCTTGGCTTCATCCCACTATGCCCCCATGTCAACCCCAACAAGGCTCGTTGTTCAACATGGCCTAATCTGTATCCTCAAACTTTAAGCAGTCAACGTGTAAAAAGAGGCCATTTGTTCAGAGATTGGCAACAATAGCTGAATGCCTTCCCCCTGTGGTAAAACTTAATGCTTCGAATTTGTAATCGTCTGGCCCTACTCAGCGTGTAAAAGTGATAGATTCCTCTGATACTTAAGCGAGCTGGAGACAGCTTCATCTGATGAAAGAAAGTTCTGTTTGAAAGGAGTGATAAATCACCCTTCCACCATTCTCAAAGCTCAAACAGAACACGGGGGTTGGAAGTAGTTTCACATTTAGCAGACAACTCTCCACAGACTCCAGTTTCAAACTGCAGCTCATACTGAACAATTAGTCCTCAGCATGTTAACCTCACTGGCAAGATTGGCATTTATTACCTGTTTCTCAGTTGCCCCAAGGAGATGGAGATGAGTCCTGTCGCTGAACTGCTGGTAATCACCAATTGACAAATTTCAGAGGGTGAAGGACTAGCCATTTGGGATGTTGTATTAGTAGTCATGTGTAGACCCAGATCAGGACCTTCCTGCTCCCTTATCTTCTCACTCATTACCCACTTTGTAAGCTCCTGTAAAAATACACAGAAAAACATCTCGGCCTAATAAAACACAAAGCCTTCTAAATTTAATCTACAGTTCTCTGATATTCTGTGGATTATCAGTCAAAGATTCTGATCATTAGTCCAGCAATTTAAGCAATACTCTCTATGGAATTTGACTATTAGTGCAGACTAAAATGAATTGATTGTTGTGTCAATAAAGGCCATTTTTGAAATTCTCAATGGAAGTCAGCCACATCTGTACATGGTATTCTATATCTGCAAGTCGATTCAAAATTGCAAGGTAGCCTACTCATTACCACTACTCTCACATTTCTAACCTGCGTAAGGAATAGCGAATGGATTCAAAGAGCATTACTGCCAAAGCAGGAGGTAAAATATGAAAAATGCACTGCCAGATAAGGTTGAGGTAATTAGCACAAATGCACTTAAGGGGAATGCATGAGTGAGAAAGGAATAAAAGAACACATTGTTTGAGTGAAGTAAAATTGGATGGGAGGAGGTTTACCTGGATATATACGCTGACAGAGATTAAGTGAACTTAATGTCCCCTTTCTGTGCTGTAAATTCCAAGTAATTCTACAGAAGAGTAGAGATGCAACTCTTTACAATTTCCTGTGAAAAGGCAATGATCAAACTCTGATTCAAGGTGAATGCATGAGCTAGATAAAGCATCAGTTGTTCAGCTGACATGTGGCAAGACTGACAGGCCATTTTGTTGGACAATCACCTCCCGATAAATGTAGAAGTGGTCAGGAATTCCTGTTCAACAGACACCACAACCCTCATCAACCTTTTTGCTCTGGGGGGTGGAGTGCTGTGTTGCTGGTGATCAGCAGAGGTAGATTACGTTCTGAAGAGTCCAATTCGAGCAACTGAGGTAGCAGAGGCTGTAGTGCCAACTCTCCCTCTAGCAGCCCCCTTCTCGATATCATCGACTGCTTCTTTTTGTGGAGGCATATAATATTTTGCTCGCTTCTGCATCAATAAAGAGAGAAAATTACTATATTTATCAAAAGAAATTGCCCAACTGATCCCTGTTAGTGTTTACAGTCTATACCAGTCTCCTCCATCCTTTCTTCATCTCATCCTATCAACACATCCGTTTATTTGTTTCCCTCATGAACTGTATAACTCCCTGGTAAATATGTAGCTTTGCCAATAGCATGAGCCTCTCCATGTGATAGCGAGTTCCGCATTGTAACCACTTTCTCGCTAAAGACGTTCCTCCCGAACTGGATGTTTTAGTGTCTCTTCTATTTGTGACCACCAGCTTGGTTACCCCAACATATGAACAGAGTCTCTACATATACACTCTCAAAGATCATCCCTCAAGCTCCTCTTTTTGAGATTCAAAATCAACAATCATTCCCACTGCCCATTGACTGAAAGTTCAAATCATCATCTTGTTATCTTCGTACTATGTTGGTACAACATCTGTGGTATGGTAACTCATTGTAAAAATGCATGAAACATTTAAAATGTCCTAATGGTAGCCTAATTTATTCCTCATGTATTACAGATGATTAATTGCACTCTACTTTATATTCATCTAATTAAGCAGGCGCCTAATCACCAAGTCCGTTAATCTTGATTGTATATGTACAGCTGGCTTAGAGTAAGAAACAAGATTAAATCATTGAGAACTGTATTTTAGTGAAATTTGAAAGTCTAACACACCCCTTGCTGAAAAAAAACGTGCATTTACATAGCACCTCTTGTGACCCTCAATATTTCTGAATATACTTTGCAACGAAGTAACTTTCTGAAGTGCAGTCACCATTAGCTATAGATAACATAGCAGCCAATCTGGGCACAGAAAGCTCCACAATAAAAATGAGTGACAGTGGCAATGTCAATGGACTAATAATTCAGGATAACACTGTAGCAACACAGGTTCAAATCCCACCTCTGTAACTGAAAGAATTTAAGTTCAATTCATGAATCCGGAATCCGAAGCTGATTTCAGTCATGGTGATGACCATAGCTCTCAATTTTTGATATAAAAGCCCATTATCTATGTCCCTTCATGGTATGCTGCTACCCCTACATGACCTGGTTTATGTGTGATACCAGATCCACAATGATAGGGTTGGTTCATGATCACTCTCTGAAACAAGCTAGCAAGCCATTCAATTCAAGGGTAGTTAGGGATGGACAACAAGTATTCACCTTGGTAACAATATCCACATCTCATAAAAGAATAAGGAAAAATAGATTAGAGATCATGGGTGACAAATGCCAGCTTTGTTAGGGATGAACCCAATTAGGCAAAAGTGAGGACTGCAGATGCTGGAGATCAGAGCCTAGATTAGTGTGGTGCTGGAAAAGTACAGCAGGTCAGGCAGCATCCGAGAGGCCTGCCTTTCCAGCACCACTCTAATCTAGCTTTGTCAGGGATGCTTACCCACCCACAGAAGAATTAAATAAGACATCCTGGGATAATGGCCAGATAATTAGTTTCAGTTATGTTGATTGAGGAATGAACATTGACTCAGATAACAGGGGAAAACCCTCTGGCTCCTCTTCAAAATGGCACTATGCAATATTTACTCCTTCATCATTGAACTGGAGAGTCAGCCAAAATTTCATGCACACAACCTTCAGACATAGAGGCAAGAATGCCACCAACTAAGATGACAACTGCATTAGCTGCTTTGTAGGTACTTGCTGTTACGAGTGAGCTCATACATATCATTTGTCAGTGCCTCTGTTTCCTTGTGAAGTCCATGGGTGATTTTGGAGTATTCACTGGCCTCACCTTTGGCTAATCACAACACTTCTTCCAATGAAGTAAACTCATGCTCAGCTTGTTTAGTTCACAGATTAATACCAAAAAAAGACAAAGAACTACTAATGCTGAAAATTAGACGCAAAAACAGAAACAGCTAGGAAAGCTCAGCAGGTCAGGCAGCATCTGTGGAGAGAAAGGAGAGTTAATGTTTCTGGTCCATTGACTCTTTTTCAGAACTGGCCCTGAAATGTTAGCTCTGCTTTGTCTCCACAGATGCTGCTGGACTTGTTGAGCTTTTCCAACAATTTATGCTTTTGTTTCTTAAGTTCCAAACTTGTTTGAAATCTAACCACTTAACTATAAAGTTAAAAATCACACAACATCAGGTTATAGTCCAACAGGAATATTTGTAAGTACTAGCTTCAAGTAGTTAGTGGTACAGGATCATACGACATAGAATTTGATCCTGCCCAAGTGATAAAGCAGCAGCTCTCCGAAAGCCAGTACTTCCAAATAAACCTGTTGGACTATAACCTGGTGTTGTGTGATTTTTGACTTTGTCCACCTCCTCATCATCACTTAACTATAGTTATTTCTAGAGAAACACTGGAGCAAATTTTGTAAATGTGGACATTTGACTTTTCAAATTGCATTGCTCATGCTTTTGGAAGGCAGTGAGGTCTTTAAAATACCAAGGTGTTTAAAAAAGCTTAGCACAACCCAATTTCCTGTTGATACTAAACACCAGCTCTCAGATCTGCTGAAATCCATAAAGAGGACTGAATCTATATAGCACCTGTCATAACCACAGCCAAAGGAGTTCTTTGTAAGTCTAGTCGCTGCTGCAATTAGAAAAGATGGCAGCCAATTTTCAGATAGTAAGATTCCACTAAAATGGACTGTTGAATGTTCTTGCGATGTTGATCCGAGATATCACAATTGGCAAGGGAGATGTCAATTTGAGGATACAGATACAACCTCAGTTTAATGGCTCATCAGAAAAAAAACGTCTATTTTGGTTTTGAATCTGGGGCAATGTGGGAAGAAAATGAGGCAAAGAGGATTAGACATTGCTCTTGCAATTAGCCTGCCCATTTAAATAAATGGATGGACAGTGGTCACATGTAAATCACTTTTCTTCCACGATAACCAAAACTTTAAATAGAAACATTTGCCTCTTAAGTCCATTCACCTTTCCAGTTCTTTCAGAATCGAAAAAAAGACACAAATATCGCCAACTTACTTAAGAAGTATCATATCGGTCTAAATGGATTTCAGATACCTTGAGCTCCACACGGAGTGTCATGTTGACAAGAATGTGAAAGAAAGGATTCAGACAGTCATATCTATATCAAAATGCAATTGTATTTTAACGGATTCAATTTCAGGATGGCTCATTGGTACCACCTGCTGGTTATGAGATGTAAAACAGACCATTTGGATTTTCTATCCCATACATTTCTATATATTCCTATCAAGGAACTTTAGCTACATTGTTATTGTAGGGAACTTGTCTGCAGTACTGGAATTTTAACTAAAGCTTTGCGTTTAATAGCAGATTGCTTTTTGTTGTGTTTGTCAAATTCCCTTCATGGGGATATTATTCTGTGATTTGGAAGCAGTGAAATGAGTGCACAAGTGTTCCAAGAATAAAGTCAGTAATCCAAGCTGATGGCTCTCAAGAAGAAAGTGGGCAAGCTGGGACTCTGCCGTCTAGAAGACAGAATAAGGGAGAACCTAATGTAAGTTCTCAAAATTACGGTCAGGTAGATGGAGAAAAGAATGCTTTTACTTGTGGAAGAGACCAGAATAAGAGTAACAAATGTAAGATTGTGACGAATATGTTCAAAAGGGAATTTGAAGAAAAATCTTTACCCAGGTAGCAGAAAAAATGCAGACCCTGCTACCACAGGGACTGTGCAAGGCAGGTAGCATTGATAAAATGTAAGCTAATTAAACTGGAAAGAGAAAGGAATGGAAATTTCAGCCAAGAGGATGCGATGAGGGCTGAAATGAGGTTCATGTGGAGCAGCAACCCTGGCAATAAACCAATGGGCTCAAATTAACCAAATTAAATCTCTTAAAGATGAATATAAGTCATGAACTGCAGTGCTCCAAGAATGCAATTCGCTACTACCTTCTCATTGTTATTAAGAAGAGACAATAAACCCCCAATACCTATTGATTCGAGCCCGAGCAAAAGTGGTATCAGTGGGTATCGGGAGAAGCTCTCCACAGGATGGGCTCATACCCTGTACATGGGAAGATGTTGTGGTTGTTGAAGCTCAGTCATCTCAGCTTCAGGATGTTTCTGCAGGTATTCCTCAGGGTAGTGTCCTCGGCACAACCATCTTCATCTGCTTTATCAATGACCTTCCCTCCATCATAAAGTCAGAAATGGGGTTGTTCGCTAACAATTGCACAATGTTTACAGCATTCATGACTCTGAAGCAGTCAATGTTCAACAAAAAAAAATCGAGACAATATCCAGCCTTGGGCTGAAAAGTGCAACTAACATTTGTACCCCTCAAATGCTGGCAATGACTATCGCCAATAATAGACAATCTGACCACTGCCCCTTGACATTCAGTGGTGTTACCATCACTAAATCCCCGACATCAACATCCTGAGGGTTATCATTGACCAGAAACTCAGCTGAATTCTCCACATAAACACAGTGGCTACAAGAGCAGGTCAGAGGCTAGGAATATTGTGGCAAGTAACTCACCTCCTGACTTCCCAAAGCCTGTCCGTCATCAGCAATGTATAAGTCAGGAATGTGATGGAATACTCCTCACTTGCTTGTATGGATGCAGCTCAAGAATAACACTCAAGAAGAACACCATCCAAAGCAAAGCAGCCTTCTTGATTGTCACTATTTCCATAAACATCTACTCCCTCTACCACCAACTCTCAGTAGCAACAATATATATGATCCATAAGCAGCAGTGGAGAAATTCACCAAAAATCCTTAGACAACACCTTCCAAACCCATGACCATTTCCATCTAGAAGCACAAGGGCAGCATTTACATGGGAACAACTGTAAGTTCCCCGCTAAGCCACTTTCAATCCTGACTTGGAAATATATCACCATGCCTTCACTGGTCACTGGAGTTCTCTCCCTAATGCCATTATGAGTCAACCTACGGCAGATGGACTGCAATGCTTCATGAAGGCAGCCTGCCATCACCTTTGCAAGGGTAACTAGGGATGGGCAATAAATACTGGCCAGCCAGTGATGCTCACATTCCTTGAGTTAATACAAGAAAATAAGCATTGGCTTTAGTGATGTCTACATCACAATAATAATATTTTAAAAAGGCAGAAATGTTTGAAGTCCAAGTTAAATCATACTGGGAATAAACAGAATTTGGGCAGAGAAAAAACTTAACATTGTTGTACAGGATGTAGGATAATATCCCAATTTAACAGATAAGGAGATTGTAGAGCTGATGGCCAAACATTGATGAGGAAGGGATGTTTCAAGCGCTATAAAAAGAAAGAGATGGAGAGGTTCAGGAAGGGAATTCTAGAGCTTTGGGCCTTGTCAGCTGAGGGGATAGTTGCCGATAATACCATAAAGAAAATCAAATTCAAAGGAGTTCACAAGAACCTAGAATTGGAGGTGTTCACAGATGTGGCCTGAGCTGTTCCATATGAGCAGCTTATATATGAAGAACAGAGGTAGACCATTCAGCCCCTGGAGCCTGCTCTGCTATCCAATTAGATCATGGCTGATCCAGTTACTCCGCATTCCCAATAAACTTTCACCCCATCACTTATCTATGATCTTTCAACATTTGTCATAAAATACTTAAAGCCTCCCCTTCCATTTCCTGTTCTGGAATATTTAGTATCTTTAGAAACCTTTGCTATCTCTATTTTTACATCGGGATTGAGATTTCTGAAACCTTCATGACCATCTGTGGCAAAAGGTTTACCCTTATGTCTGTCTTCAATGGATCACCCTTTAATTTTATACAACAACCTATCATTCAAGATCCTTCCACAACACAAAACATTTTCCACATCCATCCTCTCAATATCTCTCCAGATCTTATAAGTTTCAATCAACTCACTTTTACTCATCCAAACTCCAGTGGATACAAGCCTAGCCTGCCCAACCTTTACTCATAAGACAACCTGCTCATTTCAGGTATTGTTCCAATAAATCTTGGCTACACTGCTTCCAAAGTATTTATGTCCTTCCTTAAAATAGGAGACTGATACCATTCGCAGTACTCTAGGTGGGGGCTCACCAATGCCTTGTGTGACTGAAGCATAACATCTCAACTTTTGTATTCCAATTTCTTTGCAATAAACCATATTGTTACATTATCTTTCCTAATTACTTACTGTTTCTGCATACTAACATTTTGGATTCATGCATGAGGACACCTATATATAGTGTCCTATATTTTGAAACTGCAACCCACAATTTCTTGTTTTTTGAGTACCTCCCTTCCTTCCCATTTCCTGATTCATAGCTATTGCTGGAATAGCATATGTGCATCCTCTTTAGTGAAGAGTGAAACAGTTATTTGTCCAACTGATCTGCCTTACTTCCTATTATTAATTCACTAAACTAACTTTCTATAGGACTGATGCTCATTTTAACTATTTTCCTTTTAAAATATCTATAGAAACTCTTACTATCTCTACATTTTATATTTCTAGCTAGTTTTCTCTTGTACTTATTTGGTTCAGATTATTATTGTTTTAGTCAATTTTTTTAAAAAATTCTGTCCAACCTCCTGACCCGTCACCATTTTTGTGCAATTATATGTTTTTGTGTTAAGTTTGACATTATCTTTAACTTTTTAAATTGACCACCAATGGTGAATCACCCTCTTGGAACCTCTCTTTCTTATTGGATGCATCTGTTCTGTGTAATTTAAATACTCCCTTAAAAGTTTGCCATTGCATCCCTATTGACCTATCTCTTAATTTAATTTAAATGCTAACATTAGAGAACTCTATTTTCATGCCTTCATAATTACCCTTATTTAAATCTAAAATACTAGTCTTGGACCAATTCCGTTCTCCCACAAATTGAATATAAATTTTTAATGATATTTATGATCACTGCTACATAGTACAACCATGACAATGAAATTATTAATTAATCCCACCTCATTGCACAATACCAGGACTAGTACTGTCTGATCTCTGGTCAGTTCCAGAATATACAGGTCTAAGAAATTACCCTGAAAATGTTCTATAAACTCCTTTTCTAACCTACCATTGTCTGTCTGATTCTCCAGTCTGTACATAGGTTAAAATTCCCCCATGATTATCACCTACCTTTCTATCAAATTCTCATTATTGCATCATTTATATACCACTGCACTGGTGCCTGTACATCGTTTGCCCAAGTATAATGTTAGCTTTATCATTTCTCATCTTTACCCAAACCATTTCTATGTCCTAGTTTCCTAATGTTTGCTCATCCCTTTCTATTATGCAATTACCATGATGAGCCATCTCTCCACCATTTTGCAGTTTCCTGTCCTTCCTATATGTCCTGTGCTCTTCAACATGAAGGTCCTAATCTACCATTCTGCAACCATGTCTCTGTAATGGATTGTACTTCTGCATTTCTATTCACGGCGACAGTTCATCTATTTTGTTCTGAATGCTACCTGCATTCAGATAGACTTCATATTTGTCATTTTTATTATTTTTGTAACCTTTAGCCTTGTCTATTGATTGATTCTTAGATTTTTCCTCTGTTTTCCTTCTTGACAGTCAGACTGGAAAGGCTTAGATTGTATCTAACCTAAGAACAGCTTTTTCTATTGGAAAATAGCGAGAGTAATGGATCCACTACAAGGGGCAGGTTGGCAGAGTGGAAGAGTTCTGGTGGTAGGTGACTCAATAATGAGGTATACAGACAGGCATTTTTGATTTGACTTAACTCTAGCAATGGTGTGGTGCATTCCTGGGGTTCAGTTCAAGGATGCCAGTTAAAGGCTGTAAGGGAATTTTGAAGGGGCGTGGCAAACAGTTAGCGGTCATGACTCAAATTTGTAACAATGACGAGGTAGAAAGGAGTATGAGGTCCCGCGACAAACATTTAGAGAGTTAGTTAGCAGATTGAAAAACAGGACTTTAAAGGTTGCAATCTCTGGATTACTCACAGTGCCACGCACTAGGGAGTATCCGAAAAAGGTGTGAGAGAGCAAATGAATGTGCGGCTGAGGATTGGAGCAAGGTGCAAACTGTACAAGTCCAAATGTGAACCATGATGGGATCCACATCAAAGGTTTTCTAGAGCAATTGGTGGGATTTTAAACTAATTTGGCAGGGGAATGGGGTACAGATTGAAGGCACTATTACAATAGTGAGTGATGCACTGACAAATATAGGAAAAATGTCATCAGTCTAGCAGACAGAGCATATATGGTCAAGATAAGACACAAAATTGGATGGAATTTATTCTAAAGCAAAGCCTCCTGTGAGTAAGGCAGATGAGTTGAGAGTGCTGATATATTCATGGAGACATGGAATCATTGCTGTTATAGAAAAATGGAGAGGGCGGACTGATAGCTCCTTATTCCAGGTATAGAAACTTCAGGCAAGGCAGGAGGGATGTAAAAGAGGTAGTGGTGTTGAAAGTTTGATCAAAGAATCACTTACTGCAATAAGGAAGGATGAGGCCTTATAAAGCTCCAGAATTGATGCCATTTGGGTAGACCTCAAAAATTAAGAAAAATCACATTGTCAAAAGTGTACTGATAAGACCCCAAACAAACAAACAGGGAGAGATAAAAAGGCAGTATGTAGGAACATTTCAGAAGCGTAAAAATAATCGGGTAATAACAGTAGGGGGTTTTAGCTCCCTGATTTTAACTGGAATGGGCAAAGTGTGACAGGCCTAGAGGAGCTGAAATTCTTAAAATGTATCCAGGTGATTTTTTTAAGTCATCACACAAGAAGCGCTGACCTATCAAGAAGCAGGTCAATTCTGGCCCTATTATTAGGGAATCAAATGGAGTAAGTAGTGGAAATGTCACAGGGAGATCATTTTGTCAACAAAGATCATAACTCAATGCTATTTAAGGTAGTCATGGAAAAGGGCAAAGGTGGAATAGAAATTAAGATTTTGAATTGGGCAAGGCTACTTTTGGTATAGGCTACGATCTGTCCAAACTGGACTGGGAGCAGCTACTTGTAGAAGAATCTACATAAGAGCAGGGAGAGTATTTCAAAAAGTGCTGTATCAATAAAGGTGAAGAGTGGGACCAAAATTCCAGGGAATCCTAAATATCAAGGACTGGATAAGGTAAAATAAACAGAAGCTGATGGTTGATAGCAAAAGGTCTGAAGACCAGACATCCTAGAGCTGAGAGAGATAACGAGGGGTCACTTTGAAAAGGAATTGGGGAAGTGAGGAAAGGATTATATAACCTAATAGGTAAAAGCTCTCTCTACACCAACCCCCATCAAACACTCCCAGGAACAGGGGGTAATATACAGAATAAAGCTCCATCATCACCCGAGACGTCGATTTTCCTGCTCCTCAGATGCTGCCTGAACTGCTGTGCTTTTCCAGCACCACTCTAATCCAGAATATATAACATAATACAAAGGGACAGTATAATATAAAGGAAACTCCAAAGGCATATTGTGGCAACATGATAACCAGGGAAAGATGGGGGCCCATTAGAGATCGAAGTGGCGAACTGTAGATGGAGACAGAGGCAGTGATTGCATGGTGATACACTGGTTAGCACTGTAGCCAGGGATCTGGGTTTGATTCTACCCTTGGGAGACCGACTGTGTGAAGTTTGTACATTCTGCCGCAGGTCTGCATGAGTTTCCTCCGGGTGCTTCGGTTTCCTCTCAGTCCAAAGATGTGGAGATTAGGTGTGGCCATGCTAAATGACCCCGTAGTGTCCAGAGATGTATAGGCTTGGTGGACTAGCCATGATAAATGCAGAGTCCTGGTGGTGGAGTGGGGTGTGGGTCTGGGAGAGATGCTTTTCAGAGGGTCGGTGCAGACTCAATGGGCCTCTGCCTGCTTGGCAGGGATCCTATGAACATAGTTGGGGTTTTAAATATGTACTTAATGCCTGCATTCATGATATGGAAGAAAGATGGAGGTGTGAAAATCAGTCAAGAGTACTTTGATATTACAATTGAGAGGGAGAAGGTATCAGTGGATTTAATGGCTTTAAAGTTAGTTATGACCCCAGGCTCAGGTAAGTTATGAGCCAGGCTACTGTGACAGGCAAGAGAGGAAATTTCAAAGGGTTTGAAATTAACTTTTTAATTCTCTCTGGACACGAGAGGTGTCAGAGGATTGTACTACAATTAATGAGGTATCATTACTCAACAATGATGATAGAGGTAAATGAGGTAATTATATGCCAGTGAGTTTAACATCAATGATAGGGAATCAATTGAAAAAGGTTCTTAGCAACATACTTATCTCCATGTGGGGAGGCTACAGTTAATCAAGGATAGTTATATTGGCTTTGTGAGGGAGAAATCATGTCTGGCAGTTTTGATTGAGCTTTAAGGTGGTATCTATGTGTGGTTGAGGGTGGTACAGTGGAAGTGGTTTACATTGACTTTGGTAAGGTTTTGACAAGATCTTGCATGGGATACTAGTCAAGAAGGTGAGATCCAATGGAACACAGGACAATTTGACAAATTGGATTCAAAATTGGCTTAATGACGAGAGGCAGAGGGTGATGAACTCAGGTTGATTTTGCGACTGGAAGCCTATATCCAGTAGCATAATACAGGATCTGATATTAGGTCCCTTTCTGGTTGTTGTGTACAGAGGAACCTCAACTATCCAAAGGACACTGGTGGGAAATGTTTTGTTCGGTTAATTGAATTCCAGAAAATCAAATGCCAGATAACAATTTTTAGCCAAGCATCGGGACCTTGTGATTTTGCTGGATAATCTGATATTCGGATAATCAAATACCAGATAATTAATGTCCTAGACATGAATAAGGGAGGTTTGATAAATAAGTTTGCAGATGACATGAAAATTTGTGATGTGATAAATAATGAGGAGGAAAATCTTAGATATCAGGACAATATAAATGAGCTGGTCAGCTGAGCAAATAGAATTTACTCCTGAAAAATTAAAGGTGACGTATTTTGGGAGGACCAAAGGCAAGAGACTGTACACTGAATGGTAAGACTCTGGGAAGTGCAGAGGGTTGGAGGGAACTTGGTGTGCACATGCATAGACTCTTGAAGGAATAGGGCAAGTGGATAAAGTAGTTAAGAAGGTACATGGATCATTTTCCTTCATTAGTCAAGTTGTTGAATACAACAGCAAGGAGGTTATGATGAAGCTATATGTAATGAGAATAACGCCACAGCTGGAGTCCTGTGTACATTTCCAGCTGCATCAAAAGGATGTGAATACACTGGAGAGCATGCGGAGGAGATTCACCTGGATGTTATGAGAAAGTCAAGATAGATTGGGATTGCCAAAGAATGCTGATGGGGAAGCTAATCGAGGTATATAAAACTATGAGGGGCATAAGTAGGGTCGATAGGAAGAAATCAATCCCCTAAGTAGATGGAGCAATGACAGGGGAATAGCTTTAAGATGAAGGACAGGAAACTTGGAGGGCTTTTAAGAAACCTTTTATTCTATCAAGAAGGTGCTGAGCATCTTGAAGTCCCTACCTGAAAGGGTCATAGGCAGAACCATCACAACATTTAAGAAGTATTTAGATGATGACTTGAAGCATCATACAGGTGAAGTTCTGGAAAATAGGGCGAGTAGATGCTTGAATACCAACAATGAAGTGAGGGGCTGAAGGATCTCTTTCCATTCTGTAAAACTCTATGATGCTTGTCACGGTCTGTTTATCCTTTCTCATATTAATACCTATCTCCAAGTTTCTTTGGTATCCTGAAGGACGTTAAATTATTTTAGTTAATAATTAATAAACCTGACTACCAATCAAAATTATTACCTCTTGCAAACTTTACTAATAGCAATGAAATATTACAATTACTAATATAGCTCCTGTGCTTTAAAAACGAAGGTAAGTGACAAAAATACCAGGCACTTACCCATTTCCCTATGATATCACCTTTTACTTTTATTCAAAGGAATGTTTAGAAATGATGGGGGAAGGAGCTTCAATGAGCCAAACCCCTCATGGCTGTCAGTACACTCTCATGAATCTTTTCAACTCTCACTCTCCTGGAGACTGACAAAGTTTGAAAAAGAAAGGAGTGCCTGACACCCCATCCTCACCAAAGTTCCTTGCTCACCAAACTCACACTCTGCTGTAGTTACATGGTTAACTCTCTTTTTCTGGTTTAGGCTCAGATTTCAAGCAAGAGCTGAAAATGTGTTGCTGGTTAAAGCACAGCAGGTTAGGCAGCATCCAAGGAACAGGAAATTCAACGTTTCGGGCCAGAGCCCTTCATCAGGAATGAGGAGAATGTGCCAGGCAGGCTAAGATAAAAGGTAGGGAGGAGGGACTTGGGGGAGGGGCGATGGAGATGTGATAGGTGGAAGGAGGTCAAGATGAGGGTGATAGGTTGGAGTGGGGTGGGGGCGGAGAGGTCAGGAAGAAGATTGCAGGTTAGGAGGGCGGTGCTGAGTTGAGGGAACCGACTGAGACAAGGTGGGGGGAGGGGAAATGAGGAAACTAGTTCATTCCTTGTGGTTGGAGGGTTCCCAGGCGGAAGATGAGGCGCTCCTCCTCCAGCCGTCGTGTTGTTATGTTCTGCCGATGGAGGAGTCCAAGGACCTGCATGTCCTCGGTGGAGTGGGAGGGAGAGTTAAAGTGTTGAGCCACGGGGTGGTTGGGTTGGTTGGTCCGGGCGTCCCAGAGGTGTTCTCTGAAGCGTTCCGCAAGTAGGCGGCCCGTCTCCCCAATGTAGAGGAGGCCACAACGGGTGCAGCAGATGCAATAGATGATGTGTGTGGAGGTGCAGGTGAACTTGTGGCGGATATGGAAGGATCCCTTGGGGCCTTGGAGGGAAGTGAGGGAGGAGGTGTGAGCGCAAGTTTTACATTTCCTGCGGTTGCAGGGGAAGGTGCCAGGAGTGGAGGTTGGGTTGGTGGGGGGTGTGGACCTGACAAGGGAGTCACGAAGAGAGTGGTCTTTGCGGAACGCTGGTAGGGGAGGGGAGGGAAATATATCCCTGGTGGTGGGGTCCGTTTGGAGGTGGCAGAAATGACGGCGGATGATAGGCTGTATGCGGAGGTTGGTGGGATGGTAGGTGAGAACCAGTGGGGTTCTGTCTTGGTGGCGGTTGGAGGAGCGGGGCTCAAGGGCGGAGGAGCGGGAAGTGGAGGAGATGCGGTGGAGGGCATCGTCAATCACGTCTGGGGGGAATCTGCGGTCCTTGAAGAAGGAGGCCATCTGGGCTGTACGGTATTGGACCTTGAAGAAGGAGGCCACCTGCTGTGCTTTAACCAGCAACACATTTTCAGCTCTGATCTCCAGCATCTGCAGACCTCACTTTTTACTCAGATTTCAAGCAGTCTTTCCACACTAGTTTTGATCACGTTCCCTCCATGACAGCCCAAAACTAAATTTGGATGAGAATTCTTACCATCCTCAAAGCTCCTTGCTGATTAATGACAATGTTTTCTCCACTTCTCCCTCCCTTCTTCATGCAGTTTGTGAAACGCACCAGTATTGTTAGACAGGGAGGTACCAGCATGTACACTGCTACCATCCATCCAGCCCTGCTGTGTGTCAGTGGTTGAAGCAGATGAATCGCTACTGGGCACAAAGTCTTAACAACCTGTGCAATTTGGACTTTAGCAAGGCTCTTGATAAGGTCCCACATAGCAAAGGTAAGACTCCAAGGATCCAAGAATATTTGGCAAATTGGATCCACAGTTGGGTGACTGACAGGAACCAGAGAGTGATGGTTGAGGAATGTTTTTCTGACTGAAAGTCTGAGTCCAGTGCAGTCCCAAAGGGGTCAGTGTTGGGGTCCTAGCTTTCTGTGGTTCATGTAAATGAGTTACTCTTGAATGTGGGAGGCTTCTCAGAAAGTTCAGAGACAATACAGCAATTGTTGGGGTCGTAAATAGGGAGGAAGATAGCTTTAAACAAGAGATGGGCTGTTCAGATGGGCTGATCAGTGACAAATGGAATTCAATCCAAATAAATCTGTGGTGATGCACCTGGGCAGGACAGTAAGATAAGGGAATATGTGACGAACTGTAGCAGCATGTGAAGCACCAAGAATCAGAGGGACCTTAGTGTGCATGTACACCAGTCCGATAAGGTATCGGGACAGGTGGATAAAGTGTGTTAAGAAGGCATATGGTATAATTGCCTTTATTTGCTGAATTATAGAGTTTTAGAGCAGGCAGGTTATGTTGAAATTTTATAAAATGTGTGTTGGACCACTCTAAAGTATTGTGTGGAGCTCAAGAAACTACACTATAAGAGAGATATGATAGCACTGGAGAGGGTGCAATAGGATTTAACAGGATGTTGCCTGGGCTAGAGAGTTTTGGTTGTGAACAGAGATTGGATGGATTGGGATTATTTTCCTTGAGGCAGGGGAGATTTGAAAGTGGACATGATTGAGATGCATAAAATTATGAGGGGCATCGACAGGGTGAACAGGAAGGAACTCTTCCTCCTGATAGAAGGGTCAGTGTGAGGAAAAATCTTTTCACCAAGAGGGTGGTGGGAATCTGGAGCTCAGTGCCTGTGAGGATAGTAGAGGCAGAAACTCACATAGCATTTAAGATGCCCACCAGCGATGCGAAGGCAGATAAGGCCAATTGCTGGAAAGTGGGATTAGAATAGTTAGGTGGTTGTTTTTGACTGGAGCAGATGTGGGAGATGTGATGCAAATCTCCATGACTCTGTGACTCGTTTATTGACTGCTCTCACTGTGAAAACTTTTATTCTGGTTATTGGAAAATTAATCCACTGCAGTTTTGCAGTTATGTCTTGTTTCAATAATATTGATTTCCAATCAATCCTCGAGAAACTAAGCAGGGAAACGGGCACACAATTGTAGTGGTAGTCAAAGGAAGGATTCAGAATTACAATCCAGATATCACAAATATCACTTTACCAGGAACTTGACTATAAAAAGTGCACTCAGAATGGGAGGGGCGCCAAGTCCATGTCTTAAATTGACAGAAAATGTTGAACCTAAGAGAAATCTAGCATAAAATTGTGACAACATTCAAACAGGCATCATGGATTTATATATTGTGGCTGGATAAATAAATCATACCCTGTTTCAAGAAGCAGATTGCAGAACACAAAGGTTACTGCTAAATGCAGCGGAAATATTGATCAAAAACTGTATTCCACAACAGTTATAGTCCCAGTGAAAGCCTACCTTATCAAACTATAAATAATTGCAAAACAAATTACAGTCAAGGATTAATCCTGGACAAGCAGCTTAATGTACACCAGGGATTGATCTTTCTTGTACCTGGTAAGGGAGTTTTCCACTGAGAACATGAATCAGATTTGTGAGCCTTTTAAAGGTCACAGAAACGTCTAAAGCTTTTAGAAGTTCACCGTTGTTTAATATGACAAACTGAACACTGATATCATTAGGATTCTGCTGACTCATGGATTCTACTATCACATGCAAAAGGAGAGCAAATGATGAACCTATGTTTTATTGGTGATAACTTAATGAAAGAGATGAATGCAGTTCTGATACAGGCAATAAAAAAAACACATTAATCCAATATGTAAGATCTTTATTACAGCAACCAAAAAAAACAGTGAGGAATCCTTATACTTTGGGTAGACAGGAGGGGAAAAAGAAAGTGCAAGAGACTTAAGAACAAAAAAGAAATGGATGTAGATGTAGGCAATTTGGCTCTTCAAGTCTACTCTCATTTTAAAGATCATGGCTCATCTACTTCAATTCCAACTTCTTACACCTCCCTCATATCATTTAATTCACTTTTTTAAAATATATTTTCATTGAAAAAATAGATTTTTTAGTATTACAACAAGTACAAAACAATGTAATTCAAAACAGTACAAAAAGAACAACCCAAGTAAAACAAAATCCCTAACCCACCCTCATGTACAAATGTATAAACATACATAGAAAAGTATAGAATAAAAAAAAACCCAAACTGGCTATTTAACTAACTAAATAAATAACCAACAGCAAACTAATACATAGTAATAACTCAGCCCAGCCAAACAAAATGCTCATCCGTTCACAGTTCCTCCTCCCTAGATGTTGGACTCACAAAACACAAAAGTTACGGCTTTATAAAAGCCTTTGTTAGTGTGGCAGATAAATCTGTGTCAAGGTATTCCTGAAAGGGCTGCCATGTCTTATAAAAATTCTCAGTTTTGTGGTGTACCATATCTGTGAGAAAATCCAGGGGAATACGCTCCATAACAATCTTCTGCCAACCCGATAGGCCTGGGGGGTTTTGGATATCCAACCTAGCAAGATATTCTTTCTTGCACAGAACATGAGAATATTGAAAAGTTTTTTCTAATGCACGTCTGCAGGAAATACAGTGTGCAGGCCCGAAAGGAGAGAGAAAGGGTCCTTCTCCACCCTTACATCCAAAATCCTCTCCATTGCGCCCACCACAGCACTCCAATATGTTTGAAGCCTATCACAAGACCAGAGACAATGGGTAAGAGTGCCCAAACAGACCTTGCACTTGGAATATGTTGAAGATACCCCTGGTTTAAATTTTGACGAACAGTTCGGAGCCAAGTGGACCATGTGGAGAATCTTCAACTGTAAAGCATGGGTCCTGTTGCAAATTGATATCTTCCTTGCATTCTTCAAAACATCCTCCCATGCCTCTGAGGAGACTTCAACACCCAGCTCTCTCTCCCACATGCAACAGAGTTGGCCAAACTCATCTGAGGGGCACCTCCCAATTGATGATGTAATGTACTGACAGAAAGTGTACTCTTAGGCCTTAGCACCTCCCTTCTCTATGTTGGATTTGTAGGGATCAGTCAAAAAAAATTCAGAAAAAAATTTTTAAAATCTTTTGTAAAATAAAATCCCTCTCTTGAAAAAAACGAAAGAGGTCTCTGATAGTTAACTCGTATGTCCATACTAGCTGATCAAAGGACATCATTACATCTCCCTCAAATAAATCACCCATCCAAGACACACCCCTAGCTGCCCAGCATTTAAATCCTGCATCTATCATCCCCGGTTGGAAACCCAGCGTACTCACTAAAGGTGTTAACAAAGATGTTTTGCCAATATTGCCTTCCATTTACGAATTCCTCTCCATGCTTTTGATAGTATTGATAACTATTGGGTTATGGTAATATTCCCTAATTGTTCTCATACTTATAAATTCCTTATAAAATTCACTGGGAAGTCCATCAGGTCTGGGTACCTTTCCACTCTGAAGCTACCTCACAGCTTCCTGCACTCCTTGCACTGATAACGGGGCATTGAAAAAGGACTGTTTTTCAGGAGCCACACCGAGTAGCTTCAAATCCTCAAAAAAAAAGATTTTATTTTGGCCTGCCCCTCCTCACAATCCTCAGATTGGTATAAATTAGAGTAAAATCTCTGGAACATCGCATTAAGCTTTTTAAACTCACATGTTAGGTTCCCAGACTCTTCCCTAATCACTGTAATGGCTTGTGGAGCACTTCTTTTTCTAGTGAGATATCCTAAGTATATGCCTGGCTTGTCACCACACTTTGCAAAAGCCAACTCCTTCTTTGCCGACTGCATGAGCATGGAATGGAATGCAAATCGCAGCACCGTAATCCTCTGTAGTTTGACCAATGAGGGTCTGTCAAAGTAGCCCTTCTCGGCTGCCTTCAACCGTGCTTCAAGGAGATGGTGCTCCTCACCCTTCTGCTGTTTCCTACTGGTGGAATATGAAATAACTAATCCTCTAGCATAGGCTTTGGCAGTTTCCCAGAGAACGGATTTCCTACAGAACGGATGAGCTACCAACCGAGCCTATGTTGATGTCTAGGAACGCCCAAAATTTCCCAGAGAAATACTCCACAAACTTATTATCCTTGAAGGTAAAGGGATCCATTCACCAGTACCTCGAACCCACTGTAATTTCCTTAATCTTAACAATAAGGTACACTGGAGCATGGTCAGAGATGGTAATATTATCAATCATACAAGATGCCACCAAATCCAGGGTTACCGCAGGGGTTAGAAAAAAATCAATCTTAGTGTGACATCTGTGTGGATTGGAGAAAAACATGAAACCCCTACCTGTCAGGTGGAGACGCCTCCAGATGTCCACCAACCCTAATTCCCCCACACAAACCCACTAACCGTTTAGTTTGTACAGAGGGTATCGAGGAACCTTTGGGCAATCTGTCTACTGTGGGATCTATGAGACAGTTAAAATCTCCCCCTATTAATGATGTGCCAGGACTCGAGACATCAGTTTAGATAAAGCATCTACCAAACATTTAAGGGGATGAGCTGGAGGGCAATAACATTTAAAACATCATATTCTTCCCCATTCATCAAGGCTTTAAGAATTACAAACCTCCTATATGTGAATTTAATACACTCTAACAACTTAAGTGGGAGATTCTTCATAACCAATATAGCCACTCCCCTACTTCAGGTATTAAATTATGAAAAACAAACTCGGTCAAAGCCATTCTGCTGTAATTTCAGATGCTCCTCGTCATTCAAGTGTGTCTCCTGTAACAAAGTAATATCTACCTTCTCCTTTCTAAGACTTGAGAGTACCTTCTTCCTCTTAATTGGTGAGTGACTTCCCTTGATATTCCAGGTACGCTATTTAATCAAATCATTAGCCATAACCTTCTGCAATAACATTTAAATTCCAGAGAGGAACCTGAACCACAAACCACTGAGCTTTAGTGTCACATGATCCATCAAATATAAAATCTACATAAACTAAAACCATTACATTTAACAAATCTACAAAACTATTGAAAATTAAAAACAACAAAAATAAAAAAAACAAACCAACATATAGAGCGCCAACAGTGTTGAATCAGGGAACTCACCCTCTGCCCAGAGGGGGCAACACCTATCCCAAACTGCCCATAAGTAGGCATCTAACCATCCCAGCCACTTTCACTTCTCCCAGCTAGAGCCGCACCGCAAACACAAACAGAAAAGAGTAAACACCCCATAGAATACCAATATGAATAAAAAAACATTTTTTTTAAGAAAAGGGGGAATAAATACCTCACCCATCCTTTAGTATATCCTCACTTAGAAATTGAAAATGTACATCTCAACTGCCGCCAAACATAGTTAAATCAAATTATCATCAATAGAGGAAAAAAAAGATAAAGTTCCAACCGGACTTCCTCTGTTTCTTTTACAGAATGATAAAAACATACCCAAACAACACTATTTATACATACTATAATTGTTCAAATTAGGTTACTTTGTCCACAAAGTCTCTTGCCTTCTCTGACATGTCAAAGAGATGTATGGATCCATCTAAGGTGATCTGAAGCACCACCGGATATCTCAGGGAGTACTGAATCTCAAGCTCCCTCAGTCTTCTCTTAATACCATCGTAAGATTTTTGTTTCTGGATCACCACCGCTGAGAAGTGCTGAAAGAACATGATCTTAGAGCCCTCATAAATGAGGGCTTTCGGATCCATCCCTGGACTCTGGAAGCCTCCATGACTCTCTCCTTATCCCGGTAATGAAGGAACTGCAATAGGAGAGGACGAAGACGTTGATCCAGACCTGATCTCCGCTCTGCGACCCGGTGAGCCCTCTTGGTCTTCAAGCCTCTCATGCCAATCTCCAAGTTAAGGAATTTCAGCAGCCAATCCTCAACAAATTTGCAGGCCACTCATCTTCCTTGCCCTCAGGCTGACCAATGATTCAAATGTTTTTTCTCCTGCCTCTGTTCGCAAGATCATCCACTTGGTCGTGCAAATTAGGGACCTGCACCTCCAGGGCTCGGATCCTATCATTGGATGAACTGGCATCCACCACAGTGACCCTGTTCTCCACCTCATCTGTCCGCTTCTGCAGGTCTCCCATCTGCTGCTCATGCTTCTGCAGCATGGGAGAGTTTGGAGCCAGCTTCTTTTCAATCTGTTTCCCCAGCATCTCGTGAGATTTCGTGAGCTCAGTCACCAGGGCCTGTAAAGTAATCGACTCCAAGGATCCTGCAGGCTGAACTGCATGCACGGCCTTGGATGCTCCTCCTCCCTTTTTCGGCATCTCTGGACGGCTGGAAGTTGATTTTTAAGTTTCTTGGCTCTCCACAATCTTTCTGGAGTCCCAAAATATTGTGATGGTCTGGGTTGGACGGATTAAGGGCTCGTCCCACTGGAGTTGCAATGCAGAGCTCTGTTCTTCTTAGATTGCCACCATCTTGGATTCCCTGTATCCAAATATCTATCGACTTCTGTCTTGAATATACTCAGCAGCTCAGATTTACATCTCCAGCATCAAGAATTTCAGGATTCAAAACCTGAAGAATGAAAAATATTGATTCATCTTAGAATAAGGAGTTGGTCAATTAGGGCTGAGACAATGACCCCAAGTTGCTGTGGGCAGTATGGTGGCTCAATGGTTAGCACTGTTTTCTCAAAGTGTCAGGGATCTGGGCTCAATTCCACCTTTGGGTGACTGCATGGAATTTGCATGTTCTACCCATGTCCGCGTGGGTTTCCGTTGGGTACTCCCTTTTCCTCCTACTGTCCAAAGATGTGTAAGTTAGGTGGATTGACCATGCTAAAGTGTCCAGGGATATGCAGGCTAATTGGATTAGCCATGGGAAATGCAGAGTTACAGGGATAGGGTAGGGGTCTAGGTATGGGTGGGATGCACTTTGGAGGGTTGGCGTGAACACGTTGGGCCTAATGGCCTGTTTCCACACTGCAGGGATTCTATCTTCTTGATTATCATTATCCGTTCAGGGGAAATATTTTTTCAACAACTAGGTCTTCAAGACAATTAAGAATTTGTTTCAATATGTTTCAATGTGGTCACCTTTCATTTTTCAAATCTCCCAAGAATATAGGCCTGGTTTACTCAATCTTCTATGATATGATAATCTAATCAACCGAACCCTTGTTGCATGCCATCTTGCACAAATATGTTCTTCCTGAGGTAAGGAGATGAAAGCTGCACACAGTGCTTGAGGAGCAACCTCACTAATGCTCTATATTGTATTTAAAAGCATCTTTCAGGATTTCAGAACATGTGAAAGTGCATTGTAGCCAACAAAGAGTAGTTATTGTTTGAAAATAAAAAATGTGATGGCCAATTTGGACAGAACAAGATCCATCTTACATATGATAAGTTCATAATGACTAGATGAGATATTGACAGTGGGGCAATACCTGGAGTAGTATACCATTCTGGTCTCCATATCTGAAGATCTATTTGCTTAAAGGAAGTGCAATGGATTAATTGCTGAAATGGCAGGGTAATCTTATGAGGAGAGATTGAGGAAATTGAGTTTGTACTTCTGAGAGTTTTGAAGAATGATCTCTCATTGAAACTTTCAAAATTCTCACAGACCTTTATAGGATGGATGCAGATAAGATGTTTCTCTGGTTGGTGAGTTTAGAACCAGGAGGCACATCTGATGATTAAGGGGTAGGTTTTTAGATTAAAATGAATAGGATCTTCTCTGCTCAGAGAGAAGTGAATTTTTGGAATTGTCTTCCTCAGAGGGCTGTGGAAGCACAGAGCATATTTGCAACAGAGACCAATAGCTCTGTGAAAGCTAATGACATTAGCCAATGCAGAACTTATGAAGATGGTGTAGGAAAGTGGCACTTGGGTAGATGATCAGCCATGATCTAACTGGGTGATGGAACAGGCTTAGTACGCTGAATGATCTACTCCAATTCTGAAATATTGGTTGGGATACCAAGCACTGCCTCAGTTCTGCTCCAAGCCCACCCACCTAGACATGTGCTCAAGTCCTGAAGTTAGATTCAAACCCATAAGCTGAAAATGTGTTACTGGAAAAGCGCAGCAGGTCAGGCAGCATCCAAGGAGCAGGAGAATCGACGTTTCGAGCATGAGCCCTTCTTCAGGAATGAGTAGAGTGTGCCAAGCAGGCTAAGATAAAAGGTGGGGAGGAGGGACTTGGGGGACGGGCGTTGGAAATGCAATAGGTGGAAGGAGGTTAAGGTGAGGGTGATAGGCCGGAGCGATGGAGAGCTCTGATCTCCAGCATCTGCAGTCCTTACTTTTTCCTGAAACCCATAAGCTTCTGGATCACAGGACAGAATATTACATACAAAGACATGGCTGACCTCAATGTGATAAAGCTTCCTGAGTGTTGTTGAACCTGCACCCAGGCAAGTCGAGAATTTTCCATCACATTCCTGGCTAGTGCCTTGTAGATGATTGACAGGTTTTGGGGAGTTAGGAGGTGAGTTTCTTGCCACAGTATTCCTAGCCTCTGACCTGCTCTTGTTGCGTCTGTGTTTGTGTGGTGAATCCAGTTGAGTTTCTGATCTATAGTAATCCTAAGGATGTTGATGGTGGGCGATTCACTGATGGTAACACCATTTAATGTCAATGGGGCAGTGGTTAGATTGTCTCTTATTGGAATTGGCCATTGCCTGGTATTTGTGTGATATAAGTGTTACTTGCTACTTGTTAGCCCAAACCTGGACATTGTCCAGATCCTGTTGCATTTGAGCTTAGACTGCCTCATGCCGAATCATGAATGGTGCTGAACCTTGTGCAATCGTTAGTGAACATGCTCACTTCTGACCTTATGAGGAAGGGGAGGTCATTGATGAAGCAGCTGAAGATGGTTGGGCCTAGGACATTTCCCTAAGGAACTCCTGCAGAGATGTCCTGGAGCTGAGATGATCGATATCCTAAAATGACACTCATCTTCCTGTGTACCCAGAATGACTCCATTTAGTGAAGAGTTTGAACATGATATCCATTGATTCCAGTTTTGCTAGGTCTCCTTGATGATATACAAATTTAGGCTTGATGTCAAAGATCACCATTCTTACCTTGACTCTGGAAACCAGCTCTTTTGGCCATTTTTAAGCCAAGGCTGTAATGAGGTCAAGAGCTGAGTGGTCCTGGCAGAATCCAAACTGGGCATCACTGAGCAGGTTATTGCTGAGCAGGTAATGCTAATAGAACGGTTAATGACACCTTCCATCATTTCATTGACGATTAAGAGTAGACTGATGGGGCAGTAATTGGCCAGTTTGGATTTGTCCTGCTTTTTTGTTCAGGACATACATGGGCAATATTCCACATTATCATGTAGATGTCAGTGTTGTAACTGTATTGGAAGAGCTTGGCTAGGGGACTGTCAAGTTTGGGAGCACAATTCTTCAGTACTATTGCTGGAATGTTGTCAGGGCCCAATAGCCTTTGCAGAATCCAGGGTCTCCAACCATTTCTTGATATCCTGTAGAGTGAATCGAATTATCTGAAGACTGGTATCTGTGATGCTGGGGACCATTGGAGGAGGCAGAGACGAATCACCCACTCAGCACTTCTGGTCAAAACTTGCTGCGAATGCTTCAGCTTTATCTTTTGCACTGATGTGTTGGGCTCTTCCATCATTGAGGATGGGGATATTTATGGAGTCTCCTCCTTCAGTGAGTTGTTTAACTGGTCACCACCAAACATGACTGGACCTGGCTGGACTGCGGAGCTTAGATCTGATCTGTTGGATTGCTGAGATGTCTATCACTTGCTCTTTATGCTGTCTGGCATACAAGTAGTCCTGTCTGGTAGCTTCACCAGTTTGACACCTCATTTTAGGTACGTCTAGAGCAGTTCCTGGCATTCCCTCCTGCACTCTTCATTGAAGTTATATTCTTCACCACTTATCAAGTACACGTTTTTATCAGGCAGTTGCTTATATTGGACAATAAGCGATGATTATAAGCCATTTAGAATACCAAGTTCGTAACTGCTGGTTATAGCATTTTAAGTACTTTTTTCTTCATGCACAAGCAGCAGCGCTTAATCACCTGTGATATTGAATGAGTAAATGATAAACTGATCTCTGTGAAAAATGCTGCTAAAATAATATGTGCACTACACCACGTAGCTGGAATATATTGTCCACAGAAGGCTCATAGATTCTTTATTCATTTTTGCCAGCTCCTCCAGCCTCCTGATGACCTTGGTCAGGGTGAGGGCAGTGCTCTGAAGGTGAAGGTTGGATGGTATGGCAGTGAGGAAAGTCATTCAAGGTGAGGATAATTATTCCAATTCAGACAGCCAGGTAGAGAAGGACAGAACCCAGCCTGGTGTTTACATACTTGTAAGCTTTTATTCAAAGAAACACTTCCTATAATGTGCACTCCCAAAACCACTTGGCTTTCACTGCACTCTTACTGATATGATGGATTCTCACAGTGTCATACAATATGGAAACAAACACGTTGATCCAATCAGCCCATGCCAAACATAATCCCAAATTGAACTAGTCCCACCTGCCTACATTTTGCTCATATTCCTCCAAATCTTTCCTATTCATGCACTTAACTCAATGTCCTTTACACTTTTTAACTGTGCCCACATCCACCACTTCCTCAAGAAGTTCATTCCACACATGAACCACCCTCTGTGTAAAACATTTGCCCCTCATGTCTTTTTAAAATCTCTCCTCTCACCTTAAAAATGTGCCTCCTAGTCATGAAATTCCCCATCCTAGAGAAAAGACAGCTACCATTAAGCCTCTCTATACCCCTCATGATTTAATAAACCTCTATAAGGTCACCGCTCAACTTCCTCCTCTCCAGTGAAAGAAGTTCCAGCCTATCTAGCCTTTCTTTATAACTCAAACATTCCATACCCAGCAACATCTTGGTAAATCTCTTCTGAGCTCTCTCCAGCATAAAAATATTCATCCTATAACTGGGTGACCTGAACTAGAGACAGTACTCCAGAAGAGGCCTCACCAATGTTCTGTACAACCTGAACATAACTTCTCAACTCCTTACTCAAAGGACTGAGCAATGAAGGCAAATATGCTAAATACCTTTTTAACCACCCCTTCTATGTGTGACGCAAACTTCAACCTGAACTCCTACAACACTACCCAAAGTGCTACCATTAATTGTATAAGTCCTGCCCCTGTTGGGGTACCAAAATGCAATACCTCACATTGATCCAGAGTGAATTCCATTACCATTTTCTAGCTCATTTTCCTACTTGATCAACCTGTTTGTATGTATGACCACACACCTCCAGTGTAGCTGGGACTTGAAATTGGGCCTTTTGCTACAAGGTATCCAATTTTTCAAAATTTTTAATTCAACCTGTTCAGACATGTTAGAACACACACGAGGCAGGTAGGATTTGAACCTAGATGTTCTGATCCCAGATGTCAGGACACTGTCACTGAATCCCCAGTTAATGTCCACCATCAGAGCACAATTAAGGAATTAATATAAAATTAACACTGACAAGGAACAGCATCAAGTTCCACTACTATACAGTAGCCAGCACAATGCCATAACACATCTGCCAGCTCATCTACATGATCAAGGCAGGGGCAGTGCATAAGAATAGACTCACCTGAATATTTTCAGAAGCTTGTCCTCTCCTCAGAGTTTTAGTGGATTCCTCAATAAAATGTAATGCCTGAAGGTAGATTTCTTTGGCCCTTTGTTGTCCACCTGCCAGAAAGACTTCACAACAAACTCGGAGTGATCGGATAACTTTCACCACAAACACATTTTCCTCTTTTATCAAAGTAATCCCCACTCCTCCTCTCCCCAAGCTGGACATTGCGTGATAAGAGGATGCTGGAACTGTGGGTTTCTGAGAGGTTACATCGGTCCTCAGACATCTGTGTAGATCTTGATCCAATTAAGATAAAGACTCTGCATCTAGACTGATTATTGGCAATAAATTTGGTTTATGGAGTGTAATGAGTACTGAAATTGGCATTGATGTTACCACATGTAAGAACAATTCAGGTGAAGAAGTCATGGCCTCAGAAGCTGGAAGGTTAACTATCATTTCCACAGTACCTAGGAACCTAACGGACAGTTGAATCTTTTGCGAAGGTCTACCACAATGTACTGCACTACTGCCCATGTCACACTTTGACCCTGACACAAAGGGTACCTTGGTATGAATCTCTTTCAACCTTCTGTCGCTGGTAACTGAGTTGCTGTCTATCCTCAAAACAGTCGTCTTTAGTTCTGATGGATACAAAGTTGAAAAAGGTAAAATCATATCTATTGCTTAGCCTGAAATGATGGCACCATTTCCTGTAGCAAATATATCTATTGCTGATAGAAATATATTCACTGCAAAATAAAGGGACATGTCAGAAGAGACAAGTTACCACCCACAGGGTACGGGCAATACAAGTGCTAAGGAGTTGAAATTCTAAATCGGATTGTTGGGATGTTAATTTTAAAATGCTTGCTTCAAAATACCACAGAGACTCAGAACACAACTTGGGTAAGGTTTCAAGTAAGAAGCTATCTGCATTTACTTTCCCATCTGACTGAGAAAGTATTTTATTTAATCAGAGGGTCATCAATGTTGCTGGGAGAAAGTCTCAGAACCAAAAATTGATATGCAAAAAGCATCAGGAGTAAAAAGTTAAGTAGAGTGTGTTTATCTGAATTTGAAACATCTGAAAAACAGGAATTGTTTACTTTCCCAGAGTGTTAAATCATCTGAAGAAATTGCATCTGATTCAATGACAACTGGGGATTGCACAGAGGAATATGATTTAACATGAGTTTCCATTAATGCATTGGACATATCGTGAGAACACAATTACTTATATTCCCTGTTCTGTGTGCTGCCAAAGAGTTTGATGATTGGAGTTCCAAGTCTATAATGCTGTTTAAGATATCCACAAGGCCAATAACATCCAGTGATGCACAAGGTATTCTTTTGATAAGAGTATAAAAGCATGCAGTGTTCAGATTTGCTGATCATGTCCTCGATGTTTTTGACAAAAGGAAAGCAGCTTCAGAACCCAGAGCAATGCTGGCGTCTCCATAAGCATTTAGGCAAATTGAGGGTTTGGTTAAGAAAAAGAAGGAAGCATATGTAAGGTACAGACAGGTAAGATCGAGTGAATCCTTAGATGGGTATAAAAGCTGTAGGAGTATACTTAAGAGGGAAATCAGGAGGGCAAAAAGAGGACATGAGATGGCTTTGGCAAATAGAATTAAGGAGAATCCAAAAGGTTTTTACAAATACATTAAGGACAAAAGGGTAACTAGGGAGAGAATAGGGCCCCTCAAAGATCAGCAAGGCAGCCTTTGTGTGGAGTCGCAGAAAATGGGGGAGATACGAAACAACTATTTTGCATCAGTATTTACTGTGGAAAAGGATATGGAAGATATAGAATGTAGGGATATAGATGGTGACATCTTGCAAAATGTCCATATTGCAGAGGAGGAAGTGCTAGATGTCTTGAAATGCACAAAAGTGGATAAATCCCCAGGACCTGATCAGGTGTACCCTACAACTCTGTGGAAAGCTAGAGAAGTTATTGGTGGGCCTCTTGCTGCGATATTTGTATCATCAATAGTCACAGGTGAAATGCCGGAAGACTGGAGGTTGGCTAACGTGGTGCCACTATTTAAGAAGGGTGGCAAGGACAAGCCAGGGAATTACAGGCCAGTGAGCCAGACATTGGTAGTGGGTAAGTTGTTGGAGAGAATCCTGAGAGACAAGATGTACATGTATTTGGAAAGGCAAGGACTGATTAGGGGTAGTCAACATGGATTTGTGTATGGGAAATCATGTCTCACAAACTTGATTGAGTTTTTTGAAGAAGTAACAAAGAGGATTGATGAGGGCAGAGCAGTAGATGTGATTTATATGGACTTCAGTAAGGCGTTCGACAAAGTTTCCCATGGGAGACTGGTTAGCAAGGTTAGATGTCACGGAATACAGGGAGACCTAGCCATTTGGATACAGAACTGGCTCAAAGGTAGAAGACAGAGGGTGGTGGTGGAGGGTTGTTTTTCAGACTGGAGGCCTGTAACCAGTGGAGTGCCACAAGGATCGGTGCTGGGTTCACTACTTTTTGTCATTTACATAAATGATTTGGATGCGAGCATAAGAGGTACAGTTAGTAAGTTTGCAGATGACACCAAAACTGGAGGTGGAGTGGATAGCAAAGAGGGTTACCTCAGATCACAACGGGATCTGGACCAGATGGGCCAATGGGTTGAGAAGTGACAAATGGAATTTAATTCAGATAAATGTGAGGTGCTGCATTTTGGGAAAGCAAATCTTAGCAGGACTTATACATTTAATGGTAAGGTCCTAGGGGGTGTTGCTGAACAAAGAGACCTTGGAGTGCAGGTCCATAGCCCCTTGAAAGTGGAGTTGCAGGTAGATAGGATAGTGAAGAAGGCACTTGGTACACTTTCTTTTATTGTCAGAGTATTGATAACAGGAGTTGGGAGGTCATGTTGCAGCTGTACAGGACATTGGTTAGGCCACTGTTGGAATATTGTGTGCAATGCTGGTCTCCTTCCTATCAGAAAGATGTTATGAAACTTGAAAAGGTTCAGAAAAGATTTACAAGGATGTTGCCAGGGTTGGAGGATTTGAGCTATAGGGAGAGGCTGAAAAGGCTAGGGCTGTTTTCCCTGGAGCATTAGAGGCTGAGGGATGACCTTGTAGAGGTTTACAAAATTATGAGGGGCATGGATAGGATAAATAGACAAAATCTTTTCCCTGGGGTCAGTGAGTCCTGAACTAGAGGGCATAGGTTTAGGGTGAGAGGAGAAAGATATAAAAGAGATCTAAGGGGCAACGTTTTTACACAGAGGGTGGTACGTGTATGGAATGAGCTGCCAAAAGAAGTGGTGGAGGCTGGTACAATTGTAACATTTAAGAGGCATTTGGATGGGTATATGAATAGGAAGGGTTTGGAGGGATATGGGCCGGGTGCTGGCAGGTGGGACTAGATTGGGTTGGGATATCTGGTCGGCAAGGACGGTTTGGACCGAAGGGTCTGTTTCCATGCTGTACATCTCTATGACTCTATGACTCTGAGACAGTTGCATAGGATGTGTGGTTTCTTCTGAAGTCATCACTGACACTTCAGTTAACTCCCCATTGCCCAAATGAAATACATCTAAAGAGAGAGATTCAGACAACAAGATGAAGTTGTCAAACCCCAAGTGTGAGTGCTATATTGTTGATTTATATCCAGTAACACAAAGCAAAATATATGCCTGTTTCTAAGCTTGCTGTTTCTGTCTCGGGAAACTGAAACCTAAGATGTCAATTCCAAGTGAGTAATATCTTTTGAAGGAAACACAATTTCTGATTTAATAGTAACTCGTGGCAGCCCACTAGCTCCTCTTGATTGGAAAGGAATGTACTTTTGTTCCACAAACAATAGTTGTAATACTGAGCTGATAATATTTAAGGACGTCAAGGTAATATATTTTCCGGAATTTGTGACTGAGGACTGTAACTTTAGATTGATGGCATTCAAGGATATACTGTTTACAAATTCTGTGATTAATTGAGTCAGTTCAATGCTATCGGAATGAACGGACGACTGTGCTATTGAATGTTCCAGATTGTTGGTAAGTGAAAAAAAACCCATGGATTTCACTGAAAGTCCAAATAATTCCTTTGTATCTAAAGTATCTATCACCTCAGAGCATGATTTCATTGCATACAGTAATCTGACACTCCACAGTATAAGACCCTTATTCACAGTATCTTGTGGGAACTGTTGTGTCAAGCTGCCAAATTGAGGAAGGAGCATTTTTGCTGCTCCAAAATAACAGGGAGCAAATTTTATTAACATCATGGGTATTGGTTGATGAATTAAGGCAAGAACTTCATTTGCCTTCAAATATTCTAAATCCAAGAATGTTTCAGTAATTTTACAACATCCTTTTGAACTGCAGATATATATTTTGCATTGAAAAGCATGTCAGGATCCCAAGCAGAGTTTGTAAACCATTATCAGTGAAGGCAGCATTGCAAGCTTGACCGTGTTCATCAATGAGAAAATTGTTTTGAATTCATGTGGTGTCAGTGCAGATTTGGCACATTTGCCCACTTCCTCTACGAATGTGAATAGAGAGCTCACCAGCCCAGAATTCAGTTCATTCATGTCAAGAAGAAATGAAGATTCCATTACTGCATCAAATGTCTCTAAGTAGGAAATTTCGGCAAATTCAGGGGAAATTCATCGATATCTATCATTCCAAATAAAGCTAAGTGCAATTGATGGAATAATATCAGCCAGTAAAATATTTTCAGGTTGTTGGGTTATTGACTGAAAAGCATAGAATGGAAATCATTCACTCTGGAAGGGAATCAGCCGAAATTCTTCATATCAGAGGCATGTTTCTCTTTTGAAAGGGGCATAATATCAGAGCCTTCTAATAAGAATATAAATGTAGAAATAGTGGGCGGCACGGTGGCCCAGTGGTTAGCACTGCTGCCTCACAGCGCCTGAGACCCGGGTTCATTTCCCGACTCAGGCGACTGACTGTGTGGAGTTTGCACATTCTCCCCGTGTCTGCGTGGGTTTCCTCCGGGTGCTCCGGTTTCCTCCCACAGTCCAAAGATGTGCGGGTCAGGTGAATTGGCCATGCTAAATTGCCCGTAGTGTTAGGTAAGGGGTAAATGTAAGGGTATGGGTGGGTTGCGCTTTGGCGGGTCGGTGTGGACTTGTTGGGCCGAAGGGCCTGTTTCCACACTGTAAGTAATCTAATCTAAAAAGTAATCTAATCTAATCTAATTTACAAGAGTAATGGCCTCACTGGACACATCACGCACAAGAGCAAAACTGTTGGATCTTACATAATCACCAGTTAAGTTTACCTCTAAATGTAATGCCGTTAACCAGTCAGCTATTGAGTCAGTTCTGGATTCCAGATTTGTCCCAGTCATCATTGACTGGACGTGAAGAAATCGTTTATCAACAGTGTTAAAACTGGTTTTATTAAATCCAAAGTACAAAGTGAATCTCCATGTGTTGTACACAAGGTCTGGCATGCAGACACACTCATTGAAACATTTTCTTGCAGAACTACAGCAAGATCTGGTTGTTCTCTAATTTTGTGCAAATATGATATACCACTCAAATAAAAGAATTACAAAAATTAAAATTGGTTTTAAAATGTTCTTACTGCGTCTCAGATGTTTTTGTACTGCAGTAAATGGCAACCATTAACCATCATCTGATTATTGACAGCATTGGTCTCAAAGCTTCCAACAAGATTGCATTCAGCAAGTGTTTCAGAAGTTGAGGATACAGTCTCCTGTCCATCAGAGCTCCAGGAACAGACATCCTCTGCTTGTAAAGTCTTTGCAGTTATGCATTCAGGGACAGAGACAGTCAATAATATCAGGCAGAGTCGATAAGATGTGGAACTGGAAAAAGCACAGCAGGTCGAGTAGGACAGTTGATGTTTTGGGCAGGACCTTTCATCAATAACATCAGGTATTCCAAGTGTTGATATCAAGAACTTGTAGTCACATTGATTTTGAGACACAAAGAAATGAATCAAAGTGTCAAGCTCCATTAAATCGTCTCGACTCAAGTGCAGTGACTGATCTGCATTGCTAACCAAGGGTGGAGCTACACTTTGCAATTCAAACACTGAAAATTGCAAGGTGATGCACAGTCACAGAATCCACTGCAGCCTCAACTCTCACACATATAAAAGACCGAGCAACTCAGTTTCATCAGTTCCAAAAATAATCGGTCTAATTCCAGAGACATCACCCAAAGACTGACAGCTATCTGAAGTCATCGTTCCTGGATGTGGAGATGCTGGTGTTGGACCGGGGTGGACAAAGTTAAAAGTCACACACCAGGTTATATGCCAACAGTACAAGCTTTCGGAGCACTGTTCCTTCATCAGGTATCTAGTTGGGCAGGATCATATAGGACACAGAGTCATCGAATAGAGACTAATAGCTAAGTTCGGTACCCATGTGGATGGCCTCAACCAGGATCTTGGGTTCATGTCACACTACAGGTGACTTCACTACACTATACGCTTCACACACATATAACACACAAATGCAGTTTTACACATGATCTTTCACACACACACACACACACACACACACACACTCTTTCTCTCTCTCCCTCTCTCTCTCTCTCTCTCTTACCCTCACACACACACACACATGTATAAGTCTATGGAGTCAATTTGCGTTTGCAAATTTTTATTCACGTATACACTCTATTTTGTTTAAAGGCACACAATCTATAGGCAGTCAGTCCATGTGACATTTTATCAATTCCTGCTTTGGAAACAGAACCAGTTTTACACAAGATTGGAATACAGACAGACTCTAACCTCACACCTTTATTGCATTGAATGAGCTGAGATGTCACTTTTTTAAAAAAAACCTTATGTTATCTCAGGAATGTGGCTTAAAAGAAGTTCTGGGATTTACATATTAAAGAATCGAAACCCGCAACCCCGTTCTGCGTGATTAAAAACTTAGCAGTAATCTAGGTTTGTTCAATACTTTGCATCAGTTGTATGAGACTTTGATCTTTTACTATTAATTCTGGGTCCTATGACCCTGCCCCACTAGCTACCTGAAGAAGTGCTCCAAAATTTGAACATCCAAGTAAACCTGTTGGACTACAACCTAGTGTAGTCCTGAAAGTAAAGTCACACCACTTAAGAAGTTCCCCAGAAGCTTTTGGACTTCCCCAGTCTGGGTTTGAACGCTGTGAAGAAAACAGGCCAACTCAATTGATAGTTTCTCTGTGTGAAGGATAGCTTTGCGAAACTAGACCAAGATTGGCCTGGCCAAAGAGTTGCAATGTTATCTTCGAGTTACTTATTTTAACAGGGTTTATGTTTGATGATGTGTTTACTGATATTGATAAAAAAAAACAGACAGGAAACCTCTTCACTGGGCTAGGATTACGTAATGAGGAAGTTTGTCCCAACTGAACATTCTGTGAAATAAAAAGCAAAAGAGGACAAAGTATGAGTTGGCACTTCAAGTGCAGTTGTTATCATTAGATCATGCATGTGGCTGGAACCCACTGGAACATTACCACAGGAAAGTTTTTAAAAAGGCTTATTGTGCCAAGATGGGAAAATAAAATATCTGCTGTGTTCGATATTAGTCTTGTTTTATTCTGTATTATTTTAGAAAGAAGAAAGGAAGTACATTTTGCTAAATATATTGCTTATATTCATTTCTACAATAGTTTGTGATCAGTTGTGACTGTATAAGCTTCTTTGACTTTTATTAGGCAATTCTTTGTGTCAAGTTAACATACAATTATACTTCACTGTCTTGTCTTTGACACGCTGATTATCAGATGCACTTAAAACTTAAAAACAATGTATATTAAATATAAGCACAAATTCTCTACACTAATTTTATATTGTACAGCCTTAAAGTCAGACGCAACTTTACCAACATTGGTCCAAGTGCCAACAACAACCAGTACAAACACATTTCCGAGTAGATGGCCTCTTATAAACAGTTACTGATAACGTATTTGATTTAATAAGGAACACTCACCAACGAAGCAAAACTGAGATGAGCTCATCGTATTAGTCATGAGGAGATCCTTTAAGCTTCCCCGTCCATTTGTTCAAGAGGAAGTAAAATATCCTATTATCTTGATGGGAAATTATTATGAACAGAATGGTCTCAGACATAATCAGTATCTCATAACCAATCAGTTTATGCCAATCATCCTCAGAGCAAAAGATTGATCACACATCACTCTGGAACCTCTCCTGTGATGACAGAGGATACAAATATTTCATACAATTTTCTCTCTCACCTCTTCCAGTATTCTGGGATAGATTCCATCAGGTCCTGGTGACTTGTCTACCTTAATGCTTTTCAAAATTCTCAACACCCCCTCTTTTATCAGATTGACAAGCCTTAGAATATCAACATATCCCTTTCCAGACTCACCATCTACCCTGTCCTTCTCTTTTTTGGATATAAATGCAAAATATTTGTTCAGGACCTCACTCATTTCCTCCAGCTCCAAGCATAAATTCCCTCACTTGAGTGGACCTACCTTTTCCCTAGCTACCCTCCTGCTCCTTATATATGCATTAATATCCCCGGGATTTTCTTTAATATTGTTTGCTAATGATATTTCATTGCCTCTTTAGTTCTCCTTGAAGATCTAGATCCCTCCCAGAGGGGTCTCTCGGTTCTGAGATTGGTCAAAAGAATCAACAAGATTATGGTCTACTTCAGCAAGTTTATTACGATGTCGGGCACAGGTTTGTCCAGCAACATAGAGGTTAACAGCTTCTGTGATTCTTGGAGAAACTGCACAATTGAATTTGAATAATAAACAATTTTATTAATTTCTTAAAAGACAGTACGACCTAAATTACACAGGAAAACCAATGAAATATAATGACATAATGGACAGCAGGTTAATCCAATGATATTTCCTGGAAAACAGTATTGTCTTATGCACATTATCATCTCATACTTGTGGTTCAAGGTTAGTCAGGGTGGTCAATTAATGTCTTATGATTCATTATATCAAGATTTCATTGTCTGCTTTATCTTTTAATTCAGCCAGCTCAGCAAAGCAGGAATGCAGCTTTCAACCATTTCAGCACAGTATTAATCTTGAAGCTATTTTGTTATGTTATTTTATATTAAAATCCATTTTGTTATTAATAAAAGCTTGCATAGACTTGTTGCTCCTGACAACAGCTTAAATTCAGATTTTAGATCCTCATCTCTCCCTTTTGGTCATTCCATATACACATTATAAATGTGAGGGCACAGATCAGAATAATCTAATTGAGTGGCAGCCAAAGATTGCCATACTTTCTCCCCCTCCAGAGAGGGATTGGGGGAAGGCAATGACGCTTCCTCATCTTCATCTAAGTGGAGAAGAAGCATTTTCTGCATGGAACTAATGTTGTCAATAGAAGCTAATAGTTTAGCAATAATACACATAACAATAGCAATGCCAACAAAAAGACTAACCAAAACAATAGCAGCATACATAGCCATATTGATCAGCCAGTTGTACCATGAGCCAAAACCCCAATCTCCCCATCCTGCACCTTCATCCATTTGACTGACGAAGTGAGGATGTTTTCTATGTGTCAAGTAATATTTTCGATGAGGTTTGTGATCCCCATAATGCATTTACCTTTGACTATGGCATAAACTCCTCCTTCCTTTGCAAGTATGTAATCAAGGGCATACCGGTTTTGTTAGGTAAATAGGCTCAATTCTGAAAGCATATCCTGAACTCTTGTTAAGGCAGTAGTGTCTCATTACCCAAAAGAGTGAGACCACAAATGAGCTAATTACAGTTTTGATAGCTAATAATTCCCACAGATTCTCCTGCATAAAGAACACTAAGAAATGCAAATCCCAAAGAGTGAGGTTTAGTGTTTCTTAAAGCCTTTGGATTCTTCCAATCTGCGCAGAACTCAAGGAAGACTGAAAGTTTGACAGGGGAATCCCAATTTTGTCGCCAGGTAATTAGACAAGGAACCATAGTTGGAAAAGGTGTTCCCACGATTATGTAATGAGTAGATTTTTGTTTATTCATGGTAAGGTAGTTAGTTGCCTCACCATGGCTAAAAAAAAACAGGTTTAGTATAGATAATGAAGGGACCTTCCCAATAAGAAGCAGGCCTATCTTTGTGACTTCCTGGAGTATTTAGATAGTCCATGATTACATAGTATGGTCCTGGGTGGTTAGGGTGAAAGTCATCCAATCAATTGAGGTGGGTCTTTCGGTAAGAGACATGTCTATGGTCCGAGGATGGTTCCTTCCATCCCTCAATTAGGAAGATATGGGTGCCTTTAGAGGTCTCATAATGAAGGTGGGTCCTATTACCCATTCTTCAAAGAGCTTGAATACCAGTGGTAATAGAGACACACTACTTCTTAAGGCATATGCATGAGATGCGAGGTCCTTCAGGGGAGCAGTGGTGACTGGTACATTTGATCATAGCGCAGGGAATAGTTTTACATAAGTGCACCCGCATCCCTTACCATTACAGTAATTTGGATAAGTTATGCTGGATTTATTGGAGGAAGTCCATAAGCAACTAGCAGGTGGGGATAGATAATAATCAAAAGAAATATTGCATCCTGTAAATGCTTTAGAACCATTCCATACTCCTTTGTTAGGATTCGACAAGATAAAAGGGGTCAGGGAGTCTTTTGCTGAAGTAAGGGCTTAACAAATCATCTCATCCTTGCCAAATATTCTACTGTGACTTTGGAGGAACAAATTGTTAATGAATGATAGCATTTCCTCTTCCTCTCTTTTGCAGTGTGACCTATTTAAGTAGGGGCAAGGCTTACCAGGGTTGCCCATAGTACAACGGAAATCAAACAGGCACAGAACACCTTGACAAGATAAAGATTATTGGGGCTTGTTCTGTAAATGGATTGTTTGATCTTGTTGATGTAGTTGACCACTGCGAGAGTCATCTTGGGTAATGTTCCATGCATCAAAGGAGTCAGTCTCTTGGCATACAAGGACATCCTCCCAGCATAGATGGTACACAGCCTCTGGTTGTTCAGGATCATATGGATAGACGGTCCTTTCTTGTGCACTAATACTGGTAATGGCAAGTTCATATAGCAGAGTGAGCTTGATCCTGATCCGAGTAATCATTTCTGAAGCAAATGTTAAAATATCTAAAACAGGAGGAAAATTACTATTTGAAAGAAAAAACAAAAATTGTTTGGTTCTGATTCCTCTCTCAGTTCCCTTTCATTCTCACCAACTCCATCATCTCCCCCCTTTTGAGGGGGTCGTGCAATGACCTTACAATGAAGGATGTGGACCCAAGCAGAATGACCAGCTACATTAACTGCAGTTGGGGTGATGAGGAGGACCTGAAAGGGTCCTTCCCATTGAAGTTGGAGGCTGCGGCGTGTCCAATTCTTGATGAGGACAAAGAAACCTGGCTCTATAGTGGGAACACCATCGAGGGAGGTGAGCTTTTTGTGAACAGCATAGACCCAGGAGTGAAGTCCTCGCAAAATTCTAGTTAAGGAGGACATGTCTTCAGCTATGTGATGAAAGGGAATGGAGGCAATAGCGTCATTCCAAGATGTGCGAAAGACTCAGCCATAAACTATTTTGGTAAAGGAGGAGCAGGAGTGCAGCAGGAGTGCAGCATATGTGAAATAGAACCAGAGGTAATAGTTTAACCCAGGAAAGGCCTGTCTCTGAAATCAATTTTGTGAGTTTAATTTTCAGAGTCTGGTTACAATACTCCACAAGACCTGCAATCTGTGGGCGATAAGCACAATGAAGTTGGCAGCAGATGCCGAATTGACAGCATAAATCCTCATTTATGTCACCAATAAAATGAGGACCATTGTCAGAAGACAGACAAAGGGGAATACCAAAATGGGGAATAATCTCCTTAATTAGGATACTCACAACATTTTGGCAGTAGCTTTGGAAGTAGGGTAAGCTTCAACCCATTTTGAAAAAAAATCAGCAATAACTAAAACATACTTATAGGTATGACACTTTTATAACTCAATGAAGTCAAGTTGAAGTGTTTGAAAGGATCCTCAGGGAGAGGTGTCTGTCTCACAGGGTAAGGAATACCCTTCCCCAGATTGTATTCTTGGCAGGTGAGGCATCTATCGTTCGTTGGGCCATCTGCTGGAGGCATGGATGCCACCAAATGGTTAAAAGTAGGTCAGACATATTGGCAAGCACCATAGTGTGTAACATAATGAAGACAATCGACTATCCAGAACGTAAGAGCATCAGACATACAAATCTATCCAGCTGGAGTGGTCCATAGTTTAGTAACAGGATTACAATAACAGCCGGCTTTTGACCACAATTGCCTTTCAGACTCAGGGGCGACCCTCTGGAAGGTAACAACACCTTGAATGGTTGGCATTAGTTTAACTGAGGTAGACCGCTCTTGTCGGAGCTTTCAGTCTAAGTCATCATTTTAGGCACAATCATAAGATGGCGCAGAAGACATCAGCAGCACAGTTACCAATATCAACAAGGGATTGGCTAGTAGCATGGGTGGTATTTTTGATAACAGAAACCTGTTTTGGGAGTAGAAGCATTGTTAAAAGGTCTGAGGCAAGCTGACGGTGAGAAATGGGAGTACCGGATGATGTCAAAAATCCTCTGTTACTCCATAGCTGACCAAAATCATGCACAACCCCAAAAGCATATTGGGAGTCAGTGTAAATGTTAGCACAGACACCTGTCCCTAGATTGCAGGCATGGATGAGGGCAAAAAGGTTCAGCTTACTGGGCAGAAAAAGGGGTCTCAAAGGCAGTCGGACTCCAGGATTGAGCCACAGTCATCAACTATCTCATAGCCTGAAAGGCGATTTCCTGTATGGTCAGTAAAGGAACTACCAACAGTGAACATATTGATATCAGGACCTGAGATAGGGGTGTCAGAGAAATCTCGATGAACTTGGACGTCCTCATTAATGAGGAGAATACAATCATGATCTGGAATGGACAAGGGTGAAGGAGGATGAGCCAGGAAATTGGTAGGGTTAATGATAGTACGGTACTTAAAAGTTAATGTAGAATTGTTAAAAAAATAAATCTCGTCACAACTTTGGCGAGCAGCAGTCAAATGTTGAATTTGTAAATGTCCCAGAAGGGTAACCACAGAATGAGAACAGTAGATGATAATGTCCTGTTGCAGTGTGAGATTCTCTGTGGATTGTAAACCGAGATAAATGGCAGTTAAGATTTGAGTGCAGCAAGAATGTCCTAAAGCAACAGAGTCAAGTTTAGTAGAAAAATAGGCAACTAGGTGATGTCGATCTCCATGGAGTTGATTGAGTACTGAAGAAGCACAGTCATCCAGGATGGTGCAGTACAATTGGAAAGATCTGTCTTCCCAAAGCTGGAGCTTGTGACAAGGCTTGCTTAAGTTCATCGAAAGCTTGCTTTGCCTTTGAGGAGAGCGTAAAGGTACCTTCATGGGAGGGAAATGGAGTCAACATCTTAATAAGGAGAGCCACATTGGGGATCCATTTTCTGCAGAAGTCGACCATGTTTAGCCATTGGCGCACTTATCTTGTGGTGGTTGGGACTGGAAAGTTGACAATAGGAGTGATGCGGCTTTGTTCCAGACAGCGTGAGTCAGCAGATATGATAAAGCCTAGGAAGTGACCTGACATAGTGCAATGAAACCTTTATGTAGAGAGACTACATATTCTAAGTACTTTAAGTAATTGAGGAGGAGGATAACATCAGAGCCATTGGATTCTTCATCGATACTGGTGACAAGGAAGTTGTCTATGTATTGAATTAGTGTAGATCCACTTGCCAGGGTTAAAGACCACAGCTTAAATCCTGATTTTAGATCTTCATTCCTCACTCCTTTTCCTACTTTCTTTATAATCCTCAAGCGCTCTGCCTGTCTACAGTTTCCGATACATTGCATGTGCTTTCTTCTTTCTAAACTAAATTCACAGTATCTCTTGTCATTGAAAGTTCCTGAATCTCAATTTCTAAGATCTCAAGCAGCAATTGCAAAAACAGCTGGAGAGCTTTCCCCAAGTCCTCGGCTAATAGTTATCTCACTAAAAATGCATTATCGCATCAGTGCTGCATACAACTTTTTTCTGTCATGTTCTTTACATTGCAACAGAGTTGTCCTTCAAAACATATTCATCATGGCAAAAATGAGTCTGCAGATGCTGGAAAATCGGTGCTGGAAAAGCACAGCATCTGTGAAGCAGGAAAATCAACGTTTCGGGCGAAAGTCCTTCATCAAGAATGAAGGCAGGGAGCATACAGGGCAGAGAGATAAATGGGAGAGGGGTGGGGCTGGGGAGAAGGTAGCAAAGAGTACAATAGGTAAATTGTGGGGTGGGAATGAAGGTGATAGGTCAGAGAGGAGTGTGGAGCGGATAGGTGGGAAGGAAGATAGGCAGGTAGGATAGGTCATGAGGCCAGTGCTGAGCTGGAAGGTTGGAACTGGGGTAAGGTAGGGGGAGGGGAAATGAGGAAACTGGTGAAGTCCACATTGATGCCCTGGGGTTGAAATGTTCCGAGGCGGAAGATGAGATGTTTTTCCTCCAGGAGTCGGGTGGTGAGGGAGTGGAGGTGGAGGCGGCCCAGGACCTGCCTGCCCTCAGCAGAGTGGAAGGTGGAGTTGAAATGTTGGACCACGGGGTGGTGGGGTTGATTGGTGTGTGTGTCCCGGAGATGTTGCCTAAAGCGCTCTGCGAGAAGGGGTCCAGTCTCCCCAATGTAGAGGAGACCGCATCAGGAACAACGGATACAATCATGACATTAGTGGATGTGCAAGTGAAACTTTGATAGATGTGGAAACCTCCTTTGGGGCTGTCGTGGAAATTAAATCAACTCGATTCAATGGTTAGTAAGAGCAAAGAAAGGAGCTTTAATTAAATTCTGCAGAATTGACCCAATACATTCAGCCAGATGCCTCAATGTAAGGGGTACTTGAGCGTAATTCAGATACTCGTCTTATACTGTTTCTTATCATGCTGTCAGGGGCAAAGACTGGGAAAACTCAAGTTGTTATTGTCTCATCCCCTGGTCTTGGACATAACAGTTCTTCAGCTTTTGTTGAATGCGACTGTCGCAAAGTCAAGTTGAATGTTTACAAAGTTCAAACAGAGCTGAAAATGTGTTGCTGGAAAAGCGCAGCAGGTCAGGCAGCATCCAAGGAGCAAGAGAATCGACGTTTTTGGCATGAGCCCTTCTTCAGGAATCTTTCCTGACGAAGGGCATATGCCCGAAACGTTGATTCTCCTACTCCTTGGATGCTGCCTGACCTGCTGCGCTTTTCCAGCAACACATTTTCAGCTCTGATCTCCAGCATCTGCAGTCCTCACTTTCTCCTAAAAGTTCAAACAGAGACAAGCTGGCTGCAAACCTCATCAAAGCATTGTTTACAAAGCTCAGCACAGCACTAAATTATAGAAAAGCCTTCTCTTTCAAATTTCACAGCAACTGTAAAATTTGCTAATTTTCCATTACATTTTCCCCCTTTTGTCATTTTATGACAACAAGGACAACAAAAAAAGAGCCAGATTTTAAAAGATCTACAGAGCCAAATAGCTAAAAATCAGCGATTTTAACAATGTGTTGTGAGGAGCATTTGAAACGGTCCCAGCCACTTCTTTGCTTTCCAGTTTTTCCTCCTGAAGTCTTTCACCTCTATCCAGTCTCCAGGTTCCGGATCATGCAGCTTCCCTTCTGCTGGTTGGGGTAGTGTTACTTTCACTTGATTCTCTAATTCAGACAAAGGTGGAAAGAATTTTATACAGTAACACAACATCTCATCCTCACAGTGGCCTGTTATCTGTCTTACCTTAGGTCTTGAGTCAATTCCTGTGTTGGGCGGCCAACCAAACAAAATCTCAAACGAGCTAAGATCATGATTTGGAGATGCCGGTGTTGGACTGGGGTGTACAAAATTAAAAATCACACAACACCAGGTTATAGTCCAACAGGTTTAATTGGAAGCACACTAACTTTCGGAGCGGTGCTCTTTCGTCAGGTGATAGTAGAGGACTCAATCCTAACACAGAATTTATAGCAAAAATTTACAGTGTGATGTAACTGAAATTATACATTGAAAAATTGATTGTCTGTTAAGCCTTTCATCTGTTAGAATACAGTGATAGTTTCACTTCTTTCATGTGTAAATCACAAAATCTTGTTTTAAAAAAGTTGCATTCTCGGGTTAGCTGTTAACAATGGTGATAGCTGGACAATATGTTGAAGGTGTTGGCCCTCTGTGTTCTCTGTCTATGCCATGATGTTTAGATTGATTCTAATCTAAAAAGTGAGATAACAGAGTTTTACATGAATTCATGCAGTTTTTGAGCAAAGTACAATGTAACCCTACAGGTACAAATTCACCCCACAAAATATATGTGTGCATGTGTGTCTTTGTCTGTCTGGGTTGGGGGTTGTGAGTGTGAGAAAGTGTATATGTGTGTGTGTAGTGAGTGCAGAGTGTCTTAAGTCTGTGAGGGGGTGCATGTGTGAGTGTGGGAGTGTGTGTGTCTGTAAGGGTGTGTGTGGATGTCTGTGTGCGCTTCTGTGTGTATGTGTGTCCATGTGTATGTGTGTAGGAGTGCCAGTGTGTGTGTGTAGGAGTGTGTGTGTGTAGGGCTAAGATTAGCTCTTCCTGTCCTCCTAGATCTCATATACATCAGCACAATTGGAAGTGCCTTTGTCCATGTCACCCCTAGTTCCTCACAACATTTTATCAATTTATTTTTTAATGTAGCATTTTCTCTTTCCATTGCCCCACCGCTCGCTGAGTGGTAGGCACAGTATTGTCTCATATTTATTCCCAAATAATCACTGATCTACTGTAAGACATTTTTGACAAATGGTGTCCCATTGTCACTACTAAGCCTTTCAGCGATGCCCCATCTCAGAATTATATCAGTTACCAAGATTTTGGCTACTGCACTGGGCATCCTGTTTAGACGTGGGGAACGCTTCCACCCTTTTGGAAAACATGTCAACTATTACCAGACAATACCTTTTTCCTTCGCTGGGCGCTAGTTCAATAAAATCCATCTGTAAATGTTCAAAGGTTTTTGGGGTTGGGGGTGTGCTGCCTGACTCATCTGTATTCCCCTCCCTACATTATTAGTGGCACAGATAACACAACGTTTGCATGTGGGACCAGTAAGGTTAATTCACCATAGTCAACTATATCCCTGGATGCTACAACAGCCTTTTCAGCTGCAGCCACAGCTCGCAGGCATTTAGGCAATCCTGCCACCACAGGGTCTAGTTTAGCTGAAGAATAAGCTACCGGTCTCAATCTTACCCCATGATCCTGCAACAGCACAGATGTCATGCAGATAGGCTTCTCATCTAATGTTTGTACAAAACGCTTGTTTAGATTCGGAATCCCCAGTCTAGGTGTAGTTTGGAGCACCTTTTTTATTCAACAAAGGCACTCTCGGCCTCTGGAGTCCACTACAATGGACTCTGGTTCTGCAATCCTTTGCCATGGGCTATGTCACTTAGGGGCGCTTCAAGGGTTGCATAATATGGGATAAACATTCTACAGTAGGAGCACATGCCCAAAAAGGATAACAATTGTTTCTTTGTGTGAGGCTTTGGAATTTGCTGGATTGCTTGAACTCTGTCCTGACCAATGGCCTTCCCTTGTTCAGATATTAAGTGACCTAAGAACTTCACCTGTTGTTGCACAAATTGTAGCTTTGTGAGACTGGCTTGGTGCCCTTCCCTCACTAGATGGCAGAGTAACACATATTGTTCCTCTGCTGGTGCCGCTATCAAGCAATCATCTACATACTGCAGAAGCGCTGACCCCCGGGTTAGAACAAGAGTCTCCAGACTCCTGCGTAGAGCCTCATTATATATGGTGGGGGACTCACAGTAATCTTGACAAAGTCGCATGAAGGTATATGATTTCCCTTTGAATGAAAAAGCGAACCAGAATTGACTATCTGGGTACACTAAAGAAGGCATTTGCTAAATCCACAACAGAGAACCAGTTACTGTCCGGTGGAATTTGAGCTAATATAGAATAAGGGGTTGGGAACCATTTGGGGCGCGTGGGACAACAGCATTATTGACTGCCCGCAGGTCTTGAACAAACCTCCATACCTCCGGTTCACCGGGAATGTTTGCCTTTTTGACCGGAAAAATGAGGGTTCTCACCGGTGAGTTTTCACAGGGGATTATCACTCCAGCCTTTAGGAGGGATTCAAAGACTGAGGTAATTCCTTCTATGGCCTCGTGTTTTAATGGGTATTGTGCTCTGCAAGGATGATACTCAGAGTTCGGGGTTTTCCTTATGGGTTCACAGCCCCATATGAGCCCCACATCATGTTTGCCTTTTGCCCACAACTCAGTAAGAACCCTTTTTAATCTTGGGTCCAAGACTTCGATCAGGCTATCCCCCTAGGCTTCTCAGGGCTAGCAGGGGTTACCTGGACTGTCCTATCTGCCTGGGTTAGCCAGTTTAGTTTCTTCTCATATGTCCGCATATCTGCATTGAACCAGATACCCACATCGTCCCTGAAGACCCAATCTTTCGTTCTTTGTGCCTTTAGCACCCATGGTCCCAAATCCTGCCACCTGCCTTCGCTAGTGACACGTGAGGAGCGGAGCCTTCCACATCAAAAAGATAGGGTCTGCTTGCTGTTACAGATACCTTAGATAAGTTCACACTGACTGCACATCTGTGATCACTCCAACAAAATTCACACAATAACAACTGATCTGGTTTAACCAATCTCCCGAACCAATCCTTCTCATATGGTTCATCAGGGCCATCACGGTATATGTGTGCTGTGCAGTGCAGCATGTCCCCAGCAAGAAAATCGATGTCAATAGGATTAACATGGTTGCTTACTTCCATGGTGAGTGAATCGCTCACTGAACTTATCACTCTCTGGTTTAATCATCACTCATAGACATACATCAGGGGTTGTGGGTCATAATTTACAGCTTGCATTGGTAAATCTTCCCTTTGAATTACCTGCAAGCCCATTGGAGTACTGAGCAAGTCCAATCCCAGTCTCCATATGAGATCCTGATCCATCAGATTTAAAGGATAAAATTCCGATAACAAGAAGGAGAATTGGAATGTTTCCCCGTTACTAATTTCGCACAATAGGGGTGAGGAAAATCTCTCTCGCACCATGATTCCTGATGCACCCATTGTGTTCAGGAACCTTTCACTCATCTTTATTTGCATTGATTGTCTAAACTGGCTTAATTTAAAGACTGAGAATGTTGCCCCTGTATCCACTAAAAAAGTAACTGGTGTACCTTCCACATGTAACATAGAGGAAGGCATCGATTTAAACGCATCATTGAGATATTGAACATACTATCCACACTTCACAATCTCAGCACTCAACATAGAGGTGGGATATGTCTCAGTGCCCATAAGGTTAGTAGAAGAGATTAGCATAAGTGAGTCTTCGTTGCCAAGCATAAGGGAAAGAGGCTTACCTGTACACTGTGGGCTGCTGACCTCCACCTCAGCCTTCCCCTGTCAGTCTTCCTGCTGCTCAGCCTCCAGGGCCGATCGAGGCTGTCTATGTGGGCACTGTCTTGCCCAGTGGTCCATTGCTCCGCAAACAAAACACCCGCCGGATCTACCTCTGCCTGCACCTCTTCCACTCTCTTTTTCTGCAGCATCTCCCTCCAACAGCTGGGCGACCACCTGCATCATGGTAAGCTGAGTTTTATATGCTTGCTGTTCCATCTTCAATTTCCACTTATCCTTCACTTGGGCCAGCAATTATTTAGCATGTATCGCATGTTGTTCTATCAAATTCAGCTTTCCTGTATCCCAGGTAATACAGGTGTCTTTGACCTTTTTCACTATTTCATCCTACATTCTATTGATGAATGTGTTCCTAAGGTTTGCTTCATATGGCGTGATTTCTGCTGCCGTTATGTCTTCAGGTGGTCTCAGTCCACTATGGGCATTATGCGTAAGGTACTGGGGCACTGTCTCATTTTCTCATTGTTTACACATTGCTATTTTGGTCCTATCCATTCTTACTAGGAATGCCGCCCTACAGGCAGTTGCAACAAAAGCATTAAAGTCTCCATTCTCTTTCGCTTGCGGGTTGGTTGCTCTGGCATGGATGTTTGCGGCTGGCCATTTATACTTGATTTTGGTGACATCGGCACCCAGTTTTCATCCCAGGAGACATCCCATCTCATGTGACGTGGGATGGAACTCAACACAGAACTTTGTCACTTCTTCAGAAACTTATTACCTCCAACCTCGCATGGGTCAGGCAACTGCCCATAGGCACTTTCCAGATCCTTCATGGTCCATAGCCAATGGACCAGCACTGGATACCCTTCCGAACCTGCAACTTCAACCATTGGAGCTTGCAGAACTACCTGGTTAGACATCGTACGCCTGTACTCTCACCATCTGACTCGTCATCCATCGGGGGGTGATCGTGAACAGACCCTAGATGCCTTTCCATCTTGGAGTTGTCATCCTTCTTTTGGGCTTTTTGCTTCAATTAGTTGTGGGTATGGCATGCTATCGGTGATTTAGCAAACTCTGAGGCTGCAGCCGCAGACGTGGAAACTTTGCCAGGCGGATCTCGTAGGGGGGCTGTAGGTCTCAGAGGGCAGTCATCAAGGTCAGGATCTGGAACAGACTTAAGACACTGTACAGCTTTGTTAGGTTGTTTTCCACATATGTCTGCATGTGCACTGGCATTTGTACGTGTGTTTGATCTATCCTTTATTTGAGATTTCATTTCTCTGATATCAGCCTCAGCCTTCCATATGTTATAAGCACTCCAACTCACAAGTTCTATTTTTCCCTTCCTTTTCTCCATCTCTCTCTCCTCCAACCTCAACCTCAATATTTCCAATTGTCTTTTACTAAAACTTCCTCCCTCCGGAAAACCACATTCCTTGATCCACAATTCTAACTGTTTTACAGACTCTGGGCCATAATTATTGAGCATGTATGGTATTTTTGGTTGACCATTTCCACGACCTGTGTGGACTCTCCTTTTGTTTGCTCTTGCCAGCTGGAAAAGTGTTGAGCTCTCTCTCTCTCGTGCAGTACTATTATCTTTTCCCTCTGACTTGCTGTCTTACCTCTGGAGGTCCCCTCTTGCAATGGTTTTTGTAAACCAAGAAACCACGTACCCGGTACATCTTTGGCAAGTCCAGCTCAGCTAGTGGTGGCTCCAAATTTAAAACCACCTTTAAACTCGCTGTCTCTTAAGCATTCTAGAGACAGCAATCCTTTCCCTTGAGTTTTGGTCAAATACCACGCAAGAGTCTACTGAACCCTTTTCCTGATTCATTTATTCTGTTAGAATGAGTCTCTATGTAGGAACACTTAAGACACAACTCTTACCCCGACCTTATTCGATTCAAACCCTGGCGCTAGGGCAATCCACAGATTCCCAGTCCTCTCATGCAAAAGGGCCAATTCAGCGCTCAAGATGAAGTGAAAGATCTTCAAAGCACTGGTCCCTGCGCCTCCTGGAAATCTTCAGAATCCCACCCACTCGCAGAATCCCGGATGAGCCCCGAAGTTTACTGTCATGGAAATTAAATCAACTCGACTCAACTGTTAGCAAGAGCAAAGAAAGGAGCTTTATTTAAATTCTGCAGAATTGACCCAATACATTCAGCCAGATGCCTCAATGTAAGGGGTACTTGAACATAATTCAGCTACTAATCTTATTCTGTTACTTATCACGCTGTCAAGGTCAAAGACTGGGAAAATTCAAGTTATTATTCTTGGACAGAACAGTTCTTCAGCTTTCGCTGAATTCAACTGTCGCAAGGTCAAGTTGAATGTTTACAAAGTTCAAACAGAGACAACCTGGCTGCAAACCTCATCAAAGTATTGTTTACAAAGCTCGGCACAGCATTAAATTATAGAAAAGCCTTCTCTTTCAAAGTTCAGCGTAAATGTAAAATTTGTTGATGGAGGTGAGGGGTGAGGTGTGGCTGCAGGTTTTGCAATTCCAGTGGTGGCAGTGGAAGGTGCCAGGAGGGTACAGTGGGTTGCTGGGGGTTGTGGACCTGACCAGGTAGTCATGGAGGGAATGGTCTTTGCAGAAAGTGGAAGGGGGTGGGAGGGAAATATATCCCTGTTGGTGGTGTCTGTTTGGAGGTGGTGGAAATGTCAGTGGATGATGCGGTTTATGTGAAGGTTGGTAGGGTGGAAGGTGAGGACCAGGGGCATTCTGTCCTTGTTACGGTTGGAGGGGTGGGGTTTGAGGGCGGAGGTGCGGGATGTGGATGAGATGCATTGGAAGGCATCTTCAACCACGTGGGAAGAGAAATTGTGGTCTCTAAAGGAGGAGGCCATCTGGTGTGTTTTGTGGTGGAACTGGTCCTCCTGGGAGCAGATATGGGCGGAGCTGGAGGAATTGGGAATAGGGGATGGCATTCTTGTACCAGCCGCATGGCTAATGGCGTCAGAACAGTTCCGGTTGCCGGAGGAACCTTCTGGAATGTTTGAGGAGTGCTGGTTATGAAGGTGGGTATATAACATTTTGTTGTACTTACAGTTTTTGATGCTTGAGATGGTGTTGAAATACTGTTTGTTGAGAGTATGAATTCTTCTTAGGATATAGTTCAGAAGGGGTCCTTTGCAGTTCTGAGAGAGTGTGGCCCTCAGTTGAGGCATAGCTGACTGTAGAGAGGTTAGGTGCCGGTGCATTGCTGTGAATGTGGAGCGGAGGATCCGGAAGGAGACCCGTTTCTGGTGGTTTTGAATCTGTAGTCTGTACTGGTTATCCTGTTTGGATTCAAACTGTGTTGGTTTGAATAATACAGGAATGAAGAATTACAAATTTTAAATGGATAAAAAGGCTTCTGTGATTTTTGACATGATTCAATTCTAGATGGTCCTATAACAGTCAAGCTCATAACAAATTAAATGACCGATCACATCTTTTTGTGAAACCCTTTAGTTAAAAGTTTAGTTAAATTAGTGTAGTGGAAAATTAACAAATTTAACATTTACTTAGAAATCAGAAATGCCTTTCTAAATTTAATACTGTGCTGAACTTTGCAAAGACTTTGCATTCAAGGAGACAGCTAAGGGAAAACATAAGAACAGTATGTTCACAAAAAGGGAATGAAAAAAAAACTTAACTCTTCCCAGTCTTTGTCCTTGAGAGCGTGATAAGAATGGTATAAGAAGAGTATCTGAATTATGCTCAAGTGCCCTTATACAATGCATTTTTGCCAAGTGTATTGGTCCCTCTACATGCAGAGGTTAAAAAATAATAAAGTTCTTTTTCTTTACTCTTGCTAATAGTTGAGTTGAGTCAATTTAATTTCCACAACAATTAGTTAAGACTTCTTTCAACAAAAAGGACTGTGCTAAAGAACTGTCTTATGTACCCATTGACAAAAAAACATGGCGGCCAGTTCATTGCTCCACTTCACCATGGACAATAGAGACATCAAAACTCAATAGCTTTTAGAAGGATTTACAATTGATCCCACCAATCTCTCCTGATGTTGGGCTGCTTCCTCATCCCAAACACAATGGCCATGGCTGTTTCAAACAATCAGGATGTAAACTGCCACAGCACAGGACATTTACTGGTCTATCATACAGTGTATTTGGACTTTTAACAGATTACACGGAGAACTGCTCTATGATGCCTATTATCTGAAACATCAACTAAAAACTCTTCAAATCAGCCAAAAGACAATTATGCAGCCAAGGCTACACAACTCCATCTTGAAAGTGGGAAAAGGACTCAACCTACTCCAGCTTCAAGTTCATCCAATGACCAACCTCGTGGTAAATAAATTATAAGAGTCCTCAGAGCTTACTGAGAGTCTTCTGACTTTACATGATCTTCATTCCAGTTAATGTCAAAGAATCAATCAGTTAAGTAACTATTGGCCTGCCAAAAAGGAAACTGAAATATTGCAAGCTATAAAGTTTTGTTTTCAATCTGTAATCTTTATTTCTGTGATACTGTGCACAAGACATCACGTTTTAAACCTCCAGAGCAAGAGTGTGAATAAATATCAAATAAAATTATTCTACTCATAAAAGCTTGCTGCTAGGATCATTTAAGGTCAAAAGTCACACAACACCAAGTTATAGTTCAACAGATTTGAATGATATAGAATGTCTACAGTGTGGAAACAGGCCATTTGGCCCAACAAGTCCACACCTACCCTCTGAAGAGTAACCCATCCAGACCCATTCCCCTACTGCTCTATATTTACCCTAGACTAGTATACTACCCTACACATCTCTGAACACTATGGGCAATTTTCACATGGCCAATTCACCTAACCTGCACATCTTTGGATTGTGGGAGGAAATCAGAGCACCCAGAGGATACCCACACAGACACAGGGAGAACACGCAAATTCCACACAGTCACCCGAGGGGGGAATCAAACCCGGGTCCCTGGCACTGTGAGGCAACAATGCTAGCCACTAAGCCACTGTTTATTTGATAATATAAGCTTTACCTGACAATGGAGCAGAGCTCTGAAAGTTTGTGATGTTGAATAAATCTGTTGGACTATACCTGGTGCTGTGTGACTCCTGACCTTGTTCACCAAAGTCCAACTCCGGAACGTCCACATGAGGATAATTTAAATTAGAACAACTCATGGACAATAAGAAAACGCAGAAGCTCTTCACATAAGAACATATTGATCACTAACAACAATAAAACACAAATTCTGCCTGTGACAGTTTTATTAGTTGTAAAATGTTTTGGCATATCAATGCCCTGAAAGGTGCTCTAGAAATGAGAGTCATTCTCATTAACTCATTTTTTTATAAATATTTTTATTGAAAAGAAAATAAGTTTTTAGATTTTTTACAAAATTATAAAACTAATACAAAGTAGTGTACAATAATCACTTTACAGTATAATGACAATATTAATATTACAGATAGCAATCTTCCTGGCATTTTCCCACATGCCCATCCTTATCTCTAAGGGGATTTCCATCTGTAATTCTTGAATCCAGGTTTTATATAGCCATTCCATGTCCTTTGATACATTATCACCTTGCGAGTGATGGAGAATACTGACCGAAGGTGCACCCATCAGCCAAAGTACTCTCCTTTCCATATCCAATTTATAAGGATTGGTCATCAATGTAGTCTTTTTTTAATGAAGTCTCGTACTTGAAAATATCGAAAGAGGTCCCTGTTAGGCAACCCGAATTTCTGACGAAACTGTTCAAAGGACATCATGACCTCCCCATCAAATAAATCTCCCAAGCGGGAGATTCCTCTGGACTCCCAGATTTTATATCCAGCGTCTGTCAAGCCTGGCTGAAATCCCAGCATTCCCACTATGGGGGTAAAGGGGAAGGTTTTTTGTAGATTACCCTCGCTCTGTCGTATCATCCTCCAAGCTTTGATTGTGTTTAAGACAATCGTGCTTTTACAATGATCCATGACAGTTCTCATATTATCCATAAACAATAGATTGGTGAGGGGGCATTTTGATTGGGAAGCCTCAATGTCTAGACAACTGATTGTGAATCGCAAGAGTCAGCCACATATGATAGCAGAGAGCTCAGTTGGTACTTTCTAAAATCTGGAAAATCTAGGCCTCCTCTTATTTGTGGGAGCTGTAATTTATCTAACTTAATAAGGGGCCGTCTATGATTTCAAACAAAGGAACCAAGCCAACCATAAAGCTTAGGCAGTGCCTGTCTCGACAACATCAAGGGGAGCATTCTCATGGGCTATAATAAGTGTGGGAGGATATTCATCTTGACCAAAGCCAATCTTCCTAACCAGGATATCAAGAAATCTTCCCAACACTGGAGGTCCTGCCTTATTTTCTCTAATAAATTAATATAATTAGCTTTATATAGCTGACCAAATACCGGGGTAATAAAAATACCTAAATAGAGAAAATCTCCCAGTGACCACCAATAGGGGAAGCGGGATCCATCTACAAATTTGGATATGCTGGTAAGACCTCTTACCAGCATGGCCTCTGATTTTGTGAAATTAATTTTGTACCCTGAAAACACACCAAATAAATTAACAACTTGAATTAAGCAGGGCACAGATGTCAATGAATCATTTAAGAAAAGAAAAACGTCATCCGCATCAAGAGTAATTTTATGCTTGCCGGATCCTACCTCTGGGGCCGTTATACTGGGGTCAGTCTGGATGGCTTCTGCCAGTGGCTCGATCACCAGTGTAAATAATAGTGGCGAGAGAGGGCATCCTTGATGACAACCTCTGCCAACACTAAAACTATCTGACTTTATGCCATTGGTAATCACCTCTGCTTCGGGTCATTATATAAAACTGTGACCCATTTAGTAAAAACCTCTCTGATATAAACCGCTCCACAGCATAAAAAGGTATGGCCATTCTACCCAATTGAATGTTTTCACTGCATCTAAGGAGACAACCAATCCCAGTATTTCTTTTTGCTGGCAGACTTGTAACATATTTAACACTCTTCTGATATTAATAGTAGATCTGCAACCCTTAATAACCCAGTCTAATCCTCTTTTATAATAAATGGCAAAACCTTCCCCAGCCTTATTGCCAACACTTTTGAGACGATTTTAAAGTCCACGTTTAATAAGGATATAGGCCTGTACGAGGTACAGTCATTAGTGGCTTTCCTTTTCTTGATGATGAGAGAGATATTTGCTTGACTAAATGAGTAGTTGTACATGTCTATAAGTTGAAAATGTGTTGCTGGAAAAGCGCAGCAGGTCAGGTAGAATCCAAAGAACAGGAGCTTTGACGTTTAGGGCATAAGCCCTTTATGCCCGAAACATCGAATCTCCTGTTCCTTGGATGCTGCCTGACCTGCTGCGCTTTTCCAGCAACACATTTTCAGCTCTGATCTCCAGCATCTGCAGACCTCACTTTCTCCTCCATGTCTATAAGTTGTCTGGCCAACTCATCCATAAACTTTTCATAAAATTGAACATGGAATCAATTTGGCACAGGTGTTTTGCCACTTTGGAGCTGCCTCACCACCTCCTGCACCTCCTGAGTTGTCAGGGGGGCATTCAAAGAGGCCACCTACACCAAGGTTAAAGATCCAGATTCTTAAAAAAAGACTCCATCTTCCTCGCTCTATCCTCACAGCCCTCTGACTGGTACTGCTCAAAATAAAGCTATCTAAAAGCTGAGTTGATCATTTTAGGATCACAAGTTAAAATACCAGCACCATCTCTAATAGATGTAACAGACTGGGGAGCCTTCTTCTTTCTGGCAAGATATGCTAGATATCTGCCCGGCTTATCGCCATACTCAAATAGTCTCTGCTTCGCAAATCATATCTACCTTTTGCTTTTTGAACAAGTGTGATATTCAAGGTAGCCCTGAAGGCCTACCAGCATACGCTGACTCAGCTGCCTTCAGGCCAGCCTTGAGCAGACGTTGTTGTTCTCCCATCTGTCGTTTCCGGGTGGCAGAATATGAAATAATTAAGCCCCGCGCATATGCCTTAGCAGTCTCCCACATCTCCAATGGGTTACTGACCGTACCTACATTCATGTCCCAGAAAGCTTTACATTCCTGCAAGAAGTATTCTATGAACTTTATATCCTTCAGTAGGAAAGGTCCACATGCCAATGTCAGGAGCCTATCTTATCACCACTAGTCTTGACCTCCATATATAGACTGCTGCGTGGTCAGAAATAGCTAAACTCCCTATTTTACAGGACGGTATCAAATTCAGAAAGGTCGAGGGGACAAAAAACCATATCAATTCTGGTGTGGCACTTGTGTGGGTTAGAATATAAAGTGAAATCTCTACCCTCAGGTTCAAGACACCTCCACACATCTAACAGTTTCAGCTCCCTATTCAGACCAACCAACTGCCTCAATCACAAAGATATGCCCGCAGAGCTCCTAGGTATCCTGTCCACCTCGGGATCAACAATACAATTAAAATCTCCCCCTATAATTATGGGACGTACCAGAAGGGCCATCAGCTTGGAGAACGCATCTGTCACAAATTTAAAAAGATGTGCCAGGGGACAGTATACATTCAAAATCCCGTACTCCTCTCCAAATATTAGAACTTTAAATATTATAAGCCGTCCAGACTCATCTTTTATCTGGCTTAACATTTGAAATGGAAGATTTTTCCAAATAAGAATGGCTACTCTCCTACTTTTCAAGTTGAAGGATGAAAAGAACACCTGGCCAAATCCTCCCTGCTGCAGCTTGTCATTAGGTGTGTCTCCTGTAAAAGGGCTACATCAACCCTCTCTTTTTTAAGACTTGATAATATTGTTTTCCTTTTAATTGGCGAGTGGCTCCCTTTAACATTTTATTTAAATGAATGACTAGCCATGATTGCTCAGGAAAGTCCGAGACCCCCCAAGAGGAAGGACGTCACACAACAAGCATTGAGTACAAGCTGTAAACAATTCACGTAAGTTTAAAAAAACAACCTTTACAAAACTACTTAAAATTACTCCTAAAACGTAATAACATGAAATATAGCTAAAAGGGGACTTTCTCCTTTGTCCACAGGGGGCACTCCTACTGTCCAATAATCCCGCCAAGACTCTTTCCAGCTGAAGCTATGCCCTCACCCCAGACATCGCAAAATAAAATGAACAACAAAAAAAAGTTAAAAGATAAACCCCCCCCTTCCAAGAAAAGATAAGAAGAAAAGGGGGGAAGGAGGAGAAAAAAGGGATTAAGAAAAAAACATTGTCTATGTAATTCAGGTCCTTCAGTCTATTTAAGAGCATGTAAAAATTCTTTTGCTTTTTCCGGCGAACTGAAGTTATACACAGACCCTCTGTGACTGAAGCACAGCGTTGCCGGGTATCTCAAGGAGTACTGAATATTTAAATTCCTTAGGTGCTTCTTTACCTCATCAAAAGCCTTCCTCTTATGTACCAGGACCAGAGAGAAGTCCTGGAACAGCATTATTTTCGATCCTTTATATATCATAGCTTGGGGATCCTTTCCCAAAGCTTTAGAGGCCTTCAGCAACATTTACTTGTCCCTGTAGTGCTGGAGTCGCACTAGGACCGGGCGGGGGCACTGGACTGACCCAGGCCTGCGCACAGCAACCCGGTGGGCTAGCTCAACCCGCACCTGGCCCAGCCCCGACTCCAGCTTCAGCAGTTGTGGGAGCCATTGCTCCAAAAAATCAACAAGCTGGGCCTTCTTCCTCCTGTTCGGGAAGGCCCAACAAACGAATATACTTCCGACAACCTCGATTTTCAAGGTCATCGATAAGCTCTTCTCAGGCCCGGACTCGGTGTTCTAGAGCCTGGACCTGAACCGCAGAGGATTCAGCAACGGTCTCGGAGGCCACAGCTCATTGCTCTGCCCCTCCAACATGCTCCCGGAGTTTCTCAACATCTTGGTCATGCATGACCAAGATCGACTCCCACCTGGACCGGGTCTCCTCCATCGAAGCATTGATCTTCTCTCTGCGCTTGATAAATTCTGAGATCAGGCTCGCCTCTACAGATAGATCCTCTGGAGTGGCCACGGACGCATCTATTGCTGTGATGGGGTGGGGGGAATGTCCCTGCCTGTTGCGAAATCCATGATCCTTTTCCTTTAGTCATTTTGAAATGTACCAAACTGCTAATGTTTGGTGCAAAATGGCTGTAGGAACTGGAAGAAAACTACTTTTAGTGGTTTAAAACATGTGAGGCGGGTGGGTACCCAACTTTGTCTGGGTCCTGGGCAAAGCTCAGCAAACTCGGACCTACCGAGTCACCGCCATCTTGAATTCCCATTAGTTCGTTTTGGAAATATTTAGACTTTCTTTTAAACTGCTCATATGAAATTTTGCCCCTAGCAAATTGTTCACAAGGTTCCTAACAGAAGGAATAACTGAAAACGAAAGTTTAATTCCAAATCAAAGTCATCCAGAAACTTTAAAATATCTTCCCCACAGTCAGAGCATAACCCTCTGGGAAGTGAAAAGATGTCAGTATTAGTAGGAGAGCCCAGGACTTTCCTCAGAGTCTATATTTGCTAAGCTTAAACAAAACAACTATCCAGCGAAGTGTGGCTAAATTAGTAAAACCAAGACCAAGATCTCTGCAACCATCTGTTACCTAATCACTGCTAGGATTTTTGTCTTTTTCATCTTACAAGTAGAACAGCAACAAACCACAATAGCAGAATTGCTAACTCATCAATTAACATTAGATAGTTTTGACAAATGCTAATCATGATATCATGTAATCATGTAAAATGATTTACTATCAAAACAATTGAACAGATTACTCCATAAAAAGGAGAAGGCAGGGCGGGTGATCTTATAGGACTCTTTACAATTATGAAGGGGTCTGATGGGCTAAACATCATATTCCACTGCCTAATGCTAACAGCTACTTGGATGTGTATACAGTGGCACCATTAACGTCACTCTCACAATTACATTTTGCAGAGTAAGGGAATGGTTGTCAAAGCACGGGAAAGGATGTGCAAACATTTGGTTCAACAATTGATGCACCTTTTTCAGGTTTAAAACAGACATGTTATTGGTAAGGTAGGTTGACCTTACATGTGCAAGACATTAAAAATGCCACCACTTAGTTTGATGTAGCAGTCCAGAGGTGACATTCACAAGGCATCAGCATCAGAGTCTAGATTTCAGGTCCAGTGCCTGGACCAGCTCACTAAAATCTTGAAATACATTCCAATGATCATTCACTTCAACACTAAATCTACTAACTTCAATTCAGCTGCTGCTACATTGGGCTCCAGTACAGGACTGGAAATCAACATTAGGGCTTGGTTGTTTCTTGAAAAATTGTCAAAAAGTGTGGCGCTGGAAATGCACAGCAGGTCAGGCAGCATCCAAGGAGCAGGAGGATTGACATTTCAGGCATAAGCCCTTCATCAAGTATGTCTCTTGTTATTTAGATGTGAAGCATGGAAGAGAGAAGTCAGGAAGTTAGATTTAAATCCAGAAAGGTGAACCGTCATTGACTTAGAGTGGTTAACTTATTACTATTGTTACTCACAAAAGTAATGATGGTAAGTAAAGCCAATCATAGCTCAATCATATGTTGAATAGATGGTTAAAATACCAATTAAGTGATTAACATGATTATACTTTGAGTTACACAAATTACCTATTGCATTTTCTATATCACAATAGTGAATATACTTCAAGAATACTTGTTTGGGTGTAAAGTGCTTTAAGATTTCCTGAGGTTATGAAGCACACTATAAAAACACAACTCTCAAGGGAAGATCTTATGGTTGAATGGGCAGCACCCCTGCTTCTGTGCCAGGCTCAAGACTCACACCAGGAATTGGTGGCTGTAGAAGATATACTTGTGATGTGGTAAAGCAGGTTAATTATCAACTCAGAAATCCTTCCAATGCAATTAGCAATGGACTGTAAGACAACAAGACAGCTCAGCCACAAGCGAAAGCTGTAAATCCAGGATCTGTGACAATGTCGTCCTCACGTCAAAGAGCAACCAGAAGAAGTCATCCGCATTCTGTTGGGCTTCATTGGCTGCTATTGGAGAGACTAAGGAAACAAATGTGTTTAAGTCAAGGCGATCTAGTCAGATCAATATTCCCACTGAGCTGCACAACATTGCAGAATTCTGAAAATATTTGCACAGGCCACACACAACGGAGCTGTTTTAAGTTACTGTCTCTGCAAGTGGCCATCATTAGGCTTTTAATTCCAGAGGTAAAAACTTCAAACTTCCAGCTCGGCACTGTCCCCATGACTTGTCCGGACTTGTCCGACCTGCCTAGCTTCTTTTCCACCTATCCACTCCACCCTCTCCTCCCTGACCTATCACCTTCATCTCCTCCCCGACTCACCCATTGTACTCTATGCTACTTTCTCCCCACCCCCACCCTCCTCTAGCTTATCTCTCCAAGCTTCAGTCTCTCTGCCTTTATTCCTGATGAAGGGCTTTTGCCCGAAACGTCAATTTCACTGCTCGTTGGATGCTGCCTGAACTGCTGTGCTTTTCCAGCACCATTGATCCAGAATTTTAATTCCAGAGTTAAACTGAAAACAAATTCCATCAACTGCTGTGGCAGAATACAAAACAGGGTCTCCAAAACATTATTTGTGTCTCTGGTTTACTTGTTCAGACTCTTAGTGCAGTCGTAATGTCCTTAGCTCTGAGCCAGGAGGCCAGGGCTTAAGTCCCACCTGCTCCAGAAATAGGTTGATTAGAAAATATATATCCAATAATTAGAAGAGCCATGTGTAACTCCACAGTAATTGTTAATAACCAATACAAATTAAAGATCAAAGTAACCATACAAATGAATACAACAAGACCTATCAAATTGTTTCATAGAATACTTAGCGCAGAAGCAGTCCATTCAGCCCATCGAGTCCACACTGACCCTCCAAAGAGCATCCCACTCAATCCCTGCACTTGCCATGGCTAATCCATCCAGTTTGCACGTTCGTTGACACTATGGACAATTTAGCATGGCCAATCCACCTAACCTGCACATCTTTGGACTGTGAGAGGAAACCAGAGTACCCAGATGAACCTACGCAGAGACAATGCAGACTACACACAGTTGCCCAAAAGTGGAATCAAACCCAGGTCCCTGTGAGGCAGCAGTGCTAACCACTGAGTCACCAGTCTCACCATACCACTTTTTTAAAGTACATAGCTTCTTCTGAGTGAAAACATTGTTCCTCAAAACATTTTCATGTTACTCTAAACTTACATGAGCCCGAGCCATGAAATAGGATTGAAACCGTAAGGCTTGAAGCTAAGTTCAACATGAAACAGGTTTACATGTCAACAGCATAAGGACATGACATAATAACATAGGATCCAAATGTGTTCTGAACATTAAAAATAACACATTGGAGTCCCTCAAGGAGCAAGAATCCTTGGAATGTGAGCATAATTAACACCCAAAGCTGATAAATAGATAATACAAGGGGTTGCGTTTTGTTTCCTCCTGCCAATATTTCAGTTTTTCCTAGTCCTCCAACATATATTACAGATAAATGATGGATGATAATATCTGATATCACCTCCACAAAAAATATTTGATGACATAAACAGAATGGTTGAACATTGGAGGTTGTGAAGGGAATTGTCATACACATCATTGTATTCTTTCTTTCTCCCACCATAGCATACATTTCCAAATCTTTGTATCTTCTCTGCCTTTCAGTTGTGATTATCTGTTATTAAGTTTCATCAGAGTCATTCCAAGTCAGGCAGAGATACAACAAGGGCGGCACGGTGGCACAGTGGTTAGCACTGCTGCCTCACAGCACCAGGGACCTGGGTTCAATTCCCACCTCAGGCGACTGACTGTGTGGAGTTTGCACATTCTCCCCGTGTCTGTGTGGGTTTCCTCCGGGTGCTCCGGTTTCCTCCCACAGTCCAAAGATGTGCGGGTCAGGTGAATTGGCCATGCTAAATTGCCCATAGTGTTAGGTAAGGGGTATATGTTGGGGTATGGGTGGGTTGCGCTTCGGCGGGTCGGTGTGGACTTGTTGGGCCGAAGGGCCTGTTTCCACACTGTAAGTAATCTAATCTAATCTAAACAACTCTATATCTAATAATACTACAAAATGTGTTGGGTCAGAGACATTTTTTACTAATATTAGTAAGTTTAAGCTGCGAGGGAAAAGTATCAAGTATCCAGGCAGTGATACGACAGCACGTTCTGTCACTGTGCCACAAGTACACAGATGTCAAGAGTAACCCGATTCTTTAAAAATTTGCTTCAGGATTCAGTTCACCCCCCCACCACCATTCTTAAATTAAGAAAGCAACTAATCAGAGTAGGCAAGTTCATTCCTCAAACTCAGTCCACCATGGCTAACATTCCATCCCAGCTGCGTTTTACTGCCTATTCCCGTATCCTTTGGTTCTAGAGTCGTAGAGCACGGAAACAGAACCTTCAGTCCAACCAGTTTATGCCAGCCATAAACCCAAACTAAACTACTCCCATCTGCCTGTATTTGGCCTATATCCCTCCAAACATTTCCTCTTCATGATCTTATCTGAATGTCTTTTAAACATGTTTCTGCTGCCTGGAGATTTTAGAACCAGGAACTCTGTCTCAGAATAAAGGGGCAGACCATTTTGGACTGGTTATAGAGTGGGCAGCTGAACAGGGCATGAGCAAAATCCAGAAACTTGAACAAAGGCATTTAAAATAAATCTTCTTTTTCATTTTATTTTCCAGTTGTTATAAAGATACTCCTCTCATTGACGGAAGGTCGAGAACCAGAGTACACTGCAGAGAGAAAATGTTTTAGGAGAAAACATAGCAAGTCATTCCCATCTAGCTTGTGCTGCCTGAGTGAGTGATGGAGGCAGATTCAACTTTTCCCTTAAAAAGGGATTCGGATTGTTGAAAAGATAAAAAAAAACAAGCCAAAGGGAAAACTTAGTGTAACGGAACTACTCTTGCAGAGATGAAAATGAGGACTGCAGATGCGAGAGATAAGAGTCGAGAGTGTGGTACTGGAAAAGCACAGTAGGTCAGGCAGCATCTGAGGAACAGGAGAATCAACATTTCAGGCAAAAGACCTTCATTAGGAATGAGGCCTGATGAAAAATACTATTCAGATCCAAATCCTATTGGTCTGAATGTAGTTCGAAGTCCATATGGGATCAGTCAGTTCTACAGGCAGGCACTGAGGAAGGAGATGTGGCTGTGGTAGTGAGTCTGCTTCAAGACATCGTTGAAGAGCTTCAGGGCAGAGAAGATGATCTGGGGGGTGCAGTGAGAGAGAGAAGGAGAACTTCTTCAAGGTAGGCATCCTTGGAAGAGCTTTGCAGTAAGTTTATAATCAACTGGGAGAAAGTGAGGACTGCAAATGCTGGAGATTAGAGTCGAGAATGTGGTGCATGAAAAGCACAGCAAAGGGCTCTTGCAGACGGCTAGCATGGACACACTGGGCCAGAATGGCTTCTCCCATGTTGTAACTACTGTGTATTTTCATGTCATGGTGGTTGTGGAAGATAAAGCTAACTGATCCTTGAGTATCATTTAACCAGGTATTAGTACCTCTAGCTGCAGAAAGACAGACCACTGAGGGCAGGATATTACAGTAGCGCGAATGTGAAGGCAGGAGGTCATACAGTGAAATGGCCAGGAGTACTATCCAGTGCTGTCAACACTGCTCCTATTTTGAGGAGCTGTAATAGATTTTCCAGAAAGAAATAAGATTGGAAAAACGTCAGCAGTCAGCTTCAATTTATTTTGAACCTGCATTCGCTGCAGATGTCAGATACACAGGCTGTGCAGAGCCAATTCTATATCGTTAAGGTGAGATTGAAAAGGAATCAGACAGCAGATGTTATTCACAAGGCACATGGCAAGTTACATTTTCTGTAACATCTGATTTCCATGGGAACCAAGCATGTTAGGTGGATGTAATGTTGCAATCATCACCTCAGTGACTAAACACCTTTTGTGTGTGGGTATACTTCTACTTCACGCCTTCGCTAGTCTTTCAGCCGTTGACACTTTACTCACAGTGTCTAACATTCTCGGTCACCTGCAGAGACTTATTTACTATATACTCCATATAACTATATACTGCAATACATTTAAAGAATCAAAGTGATGCTTCCCAAACTATTTTCTAATGCGTCCTTCTTTCAAAACATTTCAGAACTAATAAAACCTCAGATGCCTAAAAAACAGAACAGCAATAAATCTGCACAATAGGATTCAGTATATTAAAGTTTGTATATTACAAATGTATACCTGCCTGACGCAGCTAAACTCCGTCATGCACAAGGACAGCTTCTTCCTCACTGGAATGATTGTCCTTGTTCCTCAATATTGTCTGCTACAATCATGCAGGTCACAGCACACCAGGATGATGTGGCATACACTGATGAGATTATGCTGGAGGACATCCTCCAGTCGAACAGAATTGTCAACAGTCCTATACTCTGCTCCACCATAGCCCTCATTGAAAGCATGGCAGCACTGTACCTGTGCTCAGCATCAGTCAGACATTGCACAATGGTGTCATGACCCATGATCACAGAAGTTAGCCCTTGTCACTCAATAACCAACCTTGTGAGGCTCCCAGTCCCTCTCATGGACCAGGCACATGAGAGTGCTCCAAAACGAATGTGTGATTACAGCTGCCAGGATAGCAGGAATTGGTAACAGTGAACACAGATCACCTGACTATGAATCGAGTTGATGAATTTTGCAGCAATGTGATACAGCTCTCCGAGTGCCACTTGAGTACAGCCACTGGCAGCCTGCACCTGAGGGAAGGCAGCTATCCTTTCGGATCCTACTGCCCAGGCCATAGCACTGTCCTTGGGGTAACGAAATGAACTAGTGTAACCTTGAAGAGCTGGCAGCAGTCACTGTCCTGTTGTAGTTGTGGTGCGTGACTGAGTGATCCCACAAAGGGCTCTTGAAAGGAGCCAGGAGCATAGAAATTCCACAGCCAACAAGAGAGGGCTGCCTTCTACACCGGGGGCCCTCAGGTCCTTCCTGAGAAGCCCATGAGCATCAAGGAGCCCAGAGACTGTGAGCTCTCCCTGAGCTGGGTGCTGTTTAGTCCTTATTATAATTTGCCTCTGCTTCTGGGCTTATCCTCAGCCCTTTGCTACCTGCATCCCATCTTTGCCTACTGAGGAGTGCAGCCATAGAGGCCAGGATCCTCCTCCCCCCCTACCCCCTCCCCCGCAACCCCAAGCCCCCTTACTCCCCCTTCCCTAGTGGAAGGCAGCAGAACTACCAGTGCAAATGGCCTATGTGAGGAAGATAAGGAGCGAAAGAGGTTCTTCGGTCTGTTGGCATACCTGTAAAGTCAACCAAGAATTTGTGTCAAAATCTCCAATGAAACTTCAAACAATGTCTTTCAAACTTGGACACAGGAGCCACTCAACTGCAACGACTCTTGTTATTCTGAGAGTGTCTCATGTCATTGTTCACATCAAGTCAGAGATTGTGCTATTCATCTGTCAGGAGCATTAACCCCAGAGCTCACCATTCATCCTTTACCCTACATCTTGGGTTCTGAGGGAGGGTAACTTTGATTCCACTCCACAGTTGCTGCCAGGCCTACTGAGCTTTTCCTGTACTTTCTGTTTTTGTTTCTGATTTACAGCATCCGCAGTTCCTTTGGTTTTCATCATTCTTCCTTCTGGATTTTGAGTTGCCTACTCTGGTGAAGAAGAAAAGATGATCTGAAAATAATATGTCAAACCAAATCAACTTGTTACTACTCTTCCTTCTGTGATTAAAGAGAACAGAGGTTTAATAAAATTACCAACGTACTTGTGAGACAGGCATCCATTTATCACAATCCTGCACTCTACAAATGTTATACGAGGCAATAATCAAATGCCTAATGTTCTAACTTGTCCAATCGGTTTTCTTACCTACGTTGATGCCTTGGTAACAAATGGAAATATGGTAAACATTTATATCTCTGTAATACATAGATGCTGAAGCTTTCTTCAGCAAACATCTGGGATCAAAGATACCTTGTCTTGGAAAATGTTTCAGTGGCAGCAGATTCCTTCTGTTTGATTTGAATATGGAACAAAGGAAAAACAGACCATAAAGGTTGCTTTGGTTATAAATGATAACAAATGTACTGTACTACATGTGTAAAGGTAGCAAGAACTTGTATCATTTTATACATTTGAACAAAGCAATCTCAGGGCATCGCAAAACCTTACAGTCAATAGAGTACTTTCCAGAGTGTAGTTACTGTTATAAAGTAGAAAATACACACAAAGCAAATGGGGAAAACAGTCAGATAATATTTTAGCAATGAAAACAGAAATTGCTGGAGAAACTCAACAGGTCTAGTATCGTCTATAAAGAGACAACAGAGATAATGTTTCAAGCCAAGCGACCCTTCATTAGAACTATTCTGAAAAAGGGTCACTGGACTTGAAATGCTGACTGTCCTTTCTCTCTATAGGTATTGCCAGACTTGCTGAGTTGTTCTGGCAATTTCTGGTTTTGTTTCAGACTTCTAACATGTGCAGTTCTTTACTTTGTTATAACCATGATTGAAAGATAAATATTGTTGTAAAATGTTAAGAGTTCGCTTATTCATATATCATTTGAAAAATTAAAACAATCCAAAATAAAATACTGTAGATGTTGTAAAGCAGAAGTAAAAATGGAAAATGCTGGAGAAACTCAGCAGGTCTGGCACCATAGAAACCCTACAGTATGGAAGCACTGAGTGTCAAAACTTGTTTGGACATCAGGATGGCATGGTGGTTCAGTGGTTAGCACTGCTGCCTCACAGCACCAGGGACCTGGGCTAGATTTCAGCCTCAGGCAACTGCCTGTGTGCAGTTTGCACATTCGCTCCATGTCGGCGTGGGTCTACTCCGGGTGCTTCAATTTCCTCTCACAGTACAAAGATGTGCAGGTTAGGTGCATTAGTCAGGGGTAAATATGGGAGGGGAATGGTCTTGGGCGGGTTACTCTTCAGAGGTCCAGTATGGAGTTATTGGGCTGAAGGGCCTGTTTCTACACTGCGGGGATTCTATAATTAAGCCATTAAAGACAACTTGTGCTTTCAGAATCCAGACAGTTATACAGATCTTTGACTGCTTTAGTTCATCAAAAAAATTATTTAGCGAGTGAGGGAGAACTTTGGGGCCAGTGACCATAATTCGATTAGATTTAAAATAGTGATGGAAAGGATGCTGCCTAACCTGCTGTGCTTTGACCAGCAACACATTTGCAGCTGTGATCTCCAGCATCTGCAGACCTCATTTTTTACTTTATGGAAAGGATAGACCAGTTCTAAATTGGAGAAAGGCTGATTTTGACAGTATTAGGCAAGAACTTTCAAAAGCTGATTGGGAGCAGATGTTCGCAGGTAAAGGGACAGCTGGAAAATGGGAAGCCTTCAGAAATGAGATGACGAGAATCAAGAAACCCTTTATTCCTGTGAGGGTAAACGGAAAGGCTGATAAGTATAGGGAATGCTGGATGACTAAAGAAATTGAAAGTTTAGTTAAGAAAAAGAAGGAAGCATATGTCAGGTATAGACAGGATAGATCGAGTGAATTCTTAGAAGAGTATAAAGGCAGTAGGAGTAAACGGATGAGGGAAATTAGGAGGGCAAAAAGGGGACATGAGATAGCTTTGGCAAATAGAATTAAGGAGAATCCAACGGGTTTTTATAAATACATTAAGGACAAAAGGGTAACTAGAGAGAGAATAGGGCCCTTCAAAGATCTGATTATGTGGAGTCGCAGAAAATGGAGGAGATACTAAACAAGTATTTTGCATCAGTATTTACTGTGGAAAAGAATATGGAAGATATAGAATGTAGGGAAATAGATGGTGACACCTTGAAAAATGTCCAGATTACAGAGGAGGAACTGCTAGATGTCTTGAAATGCATAAAGGTGGATAAATCCCCAGGACCTGATCAGGTGTACCCTACAACTCTGTGAGAAGCTAGAGAAGTGATTGCTGGGCCTCTTGCTGAGATATTTGTTTAATCAATAGTCGCAGGTGAGGTGCCGGAAGAATGGAGGTTGGCAAACGTGGTGCCACTGTTTAAGAATGGTGGTAAGGACAAGCCAAGGAATGATAGACCAGTGAGCCTGACGTTGGTGGTGGGCAAGTTGTTGGAGGGAATCCTGAGGGAGAGCATATACATGTGTTTGGAAAGGCAAGGACTGATTAGGGATAGTGAGCATGGCTTTGTGCTTGGGAAATCATGTCTCACAAACTTGATTGAGTTTTTTGAAGAAGTAATAAAGAGGATTGATGAGGGCAGAGCAGTAGACGTGATCTATATGGACTTCAATAAACCATGGGAGACTGGTTCACAAGGTTAGATTATACAGAATACAGGTAGAACTAGCCATTTGGATACAGAACTGGCTCAAAGGTAGAAGACAGAGGGTGGTGGTGGAGGGTTGTTTTTCAGACTGGAGGCCTGTGACCAGTAGAGTGCCACAAGGATCGGTGCTGGGTCCTCTACTTTTTGTCAGTTATATAAATTGTGAGAAACAGAGCTCACAATATAATAAATTTTAGTTTGAGTCAAATTCTGACGCAGCGAATTTTATTGAAGTGTTCTTACAAGACAGGTGTCCAGCAATTAGGCACACCAATCCAAACATTACTCAACAATTTATACAGTTTAATTCTTGGTACTTCCCCGTTTTTCTCATTAGCCTTCAAACCTATCAATATTCCTTATTGCGTTCTGCCCCTGCCTAGCTGCACTCCACCCTTGTTTACATCTCCCCCTACTCCAAGCTGGGCGACACTCACCCCTATCCATTATTTGGAAGTGACTTGGCTCGCTTCAGTGCTGACATGAGGGAAACGTGCTGAGCTTGGCATATCTTGATGTTCTTTTCACCTTATCAGTTTGTCTGTAACATCTTCCATTGTTTGCAGGCACATTTAATTCCTTTATGCACATTTCAGCTAATGAAAAGCAACTATGTATTTCTTCCACATAGTTTACATTCTTGGTGTTAATTCATTTTACCTTGTATAAGCAATTATGGTAATTGCGCAGTTCTGATTGTTTACTAGTCCCTGGTGACTTCTCATTCTGTTTCTGTAATTGTTTTGCTTGAGCACATTCATTTTTAAGAACCTCAACAGATTTCATAGTACCATTTGCAGTTAATTCAATCCCCAATTTGGTGGCAGTATCTTGTCATGATTCTTCGTGCCTCTCATCACAAAACTGTCGCTATAATCCAATTAATTCTTTTGTTCCCGCTGCCTTGGGCTTAAAATTTAAGGATGACCTTTCTGCTCTCTTATCAACTAGAAAAACCACGTCCTCTTTGTAGGTCCCACCTTTAAATTTATCAAGTGTTCCTGGTGGGTCTCCATGGGCAGGAATCCCTGACATCCCTATTCTTCTTCAAGGTTCAAAAACGGTACTGCCTTTGCTTCCTTTTTCAGATCTGGACACTCTCTCTTAAAGTGACCTGTCTTTCCACAGTAATGACATCCCGCCTGTGGGGGTTTCCACTTTGATCCTTATTCCTGTCCACCAGACTCCTTAACATCTCCTCCCCCTTCTCTTCTCCTCCCTTTAGATTCAACATGCTGCCCGCCACCATTCCGGTTTCCTTCTCCTCTTAGGTTTGTCCTTTTCTTCATTACCTCGTCAACCGTGGCTATCATTATTTTTGCCTTCTGTTTCTGCTTCTCATGTTACATTGGCAGATCAATTGCTGAGCCAATTTAACCAATTGAATAGCTTTAGGGCCACCGAATGGCCATTCTTCATCACCCAACGTTTTGTTTAGACCTTGATTTTTTAAAAGAAATATTGCAATATTTCTTGCTCCCTGTCACCTCAAATGCCAGGAGCCTCTGCTCTCTGTAATCTCAAATACAATTTATCAAGTTATGCTTGACTAACTTTAAAGCTTGTTCCTAACTATACATTTTGGAATCTTTCTTGTTCAGTATTTAATATTTAAAATGCAAAATGCATACAGTTTGAAATCTGCTATAACTACTCGGTTTTTTAGTCCCTTCATGTAAATCCAAAATTAGTTTTCTTAAGTTGTCCTGACCAGTCATTGCTCAATTACAAAGTTATAGATCGTGAAATAACCGGAGCTGCCTTAAAAGGATTCATCTATTCAAGTTAAAAAAAACTTCTAATGCATGAATAATGTCCGAATCCAAGGTCACAGATATTAACCATAGGAATTTTTTTGACTTATTACAATCTAATGTTGAACTGAAACTTCAACTGTCCTCCATAAATTGCTTTTATGTAAGGATAAAAGAGATTAGTTAGAAATTGATAGTAAGGCAGTCATGACCTGTAAAAAGAACAGGAGTTAACATTTTATTTCATAAACACTGTAAAATCTTGAACCTTAAAAGAAATCATGTTAAATTTCCATAATAGAAATCAGATTCAAAACAGTCCCAAATCTCAAGCTCCAGAGAACAAAGCACAAACACTCAATCACCAACAAACAAAATGTGCATTCAAACCAAATCACAAAGGGTTAAACTTTATATTAGCTGTACAGCTCTTTTCTCTCTCACTCTCTCTCACACACACACAGACACCATATCTCACAGACACTTTCTGAGCTTCCCGCAACAACTCTTCTAGAGGCTTCTCGCTTCACCCCTCTTTCTTTTGAAACTTTTTCTGGATGTCTGTCCATGATTTAGTTACGAAGTGCACCCTCAGTATCCCTTCAGCTACTAGCCCTTCCGACACGAAGCATAATCTGATTCCTCCTGACTGTAAGGCTGTTTTCCTATGACATATAAATTCAAATATTTACAAACCCAGTCTTCGTCCAACCTGTACTTTGGCCAGAAGACGGTGGGATGAAGAATGGATTCCTTAGTCCATACAAAGCAATAATATTGAATCATCTTTTTCCTGTCTTTTCCCCCTCTACCTTTTCCTCTTCCACAATATCCTGCCCAACGGACTTTCTGGAGGTATGTTGTCAGGGACCTCACCTCCATTTCCATTTTCTTTATCCCCGGAAGCTTTTTCTGTCGCTCTGCACAGCCCATATTGAGTTCCTTCCTTAGTCCCTTATTAACTAATAGAACTCAATCCCAGCCGCCAAGGCAGTACATAAAAGTCCATTTTCCTACCTTAGTCCGTACATGAAGTTGCCTCGCTCCCTGTGCCTACTTACAACCTTTTGCCTGGTTCAGGTAGACTCTTATCGGATCTCGATCAGTCAACCAGAAGGGGGATCCACTGGCGAGGAACACGGGCCGTTCAAAAAGGAATGGGGTGTGTCTTCCTAGCCGACGACGGTGCCTACCCTGCTGGTGATGATGGACATCCTGGGCGAGCACCCAACTTGTGAGAAACAGAGCTCACAATATCATAAATTTCAGTCTGAGTCAAATTCTGAAGCAGCAAATTTTATTGAAACATTCTTGCAAGACGGGTGTCTAGCAAGTAGGCACACCAATCCAAAAATTTCTCAACAATTTATACAGTTTAATTCTCGTACTTCCCTGTTTTCCTCATTAGCCTTCAAACCTATCAATATTCCTTATTGTGTTCTGTTCCTGCCTAGCTGCGCTCCACCCTTGTTTACTTCTCCCCCTGCTCCAAGCCGGGCGACCCTCACCCCTATCCATTATTTGGGAGTGACTTGGCTCGCTTCAGTGCTGACATAAGGGAAACGTGCTGAGCTTGGCATATCTTGATGATCTTTTCACCTTATCTGTTTGTCTGTAACATCTTCCATTGTTTTCAGGCGCATTTAAGTCCTTTATGCACATTTCAGCTAATGAAAAGCAACTATGTATTTCTTTCACATAGTTTACATTCTTGGTGTTAATTCATTTTACCTTGTATAAGCAATTATGCTTACAGAAGTAACACTGCATTACCTATATCCCACAATTCTGAGAGGCACAAAGAATCAGTTTTGCGCTCATGACAAGATACTGCCACCAAATTGGGGATTGTATTAACTGCAAATGGTGCTATGAAATCTGTTGAGGTTCTTAAAAATGAATGTGCTCAAGCAAAACAATTACAGAAACAGAATGAGAAGTCACCAGGGACTAGTAAACAGACAGAACTGCGCAATTACAGTTTTAAAAGTGTTTTAGTCACATGTTGCGTTTTCACCCCGAATTATATAATATATATAATTAATAATTAATATTTATAATAAATCAATTGTGTTAGCCTGAATCAATATTAATTGGCAGGATTCCTTCACACATTCTCAGTGACCTGTCATATTTATTCATGGTTAATTTAAAACATGACTGCATTAATTCATTGTTAATTAAAGAATGGAAAGCTACATTACTGGCTGGAGTGTGTGCAGCCAATGGCAGCAAGAACCTTATTGGTAGAAGAAAGTTAGAAACCTACATTTGGGAGAACCTTAATAGTCAGCACCCCACATCAGGTACGGACCATACTAAATCAGAAAGCAGGACGATGGCTCACAGACTCTCGGATCTTGAAATATGAGACAGTCTTAATAGAGCAGGATGACCTTGTGTTAGTCACAGACAGTTGCTTGAATCCAGCTGCATTTCTGTGGTGGGGAGAGGGGGTGGCCCTTGACAATCCAGAACACAACTCCCTTGATATAATTGCATATCAGACTAAGGTGTGAATGGACTGAAGGGACGTACAGTTGAATGCGGGAGCTCGGTTGTTTATCAACGGGTCCTCTTGGGTGATTGAGGGTGAAAGGCACAATGGATATGCTGTAGTAGACGGGATAGAGGGAAGCGTTATTGAGGGTGAAAGACTGCCTAACGGCTGGTCAGCCCAAACTCATGAACTCTATGCCCTAGAAATAGCTCTCAGAACCTTAGAAGACAAAGAAGGAAAGGTATATACGGACTCCAAATATGCGTTTGGAGTGGTACATACCTTCAAAAAAATTTGGCAAGAAAGAGGATGATAAATTAGCAGAGGAAAAAAACTAGCACATGAGGAATTGATAATACAAGTGCTGGAATCCCTGTTACTTCCGAGAGTAATAGCGGTAGTTCATATAAACGGACATCAGAAGGGGAATGACCCGGAAAGGGAAATAAATTGGCTGATGAGGTAGCTAAAGAAGCAGCCCTGAATCCACAGGGAGCAGTGATATACTCCCTAATACCTGCAATTCCAGATCTTCAGGGTGCCCTGTTGCTTACTGCAAAAGAGGAAAAGGAACTAAAAGATTTAGGAGCTGCAAAGATATGGAAACTTCCCTTGCGATTTGGGTGGTTTTACTCCCAAAGAGTGGCCCAGCTTATTTTCTGTTTGTTCATTGTGATCTGTCCACATCCCGGCAACTGCACTGACATCACAATGATTAACAACCAGCCTTACTTGCCTACGTAACAATGAAGGAACTGAATTCAAGCTAATTCCTACAGAATGAAAAGATGTAACTTGGCCAGCAGAAATAAAATGTTGAGCATTCTGAGGGAGGGTCACTGGATCTGAAGTGTTAACTCTGATTTCTCTCCACAGATGCTGTCAGCTCCACACCTGCTGAGCTTTTCCAGCAATTTGTGTTTTGCCACAAGTTTCTGACACAATCAAGGTGACAGCATTGAAGCCTCTGGAGCCAATCAGGGCTCAGCTCATGGTGGGGGGCAGGTGGGGCAGGTGGAGGTGTGATTGTTTCCTGGAATGCAGGGTCAAAGATCTGTCACTGCATTCTAAAGTCTCCAGGTGCATCTTTTTAATTTAAAGGTAACCTAAATTGGAATGCAGTGAGGCAAAAAAAGATAATTGCGCTAATGGAGCGTGTCGCATAAGGGGCGTTGGAGATCCACACAAAGCAACGTTCAGTCTAGTAGAAAGAATGAGCAAAAAGGTGCCCAAGTATTTCCCATCGCTTTACGACACCAACAGCAGTGCCTCATCTCTGAACAGCTTTAACATCTGGAAGAACCTGTTCCCCACGCAGGAGATCAAGGAAACCAAAAGCCCAAAGGCTTCCCTGTGGCCACGTGGACTGGCAGACAACCCTTATGAACCCTTGAAATTCTTCTCCCCGCCAGCGGGAGGGGACTCGGCCTGGAGTGAGCTGGATGAGATATGTGAGCTGGACATCCGATTGAAGGAAATGGAACTCCTCACATTAACTGGGGACGGCTTTGATTTGAGAAGATGTGAGTTCCGACATTAACCTTTACTTTTTTGAAACTGTTGCCTTTCCCAGTTTTTATCTTCACATCATCTTCAAATTTTCATTGTGCTTGTGAAAATCAAGAAACCTTCGAAATTAGAGTCATACAGCAGTTCAGCATGGAAATTGACCCTTTGGACCAACTCATCCATGCCGACCAGATATCCTAAATTAACCTAGTTCCATTTGTGCCAGGATTTTATCCATATCCCTATAAACCTTTTCTGTTCATACATTCATCCAGATACCTTTTAAATGCTCTAAGTGTACCAATCTCCTCTAAATAGCTTCTAAAACAGTAACTACTGCTCCCACAGGAAATCAACTGAAAATATCTGAAAAAAAGGAGCAGCTCTTAGAACACAGCTTCTTTCCGTTCTCCATTTCGGATTACCCAAAATCATTTGAATTGTATGCCTTGATATCTGATTGCAAATTACATCAGAACAAAGAGTTTGGGGACCAATTCCAAATGCAATTTTGATTTGATTTGATTTGATTTATTACTGTCACATGTACCAAGGTACAGAGAAAGTGTTGTTTGCATGCTTTACAGGCATATTGTACTATACAAACGTATCAGGGATGCAGGATACAATAGTACAGCTGCCAAGTAGGTGCAGAGAGAGATCAACGTGAATATTGGCTTCTCATACTGTTGTTCAGTGTGATTCCTATGGTCATAAGTGATTTCCTGCAAACTTTTTGAACTTCGAATTATAATTAGATCGAGGCCCTGTTTAAAGGATTTACGACAGTACTTGAAAAGAGGTGAAATGTCTCTTAAGTGTCCTGGGGCAGCATTTATCCTTCAACTAGCACCCGAAAGAAAATTTTGTAATTTAGTTAATTACGCTTTATGGGAATTTACTGTATACAAAATACTGCTACTTTATTCAACAAATAACAATAAGCATAATTCAAAAGTTACTCATTGTCTGTGAAACAAGCACATATCAAAATTCAAGCCCTCTCTTTAAAGCTGATATTTCTTGTACAATGCCTGTTCTCTCCAGAGGTGGTATCTCCTCACTGAGTTGTTGATGTCTTGCGCCATCTTAACAATGAGTCTGCATTCTTCACATGTGAACCTCAACAATGAATCTTAGCAGGCTATTCAATGGCAATGAAGCACTTCATTTTGCAAGGACATTGGACCGGGATCCTATACAGATGGGATTCAGGCATACAACAGTTCTGGAACATGAAATTTTACTTTCAATTAAATCCTTTAAATCAGGCACAATTTTTCTTTCGATTCAAATTCAGTGTGTTGGTGTGGGCTGTTTTACTAAGAAAATGATGATCATTTGTTCAACAAGACAATTTTTATTTAAATCCTTAAACCATCCCAGGAGAGTCTCCTAACCACTTAGAAGCAAGGTTCTCATCTTGTGTGAAAACCTTGCTTCGAGGCTTATTCTTCTTAATGTCAAGAATCTAATTTTTCCAATTTCGCTACCTTTTCCCAACTAACTCATCATTGCCCATGTCATTTAGGCGCTGGGAAAATTCTGTAACATTATTTTTGTTCTCTGTTCAAACACTGGTCTGACCCACAGTCTCCATCACAGGTAGACCAAGAAGGTAATTCCTGAATGCATCCCAGCCAGAACAGGGATCAACCTCTGTGCTGTTAGCACCATTTTGATCCAAACTGGCCATCTGCACAATTGAGCCAAGTGGCTCCGCAAGAAGTCTGTGTTGCTGTAGCAGCATTCAATTTTATACTTACATTGTAAGCTGAAGCTATGAGCAGCAATAGTTTTAATTCTTTTTCCTTTCATGACTTACCAGAATCCCTTCCAGTCTTATTGACTGCCACTGGCATAGTATTGGAAGGATTTACATGATGACACTGAGTTTGTTTGACTCTGTTACAAACACCCTTTCTTGGATGCTAGGTCCCGAAGGTAAACTTGAACTCAGAGCTTCTGTGTTAGAGGCAGGGGCTGTATAAAACTTCTTTCTCTTTAAACCTCCATAAAATTGAGCTTATCCAAATCTCTGTTGCCTGCTTCCTACCTCGTAGCAAATCTCATTTACTCTTTAGCTATGCATTTGCTGATCCACATTGAGCCTCAGTCCAGCAAAACCTCAATTTAAGAACTCTCATCCTTGGGCCTGGATTCAGTCTGTCTGATCATCTTGCCCACTTTCTGAGATCCAGCAGTGAACTCCCATCAGTTCCACTGATGGTGTTACACATGCTCATTGAAATCCTGCCTGTCAAGCACCGTCAGCCAATCAGAAGCTGGCAGCTCTCCATCACTCACCAACTGGAGCAGACCTGATTGGCCAGCAGTTCCTGACAGGCAGCACTGCGGTCAATGTGTCCACTAGAAGGCCCAGGCTTCTGGAGAGGAGAGGCTGGACCAACTGTCAGCGAGACTAAGAATGAGAATAGGATCATGGGAAGGGAGGTTTGCAGGGGGTGGTGGCTTAAAACACTAGGTCACTCAATTATGCACAAAATGGCTTCTTCCTGAGCAATTACTTTACTGGGCAGCCTTCACGGAAAGCTTTGCTGCTCCCTATGTTCCCTAAACTACTGTTGAATTGCAGTTGGTTTATCTGAGAAGCTCATTCCACTGTCCAAATTAATTGGAAAGTCTTGCAGCTGCTGAGAGATTGCCACAAGGTCTCTTTCAAGGTTCAATGGTCCTGGCAGCCATGTTTCTCATCACAAAATGCTGCATTAAATCTAGGCCCACCTCCTGGCCTCATCCCTTCCTTTATCTATAACCTCCTACAAAGCTAATACCAAAATGCTGAACAGAAGACCTTGGCTCATATTCTCAACAGAACCAGTTTAAGTGGAATCCAGCAAAGAGTATAACAATCTATAATAAAGAAAGAAAGCTTTGTATTTATACAGGTTCCTTCACGACTGCAAAAGTACTAAGGAAAATTTCTAATGCTCAGGAATGATATATTCACCTCGGAGGGAATGCCGTATAAAATAAAACATGGACTCCAACAATTAAATTGTAAATAGGGTTGAGAAAACCACGATCATGTTCCCTGGAAGACAGTAAGGAATACAGAGGGCAGATAGCACAGGATAAGGAAGGACTGTGGGGAAAAGGATAATCAGCCACAAAGGAAATAAAGGAGGGTATCAAACTGGAAGCTAATGCATACAAAGTGGCAAAGGGGATTGGAAAATCTTTAAATGTCAATAGAAAGCCAAGAGAAATGCTATAAAGAAAGGTAAGATAGATTATGAGAGTAAACTAGTTCAGAACGTAAGAACAGATAGCAAAAGTTTCTACAAATATATATAACAGAGTAGCTAAGTAAACATTGGTTATTTAGAGGTTGTAAAGCGCAATTTAATAATGGGAAGTGAAGAAATGACTGAGGCGTTGAACTGGTATCTTGTGTTGGTCTTCACAAGTAACACGTCATTAAATAATGATGAGGAGGCTAGAAACGATCATCATCACTGAAGAGATAGTGTTTGCCAAGCTAATGGTAGACCCTTAGATTTACTTACAGTGTGGAAACAGGCCCTTCGGCCCAACAAGTCCACACCGACCCTCCGAAAAGCAACCCACCCAGACCCATTCCCTTACATTTACCCCTTCATCTAACATTATGGACAATTTAGCATGGCCAATTTACCTAACTTGCAGATTTCCTCCGGAGCACCCAGAGGAAACCCATACAGACACAGGAAGAATGTGCAAACTCCACACAGACAGTTGCTGAGATGGGAATTGAACCCGGGTCTCTAGCTCTGTGAGGCAGCAGTGCTAACCACTGTGCCACCGTGCCGCCCCTGACCCTGATGGAATGCATCCCAGGGTATCAAAAGAGATGGCGAGGGAAATACGCTCATAGTAATTTACCAAAATTCGCTGAAACTTGGGGTGGTTCCAGCAGATTAGAAAACAGCAAATGTGATGCCACTGTTTAAAGAAGGAGGTAGACAAAAGGCAGGTAACTATTGGCCTGTTAGCTTAACTTCTGCAGTGGAGAAAATGTTTGAATCTATGATCAAGGAATAAAAAATGAGATATCTGGATAGAAATTGTCCCATTGGGCAGTATGGATTCATGAAAGGCAGGTCATGTTTAATTAGTTTACTGGAATTGTTTAAGGACATTACAAGTGTAGTGGACAAGAGGAACCAGTCGACGTGATATATCTGGATTTCTACAATGTATTCAACCTGGTGCTGCACAAAAGGCTGCTGCAAAAGATAAAGTTGTACAGCATTACGGGCAATGTATTAGCATAGATATAGCATTGGTTAAGTAATAGGAAGCAAAGAGTAGGGATAAATGGGTGTTTTTCTGGTTGGCAATCAGTGGCTAATGATGTGCCTCAGAGTTCAGTATTGGGACTGAGTAGACTGGGATTATATTCATTGGAATTTAGAAGAATGAGATTGATCTTTAAAAACATATAAAAGGGAATAGAAAGAATAGAAGCAGGAAGGTTGTTTCCACTGGCGGGTGAAATTAGAACTAGAGGCCATAGCCTTAAAATAAGGGGAAGCAGATTTTGGACTGAACTGAGGAGGAACCTGTGGAAGTCCCTACCCAGTGAAGCAGTTGAGGCTACCTCATTGAAAGCTTTTAAGGCAAAGATAGATTTTTGAACAGTAACGGGATTAAAGGTTATAGTGAGCGGGCAGGTGAATGGAGCTGAGTCCATGAAAAGATTAGCCATTATCTTATTGAATTGTGGAACAGGCTCGAAGGGCCAGATGGCCTACCCCTGCTCCTATTTGTTATGTTTTTTTTGTTCACAGAAACATTCTATTCAGCAAACGCAGCACATGCAGCCTTTTATATTCCATTCATCTTTTCATATCTAAATTGCCCATTACGACCATTTATTCCACTCACTCTCAAATTGTTGGCTAACTTCCCTTCTGGAAAGCTACGTGGCGATTTGATCAACATATTCAAAATATAGAGGGGTCAGTTACAGTAAATGCAGAAAACTTTTACTTCGGCATTTGCAATTGTCTCAAAATTAGTGTCAGATCCTTCAAGAGTCATATTACGAAACATTTCTTTTTGTAAAGGATGGTAGAAGTTTAGAATAATTGTTTGCAAAGAGCAGTTGATGCCAGTTAATAATTAAACTTAAAAACTGAGACGGAAATGCCTTTGGTGTCCCATGATAATAAGGGATATGTGCAAAGGATTAGATTTAGATTTAGATCACAAAGATGTCAGTCACAAATCAAACAAGCTCTTATGGAATGCCAGAACAACCAAAGGACTAAATAGTTTCCTCCTGTTCCCATGTTTGTTTGCATGCAGTAGTTTCTATAGTATACTCACTGTTGTAATATAGTAAATATAGCAACCAATTTGCATAGAGCATGCTCCCACAAATAGCAATGTGATCATGACCAGATAATGACCAGGTTTTTTGATGGTATTGGCTAGGCCAACAGGAAGAAGTCTCCTGCTCTTCTGCAAAAAGATCTTCTGAGAGACAGACAGGGTCTTAGTTTAAAATCTAATCTAAAGCATGTTGGCTTGGCAGTTGAAATCTGTCCTGAGACACTGAACTTTCCAAGAACGTTGACCTCAATCATAAGATCCTTTTAGCAGCTGAGCTATTATTATCACTTTGTTCAACTTGCTCCTGCCCCTTGATATCAACTTAGGTCTGTGCAACCAGAGGACCGTGTGTCAGGCAAATAGTATCAGCACCATTTTAAAATGGTTGCTGCACAGGCATACATCATTTTGACTGAAGCCTAGTCTAAATCCAACATTCTGTATTTACATAGGAACAGGAGTAGGCCATTCAGTCCCTTGAACCTGCTCGAAGGAAGAAAACAAAATAGGTCATTGCTAATTTATCTCAACAACAAATCTAAATAAGTTGGACTAATCACAGGCAACCTAACAGGACCTGGATAGCAAAAACTGTAGAGCAAATGAAAAAATTCTGCATTGTAGTCACTAGTGTAATGCAGAAAAAAATGACTGACGGTGAGCAGGTGAACTATTTTTGTTGGCTGGAATACCAGCTAATTTTGTCTTTTATTTTAATTATTGTATAGGATATGTGTGTTGTTACATTTATTTCCCATCCCTAATTGTCTAAGAGAAAGTGATGGTGAGCCACCTTCCTGAACTGCTGCAGTACACGGGATGTAAGGATACACCTTGATGGCCAGAGACCATTTAAGAGTCAATCAAATGTCTGAGGATCTGCAGCCACATGCCAAATATGAATGGCAGATTTCTTTCCCTAAAGGACTTTGGTGAACCAGATGAAGTTTTATAACAAACAACAATAGTTTCATGGTCATCCTTTGGCTAACATTCTATTCCAGACTTTTATAGAAGTCACATTTCTCTCTCTGGTGGAATTCAAATCCATGTTCATAGCGTATTAGACTGGGATTCTGGATTACTAGTCCAGTGACATTATCATTCTGTTGCTAAGCTATCCTTTAGATAGTTATATGGACCTTTTTTTGCATTGATTGTATTAAAGCAGTGCACTGCAAGATGACTAACTTGTAGCTCATTTATGTTAGGTAGAATCCAAAGCACAAAAATAGGCAATTTGGTTTCACTGGTCCATGCCAGAGTTTTTGCTCTAGATGAGCCATCACATCCTTAGCTAACACTATCAAGATATTCTTCAATTCCTTTCGCTTTCATGTGCTTATCTCGATTTTCCTGTATTACATCTAGACAATTCACCATAATACATGCTAACAGGTTCCACTTTTTCACCATTCAAATCTACCATTATTTTGATTTTTTTTCTTCCATATATAATTATAAAATATGTGGTTTTATTTTGACTAAGACTATTATGTAAAACTAATGAGTCTATTCTCTACAGATAAATTTCTTAAGATGTTAAAGGATGAAAAGATGCAAGACATCAAGGCAGCTAAAGAGAAGAAGAAACAGATGATAAGAGAGAAAGCAAAGAAATGGTAGCTGTCCAATTATTCTATAACAAAGAAATTCCAGCAGTCAGTGGGAGCAACCACCAATGTAAAATCAAAGATAATTAATATCAGAACAGACACACAAAACACTAACTCAGACTGAATTATTCATCGCATTTTTTTATTCGTACCTGCATACCTCATTTCAGTTTGAACTGTTACATTTTCTTTAAAAATATCAAGGTTGAATATTTTTCCCAATAAGTCTGTTTTGCAATAGGGTGGGATAATTTGCACATTATTTAAGCAGCACCTGTTTTTAAAGAGAAGGATAAGGCACCTTGGATGTATCACAGCGTTTGACTCACCCATTTTCTCTAAAAGCTCCGGCAACAAAGGGATTTACTACAGTCCAAATATATTATGGTTAAATATTAGATGATCTAGCTTTTGTTATCTTGTTTGTTGCCTCCAATCAGGGTAGGGTTGCTGACTCTGATTGGATGTGCTCCCAGAGTATAATAAATAAATGACTTTCTGTCTTGAGCTATCACACCAATTTCTTTTTCTTAATCTAAGGAATAAAGGACAATAAAATAAAAAGAAAATCTCTTTTTTTTCTGTTTTTTTTTCCTTGGGTTTATACTGTACCAGTAGCTAGGAGATTAATCTTTAATTCCTCTCACTTCCAGGACAATCATGCTGAGTTGGCAATCCTAAATTTAAGTCACATCTCCGTGTGAAACATTTTGGAAATAGAGCCAAACCAACTTCAGCAACTCTACAACTTCCCCAATATGTGTTTAACTTATTCGTCTTTCTTTTCCATTTGATATTAAATTGGAAGCCCATGAACAGGAAAAACTGATAGAAAAATAACAGTGTAATATTTAAGTAGGCATATCTTTGACAAAAACAATTATCAGCAGATATCTAATAGTTCTCCATGGACTGAAGTTACAATGAACCAATCATCCTCTTTACTGCATCATATTTTCAACTTGTCTTTTATTTATTTCACCTGTACAAAGGCTTCAGATCCCACACTGCTGGATAATACATATTCAAATTTTGTAATTCAAGACCTGCAATTCAAGAGAACTGCCTTTACAAATCAGGCCATATTACTACTTTGTAAACATCAGCACTGACTATTTACCAATACAAAATCAGGGGATGGGAGAATAAAAAATAGATCTCCACAGCCTTTAATGAGCGTTCCTGCTGGAGGACACATCTGTCACCATCTGGAGAAACTTTAATAGTTAAAACATACCTGAGGACAGGGGAATTCACAGTTGTTTCACCCCAAAAGCTAGTTCACAAACTTTAGTCATGCAAACGTCCCTAAAGGCAACGTACTTCAATCACTCAACCCAAAAGATCTGAGACAGATTGGGCAGATTTTAGTTGTGGAGTCATTTTTGTGGTCATTTCCAAAAAATATACCAACCACACTAGTTTGCAATGTGAGCTCACTCAGTCAGTGAAAAACATCAAATTCAAATGGCAGTATTTGTTTTGAGGATGTGACTAAGCACAATCGGTGCATATCCACGCATTTTTGCAAGTTTAATGGTAAAGAGAGGATATTTCCCAAAGGTACCTCAGACAGTTATTCACCTGATTCTATTAACAATATGGATTGGCTTGCTTCAAAAGTTGCTTTATTTGTCGGGTTCTTGATGAGTGTGTAAATCTTTGATCTGAGGAACAGCTACAGATAAACCAGAACACAATAGATGTTGTCTTCATTAATACAGTCACTACCATACTTTCCTCTGGTAGCTACAAGTGATCACTACTTTGAAATTTCTTTTCAAAAGAGTACAATATTACATTTATCAAAAGTTAATTAATAGAGGCTATAATGTACTCAGAGGTGGTGTGTAATGGAATGTAACAGGTAAAATAAATGGCATAAGTCGATAATTGGCTGTCTATGACTACATGTGGCTTTTGAGTACAAGAGTCTATAGAAAGATTGGGTTTGAGTTCAAATTACATTTTTTTTTGTTAACTATCATTTGAATAGAAAGTATAAAGGAATGTAGCAACCTTGCTTAAGGCATAAAGTATTCTGGCAATAAGTTTATGGAGAAAAAATATCATTTAATGTTAATACTGTTCGAAAGGTATAGGAATGTTTAGCAGTAAGGTTATTTATACACTTAAGATTGGAATATACTGCAAAGAAATTAATTTGTAAGTGTTTATGTAGAAGAAAGTTAATGAGCATTGAAATTGTATATCATTGGGGCATTCAGTGTAAAAATTAATAATGTACAATATCGATGGTTTTACAATTTGGAAATCTGTGGTTAATTTATGAACAGCTAAGGATAAAATAGTGTAAACATTATAAAATATATACATTAATAAATAAGTCAATTTTAAAACAAAGGTGTGAAATTGTCTTATGCTGACATTAGAAAATCTTTTTCATGTTTATACACTTTAAATATTAGACAGAGATAAGATTTTCCACACCCTTACTCCCCATTGTTATGCTTTATGTCATTTGTCTCCCATTAAAATTTCCTATTTCCACATTTTCACTGCTGATATAAACATGTCATGCCTTATTTGCACTTTCCCACCAGTAATGGTGCCATGACATCTTACTTTAATTGTTTCACAGAGAAACATCTTGGGATGTTTTCAGTTCTATTCTCCTGTACTCCAAAATGATAGGAAGTTTTTTTTAAAAATGATGCAAATTCTAAATAGTATGAGTGAAACCAGCCTTAGTCCTGAGTAACTCAGGCCATAGTAAAAATGTTGGGGAAATCAAAGTGATTTGTCCAGTGAGGACCTTTTCAATGTCATGCCAAAAGGTTTCATTTTCCAATGAAGTGCTAGATGGTGAGATGAATTTCTCACTAGTGAATGATGGGAAACCTATTTACTTGCATTATTGCCCATTTTAACCCTCACAATTACATAATCTTACCTCATTAACGTACACTCTCAAATTCTCCCATTACCAAACAGAAACTAGATGCTGAGAATTCCTGACAGAGAGAACAGAAGCCTTCAGCTCATTGCTTGATCCTCCAGACCAACTTCTTGGACACCCAGTACCAAACTCTCTTGAACCCAGTTCACAAATTGGAGCAGGCTGCTACTCAGGGCTCTTTGCTCACTGTCTTAATACTTATTCAGTCTGTGCCTGCTTCAATGCTGACAGAATCTCTGCCTTGCATTGCCATTTTGCTCTTTGCTCCCTCAGCCAAAGCTTCCATCTTACCTTGCTCTATAGCACAGAGACAAAGTCAAGTAGATTGTCAACAGTGATCAGTCAAGGAGGTGGATATGTCAGTATGTGTCACTGCGTTACGTCAATGTCACACTTGCACCATGTGCCAGCAATCTATGTGGCTAAGCTGCTGCACATACTGCAAAGAAATAGTCATGTTTCAAAGTCTAAGGAAAATAGCCCACAGTCAATTCAAGGGCAGGGTGGCAGCACAGTAATTCAAAGGCAGCCTGTGATTTTGGTCCATTGCCAATCAATGGCTTAGGATGGTCAGAGTGAGAGGTCCCATTCCTTTTCAGCCCAGACTGGGCCACATTCAGCTCTGTGGATCCATTGTGACCAGCCTGGGGAATCATGGGTGTGCAGCTATTAGTCAGGGGTCAGGTCACTCATCGTTTGGGATTATCTGGCTCATTCATTCAGGAGTGTGCACTTCAGTCAGTCCCAAGGGTCCATCCACTAAAAGTCAATGGAGGTTATCAGGGGCCACAGCTGTGGAAGGGAAATTGGGGCACTCCATTGTAGTACTTGTATTCAGTGTACTGGGATGCAGAAAGGATTACAATTGTGAAGTGATTCAACTCAATGTAAAATGGGGGAGGTGGGAATATTACAGCATTAAACAGAAAGGATTAATGTAGGAGAGGAAGTCATTAATGGCAGCAGTACTTGGGGTATGTTTGACATGAATACTCGATATGTCCAAGACTGGGACTGTAAAGTGGGGAAATGAAAACCTAGATAGACTAGTTGGGTGGGGATTTAGGGAAGTTCAAAGCCTATGGGATAAACAGGGAGGGCTACTAAGAACAGCATGGTTACTTTTGAGGGGTTGCCAGTAGGAAGAGGCTGACCTGAGACTCACTGGCTCTGCTGTTTCCTCCCACTGGGCTGTAAATAAGAAATATCTAATAGAGACGAAATTGGTTTCTACCACACAGTGAGTGAGTATTTCATTTTGTGTGGGAGGGAGCTTCAATTTTGAGAGGTATGAAGTCATTCAAAGGGCAATAGCATCATACAGACACCCACACACTAAAACAGAAAGACACCTGCAATCACTATGTGCTATGTTAACCTGAGTATAGCCTAGGCCACATCGAAAATCATCAGGAATCAATACTACTGATAGCCATCATGCATGAACCATGTAGTTCAGCTTGAAAAGTCTGATCCTAGCAATCACCTTCCACTTTCCCAATGCCTGCACATGGTGCAGGAGCCTAATTGCAGTAGATTATTTTCCAAAATAATCTTAAGAGTCTTGAAGTAAAGTCAACATTGGGAGAGTAACCCCAGAAAAGATTCCAAGGTAGCACTTTGACTCAACAAGAATTTGTCAAGATATTATACTTTGGAAGTCATGAAAACAGTACAATATCCTCATTCTGAAATGGTCTGTTTTAGACAAACATTTGGTTGTTCACATGTTCCAAAAGTGACAAGGCACTCTATCTCCTCAGGTGCCATCCTACCTTCTCTCTGAAGGCTGTGTTGCTTTGTTCCCATCCTTGACTAAACCCCATTGCTTGATCTTTTTTGGTGTGGTACAGGGCCATCCTTACATTTTCAAATAGAGCCCCAGGGTGAATCAGACACATTGCACTTTCACAGAGACTCTGCTGCACCAGCATTGAAGCATGTTTACGCAGTTTAACTAATTTTTCTTTCAACCTGACTACTTTTTTGACTTGAGTAAATGAAAATGCATCTTGAATGTTTTATCGGATTTCAACTTATGAAGTTACCTAATTTCATTCCCAAATTGTCGCTTAACACTTTCAAACTTCATGTCTTGGAGCATGAAACATTGTATGGTGCGAAGAATGGGTCAACTCTGTATCTTCAGTGTTGTAGTTGTGGGAAGACAGACGTTTGCTCACACAGCTGAAGAAGAGATGTGAACATATATTTGTAAATGTGATAATATATTTACAATGAAGGTCTGAGAAGGTCGTCTTCTTTCTTTCCCTCCACGATGCCTCAGTGATGTTTCAGATTCATGCTACACCAGAAGAATTATTAAAATCCTGAAATTCTAATTTGTTAAATTCCAATATTCATAAATGAAATAACTTTCACATTAAGATAAGAGGTTCTCTTTCCCTCTTATTCATAAACACTTTCTTTCAAGCCTCCCTTTCGCTGACCCTGCCACTTAGTGACTTACTTGCTTACCAAAACACCCACCCACCCCCATCCACCTGATCTCCATCTCCCTGATACTCCCTCTTACAGGATTCTCACTCTCCACATCCTCATCTCTCAGACCTTCCCCCTCACCAGCTCTCTAATTTACAACTTACCTCTACGAGCTGTTACAATGCCCACTGATGTCACATCCCAGAGTGAAACCTGGCTTGATAAGTCATAAATTTTATTTTTTAAGTTTGTTTACAATGTTGATCAGTGACTGAACAAATTCTCAAGAAGCTGCCAATGTACTTTTAACAAAGTCTGAATGGGATGCTCTTCAGAGGGTCAGTTCATTCATGATAGACTGAACAGCCTCTACCTGCACTGAAGGGATTCTATGACATATTTAAACATATGACAATACTAAGAATATTGGTCAAATGGGTTGCTGAATCTTCTGCTGGTCAGCACATTGCTTTTCAGTCGTCTTTCTCCATATGCTTCCATTGGTTTGCAAGAGATACAAAGGTTCCCTTATAAAATGTCTCTGACTTATGTATTAAGAGTCAAAGTTTCGAACAAATGCAGAAGGAAGGATAAACCTGTTTTCTTCAGGTTTAAAATGGGTTTTAACTGCAGAGAACAGAGAGAGATAGCTTCTGTGCTGGTGGAGATCATAATACCTTTCCCCATCTTGTCTCAGCCTCAAGCTGTTCAGTTGCCTGAGAACCAAATACATAATTGTCAGGATAAGACCCGTTGTCATTAATAAATGATCATTAGTCCAATGCCCAATCAACTTCTTGTTACCAGCCAGCTGTATCTGTACACAGAACCCTTTGGCTGTAAATCATCTGCTGCATGAAAATGACTGCTTGTTCAAATCAAACAAGCTTACCCTACGTCTTAGCTTACTTGCTAATCAAAACACACAATCCTTTCAAAATGTAAGTTTCAAAACATTCCTTCTCCTTTTAGCCCAGAAATTTAAAAGTTTTTACAGCAGTTTTACCCAGCTAGATAAAAGTAAAGAGAAATTGGACAAGGATGGCGCAGTCACTATGATAATTGTTGCAGACAGGTCGGGAAAAGTGAAGAGGGAGAGTTTACCCTTGTCACAGTCACATCGGCTGTCATTTGTCACTGTGTTCAGAGCTGTTTCATTTCTTTGGTGAAACGGAAACATACATTTCGAGGAAGATGGTCATTGATTTGCTAGGAAACAAAGGATTTTGAAGAGGAAAGAGACATTGAAAAATGGGTAGGTGATTGCAAGGATAAAGCTTCTTTTGACAAAGGGCTACTCCTGCCAATTTGGAAGGAAAAGTGCAGTACCTGAGCAGAAAGAAGCAGCAATATCAGTTAACATGATGAGGCAGGAAGAGAGGTTGGCTGGTCAGTGGTTTATAGAGAAAATAGTAGAAAGTGAGGACTGCAGATGCTGGAGATTAGGGTCAAGATGTGTGGCACTGGAAAAGGTCAGGTAGCATCTGAGGAGCAGGAAAGTCGACGTTTCAGGCATAAGCCCTTCATCAGAAATGTGGTAGAACCAGGAGGTGCAGGATTCCCAATGAGCTTGAAGGCTGTGGTTGTGTGATCCCCTGAGGTGATGAGGTTGTGAGTGGTCTGGGAGATGATAGTTTGGTGATGGAAGGTCAGATTGTGGTTGAGGGGGAAGTAGGAGGACGTGTCTGTAAGTTGGTACCTGGCTGCAGTGGTGTACAGGTTGGTGTGCTAACCTACGATAGTGGCCCCCTTGTCCGCTGATGAGTTTGGGGTTGGAGCAGAGGGATTGGAGGCCTGCGTGTTGTGAGGCTGAGAGGTTGGAGTGGGTGAGGGGGGTGGACAGGTTGAGACTGTTGATGTCATGGTGGCAGTTGGAGATGAAGAGATTGAAGGTAGGTAACAGAACAGCATGGGGTGTCCAAGTGGATGGGGTATATTGGAGGCGGCAAAGGGGTCGTCGGAGGGTGGGGAGGATTCCTGATGGAAAATATATCCACAGAGGCGGAGACAGCATAAGAAAAATTTGATGCTGCAAAATGTGGAGTTTGATGATCTGGGAGCATAGTGGGATGAAGGTGAGGCCTTTACAGAGGACTGATCATTCATCCTCAGTGAGCAGGGAGGTCTGGGGGGGTTGGTGAAAACACAGGAAGGCTGAGGACTACGACCTGGTGTAGAGCTGGATATGGGAGTGGGGATGAAGACTGTCTCTAGAGTGGGTGTGGTCAGGGTAACATGGGTGACATCACCAAAGGAAGTGATGCACACTGTGGAATATACGGGGTGGAAGTGGTGCATTTGGTGGCATCCTCAGGAGCAGAAGTGAATTTGCGTGTGATGGTCAAGGTGTCTTCAGTGGTGGCTGCGTCTTCGTCATGTGTGTTATTCCGGTGAGTGATGTCAGTGTGGGTGGAAGTGGCTACGATGGCAGCAATTACGGGGCAGGAAGTGATGTGATGGATAATCTTGGTGGTTTCAGCGGTGGTGGTTCTGGTGGCAATCACGGAGGTGGTGGTCTTGGTAGCGATTGCGGAGGTAGTATAGTCAGTGGTGGCCATGGCCTGTGGTGGAGGCGGAGAGGTTGAATTGATGTCATCGTTCAATGCAGTAGTGGTGGCTGTAGCAGCCATGTGGCTAATGGCGTCTGAGCAGTTCTGAAGGCTGGGAGAAGGTTCGAGGAAATTCCAAGTTTGGAGCTAAGTACGCAGGAGTTTGTGGTATTTACATTGCTTGATGTCCAATAAGCTGGAGAAAAAAGCATTTGTTGAGTGTATGAATTCTTCTCGGAATGAAGAACAGCAGAGGTCCTTTGCAGATCTGGCAGAGTGTGGCCCTGAGCTGGGGCAGGGTTAACTGGAGGGTGAGTAGGTGGTGGCGTATGGCTGCTAGGGTGGAGCGGAGGATCTGGAGGGAAAACCGTTTCTGGAGGCTTTGGGTTTGCTGTCGGTACTGGTTGTCCTGGTCAGGTCCAAGTTGTGATGGTCTGAATGTAGCCTGGATTCTGTGCAGGATAAGTCAGTTGTGTAGGCTGGCGCTGAGGAAGGAGATGTGGCTGTAGTAGTGGGGCTGTTTCAGGATGTGCTGAAGAGCAGCGCAGAGGAGACAACCTGGAGAGTGCTGCAAGAGAGAGAGAGAGACTCACTGAGATCCTTGTAGAGGGAAGAGGAGAACTTCTTCGATGTAGGCATCCTTGGGAGAGGCATTGAAGTAAGTTTATAATTGAATGGGAGAAAGTGAGGATTGCAGATGCTGGAGATCAGAGTCAAAAAGTGTGTCACTGGAAAGGCACAGCAGGTCAGGCAGCATCGGAGATGCAGGATAGTAACATTTTGTGTGTAAGCTCTTCATCAGGAATTCCTGATGAAGGGCTTACGCTCGGAACATTGACTCTCCTGCTCCTCGGATGCTGCATGACCTGCTGCGCTTTTCCAGCGTCACGTTTTGACTATGGAGAGAACAGTGTTGAGGAAGCAGTATGGGTGTCATGGATAAGATTAGACAGCAAGTCCTGAGGGGAAAGCTGCAAAGGAAAAATAAAATGTGACACATTTTTTCAGATCTTATATTTCCAAACTAATATACAGCTAAAAGTTAAATACTTTTAAGTGTTTTAGGAAACGTAACGGTCAATTCATGCACAGCATGCTTCCAGAAACCAAATATAATAATGACCAGATAATCTGTTTTTACAATGTAGTTGAGTGATAAATATTGATCAAGCTACAGGGGATAGCTTTGCTGCTTTCCCAAACAGAAATGTTTGATTTAATTTTTTTGCAACAACACTTGTTTGTACCAAAAAACATCACTAAGGCACTATGTGATCTCATTTGCTGTCATTTGTGTTCAATTGTAATCATTCAGCTAGCATTTGCACTCAAATAATTCCATTGTTATGACTTGACATCTTGTTAGCTGACATCATTGTCATAAATGGAATATCACAGTGCTCAAACATTTAGCATTAACAAAATTGAATTCCCTACAGTGATCAGAAGCGAACCAAAAAGATATCACACGAGAAATTCGTTGATCATGAGGCTAACTCTGACTATATTTCACTCAGCTGTTAACATCAATAATATTGTACCACAGATTTTTCTTAGTCACAACTGAATTCTGATGTAAGATTATTTAAGAGGCAGCATGCAGTTCATTTATTGGTGTGCTAGAATTTGCACCTCTCATTCCAATCTTCTGGTTCCTGTAACATGGGTAACCATATATACTTGTGCTTTATGTACTCATTCTGTTAATGGTTCTACAACCTTTACTACTCCAACCCTTCAGTATAGTTACCCATATGAACTGACTGTTAGTCTAAACCTTAGATTGGAGAAATTTACATCATTACAAGAATATAACGGAATTTAGGAATATGTTAGGAACATTAGGGCTAAAATCAACATAATTAGCTGTACACTTCGTCCTAAAATGAAATGTCCTCCTTCTTAGACTGATTTCCCTCCTCATTCCCCATCCCACTCTGATATTATGGAACCCTAACTGTGCAGAAGCAGGCCATCTGGCCCTTAGTGCTTGCACTAACCCACTAAAGAGCATCCCAACCCCAAACCCTATCCCCTATCTATTACCATGGCTAATCCATACATCCTTGGATACTACAGGGTAATGTTTAGTATGGCCAATCCACCTAGCCTGTATACCTTTGGACTGTGGGAGGAGCACCCTGAGAAAACCTACAGTAAGAATGTGAAAACTCCACCCAGCCACCCATATCCCTCTACTCTGCCCACATTTTCCCGAGATTCTTTTCTCAGATTGATTTAACGGTTTCCCCACTTATCTGGCATTGAACCGACCGGAACCGATTGATCTGACCCTTTGCCCATTTTGCTAAGTTGATGTGAAACTCCCAGTTCTCTATGGATTCTTCCTCTGATTCAGCCCCCGATCTTGCTCTCCAACAGCTGCTCCAGTTTCAGCCATGCAAGATAATCCAGGGATGGGGTTGAAAAGTGATGTTAGAGACTCACTCTAACATCGGGACAAGTTATTGGGGGTAATGGAAATTTCTTGGACAAATAACTGAGAAAGTAGGAAAGAGTAAGAATGGGAAAGATGAGTGAGTGAGACTTATTCCCTTTATCCCGGCTCCTGAGATTTTTGTCCTGACCTTGAGGAGGTGGCAACAGCAGCAAAGTCATTAGCTTAAGTGGAGACATGACAGTTCGAGGCTGAGGAAGCAGACCTCCAAACAGTGATTAGATTAGATTAGATTACTTACAGTGTGGAAACAGGCCCTTCGGCCCAACAAGTCCACACCGACCCGCCGAAGCGCAACCCACCCATACCCCTACATTTACCCCTTACCTAACACTACGGGCAATTTAGCATGGCCAATTCACCTGACCCGCACATCTTTGGACTGTGGGAGGAAACCGGACCACCCGGAGGAAACCCACGCAGACACGGGGAGAACGTGCAAACTCCACACAGTCAGTCGCCTGAGTCGGGAATTGAACTCGGGTCTCAGGCGCTGTGAGGCAGCAGTGCTAACCACTGTGCCACCGTGCCGCCCACAATGGTGCTGACTGAGGCAGTGGTGAAGGTAACAATGATGGCAGCAAAGGATGAGGAGCAGGAAGAGGTTGAGGTGATGGAGGAGAGGAATTCAAAATGAAGGAGGTGGGCGACAAACAGAAGAGGCAGAAGATTGAGGCTGTGAAGGAGCAGAAGTGTGTCAAAACAGCACATAAGCAGGAGGTCATCAAGACAGAGGAAGAGCATGCTGAGGTCGAATTGGCAGAGGAGCAGATGTCCAAGGTGGAGTGGGGAAGTTAAGTTAAAGGAGTAGCAGCAAGAGATCAAAACACAGGAGCAGCAAGGGTCAGGGCAATAAAGGAGTAGAAACAGGAGGTTGAGCCATTGGACGTGGAAAGAAGCATCCGGAGGTAGAAATGGAGCAGAAAATTGAGGCACTGGAGGAACAGGAGGTCAAGATGATGAGCAAGGCAAAGCAGGAAGTTAAGGTGGATGGGGAGGCAGAGGAACAGGGAGTGGTCAAGGTAGCAGAGGAGCAGGAACAGGAAGTCAAGGAATAAAGAAGCAGAAGGAGGTTTTGGAGTTGAGTTGACCAAATAAATACGTTATCCTTGCAGATTCCTGAGACATGGTCACAAAAAAAGTGTTGGCGCTCAACCTCATCATCATCATTGATATACAAATACAACATGCTTGAAGAGGATCCAACACGATTCAGGTCAACTAACAGAAGGGAAGCTGCAAATTAAGAATTGATGGAAAGCAACAATGTTCTTTATAGTGGTCATTGATTTTATGGCTCTCATTAGTTTTATACTTTCTTGCTTCCATGGATTTATGGCATGTAGAATGGGAAGCCTTTTGCATGAAAGGAAAAGATTAATAAATTCAGATCTTACTTGCCATTATTTTCCTTGTGCTTTTTTACTGTGTGGTTTGTTGATTACATTTTATGTCAAATTGACGCCTTTGCGATTCTTTTTAATTCCTTGGAGATCTTCTATTTGATGTCTATAGGTGAGTTCTGGCAATAATTGAAGAGCTCAATTTTAATGTGTTCTCGCACTTTGATATGTTCAAGCATATTTATTCATTGCAAGTGAGAATATTTGATGCCAAATAACAGCTATGATTTTTTTTAAGATCACCGAAAGCAAAAACGTCAACCGCTTCTGCTCCAGGTGGGATTTTGAAATCCCTCTGGGAAGACGAATGGGGCTTTAGTTTAATATTTCATCTGGAGGACAGCACACAAACAATGCAGCACTTCGTCATTTCTGCATGAGAAGTGTTTAACTTATATATGATTATCCCATATAAATGTATGCATGCAACCACACACACACGCATAATATTCTTTCGACAACATTATTTATTTGGTTCTGACATTTCTTTTTTTAAGCAACATAAGTAAAATCTTGCAGTAATTATTATTTTCAACATTAATGGATCAACATTTTATTTAATAAAAAAAAATCATCAGTGCCAAATTATCGCAGTGTTTAAAGCTAGTTCTTAAATGGTTCCTCCCATATTCTGCACATATCAAAAGGATCATGGTTAAACTAAAGGTTCAAATGCTGGTGAGGGAGAAGTCTTGAAGTGCCATTAGATTGTGTAATACCAAAATTAGTTGGAAATAGATTCTTCTGAATGATATTGAACTTTTCCTTGCCTACAATTTCAAAAGGTTCTCATTTTTAGTTGGATACACATAAGACAAAGGGCAAGTCATTCTGCCCATTGAATTTGGTCAGTTATTTAATCATACAGTCCTAGGTGGAGGTGGTTGGGAAGCTGCAATGGGATATAAACACTGGTATAGACTAGATGAACTTATGGTTCTATGTAATAACATGGATGACCTGCACCTTCAGTCCATCAACCTGCCTTCATTTCATATCCTTTAATATCTTCACAAAATGATCTCAGGTTTATTATTTTCAACAATTTCCCAACTTCAATAGTGGGAAAGAGTTCCTGTTACCTACTATATTTGTGCAGGAATGCTTCCGGTCATCTTAGCCTAGCTCTAATTTCAAGCTTTATGTTCTCCTAGTTGCAGTGAGTTTTATTTTTGTAGCCTTTTGCACAGAACCCTGATTATATGCAGAAAATATTATGCAACAATCCCAAACTGTTGGAAATACTCAAAGCTTTTAATATTCAGTAGCACTAGGAGAACTCTGGAGAACTCACCAACTGTTAAGCATGGTCCAAAGTCACATTCAAATACAGCAGCATTCTGCAAATCTCAAAAAGTCCTTGAAACTCTATGTTCCACAAGAAATAATGCTGTATCAGCACCAGAAATTAGGGAAACATGCATTTATCTAACACCTTGCACAACCACAGAATATCATGAACCACCTCACAGCCAACCAAGCATTTTATACACTGTTTCAATTCAGGAAAAACAGCAGCTCCACAAACAATGAGTTAAACATCAGAAAATCTGTTATGTGTGTTGGTTGAAGGATAAACAGTAGCTTGAATCGTGCGGATCATTTGTCAAAATATATTTGGCTTCTATTTATGCCCACAGCATAATGTGCTGTTGGATCCCAATAAAATATCAACTCCTCATTATTTTCAGTTCCATCCCAAATTAGTTTGTCTAGGTCAGAATGGGGCTGTTTGGCTGGTTAGATCAGTCACAAAAACAGGGCCCAAACTCACCATTGATAGAAAGAATAGTCTGATTATGCCTCACTCATCCATTAATACTGAAATATTCATGATTCAAGTCCTGTAATATTGAATTAGGAGCAAGAGTGGGCCTCGAGCCTGTTTCTCCCATACAATATGTTCATGATTGGTCTGATTACTTCACATTTCCACCTATCCCCAATAACCTATCAGTCACCTTTTTTTAAAATCAAGAATCTGTTAATTTCTATTTTCAAAATATTCAAAGACTCTGTTTTCCACACCTTTTGAGCGAGAATTCCAGATACCTATAGCCGTCTGAAAAAAGTAATTTCTTCATCTCTATCTGAAATGTGTAACCCCATATTTTTAACCAATGACCATTAATTCTAAAACCTGTCACTTGGAAAATATCCTTTCCACATCCACCTTGTCAAGACTCCTCAGGATCTTGTATGTTTCAGTTAAGTCATCACTTGCTCTTCTAAATTCCACAAATATAAGCCTAGACTGGCTAATCTTTCTTCATAAGACAACTTGCCCATTACATTAATTGGTCTGGCAAATTTTCTCGGAACTGCTCCCAACTCATTTGCATCCTTCCTTAAATAAGGAGACTAATACTGTACATAGTATTCCCAAAACGCTCTGACTATTGCCTGTATAACTGAAGCATAGCCTCCTTCCTTTGAGTTCAATTCCCCTCACAATTAACAATAATATTCTATTAGCTTTCCTAATTAATTGCTGTCTCTGCATACAAATCTTTTGTGACATATTACATCAGCATGCACAGATCCCTCTGCATCTGTGATTTCTCATCATTTTAATAATATGCTATTTTACTTTTCCAAAATGTGCAATATCACAGGTTTCCACATTACTCTCCATTTGTCAGGTCACTTTTCACTCACACCTACTTTTATCATTTTGTAGCCTCTTTATGTCCTTTGCCTATTTTACTTCCCCATATGCCATTAGCCATTTTAACAACCTTCTAAGAGACATGAATTAGATTGCGAACATTAGCATATAAACGCTCACTGCATACGCCAGAAATTCTCCTCTCCTTATGATGAGCAGCAGTATTAATTCATTCTGACGGCTTCTACTGTATGAAGCAGTGGAGATATTTCCCTTGGACTATCAATGGTTGTAATGCAGAAGGCCGTTCACCTCGAGTCCAAATTCCATTATTCTCCCTCTCTAGCTTGACAGTTGTTTTAGCTCTCCCTGGGCTCAAAATATTCATCACCATCATCCTACCAGACTGTAGGGCTATTTTCTTATTACAGAGAGATGATTAGTGAAGGGGTTGGTGCTGGACCTATTACTGTTTGTTATCTATATCAATGATTTGAATGAGAATGTACGAGGCATGATTAGTAAGTCTGCAGATGACACTAAAATAGGCGATATCGTGGACAGTGAGGAAGGTTATCAGATATTGCGGCAGGACCTTTATCAGCTGGGGAAGTAGCTGAGAAATGGCAATTGGAGTTTAATACAGGTAAATGTGGTCTTGCATTTTGGAAAGTGAAATCAAGGTAGGAGTTTTATGGTGAATGAAAGCACCTTAAAGAGTGTAGTGGAACAGGGGGATCTTGGAGTTCAGGTTCACAGTTCTCTGAAAGTGGAATCACAGGTCGACAGGGCAGTAAAGGCGGCTTTTGGCACACTGGCCTTCATCAGTCAGGGCATAAAATATATAAGTTGGGAAGTTGTGTTTCAGTTGTACAGGACGTTGATGAGGCCACACTTGGAGTATTGTGTTCAGTTCTGGTCACTTTGCTATACGAAAGATTTTATTAAACTGGAAAGAGTGCAGAAGAAATTTACAAGGATGTTGCCAGGACTCAACAGTCTGAGTTAAAGGGAGAAGTTGACAAGCTAGGATGTTTTTCTTAGAGCTTAGGAGACTGAGGGGGGGATTTTATAGAGGTGTATAAGATGTACAGAACTGCAATAAGATGAGCAGCTATGCAAAACTCTGGTGCGGCTGCACTGGGAGTATTGCGTACAGTTCTGGTCACTGCATTATAGGAAGGATGTGGAAGTTTGGGAAAGGGTTCAGAGGAGACTTACCGGGATGTTGCCTGATATGGAGAGAAACTTTTATGAAGAAAGGCTGAGAGATGAAGGCTGTTTTTGTTAGGGAGGAGGTTGAGAGGTGATTTAATTGAAACATATAAGATAATCAGAAGGTTAGATAGGGTGGACAGTGAGACCCTTTTCCCCCGGATGGTAATGGCTAGTACAAGGGGGCATAGCTTTAAATTTAGGGGTAATGGATATAGGACAGATGTCAGATGTAGTTTCTTTACTCAGAGAGTAGTAGGGGCATGGAATGCACTGCCTGCAACAGTTGTAGACTTGCCAACTTTAAGGGTTTTTAAATGGTCATTGGATAGGCATATGGATGAGAATGGAAGTGTAGGTTAGATGGGCTTCAGATTGGTTTCACAGGTTGGCGCAATACCGAGGGCCAAAGGGCCTGTACTATGCTGTAATGTTCTATGTTCTAAGATCATGAGAGGCATGAATAGGGTGAATAGACTCAATCTTTTTCCCAGGGTTGGGGAATCCAGTACTAGAGGGCATCAGTTTAAGGTTAGAGGGGAGAGAACAAAAAGGGAATCTGGGGGTCAACATTTTTACACAGAGGGTGGTAAGCTTATGGAATGTGCTGCCAGTGGAGGTCGTTGAGGCTGGTACATTAACATTTAAAAGGCATTTGGACAAATAAATGGATAAAAAAGGATTAGAAGGATATGGGCCAAGCGCAGGGAAATGGGGTTAGTGTGGGTGGACATTTTGGTCGGCATGGACCAAAGGGCCTGTCTCCGTGCTGAGGGACTCTATGACTCTGTCACTTCTTCCTTGCATGGAAAGTAAAAATACTAAACATCACATGACACCGGTCCCAAATCTGAGTCTTAACCAAACAGCCCGACTGAAGGAGAAACCTTTTAGGGAAAAAATCTGATATTGCAAAGTGCACCAAAAATGTCACAAAATTCAAGCTGAAGTTCACATGGAGGAATTCTGAACAGAAATAAAACTTGATTGCAACATGGGCTGCACAATCTATATCATAAAAAAATGCGGGCCAATTCTTTGAAATCATTGAGAGCTCTTTATTACATAGCTAATCAGTCATATTTTTGTTTTGCAAAATGAGAACGGATTTAATTTTACATAAACATCATTCATTAGCATTTACAATTTTTTAATCAGGTAATTCTTACTGTACATGGATTCCCCTCCAATTTAAACAAAGTCTCCTTCATGATAAAAAGAAAATGCTTAAAATTATTTTCTCAAGATAGAAGTGTGTGCATTATCTGCAAATAAAATAATTAATTTTGTACACAAGTTATTTTGCTTCTTTGCGTTCCTTCCAAATTCACAGAAGCAGTTCTGGACCACACAAATCTTTTGCCAGCTGTAGATACAGTGAAAGCAAACAAGTCCCATTTCCTGGTTGACAGTCAATACAATTTCTATTTGGCAGTTGTGAATGAACCCCATTATCATTTGCTTTATTGTAACTAATAAGAATATCTCTTTCAAAACTGATTGTCAGGATCACCAATCAGTAAATTGGATTTTGAGATGTAAACACCTGGAAGAACAATGCATGGAAATGCTTGCACTTGAAATGCATTATGCTCGAAATGACTATTCCCAATATAAATTGATAGTTCACAAGACATTATCTTGTCCATTACTGCATGATAGAACAGAAAATGGAGTACAGACCTTTGAGCTTAATCTTCTCAGAGTCTGGAATGTTAGCTAGAAAAAGAATCACTTTGCAATAATTTCCACATTACAAAGGGAGCATTGTTTGCCCTAGCCTGCTGATATCTTTCCTAGTTTTAGTTTGTGAAGTAATTTTGAGGTCAAAAGGAGAGTGTTCTCTGTTTAATGACAGAAGCAAACTGAAATAATAGCAGTTAACATTGCACCAATATCCAAACATGGACATTTCAATATGTACTACTAATAATTAAATGCATTTGTACAGTACCTTTCATTCGTTCATAATGACCCAAAAGGATCTTTAAGTGCAGGTCAGAGGCTAGTAATTTAGGATGACTAACTCACCTCTTATCTCAAGTCTTTTCAACATCTGCAAAGCACAAGTCAGAAGTGTGGTGAAATACTTTCAATTTACCTGAATGAGTGTGCTGCAACAACACTCCAGGACATCAACACTGTCCAAGACAAAGGAGTTGGCTTGATCCTCACCCCTTCGACCACCTTAAATATACACTCCCTCCACCACTGTGCATAGTTGCAACTCTGTGAAATGCACTTCAATATTCACAAAATGGACAAAATTAATAAATTAAATGGAATTAGCTCCCAGTTTATGAGATGCTGTTTGCATATTAACCTGAATGTAATCATAAATGAAGTCAGTGGATTAATGCTTAATGCACTGACATTGCAGTGCTCTGCTTGTTATTCTAACATCGTATTCCAAATCATTTTCCCAGATGAACTAATGTCTGCTCTAAAGTATCGTACTGATAAATGCTGCAATAAGCTATTGGTGTTTGGCTGCTCATAATGCAAACAGATACTGTTAGGTCTTTTAAAACTTAATTAACACTGTAATCACCATCAACTTAAGCAGGACTTGCATTTATGAAGAGCTTATCACAACTCCAGGATGTTGCAAAGTCAATTAGATACTTTTGAAGTGTTGTTACTGCTGTAATATTGGGAACATGGCAGTTACTCAGTGCACAGCACAAACAGCAATGTAACAATGGATGGATAACCTATTTTAATGAGCATCAGCCAAGACACAATGCTCTTCATTTAGATAATGCTATGGGATCTTTCTTGTCCACATAAGGGACAAATAAGGGGATTTTAACCTGGAAGAATCAAGATGATAAGCAGTAGTTTAGCTAAGGTATGCAATGAATATTTTGGGACAGTTTCTTAGACCAGCAGGTTATGGTGCCAGGCTATAGTAGAGCTGGGTTTGACCAATGAGATAGGATTATTTACAAACCTCATAATGAAAGCACCCCTGGGTGCCGTGATAGAGTCATAGAGATGTACAGCATGGAAACAGACCCTTCGGTCCAACTCGTCCAAAAATTTTGCAGATAGTTTAAGGGAGAGAATTGTGGATGCAAGACTACTATTCTGAATGTAAACAAGGGCAGTTATGAGGCTATGAGGCATGTCTGAAGATTTAGTATGATGTTAAAGAAAGCAAGAATTACTAAAAGCTTAAGGAGAGAAAAAAAACTACGTGAAAGAGATAGAAAAACGTTTCTTCAGAATTTTTTAAAAAGGTTACCAAAGTAAATGTTGGTCTAATAGAAAGTGAATCGACGATTCGGGCATAAGCCCTCTTCAGAAATGAGGAAGGTGAGCCAAGCAGGCTAAGATAAAAGGTAGGGAGGATGGACTTGGGGGAGGGGTGTTGGGAATGCGATAGGTGGAACGAGGTTCAGGTGAGGGTGATAGGCCGGAGAGGGGGTGGGGGCGGAGAGGTTGGGAAGAAGTTTGCAGGTCAAGAAGGCGGTGCTGAGTCCGAGGGTTGGGACTGAGATAAGGTGGGGGGAGAGGAAATGAGGAAGCTGGAGAAATCTGAGTTCATCCCTTGTAGTTGGAGGGTTCCTAGGCGGAAGATGAGGAGCTCTTCCTCTAGGTGTCGTGTTGCCATGGTCTGGCGATGGAGGAGGCCAAGGACTGTGGACTTTACTGGCTCAACCTACAAACTTATTATCTTTTATGTATGAGCCAAGTCCTGCGTGCTCTTTAAAATAAAGCAATAAGGAAAAACATTTAATCTTGCACTTTTAGTTTTATTCTAACAATAAGTGGATAAAGTATACAGAGCTCTGGGTCGAAACCTTTCCATCCCTGACAAACTACTAAGTCAGTCAGTTCACAAAGAGAAAAGACCCCTCTCTCTCCCTAACACAGTCTTTTATACTCTACAAAACATCATACCATCACTCAAGTGAAACTGTCTTCTCATTGGCCATTGCTCCGATTCCATTCCCCGCCTCCTCGCATTTCCGGCTGTTTGACCTCATGGGACCTTCCCTTTTTCGAAGACAAAGGACCACCATGCGGCCTCCTTTCGAGCGCGAAACGGCCGTCTCACCCACTTCCGGGGCGCGAAACGGCCGATCATGTGACCTCCGAGTCGAGGACACGCCCCCATGCCCAACTATTGGAGGACCACGTGACCTCCAAGCCAAGGACACGCCCCCATGCCCGACTACTGGAGGACCACGTGACCTCCGAACTGAGGACACGCCCCCCCAGGCCCGACAAGTTAGTTTTCCAGGTAAGTTAAGTGTGTTTTTATATATATATATTTACAGGACCTGCATGTCCTTGGCAGAGTGGGACGGGGAGTAAAAGTGTTGAGCCACGGGGCGGTTGGGTTGGTTGGTGCGGGTGTCCCAGAGGTGTTCTCTGAAACGTTCCGCAAGTAGGCGGCCTATCTCCCCAATGTATAGGAGGCCACATCGGGTGCAGCAGATCAATAAATGATGTGTGTGGAGGTGCAGGTGAATTTGTGACGGATATGGAAGGATCCCTTGGGGCCTTGGAGGGAAGTGAGGGGGAATGTGTGGGTGCAAGTTTTGCATTTCTTGCGGTTGCAGTGGAAGGTGCTGGGAGTGAAGGTTGGGTTGGTGGGGGGTGTGGACCTGACGAGGGATTCGTAGAGGGAGTGGTCTTTCCGGAATGCTGATAGGGGTGGGGAGGGAAATATATCCTTGGTGGTGGGGTCTGTTTGGAGGTAGCAGAAACGACGAAGGATGATACGATGTATCTGGAGGTTGGTGGGGAGGTAGGTGAAGACCAGTGGGGTTCTGTCGTGGTGACGACTGGAGGGGCGGGGTTTAAGGGCGGAGGAGCGGGAAGTGGAGGAGATGCGGTGGAGAGTATCATCAACCACATCTGAGGGAAAATTGCGGTCTTTGAAGAAGGAGGCCATCTGGGTTGTTCGGTATTGGAATTGGTCCTCCTGGGAGCAGATGCGGCGAAGGCGAAGGAATTGGGAATATGGGATGGTGTTTTTACAGGGGGCAGGGTGGGAGGAGGTGTAATCTAGGTAGCTGTGGGAGTCAGTCGGTTTATATTAAATGTCCGTGTTGAGTCGGTCGTCCGAGATAGATATAGAGAGGTCTATGAAGGGGAGGGAGGAGTCTGAGATGGTCTAGGAAAGGGAGGGAGGAGTCCGAGATGGTTTAGGAATGGGAGGGAGGGGTCTGAGATGGTTCTAGGGATTCTGCCCCTTCGTTGGATATGTGGAATAGTCCATTTTCCGCAGCTACACTGGCACCACCCCCCACCTTTTTCTCCGCTACATCTTCCCGACCTCTCCGCCCCCCACCCCCTCTCCGGCCTATCACCCGCACCTTAACCTCCTTCCACCTATCGTTTTCCCACGCCCCTCCCTCAAGTCCCTCCTCCCTACCTTTTATCTTAGCCTGCTTGGCACATCCTCCTCATTCCTGAAGAAGGGCGTTAATTCTCCTGTTCCTTTGATGCTGCCTGACCTGCTGCGCTTTTCCAGCAACACATTTTTAAGCTCTGATCTCCAGCATCTGCAGTCCTCACTTTCTCCTAATAGAAAGCGAGTCTGGAGAATTAGTAATGGGGGATACAAAGAGAGCAGATAAAACGAACAGATATTTTGTGTCAATCTTCATTAGTGATGATACAAGTGGCCTCCCACAAACAGCTATAAATCAGGAATTAGAAGGGAGGGAAGATCTCAAGAAAATTAAAATTACCGTGGAAGTGGTCCTGAGCAAATTGTTGGAACTGTGACTGTACAAGTCTTCATGTTCTGATCGATTTAATCCTGGGGTCTTAAAATAAATGGCTATATTGCTAATTGATGCATTGGTTTTAATATTCCATTATTCATTACATTCAGGTACACAGAAAGCAGGAAATCCCAGGCCAGTCAACTCAATTTCTGTCATAGGAAAGTACTACTGAATACACAGGACACTTGGGTAGGTTCTAGGTAATCTCGCAGAAACAATGTGGTGTTATCAAAGGGAAATCATGTTTAATTAATTTTTGGAGCTCTTTGAAGAACTTGTACAGTGGATAAAGGGGAACCAATAGATATAATACATTTAGATTCCCAGAAGGCTTTTGGCAAGGGCCGCATCAAAGATAACTGCAAGGATTAAAATCTCATTGTGTTGGAGATAACATACTAGCACAGATAGAGACTGGGTGGCTAACAAAGCAGCGAGTAAGAATCAATGGGTCGTTTCAGGTTAGCAGTGGTGTGTACAGTGGTCACTGCTGGGGACTCAACACTTCGCTTCTTATACAAATAATCTGGATGAAGGGTTAAAAGGCATGGCAACTAAATTTGCTGTGACAACATAAAGGGAAGTGGGAAATTGAATTGTGAAAAGGACAGAACTTATCTGTATCCTTTAATAGCACCCTAAGGGAGTAGAAAAAGATCTGGCAAATGCAGGACAATGTGACAAAGTGTGAAATGGTCCACTTTGGTAGAAATAGGTTTTTAAAATGACCCAAATGATGAGAGATTGTAGAGCTCTGAGATGCAGAGGGATTTGTTACCCTAGTGCATGAACTCCAGAAGGTTATGTTCAAAGTACAACAAGTAATTAGGAAGGCTATGCTTCAGTTACATGGGGCATTGGTGATATTGTTTCCTGGTGTACTGTACGTAGTACTGCTCACCATGCTTACTGCATTGGAAGCAGTTTCAAGAAGGTTCACATGACTAATACCTGGACTAAGTGGATTGCCTTATGCAGAAAGGATAGACAGGCTAGGTCTGTACTGCCATGGAGTTTAAAACAGACAGAGGTGAATAATGGAAACAAATAAGATCCTGACAAGACTTAACTGTGTACAAATGGAAAGGATGACCTCTTGTGGGTGAATAACCTTTTGTGGGAGAATCTAAACAAGGGGTTGTAGTTTAAAATAAGAGGCTGCGCATTTAAGAAGATGAGGTGAAAAACAGAAGGTTAAGGAGCTTTAGAATTCCTTTCCTCAAAAGACAACGCAGAATCTTTAAATGTGTGCAAGACAGAGGTAGATAGATAGATTCTTGATTACCAAAGGGAGGAAAATTTATCGATATATGCAGGATTGTAGAGTTAAAGGTAAAAATCAGATCAGCCACAATCTTATTGAATGGTGGAGGAGGCCCATGTGGTCTACTCGTGTTCCTTGCTCATATGAAGCCTCAGTTTAATGCCTCATCTGAAACTCGGCACCTCTGACAATGTAGCATTCCCTCAGCACTACACTGATGCACTATTAGGATCAGTCTGGATGACATGAACTAATCTCTGGAATGGAACTTGAACTCACAATCTTTCTACTCAGATGATGCATGATAGAAGAAGATCACTGTGGCAATGGGTGTGTGGAGGAAGAGGATGAATATTTTGCGTCAGTGCTCACTCGTGAGAGGAACAATGTAGATATATAAGTCAGGGAGAAGGACTGTGATATACTTAAATAAATTAGCATTGACAGAGAGGAGGTTCTGGGTGTCTGGCAGGCATAAAGTTAGATAAATCCCCAAGGTTGAGTGAAATATATCCCAGGTTGTTAAGTAAAGGAAGGAAGGAAAACGTAGTGGCTGCAAATAATTTTTAATTCCTCTCTGGCCACTGGAGAGTTTCTAGTAGACTGAAGGACCACCAATGTGGTATCTTTATTCAAGAAGGGAGTAAAGGATAAACCAAAAAAACTACAGGCCAGTCAGTCTAACCTCAATGGTGAAGTAACTATTGGAAGCAATTCTGGGAGACAAAGTTATTCTGCACTTGGAGAAGTAGGGATTAATCAAGAACAGTCAGCTTGGTTTGTTAAAGGGAGGCCATTTCTGACCAACTTGATTTCATTTTTCAAAAATATAACCATGTGCAAATGAGGGCAATGCATTTGCCATAGTGTACTTGGACTTCAGTAAGGCTTTTGATAAGGTTCCACACAGGCTGATGCAAAAGTAAGAGCCCATGAAATCCAAAGAAATTTGGCGACTCAATCCAGAATTGGCTGAGTGGCAAGAAGCAGAGGATGAGGGTCATGGGGTGGTTTTGTGATTGGAAGCCTGTGTCCAGTGGAGTTCTGTAGTAGAAGGGTTGAAACCCTTGCTGTTTCTGGTTTACAGAAATGAATTAGACTTGAATATAAGGGGGTTGATCACTAAGTTCACCGATGATAAAAAATTGACGGTAAACAGTGACGAGGATAACCTTGGATTATAGAAGGATATAGAGGGGCTGGCCAGATGGGTTGATCAGTGGAAAATGCAGTTCAATCCAAGTGTGAAGTGATGTGTTTACGCAGGTCAAACAAGGAAAGAGAATAAATGGTGAATAGTAGGACCCTGAGAAGCACAAAATCAGAGGGACATTGGTGTGCATGTTCACCTGTCCCTTAAGGAACAGACCAAATGAAGTGCTTAAGGTTGCATATGCGATACTTGCCTTTATTAGGATGAGGCATAGAGTTTAAAAGGTTATGCTGGATTGGCTAGGCCACAACCAGAGTATAGTGTGTGGTTCCACATGAGAAATCTGCATTATAGGAAACACAAGATTGCACTGGAGAGGGCACAGAGGAAATTTAGCTGGATGCTGACTAGGTTGTAGAGTTTAGTTATGATGAGAAATTGGATAGACTGGAGCTGATCCTTTGGAGCTGAGTGGGGAGAGGAGGATGGACATATTGAGAGGGTAGACAGGAAAAAAACTTTTCCCCTTGGTGAAGGTGTCAATGACCAGGGGACAGGACAGCATAGAATCTCTATAGTGTGGAAGCAGGCCATTCAGCCCATCGAGTCCACACCAATCCTCCAAAACGCATCCCACCCATATCCAACTCGTACCCTGTCTCCCTAACCTCACATTTCCCCATGTCTAATTAACCTCGCCTGCACATCCATGGACATCATGGGCAATTTAGCATGATCAATCCATCTTACCTGCACATCTTTTGGAGTCTGGGAGGAAACTGGAGCACCCAGAGGAAATCCACACTGCAACAGGGAGAATGTGCAAACTCCATACAGAGAGTCAACCAAGGCTGGAATCGAACCTGGGTCTCTCGCACTGAGCCACCGTGCCACCGCGGGCGGTTTGGGGGGGATGAATTTTTTTTCATTGGGGGGGGTGGGAATCTGGAACTCACTGCCTGTGAGGGTAGTGCTGGCAGCAATCTTCATAACATTTAAGAAGAATTTAAATGTACACTTATGATGCCAAGGTACACAATGCTATGTGCGATGTGCTGGAAAATTGAATTGGGATAGTTGGATGGTTATTGACTGCTACAGACTTGATGCACTGTAAGCTTCAATGACTTCTTGCCCATGCTTGACACCTAGCAGCCATTAATAGTAAAAGTACTGACTGTTAACTGTGACCTTTCTGCTGACCTTTAGGCAGAAACAGAATGCATGGGTAATTACACAAATTGGTGAATTTAAATTCCTTGCATTGATCAATCTTTTCAAATTTTTAAAATAAAACCTTCATTCTCATTCATTAATAGGAAGGAACATTTGCATTGCTATACTTTTTATGAGATGTGCTTAATAGGGTTTTCAGTCGAATTTCAGTCATAAACAATGCTAAAGGAGATATTTCCTCTTCCAATTACTCTTCAAACTGATGCTCAGAATACAGATGCGCACAGCAAACATGGGGAACAGCAAAACTGACTGTGTCCCTTTCCAGAATTTTGCCAAACAGCTGATCAGTCATTCTAGAGAATAAAAAAGCCACTCAAAAGTTATAGAATGTCTTCAATTCTCGAAAGAATGGCAAGTTACAGAGCAAGCAGAAAAATAGGTATTCATTGAAAAATGGAAACCAGTTTGCCCAATGAGACTTACCATTTAACTCCTTTGCACTGACTGGATTGACTTGGCACATTTACACACTCACAGCTTATGCACTTAGCACTTATCGCACAGTTCTTATTATTTAAATCCAAGTAAAAAATAAACAAAAATTTCATTGGCACAGAGACAGAATATTGGCTTGTATTAAGTTCCGACACACAAGTATGTAAGTCAAACAATAATCTTCAGGATCCAGGACTTGGTTTAGCGAGAGAACATGAAGGATCAATGATCATCTTTGATCATTATGTCCTAGGATCATATTAACATTGTGCAAACTTTTGTACAAAGGCCCAAGAAAGGGAATTGTTGGTAAGTTGTACTGAATGTATCACTTCAGAGTAATAACCTAAATCACACTGATTACATTCATCTATCACTTCGGTGTGGTTTGTCTGACATTACTCATTGTTAACATTGAGTATGATACTGGCAGAACAATGAAATACTCCCAACATCAGAAGCCTATAGTTAGAACCAGACAATGGATTTCATGTCAATTAACTGGAATGGGGAGGACTTGTGCAAGTTTAATTTAATTCAGCCCCTGGGAGACTGATGGAATCAGGTACAAACTGGTTTTGTACGCTGCAGCATTGTAATCTCTACTAAGGTAATCATTGTTGATGGGATAAAATGAGGGTTCATCTCAGACCAGGTAATGTCCCACTTGGTGAGTAAAATCAGCAATGCGCCCAAATGTCAGAATCCATAGTTTTTGCCAGATTTGCTCATTAACCATGTTCTGTATCCTGTGCCATAATATATGTTCAGTCTCAATGATCGTGGATACACTCAAAGGTTAGAACTTCAGCTACTCACTAACCTCCAGATGGAGCAGCAAAACTTCAGCACCTCTGTCTTTGCAGTCAACAGTAATTTAGATGTCTCTTTAAGTTATCTGCCTCATGTAAGATTGATAAAGGCATAGTGAAAGGCAAAGACTTAGCCATGGTAGGTTCCCATTTTGTTAATTATCAAACCACTGTGAACAGAACAGGTTATGAAGAATTCAAACCAAGTGCTGTTAAGCCCAATGTTGTTCTTTCATCCCTTGAGGAGATTAATATATCCCAAAGTGTGAAACTTTGATTATGGCAGAGGCAATACGAAGGTTCAAAGTGTTAATCAAAGGGAGGAGAAGGCAGGTTCATTCCTTGACCCTCTCACACAACCTCCTAACCTCAACCCATCATATCTACAACAAGACTCGTTCCATAGAGTGTTCATGCTACAGATCATCTTTGAATCTACACTTTCTGAAAGATTGACTTCTCATGGAGAGCAGAGGCTGGTGACATTCATGTATAAGACATTCAATACAACTTACCAGGAAGAGGATTTAAAGACTGCAATTTAATGTTTTGAGTTCTATTCATGTAAAATGCTCAAAGTTCAAACTTGCAGTTAATATTAACATAACACTTTTGCAACAGGAGGAAGTCACTCGGGTTTTCAAGATTACTCCAGCATTCAATTCCTTGTTTTTACCTAGTTCAATTAAACTGTGTCTGATTAGACCATATTGATTTCTCTGCCTTCGCTCCATAACTCTAATACTGTAATAAAGTTCAAACTACTTTCAAAGCATTCAATATTCATAATGGCCTTCAAGCAACACCACTGGACACCAACGATAAGAAGAAATCTGGAGTTCCATTCTATGACGTAATGGAAATGGTTAAACTTCAGTACCATGTCAGGGTTTATTTGGGATCATTTACACAAGAGTAACATCCAGGATTTCACAGATCAGAGTGCTGACTCCATCATTTAAGACACGATCAATATATAAATGCAAGTTAGAATTCAAACTTGTCCAACTGCCAGTGGAAAATACAGATTTTGTTCGATAGTAGGGAACAGTCCATATCCCAACTGCCAAGGATGGTAAATGGACTGATCCTGTATCACTAAGTGGTTCATCAATGGAGAGTGTGATGATCATCAGGACGCTTGTTTGCTTGGGTAGAGAGAGGAATTGTATCATTGTACTCTATTCGGATCGAAGTTTAAAACCATTGAGTACCAGGTTTCCACGTGATCAGATTAGGAGCCGCACGTAATTGCTGGTTGTCACAAATCACTCGCATCTTACAATTCCTGTGCCCATTCTGCTTTTCTTGTCAGCTGATGCCTGAAGTTTTCCAGTGGAGGGTGCTGCAGGGAATGTACAGCAATAGTCTGCAGTTGACCTTCCTCACCTATTGTCGCTTTTTTTTCTTTGACAAGTCTGTTTTTTTGCACATCTGTTTTCAATATATGCATTGACCACCTCATAGGAAATACACAAGGGTCAGTCAAAGTCCTCCCACCTCCACCAATGTAGTAGTCTTGTGCTAAACATTACACTCAATGACATTACTAGAATAAGACACGATGTATGATGGCGCATTTTCAGACGCATTCCATTGGGGAAGCAGTCGAATGATCTGATTGATCTGCTTTTCATGGCTTGAAACAATTGGCCCGAATCTGCAAGATGATTTTTTTTGTTGTTGTTAGCTCCATCCAGAGGTTAATGACACTTGCACTGGTTGAGGTGAATTCAATCCAACAAACTAGAAATTCCATCGCTGCTCTGGCTCCCGTGGGAAGCTAGGTTGTCCAGGCTCTTCAAAGGATAACACTGCAGAGTGCTGCTAAACCTGGAATTCAAACATGCCAGTCTGTTTCTTGGCCAGCTTTGCAACCTCCTCCCTGATGGCCTTGACCAAAGCAGCGGTGGAGATGTTGGTGTAGGAGGTTTCGGAGGACTCATTCTCTGTCAAACTCTGCTGAGATGCAGCGGTGGACGGAGTCTGAGCTTGCTCAATACACCGAGGTGGATTCGAAGGTTGCGTCTGACTGTACTGCCGATGGGGAGAGCTGTGTGGATACCGAGCATGTGAAAAGGCCTCAACGTATCCAGGGAGAGTTACCTGAAGAGCAACAGAGTTGATCATGCAACACAATTTAGGTTACAGTTAGACTAAATAATCCTATAATCATCTTGTCTTACATGAGGTACAATAAAGGTTCAACAGATAGAACCCTGTGGTGAGAGGGTGGTTCTATGAGGAGACAGCGAGTCAAATGGGTCTACCTTCTCATAGAAGGTTTTGAGGAATGAAAGATTTAATTGGGAAGATATGGAATCCTTAAAAGACTCTGACAGAATAAATGCTGAGAAGCTGGCTGGAAGGTAGGGAAATAGGGGCCATAATCTCAGGATAAGGGGTTAGTCATTTAGGATTAACATGAGGAGAAATTTATAACTCATAAGTTTGTCAATTCATAGGATTTTTCAGCCCAGAGAGCTGTAGGTACTCAGTTGCTGAGTATATTCAGGTCTGAGATGGAGATAGCGTTGGTCATTGATGGAATGAGGAAATAGCTGAGTAAAGTGAAGTTGAGGTGGAAGATCGGCCATTATCTTACTGAGTGACTGAGCAAGCATCAGGGGCCCAATGGGGCCTGCTCCTATTTCTTAAATCAGATACAAAAACAAACATTAAACATAGCTCTGCCATGCCAACAAAAAGGGACCGAAACATCTACTCCTACTTGGGTTGGAAGAAGAGTCAGGTAAGGGCATAGGAGGCATGTGGTGATGAGGGACATTTGAAGATGCTCAGAATTTAGGCTGAGGCTCTGCTGGACTCTGTCCCTTCCAAGGCATCCTATGAGGGAGTGTAGGAAAGATGGGTGCTAGATTTGAGCCTTTGTCTGACGATCTCTTGTGAAACCTCTGTAGCCAGCAGTATCACTGTACGCAGGAAGCAATTGGACTCATGCTGTGCTGAGCCAGAGCTTGGGGCCCACTGTTTGAACTCAAATAGTAAATCAATCAATCTCTGGGAGGAATCCATCACTTCTCAAACCCAGAAGTGTACAGTAACGGGAGGAAAAGTTGGAAAATATCATCTATTTATAGTGCAGAAAGAAGCCAGTCAGCCCAATTGGTTCAGGTGGTCCTTTAGCTCCACATGTGGATCTTCTGACACTATTTCATCTTGCCCTAAGGGCAGGTCCTTCTATTTCCTTTCTCCCTCATGTCTATCCAGGTTCCCCAGTGCTATTTAGTTCAAGAACACCTTCTGATGGCGAGATTCTCATTACTAGGCAAAAGTGAGGACTACAGATACTGGAGATTAGATTCGAGTGAGTGGTGCTGGAAAAGCACAGGTCAGGCAGCATCCAAGGAGTAGGAGAATCGACGTTTCAGGCAAAACGTCCTGATGAAGGGCATTTGCCCAAAACGTTGACTCTCCTGTTCCTCGGATGCTGCCTGACCTGCTGTGCTATTCCAGCACCACATTCTCGACTCAGATTCTCATTACTGTCTGGGCAAAGAATTTTCTCCTAAATTCCCAATGGATTTACTAGTCTCTGCTTTATATTTAAGGTTTTGATTACTCCGAGCCTCACCTAGCGGATTTCCCAGCTTCCTGGTTCTCGTCTCCAGCACAAAGAGAAACATTTTCTCTAAGTCTACCCAATCAAACCCCTCCGTAAACTTAAAGATCTGGTGTTGCTCAGCTTATTTAGCCTATCCTCATTGTTATAACTTCTCAGTTCTAATATAATTGAAAGGGTTCAGAAAAGATTTACAAGGGTGTTGCCAGGGTTGGAGGATTTGAGCTATAGGGAGAGGTTGAATAGGCTGGGGTTGTTTTCTCTGGAGCGTGAAGGGGTGACTTCATAGAAGTTTATAAAATTATGAGGGGCATGGATAGGATAAATAGACAATGTCTTTTCTCTGGGGTGGGGGAGTCCAGAAATAGAGGGCATAGGTTTAGGGTGAGAGGGGAAAGATATAAAAGGTACCTAAAGGGCAACGTTTTCATGCAGAGGGTGGTGCGTGCATGGAATGAGCTGCCAGAGGAAGTGGAGGAGGCTGGTACAATTGCAACATTTAAAAGGCATCTGGATGGGTATATGAAAAGGATTGGTTTAGAGGGATATGAGCCAACTGCTGGCAAATGGGACTAGATTAGACTAGGATATCTGTTCAGCTTATTCTAGTTAGACTGAAGGGTCTGTTTCCATGAATGACTCTTTCATTCCTATTTCTTTAACTTCTCCAATGATCCTACATCACTTGTGCAATCTTTTGTGAAACCTACAAAATTCTAACAGGACGTGACGGGGTAAACGCTGGAGGAATGTTCAGAACCAGGGTCGCAGCATAAAGTGTAAAAGGTAGGCCATGTTGGACTGAGATGAGGAAAAATTTCTTCACTCATAGAGTGGTAAGGCTATGGAATTCTCTGCCACAGAAAGTGGATGAGACCAAAACGTTGAATGATTTCAAGAAGGACTTAAATATAGTTTGAAAGGGATTGAAGTTCATGGAGCGAAAGCAGTACAGGGTATCGAGTTTGGATGATCAGCCATGATCATAGTGAATCATGCATCAGGGTCAAAAGGACCAAATGGTCTACTCCTGCTCCTATTTTCTATATTTCCATGTAGTACAGTAATCAGAATTGTGCACAGTCCAGGTAGACAACCTTTTATCCGAAATCCCGAAATCCAAAAAGCTCCAAAATCCGAAGGTTTTTTGTGAAGTTTTTATGTCATCAACAAGGTTGTTTGGTGTGTAAACAGTTAACCCAATTCCATACCCACTCGATGTGCGTCACTCAGATGTGATGAAGAGTGATGGAGGGGGGGGACCCAGCACTAGCAGGCCTCAATTCTGTCTTAGGCCCTGTTACTCACAGAGTGTGCTGTTTGGTAAGAGTTTTTAAAAATATCGCCGTTAAGCTGTCACTTATTCCGAAGTTTGAAAAATTCTGAATTCCGAAAACCAACTGATCCCGAGCATTTCGGATAAAGGATTGTGTACCTGTACTGTGAAGTGTGATTCAACCAAATTTTGGTGCATGGTTAACATAGTCTCCATTTCTCTGCCAACCTCAACCCTAATTTCCTGCCCACCTACCACTCGAGAATAAGATTATGAATCAGGTCGTCAAGGTTACTTCCATTACTGTTTTAGTGAGGTCAGAGCCGACGTTGCTCAGTGAGCACAGGAGTGATGGGTGACCAAACCTTAAATATGGGTTGGGTCACAGGCAGCAGGGTTTTTTTAAAGTGTGGAAGCTGAGTGACTCGCTAGGTGAGCATTACCGTATTGGAGTTTACACATAACCGAAGCACCTCCACAGAAAGGTTTCCATTGCAAGTTGGCAGAGGCACCACCTGGTTTATCAGTGGCTGGTTTACCCCAGCCACATACTTCATTAGAAAACTACAAAGTTCCTCTTTTGTCACCTTCCCTGCTCAGCCCCGATTCGCCTTATACATTACTGCAAGACTTTAAACATTCCCTAATAAAGGCTCCTTAATCTACCTCACCTAAGGAGAGCACACTCAGCTCTCCACATAACTGGAGTCCTTTGTCCCTGTGTCCTATTCTAGTAAACATTGCTCCAGGTCTTTCACACACTTCCTAGAATGTGCTTCCCACAATGGGACACAATGTTCGGCTGAGCCTAAGCTGTGATGGAGGAAGTTTCAGCATGCGTACGTACGTTCTCTGCCCACTGGGCCTGTGCTTCTCCATCTCCCACGTACGGGGTCCAGGCATGGTTGCGGTAGGGGGAAGGAGAAGGGATGAAGTAGTTTGGGAATCCAGGTCTGTTGGCTGGTATGGCATAGACTGCTGGCACTGAGCTACCTGCAGATCCAAGTGAAATAAAACATTCAGCATTTCAGATATTTATCACAACTCCTGCCATTCAACTCGTCAGTATATGACCCCATGGGCAGAATTGTCCTGACCTCTCCCCCCAGAAAGTAGCGACCCTGGCATGATCAGAAAATTTGGGCCAGTCCCCAGGGTCTTGATGATGCTGACTGCAAGCTTCCAAGTAGCACAGGGTCCTACAGCTGGATGCAGTAACAGTGGAGTGGAATTGGAGTCAGGTATTGTAGGCCACTGCTCGCAATAGTGGCTGAAACCCTTTACTAAAATAATTAGTGAGCAGTTAAAGGAGGTAAGAGCATAAATTCCCTGTAGCTCCTTGAGCGATGACCCAAAGTAATTTACACCCAATGAAGTAATGCTGCAATGAAGGAAGCATGGAAGTCAACTGTGAACTGTAAAGATCCACCACAAAATAAGATGCTGATACTGGATGGGACTGTACTCACCAGGTTCAATTCTTATACAACTAGTCATCCCCAAAGTATTGCTTGCAATCATATCTCCTCTTACCCCTGCACTTGAGTGTCCCTCCAGGAATCTATCTTGAGGCACCTGCATCCTCCCCCACTCCTTGTCGGTCACACATACATGGGGAGACAACAGCCAGGTCTATCTCACAACCATCCCTCTTAACTCCCACATTGTTGCTTGTCTGATATCCACTGTCAGATGGGCAGAAAAATCATCCAGTTAAATACTGCAAAGGCTAAAGCAAATGCTGCAGATTTTGTTTCCCAACCATGGATTCTCTCTCGCTCTCTTTGGCGTATGTCTGAATCTGAACCACCATGTTGTCAACTTTGCTGTCATATTTTACCCTGAGATAAGCTTCCAACCACATATCATTAAAACTGTCTACTTCCACCTCCATCACACCATCATATTCTGCATTTTCCTCAGCTCATCTGCTGCTGAAATGTATGATAATTCCTTTGTTATTTCTAGACTCGACTATTCCAGTACACCCCTGACTGGTAAACAGGGTTCTAATTCTTCCTTGGGTTAAATATCATGCACATCTTTCCTCTTCTGGTCTCAACTTGCACTAAGTCCTATTATCCCAGCACCACTGTGCACTCTGGCCAAGCTTCCCATTCAGTTGGACAACACTGTGTTCCTGTAATCCCACTGCCGTCCCATTGCACCACCCTTGGTAAACATTGCTTGGGCCGGAAAATGGCTTGCTGTGCTCTTCCAGCTGCCTGCTTGGACTGTAAACTGTGACATTCTCTCCTGAAACCTCTCCGCCCTATTATCACTTTCTCACCTCCTGTACCCACCCAGATAATAATTAGCTCTTCAACCATGCTTTTGGCGATCTGTCCTTCACTTGGAGGAACGATTTCTTCCCACTCTGAGGGGAACGGAGAAAGAAAACTCACAACATCAGGCAACTTACTGCCTGAGAACAATAAAATCTGATCACGGGTTCCCAGGCCAGGCCAAAATGGGTCAGCCTTGATGTTTTAGCTGGTGGGTGGTACCACAGCCTCTCTGTAAAATTGAACTGTTGAGTGTACATCAAAATTCAAGAGTTTTGGGGAAAGGACAGGAAAGTGAATGTGAGGAATCAGTTGAGATCCTATTGAATTTGGGAGCAGGTTTGAGTGGCCAAACGGCCTCCTCCTATTCCTATTTCTTACCTTGTGCTAATGAGCAAGGGATAAAGAGTTGGGTTTTTATTGAATGGAATTTAGAAGGAAGGGAGGCAATCTTATTGAATCATACAAGACTCTGTGGGAGCCTGACAAGGTCGATGCTGGAAGTATGTTTCATGGGAAATTTAGAATGAAGGGTGACAGATTAACGTTAGAGTCTACGATTTAAGACAGAGATCAGGATCTTTTGTTTTCTCTCCTCTCAGTGGGACACTTGACTTCAGAATTCTCTTCCACATAGAGCCTGGGTTCTTGAATACATTCAGTGCGGAGTTTAGCAGGTTTCTGATTGACGGGGGAGCCAAGGGTATGGGAAACAGATGGTAAAGAAGAGTTAAGGCTTAAATCAGATGAGGCCAAATGAATGGCAGAATTAGCTAGATGGGTCAAATGGTCTACTCCTGCTCTTACTTTTAATAAACTTAAATCTCTAATCTTGAACCCATGACTTTCAAATTCAGGTTAGCTGGATCGGTCATAGCAAAGTGCCATGTTGGGTCCAGGAATGTGCAGGTTAGGTGAATCAGTCATGGTAAAGTGGGGTTGGCTGTCTCTGGATAGGATGCTCTTCAGAAGGTCGGTGTAGACTCAATAGGCTGAATGGCCTCTTTCCACACTGTAGGGATCCTATGGTTCTATGAAATGACCCAGTTAGTCACATTTAGGCTGCCTGGACAATTCAACAGCTTTTTATTTGTTAGATATTGTTATCTGGCACCTGCATGTGAGCAGATTTACTAAATTTAACTTTCCAAGTTGTCGTCATCGGATTTAAATCTGTGACTATCAGTCTGCTAATTCAGTGCAATTACAACAAAGTTGTTACTCCCAAATGATAGGTAAACAATCTTCCAAAAACACTTTATTGCATTCTGCAGAATACACAATACAAATTCAGGATACTTTATTTCTGTGTTCTAACTGCTTCCCACACACAAGATGTAAGTGATAACAGTGGCTGTTTATTCCACGGGTCCCACAAGCCATCGACTTCTCTAAACTAAGTTGCTGATCTGATTAAGGCATTAGATGTTAGAAGGAATTTGTAGGATGGGGCATGGAGACATGGAGAGAAAGAGATATAGTGTTACCCTTGAAGACGAACACAGAATTTTTTCCCCCACACAAAGGGAATTAGAAATCTGGAACTCTGCACCCAGAAAGGCTGGGGCGAGGTGTTAATTGGAGACTGTTGAATATTAGATTAGATTAGATTAGATTCCCTACAGTGTGAAACCAGGCCTTTCGGCCCAACAAATCCACACCAACCCTCCGAAGAGCAACTCACCCAGACCCATTCCCCTACATTTACTCCTGACTAATGCACCTATCACTACGGGCAATTTAGCATGGCCAATTCACCTAACCTGCACATCTGTAGACTGTGGGAGGAAACCAGAGCACTCGGAGGAAACCCACGCAGACACGGGGAGAATGTGCAAACTCCACACAGACAGTTGCCCGATTTAGGAGTTGAACCTGGGTCCCTGGTGCTGTGAGGCAGCAGTGCTAACCACTGAGCCATCGTGCCATGGTCAGTCGATAGATAAAGGGGTTTGAGGCAGGAGAAGTAATTGATCCAAATGTATGGGTCAAAAGTCACAATCGGCCAAACGATGTTGTGAATGTTATATTAGAATTAAAAAAGAAAATCACAAAATAAGTCCTCTATACAGAATAATTCCCACCCTGATCCTAATTAAAATCATTAAGAAAATGTGCAGTTTGGGGAAATTAGTTTGCTTTGACCACAGGACAGGTCAGAAAATGATCTTGTCCTCATCACCAAACCCATACCCCTCTAACCCCAGCTGTCCATTTTCTTTTTGTTTAATTCATTCATGAGAACGTGAGCTTTGTTGGCTGGGCCAGCATTTATTTGCCATTACTTGTTGCCTATGAGAACTCAGGAATTCACCTTTTGTTGCACAGTTGGTTGCATTCTGCAGATTTTACACTAGGTGGCGGGCTAAACCACAAGTTGACATTTCTCCTCAGCAGTGTTATCTTGAACATGTTTTAAAATTTATACTCGGATCAGTAAAAGGTAAACAGGGCATCAACCAAATAAGAATCACATGGATAAATTTGAGGCTTTGTGACCATTTCTGGCCTTGTATTAATACCACCCCAAAGCACAAAACTGGAAAGAGAGACATAGTGCCAAAATGTTTCACCTTGAGGGCATCAAGAACGATTCCCTGATTTGCAGCTAAATGACAGGACAGGCAATTTTGGTGACTAACCAAGAGAGCTTGGTAAACCACCAGCCAACCGACTTGTTAAGAGCCAACCAGTGAGCGTCTCAGTCTTCGACAATGGAGCCCCATCATGCCAGATGTTTTCAAAGGCTGGTTGCCTCTAGGCCCAAAAGCAGAGAACTAGTCTTCAGGAGATTGTTGGTTTTCTTTTGCACCTCGTGGAGTGGGGTCTGAGGGGAGAAGGGTTCAAGCAGGACGGAGAAGTGACAGGGGATGGCTAAAGGCGCACCCCTCCAATGCCTCCAAGGAAAGTCACCTGTCTGCTACAACTTAAGCAGGAAAGTTGCCATGGTTTCCCAGTCTGGAAACCAGTCACTTTTTTTGACTGCCAGGAGCATGGCCAAAACTGGGAACAAGCAAGGTATATCCTTAAATAGTTGTTAATTGGCCACTTAAGGGCCTTAATTTCTGGCGAGTACATAAAGACCCCAGTGGATTTTCTTACACAGCACTTCATTGGTTCGGATGGTGAGGGGAAGGTGAGTATTTCTCCATGTCCGACTCACTAATTATTTTACCTTCTCGTCATATCTTGGGAGGGGAAAATCACACCCATCAGGATAACTGTTAAGAACGCCAAGTTTCAAATCATCGCAACAATTTATACTACAATAGATTCGGGGAACAACTGGTCGACTTATACGTGTGTTGCTTCTAGGAAGTATAAATGAGCCATGTTGTGAGCTCAACTCATCCATTCACATGGAAGAGCTCACTCTCCACAAACAAAAGGAATATGTTCCTGCTTTGTGCCTTGTGAAATCTCAGTGAGGGCTCCTGGAGTCTGGATGTCCCCATTGCTTCCTTCATGGCAATGCCTTGGTCAATCAGAGTCAACTTCACAATTAATCAGCACCCCCTTTCCTCATGTTTTGTGATCATTTGAAACTTGGTATTCTTGCGTCTGTCCTGATGAGTGCAAAGTGAAATGCCTCACCAACAAGTCTCTTTCTTCAGGAACATTCAAGTTCAATATGAAGAGATTGCTCTTGATCATTAGCACGTGGCTGCTCTGTGGGATCTTGCCATGCACATACCCCCTGGCACATTTCTTATATTATAACAATAACTGCACTTTGATAGCACTTCATTGACTAAAAGGTTGTATTGTGAAACGTGCTATGAAAATGAAGTCTCCCTTTTCCCATGCCAATAAAACATTGCAAGATGGGCTGATCTCACTAAAAGATAACACACTCTCCAGGCATCATTTGGGTCATAAATGCATGGCCTTAATTTTTATCATCTCCCTTCTGCAGCTTCCCTCTTCAGGCAGTTTCAGATAAATTTCTCTCTAAAATCTAACATCCTGCAGAAACACAGTTTTTTGCATCAATTGTTTGACATTCCCATGAATGTGTGGCCTAAAGAAGCTAAAAAGGTCTTTCAGGAATACTCTTACCCTTGTAGGAGAGTTCACTCTAAACCTCCACATTGCTTCATCACACTTCAAAGTCCTGACCAACTAACATCATTGTATCTCTCTAGGTACATTGGCAAGGACATTTGCTGCACAAATCTGATGAGTCTAACTCATACCTCAGAATAAACTCCAAATACCTTCCAACTGGCTAATTACTTTTCTTCTGATTTTTTTTTACTTTTCCCTTCTAGTTTATTGGCAGCCTCCAAAATTGCCATTAGGATTTCACTTATAGACCTACCTTGTGAGCCTTCATTTTATTGTGTAAACTATTCAAGCTGTAGCACTTTGATATGTTTCAGCTTTATAACCGTAAGGTCCCTTGCTTTCTTTCTCTATCTCCCCCACCTCCTCTACGCCCATCCTTCCCCTTCTTGTGGTCACAGATTCTCCAGCACATGATCATTTGCTAACAGCGAAGTCACTTTCAGACCCAATGTTAAGTCTTGCACTACCTTTCAAAAGTTAGCTCCCTGAAAGTGTAGCATGAGATAGAATCACAGGAGACCATTTGACCTCTCGAATCCGTTCTGACCCAAAATTAGTATATGCCTGGCCTGTGTCTTAATTCCTTTTTTCCCCTTGCTTCTGCATCCTTAAATATTTTTACAAAATGTCAACAGACTCTGATTTTACATTTTCAATTGACAACCCCGGACTGGGCATCATTTTGGGGGAGTTCCAGATTTTCACTAATGTTGAAAAAGTGCTTTCTGATATTATTCCTGAATGGCTGAGCTCTAAGTTCAAGGTTACACCTGTTTATATGAATCCATTAACTTGAGGAAATAGTTTCTCGCTACCCTATCAATTTTATTTATATTATGAAACATCTCAATTGAATTGCTCCATAATCTTCTACACTCAATGGAATACAAGTCCTGAGTGTATTCAGTCCTGATAACACAAATGTGGGAATACTTAGAGGCAATCTTTCATAATATAATGGGCAGTGTGCACAGAGAAGGTAACCTGTTTGGATACCAGGGTTGTTAGAACAGCAGCCGGAGGAAGGTATGTGCAAGGGTGTCCCGCTTTCTGTTCTGGGGCAAGAAACAGAGACTGGGACAGTTCCCGAATCCTGAACCTCCCTCTGTGGGAGGGAGGGGTTGGGGGGGTGAGCAGTCTCGGTAGGGATTACCAAGTGACATTGCCTTTACTAACTTGGAGACAGACTCTCAACTGACTAATGACTGCAAGCAGACTTGACTCGGTTGATCAACCAGAACAGTTCCAGTCTGAGGGCAGCAGCAGGCTGCAGTGTGAAGTTAGTTTGGAAGAGGGTCAATCAACAGACAGACAGAGAGACAATCACCATTTTAGATTAGATTAGATTACTTACAGTGTGGAAACAGGCCCTTCGGCTCAACAAGTCCACACCGACCCGCCGAAGCGCAACCCACCCATACCCCTACATTTACCCCTTACCTAACACTACGGGCAATTTAGTATGGCCAATTCACCTGACCCGCACATCTTTGGACTGTGGGAGGAAACCGGAGCACCCGGAGGAAACCCACGCAGACACAGGGAGAACGTGCAAACTCCACACTGTCAGTCGCCTGAGTCGGGAATTGAACCCGGGTCTCAGGCGCTGTGAGACAGCAGTGCTAACCACTGTGCCACCGTGCCACCATCACTGAATGATCTCTGGATGCACCTTAACATAGACAAGTACAAAGAAAATAGCTCAACATCTGAAGACACAAACTGTTCCCCTTCAATGCAGAGAGCTGGAAGCTGACTAGTACATTCCAGTGTTAACTGGACTCAGTTGGATTTTCGATGAACCTGATCGGATACCCACCACACACATGGAAGGGGTAGCAGGGATGGACTGGGACCTGTTCAAAAGGCCCACAGCGGGGATTGAGCAAGGGGTTCAGCACAGTGGCTGGTAGGATTGATATGTGGTGCCACCCATCCCAATCTCAAACCCAGGGCCATAAAATACCAGGCCAATAACGATATTCAAATAGCTTGATACCATCCTTCAGACAGCTAACAAGACAGTTCCTCAACGTAAGAGTCATATTGGACACAGTTCCTCAACGTAAGAGTCACATTACACTTGAAAAACTGTGTTTTCTCTCTCCAGATATTGCCAGACCTTCAGAGTTTCTGCTGTTTGTTTCAGATTTACAGCATCCGCAGTATTTTGCTTTGATGCCCTCAAACTGGCATTCACAGGCCTTACCTGAGTAATTTGTGATTGGCTGTTCTGCAGCGACAGTGGATCTGGACACAGGTACATAGGAAGCTTCGTGTTGTGATTGATCTGCACTGTGACTCTCAACTGTTCTCGTGTTATTGTTATTTTCTGATGTCCAACTGCATCAGAAACAGAACAAGTCAGAGAGATGTTTCTTTTCTTTTTAATGCTGCAATACCTTTTATAAATGTCACATTTTGAGCCAAACCTGGGAAGTTGCATTTCCCAAAGTTAACAATCTCGTAAGAACATAAGACATAGGAACAGAAATTAGGCCATTCAGCCCAGAGTCTGCTCTACCATTCAATCATGACTGATCAGTTTCTTAACCACATTCTCCCACTTTCTCCTCTTAACCCTTGATCCCCCTTGACAATCAAGAATCTCTGTCTTAAATATATTCAATTATCTGGCCTCCCCAGCCTTGTGTGGCAGTGAATTCCATAGATTCCTAAATAGTCCTACATTCTAACTGCAGTCACCAGGGAAAAATACAGAGAAAATGGCTCAAAATAAAGGCTAATAAGTCTTCAGGCCCTGATCCTAGCATCCTGAAGGAAATGGCTGCTGAGATAGCTGAAGCATTTGTTTTAATTTTTACATCTCCAAGGTTCTGGAAAGGTCCCATCAGATCATAAAATAAGGAATGTAACTCATCCATTCAAGTGAGGAATGGGCAGAAAGCAGGAAACTAGAATATCTGTCACAGGTATATGCTAGAATTTATTAATAAGTAAGTTGCAGCAGAGCACTTAGAAAATCTTAATGCAATCAGGCAAAATCAACAAAGTTTTGTGAACAGGAAAACATGTTTGACTAATTCACTAAAGTCCTTTCCAAAAGTAACAAGCAGCATGGAATAAAGAGAAAACAGTCGATGTGGTATATTTTGATTTCCAGAAGGTATTTGACAAGTATTTCACCATATCAAAGATTACTGTACAAAATGGGGACTGGAATAACTTCCTAGCATGTGTAAATGAGTGGTTAGCAAACAAGAAGCCAGTAGGCATAAGTCTGTCATTTTCTAGTTGGCAAGATTCAGGGTTGGGTGTTGGAAGCCACCATTTACAATTGATAGTATTGACTTAGATAGAGGAACCAAATGTATGATTATTAAATTTGCAGATGATGCAAAGGTGGTTAGGGAAGTAAATTGTAAAGAGGTCTGAAGGATTTTAGATAGGTTAAGTGAATGGAGTGGGTGACAAATAGGAAATGAAGTGTCATGTGAGAAAATATGAACGTGTTCAATTTGGCAGCAACAATAGAAAAGTAACATATATAAATGGTGAGAAATGACCCAACTCTGAGGTACAGAGAGATCTGGGTGTCCTGGTAGATGGAATGCTGGTATGCAGGTACAGAAAGTGATTCGGAGGCAAATGAAATGGTGTCATTTATTGTAAAGGGGATGACAGCAAAGTGGAGACCACAGGCACATCAGCCACGTGCTTCTTACATGGTACAGTAGCCTCATGGGACTGAATCCTAGTTCATACATTCCTGTAGAATGTAGCTCAATGTCTTTTTTTAAAAAGAAGTGCTACATAAATGTTACTTGTTAATAAAGGTCTCAATACATTACCGTCTGAGGGATGTAACTGCTACAGGAGCATTTCTGGGAGGAACAGGTGGTGGGGATCCGACAGACATTTCCGGAAGTTGCGAATACCTATAAGCCTAGAAAGAGTTCAGAATGAAATTGTCAGCTAGACAGTTTTTACACAATACTCAAACGAGCTCAAAGCATCTTCCTAGTTCCTTTACCTTACATTCAGTCATTCATTAAAATTCTTATCAATTTCTCATTCCATTCACATCCTCATTGCTTGGAACAAAGGAGGCCATTCCACCCCTTGAGCCTGTTCTGCCATTCACATGATGATGGATCTGCACCTCAAATCCGCTAATACCCTCTATGTCTTCATCTAGTAAAACACTGTGGATATAAAGCTCGAAAATTTCCAAAGATGCTCAGCATTCTCAATCAGTTTGGGAAGAAAATTGCGCATTTCCTGTCACCATTGTGTGGAAAAGCGAATCCTCCTTTTAATTTGATAAAAACTAGACCCAACTTTAAGATTGTGTCCCCGTTGTTCTGGATTGCCATCACCAGAGAAACTCATTCTTTTGTCTCTACCCTTCTGAATCCATCTGCCATTTCAAATTCCTCAGTTGACCATCAGTCAACATTCTAAAGTCAAGAGGAATACAGCCCATCCACATAGGTGACAATGAAAGCTGCACTCTGCACAAAACAATGGTTGCAGCGTGGTGTCAAATAATTTTGCAACAATGTCTCCTTTAAATGTCCTTCAATCAGCAGTTGGTCAATGAGTGACTTCCTTTATTTAAAAGTAAAAAGATCATTTTTTTGCATATACTGATTCAGTATGGGTAATTAAATGCAATCACAATTTCTGGCAGGTTTCTTTCCATAATACTTAATTTTATATTAATTATTGTGAAGTACAGTTTATTAATGTTTCTAAGCTTCCCTGCAGTACAATGCTGAGATGCTGGGATGGGGCATCAGAGACAGAGGGGTGACTTGTACAAAGTCTTTTCCCTGGGGTGGGGAGTCCAAAACTGAGGGCATAGATTTAAGGTGAGAGGAGAAAGATATAAAAGAGACCTAAGTGGCAACTTTTTCACACAGAGGGTGGTGCGTGTAGAGAATGAGCTGCCAGAGGAAGTAGTGGAGGCTGGTACAATTGCGACATTTAAAAGGTGACTGGATTGGCATATAATAGGAAGGGTTTGGAGGGATATGGGTCGAGTGCTGACAAGTGGGACTAGATTATGTTGGAATATCTGGTCAGCATGGATGAGTTGGACCGAAGGGTCTGTTTCTGTGCTGCACATCTCTATGACTCTAAGTGCTTTAGGATCCCCTACTGGTGGGAGGATGTGGAAACTTATAGTGAAAGAACAGGTCAGTGTAAAAGTTTTGATGTGTCAGAGATCTGGTGGGCATAAATGTCAGCAATGAATAGAAAACAGCTTTCAAGTCCAAATAGGGCTTTCAAAAAGTATCAGTTAAGTACCTCCTTAAAAACTGGATATATTTTAGAAGCTCCCTGATTTTTTTTCAAATAATCAAAAGCTGTGCTTTTATTCCAAGAAATATTATTAAATACAAGCGTCAGTGAGTCATGGAAAACTGAAATATGAAATTGCAATGTTGTTTTCCAATCCATCCATGCCATTGCCCTTCTCTATCCAAGTAACCTCCTGGATTTGTATTTTCTGTTAACTCTGGCATCTTGGACATCACCGATTTTCAATCTAGATTTTTAATCTAATTTAAGCTGCAACTTCACTTACCTAGCCCCTAAAGTTTGGAATTCCCTCCTCAAATCTCTATGACATGAGTTTTGCCTGCAGCAGAATATAGTACCTGGTGTGGTAATGTGTAACATGAAAAACTAACTGTGGATAGCATAGCATTGAAAGATCCAGTAAATTTTTATTATAGCTGGCTATTGTACAAACTAAATTACATTCAGCGGCACCGAAATATCTTGGCTCGCATTATCCATTCAATTAAAAATGAGGACTATGCTTCTAGTAGCATGGCATGCTTTAAATAATCCCAGTTAAGATGGAGGCGGAGATCCTTAAAGCCATCATGTCACATGTTATGATATAGTGATGATGCCCTGAGCAAGTTTCTTAAAAGGAATGCTGATCTACTGAGACAGAGAAAATAAAATTCTACACCTCGCCCACTTCAAAATTTTGCCCTAAAACTTACCTCATTGACATGGTAGGGCAAATGGCCTCAGTTGCTCAATTTATTTGTGCTTTAAAACACTGTGAAACATCTTTGAACAATTTTTATATTCAAAGGCACCCTGTACAGGCAAATAGCTGTAGACCAGCAAACAGCATCTGCCTGCCTGACAAGACACCTTCAAGATATCAGGTCCACAGTTTCAAAGCCAAAGTATGAGGTGTTCACTGGTCACTTGCACTGTGTTGATGAGATGGATCATTGAAAAAAAACATTTAATTATTTATCAATTCTCATGGGAGCAAAATCCATAACATTTTTTTTCTTTTGCTCATTTACTGTGTTAAAATCAATGAAGTTAAGAGCTGGTTTAATGATTATTTTTCAGCCCTTCAATCAGCACACTATTGTGATTCTAAACTTAAGATGTGTAGTCTCCTGGAATCGATACCTTACCCAGAAATAGGAGGACACTTGGCCCCTCAAGCTTATTCTGTTTGATCACAGGTTGATCTGTATCGCAACTCCATATGTATGATTTAGATTTGTGATCTTTAATATCTTTAGCTAACAAAGACTATAATTCTCAGTTTCAAAGTTTTTAGATGCCTTCAAGACTTATGGAGGTCAAAAGGTCCAGGATTTCACTTGCTTTGTGTGAAGAGGTCCTTTCTGACTTAACTTCTGAATGACCTGACTCTGATTTGAAGGTTTTAACTTCTTTTTAAGCACTGAAATGCAACCTAAGGTTGCAGTTTCTGGCACCATTAGGATGGATGTCCTGCCTCCCAGAGATGCTGATTCTTCAGTCTGAGTAACATCGCTAGGTACAGCGATCACTGCTGGAGCCGGTAACAATCCCTTGTCAGATGCAGCGATGGAGTCTCTGAAGCAAGTTAGGTGATGTAGCAGCTCTACCTGAGTAATCAGAGTAAGCCTGGCAAGGTGTGGGCAGTGGAAGTCAGCAAGCCGGGTTGGGGGAAATGAAGAGGGATGTCCCTTTCTGCTGGGGAAGAGGGCATACCCATCAAGATGCACAAGGTATTCGAACAGGAAGGACTACCTGACTCTCCTACAAACAGCAGTGGCTTGGTGACTTAGTGGTTAGCACTGCAGCCTCACAGTGCCAGGGAGGGGATAGATATCAAAGAGACCGAAGGGGCAACTTTTTCACACAGAGGGTGGTACATGTATGGAATGAGCTGCCAGAGGAAGTGGTGGAGGTTGGTACAATTGCAACATTTAAAAGGCATTTGGATGGGTATATGAACAGGAAGGATTTGGAGGGATATGGGCCGGGTGGGACTAGATTGGGTTGGGATATCTGGTCGGCATGGACAGGTTGGACCGAAGGGTCTGTTTTTATGCTGTACATCTCTATGACTATATGATCTAAGTTCAAGTCCAGTCTCAGGCAACTGTGTGGAGTTTGTATATTCTCACCGCGTCTGCTTGGATTTGCTCCGGTTTCTTCCCACAATCCAAAGATGTGCAGGTTAGATGAATTGGCTAAATTGTCCATAGTATTCAGGTTTGTATAGATTAGCTGCATTAGTTAGAAGAAATGTGGAGTAATAGGGTAGGGGAATAGGTCTGTCTTGGTATGGATTTTTGGGCCAAATGGCCTGTTTCCATACTGTAGTGATTTTATGAAATAAAAAAAATCCAACTCACTGCCAGCAATGGTTTTAGATTTGTTAGATGGCACAGGCCTCCCATACCACTGGAAAATAACAATGATAGCAGCCACGTAAAAGTCTGAACCAGCCAACGGTCCATCGGTAATCCTTTCTCACCGGTGGTAAAATATCAGTGAGACAGACAGGTAATGAGTATGGTGCACTCTGTTCACCCATCCAGTATTACACCTGCTTTACACCTCACTTGCACCCTGGGGAATAAACTTTCAACCCTTTAAATCAGCTTGAACACTTCAATTAAAACATCTCATCTCCTATATTGAAGGGAACACAAGCCAAATGAGTGCAATCTGTCCACTTAACCATTTATGGCCCAGTATTAACTCTTCATCAGAATGTGAAGGTGTAATGTGACTGAGACTTTTGATAGGGGGAACCCTTTAGTGACAGTGGGGGGGGGGGGAGAGGTTCTTGGTCAAGGGGTGTTCACCTTAAAATCAGTGTCAGACTATTCAGAGAGCAGTCAGCAGCACCTAAAGGTGTGGGTGTGAGGAAGACCCCATGACAGGCAGTCAGCAGCACCTAGAGGAGTGGACCAAGTGAGGACTCTGAGACAGATAGTCAGAGATGGACATAGACTGATTGGAATTGGTTCTTGCTCACTAGGGAGAAAGCAACCAACTGTTTGGTGAGTCTCTGGTATGTTAAGGTCTTTTCTTTTCCTAAGTGTTAAAATAGTATACAAATTGATGGTAAAGTTCATAAAATAAATGATAACTAATGTGTGGAAGTGAAAAACATAACTAAATCATTAATAAAATGCATTAAGTATGGCAGGACCAGTGCTGTCTCACAGTTGCAGCCAATAGGAGTTACTGATCGCGAGTTTGGTGCAGAGCAAATATATCAGCATCAAGGGTTTGAAATTTCAGTAGCTTTAACTCTGAGTTTATGAACAGGAGGTGCAACTAGAGACAGTGTAGCACATTCGGGGTAGGGGAAGGTTATATCTGCATTTGTTGCACCAAGAGATAGTCACATCTCTTAGGGTTGGGTCATTTCATTTGGTCAATGATTAGCTTGGGGTGTCTGGTCGGCATGGACGTGTTGGAGCGAAGGGTCTGTTTCCGTGCTGTAAATCTCTATGACTCTATGTTCAGGGACGGGAGATTGTTATTGAGAGAGTGGCAGGAAAGGGCGTTCAGAGGCTATTAGGGCAGGACCTTCAGCCTTTGCAACCGTCCAACTGTTTGAGTTTCACTGAGCTTGTCTGTGTGAAAGCAAGGGCTGAATGGTGGTTGAGCTCACTGGTAATGGTACTGTGCTACAGGAAGCTATTCAAGAAAGGGCAGCACAAGGTCATTCAACAGAAATGAAGTAGCAAATATTTAAAGGGGATGTTTCAGAATACACAGATAAGTATGTTTTAATAAGCGAGGAAATTCAAAGATAAAGTCCCCAATATAACTGATTAACGAGGAGTGTTGAGGATGGTACTAAAAAGAAAATTGTGGAAGAACAGATGACAGATCAAAAGATTGGATGAAATACGTTTAAAAAAAACATCCAAAAACAGCCAAAAGTAGACAATACAAGTAACATCCCAGATGGAGTAATAAATCGAGAGATGGACAAGACGGAGGAGCTCAGCAAGACCAAAATCAATAAGGGAGAAGTAATGAGTAAATTTTTGGAGCCTGGGCTGACAAGTATCCAGACCTGAAAAATGTGTTGCTGGAAAAGCGCAGCAGGTCAGGCAGCATCCAAGGAATAGGAGAATCGACGGTTCGGGCAGAAGCCCTTCTTCAGGAATGAGGAAGATGTGCCAAGCAGGCTAAGATAAAAGGTAGGGAGGAGGGACTTGGGGGAGGGGCATTGGGAATGCGATAGGTGGAAGGAGGTTAAGGTGAGGGTGATAGGCTGGAGAGGGGGTGGGGGCGGAGAGATTGGGAAGAAGCCTGCAGGTCAAGAAGGCGGTGCTGAGTGTGAGGGTTGGGACTGAGGTAGGGGGAGGGGAAATGAGGAAACTGGAGAAATCTGCATTCATCCCTTGTGGTTGGAGGGTTCCTAGGTGGAAGATGAGGCGCTCTTCCTCCAGGCGTCGTGTTGCCATGGCGATGGAGGAGGCCAAGGACCTGCATGTCCTTGGCGGAGTGGGAGGGGGAGTTAAAGTGTTCAGCCACGAGGCGGTTGGGTTGGTTGGTGCGGAGGTGTTCTCTGAAACGTTCCGCAAGTAGGTGGCCTTTCTCCCCAATGTAGAAGAGGCCACATCGGGTACAGCGGATGCAGTAAATGATGTGTGTGGAGGTGCAGGTGAATTTGTGACGGATATGGAAGGATCCCTTGGGGCCTTTGGAGGGAAGTGAGGGGGGGAGGTGTGGGCGCAAGTTTTGCATTTCTTGCTGTTGCAGGGGAAGGTGCCGGCAGTGGAGGTTTGGTTGGTGGGGGGTGTGGACCTGACAAGGGAGTCGCGGAGGGAGTGGTCCTTCCGGAATGCTGATAGGGGAGGGGAGGGAACATTACCTCTCCTTTATTGATTTTGATCTTCCTGAGTTCCTCCCTCTTGTCCATCTCTCGATTTATTACTCCATCTGGGATGTTACTTGTATTCTGGATTAGTGGTGCTGGAAGAGCACAGCAGTTCAGGCAGCATCCAAAGTGCAGCGAAATCGAATGAAGGGCTTTTGCCTGAAATGTCGATTTCGCTGCACTTTGGATGCTGCTTGAACTGCTGTGCTCTTCCAGCACCACTAATCCAGAATCTGGTTCCAGCATCTGCAGTCATTGTTTTTACCATGTTACTTGTATTGTCTAGTTTTGGCTGTTTTTGGATTTTTTAAAAAAATGTATTTCATCTAATCTTTTGATCTGTCACCTGTTGTTTCCAGCAACACATTTTTCAGCTCTGATCTCCAGCATCTGCAGTCCTCACTTTCTCCTAGCTGACAAGTGTCCAGCCATGTTCTGACAGACTTCATCCTTGGTTTTAAGAGACGCAGCTATTGAGATACATTGGTTTTTATTTTCCAAGCCTCCACTGATTCAGGAACAGACCCATCTAATTGGAAGGTAGTAAGTGTAACATTTTTATTTTAAAAGGGGGGGAGACAAAAAGCAGGAATCTATATGAAAGTTAGTTTAACATCCACCATACAGAAAACATGAGAAATTATTACTAATGACATAACATAACGCTTAGGTAAGTTCGATGTAATCAGGCAGAGTCAATATGACTTTGTGCAAGGGAAATTCTTTTTGACCAAAATATTAGTGTTCTTTGGGAAGTAACATATATTACGGTTAAAGAGGAACCAGTAGATGCACTCTCCTGAGATTTTCAGAAGGCACTGATAAGATATCACATCGAAGATTATTGCAGAAAATAAAAGCTCATACTGAAGGGGTATAATATTGGCATGGAGGGATGATTAGCTTGGTAAGAGGAAGCAGACAGTAGGCATATATGGGTCTTTTCAGTTGGGTATGATATAACAACTAATGTGCCACATGGATCAGTGCTGGGACCTCAACTATTTATAATTTATGTATCAATTTAGAAGAGACAAAAACCATGGATGCCACATTTTCTGATGACATAAAGATAGGTAGGAAAGCAGGTTGTCGAGATGTCGTAAAGAGATAACAACAATGGAGTGGGCAAAGATAATGTGGTAAAATGTGAAACTTCCATTTTGACAGGAATTTTCCTTTTAATCTCCATGTAAGTTACTGCAGAGTTCTGAGGGGCAGAGGGAATTGGATGTCCTCGTGCATGAATCTCAAAAGTTTGGCATGCAGGTACAGCAAATATTAAGAAAGCTATGATTTACCATGAGGATTGTTGAATACAAAAGTATGCTTCAGTTATGCAGGGCATTGGTGAAACCACATCTGTGGAGTACAGTATATAGTATTGGTCACCTTATTTAAGAAGGGATGTAAATGCATTGGTGGCAGTTCACATGGAATGGGGGTGTTGTCTTATGGGGAAAGGTTGTACAGACTAGACCTGTATCTGCTAGAATTTGTAAGAGTAAGGGATGACTTGATTAAAACATATAAGACTCTGAGGAGATAGAGAGGATGTTTCTTCTTCTGGGAGAACCTAGAACCAATATCATTATTTCAAAATCAGGGGTCGTCCATTTAAAAAATGCCAATTTTGTTTTCTCTCAAAGGGTCATGAGTCTTTGAAATTCTCTTCTTCAAAATGTGGTGGAAGCAGAGTCATAATCATAGAGATGTACTGCACAGAAACAGACTCTTCGGTCCATGCCAACCAGATATCCTAAATATATTTAGTTCCATTTGCCAGCAATTTGGCCCGTATTCACTAATTCCTTCCCACTCATATTCCCATCCACTTCCTTGAAAGTTTTTAAAGCAGTCGTGGATGGATTCTTGTTAGGCAAGGGGTTGAGATGTTGTCAAGGTATCGGGGAATGTGACTTTGAGGTTACAAACAGATCATAACTTTGTTTAATAGTGGGGCAGGCTCGAGGGGCTGAATGGCCTACTCGTAATTTGTATGTCTGTATGTACTTCTTCACACACAGGGTGGGAGAATTTTGAACTTTATCCTACAAAAAGCAGTTAACTTAGCTTCCTTAGTGAATTTACATCTGAGGTTGAGAGGTTTTCGCTTGAGAAGGGTATAAAACAGCAGGGAGCCAAAGTGTGTGAATGTAGTTAAAATACAGATCAACTGTGATCTCTCAGAATGGCGGAACAGGTTTGAAGGGCTTAATTGGTTTCATGTTCCACTGTTGCTATGTTCTATAATGCCATGTATGAGCTAGGAGGTGTAATACTCACAGGTCTGGGCAAACTATACTGGCACAGGTCCTGGCCACACGCAGGAACCCACTGGAGTCCAGCCCTCGATCTGCTCATGGTTCCAGGGGCGCTGGTGACCAGCTCGGTGTAGGGTAATGGCTGACCCGTGGTGTAGTGCAGCTGGTGACGGCCGTGAGCGACCCGTCCTGCAGAGGCCAGGCTAAACGCTTCCTCCAGGAGCTGGTGCATGTGCTGCCTGACCTCGTCGATGGACGGCTGGGAGCTGAGGGTGGAGGATTCCGAGTGACCTTTGGCCTGTCTTGCTCGGGTGGCAGTCTGAGACTCCGCAATTCGGTCAACGTTTGTTTCTTCTGTCAACTCTGGCTCAGTCTTTAAAAACAAAAAAAAGCAACTCGATAGGCAGGTAGGGAAAGCATGACTCAGTTAAAGAAAGACTGGTATTGTTACAGTGCCTTTCCTGACCGCAGAGATGTCAGGGTGAGTTCCAGCCAATGAACCACATTATTGGAGTTACGTTGTGGAAATGGAGTCACCAATGTACACACTATGAGACCCTCAAACAGCAATGGCAAGATCATCTAATTTTGTGACATTGGTTGAAGTTTAAGTATTGGCCGAGACACAGGGGAGACTTTATCTGCTCTCCTTTGAAATAGTGGCATTGGATCTTTTACGCCCATCTGCGAGAGAAGACTGGATCTTGTTTGAACATCTTTGTCAAACACCAACTCCAACAGTGTAGTATTTCTCAGTACTGCACTGGAACCTCCACCTTTACATTTATGCTCAAATCCTGAGAACAGGACTTGAATCCGGAATCCCAGACAAGCATTTGACCAACTGAGCCACAAGTGATAGAGTAAATACTGAATGTGAAGAACACTGCAGCCAATTTGGGCAAAGAGAAGAAGCAAAGTAATGCTGCAGAAATAATCTATTTTAGTAATGCTGATTGAGGCATAAATATGTCAAAGGAGAAGCAAAAGAAAATATAATTTGCAACACTGAGGAATGAAATGAGACATTAAAATGATATGTAATTCCCGTTTCAGACACCATTGGAAGTATTAATGGGAACTCTCAATATGTCTCAGCTGACAGAGTGCCTGAAAACAGTGATTTAATTGACTGTTCATTTCCTTGCATTTTACTTACTGCATCTTGCACAGTACAAAGCAGTGTGATGATAGAGAGAGAGATTGGGGGACAGGCGCTGAGCAGTCTGTGAGAAGCTAAACTACTTATGAAGCCTTGGGTGTTTTTTTTCAAAATGTTGGGACAATAGAAGCAGCCTGAAAGGGTGTGGTCAAGCACCCACTCACAGAACCAGGAATTTTAGGATTAGCTTTCAACAGTTGTTGTTGGGCTATTGAAGAAGTGGAAGCTATTTCCCCCCCCTCTTGATTACAGCCAAAAGCTGGGGATTCTCTTCCTGGGCTATTGGATTGCATGTGAGACAAAGCTGTTTGCTGAATGTGCCTTTTGGCACAGGTGTATTTATGGGATGTTACTATATTGAAACTGATACTGTTTAGTAGTAAAATAACCTATTATTCCATTTTCCAAAAGCATTAAGTTATTCCAAGTTCCTCTTTCATTTCTTGCATTTCATAGCATTTGAATAAATTGTGATCTGCTTAAGATCAAGCAGTATGACCAATCGAATTGCACCTGGAACACAGCACATCAATTTCCTTTAAATTTAAAAAAAAACGTAAGGGTATAGACTACTTTTGTCGTACAATTTAAGGGGGTTTGCTCTGGTCCATAAAAATAGTTTTCACATTTGTGAAAATAGCAAATGTTGATTAGCTTTCAAAGCATTTCACTACATGTGAGACGTTTGGTAATAATCAAGGCGATTTAAAATACTGTATACACCTATAAGAAATAGGACTGTTTTTCAAAGAGACTTGCTTTCACATTTTTTTTACTGATAATAACTGATTTCATGTCAAGCCAATTGAAAATCTATGCAGCCTCTGCCTCAACTGAATCATTCTGGATAATATTTTTTTAAGTGGTCACAGGGCTAGTTAAGATTTCATACTTCATGAAGCACCAGCTTGCTGTGAGTTTTATATAAACTCAACATGTAGTAGCTCTACATTGGAATGGTGTTAGCTGGCATAGCTTCATGGTCACTTTTACCAAGCCAGCTTTGCATCTCCAGATTGCTTAAAGTTAACTGCCAATATCTGGAACTGCCAGATGGAATATAATCTCATTTTCTCTGTGTTATTAGTCCATCAGCGAACCTACTACACTTTGAGAACTAAATCAAATACACAAAAACGTCTCATGCCAATATTTTGACTTTAGAAAAGCAGAACAACTTACAAGTTTTCTTATTGCTGGATGTGGCAACTCACATAAACATTTCTAGCAACTTTAACATATTAAAAGGAAAGTTATCAAACATTATCTACCATTCAGCCATATCACAAAATATTAAGTCTAAACTTGAAGCAAGTGTCAGGTTTAAAGGAGCTGAAAGAAAAAGGGAGGTTTTAAAGGGAAACTCCAGAACTGCTAATGGCACAGCACTCAAAACTGGAGAGACCAGAATTGGAGGAACACAGATATCTCAGAGAATTGTACGGTTGGAGGAGAATATAGAGTTAGGGACTTGAAAATAATAACAAGAACTTCAAAATCTAAGAAGTTACTTCAACAAGATCCAATATGGGTCAGCAAGAACTGAGTGAAGTGTAAACAAAATTTAAGTGAGTTAAGATACAAGCAGGAAGGTATTGAGTGGATTAATAATTACAGAAAAATCAAAAAGAATGCTGGAGAAACTTTACAGATCTTTCACCCTCTGTGGAGACAGAAACCTGAGAAAAAGTGATACCAGACTTGAAATATTAATCATGGTTCTCTCTCCACGAACGATACCAGACCTGTTGAGTTCTCTGTGATTGATTTCGATTTCTAGGAGCCAAAGTATTTTGCTTTTTGTGTTTAGGGCAGTTTAGAGATGGGAGGGCAGTCAGAGTGCTTTGACTAGGAACATGTAGAGGCAACAAAGATATGCATAAGATTTCAGCAGCAGATGAGCTGCGGCTGGACACAGATAATACCGAGAAGAGTGGCCTTGGTGATGGAACAGTCATGTGATTCAAAGCTGAAGTGGTTAGCACTGCTGCCTCACAGTGGCAAAGATCTGGGTTCAATTCCAAATGTGGGTGACTGTGTGGAGTTTATATATTCTCCCCGTATCTGCACAGGTTTCCTCCCACAATCCAAAGGTGTGCGGGTTAGGTGAATTAGTCATGCTAAATTGCCCACAAGGTTCAAGGATGTGTAGGCTAGGTGCATTAGTCAAGGGTAAATACAGGGTAGAGGAATGGGCTGGGTGGGTTACTTTTTGGAGGGTCGGTGTGGACTTGTTGGGCTGAAGGCCTGTTTCCACACTGTAGGGATTCTAGTCTTACAAGGAATCGCATGTGTTCTGAGGCACGCATCTACACTAAAAGGCACTGATTAGTTTTTGAATTGGCTCAACAATATTTCTCATCATGGCAAGATTTCCAACAAAGTTATGTGGGACATGGGTGAGTCATAATCTAAGATATTTGCTATTCAATCATTTATTGTGATGGTAAACACACAAATAAATACTGTGCAGATTGCAGCAGTGTTTTCAACACTTTTCAAGTTTTTAAACACGATATTATTGACTATTGTTAAGAATAGTTTCTATGTTCAACACACTAGTAAAGCATCTTTCTGTCCATTATTTGAAAGGAGGCATCATTGAATTATCATAAACAATATTTATAAGTTTAACAAGTTCTTGTGGACCTTAATACTAGCAGACACCAGTTCAGCTGAATGGCCTGTTTCTGTGCTGTAAATTCCACATAGCTACGAGTACTACAGTACAGAAACAGACCTGTCGGTTCAACTGTTCCACGCCGACCAGATATCCCAATCTGACCTAGTCCCATTTGTCAGCATTTGGCCCACATCCATCTAAACCCATCCTACTAATGTACCCATCCAGATGCCTTTTATATGTTGTAATCATACCAGCCTCCACCACTTCCTCTGGCAGCTCATTCCATACACGCACCATCCTCTGCGTGAAAAAGTTACCCTCAAAGCCTTCCACTAAAATAGCAGTTAGAGAGTGAAGCATAACAACTTGGTGACGCCTAGAAATTAATAACTTAAGACCGTCCTCTGCTTTTGAACTTGTCAAAGGCAGCCTAAATTTCTTGTACCGAATTAGAAATTCGTAACAATTCCTGCCAATGAAGGACAAAATTTAAGAACTAGTTGAATTTGAATTGCTCAGATAGTTATGTCTGACAGATTCTGGTTGATGATTTGCAATCTATTAAACTTTTATTGATTGATGTCAGTCCATCAATTTCTTCATAGATGTTTGACTATTCCACCACAGAGAGTAGATGCCTCTTAATTATAGCAATAGCAACAAACTAACGTCCATGATGAGTGCACAAATAAACAACAACCAACTTACACTGGTCTGGGCTGTGCTGCAAATCCCCCCCAAACATCAATCTAAATTAGTAAAGCACTTTAATGGAGGAAATTGTTCCAAAGCATTTGGCAGGAGAGTTTATCATATTAAATTTGATACTGAGCCAAAGAATGATGGGGTAACGAAAAGCTGGATCAAAAAGGAAAGTGAGGTTGAGATGAAATGAAGTTTAGAAAGCGAATTAGAGAAGTTGTGATGTAGGCAGAAGACAGAGCCACTAAATCATAGAACCTGTACAGTGTAGGAGAAGGTTATGTGGCCTAACACACCCTCAGAAGAGCATCCCACCCAGATCCAGCACCCTACCCTGTCCAGAGTTAAGGCATGGCTAAATATTTCATGAGTAAAATTAGGAACCACTTCCCCACGCAAAAGATGATGGAATTGTGGGATTCCTATCTCCAAATAGCATTTTGATGCTGGGTCGATCATAAATTTTTAAGCAAGATTGATAGACTTTGTCAAAGAAAATTACATGACATGGTTCACAGGGTATGGAGTTAGGCTGAAGAGCTAAATAGCCTCTTCCTGAAGCTACATGGAATACCTGATTCTGTCTTATGGTTCACTCCTTTTTATTGGATTGTTACCATCTCTAATAACTTTTCTATGGGATTTTGATTGGCTGATAATTCATGCTGTCAAATTTTGGCTCTTTTTCTTTCATGAGAATCTATCTAGTCTTTCTAATGGGTTACAATGAATGCTGCATATTAATGCAGGCTTTTATTGCTGTTGTGTGCTTTTTGTCTCAATAAAACTCAAGTATTGGCTTTTTGTAATACTTCATACATGTATAAGTTTGAACCAAAATTAAATGATCTTAACAGCATAAAAGCTTTGATTATCAGATTATTAAAATTTGAAACAAATACAGTCTATAATTAAATTATAAATGGTAATTAGTTTAAATCTGTAATTTAAATTGTAATTTGTTCTACGCATCCATTCACAGTGGATGTTAGATGCTTTTTTCCAGTACTGGCAAAACAAAGGAATCCATTTTAATTGCATTTCGGACAGTATCAAACCATTGCTTAGACCAATGACCATGTGCTTGTCCTCAGAGACATTTACATTCTTTTTGACAAAGAGTTCTTTAAATTGTTTCTCCAGAAGCCAACAAGTCAAAATTGGCATAATGTTTGGTTAGTCAAGTGATGTCCAGAATGCATTGCTCCACAATATGCCATTGACAGCTGAAAGTGATGCTTTCATATGCGTTGGCTCAGTGTCCAGCATTCAGGTCTCTTTGTCAAAAAGTTGCTGTTTCAAATTCCACTCACCCATCTAATTTGAAACTTCCCGTGTACCACCATATGGCAGGAACTGTTTGTGGATGAAACTTTCAAGTGAATAACCTGTCCATCCACTGCGATGGATGTAAAAACAAACCCATGTTATTTTTTGGAAGAAGTAGAGAAGATTATATTAGATTACTTACAGTATGGAAACAGGCCCTTTGGCCCAACAAGTCCATACCGACCCGCCGCAGTGCACTCACCCAGACCGATTCCCCTACATTTACCCCTGCACCTAACACTCCGGGCAATTTAGCGTGGCCAATTCACCTAACCTGCACATTTTTGGACTGTGGGAGGAAACCAGAGCACCCAGAGGAAACCCACGCAGACACAGGGAGAAAGTGCAAACTCCACACAGTCAGTCGCCTGAGGCGGGAACTGAACCCGGGTCTCTGGCACTGTGAGGCAGCAATGCTAACCACTGTGCCATCGTGCGGCCCATAAAGATCTGACCAATATTCATCAATCAAATATCATCATTAAAATCAGAAGATCTGATCATCTCAGTCCTATTTGTGGGATCTTGTTTTGCACAAAGTGGCTGCCGTTTCACTGTGTTACAACTGTAACGACACTACAAATGTACTTCACAGGTTATGAAGCACTTTAGGAATGTCCTGAAGTTGTGAAAGGTGCTCTACAAATGTACACTTTTTGTTAATTATTCTTATTTCTGATTTGTGTACTCACTCAATGACAGTTTCTTTCTGCAAGTTGCACCCTTTGTCTTCTGATCCCGATGAACATCTACAGCTGGGATGAGCAAATCCTCTGGTTTACAATGCATATATTGCTTTGGTAACTGGATTAAATATGACATGGTGCAGCTTTGCTCTGATAGGCAGAAAGGTTATTGACAGACCAGCAACTTGAATATTACACCCACATCAGATAGAAATTGGAATCTTAGGATAGTACAGTGCAAAAGCAGGCAATTCAGTCCATGAAGTCTGTGCTGTCTGTTTCAAAGAGTAATCTATTTAGTCCCAATTACCAATGCTACTTTTTCATATCCTTTTAAAAATGCATTCATTTTTACATTCATGAAGGATTTCAATGCAGTACTCTGACAGGGCTGCATTTTGTGCAGTCTTCTATTGTTTTGGTGAGATATCAAGTCAGGTCTTCCCCATTATTTATATGTAAAAGAGTCAAGGGGCAGTGCCTGAAGATAGGCAGGAGAGTTTACAGGTCTTTCTATAACCAACAAAACCCTTCAATTCACACCCATCAAAATAAACAAGGTCATTCCTGCACCTTGTTTTTCTGTACTACCTGCTGCATACAAATTCAACATCATATTTGCTGGGAGTGATTGCACTTTGGAAGTAATTAATCATTTGAGAATCATGGTGAAATACAATAATGTGCTCAAGACTTTTCCTTTCCTTAACTGAACAGGGTAACAGTCTTCAGTCGAAATGTTTTGCAAAATGCTCACCAGCCTTGCCACAGCAGTTACAACAATTCCCTGGTCAACAGAGTTGAGGTATAGTACACACCCCCTGAATCTTTTCGTGCTAACATGCTGGCACAAGCTTTACCCATCAGGTAAGAGAAATGTATTTCATGTGTGATGTGTGAACCAACAGCTCATGCTGCTCCTCAGAGGGCATTATGGAAATTTCAAACATGTTATGCAAATTAGAGGCAGATGTAGAAAGACTTTTTATTAAAAACAATCATGTAGCCATCCATCACAACGTTATGACACTTTATCGATTTTGTTCAAATAAATCAATTTTGTAAGCAAGATTTGCTCATGTAACAATGCTCCTGTACACTTTCAGCAATGGATCACCCTCATCTACCTGATTGCCTTAGTCTGATGTGTTTTGCTCCGATTAAATGTATGGTGATGGCAATTCCAAACTATAGCCTGGATTTAATGCAGCCTACAGTAACAGAACTGTGGCTACCAGGCCTACTTAACTCACTTTGTCCCAGGAGAGGTCCTGGAGGGGCAGAACATCCCTGATCGATAGTTGTTGAGTAGATAGGTGAATGGATAGGACTCACCATGGCAACAATAATAAATTAGCTTTCTTGAGCCCTTGGAAAGTCACACAGTAACCCCCTTTCAGCAGTGGGGGAGGGTGTCACTTGTAACTATGTCCTCTGCGGCTGGTGGATAGACCTGACATTGGGAAGGGGAGGTGCTGTTAAAAGTCACTTGTTCGTTCTTCTGGAATTGCCTCAAACCTGCTGTACCAATCCCCTACCACCAACTTTGTCACCTGGATCCGAACTTCACTCACCTTTGAACATGACATTTCTCATCTTCCAATCAATAAATTAAAACCATCAGTCCTGATTCCTCTGGAGCTGATGATAATGAGTCAGTGCTCACCTCTGATTGTTTGTTAGCTCTGAATAGGTGGGACATCAGCCACCGGGCATTACAATAGCAGGGGGGGCTTGACAATGACAACTCTGATCAACACTAGATTCCCTTAGGCATCCCCAATGGAAGTGAGGGCCTTCCCCACCAGTTCTGTGACCTGTGACAAAAGCCCTATTGATTGCACAAGGTCCAGCTCTATATCCAGCAAGATCTCCCCAAGAACTCCAAAGGCTGGGTTCCCCCTTGTTCTGTGCTGCGAAGTGCCAGGGCAGTGTTCCGAGTGCACCAATTAACGTATGCCGACCTTTGAGTTAAAAGGTCGTGGGTTCAAAAGAACATCTGCTTCTGCACAAAAGAAATGGGAGTAGTATAACTAAAGGAACCCTTGTATATGCTCCCTCATTCAGTAAGAGCTTGACTTTTACCTTCAATTGACTTTTAACTCAACTCATGCCCAACTTCCATATTCCTTTATTGGGTTTGAGTTCAAGTCCAAGTCAGAGTCAGAGATTTCAATGACAGATAGTTCCAATGCTGAGACAGCATTGAGGTGTCAGTTTTCAGATGGAACCTTAAACTGCTTGCCCTCTCCGTTGAGGGTAAAACATCTTTCTGTGGTATCTGAAGATGGCTGGGGGACTAGGTCAATATATGTCCCTCAATCTACACTGATGAAAACAGATTGCCTGTTCAAATTCTGCACATTGGAGCTTCCTGCGTGCAAGTTAGCAGTGTTTCTCTGATGTATTACATGCTTCCAGAGTACTTCATTAACTGTAATTTATTTGGAAAGCCTTGAGATTTTGAAAAAGATTCTACAAAACAATTATCTATTTCCTGTTGCAAGCTATCTGTCAACGTGGGATCATTTGTGTTCATGGGGTGTGAGCATCACCAGCACAACCAACATATACAGCCCATCCTTTAGTGACCTTGAGAAAGTGATAGTGATCTACTCTCCTTATTGTTGCAGGCATGGCCTGTAAGGACACTTACAATGTGCTTAGTGTGGGAACTTTATTTTAAGTCATTCATGGTATCAGGACATCACTGACAAGACCAGTATTTCTTGCCCATTACTTATTCACCTTGAGAAGGCAGAGGTGAGCTGCTTTCTTGAACCATTGGATTCCATGGAGAGCAGATACACCACAGTACTGTTAGGAAGGACTTCCAGGATTTTGTTCCAAAGCAAACCAAAGCTTTGTGGCACCAAGTCAGGATGGTGTGCAACTTAGAGCAGTATGTGCAGGTTGTAAAGACTAAGTGTTTGAAAAATACTTTTAAAAATGCTTCAGAAAGTTATTGCAATGTACCCTGTAGATGGTACACATTACCGCCATCCTTGTGTGCCAATGATGAATGATATGAATGTTCAAGATGGTGGGTTGTTTTGCTTTGTATGGTGCTGTACTTCTTGAGGATTATTGGAGCTGCATTGATCCAACCAAATTAAGAGTATTCCATCACACTCTAAACTTGCTTTATAGGCTTTGGAAGGTCAGCAGATGAATGATTTGCTGCACAATTCCCAGCCTCTGACGTGCTCTTATAACCATTGTCTTTATACAGTAAGTCCAGTGATGTTTATGGTTAATGCTAACACCCATAGGGTGTTGGTGGTGAGGGAGTTTCAGGTCTTGCTACATGTAGACATAAACTGTTTCATTACCTGAAGAATAGTGAATGGTATGGAACATTGCAATTATCAGTGAGCATTCCCATTTTTTTGCATTTTGTCAGTGCTGTATAGGCCTCAGAGGTCAGTACATTAATTACTTGCTGGCTCTTTATTTCTTTTCTCACTAACAGCCACTAGCAGGTAAGTCCTTCAGGATTCAGTGCAGTGGTACTACTGTGATGGATACTGAACACTGCACTCAGAGTAGATTCTGTGCCCGTGCTACTCTTAAGTGTTTCTTCCAAGTGATGGTTCAAATAGAAGAACACAAATTCAACAGCTAAGGAAATGCCATATCCTTAGTCTCGTGGGTCTATTCTGCCATTCTAGACCATTGATGATCATCCATCACAGTGCCCTAACTTCATGTTACTCCCTAGCCCTTGAAGTTGTTATAAATTTATCAATCTCGGTCCTGAACTTACTTAATGACCAAGCTTTGACAGTGTCCATGGTAGAAAATTCCAAAGGTTCACCGCACCCTCTGTGTGAAGCAGATCCTTTATGATCAGTATTATCTCATTTCCTATTCCTTTTTGCCCATCCTTTCCAAATATTCTTTAATATTCAGCTTCCAGTGTTGAGCCAAGTCTGCATAACGGCAATTAAATCACACCCTTTTACTTTCACTGGAGCCATCAATTAATCTAAAAGGCTATCCGAATGCATGCAGCATTTGCAGAGTGCTTTTAATTCTGCCTTTTTACCATTATTCTGTAATTTTACCATGGTTGATTTAAGGATTTTTTTTTCTTGTTGATTTCCCCTTCCATTCACAGCCAGCTTTGTTCTTATTCTATTTGAATACCCTCTTAGGTTCCCAACCAATGACAGGCGACCTTAGAATCTGCCCAACAGCATTAGGAAATCTCCCCATAAGGACATTAAATCTCAGTCCTGCTAAAGTGTAAAATCCTCTGCATCAAGACCCATCTGCCACAGAGCTAGACCCAATGGCCCATAAATGTAAAGCCCTCCTGCCTGCACCATTCTCCCAGCTACAAGTTCATTCACTCAATCACTCTATTTCTATATTCATTAGCACATGGTAATTGGAGCAATCCTGAGGTTACAGTCTTAGAAATCTTGCTTCTCCATCTCTTGCCCAGTTTCCTAAATTCTATTTTCAGACCTCATCCATATTTCTCCCTATATATGGTTTAATAAGCAGGAATCTTTCAAGTTCTGAATACTGGCTGTCTCAATCTTGGCAGATGGACCTAGATGTTTGTGAGGGAGAATTTATATCACAATCTTCACAGAACGTAACTTTTGTTGACATCTTATAGTCCACCCAATTTTATTCTTATTTGATTTTCCTGTTTCTTATAACTGAGTGGCTTTCTGGGCTATTTCTGATGGTTCCTCATGAAGGGCTTATGTCCAAAATGTCAGCTCTCCAGCTCCTCAGATGCTACCTGACCTACTGTGCTTTTCCAGCACCACACTCTTGACTATTTCTGATGGGAGTTAAGGACCAAGCACAGGCAAGACTAAGCTAGTAAGGATGGCAGATTTCCATCACAACAGGATGATGTGTTTTTATGGATTTCCAATGGTTTCTTGATCACCGTAACTGAGCTTATCCTTTTTTATTACAACTGTATTTAGTCAGTTAAATCAAAATTCTCCAACAGCTCACATGAGATTCAAACTCATTTCTGCCGAGCATTAGTCCAAGCCTTTGGTTTACTAGCCCATCAACACAACCATTATGTTACCACTCCCATGATACTTATTAGCTAAGTTATTAATTCAATGTTCCAAAAGCGTGTCAGTTATGATCACCCACAATGTGACTATGTGGCAGAGGAATTTCTATTTCCCCATTCAATAGAGTCACCTGACTCCTTATATTGACAAAATATTTTTTTGAAAATAGAGCATGTGTTTACAGTTCCAGGAGGGCCACCAACCACCTGTGCAAACACAGATGGAGATGAAGACACTATATTATCAAGGCAGAGCCTTCTGTGCACCCCACTGTTGGCCAACCTGCAGGTAACTGCTTCCACCCAACTCACTGCTGTCCCCAGCAACATTTCCTGTTATAGCTTTCCTAGACATTCTGTCTATTTTCGAGTGACAGTATTCTTGAGTGTGCCATTTACTGCACAACCTACTGGAAGTAATGGCAACTTGTTGAATATGTGTTGACTATATTTCTGTGGAGCAGAAGCAACCTTTTCCCATTCAATTACATCAAGACTAATCCATAGTCCAATTCTATTTAGCTGTATTTTTACCCCTCCCCTCAATAACGTTATCTAATAAAACCTGCAAGATAAAATCAATTTGATTCAATTTGATTAGTCAAGGGTATTAAGGTTTTTGAAATCCATGCAGGAAATCAGTGTTAAGATACAAATTAGTTAATAGAAGAGTAGGCTGGAGGGATTGAATGATCTCCTCCAATTACCGTGTTTCGAAGTTCCACTATATATAATGGCTTATGTCCAACTGTGCTTGCAAGATGGACATGAAAAGAAACATTTGCACACAAGGAACAATAGTAGCTCAAACAGAACATGAGGGAAAAACAACAAAAACTAATAGCATCCTTTGTTCTTTTTGTCCCCCATACAATGACATTAATAATCTAGAGTCCAGCTCAATTATATCCATCAATATTTATACTTTAACAAATAAAATGTGCCAAACTCATTGTAAAAGCATGGGAAAACTAAAAAGAAGCTGTCCAAAACAAACACCAATCCTACTCACATCATATCCACTGTTGCGAATGCCCCGCCGTGATCGCTCCCTCCTGACCAGTAGATCCATCTCCGTTCCTCCTGGACCTGGGCTATTCAAAGACTGCCTGCTCCTATAAACAGCATTCTTCGTCTGGGATTGCCTACATGGAATCCAAACATGTTTTAAAACAGAATGATTTGAATTGTAGCCAACACTACACAGATGATTACTGGCATCTGCGATGGATGTAATCACTCGCAATTTGCTTCTGCATTGAGGACATCAAGTGAAATATAGAAAAAATTATTTCTTCCAATGAATAAATTATTTGAGGAAAATTTCACAGAAGGAGAACTATCTGCAAAGGAAGTGTTAGTGATAGAATTGATGTTATAGTCTTGAAGCTGTTGTGTCCTTTCCTTTTATTTATTCGATCATGGGATGTGGGCATTACTGGTTAGACCAACATTTACTGTCCATCCCTAATTACCATTAAGGTATGGTGGTGGTGGTGAGAGGCTTTCATGAACTGCTGCAGCCTATGTGGTGCAGGCACATCTCCAAGGCTGTTAGGAACAAAAGTTCAGGATTTTGACTCATCAACAGTGAAGGAACAATGATATAGTTCCAAGTCAGGATGGTGTGCGACTTTGAAGGGAGGTACTTTGGGGTTCCCATTTCCTTGCGCTATGTTCTCCTTTGACGGTAACATTCTTCTTGGATACCAGAATAACTAAATCTATTTTAAACCCTTACTTGAGCAACACAAAGATTAAGGATAATCTAATTGAGAAGTTTTAGATGATTAAGGATTTGATATGGAAGATGTAGAGAAAATCGACAGAGTTTTCTCTTTAGGCTTTAACACTGTTCAACTGGTAGAAATAGGCGTCCACATCATAAAAAGAAACATGGTTACTCACTGCAGTTTTCTCTCAGACACTTAATGACCAAAGGATGGGCTTGCCATCCAAACAAGAGCTCATGAAGCTCATAAGGGCCAAACAAAGGCCTGCCTGGTTGAAAGGAGTAGGAGATTGTTATGGAAGGTCAGTCAGAGTGAGGGTCTTGAACATGGAGACAACCTGCAACTTTTTTCAAGAATAAAGCATGTAGAATCAGATGGCAGGAAGCTGAATGGATAGCATACGGACTCCAACAAAAAAATCAGCAATCAAAACAGATACTCAGACAGGCAAAAGATAGAAAATTGTGTTCTACAGAAATTGGTTTGGGGGCTACTATTGTCCACAATTTATATTCATTAATTGGTTTTGAAAACTGGGAGTACAATTTCTAAAAGTGCACAAAGAATCCGAGTGTGACGCACTTAGTTCAAAAGGAAGACTCTGACAACATTTAATAACATGTTACTAATCTTACAATTTGGCTCTTGGCAGATTCATTTCAAAATGAATAGAATCCTATTTTGGTCAAAGAAATAAGATGGCCATAGGATGCTTGCAACGTGATTCTAACTTCCTGAAAACTCAGGCAGAATATGCAGAATTAAAATCAAACCCACCGGCCCAGTTGGTGAAGCTCTCTAATGTGACAAAAATGGCAGATGGGATCAGAAATCCAAAGTCCCACCTCCAAACAAGCCATCTCCTACTTTTTCAGAGGTCAAACTGAAGAACATTAGTTCGGCCACTGTTGGAATACTGCATGTAATTCTGGTCTCCTTCCTATTGGAAAGACGTTGTGAAACTCGAAAGGGTTTAGAAAAGTTTTACGAGGATATTGCCAGGGTTGGAGGATTTGAGCTATAGGGAGAGGCTGAACAGGCTGGAGCTGTTTTCCCTGGAGCGTTGAAGGCTGAGGGGTGACCTTATAGAGGTTTACAAAATTATGAGGGGCATGGATAGGATAAATAGACAAAGTCTTTTCCCTGGTACGGGGGGGGGGTTCCAGAACTAGAGGGCATAGGTTTAGGGTGAGAGGGGAAAGATATAAAAGAGACCTAAGGGGCAACCTTTTCATGCAGAGGGTGGTATGTGTATGGAATGAGCTGCCAGAGGATGTGGTGGAGGCTGATACAATTGCATCATTTAAGAGGCATTTGGATGGGTATATGAATAAGAAGGGTTTGGAGGGATATGGGCAGGTGCTGGCAGGTGGGATTAGGTTGCGTTGGTCAGCATGGACAGGTTGGACCGAAGGGTCTGTTTCCATGCTGTACATCTCTATGACTCTATGACAGCCAAGATTCTTGCATGCATGGTTTTGATTAGACAGCTAACCATTTACATCACTTGCTGCCTCCATTTATCTCCGATATAGAATTGCATTTCGTGCATTACCCCAGAGTGTGTACAGATTTAGTGCATTACCCTAGAATGTGTGCAGGTTATACCTACTCAGAGCAGGCCTGAGCATTGTGGATTTGTATGGAATGGTAAGGTATCTGGATTTCGAACATTAATGTCAAACTCAGAGGTGAGAATCTACCCACTAAGTCATGATCTAGACTAGTCATAATCTAATTTAATGGTGTGAAGGACTGAGCAGCCTGTCCCTATTTTTGGGGTTTCTTCAGGAGTCAAAGTCAAATGGTTCACATGCCCACCCTTTCAGTTGCTCAGTTTTAATGCGGGTGCCTTTTGGTCAGAGATCAGGATACATTCAGCAACACACAATGGATGGCAGCAGCTCCATTCAAAAAGAAGCATCATTGGAAATGGGCTTGCAACACGACCACAACAAATCCCTGACCTGCCCTTCTCCCTGCATAGTCAGGATGACAAACAGTAAAATCATAGAAATAAAATCATAGCAGTACAGAAGGTCATTCAGACCACTGAGGCCATGCCAACTTTCACAAAGGGCAATACAATTAATCTCACTACGCACTCTTTGCCCAACACAATGCATTTATCTTTTCCTTAAAGGATTTATCTAATTCCAGTTTGAAATCAAATTTGAATCTTGATCTATCACTCTATCAGGCAGTGCATTTCAAATTCTAAGCACTCATTGCATAAAAATTAGCCAAAGAGTCAATCATTTTAAATCTCTCTCTTCTGGTTATCAAGCTGTTAGTCATTAAAAATAAATTTTACATTTCTCTGGCATCCTTCACAATCTCAGAAATTTCTCCAAGTGCCATTCAATCAATTAACAACTTTTGAAACTGGATGCCTGTGGTCACGTAGAGAATACAGTCAATCTGCACACAGCAGGTTCCCACAAACAACAGTGAGAATATGATCAGACCATCTGCTTTCTCAGTGTTGACTGGGGGATAAACATTGGTCAAGATGGCAGGTTGCTCTTCTTCAAAGTACTGCTTTGGAGCTTATCACAGCCACCAGAGTGAATGGGGCCATGGGTGACCTACTCATCCAAAAGTCAGCAATTCTGACAGAGCAGGGCTGGAGAATTGGATTGTTTCATAGGATGTGGATTTTGGAAAGCCAACATTTGTTAATTGGAAAGCCGGTTATCCTGGAGAGGTGGTAGTGAGCCACTGCAATTCACCGGGTAGGTACAGCACAGGACGCTAGGGATTGTAGTTCCAGGATTTTGATGAGAACACAGTGCAGGAACAATGGTATAGTTCCAAGTCAGAATATTGAGTGGCTGGATGGGAACACACCTGATACCCTTGTTCCTGAGGACATACAGGCAGCAGATTTGGAAGATGTCGTTGAAGGAATCTTGATGAATTGCTGCAGTGCATCTTGTAGAATGTACGCACTTTAATGTTGGAGCTGTACTCATCCAGGCAAGTGGAGAATATTTAATCACACTCCTGGCCTATGCCTTGTAAATAGTGGACAGGTTTTGGGAAGGAAAAAGGTGAGTTCTTTGCCCCAGAATTCCCAGCCTCTGTTGTGTTCTTGCAGCCATGATATCTATACAGCTAGTCCAGGTCAATTTCTGGTCAATGGTAACCACCTCCCTGCCTCCCACCTCCAAGTCAGAGCAGATGATTTTGTGGTGAATATCTAGAATGGAACCGTGAACCAAATATGTTTTGGGTTAGAAAACTATAAAGCCGCTGACATTTTATAGAATCACAGAATCCCACAGTGCAGATATAAGCCATTCAGCCTACTGAGATCACACCAACCCTCCAAAGTACAATCTACTCAGATCCATACCCCATCCTATTCCCATAACCATACATTTCCCATGATTCATCCACCTAGTCTGCACATCCTTGGAAACTATGTGGCAATTTAGCATGGTCAATCCATCTAACCTGCACATTGTTGGAATGTTGGAGGAAAGTGGAGCACTGGACTGAAGCCCATGCAGACATGGGGAGAATGTATAAACTCCAGACAGACAGTTACCAGAGACTAAAATTGAACTGGGACCCTGGCGCTGTGAGGCTTCAGTGCTAACTATGCTGTCTTTGTTTATCTGCATCAATCACAATTTTTAACGCTTCTATCAAACTCCATCTTAACCTTCTCCTCTTTGCTGAAGCAAGTAGGCCTAGACTCTGCAGTCTTTTCAAATAGCTGATCTGTCAACACTGGAAACATTTTAGAAAATACCTCAGGCAAACTTAGGTCAAGGCAGAACATATTGCAGCATATTTCTGGGATGGATCTTGTGTGAGCATATAGAGAGAAAGAAATTTAAAACACTTTTGAAATTAGAGTCTGTTGGTTGTGTGCAATTAATGTTCTTTCAATATCTAACAGGTGAACTTTGAAAGCATTTTCAATCATTCCATTTTAATATCTGTGTCAGTTCAGCTGGAAACCCATCTCTGTGTACTGATTTACCATTGCTGTACTTTGATTCAAGGCAGCTTTTAATCATCTAGCCCTGCCAAAATGATTTACAAGATGTCAATCTGGCAAGCCATGTGAATTTTAGCCACTGCTATTAGAGGCAGAGACACTTCTGTCAACACCACTTTTTTCATTTTTGGGATAGAGTTATTACATGTCTGCATTTTAAGTGACACAAACTATTTGTTAATCTTCCCATGCCACCATATTGAAAGAAAAAATAATTGTAAACAGTTTTCCTTTAAAATAAAGTGGATTGTTTTAGGAATAAGACAATGAAGACCCCTTTTGTCAGGCATCACCTGTGATTTGGTGACTGGCCCCCTCAACTCTCAGTCAGAATGTTCAAGTTTCACTCCAGGGAGCTGAATACAACAATGAGGCTAACATTCACGTATGGTATAGAGTACAGTGACAGTGTTATAATTCAGGTGAAATATTAAATCAAGGCTACCTGTCCAAGTGGACCTGGTGCTATTTAGAGATGAGCATTGCAGCTATCTCCATTGCCAATATTTATCACTCAGGAGAAAGTGAGGACCGCAGATGCTGGAGATCAGAGCTGAAAATGTGTTGCTTGAAAAGCGCAGCAGGTCAGGCAGCATCCAAGGAGCAGGAGAATCGACGTTTCGGGCATAAGCCCTTCTTCAGGATTCCTGAAGAAGGGCTTATGCCCGAAACATCGATTCTCCTACTCCTTGGATGCTGCCTGACCTGCTGCGCTTTTCCAGCAACACACTTTTCAATATTTATCACTCAATCAAAAAGAGATCATTTCCGTTCTATAACACTGCTGCATTTGAGAGTTTGCTGTGTGCAGAGTCGCTGCTATGTTTTCCACATTTAGAAGCAAATATAGAAATACTTCAAATATAGAAATACTTCAGAAATACTTTGGAAAGCACTTTTGGACATTTCAAGATTGTGAAAAGTGACATTAAAAAGTGCAGATTTGCTTTTCCTTACATGTAACCCTTCTGCTGAACTGCTAACTTGTTTTGAATAGGTTGTGGCTTCTTTAAAATTTGGGACAGAGGAACTTCCTTTCATTTTGTCAGGTGATGTACAGAGGACTCCTGATTTCTGAACATCCAACTAAAAACGCTTGTACTTTGTAAAGTGATCGCATTGATGGGATGTAATTTTAAAAAAAGACATGCAAACTTTTCCTGTACTTGCAAACCACTGCTCGCTGCTCTTTTGCACTGTGTTCCAACTTGCATACAACTCGACTTGCAAACAGATTCAAGAACCCAGGGAGTGCCTGTATGGAGTTCTGGACTGTTTGGCCCATCATCCTTGTCCTGGTTCTTTGAAAGAGCAATCTAATTTGTTCACTCCCTCACTCCTTGGCCATAACAGTGAATATTTTCCCTCCAAACTTTCATCTAATTCCCTTTCGAAGGTTAATATTGAATCTGCTTCCATCATTCTTTCAAAAGGTTCCTGTTAATTCTTCAAGTGATCGGAATCACATTTGATTTTCCACCTTCCTGAACATCTATTGCGTCACATTATCCTTACCTGTTTCGAGATTCAGTGAACGTGGAGGGCACCTGTGTTTCAGCTTCCATCTGTCCTTTCTCGTACATTTTCCTCTGCTTCTCCATCATCACTTGATTATTTTCTACTTCTGGGAAATCATAATATCCTTTTCTCTTTGCCTTCAGGCGTAACTTGTTCCGATAGTGCTCAATATCAGATTTCTGTTTCAGAGCCTTGTTTACCTGTATAAGAAAGAACGAGAGAGAGAGAGATGGGTGGGTGAGGCGGAGTGGAAAGTCGGTGCTGACGGAAAGCAATCAACTTTGTCCCAGGTTCCCTGGAGTTATTTAGTATAGCAAAATACAATCTGTGTTCATGTTATTGGATGGAAACGTGCTGGGAAAATAACAGTTTGTTCATGATGCACACCCTTATTAATGAATAAATTGATCAGTAATTTCAAGGGATTAAGAGAATGGTGTGAGAAGCAATATTCAAAAAGTGATTTACATTGTTCAGCTACACAGAACTGCCTTCCTGCCATTAGTCTCCCAGCTATTGAACAACTTTCTGAATTTGCACATTAAACATTCATTAAACACACCACAGAATGTTAAGGAATTAGCTGAAGTCTACTTTTTTTTATTTGAGCAAAGTCAATCAACCTCGCAGTGCAAAAGGTGAAAAATTTAACTCATTTTCATCCCTTTAGATGGTAAATTTTAACAGAGATTTTAAAACTTAAAATATTTTTTAAAAGTTCTTACATTTCCTTTCCATTATTTTTTTAACCCAGATCCTTTCGCTCCTTTATTTTTCTGTACCCGATTTGACACTAACTTACCCAGTTTGTTTCTCCAACTTTCCTTGGTTCCCTTCTCAACCCTTAAATCTCATTAATAAGGAGTTGGACTATTGGGACCATCATCGCCTCATTGGTCCCAATCTCTGCAATCTCTTCAGCCTCGCCATCCCGAGAGATATTTGCATTCCTCCAATCCTAGCCTCTTGAACATCCCAGATTTTGACTGGTGACCCATTGCTGGTCATGCTTTCAACTGCATCTGAGCTCTGCAAATCCCTCCCAGGAACTGCTGCCTCTCTTCCTTACTGTCCTCCCATAGAACCCTCCTTAAATCTATCCCTTTCAACAAGGTTTTAACCATCTGCTTTTATGGAACCCTCCCTGGCTCAATGTCTAATTATGCTTTAGATAACTCCTTGAAAAGTCTTGGGATGTTTTAATATAGGGAAGTGCTGTAAAAAATTAAATTGTTGTGGTTATAGACAGAAATAATAATTTATTCACAGCAAGGAACCAGAAATGGAATTACCATGAGGTGGTGTTGCATGATGGATAAAGACTGGCCACAGAACACAGGAGACCATACAACCTGCTTTCTTTAAATGACCACTACAGGGTCATTCACACTGACACACACCCTTGCTACAGATAGGTGGAGCTTTGCCTCAATGTCTTGTACACAAGGCTGGCACCTTTGACAGTGCAGTACTCCCTTAGTCCTATTCTGCTGTCAGAGATATGGGCCTCGATCTCCAGAAAGGAGTGCTGCCAACTGCAGTACAACTACTCTGTAATGTGAGGCTTGAAACTTTTTACTTTCTTTTACCCCATTCTTGGGATGTGAGCATTGTTCTCAAGTCTGGCAATTAATGTCCATCACTAACTTTCATTTAAAAAGTGGTTTTCAGCAACCTTCTGAAACCACTGCAGCCCTTCACAGCAATTCTGATGCAAATGAGAGCATCCTACTCCACTTCCCACGGCAGGTAATAGTCACCCACATTTCTGTAGGTCTGGGCTCAAATATCGACCAAATTGGACAAGGACAGCAGGCTTTCTTCCCTAAAGGATATTAGATTAGATTACTTAGTGTGGAAACAGGCCCTTCAGCCCAACAAGTCCACACCGACCCGCCGAAGCGCACCCACCCAGACCCATTCCCCTACATATACCCCTGCACCTAACACTACGGGCAATTTAGCATGGCCAACTCACCTAACCTGCACATCTTTGGACTGTGGGAGGAAACCGGAGCACCCGGAGGAAACCCACGCAGACACGGGGAGAACATGCAAACTCCACACAGTCAGTCGCCTGAGTCAGGAATTGAACCCAGGTCTCTGGTGCTGTGAGGCAGCAGTGCTAACTGCTGTGCCACCATGCCGCCCCAATTACAGTAATCTGGCAGTTTCATGCTCACCATTACTGAGACTGAGACTATCTGGATTATTATTCCAGACTTTGGGATTACTGGATAAGCAACATAACCACTGTAGTACTGTACTCAATTCTACATAATGATTAGACCATATGTCAAACATTGTCAGAAATACAAAGTCACTTCATAAAAATCCAACACCTTTCAACTTAGTGCCTGAAATTTACAAGCAATTGACTGATCTCTGGAATTTAAAATGCTTTGGATTCACAAAGTGTGTACTTAAACATTGTCCTTGAATGGAAAGATCATGTAAATAGTTAAAACACTGCATGCATGCAGTAGGCACTAAGTTATATGGGATGATGGTATGGAAGGACAAACAACAATAGATGATACATGTAGCAGAATGTATGCTGTTAACTGCACTGGCTTTGACTGACTATCATGGAGGGGTCAGTTTGTCCGCTATAAATCCAACACATCGTGATTTATGATGATACAATTAGAAACCTGTCCCATGGCTCACTGATTGTAAAACTTATTAGATTTTAGTAAGGACAACATTCAAAAGCTGACAAACATCTGGCAACCAGTAATGCACAACTGATGGCAAAAACAATCGATGGAGACTCTCCCAAACAACATCTGTATTCCACCAATGGCAGCAAAACTGAAATGAAAGCAATTGCCTGAGTAAGATTCTGTATCTCATTAAAAAACACAGAGAGCCCGGTGATTAAGTTTCAACTGGAACATTCCTAGTTTAAGCATACAATGGATTGATGCTGTGTCCTACAATACCACCCCCCCCCCCCCCCCCCCCATACCAGAAATAATAAATCCAATGAGCTCTTGCACGATTCCTAAATGAAAGAACTCAGATGAAAAATGCCACAGAGAGGCGGGTGCACAGTATTGAATGTATTGCTTTCCTTTCACTTTACAATCAGCTCCATGTGAAGTGGCGGTCGAAAGCTGACGGCAATAACTCAAATCAATGTTGCTGTTATTCTTCCTGATGGCTGAACGTTTCGGAATCCATAAAGTATTTTGCTGTATTCACCAGTTACATCAGTGGAGCTGCACTGTATTTTTCTTTTACACAAGCTATTTGCTGACATGGTGGTTCATGCAAACATCATTACTAAGAACTTGCAATTACAGAGAGCACTTTACTGAGGAGGAGCTGTGGCTCAGCAGGTACCCCTGTCAATACTGAGTCAGAAGGTTGATGGTTCGACTCCTACTTCGGCAGAAAATCTCTCCTAATGTTCTAAAATGCAGTGTTAGGGAAATGCTGCTTTGTTCAAGGTGCCATATTTTTCGTAGTACATTAAGATAGAGGTACTGGGATCCTGAATGGAGGTGCAAGCTGAAATTTTAGGGTTGGGAGCTCTGAGACAGCAATGGCCAACATGGGGCTCAGTTGTAATATCTGAATCCTCCCCTGACGCCCCCCAATTCTAACTGCTCTCTACTCCGTCAGCTCTGACCGAAAGATCACAACCTTCAAGCCTCGAAACAGTATAGCAGTTGAAAAGGATGGGAATCCCTGCAATAAGCCAAGGCCCTGTCTGTCCTCTTAAGTGATAACAAAGATATCACAGCAACATTTACAGAGGAGGGAATTTTCCAGGGTCTCTTAGTCAATATCTCACCTTCAATCACAATCACTAAATAACAGATTATCTCCCATTATTTTCTGTAGAATCTTGCTGTGCACAGAGTGACACTATGTTTTCTACATGACAACACTGACTACACTTTAAAGATACTTTCTCAGGTTGCTCGTATATAAGAATGTAAGTTCTTTCTCGCTTCATTCTCAAAACTTCCAAGAGGGACTATTACTGAAATATAGCCATTGATTCGTTTAGCAAGTGCAAACATTTTCTAAACAGTGGGATTCTGAAAATGTCAGACTGTGCAGCACTCAGGGGTTGCTCCAATGCCAGAAGTGCCACCTTTCAAATGAGATGGATTTGCCAACCACAGCTCAGCTGGAGCAATCCTTATTCTGAGTTAAACAGTTGCACGTTCAAGCACTGCTGAGAGTGCTGCCATCCAGAATTTTAGATGAAATCGAGGTCACCCTCCTCATTCAATTGGGCACAAAAAACTTTCCTTCTCCATCCAAGTCCTTGACTGTAAAGAAGTCTTTATAACATCCAGCAAATGTAGAAAATGGGCTTTAACAGATTAAAAGCCCACTATCCATCTTCCCTTTGATGTGCAACTGGTTGATCAAGTTGATATTGCCCATTTTCCATTGTTTCCATGATTTAAAAAGATCCCTCAGGAGTCAAGTGTAGTGATGGTAATAAGGTCAGCCAGGTGGAAGTCAACGAATGAGTTCCCTGTTTGGGGCGGTTCATCTAGTCCAATCAGGAAGCCTTGGTTGATAGGAGTGTCAGGGGTACTGCTCATGCAGAAAAAGTCAGACTAGAGAGAGGTTCTATGCACATGCAAGTAAAGGGTGACTTAGAGGCAGGATACCAGCCTCCTTGGAGATATTGCAAACAAGGTAACAAAAATATATTCAACATCAACATTCATCATTAATGTAAACATTCCTTCCTCCCCGATAATTGGGTAAAACATTAATTTATGTTGTGGTCAATGGATTAGTGTAACTAAAGAGAGATATAATGTACTCCTTCGGCCTCATAACACCACTCAAACACAATTCATGGCAAGAAATATTGACAGACAAAACCAGAAAGAGAGGAGACAGACAGAGAGAAGAACCACATAAATTAAGGAAGCTCATTAAAAGAGCAAACTGAGGGAGAGATAAAGACCAGACAGATACAAGCAAAGTGGTTCAGACACTGACAAGAGAGAGAAATAGAATGAGGTAGTCTCAAGTGGTAGAAGTTATTGCTTTCCTCTGAGGCATGTTTGATGGTGGAGAGGAATTTAAACATAAATTTGGACGACACAGCGCCAGGGACCTGGGTTCAATTCCTGCCTCGGGCAACTGTCTGTGTGGAGTTTGCACATTCTCCCCGTGTCTGCGTGGGTTTCCTTCGGGTGCTCCGGTTTCCTCCCACAGTCCGAAGATGTGCAGATTAGGTGAATTGGCCAAGCTAAATTGCTCGTAGTGTTAAGCACATTAGTCAGGGGTGAATGCAGGGGAATGGGTCTGGGTGGTTGCTCTTCAAAGGGTCAGTGTGGACTTGTTAGGCCGAAGGGCCTGTTTCCACACTGTAGTGAATGAATTTAATCCAATAAGTTAAGATGACAAGTGGGAACCACTCGCTCAACCTCCCACCTCTGCCTAGGTCTGTGTTTTCGGTTTTTGAATGAGCAATTAATGCTCACTGAGGACCTCATCCTGCTCAACTAGCCACAAGGGGGGTATGTATGGAACCCAAAAAGCAAAACATGCCAGGATTGCTTGCAGACTCCCAGGGGACAGAGATTTAGCCCTTACTCATAGGTATGTAGTGATCAGTGATCAAGTGATCTTGGCATCAGGAAAAAGGAGATGTCATTTTGAGGTTGAGAACCCCTGCCTTTCCACTTCCCAACTTATCCCCATCTCACAATTCCCCTTAATGGGATAACTCACCAGTGCCTGGTTCCATGGCAAATCTCATGTCTCTGGGACAAGTAGTAGCATTACCAGCAGCAGCCACCACCTTGCCTGTGGCACTGCTGAGTCATGAAGGGAGTTTTAGATTAGATTCAATTAGATTAGATTCCCTACAGTGTGGAAACAGGTCCTTTGGCCCAACCGGTCTACAATGACCCTCCCGAAGAGTAACCCACCCAGACCCATTTCTTTCTGACTAATGCACCTAACACTATGGGCAATTTAGCATGGCCAATTCACCGGACCTACACATCTTTGGACTGTGGGAGAAAACCAGAGCACCCAGAGGAAACCCACGCAGACACGAGGAGAATGTGCAAACTCCACACAGACAGCTGCTCGAGGCTTCTGACTGATCAGCAACTCTTGAAAGAACATCTACTCCCAGGGTCCATGATCCCAGTGACAGCCCATTGCTATCCAGCTGACAATTAATCCAGATGGCCTTCAGATAAGAGGTGATATGGGGCTATATTTGGCTGTCCAGCCAGCACGCTACACCCCTACCCATCCCCCCCATTGCGTGGAATCCAGAGACAGAACAAATACAAATGAGATCAGAATAGATGAAAGTGGGGAGAGAGGGGGAGAGAGAGAGAGAGAGATAGAGACTAGAAAGAAGAGAAAAGGTGTATGTGTGAGAGCTATAAAGAAGCAAGAGACAGGGAACTGTTAAAATTTCTACTTCTCATTTAACTAACAAATCAAAATAACATTTCAGAGCACTGAGAAATCAGGTGAACATTACTCAATACATAGTTTGACAGCACATGATGACAAGAAATTCAGTTCTTAGAGGTCAGCATTCTGAAACATGAACTCTTCCTCTCCACAGATGCTGCCTGACCTGCTCTGCTTTTAAGGTGTTCCCAGCATTCTCAGTATTTTGCTTTCATAAAAGAAATGCAGTTCTTTCTCTGTAACTGCACCTGAAGTAACCTTGACTCCTGTATGCTGAAACAGCTTTACCACTCAAGTGAGCATCTACACAAAGAAATACTTCATTAAATCCATGAGTCATGAATGTAGATGAATGATTAGTTCACTTATTTATTCACGAGATGTAAGCATCATTGCGAAGGCCAACAGTTGTTGTCCGTCTCTAATAGTCCTTGATAAGATAATCGGGAGCTGCCTTCTTGAACTGTGACAACTGTTAGGAAAGGAGTTCCAAGTTCAGGAAGCTGTGTGGCTTTTTTTTGTTTGGGGGGGGGAGGGGGGGTAGGATTTAATAATGACAGTGTCCCCATGTATCTGTTGCCCTTGTCCTAATACAGGGTAATCATTTGGCAGGAGCTAGCCAAGGAGGGTGGGAGAGCTATGACAGTACACAATACAGACAGTGCACACAGCAGCTAATGTAAGCAGATGGTAGAGGGAGGGAATGTTTATGATGGTGAATGAGCTGTTTTGTCCTGGATGTGGTTAAGCTTCCCTAACATTGTCGGTGCACTGTCAACCATGCAAGTGAGAGGTATTCCGTCACATTGCTAACTTGTGTCTTGTAGACAGTAGGCAGGGTTGAGGGAATCAGGAGGTAAGTTATTCGACACAGAATTCCAAGTGTTTGGACCTAATGCTAAGACATCTCCTGGAAATTATACCGAAGTAATCTGACAAGCACCAAAATGTTTTTGCTTTTTCAAATGAAAGTCTCATAACATCTTTGAAAAGTCCCAAAATGCTACAAGAAACAATCTGAGAGAACTTCAGTAGATTTTATGAAACACGTTAGCTGGTTATTGATCTTGCTGTTGCTTGTGGGATTTTGATAGACTAATACATTTCTTACATTTGCTTCTCCAATAACAGTGACTAATCTACAAAAGCAATTCATCAGGCTCAGTCCAACCTCACCCATTTCCTTGATTTTACAATTCAGTAAATGGCAGTAAAACAGGCTGCCCATCCCATCCTACTTGTTTAATTTCTGTTTCTTTCTCCAATTGTGTATTCCTTCATTCTTGGTCTCTGCCTCTTTCTGTCTACTTCATTGTTCATGTCTACCTTCCTATCATTTTCTCTATTTTTATATTTGAAGGTCGATTTGGGCAGCACGGTGGCACAGTGGTTAGCAATGCTGCCTCACAGCGCCAGAGGCCTGGGTTCAATTCCTGCCTCAGGCAACTGTCTGTGTGGAGTTTCCACATTCTCACCGTGTCTCCGTGGGTCTCCTCCGGGCGCTCCGTTTTCCTCCCACAGTCCAAAAATGTGCAGGTTAGGTGAATTGGCCACGCTAAACTGTCCACAGTGTTAGGTGAAGGGGTAAATGTAGGGAAATGGGCATGGCTGGGTTGCTTATTCAAAGGGTCAGTGTGGACTTGTTGGGCCGAAGGGCCTATTTCCACACTGTAGGTAATCTAATCTAATCAAAACTGATGTGAATCGGTAATAAATAAATAAGTGTGATATGATAGCCATTGCAGAAACAAGGCTAGAGAATGACCTAAGTTGGGACCTGAATTTTGAAGATTATGTGACATTTAGGAAAGGTATAAAGCATGGGAGAGGTGGAGGTGTACCTCCATTAATTAATGGTAGACAATACAAAGACATAACCTAAGTTCAGCAATGATGCAGAAGGGGTGTGGCGAGAGGAGAAACAAGAAAGGCAAGTAAAACTTATTGGAATAGGTTTCAAATTCTCCAATAGCAACCTCACAGGAGCATGGAATATAAAGGAACAACAGTAGAAACTTAGTGGGAAGATATGGTGAAATCAAGGGGAATTTTAATCTCCAGTTGGAGACACCAGAAGGCCAAGGAAGCCAAGTGGAAAAGTCCAAGATAGTTTCTGAGAACAACATGCTGTGCAACAGACCACACAGCAGGTTGGATGAGACCTGGTACTGAGAGACAATTAATTAATGGCTTTGTAGTGAAGGCAATCCTAGATAGCAGAAATCACTGTATAATCAAATTTTACATTCAATTTGAGAAACTGAAGACTGGGTTTGAGACTAGCATTTTAAACAAGAGCAATTATTATAGTAGGAAAACAGAGCTTGTAAAAGTGAAGTGGCAATTAGGTCAATAGAGACAGAGTGATGGACATTTGAGAGAACATTTCAGAATGTGCAAAATAGATCCAATCCAATGGGGAAAAGTATTTCAATGACACACCATCTGTGGTTCACTAAAATGTTAAAAATAGTATCAAACTCACAGAAAAAATATATCATTGTGCAAAGGTGTGTGGTAGGTCAGAAATTTTGAAAGAATATGAAAAAACACAGCTTGAAGATTTATAAGGAGGGAGAAACAGAATACAAGATAGGAGTTGGTGAATAATGTAAAAGCAGATATAGGCTTTTCTATCCCTAATTCGAAAAGATGTATTAACAAAGTAAACAAGAAAGAGTCTCAAAAACAGGGAAATGGCAAATGACATAAACAGGTATTTTGCACTGGTCTTCATTATAAAGGACACAAATAACTTCCTAGAAATAGCTGTAAATATTAGGAAATGTAAGGGAGGGAGGAACCCGTGAAAATTATAATTGTCAAAGAAGTGATACTGAGCAAATTGTGGGAGGTGCATGCTCACAAGTCTTTAAAGAAATGGCTAGTGCGATAGTTGATAGATTTAATATCCCAAAATTCCCTAGGAGATGATTCAATTAATTTAGAAAATAGTGAATATATTCCCTTATTCAAAAGGAGACAAAGAGCAGTAAATTTCAGGACAGTTAGCCTAATATCTGCCAGTGGGAAGATGTTAGAAACTATTATATTACAGCAAGGCACTTGGAGAAAATCAAAGTAATCAGGTAGAGTAGCAGGTGTAGTGGATAAAGGGGACCATTGGGAATACTGTAGTGAGATTTCAGGAAGTAATTTGACTGGTGTTTGGTCGGAGTGGAGTGGGGAGGGGAAATCAGAGATTACTAAGAGAAATGAAACCTCTTGGTGTAAAAGCTAAAATATTGGCATGGATAAAAGATTACTGGTTAGCAGGAAGCGATGAGTTGGTGTAAGTTGGTCATTTTTCTGTTTGGGAAAATACAATGAGTGATGTACGACAGGGATCAGTGCTGAGGCCTCAATGTTTTCCAATTTATATACATGACTGAGATAAAGGGGCTGAAAGTATAATTGCTAAATTTGCTGATGATGCAAAGTTAGGTGAGAGAATAAGTTGTGGAGAGTACATAAGGAAGATATAAAATAACACATAGGTTAAGTGAATGGGCAAAGATCCAGCTAATAGAGTATAAAGTGGGAAAATGCAAAATCACTCATTTGCATCAAGATTTTTTTTTAAAAAACAGCATATTATCTAAAGAGAAAGATTGCAGAGCAGTGAGTGCAGAGGGAAGTGGATGCCCTAGTGCATGGATTGCAAATGGTTAGTATGTAGAGACAGCAAGTAGTTAGGAAAAGATTATAATTTATTGTGAGGGAAATTGAATACAAAAGTTAGACGTTACATGCCAAAGAAGCTGAATGTAGGATCGAAACATTAATTCTGCTCCTATCTCAACAGATGCTCAACAGAGTTGCTGAACATTGCAAGCAAACACTTTTTAATAAGACTTAAGACAATAGTGAGATCACATCCTTAGTACTTTACACAGTGTTGGCCTCCTTATATAAGGAAGGATGTAAATGCATTGGAAGCAAAGGTTTACAAGACAAATACATGAAAGTGAGAGGTTTGTCTTAAAAGAGAAAGGTTGAACACGTTCGGCTTGTATTCTCTGGAACTTTAAAGTGTAAGAACATACTTAATAGAAATATAAAATCCTGAGGGTTCATGACAGGGTACATGAAGTTCTCTTATGAGAACTTGGAGTCAGTGTTGACAAAAAATGAGATCCTCTATTTAAAACCAAGTTAAGGAGTATTTTTTTTTCTCAAAGAGGGTCTTTGAAACTCTTGTCCTTAAAAAGAAGGTGGAAGCAGAGTCCTTGAATATTTTAAGGCAGAGGCAAATAAATCCTTGTGAAGCAAGGGATAAGCAGGCATGTGGGGTCATCACATTAAACACGTCTTAAATGGTGAATGGAGAAACAAGCTTAAAGAGCTGAATGGCTTACTCTTGATCCTAATGTATGTATTCACATATGCATTAAGTAACCAGTTAACGATACACCTTTATTTTAAACATCGCCTGTAGCCATAGTCTACTGGGATAAGGCATCTTCTAATCTCGGAATCTCTTCGACAAGTTTTCTGGAAATATTTCCAATCAGTTGATATTGAATTCTAAGAGTGCACCCACATGTTCTGGATTTTTCTATAGTCTTACATGTTGTTCTTTAGTTACCTTTTAGGAGAGAGGATATTTAAAAACATTGCTCACAGTGGGTAGGCCTGTCACAAGGCTCTCGCTTCAAAAGTCAACAACATGCTTACCTCTCCATTAACTGCCACTGCCTCTGGACTTCGCTCTGACACAGGGTAACCAGGATGGGCTGACAGAGGCTTGATCGAGAGGAGCTGAACGGACCCGGAGGATGTGTCGAATGGATCATCTGATGTCTTGGAGACGTGCTCAAACAGTGTGGCACTCTCCTCCTCGTCACTGATTGGTGCTGAATCATATTTCATAAAGAATGACAGGTCATAACACAGCAAGAGAAAAACAACTGGCATGATGCCAACAGACAAGGCTTCCTAACAAATTACACATTGAGACTTCCATCCATCTCCCGAGTGATGAACAGGGGGGGCAACATCCAAAACATTCGAGTGGTGAGGAAACATATAGCTATTCCTTTACTGCCACTGGATCAGAATCCTGGAAGTATCTCCTCAATAGCACTACACTACATTGCCTGGAATGATTCTAAAAGGTAAGTCACCAAGAATTTTTCACAGGCAGCTAAGGATCATCAATAAATGCTGGCCTTACTGGTATTATTCATATCCAGCAAATGAAAAAATAAAATCCATTGTTTGCAACAGAAACTGTGTTTCATTTCTTAAGATTATGTCTCGTTATTTTCTTTTTATTGTTCAAATTGTTTAAAATGAAAACTGTTTTATAATGTAGTGTAGCGAGAATTCCTGCATAATCTTAAACAAGTAACTTGATATTCATTGTGAATATTGTTTGCTTAGCTGTTGGTGCAGGTGAAGGGTTGGTGGAGCTAAAAGGTTGTGGACAAATGGAGCTTGGGTTAGCAACAAATAGTGGATTCGTTTAAGGACGAATGGTCAGTTACCAATCACAAAAGTCTTCTGCCTGTCTAAAATTATGTTATTTGTTCTCCACAAACTAACCAGCTTGGGGAGGATGTGAAGAAAATAGTGAGTTGCAATCAGACCTCTACCAGCTCAGAAGCTCTATCTCTGCTCTGCAGTAAAAACCACTTCAAGCCTGAGAAAAATTCATTCATCATTCCTTCAACTTATACTGTAAGTTGTGACCTTTAATTGATAGGTCAGGGACCTTCCATCAGTGAAACAGCCACCCCGTGCCAATTGCAAACCAGTGGAAACATCCGGAAAAAGATGATTGAGAAACAGCATTCTTCCCACTAGAACAGCCATTAAAAACCATCTCAGGAACCACTGAACTGCCTTCCCCATCTTTTTTCTATCCATTACACCTATGTTGGGTTTTTTCTTCCTGTCTGTGTATGTATAAGAGAATGTGGATGTAGGTTTGCTCACTGAGCCCGTTTTCAGATGTTTCATCACCATACTAGGTAACAATTTCAGTGAGCCTCCGAATGAAGCACCGGTGGTGTAGCCCGCTTTCTATTTATATGTTAGAGTTTCCATGGGTTGGTGATGTAATTTCCTGTGGTGACATCATTTTCTATGGTGATGTTGTTTCCTGTTCTTTTTCTCAGAGGGTGGTAAATGGATCCAAGTCAATGTGTTTGTTGATAAGAGTTCTGGTTGGAATGCCATACTTCTAGGAATTCTCATGTGTGTCTCTGTTTGGCTTGTCCTCGGATGAATGTGTTGTCCTAGTCGAAGTGGTGTCCTTCCTCATCTGTATGTAACGACACTACTGAGAGAGGGTCATGTCTTTTTGTGGCTAGTTGATGTTCATAAAATGACACAAAAGGACATGACCCACTCTCACTAGTATCCTTACATATGGATGAGGAAGGACACCATTTTGACTGGGACAACACATCCATCTTAGGACAAGCCAAACAGAGACACATATGAGATTTCCTGGAAGCATGGCCTTCCAACCGGAACTCTATCAACAAACACATTGACTGGGACTCATTTATCACCCTCTGAGAAAAACAACAGGAAATTACATCACCATAGGAAATGATGTCACCACAGGAAATGACATCACCAAACCCTGGGAAACTCTAACATATAAATTGAAAGCGGACTACATCACCAGTGCTTCATTCAGAGGCTCACTGAAGATACTACCTAGTATGGTGATGAAACATCTGAAAATGAACCTTCCAGCTCAGTGAGCAAACCTACATCCAGAACCTCAACCTGAGCTAAAAATATTCTCAAACCTCACTAATAAGAGGATATACAGCGTATTTATCAGGGGAAAAAGATCTAATTAGTAGAGTGATCTGTCAGCAATTCTTAACTGTCTACCCATGGCTGAAGTCTAATTACTTGTAATACATTGTAATTTTTTGTTTGGAATACAGAAACCTGGTCTGTGCTCTGTGTTAATCTGGGTCTACAACAGAGGTAAATTCAAGAACCTTTGTGTAGAATCTTTAACTTATATGACAATTCTAGGGATAGTGGATCTTGATTTCTAGTGCTATCACAGAGAGGTTGGAAAGAGACTCACGTGAAGCAAAAATCCCCACGTGAACCTGTTTTGTTAAATGGCCTGTTTCTGTGCTGTAAATTTTGTTCATGTCCAATATACCATCCACTAAAGAAAACGAACCATTTTTATTTTTAATGCAAAACAATTGCTGGATATGTGAAAACTGCATAGTCTGTTGCCACTGTGCTATTCTGAAGAGTAGCGTATGAAGAAGGTTACATCAGTGAAGTTATTATACAAATGGTTCGCTTCAAACAAGTTTAATGGTGAAAGAAGGAATCCAACAGAACAGCGTTAATCATTCACACAGTAAGAACACTGGGGTTAATGCTTAAACTTAACACTTCCAGAAACAAGGAATTATCTGGATCAAGGATGGTATCAAACCAAAAACTGTATACTTATATAGTGTAGGAAGCACAGGGTCTCAGGATTAAAATGCGAGGAGTAAGGCAACTCACTGACAGCACAAAGCTCTTCGTATGTAAGGATCTTGCATTTTGACACGTTTCTGAACTACATGGCTCATCAATGGCACTGCAAGCCAAAAACCAAATCAATAACTGCATCTATATTGACTGTCACACTCACAGTCAATTCATTCTAATCATATTTCTTAACTACAAGAAGCACTTCTGCTTTGACTGAAAAGACCCATGCTTCTTGATTTTAAACAAGAAACAAATAATTATGACAGAATACACCATCAAATGTTATTAACCAGTTTGCACTTTTGAGATGAATCCCCACTTGTACCACCTTCTGCTATACAATCCATTCATGGAATGTTGGTGTCAGCATTTATTGTCCGCATCTAATTGTCTTTAAAATGTTAGTGAAAGACCTTCTTAAAATGCTGCAGTCCATCAGGCATGCCACGTTGCTGTTAAGGAGTTCCATATCCTTAACTCATCAATAGCTTAATCCTTAATTCTCAAAGGTCATTCAGTCTACCTTAAAGTAAATCAACTGCTTGTAGAATGGAGTTCCCAAAAAAAAGGCTCACCATGTCTGACCTGTATATCCCTGCTATATCATCCATCTTGAACCACTGCAATCCGTTTGGTGTGGGTATTCCCTCCCTAACAACGTGGTCAGGATACCTACTCCAAATAGACTTCAGCAGTTCAAGGAGGCAGCTCACCGCTAACTTCCCAAGGGCAACTAGGGATAGGTAATAAATGTTGACCTAACGAGCTATCCCCACATCCCATGAATGAATTTAAGAAGTGTCAATTGTGACTCAGTGCTTGTGTTTGTACTTCTAAGTCAGGAGGTTGTGGATTCAAGCTGTCTGTTGATACTTGCGCTTGCATTATTAGCAGATAATTGCATTAATGCAGTATCTTATCAAATATTCAAATGTAGTTTAGCTGGTAGCACCCTGTGGCAGAAAACTTTGGGAAAATTATACAACACAGGCATCAACTTGAAATCTAGGCCGGTACTTGGCATGTGATATTGAAGTAATGCTGCAATGTTACAATTGTACTCTTTCAGATAAGATGTTAAGCCGAGGCATAGTCTGACATCTCAGTTAGATAGGTGGTTGATTGACATCCTTGTCCATTACTTTAAATTTTTTTTCCTTCCAGTGCCATTATACAGTGACAGCAATGTACTCTATCTACAAGAAGCAGTATGGCAACTCCGTAAAAACCTTCCAAACTTATGGTATCTACTGTCTAAAGAATAAGGGTAGCAGACACATTGTTTGCAAGTTTCCATCTAAGTCGTACGTCATCGTGACTTGGAATTGTATTACCACACTTTCACTACCGTACATCACAATCCTGGAATTCCCTCCTTAGCTGCATTGTGGGTGTATCTCCACCACATGTACCACACATTTCAAAAACGTGGCTCACCACAAATATTTCAAAGGCAATTATATATGGTAATAAACCCTGGTCTTACCAGCAACACTCATTCCATGAACAAATGAAGATGATAGATCTCATGACATTCAGTAATGAAGAACAAGAGTGATCTCTCCCATTCCCAAGCCAGCATTTATCTCTCTACCAGCTTTGCCGTGTGTGGAAGATTGCTGTGCACAAATTGGATACCATGATTCCTAAATTACAACAGTAACTACACATCAAAATAAAGCTTAATTGGCTGCAAGGTAACACGGGATGTCCTGAAATTGTTAAATACAAATCTGCCCTAATCAATGTAAATGTAACACTGGGGAGGTCAAATGTCTCAATTTTTCTGTCCTAAAAGATATTATTTAATATATTAGGAACAACATCAACTCAGTTTACCTTAATTTAACAGATTATACTTGGCAAATCAAAACTGGATTAAATACCCCATTGCACAATCTCTTCACTGCCAGAGTGATACTGACAGCAATACAAACAGTAAAATTCATCCAACAGATTTGTGTTACATAGCTATTAAAGCAAAATACTGTTGGGAAAGCTTTTATTTTCATTCTGCTCCAGTCTACTATCACTGAGCAATGTGAGGGATGGTCTTCATTACATTGCTTAAGATGTTCGGCTTCTCCAAAGCTTTGATGGCCAGAAGGAGAACTAACACATGGAACAGTAACAAAAGTTTAATGAATAGTTTGGGGAATCAGGAAAATGTGAGGAAAAAAATGGGGCAATCGCATAACCGCAATGTGTATGAGATTCCTGTACATGTAAACAGGAAATTGGTCAGAAAAAAATGGAGATTCTCATGAAATAGGTCGCCACTGCTACCAAATTAGATTTCAGTAGGTTATATTTTGTTACATTTCATTAACTCTTTAATTTGCCTTTATTGGGCATTTTTATCTTTGGAATGTTGGTATTTCAAGGCTCGCATTTCATACCAATCAAGAAACCAAGGTATGGGCCTTAATTTTCTGCCACTATTTTTTTTGAAACACAACTAAGTGGCTTGCTACCCCATCAATGTGGGAATGACAAACTACTTCCCACTGCCACATTCCCAGACTATCAGTATCTTAGGAATCAAAACTGGCCAGAGATTGAACTGGACCAGTCACACAAAGATTGCCAACCATGATTCAGAGGAGTGCTAATATTCTAACCACCCTGCCCGGTTAAGTTCAGCTCCAACACTGTACAGTTCGATACCATCCAGGACTGTACTAGCACCTCATCCACCACCTCAATCATTCCTTCCGCTAGCAGCACACAGTGGCAGCAGGATGTCAATGGAGCAATTTGCACTAATTTCAAAAGAAGCATTTCCCAAAACTCTACGACCCAGAAGAATGAGGATTGCAGATCTCTGTGAACACCATAATGTCCCCCTCCAAGTCACAGATCATCTTGACCTTCACTGTTTTGAATTAGATTAGATTAGATTACTTACAGTGTGGAAACAGGCCCTTCAGCCCAACAAGTCCACACCGACCCGCCGAAATGCAACCCACCCAGACCCAATTCCCCTACATTTACCCCTTCACCTAACACTACGGGCGAATTGGCTGTGCTAAATTCACCTAACCTGCACATTTTTGGATTGTGGGAGGAAACCGGAGCACCTGGAGGAAACCCACGCAGACACAGGGTGAATGTACAAACTCTTCACAAAGAGTCGCCTGAGGCGGGAATTGAACCCGGGTCTCTGGCGCTGTGAGGCAGCAGTGCTAACAACTGTGCCACCGTGCCGCCCATATTTTTTATATTCATTGTTATTTGGTCAGGCACAATTTGAATATTGCTGCCAAGAGCATTATGTTGCTGAAGCTATCCATCTTATGATCAATGCTGAACTTCAAATGATCACAAAAGCTTATACTACAGGACAGGAAGATGCTGTTGATTGACAAGTTGACCATGCTCACCAAATATTACAGATGTGTGGTCTTGATAATGTTGTGAGGTTGGTGTGTGTCAAACTGTAAAATGGGGAAAGCATCACACAGTCCCTTTAAAAGATGGTGTGTGGTGTTTTTTCCCAGTGCTTCAAGTTGAAATGGACGCCTGTGGGTTTGCCGGAGCACAGAGTATCTGAATTGAGATATTTGTATTAAAGGATATTCTGTTAGCAGGCAAAGCACAGTTTTTGTCAACACAATAGTCTGCTTAGCCAAACTCAGCCCATCAATTTGAAGTAATTAATTTAATTTAATTAATTTACTTAGCACCCAATCTGTTATAAAGCAGAAGTTGATGTCCCCCCGAGAACTATAACCAAACCATCCAAAGGGGAGCACCTCACTCTATAATCTGTTAAAGTAGTGCGTGAAGGGGTGTTATCTGTGTTTTTCAGAAACTTCTAGTGGTTAAGGAAAAGAAATTTCTGACGCTCACTTTACAATCCACTTTATCATATTTATCGAACAGTGAGCAAATAAAATAACCAACTAAACGACCAAAAATGTCACTCTATATATTCCTGAAGATTCTAACGGTATGCTGTTCCAATAAATACAAGTCCCACTTACATAGCAAAACAACAGAACTTAGTTTTTCAAAATTCCAACTAGGTTATGTGTCTTCTAGAACTTTGTGATTCTCCCGACCCTTCTGTCAGGATTTTTTTCTTTGTGGATCCTTCAGTCAGGATTTTAGGTGGTGTGCCACAATACCATGGTAAATAGATGGTGCCTTCTCGCTGAGCTGAGAGCTCTTATCTCTTAGCAGATGGCAGTTGCTCTCCCCAATTTTCCAAATGCCCTCATCTTTTACATTCTTGATGATCTATCAATATTTTATAATCGGATTGGCCCGAGGTTGTCAAAACCAGTACGTTTAAAGTTAGTAGATTTTTGGTAGTTAATGGCTTGATTTAAATTGATTGGCCAAATTTGAAAAGACTTATCTTGATTAAAAACTGCTGCTTTGCTTGCTAACAGTATAGCCTTTTCATACAAATATTTCAATTCAGGTGGTCTGTGCACCTGCAAACCTACAGACATCCATTCTGACTCGAAACACTGAAAAAAAACCCACCACCGTTTGAAGGACCACATAATGCTTTTCCCATTTTACAATTTTACTGTCTGACACACATGAACTTCCCAACAATGGCAAGGATGCATGTTTGGAAACTTATCTCAGTGTCAATCTCTTGCAAGCAACCTTATACAGGGAGAGAGATGAGTCACTGATTGGACAGTTCAGTATGGAAAGGGAAGGAAGGACAATAAGTTTGGAAGTTAGTGGAAATTTCACATGATCCTGTACTAGATATTGAATAAGCTGGAAATCGAGCTCCATTATTATTGGTGTTGAGACAACCATTAAAGATTTAATCAAAGTATACAAAGAACCTATTCAATTTACCGGTCAGACATACCCATGCTAACATAAAACATGCACCAGGTTTCTGTACTTAAGAAATACTGTCCGTAATAAATAAAGAGAATCTACCTACTGGTAAACAACTATGAATTGTTGCCATACCATTTTACTAGTTATAACACTAACTCCCTTCCAAAAACACTCTATACACACATACAGACAGATAAAGATGGACTAAGGTTATAGTGGTGGGAATAAAACTAGAAGCAGTTCAATGGCCCCAGACCACACAGTTTGCTGAGATGACCCTTTTGCCTGCCAGGACTTGTTGTTCTTTAATCTCTTTTTTCCAGGTTCTTTTCAGTTCTTCTCAGGAGGCACGGGCAATTAGTACACTAACCGCAAAGTCTCAAACTTACTGGTTAAAGACCGCAGTTTATAGCAACAGGTGAGAGAAAATAAACTGACTTTCATCAGACTTTAGGTATTTTATGACAGAGAAAGACATGCCGCTTGTTCCTCAGTGCTGTCAGAAGGTTTCTGCCGGTATCGTGTACACCCATAAGCTGTTCAGCCAACCAGGAGGCAATCAAATGGTCATTACAAGGCTGATGGCCTTTGGCAACCACAACTGGCCACAACTCCACGGATCAATCAATAATCTATTGTCAGCTGAATCTCTCACTGTGCACGCTCCCTTATGCCAGTGCATCCACAAATACCTCCCCCCATGCAGAGAAAACATGATTTACTTTGACCTTCAGTGATCTGCTTCATAAAAGTGCAGCAATTCCTTCCACAACCCTCCCACCATCCCCTGGAAAATCCAAAACTCTTCCAAAAGTGGTGCAATCCCAAGTTGACCTCTGGGACCACAATTTTCAATATTTTCTCACATCAGGTTTCAGTCCCACCAGCAATTGAAATTCTGATGCAGAGTCTTTCGAGAATGTCCCTGACTCCGTCCACAATCAGATTTTCACATGCTTTATTCCCAACTTGTGAAAAGATCATAAATGCACAGGAAGAGAGTATAAGCAGATTAATTACTAACCTTCTGACAGCACTGAGGAACAAGCGGTATAAATACAGAAAAATAATAAAATAAAAATTCTACACAGTGAAAAATGAGGTGGCAGTGGGACGAATTGGAAAACTCTATAAAATGAGCTGTCAAAGACAATGCACTAAATCATGATTCTTTGAAGAAATTAAAGATTCATCCCTTATCCTTTATTTAATGTTACATTGCAAATACATTATTTAAAAATATATTAGCTGAATCTGTTGAAATATAACTTAATGAAAAGGACTATGTGCATTGTGTAGACTAGAATCCAGAGTTGGGAGGGCAACTGATTTCCAAATTATCCTTCAACATAGAAAATGGAGGAGTTGCCGGCATTGCCTTTGGTAAACTTGCCCAATTAATTCATTGAATTGGTCACTGAAAGGAATTTTGAGGAACCAAAAATAAACTAAACTGAGGAGGTAACCTCCTTCAGCCCTAGAAATTCTGCCCATTGGTACATCGCTGTGTCCTTCCCTCCACCATTACTGGCTGAGTGACTCAGTTGCCTGAAGTCCTAAACTCTGGAATTCCCTCCCTAAACTTCTCCATCCCACCTTTTTGACTCTCTTTACAACTTATCCTACTTTTTTCCTAAACACTCAGTCTCGTTTCCTACTTATCTCCTTCTTTAGCTTGATGCAAACAAGTATCAGATTGCATTCTTATGAGATGCTTTATTGTATTGACAACATTATGTAAAAACAAGTTGATATGGTGTGTTCAATAGAGTCACAATTCAGGAAACAGGCTTTCCACAGAAATAAAAAGGCATGGCAATCTATTCTTATTCTCACATTAAAAATACCTACAAAATATAGCAATGCAATATATATATATATATATATATATATACACACACACACACACACACACCAAGTCAACTGAAATTTTTAGGACTGAAATCAATTGACTCTGAGTGAGGAAATCAAGAAATTTGGAACTAATGTGGATGCATATGGATCAACCACATTTTCACTGAATGGAAGGAAGCTAATTTGCAATGTAAAGGCACCCAGATAAAGGCAGCTTTGAGGACTCTGCCATTTTCCCAGTGATGAAGCTGCCCTCAGCCATAGGCCAAGATCACCAGCTCAATGGAACAGCTTTCCTGCAACAGATTGTGGGTTATCAGAGCCGGAGACTTCATGCCTCTAGGGTTGCAGTTGTAAAATGATGCAATCACAAGCAAAGCTACACCAGCAAAGGATTTCCTTCCAAACTGTCTGTCACATTGGCCTGAATCCTGTGTTTTTTTTAAAAAAGTTCCTAATGTGCAGCTTGTGGTGCCCAAATTGACACAACAATGCCCACCTTTGGAGAAATTGAAAATGGAGCTGAAAAATAGCAAAAAGCTTGGTGCTACTTGCTGATGAACACATTGTTACCCTTATTTCAATCTGCAGCATTCTCACCTCAGTTCAATGATTGGTGGATTCACATTCCCTCCTGACACAGGAATACAAAATCTAAAGATTCAAAGACAAAATCTGTACTGAGACGCCAGTGTAGTTGTGAGGCATGCCACACTGGAGGAAATGCCATCTTGTAGATAGTATGTTAAACACTAATGTTTTATCTGTTCCTCAAGTGGATATTAAAAAATCCCACAGCACTATTTTAGCAAAGGACTGGGGGGTTCTCCCTAGTGCCCTGGACCAATATTTATCTTTCAACTGATGCCACTGAAAAAAAAGACTAATCAGTTATTAGCCTGTTGCTGTTGATGGAGGCTTGCTGAGTGTCTATTTTATAATACAGTAAGTATTATATACATTCACACTTGACTTGTAAAGTACTTCATCAACTGCACAGCTTTTGAGACATGCTGAGCTCACAAAGGGCACTATGTAAATGTTAGTGGCTTCTTTAGGAGGAACTCAAGTGTACTATCATATTCTTGACTTGACTTCCAACTGCTGCCGAAATTAAAGCAAATGCTGGCTTTTCTGATGATAATTAGAGTTGTTTAAATTACAAAGGGAGTGAACAATTCAAGGTACCAGTATTTGCTTCTAATTTTGCATGCCCTAAACTTCTCTACTTCTTAATCTCTCTTTCCTACAATAATACTCTCCTTACCTCCCCTGTGACTAAGTTTTTTGTCAACTGCTCTAATATCTTATGTGGCTTAGGTAAAATGATGTTGTTAATAAATCTATTACTTCTTGGGTAATTTTACAATGCTCAAAATGTTCTATAAATACAAATTGTTGTTATTCGATAGATCTTCTGCCTCTGGCTGCCTCTGCAATGATATTACCATTAGGTTAGTGCTATTTCACTGCATGTCACAAGAGAGCAGTACAGTCCCCTGTGCAATAATAATTTCTGATATTATACTATCATATAGAGAGTACTGTGATTCACTCATGTCCCACTTTTAAAAAGAAACAGCTTGAATTTATATCACACCTTTGTGAATGTGGAAAGAAAGAGAGTAATTCAAATATATGAGTAGATCAGGGCAGAAATGACAATGACAAAAAAACACTAAGCTATCCATTCATAACCTCACCTCAACCCTAAAGATTTATTTCTCCCCGACAACACACAGCATCTGGCACACTGTACACAGCAGCCTGACATACTGTGCTGTAAACAGAGTAAATTTGAGAATTTCAAATGACATCTAAACAATGAAAACAAAATTATGTATCATTTTCTAGACCAAAACTATGCTGTGTCACTGCACAGCCTCGAATAGTGACTATACTTCAAGAAGTACTCCATTAGCTATATCCACTTTGGGACACTCTAAGGTCAGCTGGGCCAGCATTTATTCCTATCACATATTGCCCTTGAGAAGGTTATGGTGAATTGCTTTCTTGAATCACTGCAACGCACCACACACACATCCAGAATTTTGCCCCAGCGATGTTGAAGGAATGTGATAATTTGTTTTATAATGCTTCCACAAAGCATCTTGGAATGTTTTATATAATACACTAATAAACTTTAATTCTTGACAAGGTCCTTCATAATCTAAAGATGCCACCTCCCACCTCCCTTCCCCCGAGGCCTCTAAAGGAGAGAAGCTCAGCCTAATTTATCCATCTCAATAATTGTAACTTTTCAGTGCAAGCATCATTCTTGTCTAGTTTAGTTGCATCTTCTCCAGTGCTTCAATATGTATATAACGCATACATGAAGATCAAACCTCAGGCAAAAGGTCGGAAATGGGGGCAGGACAGTTGCAATATGGTTTTCATTTGTTCCAGGTTTCTGTTTTAATTAGATCAGTCTAACTTGAACAAGAGGTGGAGTATCACAAAATTGGTGGATGGGGAAGGGGAGATGTGAGGCAACTGAAAAACAAATAATTTCATCGAGAAATAATTCATAATTTTTATGCAGCAGCAAAGCAACCTCTGAATAGATTTTGCTTATGCTGCATAAGTTTTTTCTTGAGGCTTAGGAATTCATGTTCAGGTCAAAATCATGTTGTCCATTGCAAGAGTTTTATTTTTCTACACATTTGTGATTTATTGCAAAGTGTTTGCTGTAGGAGCAGAAATGTTGCATGAGAAAAGCTCATCTCACCATTTTTCTTCCTTGTTCCCTCTTTTGTAATTTTCTGCTGTGCGGTTGCCTTCTGTGGAGTGCCTGTATCCGAGTCAAGATTTCCTGACTGCTCACTGATGACAGAATCTTGTTCGCTGTGTAACCTGCTACAAATCACCATGGTAACAAGAGAATTGTCATATATTCATCTTTCTCTTACCCCTTGAATGTTTTCAAGGTTAGTTTGATTAATACCCATTGTTGTTTACCCTGACCCTGTCGGTAAATTTCTTATATACAGCTGCAAACATATGTATGAAGAGAAACATTAAATAATACATTCTAATTTGTTTTTAATGTGATTGTCGATGTAGCTTTCACACTCTGCACTTCAGACTGTAAAACATCCATCCCTCAAAATGCTAAGTGGGATACTCATCCATTCAGCACATAGATTCAGTTAATTTTATGTTTGGATCAAATCAGGAGAGATTAAATGTTTCACCATCTTTGTTATTTCACAGTCATGTCTGTACTATAATTTCAATCCCCTCCAATCAAACTGCAAAATTCCATGCTCAATTTTCTTTAATAATATATTGTTCCTGTAATACATGTGTTCTGTCACTGGCTGGGATTTCAAAGCATCCTTTGATAACACCTCCCTATCTCTTGAACCACCTGCCACCATCCATGACCTTGAAGTTCCTCTGATTCTGATTTTCTATGCATCCCCTGCTTTCTTCATCCTAGTATTTGACCCCTAACCTCTGGAATTCCTTGTTCAAAATTTCTCTCTTCATTTAAGACCCATCTTAAAACATAGCCAATCCAAAAAAGCATTCAATTGACACCTGATTTATTTTGTATGAAGTAAGAAAATGAAACGTGTACAGAACAAACAATTATTGATAATAGTAATGATATGCTTATTAACAGGAGTAGAGTGTGCAGAGTGGGGATTCAGCTCACTAAACTTGTCAATTAACTTTTCAGCCCTTTGATCCATGACTGTGGGATACTTCAGCATTGTCCTTGAGTTGTAGCTGAGCTATGTAAATGGGGAAGGAATGTGTAGGACTAGTATAAATACCCTTCCATTTTAATATTTGTTGTATGCTGTACCCTCATGGTTGCCTTATTGAATTAGTAATCTACCAGCTGAGTCTAAACATTTGGAAAGAAGAGTTCAAAATCCCATGACTCCAGGAGAATTTAATTTCAGTCAGTTGAATGGAATAAAAGGCTCATATCAGTTATGATTATCCTGAAACTTATCAAACTGTTGTAAAAACCCGTCTGGTTCACTGACGTCCTTTAAGGAAGAAACGTTGCCAGTCTTTCCAAAGTCTAGACTGTCTGAGCCTCCAGATATACAGCAATGTATTTCACTCTTGACTGACCCCATGAAAGACCAAATGAGCTACTCACTCTAAATAGCTACTATGTCAGATGACAGAAGTTAATGAAGGAGTTCAGCGCCACTTATTCAAAGGCAATTCAGGGCTGTTCATAAATCTAGCTGTGTCAATAGTGCCAAAATTATGTGAATGAATATTTATGACCTGGTTTCACAAGTACCACCTAGAGACACCCAATGCTTTCACCAGACTGTGAATAAATGCTTCAAGCCATTGTAGCAACCAGTTTTCAGATTGCTGACTTTTCATTGTGAAAAAGAAATGTGCTGACCTAAACATTACTGAAATTCCATACATTTAAGACATAAATTCAGAACTGGCAACCCATGCAAAATTCAAAATCATCACACACTATTTATGAAACCCTCCTTCTAAAAATTTATGAAGTCTAAGAATTAGTTCAGACTAAGAACAACTTTCAAAGGTGCTACAAACAGTAAGAGTCACATCATCCTGTTGTGGGACTGAAATTCCTTCATGTTCCTTATTCTGTTTAACACGCCAGTGCTTGTCTTTCATTCATCATTGTACAGCTCTCTCAAAAACTGCATATAAATACAATCACTTAGACAAATCACCCTGATATATGCTCCGATATCCCCATTTATACAAACCATCCTTCTACTTGCAGATCTTAATCGATTCCCAAACCAGCAACGTCTTGTTTTAAAAATTGCGCACTTCTTTTCAAATCCCCCTCCATGGCCCCAATCGCTCTTTGTCATCTCCTTCGGATTTCAGAGGTATTAACACCCTGCTAATATTGGTCTCTTACATATTCCTGATTTGAAATCACTCCACCATTGGCAGCTATGTCTTCAGTTGCCTAGACCCTGAAATTCCCTCTTTAAACCTCTATGTTTCTACATTCACTCCTTAGAGCCTTACACTTTGAACAAGCATTTAGTCATTTGATCTATTATTTCCTCATCTTGCCCATTGTCAAAATTTGTCTGGAAAATTTTCTGAAAGGTACTTTGGATTATTTTACAATGTTAAAGGCTCTACACAGAAAAAGCATAAATCACAGTTGACTGATCACAGTGCAAGAATTTACTTCAGAATGGTTTGAAAAGGCTTACATTTCATTACATGGATTAAACTCTTGCTTCCCTTATGTGAGAACAATCTAACACTGGATAAAAATGCAGAACACAGACACGAATAACATTTGTATGAAATTCTACAACAAAGTGCTGTTTCGGAGGTTTTTAAAAAAGTCACCTTAATGGCACTGACTCACAAACAAGCAAATTAAATTTAAAACCTTCCAATGTCATTTGCTGTCCTGGACATATATTGGGTAGCAGACAAGCTTAAAAATTCTGAGAGAAGCCAATTGGAATTATGTATGTTGCAAAATGATGAAAAAACTTGATGCTGATGTCATTAAATACGTTTTCTGTTATTTTGGCCATGTCATCTTTTATGCAGCAGATTCACTTTCTCTGAAAATAGGCCAACAGACCTTTAGCAGTATCAGTTTGGAAATATATGTACAAATGCATATAACAGTACCCTTTAAAGGGGAATTGAATGAAAATTGAGGGAGAAAAAATTGCAGCGAAATGGGAAAAGAACAGGAAACTAGGCTGCTTTTCAAAGGAACCAGCAAAACACTAAAAGAGGTGATTGTCATCATTCTGTGTTGAACTATTCTATGATTTAAATGCAAGCATTTTCTACTCTTTGTTTATATTTTGCCTGTGACTTGGGTGCTCGAAGCAACAGTATTGCTTAACCACACCAAGGACACAAGGTTGATTTCCTGGAGAAACAGGAGAAAATTATACCCTGCATTTAGCTGCAACATCTAAAAATATTCATAGCAAGAAAATGAGAAGTTGTGACTAACATGTTAACATGAAAAATGATCTTTACTACTTCTCATCAATATTAAGGTATGTCAACTATTACTTCTTCTGTTAATTGTAAGAAATACAAGTTGTATAAATCTAGTTCACTTTTTCTTACAGTAGCAATGACTTGCATTTATATAGCACCTTTAACATATTAAAATGATCCAAGGCACTGAACAGGATTGATTATCAAATAAAACATGATGTCAAGACATAAAACCAAGTGTTTTGCCAAGGAAGTAAGTTAAACAGCATCTGAAAAAAGGATATAGAGGTAGAGAGGCAGAAAGATTTCAGAGATTAGTCTTTAGGCAGCTGAAAGTTAGGCCGTCAATAATACAGCTCTGAACACTGCAAAAATCACATAAGGGTGGAATTTGAGAAAAATGGGTATCTCAGAGGTTGTGAGAAGATTTCAGAAATCTGAAGGGCTATGTCACGAAGAGATCTGAAAACCAAGTTGGAAGTTTTAATATAAAAATAAAAATGATGGGAAATTCATCAGGACTGTCATCATCTATGGAGAGAGAAGCAGAACTATCTATCAAGTTCAATACGTTTCCTCTTTGGAAGAGAAGGGAGATAGACGGATGGAGGTTTTACATAAGAGAAAGTCCAGGATAGATTGACCATTGCTCTGTATCCAAACGTTTAATGTGAAAACTACTTGAGGCTGTGAACCAATACCTTGAAAAGCAAAACTGAGGATAGGAAATAAATCCAGAAGAAAACCCACACAAAAGTTACAAAATTGCAGTGCTTCTGGACCAAGAGTCAATGTAGTTCAATGAGCAGAGGGATGATAGGCAAACAAGATTTGGTGCAAGTTGATGGAGGGTAATACATCGACAGCTGGTCAGGATACATTGGAATAGTCAAACCAAGACGCGAGAAGGGTGTGTGGTTTCAACAGCACATTTAGGGGAGGTGATGACTGAGTAATATTATTGCTAGACTATTAATCTAGAGGGAGAAAGTGAGGACTGCAGATGCTGGAGATCAGAGTCAAAAAGTGTGGTGCTGGAAAAGCACAGCCAGTCAGGTAGCATCCTGCTAGGGGTGGCACGGTGGCACAGTGGTTAGCACTGCTGCCTCACACTGCCAGGGACCATGGTTTGATTCCAGCCTTGAGCGACTGTCTGTGTGGAGTTTGCACACTCTCCCCGTATCTGCGTGGGTTTCCTCCGGGTGCTCCGGTTTCCTTCCACAGTTCAAAAATGTGCAGGGCAGATGAATTGGCTATGCTAAATTGCTCAAAGTGTTAGGTGCATTAGTCAGAGGGAAATGGGACTGGGTGGGTTACTTTTTGGAGGGTCAGCGTGGACTTGTTGGGCCAAATGGCCTGTTTGCAAGCTGTAGGGAATCTAAAATCCGAGCAGCAGGAGATTCAATGTTTCAAGAAGAGCTTATACTCGAAACGTTCACTCTCCTGCTCCTCGGATGCTGCCTGATTGGTTGTGCTTTTCCAGCTCCACACTTTTTGACTATTAATCCAGAGACTTAGTAATGTTCTGGGCACCTGGATACAAATTGTGCCATGGCATATGGTGGGATTTGAATTTAATGACAAAAAAAATCTGGAATTAAGAATCTAATGATGGCCATGAAATCACTGTCGATTGTTGGAAAAACCCATCTGGTTCAGATATCCTTTAGGGAAGGCATTTGCCATCCTTATCCATTCTGGCCTATATGTGACTCCAACCCTAAAGCAATAAGGCTGACTCTCAACTGCCTTCTGGGAACTGGAGATGGACAATAAGTACTGGTTGAGCCAGCGATGCCCACACCCCATAAATGAATTTTTAAAAAGCTCAAGCAGGGCCAGAGACAGGATAGACGGAGAGAAGGAAATTGGTGATCTTGATGATGGGGTAAAAAATGAGGTCTGCCGATGCTGGAGATCACAGCTGAAAATGTGTTGCTGGTCAAAGCACAGCAGGCCAGGCAGCATCTCAGGAATAGGGAATTCGACGTTTCGAGCATAAGCCCTTCATCAGGATCTTGATGATGGGGAAGACAGCAAGTTAATTAAGCAAATTTCCAGCACTTTTTTTTCTTTTTATTTCAGACTTTGAGCAACAGTAGTACAGTCCTTCTGTAGCTCTGGACTCCCATCTGGGTTTTGCACATTGATTAATTAGTAGAAATGCATGCAGTGACTCTTAAGATTTTATCTTTCGTAACCAACCTGCTAAACAGCCATGGCAACAAAGAACAAGCCAACCTGTGCAGGAGGTAGTGAAAGTATATTTAAAAATGTTTAACCAACCATGGTTTCCATTTATTTTTTCGTTGTAATGGTATTTTCCCATAAAACACTGGAATTGCTTTCACATGACAACTTCAATTTTAATAATGGATAAACTTCTTCAGTTTTGCAGCAACCCAGCTGAATGCCTCAACTACTTTAAAACATATTTACTGTACACTAACAGGCCATTCAGCCCACAGATCTGTACAAGTGTTTAAACTCCACAGAAGTGTATTGCAAACACCTTCATTCCATCCTGTCAATCTGCCTTTCTGTTCCACTCTCCTTCATGTCTTTATCTAACGCCCTGTATTAACCTCACCAAGGTGAATCCTCAAGGTGAACAGCAGAAGTTAGGAAAAATCCTGCCTCCCGATAAAGCAGCCAGAAAGATGGGATTTTATTGCATGGGGACAGGGTGGGCTGCAGTCAGGCCAGCCGACACTGGAATGGGTTCAGAGGCGACACAGAGACTGCTGGGTAAGCAGGCGATCCTGAGTTCACATCCCAGCGGTGCCTGTACCTTACTTTAAAACTAGAACTCGGGGAAAAAAAAACAATGACTGCAGATGCTGGAAACCAGATTCTGGATTAGTAGTGCTGGAAAAGCACAGCAGTTCAGGCAGCATCCGAGGAGCAGTAACTAGAACTAGGGAGGCTAGCCTCAAATTAAGGGGGAGCAGATTGAGGACTGAGCTGAGGAGGAACTTCTTCTTCAAAAGAGTTGTAAATCCTGCCCAGTGAAAGTGTTGAGGCTACCTTGTTGAATGTTTTTCAGGCAAAGATTGATAGAATTGTGAGCAGTAGAGCAATTAAGGGTTACAGTGAGCAGGCGGGTAAGTGCAGCTGAGTCCATGAAAAGATCAGCCATGATCTTGTTGAATGTCGGAGCAGATTCAAGGGGCCAGATGGCTGACTCCTGCTCCTATTTCTTATGTTCTAAATTGGGCTGTTTAAAGGAGGTAGGTGCTGTAGAGCGTACCAAATCACAGCAACTTACTGTCCATCATTTCAATGATTTAAATTGTCACAGCATTCCTGATGATCATGTTTTGCAGCAACCTTCATTTCAAGAATCTTGGCAGAAACTGTGGGAAATCGGAGAAAATTGACCGACCGGCAATGGAATATAAAAAATTCACAGCTGCTGCTGGTTTAGGGAAATATATAATTGATGTTTTTTTTTAAAAAAAGTGCTTTTAAAATGCCTTTTATCCACTGGGGAAAAATAATCCAAAGTAAACATCAGCCTCTCTGGTAATGATATCAAGACAGAGGATTATTAAATCCGGCCTTGCTGTCAAAATCATGGTGAGGTTAATGGGGGGTTTACCATTATTTATCCTTCAACAGCATGACAACAGCAAAGGAGAAACAGATACACAGTCAAACATGAAACTTCAAATTTGTGAAGTAAGTTGTGTACCTGCCATTAGAGTCAGACTGGTACAACACAGAAACAGACACTTGGGTCCAACTCATCCATGCCAACCAGATATCCTAAGTAATCTAGTCCTATTTGCTAGCATTTGGCCCACATCCCTTTTCAACCCTTCCTATTCATGTACCTTTTAAATGTTGTAATTGTACCCGCCTCCACCACTTCCTCTGGAAGCCCATTGCATACACGCACCATCTGCATGAAAAAGTTGCTGCTTAGGTCCCTTTTATATCCTTCCCCTCTTACCTTAAACATATGCCTCTGGTGTTGGACTCACCGACCGTGGGAAGAAGATCTTGGCTAATAACCCCGTTCACATCCCTCATGATTTGATAAACCTGTATAAGGTCACCTCTCAGCATCCAAAATTCCAGGGCAAATAGGCTCAGTATATAAGACCATAAGACATAGGAGTGGAAGTAAGGCCATTCGGCCCATTGAGTCCACTCCGCCATTCAATCATGGCTGATGGGCATTTCAACTCCACTTACCCACATTCTCCCCGTAGCCCTTAATTCCTTGTGACATCAAGAATTTATCAATCTCTGCCTTGAAGACATTTAGCGTCATGGCCTCCACTGCATTTCTGTTCTGAATTGACCCCCTCTAATTCTAAGGCTGTGTCCATGGGTCCTAGTTTCCTCGCCTAATGGAAACAATTTCCTAGCGTCCACCCTTTCCAAGCCATGTATTGTAAGTTTCTATTAGATCTCCCCTTAATCTTCTAAACTCCAATGAATACAATCCCAGGATCCTCAGCCGTTCCTCGTATGTTAGACCTACCATTCCAGGGATCACCTGTGAATCTCCGCTGGACAGGTTCCAGTGCCCAGGGACCAAAACTGGACACAGTACTCCAAATAGGGCCTAACCAGAGCTTTATAAAGTCTCAGTAGCACAACGGTGCTTTTATATTCCAACCCTCTTGAGATAAATAACAACATTGCATTCGCTTTCTTAATCACGGACTCAACCTGCATGTTTACCTTTAGAGAATCTTCGACTAGCACTCCCAGATCCCTTTGTACTTTGGCTTTACGAATTTTCTCACTGTTTAGAAAGTAGTCCATGCTTGCATTCTTTTTTCCAAAGTGCAGGACCTCGCATTTGCTCACATTGAATTCCATCAGCCATTTCCTGGACCACTCTCCCAAACTGTCTAGATCGTTCTGCAGCCTTCCCACTTCTTCAGTACTGCCAGCCTGTCCACCTAACTTTGTATCATCGGCAAACTTCGCTAGAATGCCCCCAATCCCTTCATCAAGATCATTAATATATAATGTGAACAGCTGCAGCCCCAACACTGAACCCTGCGGGACACCGCTTGTCACCGGCTGCCATTCCGAAAAAGAACCTCTGCCTTCTGCATTCTGTCAGACAGCCAATCCTCAATCCATACCAGTAGCTCACCTTGAACACCATTGGCCCTCACCTTGCTCAGCAGCCTCCCGTGTGGCATCTTATCAAAGGCCTTTTGGAAGTCTAGATAAACCACATCCACTGGGTTTCCCTGGTCTAACCTACTTGTCACCTCTTCAAAGAATTCCAACAGGTTTGTCAGGCACGACCTCCCCTTACTAAATCCATGTTGATTTGTTCTAATCCGACTCTGCTCTTCCAAGAATTTAGAAACCTCATCCTTAATGATGGATTCTAGAATTTTACCATCAACCAAGGTTAGGCTAATTGGCCTATAATTTTCCATCTTTTGTTTAGATTAGACTTACAGTGTGGAAACAGGCCCTTCGGCCCAACAAGTCCACACCGACCCGCCGAAGCGCAACCCACCCATACCCCTACATTTACCCCTTACCTAACACTACGGGCAATTTAGCATGGCCAATTCACCGGACCTGCACATCTTTGGACAGTGGGAGGAAACCGGAGCACCCGGAGGAAACCCACGCAGACACGGGGAGAACGTGCAAACTCCACACAGTCAGTCGCCTGAGTCGGGAATTGAACCCGGGTCTCAGGCGCTGTGAGGCAGCAGTGCTAACCACTGTGCCACCGTGTCGCCCACTAATCTTGATCCTTTCTTGAACAAGGGGGTTACAACAGCGATCTTCCAATCATCCGGGACTTTCCCTGACTCCAGTGACTTTTGAAATATCTCAACCAACGCCTCCACTATTTCCTCAGCCACCTCTCTCAGAACTCTAGGATGTATCCCATCGGGGCCAGGAGATTTATCAATTTTAAGACCTTTTAGCTTTTCTAGTACTTTCTCTTTTGTAATGGCAACCATACTCAACTCAGCCCCCTGACTCCCTTTAATTGTTGGGATATTACTCATGTCTTCCACTGTGAAGACTGAAGCAAAGTACTTGTTAAGTTCTCCTGCTATTTCCTTATCTCCCATCACTAGGCTTCCAGCATCAGTTTGAAGTGGCCCAATGTCTACTTTTGCCTGTCGTTTGTTTCTTATGTATTGAAAGAAACTTTTACTATCATTTCTAATATTACTGGCTAGCCTACCTTCATATTTGATCCTCTCCTTCCTTATTTCTCTCTTTGTTATCCTCTGTTTGTTTTTGTAACCTTCCCAATCTTCTGATTTCCCATTGCTCTTGGTCACTTTATAGGATCTCTCTTTTTCTTTAATACATTTCCTGACTTCCTTTGTCAGCCATGGCTGTCTAATCCCTCCCCGGATAATGTCTCTTTTCTTGGGGATGAACCTCTGTACAGTGTCCTCAATTATACCCACAAACTCCTGCCACTTTTGCTCTACTGTCTTCCCCGCTAGGCTCTGCTTCCAGTCTATTTTTGTCAGACCTCCAAGTATATTTTCGTCAGTATATATTCACCGTCTATATTCACCATCTCCCGACAACCCTGACAATATCCTTGTAAATCTTTTCTGCACCTTTTCATGAAAATAACTATCTCACTGCTGGTCTTACCACTGAAATGGATTGAATACTGTAACGTTGCTTGCTTGTGTGGTGGATGTAAAACATGTTTAGAGGATACTTAATTTTGCTACAATCACTGAATTTCACCAAATCCTGGGAATTATTAACATTGTAATCAAGCCACCCACTGACTAAACAGAGAGATTCTTCAACAAAACTATGGCCTACCACAGAGTACAAAAGCAGGGAGGTTTTGCTGAAAACAATATAAACACTAGAGTCACAGAATCATACAGCACAGAAACAGACTCTTCAACCCAACCAGTCCATGCTGACCATATGCCCAAACTAAATGGGTCTCACCTGCCTGCGCTTGGCCCATATCCCTCTAAACATTTCTTATTCATGTACTTATCTAAATGCCTTTGGATAAGCTGTAATTGTACCTGCATCCATCACTAGTTAGACCTTAGTTGACATCATGCACAGGACTGGGCACAATACCTTTGGAAGGATGGGAACACATTGGAGAAAGTGTATTAAGAGGTTTACAAGAACGATTCCAATAATTAGAATCTTTAGTTGTGAAAATAGATTGAAGAAATTAGGAGTGTTTACCTTGAAGAGAAGGCTTAGAGTAGATTTGATAGACATTACCAAGATCATGAAGGATCTGTATAGAATGTATTGACAGAAATAATTCTCACTTGTAAAAGGATCAAAAATGAGAGAGAATGCATAGCTTTAACGTAATTGTCAAATGAAGCAAATGGAAGGTGAGAAAACTTCTTTTAACATTGTGAGTTGTTGGGGTTTCTGAATGCCCTGTTAGGAAGTGTGGTGGAAGTAGGTTCAGTTGAGATATTCAAAGAACATGGGATGATTCTTAAAATTTAAATAATGTTCAGAGTTATGGGCACTTCATCATAAAGCCCACTGGGAGAGCTGGTAAAGACAGTGAGTCCTTCTGCACAATTTTTATTATTCACGGATTTACTCCCTCAATGTGGTTTGTAACAACAGGAAGAACTACTGACTGGAAGTTGCTGTAGCTCCTTATTCTTTAAATGTCAACCTTCCCGCACCTCCTCCAACCCACGCTCTCAGGATGGATGGATTCTTGGAGACAAGGACTATCCTTAGAGGAGCTGACTCCTCACCCCTCTGCAAGTGCCATAGAATCACAAAAGCTTTACAAAAACTCTGCAAACCCTCAGTGAGCAGTCCTTCAGCCAGGTTAAAATGAGCTCCATTGTCTGGACCAAATCAGGCTGGGCTCAGGGGTCCACATTTACTAGTGGAGTATCATACATGGTCATGGCTCTGTCGCATGCTTCAATGACAGGGTCAAACAAAGGGAATAAATGAAGTGAGAAATTAATAGTTAACTTACACACTTTTCCTAATGTACAGTGCCAAGTTTGGTAACGCATGCATACCAAAATGAAGAATGAGTTTACCTACAGAGAAAATCCTGCTTAGTAATAACAGGAAACACTTACATAAGACTACCGTGACCACTTAGTGATGTGACTGACACCGTGCCCACCTTGGATTTTGCTGTATTGTTCTTCCCTTGTTATTTTGGAAGACATCGGAACCCAAAGCTTGCACCTCTGCCTTTTTCGCCTGTGATGACTACGTTCGCCATTCTGATCTTGGCGGGGGGGGGGGGATCCTGACTGGGGGCATTTGCTCTGACTGCTCACCAACATCACTAGTAGAGACAGCCCTTGTCAGCAAGCCCTCTTCCACAGCTGCTCAGGAAGCTGTGAAACAGGAAAGTGCTCCAAGAGCTGGGTGGCTACCTCATATGCTTCAGGAAGATCCACGAGACTTGGAAGGTGCTTCTTTGCCTTGAGGGAAGCTGCCTCCGGAGGATATTTGGTATCTCCTCCAATCATCTTTGGGTGCCCTCAGTAACTGACCTGTCCAGTCTGAAACTTAAATCAGGTAGTCCATGTATATTAGTGTTTCGGTGTTGAACTGACTGGCCTAAACTACATGAAGCACCATTAATTCTGGACAAGGCACGTGCAATGCTCCTGCACACACTTCTGCTGTAGATGACGTATATGAGGATTGCAACCCTTTGTATGCTTCAAACCCTGCAACATGGTCAAATTCATCTACTGCACAGACTCATCTATTTACAGTTCACTAAACATAGAATCCCGACAGTGTGGAAACAGGCCATTTGGCCCAACAAGTCCACACTACTCTCCAAAGAGTAATTCACCCAGGCCCATTCCCCTACCCTATTACTCTGCATTTCCCCTGACTAATGCACCTAACCTACACATCCCTGAACACTATGGGCAACTTAGCATGGCCAATTCACCCTAATCTGTTTTTGGATTACACAATCAATTGGTTTATCACAATCAATTTTTGGATTGTGGGAGGAAACTGGAGCATCCAGAGGAAACCCACGCAGACACGGGGAGAATGTGCAAATTCCACACAGACAATCACCCGAGGCTGGAATCGAACCTGGGTGTCTGGCACTGTGAGGCCACCCTGGTGCAATCAGCACAGGGAACTCTGACAGGAGCATCCCTGTTCCCGCTTCTCCAAGTACTGACCCTCAGTGCATGATGCCTGAGCACCCTCATCACTGTCAATCAGAGCATCACGTGGGCAGGCCTTCAGAATAGTTTCCTACAGTGAGGCAATTGATTATTAAATGGTGGAGCTCACTCAGCTTCTCATTCTCATGGGATACAAAGTCAGGAATGCTGAAGACATTGTTCATTTAATTACCTCGCAACTTTAGGATGATCACACAGGGAAATTGGGAAAGACTTATTTGCACCTCCAAGTATCTTCGAGAGAACACAGAATCTCTCAGTTAATAGAAACGCTCAATGGATTTCCTATTAAATGATGGCATGGGCAGTTTTATCGGCAGGGTCACATATTATTAACTTTAAACCAGCTGCTTAAGATTCTCTGATACTTCATGCAAGCTTGACTGATCTTGGGTGATTGCTCCTGAAATAACTCCACACAGACAGTATCCTGTCTCCTTGTCAACCTTTATTCACACATGGAGAGGCCTTGACTCTGATCCACCTCCCTCAGAACCAGTTCTCAGAGTGAACAGGATGTCTGACACTCCCATTTATATCCATCAGCCAGCTGTCCCTGATTGAACCAGATTAACCTTCCCCAGTCAGGGAACTCATTCTATGAGGTCCACCTGGCTGACCTTACAGTGAATCCTCTTGCAAGGATGCCTTCCTTGAAGAAGTTCTCCTCCTCTCTCCACAAGAATCTCAGTGAGTCTCTCTCGCACTGCAACTTCCAGGTCATCTCCTCTGCCCTGAAGCTCTTCAACAGACTCGCTACCACAGCCACATTTGCTTCCTCAGTGCCTGCCTCCGTAACCAACTGATCCCACATGAACTCCGGACTACATTCAACCCAACACAGTTTGGAACTGAACAGGACAACCAGTACAGATTACAAATTCAAAACCACCAGATACAGTTCTCCTTCAGGATCCTCTGCTCCACACTTGCAGCCATGCGCCAGCACCTAACCTCTCTACAGTCAGCCCTGCCTCAACTGAGGGCCACACTCTCTCAGAAATCAACCCCACCGCCCCGTAGCCCAACATTTCAATTCCTCCTCCCACTCTGCTGAGGACATGCAGGTCCTAGGCCTCCTCCACTGCCGCTCCCTCACCACTCGACGCCTGGAGGAAGAACGCCTCATCTTCTGCCTCGGAACACTTCAACCCCAGGGCATCAATGTGGACTTCACCAGTTTCCTCATTTCCTCTCCCCCCACCTCACCCCAGTTCCAAACTTCCAGCTCAGCACTGTCCTCATGACCTGTCCTACCTGCCAATCTCCCTTCCCACCTATCTGCTCCACCCTCCCGTCTGATCTATCATTTCCATTCACCTACTGTACTCTTTGCTACCTTCCCCCACCCTCCTCTCTGACCTATCACCTCCATCCCTACCCCTATTCACTTACTGTACTCTTTGCTACCTTCTCCCCAGCTACCCACCCCCAATTTGGCAGCACGGTGGCACAGTGGTTAGCACTGCTGCCTCACAGCACCAGAGACCCGGGTTCAATTCCCGACTCAGGTCACTGACTGTGTGGAGTTTGCACGTTCTCCCAGTGTCTGTGTGGGTTTCCTCCGTGTGCTCCGGTTTCCTCCCACAGTCCAAAGATGTGCGGGTCAGGTGAATTGGCCATGCTAAATTGCCCGTAGTGTTAGGTAGGGGGTAAATGTAGGGGTATAGGTGGGTTACACTTCGGCGGGTCGGTGTGGACTTGTTGGGCCGAAGGGCCTGTTTCCACACTGTAAGTAATCTAATCTAATCTATCTCTCCACCCTGGAGGCTCCCTGCCTCTATTCCTGATGAAGGGCTTTTGCCCGAAATGTCGATTTTCCTGCTCCTCGGATGCTGCCTGACCTGCTGTGCTTTTCCAGCACCACTCTGATCTAAACACCTGACCTTTTACAATCACTGTAGCTCTAATAAAATGGATGCAGTATCTCAAGTGTTTCAAAGGATGGTTTCACAACATCAGATTTTAATTAGAAATATATGCATTGTATTTGCAGGCTCTGGCTGCTGAGCCCAATTTCTATTTTTATAGAATCCCTACAGTGTGGAAACAGGCCATTCGGTCCACACCAACACTCTGAAGAAATCCCACCCAGACCCAGGCCCCCTATTTTATCCCTGTAACCCTGCATTTACCATGGTTAATCTACCTAGCCTGCACATCCCTCGATGCTATGGACAATTTACCATGGCCAATCCACCAAACCTGCACATCTTTGGACTGGGAGAAAACTGGAGCTTCCAGAGAAAACCCACGCAAACACAGTGACAATGTGCAAACTCCACACAGACAGTCACCAGAGGCTGGAATTGAAACTGGGTCTTGACTCTGAGGCAGCAGTGCTAACCACTGAGCCACTGTGCCATGTTGGTTTTTACATTCTGACACAGACAACGAGATTCTCAGGCAGAAGGTGCTGACCCGATCAGAGGAATTTACAATGTAACATATATTTGGGTGTAGCGTATTGGGTATACCATTTGAAGAAGCTATGAACTACTGGCCGGTTAAGACTCAGCCCAAATGGATGGATTAATTGAGCTGTCTCAATTAAAATGATCAAAGCTTCTAAGTAAAAGTTTCAGAAACACAGGGATAGTGAGATGTGAGAGATGAATTTATTTCACAGAGTAGCAGAGAATACCATGTGCAGTGAGTTCAGACTCATTGCAAACTTTCATTCCTGAGCAGAATGAGCTCTTAAGGCCAACTGGCATTTTCCCTTACTGAAGGTCAAAGGTCATTATTGTCAAAATCCTAAGAATCTTTCAGAAGATCACAAATCTACACAAGGACTTGCATGTTTGCAGTGCTTTTCATGACTGCTGACATCCCAAATTGCAGTCACTGTTGTAATGTAGGAAATGGGGTGACCAATTTGCACACAACAAGCTGCCACAAACAACGAAGGGATAATAACTGGATAACAAGTTATTGGTGGAGACATAAACATTGGCCAGGTCACATGAAAGAGTGCTACTGCTCTTCTTAAAAATAGTCACATTGCCCCATGCCATGGAGTGGGGATGGGGTTTGAGATCAGGGCTACTTCCTGCATCTCAATCAGCACTCTCTTAATAGCGTACCCGATTGCTGGTCTTGATTTTTATGCTCAGTTCCTGAAGTGGGATTTGGGTCCACAATCTCCAGGTTTAGAGACAAGCATCTTATATGTTGGCCCAGCCCAACCTTGTGCAAAATTGGAGATGCCATTGTGCTTTATCTCATTCCTGGTTTGTTCACATTCTGTGAGGTTCTACAGCAGAACAAAATTATGCGATAGCTTTGGCAGCCCCTTGGGGGCGAGACCACCAAAGAGAAGCTGAGAGAACTAGCATCTTCATAGTCTCTTGAAACCTGAGTGGAATTATCCCCCCATTCCTTGTGTGAATTGCTTTCAAAATTGAACTCTGCTTCTCTCTGCGAGATTGTACAACTGCACAGGAAACATATTGGAGGAAAGGGGGACAGGGAGAGGGTTGATCATTTGTGGAAGTTGTACCATATTGGTTCTGGAGCAGTTTGTTAACCCAACTTGACTTTGTCTGCCTTTTTCCATCCTTATTTTTAAGCAAATTAAAGGAATAACCATGAACATACAGACTTAATACGAAATGCAAATGTTGTTGATATAGAGCATTGTCACAGCTGAGACACTGAGACAAACGGATTGGAAAGTGTGGGAAATCAGTGTATGAACAGATGAGAAGATTCTACACTGACGTTGTTGCAGCAACACATACGGACAGAAAAATAACCAAGGATGAAAAGCACAAGTTTTGTGTGAAATACTCTTGGCTCTGCAATGCGAGAGAACTCAGGATCAAAAGAAAGCAGTCAGTACTGCAAAATGTATCAGCCTCTACCCAAAACACATAGATATGAGCTGAAAGGGTCTCACAAGAGACATAATTATTTCAGGATTAGGCACTGCGAGCTCTTACATGTAGTTGCAGGAATCATAATTATTGAATCAAAGACAAGTACTCAATAGGAGGTGGCCACTTGGTCAACAAGTCAATGCTAACTCCTCCAAAGAATAAATCAATGAGTCTTATACCATATCTCTAAGTTCCTCTCTCTTTCCTGTATGTCAGCAATATTTTCTCCCTCAAAGTTTTATCCAATTTAAAAGACACAGCTAAATGTATTGCCCCAACCCTCTGAGTGCACTCCTTTGACAATAATTAAATGCTGACACTTTTGATCTCTCTATTCAGCAGAGTTTCACTACACAGAGACAATATCCTGACAACCAATGTACAATGTAAAGCAGTGGGTGGTGAGCAGGGTGGGGACAGGGAGAGGTGGAAGGAATGGGGAACTGGTAGACACACTGCTACAAATATAACCTAACCCACCCATTGAAAACTGACAGGATCAGCTGTCAGGTACTCATTTGTGAGCTACAGACACCATTGCTAGACTAGTATTTATCCTCCATTCAAACTTATCCTTGAGGAGGTGGTGGGAGTTTTGATCTTGATCACAACGGAATTCCTAACTATATCACAACTGAACGTCATACTGTAAACCAATGGGGATGGCCTCAACTGGGACTTTGGGTTCATGTTGCACTACAGGTGACCAGATTACACTATACACCCGCACACACACGCACATACACCCCTACCAACCCACACATCCACAAAGACCCTCTCTCATACACAAGCTCTCTCTTGCATGCTCACACATATACTCCCTACCATCTCACAGACTTATACCCTGTCAACTCACACACATACACACACTCTCACAGACACTCACACCCCTACACACACAGGCACTGCACTGACTCAGTCGGTCTTCCCTGCACACACATACACACACATACACACACATACACACACATACACAGACACACACACTCATATAAATTTGTGGGGTGAATTTGTACTTGCAGAATTATACTTTATTTTGATCAAAAATTGCATAAATCCATGTAAGATTCTGTAAATCCCACTTTTGAAATAGAATCAGTCTGACCTAACATTGGGACACAGATAGACTTTAACTTCGCACCTTCAATGCATTAACTGGACTGAGATGGCACCTATTGTTAAAAGCTATCTTGACAATGTAACTTCAAAAAAAAGTTCTGGGATTTACATAGAAGGAACTGAAACTAACATGATTATTCTAAAAGATGAAAGACACAAGCTAAATTTGTTTAAGATTACATTCCATGACACTAATCCTTTTGCTATAAATTCTATGTTGTATGATTCTGCTCCAAAACCACGTGATGAAGAAACAGTGCTTTGAAAGCTAGTGCCCCCAAATAAACCTGTTGGACAATGGTTATGCTTTTTAACTCTGTCCACCCCAGTCCAACACCACCACCACTAAATCATGTATACCTGTTTGAGAAAGCAATTCAGAGTCAAACACATGCTGTGGATCTACAATCGAAGTAGGCCAGACTAAGTGAGGTCAGCAGATTTCCTGCCGTATATGATATTAGTGAACCAGAGGGATTCTTACAAAGTTTCATGGTCACCATCCCTGAGACTAGTTTGTTTCTCTATCCCACAGAGTTATAGATGTTTCATCAATGAATACATTTAAAGTTGAGATGAACATATTTTTGGTCACTCCAGGAATTGTGCGATAAAAGGAAATGGAGAAATGAAAATGAGGCAGATTATCTGCCTTAAATCACATTGAATGAGGTGTGTGCACAAGGGGCTACATAGTTCACTCCAAAGTTAATTCAAACTTTCAGCTACCATGGCAAGATTTGAACAAAAGGCTCTACAATCAGTTCATATTACTAGGCTGTAATCACTATGCCAAAATCTTTATATTATCCCAATTACTTGTCAATAAGGTTTGCAATAAAACAAATGTACACAACTCTTATAGATTGGACAGCGGACACTGCTAAAAAGGAGACTGGAGAAGGGGAGGAAGGCAATCTGTGCCAATAAATAGAGGGAGACTTTAATTCTTTTACACTCAACCGCTAGGCCATTGTTGTTTGGGGGATAGAGAGTATTGCAGTTACAGGATGATCATTCACAAAGGAGGTTTCTTTGGCCCTCAGTTATCTAAGATTAACTCCACTGTCCTGCCAGGCTTTGCCCTTCGTCTGTCCATCAGAACTCAAATGTGTCCCCAATTTGGTCATATCCAGCCAGTTGATTGCCAAAAATAAAGCGGCCAGCCCTGCTGTTTGGGTAATTTTAACCCTAACTACTTCCATTGCACCACCCATCTCCAGTGAGATCACTTTCAGATCTCAGCTTGTTGGACTGTTGACCCAGCAATTACCTTTTGGATTTCTCCTAGTCCCATGTCCATACACTTAAAATATTCTGCCATTTGTGGCTGCAATTTCCATTGCTACATTGAATACATTCTTGCACATATGCAACAGAAAATGAAAGACGCAAAATTTTGATTGTGCAAAAGCTGACCACACATGTGACAGCTGCATTCACACTTGCTAACACTAAGTTTCTGATCAACTAAGTAAATGCATATCTGATCATAAAAGCTTGATATATCAATAAACTTATATTGTTATAATGTGATCTGACACATTCCTTTGGTTAATAAACCATGTTGCAGCATTTTGCAACTAATTAAAATGCTTACCTTCTCCGTATATCGATAGTTTTTAGTGGTTTGATGTTAACTCCATCCTGTGAGCTTTCTCGTTCTTGAGATACGAGTGCATCTCGGCCAGGCAGTGGTAAGACTACAGTCTCTTGAGTAATGGTGACTTCATCCTCTCCTCCCTGTTGACCAATGTGTTGTTTGGCATAATCAAACCCCTGGACTGGCTAGACAGCAAAATCCATATAAAATAACAAAAAAAAACAGAATTAATACTAAAAACAGAAGAATAATCTTCTCTTAGAACACTACTTTTCTATTATGAAGGGCTCGAAAGAAATTGAGAGGTAGGAGGAATGGAAGGAAAGTGGAGTTGAGGTCAAGATTCAACCATGGTAATACTGAAAGATGGAGCAGTCTTGATGGGCTGTTCCACAAACTCCTGCTTCTACTTATGGTCACAAACTGTTCCAAACCTTCCGGCATCTTTTGCGTTTTTTCAGAATGTTCATCTTTTCTAAAGGGTACAATGTAAAACCCTCTTTTGCTCATTTTTCATACAGTTGTGGGAACCTTAAATATGTTTGTGAAGCTTTAAGATAATTGTATGTATGAGTTTTGCTAAAATTCATCCATCGTATTAAGAGAAAACGAAACTTATTTTGCTGGTTCCATATGCCTACTAACAGGGAAGAACTAATCGAAGTTAAACAGCCCATTTTTATCTCTTCTAATTCCAATCTGGCCATTCCAGGCTTCATACAACCTTTTTTTCCTTTAAACTAATTAATTAATTTGGATTTAAGCATTGCTGGCCAATTGTCCCTGAGAAGATAATTGCGGGCACTCTGCTGAACTGCTACAAGGAATGTGGAGAACTGAGTGGCCTTCTGGTCCTTTTCGAGGAAGAATTAAGCAGTGCACAGAGCGTGTGGGAATCATACATCAGTCAGAACTGGCAATGAAAGCAGATTTCTTTCCCTTCAGAATATTAGTGAACCAGACAGAGAGGTCTGACTGATCACTTCATGGTTGCCATTACAGGTCATTCTGCTACAACACGCGTTTCGTTAGATGAATTCGCTGTAACATGATTGACAAATCGAGGGCACTGTTTCTAAAGCGCAAACTTTTAAAATGTGCGTTCGCTGTAGCATGACTACAACGGCAACAAATTATGCACTGTTTCCAAAGCATGATTTGTCTATAATGTAGGGTTGCACAAGATCGCAACCATCAAGTTATAGAAGAATTACTTGTATTGTGTTATGTTCCATGTTTGTGAAAAAGGTTTGCTTCTACCAGTGATCATGAGAGATTTGAATGCTTTTCTCTAGTGTTCTGCCTCTGGTAACTTACACATTAACATGAAAACTATATTCCTACATATCTACTGGCTGTTATGGACAGCTCAAAGGATGTGCACTTTTCTCAGGAGCCTTTGGTTCCTGAATAAGGTTTCTCAACAGGAACCCAAACATCCAAGGAACATAAGTATTGATCCTGGCTTGACAGAACAGTGTTTGAATAGAAAATCAGTCTTGAGGCTTCCCAAGCCTCATACTTCAAAACCATCACAGGTCTCTAGAAATTATGACTAGCCTTTCAACTTGTGTTAACTTTCACATATATAGATTTTTGATGTCAGTTATTTTCATGCTGAAAGAGAGAAGGGAGCTCATTGTTGGAGAATGAAAGCTTTGATTGCATTTTGCACTCAAAATCAGGAATATCACGCAATTCATAGCAACAGGAACTTACAGTATGATTCAGCTCTATTGATACTGATATAAATCTCAGAGGAGCTCACTTTGAGCAATTGTGAGCATACACTTGCGGAGTCCTCTGGTCATTCCAAAATAGTTTATATTCACACTTTTGAAGTGTGGTAACTGCTGTAAAGCCAACACAACAACTAAGACGTACACAAGTTCCACAAACAGCAATCTAATTAATGACTAGATCATCAGTTATAGTGATGTTGATTGAATGCTAAATAGTATATGATGTCAATAGCATCCAATAATGTTTGTTAATACACTCAACAAAGCTGAACAGTATCTCCTTTTCAAATTGGTTGCCAGCAACATTCCAAATTATAGAAATGATACCTCATGTCCTCTTATCTTATTATCTTATCTTGTTGCCTTGCTTGAAGTCAGTGACTTATTCGCATGCATCAGAACAAACACCTTGATAATAATCAGAAAGAATACTACAAGAAATCTCTGGTATAATCAAATAACAGATATATTAGTTCCCCATATGTAGCCTGGCATCATCTGCCAGAAACTAAGATGAAGGAGATTAGGAAAATTGTTATGGATGTTGGCAAAATTCACAAAGATACATAAACTATATAGAACTATGCCTTTATAAATATAAGATCATCAAATCCAATTACAAATTCTGGAGATGCTTCTTCACTCAGCGAGTGTTCAGAATATGGAACACAACATAGGAAAATGAGATTTATAACAAACAAGAGTTTAGAATACAATCAAGAATCAAGCTGAATATAAGGTGCAAGGGGGTAGTTTTGTTCCTGTACTGTCACTTCAAGGGTTGTTACATAGGAAATGTCAAATCCTAGGAGAGCAGGCAAAGCTCTGAGCCACGATCCATGTGGCTTCCCTCTGTATATAATTAAAATGAGTCTGCATAGACCATGGGAGATTTCGTCAGCTATCATATAGTGGAATTAGATTAGATTACTTACAGTGTGGAAACAGGCCCTTCGGCCCAACAAGTCCACACCGACCCACCGAAGCGCAACCCACCCAGACCCAATTCCCCTACACTTACCCCTTTACCTAACAGTATGGGCAATTTAGCATTGCCAATTCACCTAGCCTGCACATCTTTGGACTGTGGGAGGAAACCGGAGCACCCGGAGGAAACCCACGCAGGGACGGGGAGAATGTGCAAACTCCACACAGTCAGTCGCCTGAGTCGGGAATTGAACCCGGGTCTCAGGCGCTGTGAGACAGCAGTGCTAACCACTGTGCCACCGTGCCGCCCACAATGTCACCGCTGAAATAAACTTTCCTCCTGGAAATGCAGAGGAGATCTAAGGAGGTGAGTAGAGAGGCAAAGGGAGAGAACTGGATTAGATCAGTGAAGGGAATCCAAAAGATCTTTTTATAATATTTCAATGTCAAAGGTTGGCCAAAGAAAGGGTGAGATGGGCCAGAAGTCAAAAAAGGACATCTTCATGGAGGCCGTGGCTGAGGTACTAACTCAGTGCTTTGCATCTATCTTCACCAGAGAAGGGAATGCCGCCAATATAGTAAGTTAAAAATCACACAACACCAGGTTATACCCAACAGGTTTAATTGGAAGCACACTAGCTTTCGGAGCAATGCTTCTTCATCAGGTGATTGTGGAGGGCTCAATCGTAACACAGAATTTATAGCAAAAATTTGCAGTGTGATGTAACTGAAATTATACATTGAAAAATTGATTGTCTGTTGAGCCTTTCATCTGTTAGAATACAGTGATAGTTTCACTTCTTTCATGTGTAAATCACATAGGGAGGGCCTCAACCGGGACCTTGGGTTCATGTCACATAACAGGTGATCACCATTGCACTACATACACACAGTCTCACAAACACACATGCTCAGGTACTCAAATGGTTAGCAGCTTTCAAGGTTACCTGCTCAAAATACACTACACCCAAGGTTACAGAGGGAAGTAAGGCGTGAAATTGCAACGCTGTGGTCACAACTTTCCAATCCTCCTTAGACTTGGTGCCTCAAGAGTGTAGAAATGTCAATGTCATACTCCTTTTTAAAAAAAGTGGAAGAATAAACTTGGCAACTACAGGACCTTTAGCTAAACATTGGGCACGGGGAGATTTTCAGAGATAATTACTGGACAAAGTAAAGATACATTTGGTAATTTATGGATTAATAAATAGTTATTGCCATCAATTTATTACAGATACATCGTAATAGCGGTCCTTGGTGAAGTCATATAAACTCGGTCCCCAACGCCTCATCTTCACATGGACATCTAGTCCCTGTACACATTAATCCAACACAAAGAAGACCTCCAAGCTCTCTGTTTCTTCCTCTCATGCCATCCCAACCAGTATCCTTCCACTGACATCCTCATCTGCCTGGCTGAACTGATCTTCACCCTCAAAAACTTCTCCTTCCAATCCTCCCATTTCCTCCAAACCAAAGGGGTAGCCATGGGTACCTGCATGGGGTCCAGCTATGCCTGCCTCTTTGTTGGGTATGTGAAACAGTCCATCTTCCACAGTTACACCGGCACTACCCCCTATCTATTCTTCCGCTGCATCAGCGACTGTATCGGCACTACCTTGTGCTCTCATGAGGAGGTTGAACAGTTCATCCACTTCAACATCTTTCAACTCTAATTCATCTGGACCATCTCAGACATCTTCCTCCCTTTCCTGGACCTCTCCATCTCCAATCTCCGGCAACCAACTAACCACAGGCACCTCCTACAAGCCCACCGATTCCCACAGCTACCTACAGTACACCTCCTCCCACTCTATCTCCTGTAAAAATGCCACCTCTTATTCCCAATTCCTCTACTCATCTGTTCCCAAGATGACCAACTCCACCTTAGAATATCCCAGATGGCTTCCTTCTTCCAAGATCGTAAGTTCCTTTCCCATGTGGTCGATGATGCCCTCCAGCGTATCTCCTCCACTTCCCGCACCACTGCCCTTGAACCCACCTCTCCCAATGCGACAAGGACAGAACACCTCCCCAGTGCCCCCACCCCACCGTCCTCACCTTCTCCTCACCAACCTTCACATACATCGCATCATCCTTCACCACTTCCGCCACCTACAAACGGACCCCCCCAATGAGAAGCATATTTCCCTCCCCATCCCTACCAGCGTTCCGGAGAAACCATTCTCTCTGCAACTCCCTCGTCAGGTCAAGGCACCCCCCCCACCTCACACCACCAGCCCACACCCTACTCCCTTCCCCTGCCACCGCAGGAAGTGCAAAACGTGAATCCACATCACTCCCCTTACTTCCATCAAAGGCCCCAAACGATCCTTCCATATTCAACAGAAACTTACTTGTACCTTTATCAATGTCATCTATTGTATCTGTTGCACCTGATGTGGTCTCCTCTACATCGGGGAGACAGGACTCCTACTTGCAAATTGTTTTAGAGAACATCTCTGGGAAACCCGCACCAACCAAACCCACTTCCCTGTGGCTGAACACTTCAACTCCCCCTCCCACTCGATGAAGGACATGCAGGTCCTGGACCTCCTCCATCGCCACACCCTAACCACCTGATGCCTGGAGGAAGAACATCGCATATTCTGCCTTGGGACCCTGCAACCACACAAGATCAATGTGAATTTCAACAGTTTCCTCATTTCCTCTCCCCAACATTATCCCAGTCCCAAGCCTCCAACTCGGCATCGCCCTCCTGACCTGTCCATTACCTTTCCCATCTATCTGCTCCATCCTCCTCTCCGACCCATTACCTTCTCCCTCACCATCTACCTATCGCTTTCTCAGCTTCCTTCCTCCCTCTCTCCCCACAACCCCATCCTCCTCCCATTTATCTCTCAGCCCCACGGCCCACAAGCCTCATTCCTGATGTAGGGCTTATGTCCGAAACGCCGAATCTCCTGCTCCTCGGATGCCGTCTGACCTGCTATGCTTTTCCATCACCACACTCTCGACTCTGATCTCCAACATCTGCAGTCCTCACTTTCTCCTAGTCTTATTTATACCGCATGTACAGACATGTTTGATAAAGTACCACATGATAACTGGTTAACAAAATTAAAATCTATCTACCTAATGCAACACTGGTGATGAGGGGACAAAATTTATTATGTGCCACAAAGCAGAAAGCTGAGATTAATGGGTGTTTCTCAAACTAGAGGGAAGTATGCAGTGGTGCTCCCTAGGGGTCTGTAATAGGACCAGCTTTTTCATATATATTAATGATACACAGGGCACTATTTCAAAGATTGCAGATGGTCAGAAATCTAGTAAATAGAAAGATGGATAGTAACAGACTTTATGAAATCACAAGCTGTCAGACACAAAATACATGACAATTTTTCACAGTAATTATGAAATATATACACTATTAAAACCATGTTGCACCTTATTCAACAATGAGAAACTTTTCTAGGGATTTTTAACGACAAGATTAACGCCTTAAGAGTGTAAGTTCTCATCACTTAAATTGATCACAACATTGAGCAAAAATTAAATATTTAAAAAATTCTTGTGAAATTCCACTCTCTACCATTTTAACACTGCTGTTCACATTTGTTTTAAATGAGGTAATGCTTATGTTGTTAAACTTGGATTGAGATAGACAAAGATGTCTACTCACGTGATTCATTCACTCACTTATAACTGGGCAGTTTTTTAGTCAACAAAACATTACTGCATATGCCATTGTAATTGGCTACCGCAGCTGAAAGGCAGAATTAGTTAATAATGACCCAGCAAGTTACTCTTTCTGAATCAATGTCAGACAAATGTAGAATGGATTGGTGAATCTTAAATCAGTTACTCCTGATCAATGCTGGGATTCACTAATTACCCAACCCCCTCTGGACAAACCCTGGTTGCCTTATGAACACTGATGGTGCTTGAGCATTTTTAAATAGGTCACCGAGGTGACAAATGTAGGTTATAATGATTAATAAAACTTGAGCGAACAATGTTTGATTGTAAAGTCTGTTGCTGAGACAAAATTGAAAGCAGCATCTGATTTTTATTTTTCATTCATGGGACATGGCAGTCAGTGACTGGGAGTACATCATTCAGCCCCTCCCCCCACCAAATTCTCCTACATTCAATAAGATTGTGGCTAAAATTCTGCTTCAACTCCACTTTCTCATGGGATCCATAGATCACTGATTCACCCACAAGTCCAAAAATCTAACAATCTCTGCTGTGAATACACTAAGTGATTGAACATTTACAACTTCCTGAGCTAGAGAATTCCAAAGGTTCACATTCATCCAATGGAAGAATTGTATCCTCATCATTTTCCTAACTGATGGATCTCTCATGTTGTAACTCTGGCCCTATGATATGGGCTCTCCAGTCAAGGGAAACAGCTACTCAGCATTTTAGAACATAGAACATAGAAAGATACAGCGCAGTACAGGCCCTTCGGCCCTCGATGTTGCGCCGACCGAATCCTACCTAACATACACTAGCCCAATAACTTCCAAATGCCTATCCAATGCCCGCTTAAATGACCATAAAGAAGGAGAGTTCACCACTGCTACTGGCAGGGCATTCCATGAACTCACAGCCCGCTGTGTAAAGAATCTACCCCTAACATCTGTCCTATACCTACCACCCCTTAATTTAAAGCTGTGTCCCCTAGTAACACCTGACTCCATTGGCAGTAAAAGGTTCTCAGTGTCGACCCTATCTAAACCCCTAATCATCTTATACACCTCTATCAAATCTCCCCTAAACCTTCTTTTCTCCAATGAGAACAGCCCCAAGTGCCTCAGCCTTTCCTCATAAGATTTTCCTACCATTCCAGGCAACATCCTGGTAAACCTCCTCTGCACTCGTTCCAATGCCTCCACATCCTTCCTATAGTATGGCGACCAAAACTGCACACAATACTCCAGATGAGGCCGCACCAGAGTCTTATACAACAGCAACATGACCTCAGGACTCCGGAACTCAATTCCTCTACCAATAAAGCCCAGTACACCATATGCCTTCCTCACAGCACTATTTACCTGGGTGGCAACTTTCAGAGATCTGTGTACATGGACACCAAGATCCCTCTGCTCATCCACACTACCAAGTAGCCTACCATTAGCCCAGTAATCCATCTTCTTGTTACTCCTACCAAAGTGAATGACTTCACACTTAGCTACATTGAATTCCATTTGCCACCTTTCTGCCCAGCTCTGCAACTTATCTATATCCCGCTGTAACCTACCACTTCCTTCCTCACTATCCACAACTCCATCGACTTTTGTGTCATCCGCAAACTTGCTTACCCAGCTTTCAAGCCCTTCCTCTAGATCATTTATAAAGATAACAAAAAGCAATGGTCCCAAAACAGATCCTTGTGGTACACCGCTAGTAACTGCACTCCAAGATGAACATAGTCCATCAACTACTACCCTCTGTCTCCTTCCAGCCAGCCAATTCCTAATCCAAACCTCTAATGTATCCTCAATGCCATACATCCGTAGTTTAAGCATTAGCCTACCATGGGGAACCTTATCGAACGCCTTACTAAAATCCATATACACAACATCTACTGCTTTACCCTCGTCCACTTCCTTGGTCACCTTCTCAAAGAACTCAATAAGGTTTGTGAGGCACGACCTGCCCTTCACAAAACCATGCTGGCTATCCTTGATCACGTTATTCCTATCCAGATGTTCATAAATCTTACCCCTTACCATTCTCTCTAAGACTTTGCCCACCACTGAAGTCAGACTCACTGGCCTATAGTTACTAGGGCTATCCCTACTCCCTTTCTTGAACAAGGGGACCACATTCGCTATCCTCCAGTCCTCTGGTACTATTCCCGTTGACAATGACGACATAAAAATCCAGGCCAATGGCTCTGCTTTCTCCTCCCTAGCTTCCCATAGGATCCTAGGGTAAATGCCATCAGGCCCAGGAGACTTATCTATTTTCATCCTCTCCAATATTCCCAGAACCTCTTCCCTGCATATTTCCAGGCCATCCATTCTAATCATTTGTGACTCCATATTCACATCAGCAACAGTGTCCTGTTCCTGAGTGAATACTGATGAAAAGTATTGATTTAGTGTCTCTCCAATCTCCTCCGCCTCCACACACAACTTCCCACTACTATCCTTGACTGGACCGATACCTACCCTAGTCATCCTTTTATTCCTGACATACCTATAGAAAGCCTTTGGGTTTTCCCTAATCCTACCAGCTAAAGACTTTTCATGTCCCCTTCTCGCTTCTCTTAGCTCTCTCTTTAGATCCTTCCTGGCTACCTTATAACTCTCTATCGCCCCAACTGAACCTTCACGCCTCATCTTTACATATGCCGCCTTCTTCCCTTTCACAAGGGATTCCAATTCCTTACTAAACCACGGCTGCCTCACAAGGCCCTTTACACCATGCCTGACTGGTACATACTTATCGAGGACACGTAGTAGCTGCTCCTTGAACAATCCCCACATCTCATTAGTGTTCTTCTCTTGAAGCCTGTTTTTCCAATCCACACATCCTAAGTCATGCCTCACTGCATCATAATTTCCCTGCCCCCAGCTATAACTCTTGCCCTGCGGCGCACACTTATCCCTCTCCATCACTAAAGTAAAAGTCACCGAGTTGTGGTCGCTGTCCCCGAAGTGCTCACCTACCTCCAAGTCTAACACCTGGCCTGGTTCATTACCTAGAACCAAATCCAGTATAGCCTCACCTCTTGTTGGCCTGTCTACATATTGTGTCAGGAAACCCTCCTGCACACATTGGACAAACACCGACCCATCTAATGAACTCGAGCTATAGCTCTCCCAGTCAATATCTGGGAAGTTAAAGTCCCCCATAACAATCACCCTGCTACCTTCACTCTTTTCCTGAATCATCCTCGCAATATTATCCTCTACTTCTCTAGGACTATTAGGAGGCCTGTAGAAAACACCTAACAGGGTGACCTCACCTTTCCTATTTCTAACCTCAGCCCAAACTACCTCAGATGGCAAGTCCTCTTCCATCGTCCATTCCACTGCTGTAATACTATCTTTGACAAGTAATGCCATACCTCCCCCTTTTTTACCCCCATGTCTGATCCTACTAAAACATTTAAACCCTGGAACCTGCAACAGCCATTCTTGTCCCTGTTCTACCCACGTCTCTGTAATGGCCACAACATCGAAGTCCCAGGTACCAACCCACGCTGCAAGTTCACCTACCTTATTTCTTATACTTCTGGCATTGAAGTATACACACTTCAGTCCACCCTTCTGTTTACAGGCACCCTCCTTCGAGATCGCTGCATTATTCATAACCTCCCTACACTCAAGGTCCTGTACCCTAAAGCTACAGTCCAGGTTCCCATGCCCCGGCGGAGTTAGTTTAAACCCTCCCAAAGAGCACTAGCAAACCTCCCCCCAAGGATACTGGTGCCCCTCAGGTTCAGGTGTAGACCATCCTTTTTATAGAGGTGCCACCTTCCCCAGAAAGAACCCCAGTTGTCCAGAAACCGGAATCCCTCCCTCCTGCACCATCCCTGTAGCCACGCATTTAACTGCTCTCTCTCCCTATTCCTCGACTCTCTATCACGTGGCACGGGTAACAAACCAGAGACTACAACTCTGTTTGTTCTAACTCTGAGCTTCCAACCTAGCTCCCTGAAAGCCTGTCTGACATCCTCACCCCTCTTCCTACCTATATCGTTGGTGCCAACGTGGACCACGATCTGGGGCTGCTCCCCCTCCCCCTTAAGGACCCGGAAAACACGATCAGCGACATCATGTACCCTTGCACCTGGGAGGCAACATACCAAACGTGAGTCACTGTCGCCCCCACAAAACCGTCTGTCTGTACCCCTCACTATCGAGTCCCCAAGAACTATCGCTCTACCTTTCTCCACCCTTCCCTTCTGAGCAACGGGGCCAGGCTCCGTGCCAGAGGCCTGAACCTCGTTGCTTGCCCCTGGTAAGTCATCCCCCCCACAAGTATCCAAAACGGTATACTTGTTCTTGAGGGGAATGACAACAGGGGGTCCCTGCACTGGCTTCCTCCTCCCACTCCCCCTCACTGTCACCCATCTATCTTGAATTTTCCTTGCTAAAACCTCAGAATTGTTATAGTGTATACAGTATACATATACCAGTAGGCTTAACTCCCATGTCTCTAAACTTCTGAGCATTATCTATTCATTGAACATAATCACTGCTTGTAGGAATCAGTCAAATAAACCTTTGCCATTTTAAGGCTATCTTGCAGGTGAGGCATTAAACTCAAATCTGCACAGATTAAAGTTCCCACCCTATCTCTTGCAAAAATGCCATCCCGTATTCCCAATTCCTCCGCCTCCACCGTATCTGCTCCCAGGAGGACCAGTTCCACCATAGAACACACCAGATAGCCTCCTTCTTTAAAGACTGCAATTTCCCTTCCCACGTGGTTAAAGATGCCCTCTGACGCATCTCGTCCACATCCCGCACCTTCGCCCTCAGACCCCACCCTACAACCGTAACAAGGACAGAACGCCCCTGGTGCTCACCTTCCACCCTACAAACCTTCGCATAAACCAAATCATCCGCCGACATTTCCGCCACCTCCAAAAAGACCCCACCATCAGGGATATATTTCCCTCCCCAACCCTTTCCGCCTTCCACAAAGACCGTTCCCTCCGTGACTACCTAGTCAGGTCCACGCCCCCCTACAACCCACCCTCCCACCCTGGCACCTTCCCCTGCCACCGCAGGAACTGTAAAACCTGTGCCCACACCTCCTCCCTCACCTCTATCCAAGGCCCTGAAGGAGCCTTCCACATCCATCAAAGTTTTACCTGCACATCCACTAATATCATTTATTGTATCCGTTGCTCCCGATGCGGTCTCCTCTACATTGGGGAGACTGGGCGCCTCCGAGCAGAGTGCTTTAGGGAACATCTCCGAGACACCCACACCAATCAACCACACCGCCCTGTGGCCCAACATTTCAACTCCCCCTCCCAATCTGCCGAGGACATGGAGGTCCTGGGCCTCCTTCACTGCCGCTCCCTCACCACCAGACGCCTGGAGGAAGAACGCCTCATCTTCCGCCTCGGAACACTTCAACCCCAGGGCATCAATGTGGACTTCAACAGCTTCCTCATTTCCCCTTCCCCCACCTCATCCTAGTTTCAAACTTCCAGCTCAGCACTGTCCCCATGACTTGTCCGGACTTGTCCGACCTGCCTAGCTCCTTTTCCACCTATCCACTCCATTCTCTCCTCCCTGACCTATCACCTTCATCTCCTCCCCCACTCACCCATTGTACTCTAAGCTACTCTCTCCCCACCCCCACCCTCCCCAAGTTTATCTCTCCACGCTTCAGTCTCTCTGCCTTTATTCCTGATGAAAGGTTTTTGCCCGAAACATTGATTTCGCTGCTCGTTGGATGCTGCCTGAACTGCTGTGCTCTTCCAGCACCACTGATCCAGAATCTGGTTTCCAGCATCTGCAGTCATTGTTTTTACCTTGCACTATTGGTAGAACAGGCGAGTTCTCCCTGATTTTCTGCCAATATTTATTCTTCAATAACATCGGTAAAAATGAATAAGTAATCGGATCATTTCTGCCTTAGAGGCTTTGCTGTGTGGAAAGTGGCTCGAGAAATGAGAGGAAACCTTGTTTACAACTTCAAAGTAAAGTACTTCATTGATTGTAAAGCACTTCGGGACCTCCAGAGTTTTCAAACGGCATTACAGAAATCCATGCTCTTTCTCAAAACTACTAAAACATTGCTGACTATTTGATAGAAAAATATTTGGTGCCATTTGATTCATCACTATAATGATTTACAAGTATCTAAACATTGGAATAAGGGGAAAATAGGTTAACATGAAATATGAAGGCCATTAAACAGTAGTGCTACAAGTCACTGCCATGGCATGAAAAGTATTTTCCCTTGTAATTACACGGAATGTGTTTTTCTTTCCAATTTTTATATTAAAAATGCATTATTCAGTAGTATTTCAGTGATTACAAAATACATCATGCTGATGGAGATTCTGAAATCATTTGCCACTGCAGGGCAGAGACGCTTAATTCTACTGATTGAGAACAGCTCACTTTATACCCAATATTTCACGGAACACAAAAATGAGCCTCTCCATTTAATAGGCTAGTATGGAAATATCTAATTTTTGACAGTAAAGATAGCCATATTAGAGCATAACTACATATTCCAGCTGGCCATCAATTGCTCTAGTCTCTGGAATTTGTAAGCATGGAAAGTGACCTCATTGAAATGTACAGGATTCAGAGGTTCAATGGGGTAGACACAGCAATTGGACAACCGATTTATATAAGTAATGCCCCAATTGGGGTCATTTCGTGGTACTTATGCCATTTTTCCAACATTACCAGCGTACGAAGGCTCAGTGTAAATGTTATTCCTCCTATTAGTCTTGGCATTTCTTCCTCTTCTGCTCACCCTCACCATCTCCTTCAGTGATATTTACTTCTTTTCCCACGATCAATGTCATCTATCATTCCCCACATTCTTCATCTTTAAGATGTGCTACACAGTAAAGCCAAAGCCTAGAGGTGAACAGGGATGTTCACATTTCAACTGGAGTTTCCAACACTAAATGTGGCAGCCTCCTAGCTGCTAAAACATAGATAGGTTGCCAGCTTGGCCAAACAGCAAGGGATGCTGGGTACATTGGCAACACGAAATTCTGAAATCATAAAACCCACACATCGGGCACAGTGCAACACAGCAGCCAGGTGCTAATGATATTAGCATAATGTAAAAGGCAATAGGTTTAGTCTGCACAGAACCATGCCACCTCACCATCCCCCTACCCCCACCCCACCCAACTAACTTATCCACTAAACAAAGGACAGCCCAGACAGAAAGGCATCAGGTCTTGCGACACAAAGAAACTGTTGTATCATGCCATCTAAGTCATTGACTCTTGTTTAAAACTATTAACTGTAGCTCCCTGATTGGCCAAAACTATAGAAAGTTCTAGAAAACCATCTGAAAGGTAGTCATGATTGGAGGTGTCAGTGATGGACTGGGATGGACAAAGTTAAAATCATACAATACCAGGTTATAGTCCAACCTGGTGTTGTGTGATTTTTTTTAACTTTACCTAAAAGCTAGAAAGACAGAGTTCACCTGCAAATGTTTCTCTTGGAAGGGCTCTTGGAATCCTTTGAGGCCTTCTGAGGGGGCCAGCATGGCAAAAGGCAGAGACCAGCTGACCGTGCAGACAGAGAGGAAGAAAGCAGCTTCGCAGAGCCAGAGACACAGCCATTGAGAGAGCGAACACATAAATCTACAGGAGACTCGGGAAGTATTGTAACCCAAAGAGGCCACAGTATTAAAGGTTTGTTTAGTATTAAAGATCATTGTAACTTTGTTCCTAATAACGTTGGGACTTGCTTTGTATTGGCACCAGTTTGTGTTTGTATTGATTTGACCTCTTTGATATTGTAGGACACCTGGGCAAATTCATTCATAACATTCTGGTTGGAATTGTCTGCAACTTGTTTAAACTGTACCAGACAACACTAAGAACAACTCTGTTACGGGTGTCTTGTTGAAATTCATTTTCAATTATCTCATTTATCATTTTTCACAAAATAAATTTGGGCAAAGACTCTAGCTGGACTTGTAAAGTGAGGTTTTGTTAATGATTCTCCAATTCTGGTCTGTTTGGCATCTTGGCTTTTCATCACTTTATCACTGGCAGTTGTGCTTTCAGCTAGGCTAATCCCAAGACTTGGAATTCCTTCCCTAAAGACCTTTACCTCTCTCCTTTTACAAGATACTTCTCAAAATCAAGTTCTTGGACCAATCCTTTGGCCAAAAATTCAAATATCTCCGTACATGGTTCAATGCCAGATTTGGTTATTAACGCGGACATTCAATTGAGAGTATGGAAACAGGTCCTTCAGCCCAACAAGTCCACACTGACCCTCCGAAGAGTAGTCCACCCAGACCCATTCCCCTATCTTATATTTACCCCTGACTATTGCATCAAGACTACAGGCAATTTAGCATGGCCAATTCACTAGACCGGCACATCTTTGGATTGTGGGAGGAGCACCCGAAGGAAACCCATGGGGAGAATGTGCAAACTCCACACAGACAGTCGCCCAAGGTGGGAATTGAACCTTGGACGCTGGAACTGTGAGGCAGCAGTACAGAGCCACCGTGCCGCCCAAGCATGAAGCACATTAGGAGGTTAGGCTACATTAAAAAGATGCTATGTATGTACGATTGATCACAGTAACAAAGCATGTTTTTATCCATACGGAAGTCTCACTTATGCATAAAATTAACCCCTTCATCAGGATGAAGGGGCTATACCCGAAACGTCAATGCTCCTACTCCTCGGATACTGTCTGACTGGCTGTGCTTTTCCAGCACTGCACTCTCAACTCTGATCTCCAGCATCTGTCGTCCTCACTTTCTCCTATAAAACTAACCCTACCCATTCTGCTCCTCGTGGCTAAACAACACACAGCTTGAAAACGAGTGATATTTTGTGATCAAGGCAATGCATTTTTTTTTCATGCTTTTTCACTTTTGGGGATTTTTTTTAAAAAAGCATTCAAGCCAGGTGGAATGCCATGGTCACTTTTTTTTGCCCATTTATTTACAACTAGTTTAGTCACTGCCTCTACTAGATGTTAACCATGTCAGGAAAATCAATAGACTGAAACTCCCCACAACAGTTGATCCTGAGGGCATTTTTCACCGTCCAGAAAGATCCAAATCCATTTTCATGCAGTCTGAACTCACAATTCATTCAAAATAATTATATATGGATACACCTCATTGTTGTATTCAGCTAACAAGATCTGTCTATTTGGAAGCATTTTCTTCCATCATCACTCGCTATCAAAATGTCAGCCAACATCAAGTGAATAGCACTCTCATCTCTGAATCGAATGGTTTAGGAATTCAAGTCCCACTATACCTTTAAGTCTAGTTGCACATTCTAACAGTTATTCTACTTGCCTCACCAACTTCACCTAAGGTGCCACAGCCTTATTTCAAAGAAAAGTGTGGAGCATCTCTATTGTCCCATTTTTAGCATTTAATCCACATCACTAAAAACAGAACAGCTGATTGTTACCACATTGCTGTTATATCCCAGTTAAAGTTCTTATTGAACAAGTCAGACTAAAATCTACTGTGATAGATCACAGTTTTTTTAAATTTTAATTTAATGAAGCATAAGCACACAATGCTGAAGATTTTGCTTTAACCACAAAACAGAAGCTCACTAACAACAGAAATGAAGGTAAAATAGAACAAACTAAACTATTTACTTATATCACAAATTCAAAGATGTTTAACACAAAGTAGAATTCATCCATTAATCCCAAAATAATCTTATAGACTGAAAGAATTGACAACAGTTTTTCTGTACGACCCAAAACAGATACTATGGTATAGTACAGTACTCAAAAATACCTTGCATTCAGTTTGAACACTATAGTCGTTGTTTCTAACAACTTAATAGGTTTAAGTCATTTGTAATTTTAAGTTAACAACTGAAAATCCAGATTGCTTCTTTCTGGAACCTTTATACACCTGAACTTAAATATTAATCAGCTTTAAGTAATCACTTCAGGGTTTTATCACAACACTTCTGAAATAGGATTAACACTAATGCTTTACTCTTAGGTAATCTCGATTCAAAATCCTTCCTTCTTGGGCGCTCTGCTCTGTATAAGCATCCTCACTGAAGGATTTCACCAGACTGCTCAACACTCAAAATACAAAGCTCTGTAAGCCATGGATATTCCCATGAAGCTTAAAAACAAACTCTCCTGAGCTTCTAAATTGGTGCTTGTTTATCTTGCTTGGTCACAACGCTACCAATGTTCTCAAAAAATAAATGAAATCTAAAGCCAGGGCTCAAATACTGTTCTTAAAAGAAATCACCATCGCTACAGAAATACTTACAAGTTAACTATTTAACTTCAGACATTCAGAAACCCCACATTAAACCTCAAACCAATATTAAATAAATATATGTATACACATGCACACATACACATTTATATAACATCAGTTTATATCATACTGTTTACACAACATTAATCATGTGAGCTTGTGCTGAGATTTTTGATCAATGGCAGTGATTATATGTAAAATACTAATTTAATGCCTGCAAAATATTTCAGGTCACCTGAGAATGTGTAAGTTTCCATATAAATGCAAGCAATCCTTCTTTTCTAGGCTTTGCATGATAAAATAACATTTGACCAAAGCAAATAGTGCTGTGAAGAAGGCATATGGTATACTGGGCTTTATTGGTAGAGGAATTGAGTTCCGGAGTCCTGAGGTCATGTTGCAGTTGTATAAAACTCTGCGGCCTCATCTGGAGTATTGTGTGCAGTTTTGGTCGCCATACTATAGGAAGGATGTGGTGGCATTGGAACGAGTGCAGAGGCGGTTTACCAGGATGTTGCCTGGGATGGTAGGAAGATTGTATGAGGAAAGGCTGAGGCACTTGGGGCTGTTCTCATTGGAGAAAAGAAGGTTTAGGGGAGATTTGATAAAGGTGTACAAGATGATTAGGGGTTTAGATAGGGTTGACAGTGAGAACCTTTTTCCGCTAATGGAGTCAGCTGTTACTAGGGGACACAGCTTTAAATTAAGGGTGGTAGGTATAGGACAGATGTTAGGGGTAGATTCTTTACTCAGCGGGTTGTGAGTTCATGGAATGCATTCATGAGGTTTCTGTAGCAGATGAGCTAAGGCAGAGGCAGACTCAAGCAATGTTATGGAAATGAAAATGCAGTATCATAATGATGACATGATATGTGCTCAGCAACTCATTGTAGGCTCAAATATCATAACAACATGTTTATGAGTGCTCCAGTTCCACCTCAGCCAGTTGCCATGGAGAGAGAAGCAGTGGTGGAGAGAGTAGCAGTGGTGGACTCTCCCTCTTTATGGTCATTTAAGCGGGCATTGGATAAGCATATGGAGGTTATTGGGCTAGTGTAGGTTAGGTAGGCTTCGGTCGGCGCAACATCGAGGGCCGAAGGGCCTGTACTGCGCTATATTTTTCTATGTTCTATGTTCAAATGAAAAATGGCAGACAAAAACCAAGATCATTATTAACAGCAATACATTGTGTGGGTTGGCTGAGAAGTTTTAGTGACCTCATCAGATGTTTACTTCAGGAATTTTATACTGATTTGGCAGTTAGTTGCTTAAAGTACAACCCTTTCACAAAGGTAGCAGGCGGTAAATTACTGACTCTAAACTACCCACATTCAGCACTACTAATGAAGTCCAAGTCTGGTAACAGATACAAGCGGTGGCAAGAGACTGAATTTGCAATACAGTACAAGGTCAATTAATTAACATACTGGAATTTAACAATAATGCCTGACTAGGGATGAATTTCTCTCTCCATGGCAACTGGCTGAGGTGGAACTGGAGCACTCATAAACATGTTGTTATGATATTTGAGCCTACAATGAGTTGCTGAGCACATATCATGTCATCATTATGATACTGCATTTTCATTTCCATAACATTGCTTGAGTCTGCCTCTGCCTCAGCTCATCTGCTACAGAAACCTCATGAATGCCTTTGTTGTCTCTAGACTCCACAATTTCAATGCTCCCCTGACTGACCTCCCATTGACCATCTATACCTTGGCTGCCTGTATCATAACTCACATTAATTCCTGGTCACCCATCACTATTGTGTTCTTTAGTTCATATTGGCATGAGTGAAACAATATTCTCATTCTTGTTTTCATATCCCTTCATGGCCTTATCCCCTTACCGTCTCTGCAATACTTGCAGATCCACAGCTCTCTCAGACCTCCATGCTCTTTCAATTCAGACCTTGTGAGAATCACTAATTTTAATCTTTCCATTATTGGCAGTTACCCTTTTAGGAAATTCCCTCTTTGAATCTCTTCATGTCTTTCTCCTGCTAAGGAGTTTCATTGAAACTTACCTCTTTGATTAAGTTTTTAATCATCTGTCCTTATATCTCCTAATGGGCCTTAGTGTCATTTTTTTAACTTGTTATTGTTCTCAAAAAGGGTTGGGGACTTCACTGTGTAAAATGTGCTAGACGGTGCAAGTCTTTGCTGTTAATCTCTATCTCGAGCTTCTTAAACAGCATATCATCATTCTTTACAGCCCTCTGGCCTTAACACCGTGATTTAGAACTTTATATCTTAATTCCTGTTCTCATTTCCTTGGATAGTAGCTACTGGAGATGGATAGCTGCATCAGAGTCATTTGGAATGAGGGAGGTATGGTGTGATGCTTTGAGTTAGTAGGGACTCTCCTACAACGTCATGGCTGACAAAGTGGTTCACATTCCGAGAGTTCAGCATTCATCTGCATCACCTTCGCGTGTTGCAGAAATCTTCTCTTTGCCATGTTTCCTTAGATTTAGATTATTTACAGTGTGGAAACAGGCCCTTCGGCCCAACAAGTCCACACCGACCCGCTGAGGCGTAACCCACCCAGACCCATTCCCCTACATTTACCCCTGCCCCTAACACTACGGGCAATATAACATGGCCAATTCACCTAACCTGCACATATTTGGATTGTGGGAGGAAACCAGAGCACCCGGAGGAAACCCACGCAGACACGGGGAGAATGTGCAAACTCCACACAGAGAGTCGCCTAAGGCGGGAATTGAACCCAGGTCTCTGCCGCTGTGAGGCAGCAGTGCCAACCCCAGTGCCACCGTCCCTGCCTTTCTTCTATTCTGCTGTTGCTTTTTACATAACCTGAGTCAATGTCTGGTCAATTACATTGTTAACTTTAATGTCTTTATTTATGGTTAAGATGAAACAAGCAGTAGCAGTTAATTAGCATACACCTATAAAGTATCTTGAATTATTTATAAACTAATCAGAAGGGCTCTTGTGGTGCAGTGGTAGTGCCCGTTCATCTGGTTGATCAGAAAATACCTGTAGAACACACCAGTAAAGCTGGATGTGGAATAAGAGAGAAACAATTGAGGAATTCAAGAAATACCCTCCTTAACCAAAAAAACCTAGATGTATCATAATTTCAATCTCTCCAAATGGCTTAGAACCCATTAACACTCAGACCTATATCTTTTCTTTCATTACTTGTATGCAATCATCTCTTTTGCCATTTAACCCTTTCTATATTTCACCCAATCACCTTCTGTTTTGTTCTTTCATCCACAGGTCTGTTCTTGTTACAAACTGTTAAAATCTTTAACTTTTCTTGGTTCTGGTAAAAAGGTCAATGTTGAACATTAAGGGTTTCTCTCTCAACTGTATTTTCATTTTTTTCTTCCCTCTTTAGTTTTCAAATTAATGCAGAGTTCAAGTGGAATGAGTTAGTTAGCATTAATCTCATGAGCCCTAACTGGTGCTCACCTTTGCTCTCTGGTGAAGATTCGACATAGTCTCGGATTTAAATTCGCCTTTGTTTTTCCGGCACAGTACAGCGGAAATAATGATGATGATAATGGTTACCACACCAACAGGAGCCAGCACTGCAGCGATAATCCACAAGTTGTTTGGTGGGCTTTTCACAACAGCTGCACAAAGAACAAATAGATATAAGATAATTGCTTCCAACGACTCGAACCTCAATACTTCTACAAACATCATTCATTCCCTTTAGGGTAAGTAGTGTCAACTTTTACAAAACTAGCTCTCCAGGAAAGACTAGGAAATCAGACAGAAAGCCAGTTTCACACCCATGGAGGGAAGTTGGCCATGTCTGAACTATCTACAACTCCATTGTGACAATGCCTGATCCAAATTAAACAAAAAAAAGATAGACTGCACGTTAACAGGTTACCTGTCACAACTTCAAAAGACCCTAAAGCACTCCACAGCCAATATATCACTTTCTAAGGTTTGTTACTATTGCAGAGTAAGAAAAGGTACAGCCAACAGAGCAGGGGTTTACAAACAGCAACTTGATAAATGACCAGTTCATCTGGTTTTGTGATATCGATTGAGAGATAAATATTTCTTAGTGCATTGTGTTGAGTTCCCTTTCTCTTCTGAGTAGTGCTGGGAGATCTTTATAATATCTTTGTCACCTTTTCCATACAGAGACTCCTTGTTTGAGGACAGTTCCACTAGCACTTTTTACTTCCCAGTTCCTTACCAATATGGCCATTCTTTAACTGGAGAGAGAACTTAAAAATATTCTGTTCTTTTAGACCACCTAACTCACTACAGAGCAAGGTTTCTTTAATACAAGGAGCCTATTTGAGTATCAATGCAAGTCCTCTGCAAGAACATACCACATTTTAAGGAATCAATTGGACATATCTCTATGGAATGTTAAATTGCTCTCAATCACTGGGCTTGCTTTGAGACTAACAGTTAAGTAAAACACTTCAAACTCACTATAAATTCAAGTTTACATCTGCAGTGAATTTTGGAAGTCTGGTTCCAGTTTTCGGTCTACATCACCTAGTCTATTCAGAACTTATCGTCCGCCATCTCCTCACTCTCCTCTCTGAGGAAGTAATAGGCTCTGCTTACGTTCAGCTTGGAGTTGCACACGATATCCTAACTCCAAGGCCATGGTCTGAGAGTCAACTGTATTCAATATTTTGGCCGCGGTTGTACCCAGCAAGGCCCCACCATTCTCCAAGGCATAGTAGGTCAACTCAGCTGGATTCTTAGGACCAGGAAGGCGTTTAATGCTGACCAACTGCAGAAAGAAACAAAAGCAAAGCCATCAACAAACGTCAGTCAATAATAAATGTGATCACAATTTTAGGGCATATTGCTACACTTTGAGAAGTCTTTGAAAGTACATTGAGTGAATGTGGAACTGAATACCACGTGGAGTAGGGATAAATAGCAGAGATGCAGTTGAGGAAAGGCTGGAAAAACAAACAAAGGAGAAAAGAACTGATGGGCATGTTGAGAAAATGACATAAGGAAGAAATCTGTGTGGAGCATAAACACCAACATAGAAGAACTGGCTGAATGGCTTACTTCTGTGTGCATCACTTTGTAATATTTTACACGCCATGTTGATTATGTAGTGCTAAGATAACTAATGATGCTCTGTATTGTGTGTGATTTCTCATCACCTCAAAGTAACTTTCTACAGACAGAGAGTTTTGAAAGTGGCTGTAACAATTTTGTTAAAAAGCATATGGAACCCTGAGCTTTATAAACAGAATGCAAAAGGAACAAAGTTATGCTAAGCCTCAATAAATCACTGATCTGGGTTTAGATGGAGTATTGTGCTCAATCCTAGACACCAAAGTTGAGGAAGGATACAACGATCTTGGAGAGAAGATTTATCCGATGTGTATGAGCAACGAGAAGCATCTAGTTATGTGGAAAGACTGGAGAACTGGGATCATTCACTCTTGGACAGAGTTGAATAACAGGAGATCTAACAGAGGTGTTCAAAATGGTGGACTGGTTTGATGCAACATGTCAGGAGAAACTGCTTCCTCTGCTAAGTGGGTCAATAACTACTTCCTTGTTATGGCTACGCAGGTAGAGTAAATGGGAAGGGAACTAGAGGAATAGATGGTGGAGACAAATACCATAGAAAGTTTTAGGAGACAACTTCAGATGTACCTATGCAGAATTAAGTTTGGAAAATAGATTCAAAAGCAACACAAACAGTTTGGCACCTGCACAGAAAAAGTGGCCAAGTTTCTCTCAGCAGGATGCAGGACTGACAAGAATGTCAGCATCTGCAGTAATTTGTTCCTACATTCTGGCAAGAATGTGCTTTGTTTATTGATCTAATGGATGGTGACAGCTCACAGTGCTCGTAATTATGTAATAAGAGAGATCAAAAGAATTGAAATACATTTCCAGTCATAAAATAAACCATTAATTTGATTGGCCTCTTCGTGACTGTACACAGATGTTGCTACATTGATATAGGTAAATCAATAAGACAGCAAACAGGAGGAGGAGTGCTAGTCAATGTCTTTAGCCTGGTCTAGGCCATTAGCACTGCCTGCTCTCAGAAGACGTGAGTGGGAATGTGGCAACAGTGGGTTGTAACCTCAGACCCACAAGATCTAGCCAGTCAGTCAATTGGGGCTGGTTTTGGGTTTCCTGGACAATGCTATACTCCCTCTAAATTACTACAGACTGTGTGTTTCCAAGTCTTCATCTGGGAGTTGAGCCTATGACTTTCTGATTCAAAAGCAACATATGCAACCATGTGATCACCATCAGGACATGCATCCCTGAAGGATGATTCTGTCACCCAATGCCCGTCCGCTCAACTGAGCGAGTTAACCTTGGGACGAGATGAAAACTGAATGTGGAGTCATAGGGGAGCAAGTCACCGCAGTTTTATCACTGTACTTGAAACCAATTTCCAGGAAGACTGGGAAAGGCAGGGGGTGCTAATATGGGCCATAGACTTCATCTGCCAGATTTCTGGTTCAGTTTTTCTCTCAACAGATGTCAACTTTGTCCTTTTATAATCTATGGCACTGGAAGAGTCTATCCAGTTTGGTAATTACACTGTCTCCCATATCAGCCAACCCAGGATGTCAGGCATAATATCTTTGGAAAATGGTCTGTTATAACACACATGAATGTAAGAATAAGGAGCGAGAGGTGATAATTCATCCCCTCTAGCCTAGCTCTGTTATTCATTAAAATTATGCAGATCGGATTGTGTCCTCAAATCCACATTCCAACCCGTTCACCCTGGAGAATCTCTCAACTCCTTTGTTAGACAAAAATCTACCTACCGTTGGCTTAACAGTATTCAATGATCTCAACTCCACAGCTCTCTGACGGAAGAGAATTCAAAAATCTCATGACCTACTGAATGAGGGAGGAAAAAAGCTCTCCTCACTTCTATCTTAAACAGGACACCCCTTGTTCTTAAACCATCTTCACTGGTTCTAGCCTCTCCCAAAAGGCGAAAAACATCCTTTCAGCATCAGTCCTGTCAATTTGCCCATGTTGTTATATATTTCAATAAGATCACTTCTCATTCTTCTAAAATTCAATAGATCCAGGCACAGACTGTCCAATATTTGTTCAGAAAATAATCCCCTCATCCCGGATATTGGTCAAATGAACCTCCTCAAACTGCTTCACATGCATCCTTGAAGGAGATCAAAATTAATCACAGTACTCCAGATGTGGCTCCATTAAATTTATATTACTGTAGTGAAACATCCCTGCTTTTATATTCAATTTCCATTACATTAAATTACAATATTTCTGAAGGTGCACAGCATTGTCTAAGGTGTTGTGAAACTAAGGCCCTGTCTGCTAATTCTGGCGGATGCTGGCAAAACTCTACCTGAAATCATTCTCCCCGCTGCACGCATTCCTTGGCCACCACAGTGATTAATTATTCATTTATCTAATTGATCTTAATGTGGTCTTAACTAGGTGTTAGGCATGGCTTGATTGATAGCTTCTGAGGCTGGAGGTTATGGCTTTGAGTCCCATTTCAGAGTCTGAGGATTGCTTCCCAGTGGAAATACTGCAAAGTCAGAGGGCACTATCTTCAGAATGAAACATTAGACTAATATCTGGCCCCCGACTCTGAGAGGAGTCTACAAGATTCCAATCTGCTATTCCAAAGTTCAATTGAACAATATTAATCCTTTAACCAGTGTCACCAAAAGATATTTTTTTCAACATCCCACTGCTGATTATAAGACCTTTAATGTGCAGGTCACTCTGCTATAATGCGGCAGTTGTATTCCTCTGCAATAGAAATTAGTGCTATGGAAAACTGCTACAGAAAATCACTAATAGAAAATCACTATACCCATTCAGTAGAAAGTTTGCATTATTCTAACATCCACAATTAATCAATTACAGTTTAGCCAATTTGCAATGACAAAATGCAATTTATAGCAGAATGACCTGTACAAATTAGCCGCTGTGATTCATAATTTCAAACAGAGACTTCTATTCAAACTGATTTCATTGACTGCACAATACTTTGGGATGTCCTTGGGATTATGACAATACTATAGAAATGCACATCTTCCTTTCTCTTCATGGGACCAAGTGCACAAACTGGCTGTTGCACCAGTTCATAAAAACAACTGGTAATTTTTTTAAAAACGTGTGCGTCAAGAAAGCTCCTTTTGCCATCTTTCCATTCTGGAGAAACAACCTTTTGCACTTAACAACGAATATTGCAGAACAAAGGCAAGGATTCTGCCTGACCTGTACAGTGTAGATACCGATTGTCGAAGCCCGTTTAAACCTTCGCCCTTGTTGCTGAGCTGCCACGAACAGGTTCGCTAACCTCTGCTCCATCAGGCTCGCAAAACGTTGATACTGCTCACCCAGAGAGCTATTGTCAACACCAAGGATAACTGTTTGAAACAGGAGGCAGGGCAGATTATGAAGCAGGTCAGGCTCTAAGTGATCCAAATCTCAACATCCCTGCATGGACTGCACAGTCGGCACGCTGAGTCTATCCACGGTTGGGAAATTTGGGCAGCATTGCACAATTTTTCACTTCATTTTCAATGTATCAATCACCGTATAATTATGTGGGAAGACATATTTACAAATCAGTGTTGTTTTGGTAGACTAAGCATGCTGCTGCTATATTGGCTGCAGATTAGCAGGAGACCATCCATCCCATTGCATCTGTGCTATCTCTCTGAAAGTGTGAACCACTTGAGGAAATGGAACTTTCTCCAGAGAATTATAAGTATCCACTTCCCTTTTAGAAGCTATTTTGAAGTCTTAGTGCAGCCCTGTTTTTGGACAGTCATTCCCACACTATGTAAAGTAGCACATATTCTCATGACCCCTGTCTCTACTTATTTATTCTCCAAAAATCTGGAAAGATCTTTAACATTTATCAATACCACTCTTAAATGTTAATTCTTTTAACAGATTCTTCCTCAATTTGTTTTCAAGAAGAGAGCTGCAATGTCTTTACTCTTTTTCTCATAGTTCAAAGAATCTCATCCTTAGAATCTCATTATAATTCTTTTCATCTTTAAGGCAAACAAAATTCTGGTAATGGAAGCCAGGAAAATGTACATAATGCAAATCTCAAATCACTAATTGTCAACTGACAGATCAGTACTTCTCAAGCCCATTTAGTGAGATTCAGACCATATTATCATTCCCCAATACAAGCTTTTTGCAGGATTTAACAAACACCAAAGAAACCAAAAGAAAATTACGATTTTTAGTTTACAATTTATCACACTAGCTGAGTTAGAATTACTAAACACCAAGAACTTTATAAATATGGATATTTAGAAGATATGTTTGGTGCAAATTTTCACAGAAAATCAAAATAAAAACACCATGAGACACAAATATGGTCTTTGTCTGAATTGAAATAGAACAGTGGAGAGGAGAGACATCAAATTAGATTGTTTGCTTTGTAAATGCAGAAGACAAAACTGAAGACAATGCCCTCATCGCCACTTCATTGGTGTGGATCACCTCAAGGTGAGAATTGACAAAATCCTAAACTATTATGCTCACTAATGAAATTATTCATAACCAATATATAAAAAATATACTATAGACCTGAGGTTCAGAATCTGTAAGCACATTATACTATGCAAGAGTCGATCCAATATATTCTAAATTGCCCATAGTGTTCAGGGATGTGTTAGTTAGGCGTAAATGTAGAGTAATAGGAGAGGGGAATGGGTTTGTATGGGATACTCTTCAGAGGGTCGGTGTGGACTTGTTGGGCCGAAGGGTCTGTTTCCACACTGTAGGGGTTCTAGGATTCTATGATTATGGCCTTGACATGGATCTAAACAGGGAACTTTATGGAGGTTTGGCAGCCTTTGCACCAACTGGAAAGCAGCGATAGACCTGGACGATTCCCTTCTGGGAAAGTCAGTCATATTGAGTCAAAAGACAGTCCAGAGGTCACTTGTGAACCATTCTTGGGATGAGGACATCAGGAGGCAGGAAGTCCTTCCTGCTAGGCCAGGAGAAGCCAGAACCTCTTTTGATCAGCAGTGCTCCAGGCAATTAAGTTACTGAGAATGTTGTCCAAAGGTTACAATTTTAAATCATGCTGTTGAAAACTGAAATTAAAAAAAGATCTGGTACTTTGTGGCCTAGCGTAGGAAAGCCAGATTATTGTCAATACCTGATTATGATTTGGAGACGGCGGTGTTGGACTGGGTTGTACAAAGTTAAAAGTCACACAACACCAGGTTATAGTCCAGCAGGTTTATTTGGAAGCACTAGCTTTTGGAGCGCTGCTCCTTCATCACCACGTCAAGCTCGTGCTTCCAAATAAACCTGTTGGACTATAACCTGGTGTTGTGTGATTTTTAACTTAATGCCTGATTAGTTCACCGAGGAATGCTGCTCTCGCTAGTTGGTCTACCTGACTGCCATCTTGTTTGAGAAATTCTGCCAGCACAGCACAACGTTTCACTTCCTTTTCATAGTACCATTCATTGCAGAGTTATAATGTGTGAAGAAATATTTTCAACTCAGTGTTGTTTTGATATACTATGTTGTTTTGGTGCCATAAATTTTGCAGATTAGGATACCATCCATCCCGTTGTATCTGTGCTATCTCTCTGAAAGCATGTTCTACTTAGCTTGAGGACTTTCTCCAGAGAATTTTAAGTATTTAACCAGATTGTACTTTGAATGCCATTGAAGATCCTAGCACACCACTGATAAAAAAAAACCTGGTATGTTGAAAACAGTCTTAGAGCAACTAGGGAAGGGCAATAAATGTTAGCTGCCAACATCACTTACATCTAATGAATAGGGTATAGTAGCACAATAGTTCTCTTACAGGAAAGGCCAGAGGCAGGAGTTCAAATTCCACAATGGCAGCTAGGGAACTGAGTTAAATAAATCTGGAACAGAAAGTTGGTATCATTAACAGCAGCCACTGAAGTACTGGATTATTGTAAAATGCAACTAGGTCATGACGTCCCTTAGTGAAGGATATCTGGGGCTCCAGACCAAATAGTCTAACAAACCGCTTCAGATGCAGTCTACCACCAGGGATGGCAAGACATGCTGGCCTTGACTACACTCCATGAATAAACAAACAACAATTAAGGTTTTGTTCATCATTCTCTATAAATCTTCAGCAACTCTTAAAAATAAAATGTCCTGAGTTAAATAATTCACTCCATAGATTTTACAATATTGGTTTTCCCTGAGGGACACTGGCCTAAATGTTCCTTCTCAATACTTGCGAAAACTGACAAACCGTATCTTAACAAGAAAAATGAACTTCTTTGACACTAAGCTGCTGTGGATTCTAAATTTAGGTTCTGGGTTATTTGTATCTGACTGGAAATGGCTGATGAATGATCTTCTGAGCAATGAAATCCCCTCCAGTATATTTGGGTTGAACACAACATTAGTGGAGGAACAGAATCATTGGAAACACAGTTAACTCCATGTCAGACAATGTTGAGTGTTTTTGGAAAAGTATTTTATGTGATGTGATTAACAAACCTGTAACAACCCAGGATTTCTCAGTTGCCAGTGAGGTGTCAAGATTTTCATATTCCAAAGCTAGAAAAAGGAAGAAATGCAAAATGAAATTTGTTTTAAGAGTGAAAACTGTGTATTTAAAATCCTTGTCAAAGAACTACATTCAAAAATCACAAACAGGAATAAAGCACGTCAATATGAATGCAAAAGACAGGAAACAACAGAGCTGGACAGTGTCTTCTGACAAGGATGAAATCGGACTTTGCTGATTGAAACATCAATGCATTTGAAAATTAGCGGCCAATTCATTAAGATTTCAATGCCCATGATTTCCTGGCTGGAATCTCACTTACACTCTCTCTAAATTCAAGTTCATCCAAAATTTTGCTTTACATTTGTTTCTGTTCCAAAAGGGCTGCATTTTAAAACTATTCTTCTTCTTCATTTCAAATCTGTCCATGGACTCTCCCTTTTCCAAACCCTGTAAACCCCTCCATGGTTGGACTTTCGAAACTTCTCCATTCCTCTGAAAGTTGATCTCTTGTGCATCCCATGGCTTCAGCCTGCCTCGGCCTGAAGCTCAGGAATTTGGTTCCCAAAACCCTCTCAACCTCTCCCACTCCTCCTTTAAGCCAGTTCTTAAAACCTACTTCTTGGCTTAAGTTGTGGTCAATCTCTTGATATCTCCTGATGCGACTCTGTGTCAAATTTCTTTGGTAAGGGGTGCGTTACTACAAAGAATCTGCAAGTTGCAATTTTGCATGACTTTGTAAAACAGATTTCACACCATTAAATCTAAATGGCTAAAGAAAACTTAACTCCCAGCTAAATGCCATCAAGACGATTGCCATTATGATCGATGATAAATTTGGAATACAAGAAATTCACCAAAGATCTTCAGGCAGCATCTTCCAAACCCACAACCACTTCAATCTGGAAGGGCAGCAGATATATGGGAACATCACCACCTTCAAGTTCCCATCTAAGCCACTCACCAGCCCGACTTGGAAATATATTGTTGCTCATTCACTGTCGCTGGGTCAAAATCCAGGAATTCACTCTCTTACGGCATTGTGGGTCAACCCACAGCAGGTGGACTGCAGCGGTTCAAGAAGGCAACTCACTACCGCCTCCTAAAGGGCCAATACGGATGGGCTATCAATGCTGGCCAGCCAGCGATGCCTAAGCCCCACAAATGAATAAATTAAAAAAAACTTCAATTGCCTCTTTGTTTAATACAACTACATACATTGCAGTGTTTAAATATACATTTGCAAGAACATAGCCCCCTAGCACGGCTTTGCACACAATTTGTCTAAGTGGATGCAATGGGGTGGTATGAAAGATCTCTAAATAGCGGGGGTGGGGATTGGGGCGGGGGCAGAGGTTCAGAAAATTATAAAACCAAAGGTAAAGGAAAAGGTAGGATGCTGCTTAGTGATGGGGTTGGGTTGTTACCTGAAAAAAAAGGAAGGGACAGAATGTGTGAATGTCATATTGTACCAAGGGACCATAAAAGCGCAAGGACACTCTATTAGAACAAACATAAAGGCTTTAATTCTTAATGCAAAAAATATTTGGAACAAGTTAGACAAACAGATGGTGCAAATCAAGGTCACAAGGACTTTAAACTAGTCAAAGGAGGGAGGGGGCTCAGGAGAGCTTGTTAAAGTTTCGAGAACCAAGTAAATAGAACAGAGCGTAAGGGAGGGGTCGAGAATCTAACTTCTAACTGGAGGTTCTTTCATTAGTAAGAAAATTGAAGCAATAGCAAGAAGCGATATACAGTAGGAAAGTGGAGAAGTGGTGTATTGGGTAGAGTTGAGGAACCGCAAGGAGATAAAAGACCCTTGATGGAAATTGTGTGCAAGCCTCCCCAGCTGTAGTCAGGATGTGAGGTAGAAATCAAAATCAGGAAATAGAAAAAGCACATAAGAAAGATAATTTTACAATAATCAAGAGGTACCTCTTGCAGGTGGACTGGGAAAATCAGGATGATAGTGGATCCCAAGAAAGGAATTTGTGGAATGTCTACAAGATGGTTTGTGGAGCAGCTTGCTGTAGAGTCCATTATGGAACAGGCAATTCTAGATTTGGTGACGTGTAATGATGCAGACTTGATTAGGTAGCTAAAGGTGAAGGAACTCCTCAGGGCAGTGGCCATAATAAGATACAATTCACCCTACAGTTTGAAAGGGAGAAGCTGGAATAAGATGTAACAGTATTACAATTGAGTAAAGGTAACTACAAAGACACGAAGGAGGAGCTGGCTATAGTTGATTGGAAGGGATGCCTACAGTGTCGCATCAGTGGCAGAAGTTTCTGGGTGCAATTTGGGAGGCACAGAAATAATTCATCCCAAGAAGTAAGAAACATACTAAGGGGTTAACAAGACAGCCATGACTGATAAGAGAAGCCAGGGACAGCATAAAAGCAAGAGAAAAAGCATACAATGTGGTGAAAGCTAGTGGCAAGCCAGGGGATTGGGAGGCCTTGCAAAACCAGCAGAGGACAAATAAAAAGCAATGAAGGGGGAGAAGATGAAATATGGAGGTAAGCTAGTTCGTAATACAAAAGAAGATTGCAAGAGTTTTTGTTAGATTAGACTAGTGGGCGGCACGGTGGTACAGTGGTTAGCACTGCTGCCTCACAGCGCCGGAGACCCGGGTTCAATTCCTGACTCAGGCGACTGACTGTGTGGAGTTTGCACATTCTCCTCGTGGTCTTTGTGGGTTTCCTCCGTGTGCTCTGGTTTCCTCCCACAGTCCAAAGTTGTGCAGGTTAGGTGAATTGGCCAGGATAAATTGCCCGTAGTGTTAGGTAAAAGGGGTAAATGTAGGGGTATGGGTGGGTTGCGCTTTGGTGGGTCGGTGTGGACTTGTTGGACCGAAGGGCCTGTTTCCACACTGTAAGTAATCTAATCTAATCTAATTAGATTCCCTACAGTGTGGAAACAGGCCCTTCGGCCCAACCAGTCCACACCGACCCTCCGAAGAGTAACCCACCCACACCCATTTCCTTCTGACTAATGCACCTAACACTATGGGCAATTTAACATGGCCAATTCACCTGACCTGCACATCTTTGGACTGTGGGAAGAAACCGAAGCACCCAGAGAAAACCCCCACACACACACAGGGAGAATGTGCAAACATCACACAGACAGTCGCCCGAGACTGGAATCAAACCTAGGACCCTGGTGCTGCGAAGCAGCAGTGCTAACCACTGAGCCACCGTGCCGCCCCTAGATTTCTAAAAGGTAAGAGCAAGGTAGAGTGGATTTTGTGCAACTGGAAAACAAGGTTGGAGAAGCAGCAGTGGAGAACAAGAAATGGTCAAGGAACTGAATAGGTAGTTTGCATTAGTCTTTGTGATGGAAGACACCAACAGCATACCAGTACTTCGTGAGAGTCAGGAAACAGAGATGAATGTAGTGGCCATCACTAAAGAGAAAGTGCTGGGGATGCTGAATGGTCTGAAGGTGGATAAATAATCTGGACTAAGATGGACTACACCTCAGAGTTCTGAAGGAGGAGATTACAGATGCATTGGTGGTGATCTTTCAGGAATCACTTAGAGTAGGCAAGATCCCAGGCGACTGGAAAATGGTGACTGTAATACTCCTGTTTGAGGGAGTTTAATGGGAGTAGTTTTCCATTTCTTTACAGCACAAAGGCTTCACACAAGTATGTCACCATTTTTAATTAAAACACCATCAACACCATCACACCAGTCTCCTTGTTGTCCTTTATCTCACCTTTCATGGGACTGTCTAATCGTAGTTTTAAAATCCTCACAGACAAGGTCTATGTATTTCAGGTCTCACAGCTCACCACGGGAAGCAAAGGTCCAATCAATTGCCTGCTGAGCATATACATCGCAGACAGCTCCACACAACAGGTGTGAGCTGCCAATCAGTGGGTGAAATAATCAAACAAACTGGTTGTGATCTAAATCCAGCAGGGGGTATCATGACGGCTGGTTCATTATCTAACCCCTGTCATTTAAAATATATGCTTTAGCAAATACTGAATATAAGACAATTGTTTTTTCCAAAGACAGTCAGTGGAAAGGGTCAAAAGGTCTTAAACATAACAACAAAGCTTTGCTCCTTGATGCAGAAGTTAATTAATTTACAAACACACAATATTCTATCACCAGCAAATTTAAAATACTGTTATTAATGTAATTTTTGTAGCTGCATTTGCTCCATGCAAAGTAGCAGAATAGAGATACACTTTGGGTTCATAATGCAGTCAAATGAAGGAAAAGCTTTGTGTCGGACTTCAACAAGAGTATTGCCAATCAACATCATTGCTGGTGAAATGCTAATAAGCAGCAGACTGGAACAAAAACAGAAATTGCCAGCAAAGCTCAATAGGTCTGGTGGCATCTGCACAGAGAAATCAGAAGAAACATTTCAGGTCAAATGACCCTTCCTCAGAACTGATAATAGTTTGGAAAATGTCGGTTTACATGCAGAAGATAGAGTGGTGAGAGGGCATAAGGAATAAACAATAGGGATGGATAGAGCTCAAAATCAGACAAGAACAGTTGGACAGACAAAGGAGTGGATAACGATCCAATCAAGATGGTGAATAGCTATTAATGGGGACGATTAGTGGCTAAGTATGGGTTGTGTGTAATAGCAGACCATGTGATAACAGATCCTGGTCTGTGGAGGTTGGCATAAGGACATGGGAGCATTCAAGCCCTAAAGTTGTTGCACTCGATATTGAGCCTGGAGGGCTGCAGGGTCCCCAAGCGGAAAATGAGATATTGTTCTTCCAGCTTGCACGGAGCTTCGCTAAAGCACTGCAACAAGCCTCAGGCAGACATGTTGGCCAGGGAGCAGAGTGATGCGCTGAAGTGGAAGGCAAAGCAAACTGACCTTTTCTGTTTGTCAAGAATAAGAATACAAAGCTAGACAAAACAAATTGTATATCAAACAGTCATAGAGTCATAGAAATATACATCAAGCAAACAGACCCTTTGGTCTAACTCGCCCAAGCGAACTACGTATCCTAAATTTATCTAGTCCTACTTGCTAGCATTGGGCCCATATCCCTCTTAAACCCTTCCTATTCATAAACCCATCCAGCTGTCTTTTACAAATTGTAATTGTACCAGCCTCCACCACTTCCTCAGGCAGCTCATTCCACACATGCACCCACCTCTGTGTGAAAAGGTTGCCCCTTAGGTCCCTTTCAAATCATTCCCCTCTCACCTTATACCAATGTTTAGTTTTGGACTCCCTCACCCCAGCAGAAGACGTTGTCTATTTATCCTATCTATGTTCTTCACGATTTTATAAACCTCTGTAAGGTCACCCCTCAACCTCCGACGCTCCAAGGAAAATAGCCCCAGTCTTTTCAACCTCTCTCTATAGCTCAAACCCTCTAACCCTGGCAACATCCTTGTAGATCTTTTCTGAACCCTTTCAGGTTATACAACATCATTCTATAGCAGGGAGACCAGAACTGAACACAGTATTCCAAAAGTGGCCTAACCAATATCCTGTACAGCTGCAACATGGTCTCCCAACTCCTGTACCCAAATACTCTGATCAATAAAAGCAAGTATACGAAATGCCTTCTTCACTATCCTATCTACCTGTAACTCCACTTTCAAGGAGCTATGAACCTGCACTGCAAGGTCTCTTTGCTCAGCAACACTACCTAGGACCTTACCTTTAAGTGTATAAGTCCTGCTCTGATTTGCCTTTCGAAAATGCAGTACCTCACATTTATCTAAATTAAACTCCATCTGCCACTTCACAGCCCATTGGCCAGGCTGATCAAGATCCCATTGAACTCTGAGGTAAACTTCTTCACTGTCCACTACACCTCCAATATTGATGTCACCTGAAAACTTACTAACTATACCTCTTATGCTTACATCCAAATCATTTATATAAACGATGAAAAGTAGTGGACCCAGCACCGAATCTTCTGGCACTCCACTGGTCACAGGCCTCCAGTCTGAAAAACAACCCTCCACCACCACCATTCACTGTCTTCTATCTTTGAGCCAGTTCTGCATCTAAATGGCTAGTTCTCCCTATATTCCATGAGATCTAACCTTGCTAACCAGTCTACCATGAGGAAATCTGCTGAACACCTTACTAAAGTCCTTCAGATCACGTCTACTGCTCTGCCCTCATCAATCATGTTCGTTAATTCTTTAAAAAACTCAATCAAGTTTGAGAGACACCATTTCCCATGCACAATGCTATGTTGACCATCCCTAATCAGTCCTTGCCTTTACAAATACGTGTACATCTTGTCCCTCAGGATTCCCTCCAACAACTTGCCCACCACCGAAGTTAGACTCACTGGTCTATAGTTCCTTCGATTTTCCTCACCACCTTTCTTAAATAGTGGGACCACATTTGCAGATAACACTAAAGTCGGTGGAGCAGTGGACAGTTTGGAAGAATGTTACAGGTTGCAGGGGGACTTGGATAAACTGCAGAATTGGGCTGAGAAGTGGCAAATGGAATTCAATGCAGCTACATGAGAGGCGATGCACTTTGGGAAGAATAACAGGAAGGCAGAGTACTGGGTCAATGGATAGATTCTTGGTCATGTGGATGTACAGAGGGATCTTGGAGTCCGTGTGCATAGATCCCTGAAAGTTGCCACCCAGGTGCATAGTGCTGTTAAAAAGGCATGCGGTGTGTTAGGTTTCATTGGTAGAGGGATTGAGTTCTGGAACCGCAATATCATGCTGCAACTATACAAAACGCTGGTGTGGGCACACTTGGAATATTGTGTACAGTTCTGGTTGCCCCATTACAGGAAGGATGTGGAAGCATTGGAAAAGGTGCAGAGGAGATTTACCAGGATGTTGCCTGGTCTAGAGGGAAGGTCTTATGAGGAAAGGCTGAGAGACTTGGGTCTGTTCTCATTAGAAAGAAGGCGGCTAAGGGAGGGATTTGATAGGCACTTACAAGATAATCAGAGGATTAGATAGGGTAGACAGTGAAAGACTTTTTCCTAGGATGATAACATCAGCTTGTACGAGGGGGGTAACTACAAATTGAGGGGCAATAGTTTTAAGACAGATGTCAGAGGCAGGTTCTTTACACAGAGAGTGGCAAGGGCGTGGAATGGCCTACCTGCTAATGTAGTCAACTCGGCCACGTTAGAGATTTAAACAATCCTTAGATCAGCACATGGATGATTTTGGGATAGTGTAGGGGGACAAGCTGAGAATAGTTCACAGGTCGGCTCAACATAGAGGGCCGAAGAGCCTGTTTTGCACTGTATTGTTCTATGTTCTGTGTTCTATTAACCAACGTCCAGTCTTCCAGCACCTCACCTGTGGCTATCAATGATACAAATATCCCAGCAATCACTTCCCTAGCTTCCCAAAGAGTTCTAGGGTACACTCTTTATCATATGTGGGAGGTTAGGGAGAGTTTACACGTTACTGAGGATAAAATATGCAATAAATGCAGTTAGTTGCGAATCCTATCAGATCAAATGGATTGGTTGGAGTGACAGTTAGAGACAATGAGGAATTTACAGGAGCAAGGGGGTATGATGGATGGCAGTTATAGGAAAGGAGAATAGCCACAGATACAGTCACATAGATGGGTTAGCTCCAGGAAAGGTAAGAGAGGGAGGCAAGTAGTGCAGGAGTCTCCTGTGGCTATTCCCATTTCAAACCAATATGCTGTTCTGGAAAATGTAGGGGATGATGGGGTCTCAGCAGAATGTAGCACGAGCAGCCAAGTTTCTGGCAGCGAGACTGGCGGATACGTTGGGTTCAAAGAGATCGATTGTGTTCAGGACTCTCCAGTCCGAAAAATCAAAATGGTGTGTTGCCTCCCTGGTGCCAAGATCAAGGATCTCTCAGAGAGGGTGCAGAATGTTCTCAAGGGGGAGAGGGCCCAGCAGGAAGTCATTGTACACATTGGAACCAAAGATATAAAAAGGGAAAAGGTTGAGATTCTGACGTGAAAATACAGGGAGTTAGGCAGGAATTTAAAAAGGTCCTCGAGAGTAGTAATATCTTCATTACTCCCGGTGCTACGAGCTAGTGAGGGTAGGAATAGGAAGCTAGGGCAGACAGATGCATGGCTGAGGAGCTGGTGTATAGGAGAAAGATTCATATTTTTGGATCATTGGAATCTCTTCTGGGGTTGAAGTGACCTGCACAAGAAGGATAGATTGCACCTAAATTGGAAGGAGACTCACATACTGGCAGGGAAATTTTCTGGAGCTGCTCGGGAGGATTTAAACTAATAAGGGTGGGGGGTGGGACCAAGGGAGATAGTGAGGAAGGAGATCAATCTGAGACTGGTACAGTTGAGAAAAGAAATTAGCCAAACAGTCAGGGCAGGCAGGGACAAAGCAGAGAACAAGGTAGGACTGATAAATTAAACTGCATTTACTTCAATGCAAGAGGCCGAACAGGGAAAGCAGAAGAACTCAGTGCATGGTTAGGAACATGGGACTGGGATATCATAGCAATTACAGAAACATGGCTCAGGGATGGACAGGACTGACAGCTTAACGCTCCAGGATATAAATGCTACAGGAAGGTCGGAAAGGGAGGCAACAGAGGAGGGTGAGTGGAGTTTTTGATAAGGAATAGCATTACAGCTGTAAGGAGGGAGGATACTTCCAGAAATATATCCAGGGAATTATTTGTGTGGAACTGAAAAATAAGAAAGGGGTGACCACCTTATTGGGAATGTATTATAGACCCCCTAATAGTCAGAGGGAAATTGAGAAACAAACTTGCAAGGAAGGGTAGTTATGGTATGGGATTTAAACTTTCCAAACATAGACTGGGACTGCCATAGTGTTAAGGGTTTAGGAGGAGAGGAATTTGTTAAGTGTGCACAAGAACATTATCTGATTCAGTATGTGGATGTACCTACTGGAGAAGGTGCAAAACTTGACCTGCTCTTGAGAAATAAGGCAGGGCAGGTGACTGAAGTGTGAGTGGGGGAGCATTTTGGGGCCAGCGACCATAATTCCATTATTTCAAAATAGTGATGGAAAAGGATAGACCAGATCTAAAAGTTGAAGTTCTAAATTGGAGAAAGGCTAATTTTGACGGTATTAGGCAAGAACTTTCAAAAGCTGATTGGGGGCTGATGTTCGCATGTAAAGGGATGGCAGGAAAATGGGAAGCCTTCAAAAATGATATATCGGGAGTCCAGAGACAGTATATTCCTGTCAGGGTGAAAGGAAAGGCTGGTAGGTATAGGGAATGCTGGATGCCTAAAGAAATTGAGGGTTTGGTTAAGAAAAAGAAAGAAGCATATGTCAGGTATAGACAGGATAGATTAAGTGAATCCTTGAGAGTATAAAGGCAGTAGGAGTATACTTAAGAGGGAAATCAGGAGGGCAAAAAGAGGACATGAGATAGCTTTGGCAAATTAAGTTAAGGAGAATCCAAAGGGTTTTCACAAATACATTAAGGACAAAAGGGTAACTAGGGAGAGAATAGGGCCCCTGGAAGATCAGCAAGGTGGCCTTTGTGTGAAGCTGCAGAAAATGGGAGAGATACTAAACGAGTATTTTGCATCAGTTTTTACTGTGGAAAAGGACATGGAAAATATAGAATTTGGGGAAATAAATGGTGACACCTTGAAAAAGGAAGTGCTGGGTGCCTTGAAACGCATAGAAGTGGATAAATGCTTTGGACCTGATCAGGTGTACCCTAAAACTCTGGGAAGCCCGGGAAGTGATTGCTGGGCCTCTTGCTGAGATATTTATATCATTGATAGTCACAGGTGAGGTGCCAGAAGACTGGAGTTTGGCTAACGTGGTGCCACTACTTAAGAAATGTGGTAAGGACAAGCCAGGGAACTACAGACCGGTGAGCCTAACATTGGTAATGGGTAAGTTGTTGGAAAGAATCCTGAGGGAAGGAATGTTCATGTATTTGGAAAGGCAAGGACTGATTAGGAATAGTCAACACGGCTTTGTGCGCGAGAAATCATGTCTTACAAATTTGATTGAGTTTTTTGAAAAAATAACAAAAAGGATTGATGAGGGAAGAGCAGTAGACGTGATCTATATGGACTTCAATAAGGCGTTTGACAAGGCTGCCCATGGGACACTGGTTAGCAAGGTTAGATCTCATGGAATACAGGGACAACTTGCCATTGGGATACAGAACGGTTCAAAGTAGAAGGCAGAGGGTAGTGGTGAGGGTTGTTTTTCAAACTGGAGGCCTGTAACCAGTGGAGTGCCACAGGATCGGTGCTGGGTCCTCTACTTTTCATCATTTATAGAAATGAGTTGGATGTGAACATAGGAGGTATAATTAGAAAGTTTTCAGATGACATCAAAATTGGAGGTGTAATGGATAGTAAAGAATGTTACCTCAGATTACAACGGGAGTTTGATCAGATTGGCCAATAGGATGAGGAGTGGCAGATAGAGCTTAATTTAGATAAATGTGAGGTGCTGCATTTTGGAAAGACAAATCAGGGCAGGACTCACACACATAATGATAAGGTCCTAGGGAAGGTTGCTGAACAATGAGACATTGGAGTGCAGGTTCATAGCTCCTCGAAAGTAGAGTTGCAGGTGGATATGATAGTGAAGAAGGCATTTGATATGCTTTCCTTTATTGATCAGCGTATTGTGTGCAGGAATTGGTAGGTCATGTTGAGGCTGTACAGGACATTGGTTAGGCCACTGTTGGAATGGGTTGGAGGATTTGAGCTATAGGGAAAGGCTGAATAGGCTGGGGCTGTTTTCCCTTGAGCGTCAGAGGCTGAGGGGTGACCTTATAGAGATTTATAAAATCTTGAGGGGCATGGATAGAATAAGTAGACAAGGTCTTTTCCCTGGGCTGGTGGAGTCCAGAACTAGAGGGCATAGATTCAGGGTGAAAGGGGAAAGATATAAAAGTGATCTAAGGGACAACGTATTCATGCAGAGGGTGGTATGTGTGTGGAATGGGCTGCCAGAGAAAGTGGTGGAGGCTAGTGCAATTGCAACATTTAAAAGGCATTTGGATGGGTATATGAATAGGAAGGGTTTGGAGGGATATGGGCTAGCTGTGGCAGGTGGGATTAGATTGGGTTGGGATATCTGATTGGCATGGACGAGTTGGACCGAAGAGTCTGTTTCCGTGCTGTACATCTGTATGATTCTATGACCTGATCAGGTTCCGGGGATTTATCCGCCTTTATGCAGTTTAAGACGTCCACCTCTACCTCATCTATAATATGGACATTTTTCAAGAGGTCGCCATTTATTTCCCCATGTTCTCTTTCATCCATATCCTCCTCCACACTAAAGAGTTAAAAATCACACGCCACCAGGTTATAGTCCTACAGGTTTATTTGGAAGCACTAGCTTTTGAAGCGCTGCTCCTTTATCAGGTGGTTCTGATACTCCTTGTGATGAAGGATCAGCGCTCCAAAAGCTAGTGCTTCCAAATAAACCTGTTGGACTATAACCTGGTATTGTGTGATTTTTACCTTTGTATCCGCTCCCCACCCCCCACCCCCACCCCCAGTCCAATACCGGCATCTCCAAATCATCTCTTCACAGTAAACATTGATGCAAGATACTCGTTTAGTACCTCTTCCATCGCCTGCGGTTGCACACATAGGTGACCATGCTGATCTTTTAAGGGGCTCTTTTCTCTCCCTCGTTACCCTTTTGTTCTTATTGTATTTGTAGAATTTTGCGGGATTCTCCTTAACCGTATTTGCCAAAGCTATCTCATGTCCCCTTTTTGTCCTCCTGATTTCCCTCTTAAGTATACTCCTACTGCCTTTACACTCTTCTATGGATTCACTTGATCTCTGCTTCCTTCTTATTCTTAACCAAAACCACAATTTCTCAATAATTCAGCATTCCCCATACCTATCGGCTTTGGACTTCACCCTAACAGGAACATACTGTCTCTGAACTCTCGTCATCTCATTTTAGAAGGCTTCCCATTTTCTAACCATCTCTTTACCCGTGAACAACTGCCCCCAATCAACCTTTGAAAGTTCTTGCCTAACACCACCAAAATTGGTCTTTCTCCATTTCGGAATTTCAAATTTTGGATCCGGTCTATTCTTTCCCATCCCTATTTTAAAACTCCTCGAATTATGGTCACTAGTCTCAAAGTTCTCCCCCACTGATACCTCAGTCACTTGCCGGCCTTATTTCTGAAGGATATGTCAGGTTTTCCACTTCTCTGGTCGGTATATCCACATACTGAATCAGAAAGCCTCATTATAATGATTTGACAAATACCTTTCCATCCAAGCTCTTAACATTATGGCATTCCCAGCCTATGTTTGGAATGCTAAAAGCCCCTACCATAAGTCTATCATTGTCACAGGTAATGGCGGTCTCCTTACAAATTTGTTTCTCAATTTCCCGCTAACCACTAGGGCATCTAGTATATGGGGGGAGCTGGCATGGTGGTTCACCCAGAAATCAGAAAGGTGGCAAAGGCTGGGCTGTTCTTATCAGGGATAATTTTGTGGCAATGATATTACAGCTGGTGAGCAGGAGAAGGAATTGGGACAACAGAAAGTGGCCACTAATAGTAACGGATCATCCTGAAGTGTTAATTCGCTTTCTTTCCAGCTGAACCACAGAATGTTGCATCTTCTCTTTTTACTTCAAGATTTCAAACTTCCAGACTATTTCGCTTTGCAATATTAGCGCACGGTTGTTCTTTAATGTCCTCCGCTGGATCACTTTTGCTGGCATAGGTGTTTTTTTCCTGTCCTCACAGCAAGATTAACGAGGTGTTGAACTAAAGAAAAGGCATGAGGTAATATTGCTTTTCAGAAACAGTGCTGACTCCTGACCCATGGACTATTGCGCTCGCATTGCTTCCAGATGTGAAGCTACTCCAGTGGGAAGATCCATGGGGCCAGGATGGATCAAGCACAACTTTCCATAAATAATTTAACAGGCAGCTCCAAAAGAGTTCTCACAAAATGAAGATCAAGAGCTCTCCTGAGACACATACCTGGAAAGCTTATTTACAAACAGATTCCATGTCAGGAAGGCACAAAAGAAAATGTGGCTTGTCCCATTACAATACCTTTAGTTTAGGAAAACATCTACTGATGCTTCACAGGAGTCCATACTCAGAAGAAAACCTGACCTCAAATCCAAGAAGGAAATATTGGGAAAGATGACCATATGATTAGTATTTAGTGTAAATTTTTAAAGAGTATTTTGAAAGTCAAGAAAGACCAAAACTCAGAGAGATTAAGGGAGGAAATTTCACAGCTTAGAATCTAACATTCTCTCTTACTTATGTATGTAATATTGGTTCTGGTTTCCAATGATTGCTTTAATGGTCCTGCTGACGCTGACTTGCATCGTCCATCTCATTTAATTCTTGACCCTCCTGCAAATACTGAAGTCGTGTGTGATTGGACAGATTTGTTCAGTTACTTTATGCTCTAGACTTAGCCTTGTTGTACAGGCAAGGTTCATAACAGCTCCAGTTCAAAAGCTCTGAATACTTCCCCTACGTCTGTCTCTCTTCTACCCTCCATTTGTCAAAGATCATGGACTCGGTGAAGCAAGGTCGGGATTCAAAGTGTGAAAAACATCTAAAATGGATTATTGCTTTTCCAGCTGTGACATTAGCACAATTAACGACAATAACTGAACAGATGGAATTCCAACATTTTGGAATGGTGTGAGGGAGTGACTTTTTTTCTTCCCAGAGTATATCAGGGTCTGGGACGAAATCCCTCAAAGTGTGCTAGAAGCAGTTCCATTAATGAATTTTAAAAAACACTTGAATATGCAAATGATGCAGCACAGCCTTTAGAGCTGCAGACCAAGAGTTGGGAAATGGGATGAGTCTGGATAGCTCTTCTTCAGCTGTATCAGACATGATGAGCGGAATAATCTCATCCTGTGAGACAAATTCTCCTTGTGCTATCAATAAAACTTTGACCTGGATTAGAAATCTTGTCTTTACAAAGGATGCAAACTTTAACAAAAATGGTGGATAAAATCAATCACCTTTGTCTCTTCAGGTATTGCTATTTCCAAGAAGTTTTAGTCTTTATAAATATTACTTGATAAGGAAAAGTGTAAGAAAAGGAACTCCTGCAGTGTATGAAATTCCCTTTCTTGTTTCTATATTTTATTGAGACCTGTCTCTTGATTAAAATTTAAAAATATTAAACAGAGGGATAAAGTTAGCCCGGAGCAGTGTTTTGATGGAGCAAGAGGACTGTACTATTTTCTGGGTCTGTAGATTGTTAAGGCGCAAAAATGGTGTTTAGTAGAGTGATGTGCTCTTCCTGTCAGATGTGGGAGTTTAGGGGGATCTTTCATGTTACTGATGATTATGTCAGCAGGAAGTGTCTTTGATTGCAAATCCTAACGGATTGCATTGATCGGTTGGAGCAGCAGTTAGAGGCAATAAGGAATTTACAGGAGTTTGGGGGTATAGTGGACAGCAGCTATAGGAAGGGAGAAAAGCCACAGATAGAGTCACATAGATGGGTTAACTCCAGGAAAGGTAGGAGGAGTAGGTAGGTAGTGCAGGTGTCTTCTGTGGCAATCACCATTTCAACTAAGTATGCTATTTTGGAAAATGTGGGAGGTGATGGACTTTCAGGGAAATGCACCATGAACAGCCAAGTTTCTGGGATCAAGACTGGCTATAATGCAATGAGGGGTACATCAGGTTCCAAGAGCTCAATTGTGTTAGGGGACACTCTTGGCAGAAGCACAGGCAAACATTTCTGCAGCCAGCAGAGAAGCATCTGAATGATCTGGTGCCTCCCAGGTGCCAGGATCAAGGATCTCTCAGAAAGAGTGCAGAATGTTCTCAAATGGGAGAGGGATCAGCAGGAGGTCATTGTACACATTGGAATTAATGACATAGGAAGGGAAAAGGAGGAGATTCTGAAGTGAGAATATAGAGTTAGGCAGGAATTTAAAAAGGTCCTTGAGAATAGTAATATCTGGATTACTCCCGGTGCTCTGAGCTAGTGAGGGTAGGACTAGGAGGATAGAGCAAATAAATGCATGGCTAAGGAGCTGGTGTATGGGAGAAGGATACACATTTTTGGATCATTGGAATCTCTTCTGGGGTAAAAGTGACCTATATAAAGAGGATGGATAGCAGTTCAAATGGAAGGAGACTAATATATACTGGCAGGGAGATTTGCTAGAGATGCTGGGGAGAATTTAAACTAGTAAGGTGGGGGAGTGGGACCCAGGGAAATAGTGAGGAAAGAGATCAATCTGAGACTGGTACACTTGAGAACAGAAGCGAGTCCAGCAGTCAGGGACAAAGCAGAGAATAAGGTAGGACTGATAAATTAAACTGCATTTATTTCAATGCAAAGGGCCTAACAGGGCAGGCAGATGAACTCAGGGCATGGTCAGGAACATGGGACTGGGATATCATAGCAATTACAGAAACATGGCTCAGGGATGGGCAGGACTGGCAGCTTAAAGTTCCAGGATACAAATGCGATAGGAAAGATAGAAAGGGAGGCAAGAGAGGAGGGGGAGTGACGTTTTTGAAAAGGACAGCATTATTGCTGTACTTAGGGAGGATATTCCTGGAAATACATCCAGGGAGTTATTTGGGTGGAACTGAGAAATAAGAAAGGGATGATCACCTTACTGGGGTTACACTATAGACCCTAATAGAGGGAAATTGAGAAACAAACTTGTAAGGAGATCTCAGTTATCTGTAAGAATAATAGGGTGGTTATGGTCAGGGATTTAAAATTTCCAAACACAGACTGGGACTGCCATAGCGTTAAGGGTTTAGATGGAGAGGAATTTGTTAAGTGTGTGCAAGGAAATGTTCTAATTCATTATGTGGACATACTTACTAGAGAAGGTGCAAAACTTGACTTACTCTTAGGAAATAAGGCAGGGCAGGTGACTGAGGTGTCAGTGAGGAGCACTTTGGGGCTGTGCCTATAATTCTATTAGTTTTAAAATAATGATGGAAAAGGATCAACCAGATCTAAAAGCTGAAGTTGTAAATTGGAGGAAAGCCAATTTTGACGGTATTAGGCAAGAACTTTCAAAAGTTAATTGGGGGCAGATGTTCACAGGTAAATAGACGGCTGGAAAATGGGAAACTTCAAAAATGAGGTAGCGAGAGTCCAGAGACAGTATATTCTAATTGAGGTGAAAGGAAAGGCTGATAGGTATAGGGAATGCTGGATGACAAGAGAAATTGAGGGTTTAGTTAAGAGAAAGAAGGAAGCATATGTTACACGAAAGATCGAGTGAATCCTTAGAAGAGTATAAAGGCAGTAGGAGTATACTTAAGAGGGAAATCAGGAGGGCAAAAAGGGGACATGAGATAGCTTTGGCAAATACTGGTAAGGAGAAACCAAGAGGATTTTACAAATACATTAAAGACAAAAGGGTAACCAGGGAGAGAATAGGGCCCCTGAAAGATCAGCAAGGTAGCCTTTGTGTGGAGCCACAGGAGATACTAAATGGGTATTTTGTATCAGTGTTTATTGTAGAAAAGGATATGGAGAATATAGAATGTGGGGAAATAGATGGTGACATCTTGAAAAATGTCCTTATTACAGAGGAGCAAGTGCTGAATGTCCTGAAATGCATAAAGGTGGATAAATACCCAGGACCTGATCAGGTGTACCCTTGAACTCTGTGGGAAGCTAGGGAAGTGATTGCTGGACCCCTTGCTGAGATATTTGTATAGTCACAGTTGAGGTGCCGAAGACTGGAGGTTGGCGGACATAGTACCACTATTTAACAAAGATGGTAAGGACAAACCAGGGAACTACTGACCGGTGAGTCTGATGTCGGTGGTGAGCAAGTTATTGGAGGGAATCCTGAGGGACAGGATGTACATGTATTTGGAAAGGCAAGGACTGGCTAGGGATGGTCAACATGGCTTTGTGCATGGGCAATCATGTCTCACAAACTTGATTGAGTTTTTTGAAGAAGTAACAAAGAGGATTGATGAGGGCAGAGCAGTAGATGTGACCTATATGGACTTCAGTAAGATATTTGAACAAGGTTCCCCATGGGACACTGGTGAGCAAGGTTAGATCTCATGGAATACAGGAAGAACTAGCCATTTGGATACAGAACTGACTCAAAGGTAGAAGACAGACGATAGTGGTGGAGGATTGTTTTTCAGACTGGAGGCCTGTAACCAGTGGAGTGCCACAAGGTCGGTGCTAGGTCCTCTACTTTTCATCATTTATATAATGATTTGGATGTGAACATAGGAGGCATAATTAGAAAGTTTTCAGATGACATCAAAATTGGAGGTGTAGTGGACAGTAAAGAATGTTACCTCAGATTACAACGGGATTTTGATCAGATGGGCCAATATGCTGAGGAATGGCAGATGGAGTTTAATTTAGATAAATGTGAGGAGCTGCATTTTGGAAAGGCAAATCAGGGCAGGACTTATACACGCCTAGCCAGGGGACGAAACGTTTGCAACAGAAACTTCCAGCTCGGCAAACAGAACCACAACAACGAGCACCCGAGCTACAAATCTTCGCACAAACCTTGAACTTATACACTTAATGGATAAGGCCCTGGGGAGCATGTTGAACAAAGAAACCTTGCAGAGCAGGTACATAGTTCCTTGAAAGTAGTGTTGTAAGTAGATAGGATAGTGAAGGTGGCATTTTTGGTCAGAGTATTGAGTACAGGAGTTCGGAGGTCATGTTGGGCTGTACAGCACATTGGTTAGGCCACTGTTGGAATACTGCATGCAATTCTGGTCTCCTTCCTATTGGGAAGATGTTGTGAAACTTGAAAGGGTTCAGGAAAGATTTACAAGGATGTTGCCAGGGTTGGAGGATTTGAGCTGTCGGGAGAGGCCGAATAGACTGGGGCTGTTTTCCCTGGAGCATCGGACGTTGAGGGGTGACCTTATAAATGTTTATAAAATTATGAGGGGCATGGATAGGAGAAATAGACAAGGTTGTTTCCCTGGGGTGAGGAGTCCAGACTAGACAGCATAGGTTTAGGGTGAGAGAGGAAAGATATAAAAGGGACCTAACATGCAACTTTTTCACACAGAGGGTCATTAGAGCATTTAAAAGGCATCTGGATGGGTATATGAATAGGAAGGGTTTCGAAGGAAATGGGCCAAGTAATGGCAACAGGGACTATATTAGGTTAGGATATCTGGTTGGCATGGACGAGTTGGACCGAAAGGTCTGTTTCCGTGCTGTACATCTCTATGTCTTTAATACTCTAAATATCAACTTAATAACTATGATGAACTATCACTTTATCTCTTAAGCTTCTTCTTATATTATCAGTTTTGTATTCAACAATTCACATGGGTTCCAACATTGCAACACTATCAGATATTTCTAGTACTGATTTGTACTTAAATTACACTTAAATACATTCAAACAAATTAATAACGAAACTGGATTGGAAAACGTAACTTAGGTGTATTTGTTGCGAATGAATTAACTTCATGTTTTGGGTAAAGTGTTAGAGAAAGAAAGAGGAAGAGTGAAATAATTATAGAAACATAATCTATCATTCAGTCCCTGGAGCTGCCTCTGCTATTCAATTAAACCAGTTCTATATTCAACTCCATTCATTCATCTCAACCCCATATCCCTTGATAACTTTCTCCAATGAAAATCCATTGATACAGCAGCAAATTATAATGATGCTAGAAATCTGAAAATTGAAGGGAAAGTGCTAGAAATACACAACAGACCTGGCAGAATTGGTGGAGATGGTAACAGAGATGGCCTTTCAGATTGATGATCTTTCATCAGAATTGTGAACTATTGGAGATGTATTAGGTTTAAGCAAATGAAGATGTGGAGGATAGGTTAAGGAACAAACAGCAAGAGAGATTAATTGAACGGGTCAATGTTACAAGCCAAAGTGAACACTAATGAGACAGCTGTCCTTTCGATCCTGAGGAATTGCAGCCGTTTGGGGTGACTGTGTGCCAGATTTCTATAGCTCTTCATTTGAAAATGAGCCCTGGATTTCCTCTGAAATGAACTGGTTCCAGTTTTGTCTATTTAGTCCCTATTCCCCTACCAGATGGGATGGTTTCTCCATGCCTGCCCCATCAAACTCTTCCAACATTTGAAATAGCTTGATTATCACTCCGCGACTTACTAAACTCTTATCTGATTTCCCATTGACTTCAAGCACACACTTACTTCAGCAAATCAACTGAACTTTATTACAAGTGTTACTAGAAACCCCTTCTCGCTACAGTCAAGAGCTCACTGGATTGTATTATTGGGCCTGTTTGACAAAACCCATTGCACAAATGATAAGGAAGCAGTAGAAAACAAAACAACTTACATTAATCACAAACATTAAGTTAAAAGTCTGTTACTACTTCTTCGTGTAGTGTACAACGTCCCTGCTTCTAAGCCAGAAACTTCAGATTTGAGAACCATACCAGAAATGAATGGCCAAGGAAGGAACGTTCATAGTACAGACAAACAGGTTGGGTTATCATGCAATGAGACACATGTCAATACAGGCTGTAAATGCAGGAGAGATTCTTAGTCTTTGAATACTTTATAAGGCAGGGACTGGTACCAGTTTTGATGTAAAAATGGGTGAAAGGTTGTCAGGGGAGGCAGGAATGTGAAGTCATCAGCTTAGCCACGATATTATGGCATGACAGAGCAGGGTACAAATGGTCTGATCCTGATCCTGCCCCTAACCTGTATGTTCCTAAGTATTCTGGGACATCCTGGGCTTTGTATAAAATACTACTGTGATGATGCTGCCCTTTTAACAAAGTTATTCTGTGCCTTTTTTTTCCCTGAGATGGGTCATTAAGGCAGAGGTTGGAATATATGGAAATATCCACTGGAAAAGACCTTTAAGTTTTATTTTTAAAACACTTGCACAATGAAAGTGGAGTGGCCGGTTCTTCCAGGTCAGGGTTTTTTTCTAGTTTTGGGTTAGTTTTTAACTGGGAACCCAAAGAATCAGCTCCTCGCCGATCCCCTCTCTCACTCTGATATCTCTCTCTCTCCTCTGAGAACCTATGTTTGAATTTACCTTTTTTACAAGGGGTGTTCTATGGGATGTTGCAGCCAGTCTTAAAGTTCTTTGTTAAGTTGCATTTTCGTGTCAGCTGGGTTTCAAAGCTATCTTATTCTAATTTTGGTTTTCTTTTGCTCATGTGCAAATAAATTATGTTTTGTTTAAAACCAAGTGGTTTGACCAACTGCATCACTCCTGGAATATCCACTTTACACCTGCTTAAAACAACTAGAAAGTTTATGGTCTGGGCTATCTTCTTGAAATGTTTTGAGGGGATCTGGCCTGGTCCATAACACTACACAAACGCAAGGACTCAGTCTACACTTCCTCTGCCTTGGGAAAGCAGCCAATGTAATCGAAGACCCCTCCCATCCTTGTTATACTCTCATCCACCAGGCAGAAAGTTGAAAAGTTGGAAAATAAGACTTACGAACAGGCCCTCTCTGAGAGGTGAGCTTTCTCCGCACCTTCTCTGTAGCTATAATCATTTATTTTGCACTTTGTTCTATTACTCTGATGTACTTATGAAAGGCATGATTTGGCTGATTAGCCCGCAAAACAAGAATTTTCACCACATCTCAGTACGTGTAACAATATTAAATCAAATCACTCCTCATCCCTCCATGTTATTTATCATCCTCGACTCCCCACTACACCTCTCTCCCAGAAGGATCAATCAGCTGCTCTTCTTTCTTATCATCCTGTGTTCTACACTGTATTTCAAATACAGAGCAAAATGAGACGTGATAGAGACTACTTACGTTCAGCGAGGATCAGAGGTGGGTAAGCCAGGTAGTATCCAAGCTCAGCAGCTGTCAACTGATGCAAAAGACTGCTGGATGTTGTGCCATTGAGAAGCGTGCTTTCATTTCTCACTGCATACACCATTGTGACAGCTGTAGAGCCATCAGCAACAGACGTGTTCAAAATCTAAAGGGAAAACAACATGCATGTAGCATTGAGATGCTTCATCTCCTCCAAAATATAAAGTTCCTGCTTGCACTTATACTTTAACAATATTTAACCTTTAATGCGCATCTTTGAAATAACACACATCCTTCAAGCCAAACCCTTTAAAACAACAGCAATACATAAATAAAAACAAACTTTTGAAACAACACAATCCTCTTTGCAACCATTCTGCATTCATTTTACCAAAGTCCTTTAAATGATATAACCCTTTTAAAAATGTTTATCTTTAAACAGCACAAACCCTTGAACAAAACAAACACTTTCAGTTCATAACCTGGATATGGTATAAATCCCCTAAATGAAAAATAATTGTGATGCTATAATTGTCCTTAATAGTACAGCCCCATTAAAATGGCATGAACTATTTAAGTAATAAACCATTTAAATGATACCTACACTTTAAAAAATCCTTGAAGCAAGACATGCCTTTCATGAAGCAAGCTTTCTAACTGTCTGCTTCCTTTGAAAACAAATTACCCTTTAATCTAGATTTATCCTTTACAACTGGTTAAAATATGCACAAATTGCATGATTTACAATGTGCAATCTACAGACTGCAAAAAATATACAAGAAAGATGCAGCTGAAAATATTAAATGAAACATGAATGTGATAAAAGAAACTCAGATACCCCAACAATCCAGAATGCCAAATATAACAGGAGTTCACTAAAAATCTGCTGGCCTCTGGAAAGGGCTTTGCAATGCCTTGCTTGTCTCTTATGGGTTAATGGGTCACTCGAAGACCTGGATAAGCTCAGAAATTAGATCTAATTTTATTCATTAAAATTCTAACAAAGCTCTATCTTTACAAAACTGAAGGATCCATTAATTTATAAGGGACATTAAATTATAAAATTTCAAATTAGAAAGGATAAGCAAGAACATTTGTCCTGGCTTGTACATTTTAATCTTGGCATGCTGATACAGAATTCGCACAACGATATGGCACAGAAAGACGCCATTTAGACACGGTGTCTCATTGAAAGAGTTGTTCGATTAATTCCACTCCTCCATTGTCTCCCTATTGACCTTCAAGCTTTCCCCCTTCAATTATATTTCCAATTTGAAAGTTAAAATTGAATCTTGCAGGATATTTTCAGGCAGGCTCGAAGGGCAGAATGGCCTACTCCTGCACCTATTGTCTATTGACATCATAAAAACTTGGTGCATGAAAAACATATTTGTACCTTCCCCACCTCTGGCCCTACTGCCACTGAAAACAATTTCTCCTTATTTACACTAACAGAGCCCCTTAAGATAATGCCTCCAAAATCCCCTTTTAATCTTCACAATTAAGATAGGAAAATGGGTGAACAATAAAACCTACTGAAAACTGGATTTCCATTTGCTGACAAGAGCAGGCTTGGGTGTGGATGCAATTTAAAAATGGGTACCCGAGTTGTCTCTGGATTTCAGTGCTTCCAGCATGCGCTGCGATTTTCAAATGCAGGGTGGGAAGAGTAATGTGTGCCTCCAAATACTGCTTTATTGAGTTCTCTGATGCTTCTAAACAAGCCTTTGAGGTTGAGGACACGACTCTTAAAGGTGAGCCTAGTGAATGTTACCAGCTGCATTGGGTTCATTGTGTCAAGAACTAATAGTTCATTTTAAATGGATGAAATATATCACTTCATGTTGTATCTCCAGCAAGGTCTAGCACCATACCTTTACCTAAAACTATTAACCTTGCAAGAAGCTGCTCTATTTGCCACCACTAAATGGGGAGGCAATGGCCTAGTGGTCTTCCTAGACTATTAATCCAGAAACTCACCCAACGTTCTGGGGACCTGGGCTCAAATCATGCCATAGCAGATGGTGGAATGTGATTTCATGAAAATCTGAAATCAAGAGTGTAACGACAACCATGAAACCAATGTCAGGAAAATTCTGGTTCGCTAATGTCCTTTAGGGAAGGATATCTGTCATCCTTACCTGATCTGGCCCACACATAATGCTACACCCACTCACAGAAATATGGTTGACTCTTAACTACCCTCTGGGCAATAAATGCTGGCATAATCAGAGATGCCTATAAGTGATTTTCCTAGGATGCTGCCTGACCTGCTGTGCTTTTCCAACACCACTCCAATCTTGTCTCTGACCTCCAGCATCAGCAGTCTTCACTTTTGCCAATGAGTGAATTAACCATGGTTATCATCTGCTTTTGCTGCTGGCATTAGATTGGCAGCTCCCATCTCTTGTTGACATTCAGCACCATCAATTAGGTGTCAAGCTCACCTCCTGCAAAATTAGGCCATTAACATTTCAAAGTAACGTTGCATTAGTTGGGATCTGGAACTCATCAGGGCTTTGGGCTCCTGAGCTGATACAAAAATCAGACCTGAGCTGAAATTAGAATAACAAATCCAGTGTCACTTACAACCAGTGAAGCACAAAATGCTGCAGAATTGAATAAGACAGATTTGAATGGGTGAATCAGCAAACGATGTGATTAGGAGATCATTCCAGTGGGACCCATCGGATCTTGTATTAGTAAGTATAAAATGTTAGTCAATGACGGATTTAATATGTAGCTGGAAGATAAACTATTTTTCTAATCAACCAGTTCGGAGATGTTATTACACACCTCTAGAGCAGGTGGGACTTGAACCCGGGCCTCCCAATCCAGGGATAGGGACACTACCGCTGTGTCATTAAAGGTCCTAGCAAAAAGGTTTTTTGTTTAAATTGCCATTTTTTTATTTTAAAAAATGGACCTATTCAGAAATGTTATCACACATCCTTGCATTATGTGGTCCAAGACGCCAGGCCTCCTGGTACAGAGATAGGGACAATGCAGTTGCACCACAGATGGAAGATAAAATTTTACAAAATAATAGCACTCACCTGAGCAGGCAAAAATAGTAAATTAGTAACAGGAAAATTACAAATCACCAGATATAAAAATGAATAGATCGATGGAGAATTGATTACATGTATACAGGAGGCCACTCTAAATATCCACTGTTGTCATGGTGATTTCAATCATTCAGAAAATTAAATGGATAGGGAAGAGACCTCAAAGGCAGAAGAGACCAAATATGAACTTAGTACAGTAATCACAAACTGCTTTACATTGTAAAATGTGAATCGGAGCATCAAACCTGACATTTTATTCGGAATAGGGCTATTATAATGAAGCCACAAAAACAAGTCAAGAGTAACCAACCAGTTGTAATTTTGTTCAGTGACATTATGGTTGCAAAGAGTGTTAATGTCCCAAATACAGAATTTTACACTGAACATTTCAAACATTATGACTGCAAACTGTAGCTTCCCTCCAGACAAAGTATGATGGTGTGATGGTTATCTAATTGAGCACTAATCAAAAGTCTGGACTCAAAAGTAAAGAACTTGCAGATTAAATCGTCAGTGAGTAATTTGAGAAATAGAATCCAATCTGAAAATTTTCATAATAAATCTGATATGAATGACCAGAAATTGTTCTCACAAATGTCCTTTCGGAATCAGGAACCCTGTCTTCTTTACCCAATCAGACCCCGTATAAATGTGTCTCTAGTCCCACAACCACATTGTTGATAGAAATGGCCTGACAATGCCATTCAGCTGGATCAAGATTCAATGAATGGAAGCTTTGGAGAAAGCGGAGAGAAGAACAGAAGGAACCTGTCATTAGTCCGAGAGAAGATCAAAGCAGGAATAATGGTGGGAAAGGAAGGACGTGGAGGAGATAGTGAAGGGTTCATGGGCAAACTCGTATACAAGGTAAATGAAAAAGGAAGGAACTGTGTTGGGACATTGGAGTTCAAATCAGCCAGTAGGAGATCCAGCAAGTCACCTGCGCTGCTTCTTCCATCAGAGGACTCACAGGATCACTGACCAACCAGGCTATGGAGACAGTGTTTGGTTCAGTTTAGGGCCAGCAGTGGTGGCAACGAGGCAGACTGGTGGAGATAGTCAGCTCAGAGAACAATATTTGGGCAGGGGAGGAGAGGTTCAGGTCCTGGGATGGTGTGCCAAATCAGGGTGTGGCAGGGGAGGTAGGGCTGTTGGAGAGGGATCAGTATGGGAAAAGTCAGGTCCCAGGAGTATAGTAGATTTGAAGAATGCTGTGGTTAGGAGTATATATGAGGTAAGGATAGGACCAGTTTAATGTACATTTTTAACAGTCTAACTTTTCAGAGCAATTATTTTGTTTAATTTCATGAGAAATATCTGAATGGAGATTTTCAGGATGTTCCAGACATTGGGGAAATTGCCAAGTTTAGATTAGACTAGATTCCCTACAGTATGGAAACAGGCCCTTTGGCCCAACAAGTCCATACTGACCCTTCGTAAGAGTAACCCACCTATTCTCCATATTCCCCCCCTATGGGCAATTTAGTTTGACCAACTCACCTAACATACACATCTTTGGATTGTAGGAGGAAACCAGAGCACCCGGAGGGAACCCACACAGACACGGGGAGAATGTGCAAACTCCACACAGACAGGCAGGAATTGAACCTGGGTCCCTGGCGCTGTGAGGCAGCAGTGCTAACCACTGAGCCACCGTGCCACACCAAGTTCCTTGGACAATTCCTTCGGTATGTGCTATAATGGTGATTTGGCAGGGTCCCCAAACACAATCCTATCCACACTGGAATAACAACTGTCTGATCAGTCAAAAATCTGCCCCAACGTGTTTTAATAAACCAGGATAATTTCATAATAATAAATAACCTATAAGAAAACTCACAGCAAAATCTCGCTGCTGGAATCAATTAATCAGGACAATGACTCTAGGGTAAGAAAATGCATTGAGTAAATAGGAACAGATATATTCTATCCTTGAAAATACTTTGTGACTTAAGAGGTAAATTGTTGTTGCCCATGTTCCCATATGCTTGATACCCTTAACTTTCCAGGAGCTAGAATGTCTGAAATGTAAGAATAGGTCAAAGACACATTGTGGGAGGTAGGATGTTTGAATAAGAGGATCATTCTGGATTTGAACTATTCTCCATCCTTCAACAACCTCCACTGCAGCATCTATTCCTCACCTCCCTGTTATTGAGATATTTAATGAGCCTTGCATTCTGGCTCATATGTTGCAGTCATTGCCCAGCCACATTACGAAGCACAGGTCACTTGCATGAAAGAAAGAAAGACTTAATGTTACATCATGCCATTCACAGGACGTCAGGACATCTCAAAGTAATTTGTAGCTAATTAAGTACTTTAGATGTGCAGTCATTATTGTAAGGGAGGATATGCAGCAGCCAATTTTTGAATGGCAAAATCCCACAAACAGAAGGGTGCTAAATAAATAGGTAATCTAATTGAAGGATAAATGTGGGATCAGACTATGGGAACAATCCAAAGAGCTCCATGTCACATCAATATTAAGAGCTGAGGCCAAGGGTACTTTAATACATCATCAGTCTCTATTGCTTTAATGGTCATAAAAATTCACCGATCATACATGAGTCCTAGACATTCATGAAACAAATTTTGAGACAACGAGGCTAGTTTTGCTTCAACCTCCTATGCTTCTAAGTGTGATGATACAATGGGCTTTAAGAGGTATATTTGTCCTGGTTACTTTTTTTTATGAAGGATAGTTGAGACAGGGGCACCGAGCTGCTCAAAGCCAATAAACTACACAGCTTGTGAGGCCTTGGGCTTTTATGTTAAAACAATAGAAGCAGCCTGAATGGGTGGGGTCAAGCGCCCACAGAACCAGGATTTTAGTTTTAGCTTTAAGCAGTTGCTGGACTCTTGAAGCTGGATGTGGAAGGACTCATTCCTCTCTCTGTTACAGCTGAAAACTGGGGTTTTCCTCAGGCTGTTATAATTGCATGTGAGATAACTTTACTGAATTTGCCTTTGCCAAAGGTGTGTTTTAATGGGATGTTACTAAATTGGAAAAGTTAGTTAGTAGTAGTTAACATATACATTATTTTGTTAAGCATTTTGATAAGAGTTACAGTTAAGCCAACTCTTATTATTGTCTGTATTTTAACTAGTGTGTAAAAATAAAGTGTGTTTTCTTAAAGTTGAGTAGTATGCAATGCCTTACACTTACGTTAGAATATAGAACATAGAAAAATACAGCGCAGTACAGGCCGTTCGGCCCTCAATGTTGCGCCGACCAAAGTCTACCTAACCTACACTAGCCCAATAACCTCTATATGCTTATCCAATGCCCGCTTAAATGACCATAAAGAGGGAGAGTTCACCACTGCTACTGGCAGGGCATTCCATGAACTCACAACCCACTGAGTAAAGAATCTGCCCCTAACATCTGTCCTATACCTACCACCCCTTAATTTAAAGCTGTGTCCCCTAGTAACAGCTGACTCCATTAACAGAAAAAGGTTCTCAGTGTCTACCCTATCTAAACCCCTAATCATCTTGTACACCTCTATCAAATCTCCCCTAAACTTTCTTTTCTCCAATGAGAACAGCCCCAAGTGCCTCAGCCTTTCCTCATACGATCTTCCTACCATCCCAGGCAACATCCTGGTAAACCTCCTCTGCACTCGTTCCAATGCCTCCACATCCTTCCTATAGTATGGCGACCAAAACTGCACACAATACTCCAGATGAGGCCGCACCAGAGTCTTATACAACAGCAACATGACCTCAGGACTCCGGAACTCAATTCCTCTACAAATAAAGCCCAGTACACCATATGCCTTCTTCACAGCTCTATTTACCTGGGTGGCAACTTTCAGAGATCTGTGTACATGGACACCAAGATCCCTCTGCTCATCCACACTACCAAGTAGCCTACCATTAGCCCAGTAATCCATCTTCTTGTTACTCCTACCAAAGTGAATGACTTCACACTTAGCTACATTGAACTCCATTTGCCACCTTTCTGCCCAGCTCTGCAACTTATCTATATCCCGCTGTAACCTGCCACATCCTTCTTCGCTGTCCACAACTCCACCGACTTTCGTGTCATCTGCAAACTTGCTCACCCAGCTTTCAAGCCCCTCCTCTAGATCATTTATAAAGATGACAAACAGCAATGGTCCCAAAACAGATCCTTGTGGAACACCGCTAGTAACTGCACTCCAAGATGAACCTATTCCATCAACTACTACCCTCTGTCTCCTTCCAGCCAGCCAATTCCTAATCCAAACCTCTAATGCACCCTCAATGCCATACCTCCGTAGTTTTTGCATTAGCCTACCATGGGGTACTTTATCGAACGCCTTGCTAAAATCCATATACACCTCATCTACTGCTTTACCCTCGTCCACCTCCTTAGTCACCTTCTCAAAGAACTCAATAAGGTTTGTGAGGCACGACCTGCCCTTCACAAAACCATGCTGACTATCCTGATCACGTTATTCCTTTCCAGATGTTCATAACTCCTATCCCTTACAATTCTCTTTAAGACTTTGCCCACAACAGAAGTGAGACTCACTGGCCTATAGTTACTAGGGCTATCCCTACTCCCTTTCTTGAACAAGGGGACCACATTCGCTATCCTCCAGTCTTCTGGCACTATTCCCGTAGACAATGACGACATAAAAATCAAGGCCAATGGCTCTGCTTTCTCCTCCCTAGCTTCCCAGAGGATCCTAGGATAAATGCCATCAGGCCCAGGGGACTTATTTATTTTCATCCTTTCCAGTATTCCCCAGACCTCTTCCCTACATACCTCAAGGCCATCCATTCTAATCACTTGAGACTCAATATCCACATCAGCAATAGCGTCCTGTTCCTGAGTGAATACTGACGAAAAGTATTGATTTAGTGTCTCTCCAATCTCCTCCGCCTCCACGCACAACTTCCCACTACTATCCTTGACTGGACCGATACCTACCCTAGTCATCCTTTTATTCCTGACATACCTATAGAAAGCCTTTGGGTTTTCCCTAATCCTACCAACTAAGGACTTTTCACGTCCCCTTCTCGCTGCTCTGAGCTCTCTCTTTAGATCCTTCCTGGCTACCTTATAACTCTCAATCGCCCCAACTGAACCTTCACGCTTCATCTTTACATAGGCCGCCCTCTTCCCTTTCACAAGGGATTCCAATTCCTTATTAAACCACGGCTCCCTCACAAGACCCTCTACTCCCTGCCTGACTGGTACATACTTATCAAGGACACCCAATAGCAGTTCCTTGAACAATCTCCACATATCATTTGTGTTCTTCCCTTGAAGCCTATTTTTCCAATCCACGCATCCTAAGTCATGCCTCACCGCATCATAATTTCCCTGCCCCCAGCTATAACTCTTGCCCTGCAGTGCACACTTATCCCTCTCCATCACTAAAGTAAAAGTCACCGAGTTGTGGTCACTGTCCCCGAAGTGCTCACCTACCTCCAAGTCTAACACCTGGCCTGGTTCATTACCTAGAACCAAATCCAGTATAGCCTCACCTCTTGTTGGCCTGTCTACATATTGTGTCAGGAAACCCTCCTGCACACATTGGACAAACACCGACCCATCTAACGAACTCGAGCTATAGCTTTCCCAGTCAATATCTGGGAAGTTAAAGTCCCCCATAACAACCACCCTGCTACTTTCACTCTTCTCCTGAATCATCCTCGCAATACTTTCCTCTACTTCTCTCGGACTTTTGGGAGGCCTGTAGAAAACTCCTAACAGGGTGACCTCACCTTTCCTATTTCTAACCTCGGCCCAAACTACCTCACATGGCAAGTCTTCCTCCATCGTCCTTTCCACCGCTGTAATACTATCCTTGACAAGCAATGCCACACCACCCCCTCTTTTACCCCCATCTCTGACCCTGCTAAAACATTTAAACCCTGGAACCTGCAACAGCCATTCCTGCCCCTGTTCTACCCACGTCTCTGTAATGGCCACAACATCGAATCCCAGGTACCAACCCACGCTGCAAGTTCAAATCTTTCTTACCTTTAAAGTAAGAAAGATTTAGGGCCAAGGCTATCTTCTTAATATGTTTTGAGGGGGTTTGGTAGGGTCCATAACATAAGGATCATCTATGTTAGCCAAACTCACTTTGGTTGATCCTTTTATTGACGATCAGATAGGATCGAACTGAAATGTTGCAGCCTACAGGTTATGTCCTGATTGGTAAACCCACACACTGCGAGATTTCAATACAAGTTAGGAATGAGCTTATTGTACAGGACACCTTATTTTGCTCAATAATACATGCCATGTAGCACAAAAAAGGCCAATTGTCATCTCCAGAATGGCTTGCTGATGGATTTCTCTCAGCAACATTCAAGTCTTTATACTCTGCATATACATAAAATTTAAGAAAAGCAGGAGATGAATTTTAAAATGTTCCCAGTCATCCATTGAATTCAATTTTCATGTCTTTGTGGTCTTTAAAAAAACTGATTAAACACTTTCAATTGTTAACATGACTCATGTACCCCATTGTTGCTGCAGCTTGTTTTGTGGGAGGGCAGCTATTCAAGTCAATGCTTAAGTACAAAATAATGGCACAATTCTGGGTTTCAGAGAATGTAAGTGACACTGAGTAAGAGCAAGATAAGAGCAATCGCAGCTAGAAAATTGGTCACAATTAGGAAGATGACATCAGGTAGCAGAGGCTTGAGGGACTTTGCTGAGACAAATGATAAATGGATGCTTGCTTATTCTGTAGGCAAATCTGCAACCTATATGACGTATAATCTGCTGCAGAGTGTAAAAAAGAGACAGAAGAAGGGAACAGAAAAGGGGAAGAGCAAGTGGAAAGAGAGAAAAGAGAGAGGGAGACTGCAGTGGTTCAAGATAGCAGCTCATCACCACGTTCTCGAGGGCAATTAGGGACAAGCAATAAATGCTAGTCAGCCAGTAATGCCTATATCCTACGAGAGAATTTAAAAAAAGACAGAGAAAAATGAGAGGAGACATTGAAAGAATGAGAGAGAGAGAGAGAGAGAGAGAGAGAGAGAGAGAGAGAGAGGACTAGACAAAGATAATGAAACAGTGAAAGGCACAGAGAAAGAAATAAAGAATGAATCAGAGAGGGACAAAGAGTGAGAACATAAGAACAGAAAGAGAGCAGAGAGAGATGGACAGAGAAACAAAGACACACAGAATAATAAAAAGACAGAAATCAAGAGAGACAACGATGTAGAAAGAGTGAGAGAGTGAGAGATACCTAAAAGGAACATTAAAGGAACAGAGAAAACGATGAAGAAAAAAAGAGAAAGACAGAAACATATGTGCAGTTAAAGAGATGGCCAGTGATGCAGACAGCAGAGGGACAAAACTTAAATCAGAGGGCAGAGACAGGTAGACATGGAGAGAGACATAAATAAAGATAGGCAGAGAAACAAAGTAAGTTAGAGATGAGGACCGTCATTGAGATTGAGAGATGGGAAAAGGGGAAAAAGAAAGCAAAGAGGAAGAGAAGCAGAGCCCGACAGAAATCAACACATAGAGGGTGTCTATAATTATGGGAAGTTTGAATCGACTCTGCAAGAAGTCCTTTAAAACAAATCATGGTTCGTAATACATCCACACACGGAACACAGACAATGAGGCTCAGAAGATGCATTCTGTGCATCATGACTAGTTTACTGTACAGGAAGTCCCCGAGTTGTAAACCTGTTTTTAAATCTGTTCATACGTTGAATTTGTACGTAAGTCAGAACAGTTACGTACGGTTCACATCGAGAGACAATTAGTCAAATGTTTGTCTTAGTATATAGTATATATTTTAACTAAAACAGATAGAAAAGAAAGGATAATGATTACTCTCAATCTAATTGATGTCTTGCATATCAGAAGGGGCCTTAATTAATAATTAAGATGACTTTATTAATTGGATGATGGCCCTGGTGTTGGAGAGGATGGGCCTGCTGCTGGAGAGTTAGGGTCTGATTCTGCTGCTGGAGAGTTAGGGTCTAGTTCTGCTGTTGGAGAATGGGGGTTTACTTCTGAAGTCAATTTCTTAAAATAAACATCAAAAGGTGGCTTGAGAGAGCTTTTCTCTTTTTCATTGTAAATGACCTTGTAGTAGCTGAGGCCATCGGTAACTATCCAGCAAACTTTGGTGAACCTCTCTGCATTAGGATCTTGCTCCTCTAACTTTGCCATCCCTGTTTCGTGCATCGAGCAAAGTAGTTTGCCAGTTCGTTAGTATGAAAAATTGTACATAACTCGATATTTTAAAATAATATGCTTTACGGACATCGGTTCGCAAGTACGGGTGTTTGTAACCTGGGGAAAGCCTGTACAATTATCAAGTGAGATACTAGGTAACTAGGTAGCGCACTCAATAATTACAATCCTGGGGCGATATAATTTTAACACCGGACTATATAACATAAATCACCATATTTCACATCTCTGAAACAAAATGCCACAAGTACTTGACTTAAATGTTCAAGGTTTGCGTAAAGATTTGTAGCTCGAGTGCCCGTTGTCGTGGTTGTGGGTATGTTTGCCAAGCTGGGAAGTTGAGTTGCAGACTAGGTGATATCTTCAGTGCTTTGGAGCCTCCTGTGAAGCGCTGCTGTACCATGACTTCTGGATTTTATTTGGTTCTGTTTCTGCTACTCCCGGTTGTTCGTTGTACTGGTCAATCTATTGGGTCCAGGTCAATGTGTTTGTTGATAGAGTCTGTGGTTGAGTGCCATATGCTTCTAGAAATTCTCTGGTTGCCCTCTGTTTAGCTTGCCCTATGATTGTGGTGTTGTCCCAGTTGAATTTGAGGTCCTTGTCATCTGTGTGTATGGCTACAAGGGAAAGCTGGTCGTGGAGTTTAGTGGCTAGTTGGTGTTCGTGGATGCGGATCATTAGTTGTCTACCTGTTCATCCTATATAGTGTTTTGAGCAGTCTTTGCATGGAATTTTGTAAATTACGTTAGTCTTGCACATGACAGGTACAGAGTGTTTTGTCCTGGTGAGTTCTTGTCTGAGCATGGCTGTTGATTTAGGGGCTGTCATGAAACCCAGTGGGCAGGGAAGTCTGGCTGTAAGTTCTGAGACATTTTTTATGGAAGGCACCGTGGCTAGTGGGTTAGGTCGTGGCATGTCCTTGTTGCATCGTGTGTCTGTGAGGAATTTGCGGATGAAGTTGCAGGGATATCCATTCTTGGTAAAGACTCTGGAAAGGTGTTCTTCTTCTCTTCATAGGTCTGGGGTGCTGCAGTGTGCTGTGGCCCTTTTGAACAGGATCCGAATGCAGCTTCTCTTATGTGTGTTTGGGTGGTTGCTGTTGTAATTCAGGACCTGGTCAGCTTGTGTGGTTTTCCTGTACATGTTTGTAGTCCATTCACCATTCTGAGTTCTTTGTACCATCACATCCAGGAGTGAGAGTTAATTGTTGGTTTCCTCCTCTCTTGTAACTCTGATCCCTGTGAGTATGGTGTTGATGATCCAGTGTGTGTTCTCAATTTCTGTTCTCTTAATAATAACAAAAGTGCCCTCTATATATCAGTTCCAGAGTTTGGACTGGATTTGCGGTAGAGCTGTTTGTCCCAGTCTTTGCATCACTGCTTCTGCTATGAGCCCAGAGATGGGTAAGCCCAAAGGTGTTCCAGTGACCTGTTCTTATATTTGGTTGTTGAATGTGAAGTGTGTCGTCAAGCACAGGTCCAGTAGTTAGAGTATTGAGTCCTTGTTGTTAAGTTCCCATTGTGCGTCTGTTCTGCCTGTCCAGGAGGATGGCTATTGTCTCTATGGCTAGAGTTTGATCAGCAGATCCAAACACTCCACACAATCATCACAGGAATTCCTAGACAACATCAAGAACATAAACATAGACAAGGACGAAGCAATGGTCTCACTTGATGTTACGGCACTGTTTACTTCAACTGACAAAACTCTAGCCAGAAAATCAATAGCCAACCTCCTGGACAGGCAGAACAGACGACACGATAGGGAACTTAACAAGAAGGACTCCATACTCAAATTACTAGACCTGTGCTTGACGACACACTTCCCATTCAGCCAACTATATGAACAGATCAATGGAACAGCTTTAGGCTCACCCATCTCTGGGCTCATAGCAGAAGCAGTGATGCAAAGATTGGAAAAAAACAGCCCGACCACAGATCCAAACCAAACTCTGGATGAGATACGTAGATGACAGTTTTGTCAACATTAAGAGAACAGAAATTGAGTACACACAGCAGACCTTCAACACCATACTCACAGGAATCACATTTACGAGAGAGGAGGAAACCAACAATCAACTCCCATTCCTGGATGTGATGTTACAAAGAACACAGAATGGTGAATGCATGACAAACGTCTACAGGAGAGACACACACTCTGATCAGGTGCTCAATTACAACAGCAACCAACAAACACACACAAGAGAAGCTGCATTAGGATCCTGTTCAAAAGGGTCACAATACACTGCAGCACTCCAGACCTATGAAGGGAAGAAGAACACCTCTAGAGAGTCTTCACCAAGAACGGATATCCGTGCAACTTCATCCACAGATGCCTAACAGACAAACAACGTGATGAGGACATGTCTCAATCTAACTCAGTAACCACGCTACCTTACACAAAAAAAATCTCTGAATTGACAACCAAGACCTCTCTAACAGCTGGGTTTCATGACAGCCCATAAATCGATAGGCACGCTCAGAAAACATCTCACCAGGAGAAAAGACCTGATACCAATCACGTGCAAGACTAACATAATTTACAAGATTCCATGTAAAGACTGCATGAAAAACTATATAGGGCAAACAGGCAGACAACTAACACTCCACATCCATGAGCACCAACTAGCCAAATGCTATGACCAGCTGTCCCTAGTAGCCATACACACACAGATAAGAAGGTCCACAAATTCAACTGGGACAACACAATGATCATAGGACAAGCTAAACAGAGGATAGCCAGTGAATGTTTCGAAGCATGGCACTCATCCATGGACTCCATCAACAAGCACATTGACCCAGACCCAATACACCGGCCACTACAACGAACAACCAGAACTGGCTACCGGAAGCAGCTGAAACAGAACCAAATAAATTCCAGAAGACACAGTACAGCAGCGCTTGACAGGAGGCTTCAAAGCACTGAAGGTGTCACCTAGACAGGGGACAAAATGTCTGCAAATCAACTTCCCAGCATGGCGAACATGCCCACAACCATGACTTAATATTGCTTTATTTCACAAGTATTGTTTGTTCTGATGTGCTCACTCACATGAGGGGAAGATAATGGGGCGGTCCAGTGGTTACCACTGCTGCCTCACAGCACCAGGGACCTGGGTTCGATTCCACCCCTGGGCAACTGTTTGTCTGGACTTTCCACATTCTCCCCATGTCTGGGTGGGTTTCCTCTGGGTGCTCCAGTTTTCTCCCACAGTCCCAAGATGTGCAAGTTAGGTAAATTGGTCATGCAAACTTGTCCATAGTGTTCAGGGGTATGTAGGTCAGATGCATTAGTCAGGGGTAATGTAAAGTAATGGGGTAGGAGGATGGGTCTGGGTGGGATACTCTTCGGAGGGTCAGCGTGGACTTGTTGGGCCAAATGGCTGTTTGCACACTGTAGGGATTCTATGATAAGACCTTCCCCTGAAAGAAAGCTATTACCTGAACACTGAAGTAACTTTTCAAATTGGCTCGAGATGCAGCCTCCTCGAATGCTCTCCGTAGTCTTGTCTCCATGGTCTGAACAAAACTGCAGAATTTCACGATGTCTGTTGTACTCACAAACTGCAGCACTGGGTCAGAAACAAGAGAGAGAGCTTTAATAGCATGCACAAGAATTTCCTTCAGATGACAAGTTTGTTAAATCCTGTACCATCTCTAATTCTTTCACAGCCTGGGTAGGGAAGATTAAATAAACAGATAGTGCCTATTCCAATCTTCTTCAACTACAATAAAATGCTCAATGTTGACCCTTTACTGTTTCCACAGCAAAAGTAAAATTACTAAAAAATCTTGGATGATCCAAATTGAAATGCTAATAAAAAAGTCTATTAAATCGAGGGAGTGCTGCACAGTTAGAGTGCCAGAACTAAGGGTGTACTCAGTGGTTCAGTGGTTAGCACTGCTGCCTCACAGCACCAGGGTCCCAGGTTTGATTCCAGCCTCAGATGACTGTCTGTGTGGATTTATTAATTTAGATTACTTACAGTGTGGAAACAGGCCCTTCGGCCCAACAAGTCCACACCGACCCGCCGAAGCGCAACCCACCCATACCTTTTACCTAACACTACAGGCAATTTAGCCAGCCAATTCACCTGACCTGCACATCTTTGGACTGTGGGAGGAAACTGGAGCACCCGGAGGAAACCCACGCAGACACGGGGAGAATGTGCAAACTCCACACAGTTAGTCGCCTAAGTCGGGAATTGAACCCGGGTCTCTGGCGCTGTGAGGCAGCAGTGCTAACCACTGTGCCACCGTGCCGCCCATGTGGAGTTTGCAAATTGGTCTAGGTGGGTTACTCTTCGGAGGGTTGGTGTGAACTAGTTGGGCCGAAGGGCCTGTTTCCACACTGTAGGGAATCTAAGTTCTAAGCTACTGCAGTGTCAGACAGCCAAGACAGACAGAATAATACCTAGTCAAATGAATAATACTGATGGTGTAATGCACTGTCCACACACTTGAAGAAAAAAAATTACACTGCGTTTGCTTGGAGCTTGTTCACTGCAAAAAGGTTTCTGTGTTCCCTATATTATAAGATATTTATTTGGCTGTTAAAGTTTTGGTAAGTCCTGAAGCCATGAAGAGCGCTATATATACTCTCTCTTTATTTACTTCCTAACACATTCGATTGTTCCAAGTTTAATCCTAGCCTAAATCATTTCAGTATCAGCTCAATGCCAAAGTAATCCTCTTCACATTCCAGTAGTCATGGAATGACAAACCCAGATGTGCTTGCATTACTAATATTTCACTTAATCCTCTCCCTATTGCACAGGAAGTATGAAAAGTTTTCGAACTTTCTGGAACGTGTTGAAGTCGATAAAGCGTGACACTGTCCACATACAGCCAGTCTGCAATTCTCAAACCCAAAGTGCACCTAAGAAAGGTTTGAGAGCAAGAAGAGAAGCTGGTATTCATGCAGTGTTTTTCACAACCTCAGGACATGCAAAAGTACTTCACTGCCAATGAAGTACTGCTGAAGTCGCGTGGTTGTCACCACAGAGAACTAGACAACCAACTGAGGCACAGTAAAAGATTCCCTGCTGAAATAGCACTGACTCCAGCAATTTCATGTCCTGTTGAATAAGGTGATAAATATTGGCCTGACCTGCAGGGGAACACATCAGCGTTTGTTCAAGTCATGGTTAGAATAGAATACATTATAGAGTATCTACAGTTTGGAAACAGACTATTAAACCCAACAAGCCTTCTGAAGAGTAATCCACCCAGACCCATTCCGCTATCCTATTACTCTACATATATCCTGACTAATGCACCTATCCTATATTCCTGAACACTACGAGCAATTTTAGCATGGCCAAATCACCTAACCTGCACATCTTTGGATTGTGGGAGGAAACCAGAGGAAACCCACGCAGACACAGAGAGAATGTGCAAATTCCACACAGACAGTTGCCAAGGCTAGAATCGAACCTGGGTCCCTGGTGCTATGAAGTATCAGTGCTAACCCACTGTGCCATGGGTTAAGCAGAAATGATGAGCTGTAACTCTGCAAAACTGGTAGTACAAGTTTAAGATTTATGGAATTGGGAACTTCTGAAATGTATACCCATTTGTTGCTCATACACACTTTTCTGTGGAATGGGGTTTGAAAAATTCCATAAAATCATATGTGCAGTTGGTAATTAGCCTTGAGTGGTAACTGAGTACTATATTTCCTGCACTGTACCAGTGATGACACCTCAAACGGAGTTGCTGCAAAGTACTTAGGGATGGTGCTACAGAAATATAAGGTTTTCATCTCAGAGATGTCTAGAGTTTATCTGGAAAATTGCTTCACATGGTCTCTAAATAAGATGTGGAGACAGACCCCAAAGTTTCTGGCAGTGAGCATACAATGATATCCGACAGGTTCAGCTAGACCTAGAGGGAAAACTGATGGCTTGTGACAGTTTGTATTGTTGGAGCTGGCAAAATCCAATTTACAATTAACTGTCTTTTGGGAATCACAACTTGAGGTCTGCCTTCAAGCCTCCTGCTACAAGACAGTCACAACAGAATAACATTCATCCAGCTGGGTGAGGCACAGCAACAACAACTTGGATTTGTACAGCACAGTCAAGATGTTTCATAGTTGTGTATTGAAACTAAATCATATAAGGAACCATTACAATAGTTTACCAAAGGTTTGGTTAAAAAGTTGTATGTTTAGAAGCATGGTCAAAAGTCACATGACACCAGGTTATGGTCCAACAGCTTTATTTGAAATCACAAGCTTTCAAAGCGCTGCCCCTTCGTCAGGTGAAGTGAGTGAAGAGAGTATGTCATTGGAGAAGAAATAAGTAGGACATTTTAGGAATGGAATTCAGAGTTTAATGTTATTGCTTATTAGTTCTATTTATATGAACGAGGTGGGGATGCACAGCAGATTACCTGCAACGGGTTGCTGAGTTAGGACACATATGCTTGCCATATGCAACTTTGCAAATATACATAAAAATGTGTAAAGATTCATTCCCGCTTCATTTTTCACCCAACAAGGGACGCACAAGAAGCTATAATTAAAGGAGGGCAGGACTGGAGGAGATTAAAAAGATAGGGTAAGAAAAACATTTCTAGCATTTTAAAACAAACATGAACATTTTAAATTTGAGTCCTTTCTGCAATGTTATGAATAATATTGTGTAGATCAAGTCTCATACTCAGAAGCTGGAGACCATAACTGAATCAGGAAAGGATAGGGTAAGAAAGTGTCGAGGAAAAGAGGGGATCAGTTGGAATGCAACAATACATAAATCCAGCCAGAGAGATACATCTCCTGTCAAGGGAGCAAGGGCAGAGCAGTAACTGCAGAGCTTGCAACTGATTTGTTCATGCTTTACTTAAAGGCCAATTCTTCGAAATGGCTCCCGATTACAGATATGCCATTTTTATAAACTTATTGGTTTCCCTTGACAAGTACAGTAATTAGCCAACCTGTTTCTACACCCTGGAGCTTTGAGAACAAAGGTGCCATGATGCCTCCTTTTCTAACAATGCAAATGTAATTAGTTGTACTTAGCTCTCCCTCTCTGAGTAAATTCATTTTTCCCTGGATCTTTAAACAGTCCTATTGCTTGCTCCAATTCCACTTACTCTTGCATAACCCAATTTGATACTCAATCTGAATTCTGCTCTCTGCCTTACCACGACACACCTTGACAAACCCCAGGGTATTTATTTTGATCTCTCTTTTAGTTTAATACAGCTACTATGTGCTGTGTTGGTACCTCAGTGCTTAACTGAATCACAATAGCTAATAAAGGTCAGAAGGTGCAATTGCTAGCTTGTATTGAGTAAGCCACAACTAAGTCCAGTACTCTACCTATAGTGGGATGAGGGACAGAGAGAAAAAAACACAGCCAAAGTTCCTGTTCTGGTTGGTATTCCAGAGACCCCATTTGGGATTCAGCTGAGGCTCTGATCTGGTTGCAATAGACAGCGTTGGAAGAGCTGAGGATAGGAGTAAGTTTGACCCAAAAGGTCAAAGTTCTGTCTCCAATTCTGGCCATTTAGCCTGAACTTCCACAGGGGTTCTCATCTCTCTCGACAGTTATGTCTCACTACCGTACTTCACAAGTGGAAAGCCCCAGAAAGCCATTCTGATGTAAAGATCAGTGACCTGAAAGCTTGACTGGCCCCAAAGTGACAGGAATGAAGTAGTTGGATGGGAGCTGATGAGACAGCAGGATGATTCCCAAATGTAGTGCTACCACTGGAGAGTTTTGTGCTGATGATGGCGTGTCCCCTGCAAACATCCCTGGCACAGTGGCACAGTGGTTAGCACTGCTGCCTCACAGCGCCTGAGACCTGGGTTCAATTCCCGACTGTGTGGAGTTTGCACGTTCTCCCCATGTCTGCGTGGGTTTCCTCCGGGTGCTCCGGTTTCCTCCCACAGTCCAAAGATGTGCAGGTCAGGTGAACTGGCCATGCTAAATTGCCCGTAGTGTTAGGTAGGGGTAAATGTAGTGGTATGGGTGGGTTGCGCTTCGGCGGGTCGGTGTGGACTTGTTGGGCTGAAGGGCCTGTTTCCACACTGTAAATCTAATCTAATCTAATCTAATCACTGTCCAATCCCATTCAGCCAAGCCTTATTGAGACCACCTCCCTGGGGCAGCCCCAGAATCAAAACTCTGTGCCGTGAAGAGTGGGTATTCAGAACAAAAGGCAGACCTCAGATTATCAAACGAGTTTCCCATGTGCCCTGCAAGGCAAATTGACCTCCGGCTCGTAGTTTTTCATTTTTGCTTACTTCTCCGAGGTCCCCTCCACTTTAAGATCATCCAAGGTCTGTGACCTGCCTCAACAGCATACATTTCTCCTGGTGCCAATGATGAGGCTTCTGAGCTGGCAGGCCCTCAGAGTGGGACAGGTAGCAGCAGGATCCTGCCCCACTATCTTGAATTGGATGGCAAACCCACAGTTGGCCAATTACAATGCAGCAAATTCAGTAAGTAGGCCCCACATCCAATAATCACAGACTCAGGACCAGCCGTTTAGTATGTCATCCCGGTCTAGAGGCCCAATTATGACATTGCCCATTAATTTTGTTTTTTAATCTCCGCAGATGCTGCCAGATGTATTGTGCATCTTCAGCACTTTCTCTTCTCACACTGCTGATTTTTAGCTTCTGTTAGTTTACAATGAAGGTTAACATTTCTCAGTGGTAGCACCTCCAAATCAAAAACTTGGTACTCAATTCATGCTTCAGCAAGCAACATAGACTGACATTTTGTGTAGCACTGAGAGCGTCCAACTATATCAGGAATATTATATTTTAGTTTAGGTTGTTAAACAAAGGCTTCATTTGCCCTTTTCTGCAAACCATTAAAATTCAAAAATCAAAGTGTACAATGTTATCTCAGCCAATTTGTTTCCTCAACCAAGATCAGAAAAATACAATGATTCATCTCATTATCATTTGTGAGACATGGGTGTACACAGAATTGTTCCACCTTCATAAGAACATGGGAAATAGGAGCAGCAGTAGATCATTCAGCTCTTCAGGCCTGCTCCACCATCAATTACTCCATGACTGATCTACATCACTTCCTCGCATTGTCCTCTTATCCTTAATCTGTTCAATTCTAGAAATCTATCCATCTCTATACTGAATGTACCCAATGAATGAGCCTCCACACTCCTCTCAGATGAGGTATTATCCCGATGAGAGGATCAGTTTAGCTCAATTGTCTAAATGGCTGGTCTCTGATGCAGAGTGATACCAACAGTGTGGTTTTAATTCTCACACCTGCTGAGGTGACCATTAAGGACCTTCCCCTTCTCAACCTTCCCCCTTGCCTGAGGCGTGGTGACCTTCAAGTTAAACCACAATCAGTCCTGTCTAACAAGAGAGCAAAAAGTGAAGTCTGCAGATGCTGGAGATCACAGCTGAAAATGTGTTGCTGGTTAAAGCACAGTAGGTTAGGCAGCATCCAAGGAATAGGAAATTCGACGTTTTGGGCATAAGCCCTTCCTGATGAAGGGCTTATGCCCGAAACGTCGAATTTCCTATTCCTTGGATGCTGCCTAACCTGCTGTGCTTTAACCAGTAACACATTTTTAACAAGAGAGCAACCCTGTGATCTGGTAAGATCCTTCTCCCAGATGCCCACTATGAGCACCCAGTGGCATTTGTCAACTCTAACTGAATGAGGTACTGGGTTGTTGGAAAAACTGAAGTAATTTCTGAGGAAGAATCACCAGACCTGAAAAGTCAACTTTGATTTCTCTTCACAGATGTTGCCAGAGCTGCTGAGAATTGCAGCAACTTCTGTTTTTGTTTCAGGTTATGACACTTCTTCAGTGTTTAAATGCAACTTCTTCCTTATTAATCCAAATCAGGTTTAGTGTTGCGTTTGGGGGATCAACTTCTTCCACTTGTAAATTTTTTGATTCTGCAGAAGTGGTTAAGTGGCGATATCAGCTGTTGTTTAATGCATCTGAGTTTGTTCAGCTGGCAAAGCCCCACAATGGAACATTAGCCTTTCGCTGCAATTACTGACTGAAATGAGAACAATTTACAATGAGGCGCGGAAGCTTTTGCTGAGTAGGGAAATGACGAACTTCTTAAGTTCAACAAAACTGTGGCTATCGAGAATTTATCAGGTTTTCATTGCATCAGAAGAATTTTTCTTACTGACACTCTTTCTCACTCTGACCTCCTGTCTCTCCCTGGCTATCACAAGGCTGAGGGAGCAATAGGGGTTGTTGGCAGGGATGGTCCCACATGCCTGGTCATAATACTCCAGTGACTTAGGGCAAGCAACCTTGATCGACTTTCCCCACCCATCAAAAATCAAGTAAACTGCTCTTTCTTAAAAAAGAACACTTAACACTCACCTGTTTTTAACTGGAACCATCGGGCTGGGGGTGGAGCCCATGAGGAGGCAGAAATCAGGACAGACTGCAGATCAGGTACATGCTGCTGCATGTCCCGCATGAAGTTCTCAATTCCATACATCGTAATCGCTTCAGTCACAGCGGACGGAATGTACACCTCATTTCCAGTCACAGCATAGAATCCAATAAAGACCTTATTTCTTCTTTCGAGACTTTCAATCTGGAACAAAATAGTATTTTTATTGTCTCTTACATCACAATCGTGCTGACACCTCAAAAGTACTTCATTGACCACTGCATTTTGAAAAGCTGTTAATCAATGTGTTTGTACTGAATCTACCTTGTTCAATTTTATGTCAATGGAGATTTTTAAAATAATTTTCACACAGAGTAGCGTGTTGAAAGGAACAGCCAGCTTGTGTGAACATAAGAACCACACCAGGCTATTCAGCCCCTCAAGCCCATTCTGTCTTTCAATCAGACCAGACTTGTCATAAACATGTATGAAGTGTTAACATAAACAGCTCCATGAACGGAACCAATTATCTCAGTCCCATATCCAATGGTAACGTACCCAATAAAATTCTCTTGCTCTTTGTCTTCAAGGGTCAACTGACCCCAAGGTTTTACTTTTATTTGGAGGAAAGAGTCCCTACACTTCATGGGAAAGAAATGCCTCCTGATTCCCAAACACCTCTAATGTTAAGATGATGTCCTCATAACTTGATTGTCCAGCTGAGGAAACAGTTTCCCCTGTGTCTATCCTTTTGAACCTATTACACATTTTAAACAAACTGATTAGATCAGCACTTAACTGTAATAAAAGCAAAGCTCTGTTAGCTCTCCTCAGAATACAACCCTTTCAGCCCCAGCATCATTCTGGTGAATTTATGCTAGAATCTTTTCAAGGTTATTGCAAGAAATTTGACTTTTCTTCTACAGTTCAAATGTTCTTTTCTTTTATTCATTTGTGGCACTTGGCCAGCATTGAGAGCCCTTCCCTATTTGCCCCTGAGAAGGTTGTGGTGAGCTGCCTTCTTGAACTGTTGCAGTCCACGTGCTGCGAGTTGACCGACAATGCCAGTAGGGAGGGAATTCCAGGATTTTGACCCAACAATTGTGAAGGAACGGTAGTATATTTCCAAATCGGGGTGGTGAGTGGATTGGAGGAGAACTTGCAGATGGTGGTGTTCCCAAGTATCTACTGCCCTCGTCCTTCTAGATGGAAGTAGTCATGGATTTGGAAGGTGTTGTCTAAGGACCTTTAGTGAATTTCTGCAGTGCATCATGTAGATAGTACAGACTATATGCAATGAGTATGGGAAGGATAAGGCAAAAGTTTTGAAACGTCAGTGCTTTTCTACTGGTTACACATAAAGTCATAGAGTCATAGAGATGTACAGCATGGAAACAGACCCTTCGGTCCAACCCATCCATGCCGACCAGATATCCCAACCCAATCTAGTCCCACCTGCCAGCACCCGGCCCATACCCCTCCAAACCCTTCCTATTCATATACCCATCCAAATGCCCCTTAAATGTTGCAATTGTACCAGCCTCCACCACTTCCTCTGGCAGTTCATTCCATACCCGTACCACCTTCTATGTGAAAAAGTTGCCCTGTAGGTCTCTTTTATATCTTTCCCCTCTTACCCTAAACCTTTCCCCCCTAGTTCTGGACTCCCCGACCCCAGAGAAAAGACTTTGTCTATTTATCCTATCCATGTCCCTCATAATTTTGTAAACCTCTATAAGGTCATCCCTCAGCCTCCGACGCTCCAGGGAAAACAGCCCCAGCCTGTTCAGCTCAAATCCTCCAACCCTGGCAACACCCTTGCAAATCTTTTCTGAACCCTTTCTTGATTGATGAAACGATGAAAGATTTTGAGAAGATCGATGAGAAAATATTATTGGTAATCCAAGGCAGTAACCAGAAAGCAGAGATTCAGCAATCATCACTTGAAAAAATGAATCATTAAACATTGGGCTGACTATGACAAAGGTGCAGAAGAAATTAGATAATTTTTTTAAAAGCTGTCTGAGAAGAAATAATATAAAGGAATACAGGATATGTTTGCCACTGAATGCTTATTCTTGCTGTTGTTATTTCTAGACTAGAATACCCTGACACTCTCCAGGATAGCCTCCCATCTTACACTGACTGTAATCTTGAGCTCATACAAAACTCCATTGCTGACATGAAACAAAGAACTGCAGCTGTTGGAAATCTGAAACAAAAACAGAAATTGCTGGAGAACTTCAGTAGATCTGGCAGCATCTGTGGAGAGAAGGCAGAGTTAACATTCTGAGTCTGGTGACCCTTCTTCAGAACAGTTCTAAAGGGGTGCGAAATGTTATCTCTGCTTTCTCTCCACAAATGCTGCCAGGCCCACTGAGTTTCTCCAGCAATTTCTGATTTTATTCCATTGCTTATATGGTTGTCCACAGTGCTCATTCATCACGGTCATGCTTGCTGACTTATAACCTCTCTTGCTCTAAGCCCAGGAATTCCTTCCCTAAACCTCTCTGCATTTCTAACTCTCTCCTCCTCAAAGATTACAATTTTGATAGGCATTTATTGACTCCTCTAGCTCACTCTCAAATTTTACTTGATAGCACTGGTGTGAAACAAGTGCTCAAGAAAGGCAAGCTGCTGCTGAAAAGCAAGAAAATGTCACAAGCAGTAAGAAAATTTCAGCTGAAAAGCCAGCAAAGACTCTGCAACAATGGGATGATTGGTCTAATGAAAATTCAGTAATTGTATCCGTTGTTGGTTATCAGGTTATAGACAGCAGGTGTTATCAACCATTGGTTCACAATTCACTAGTGGTGTTAAGGGATCTGCCAAATCAACATCTTTCAAGAACAAAACCTACTTAAGTATCTCATTATGTGATATAAATTCCACTACCCTGTTCCTGACACTTGAAGCCCAACTCAAGAAATTGCACACACTCTGAACATTGGGAAAAAGAAGGTGAAGAAGATGTGCCATCATCAGTGATGTTGGAGGCAGGAGACCTGGTTCTCCACTCCTGCCCTAATTGGTACCGGAGTGCTTTTCTCTCAGATCACATACTCCATGTTGAAGTCTCACCTGTCACAACAGGATTGAAGTTTTGAAGAGGTGACAAAATGATTGATGAAGGCAGGGCAGTAGACGTTGTCTGTATGGACTTCAGTAAAGCATTCGACAAAGTTCCATGGTAGACTAGTTAGTAAAGATAGATCACATGGGATCCAGGGGAGTTGGCCAATGGGATGCAAAATTGGCTTGAAAGTAGGAGACAGAGGGTGGTGGTAGAGGGTTGATTTTCAGACTGGAGGCCTGTGATTAGTGGTGTGTTGCAAGGATCGGTGCTGGTCTACTGTTTTTTGTCATTTATAGAAATGATTTGGATGTGAATAGAACAGGCATGGTTGGTTAGGGCAGATGACACCAAAATAGATAGTGTAGAGGACATGGAAGAAGATCATCTTTGTACAACAGGACCTTGATCAGATGGGTCAATGGGCTGAGGGATGGCAAATAAAGTTTAATTTAGCTAAATGAGAGGTTCATTTTAGCAAATGGGATATCTGTTCGGTATGGACGAGTTGGACTAAAGGGTCTGTTTCCATGCTGTATGATTCAATAGCTATGTTTAAATTGGGTGTGTGAAGCAAAGGGTTGAATTATACTTGATGTCTGTTCTGTGGGAGGTTCCAAAAGCAAAATGATGGTTCCCGGTTATGAAACATTGAATATGTAGAATGTGGAAGTACTGGTGTTGGGTTGGACAAAGTCAGAAGTCACACGACATTAGGTTATAATTCAACAGGTTTATTTGAAATCACAAGCTTTTGGAACGCTGCCCCTTCATCACTGATGGAATATGCAGTGATCATAACAAGGTCAACCAGCTGGATTTCATAGATGTAATTTCCCCAATTGCAGCTGTTGATCTAGTCTAATCAGGGAGTTCTGGCTGAATTAAAAAAGTTGAATGCCAGAGACACCACTCTGTAGTGCCTATGGGCCAACCACTTCAACTTCCCCCTCCCACTCTCCCAAGAACATGCAAGTCCTGGGCCTCTTCCACTGCCAAATCAAAGCCACCCACCAACTGGAAGTAGACCACCTCATCTTCCGCCTCAGAAGTCTCCAACCACATGGTATCAACATCAACTTCACCAGTTTCCAAATATCCCCTTCCCCTACCTCATCTCAGATCCAACCCTCCAACTCGGTACCATCCACTTAACCTGACCTACCTGTCCATCTTCCTTCCCACCAATCCGCTTGACCCTCCCTATCAACTTATCACAATCACTTCTTACTTATTGCTTTCCTAACTGCCTTCACCCCAACCCCAACCCCACCCCCACCCCTGTATTAATCTCTCAGCCCCCTTCTCCCTCCACATTCCTGATTAAGGATTTATGCACAAAACCATTGACTCTCCTACTCCTTGGATGCTGGCTGACCTTCTGTGCTTTTTCAGTGCTACACTTGTCGACTGACTCTCTATGAGGCAGTACTGTAGTCAAGGACTGTTCATGTGTAAATAAAGTGAGACTTGGTGAAGAGATATCGGCCTCTGTACAGTCATTGCAGAATATTTGCCCAGTTCAGTTATTCACTTCATACAGCATGAAAATAGAGGAATATTACAAAATACAGCAATTGTTAAGGGATCAAGTTCTCCATTTTAGTGTAGGATGATAATACCTTTCTCTGGCCTGTAATTACAAACTTGCTCAGAAAAGGTATCGACTTTGATAACCATTCTGCCCATCTTGACTGTCCTAACTCCATGAAATAGACATCCAACAGTCCCACTCAGCTTCCCATTACCTCTGTCTCAAACCCGCACAAACCACTCGAAACAAGAATCTGCAGATTCTTCCCAACTGTGAAAAGATATTACTTTTTGAAGAATGTAATTTATTTTGTGAGTCATTCATTGCAAACAGAGATAGGTAACTTTCCCCAAGTATCTTTCAATGGGAAATTTCATCTTCCTAAACAAAATCTTGCTAGACCACCACCTATGGAGAAAGGAATCAGCTTTAGCCCCTTCAAAATATTTAAATATATTGACTGCTGCATAGATTATGGGCAAGGCTGTTATTTATTTCCCATTCCTAACTGTCCTTAAAGGAAGTGGTAGTGAGCTGCCTTCATGAACCAGTACAGTCCATGTTGAGAAAGTGCTCTTTCAGTGTGTTAGCGAGGGAATTCTAGGATTTTGACCCCCCCCCCAGTGATGTGAAGGAATGTCACTAGATGTCTACAAGTATTTTTTTAAAAATTCAATTCATTCATGGAATGTGGAGGTTGCTGGTACTCCCATGTTACCCATTCATGTACCTTGAGAAGATGGGGGTGAGCATCCTTCCTGAATTAAACTGCGTGAATTGCAGCATCAGGGCAGTTAACAGTCAAGAGTCAACCAAGTTTTGAGAGTCATCTACAGCACAGCCCAGACATGGACAGCAGATTTCCTTCCCTAGGCACATTAGTGACCCCGACTGTAAAATAATTGGATTGATTAAAATAAAATTATCAGTTTTTATTCCGATGTATTTAAATTTATTGAATTTAAAATTCCCAGTTGCTGGGATTTGAACCTATCTCCTAACCATTAGTCCAGCCCTTTGGATTACTATCACAACACTCATGTAGCCCCAAATGCGAACCTTCTAGATTTACTTGCTGTGGCTTTCTGAGATCAGTTAGAAGACTATTTCTCCTCTAAACTGATGACAGCAAGTGCATTTTGCAGATGAAATTAACATGAAATAGCTGACTTGCATTTGGATGTCTGCTACCTGAAGCATGAGAAACACATTTCAAAAGACGATGCAGTCTTCGATTACTAATTCAGTGACTTTCCCACTTGAAAAACATTCAAATTACCCAGGGCTCCAAATTAAGCAATTCCAATCAAAAGAGCAAATTAGGTTCTTTTATTGCTAGGTTTTAACTTGGATCAGCACAATCTGAATTAAGCAACTCTGACTTTCAGATTTACATCTATTTCAATTTTGCTCGCACTGACTGAATAACAGGCCATTTTATCATTACAAAGATACGAACTAAACATGAAGGAATGGTGGCACTTACAGTAAATGTGATGATTGAAGGAGGTCCACTTTCTAAATTATGCCCCTTACACCACATTTGTATTGGTTCTCCAGGGCTGAGCCTACAGAATGGTTGTTTTCCTCAGAGAAAACGTCAATATATCGCAGGGCAGCGTGTTGGGAAAGGGAAAGGTTTCACTGAAGAAGTCGGGTCTCTCAGATTCTGCAGTTATTTACTCAACTTTGTTCCGAATTGAAGAAAAATTATGTCTCTTAGCAAGATTTCTCAAGTTTGTTCTTAAATCTGAGATCTCTGCCTAGCTGAAAACACGATGCACAGCAACCATTCACAAGACTTTCAGCTCAACAAATATACATTCAATTGTAAGTATCAAGTATTTTATATTTGAGATAGCAGCTTTGTAACACTGAAGCACTTACCTGAGCCTGTACATCATTAGTGAAGAAAGCTCGCTTCAATGCCTGTGTAAGTCCCCTTGTCACGTTCTGTTTCAGCATCAAGTCTGGTCGAACCTTTCTTGATGTCACTGTCGCAACTGCAAAATTAAGAAAACCTGGTTAAGCTTAAATTCAAATAGAAGACAGTTCAAGGAAAAGATAACCATCAATGTCTGAATGCGTCAATTCTCAACAGCTTCAGGTCTGTGTTTTGTGACCTCAGGAAAGTAGGTAAAAAGGAACTTGACATTTATCCCAGATGCTCTCGAAACTCCATGAAAGAAGTCACAGATCTGTTGCAAATGCATAAATAATTGCAAACCACCTCATGGGAGAGATACAATAGACAACAGCAGTGAATCATACTGCTATTGCTAAATCAGAGGTAGTGGGTTTAAGCCCCACTCAGATACCAAGATAACAAAAATCAAGGCTAGCACACAAGTAAAAATCGAAAAAACTACAGATGCTATAAATCGGAAACAAAAACAGAAATTGCCGGAAAAGCTCAGCAGGTCTGGCAGCATCTGTGAAAAGAAATCAAAATTAACATTTTGGGTCTGGTGATCCCTCCTCAGCACACAAGTGCCTCACTGAGAGAGTGCAGCATTGTCAGAGGTGCCATCTTTCAGAAGACACAATAAACCACGCCCCGACTGCTCTCTACTGGAGTCAAATGATCCCATGGCACTACTTTAACGGAGGGCATGGAAGGTCCCCTGAGCTCCTATCCAAAATGTATCCCCAACTGAGAATGTTTAAAAAAATAAGATTGTTTGGTCGTTATCACTTTTAGGAGGTTGCTGATTGCAAACTGGCAATTATGCTTTTTTTCCTATTTTAGAAAAATTCCACACTTCAAAAGCACTTCTTTCACTGTAAAGCATTTTGGAATGTCCTGAGGTTGTGAAAAGTGCTGCAGAAATACAAATTCTCTCTATTTTGTGATGAATTTTGCATGTTTCTCACCAAATAAAGGAAATAGAGTTTGCTTGAGATCATCTCAATACTATATTCACAGAGGCACTGATATACTGCTCCCTCTGGGACTGTCACATTTATTCAATTTATCACTCTTCATTAGGGTGTTTTAAGAATTGTGAATTAAAAATTATACTCAAAAATTATGTGCTTAGTCTGGAATTTAAGACTCCGTTTCTAAATGAAAGACATTGGAATCTTTGCTATCACCCAACTACAACGTAACTTAAATGGTTTTGAGATGGATACTAGTACTTTACATAAATATCATTGCACACGAATAACACGGCATATTCACAATTAATTTGGAACTGGTTGTATTCACTATGAATGTTGAACTCTCAACTTTAAATGCATCAGCAACAACTTGCATCTGTAAAATATGTTTAATGCTGTAAAATGTCCCATCACTTCTCATATTCCCAAATTGGACATCAAGCCTCAAAAGGAGACACTAGTGGAGATAAAATAAAGTTTGGTAGGTTTGAAGGAACATCTTACAAAGGAGGAAGGAGCAAGAGGTGAAGAAGTGGGAAGGTTCAGGGAAGAATAGCAGTGTTTATGGACTGAAGTTATGGCGACCAAGGGTGGTATTAGTGAACTTCGATATATAAAAGCCAAAGTTGGATGCACAGATATCACAGTAGCTCGTAGAGAGAGAGATTCCAGAGTCGAGACGGGTAAGACCATAATGGGATTTGAGAGTAAGAATGGCACTTGTAAAATTATTCATGTTTCTCCACGTATATATTTTATTGCTAGTGGCTTGGAGAAGTAAAAACCCATCTGGTTCACGAGTGACGTTTAGGGAAGGAAATCTGCCATCCTTACTTGATCTGGCCTAAATATGATTTCAAATCCACAGTAATGTGGTTAAATCTTAACTGCCCTCAAAGATAATGAGCAAGACACTCACTTCGAGAGCAATAAAGGATGAGCAATAAATTCTGGCCTAGCCAGCAACACCCACATCCCATGAACAAACAAGTAATAACTTCCCTTGAAGCATACCCATGTTACTTGCTTCAACTAATCCATGTGGAGACAAGTTCCACTCTTTTGTTAAAGAGGTTTCTCCTTAATTCCCTGGTGGATTCATTATGACTATCATTTATTTATAATCCCATGGTCCTTCAATGCTTCCCTGATCAAGCTCCTTCATAGTTGGATTTCTGTTAGGTAACCATCTGACCTTTTCTTTTCAAGATAAAAAAGAAATCCTTGGCTTCACATCCAACACAACCTTTTAAATCGAAGTTTTCAACAATTCTGAAATTTTGCCAAGTGTGGGAAAGTATTGTTTTATCTTTCCAATAAATTCCTGGGAGGAAGATGTAATGGGAATGATTTCATAGCTTGTCCTCTGAAAATATGTAATAAAATTTCTGGAAAATGTTATTGCTTTAACATAACAGAAATGTTTCATACAATTCCGAGCGAGAATGGTCTCATGGAAAATATTGTGATCTAGCCAGAGACAATCAATGGGAAAGAGTGCAATCTTTCCCAGCAGGAAGGAGTAACAATTTCTAATGTTAATCATAGAAATTTTACAACCAAATTCCTCCACCAAATAGCAGCAGCTGGTTCCTGACAACTGGCTGAAAATCTGGTTTGACGATGAATTATATCATTCCCATTTAATAAAAAGGGTAGCATTCTGCGTAATCTCAAATTTAAAATGATATGGTGCCTTCAAAATAAAAAAGAATTGACTTTCACGTCGCCACACATTTAGAGATGTACCTGTCCTAACCCAGAGTTGATCTGATAACTTGCAGGTCAGAGTAGGTAGCATCGGTAAGCTGCCTGGAGTTCCAGCTGTTCCCTTGGCAGCAGTTGTCACATGGGTCGTTGATGCCTGCGTCTCCTTTGGCACCAGGGCTGCCGTGGTGATTGAAGTTAAAGCTGCTGTCAATGTTAGTGAAGGCACCATCGAAATTTTGCCAGTCTCTGAGTGGGGGTTTGTCCAGCCACCTAGCTCCGTAGAGACTGTTGTCTGTGGCATTGAAGGGACTGGCCTCTCTGGGTGTGGGACCACAGTTACATTGGACACACCGGGTACTGCCGCCCTGGATGACACTGGTCTTTGAGGGAAAGGCGTTAAGGTTGTGCTGTTCACTGTGCTTGGGTGCCCGGTCTTCAGGGCAGTTTGAAAGCTGACATTTGATGCTGTTGATTGGTTGATGGTATTCGCTGTCTCAGTGAAATTGGCCGTCGATGGAGTTGACCAAAGATGGACGGTCACTGGCGTCGTCTCAGCTACTTCAGAGTCAGAGTCAATCAGAGTCCTGAGAGCATCATGCACTGTGGCTGGAGGGGATGGGTTCAGGGGTGTGGCTTTCATGTCATCTGAGCTGGCCAAGGGTGAAGCTGTAATGACAGAATTTGATAAGAATCATCAGAGATAAGACAACATAAACCCTGTGTACATATACATGGATTATACAATGTCATGAGGGATGAGAGCATAACTTCACTGATTGGAGAAGGGATGGTTGTGTCATCAAAATTGCTGCAAGGTCCAGAGGCTGGGAAGAGGAAACATCTCACATTTTGCCATGAATCAGTAAATATCAATTCTCAAGCTCCTACAGCAGTCGTCTCTTTAGCAAGCTGTGGGAGCAATTGAATTCTTAATGGCTCCTTTTGTGGTTTTGAACATTCATTTGCATTAATTTGTGGCATTTGAGAAATGGAGCTTGAATAATTATCCTGGGGCCTCTGCTAACTAACAAAGTAAAAGCAGCAGGCTCATGGCAACACCAACATTTCAGAGTTTCCCTCCAAGCCACAAACCTACATCACTGATTTTTCATTGTTGCTGGGTGAAATTTTTGGAATTCCCTACCAGGGATCAATTGCTTTAATCAAGGGCTATTTTTGAGATTTAAAAAAAATGATTTCAGGGATTCATTACATATTCTTGCTCACCCACTTATGTGGCACACTCACACAGTAATGTTCTGTACATGTGATGACTTGTCGGATATTTGGACTCATACAGAAGCAGAATTAGAATTATTTCTTATACACTACAGTATTAAAATTGGTTCAAGTGGTGGGTGCGGTGGGCACAGTTATAACATTTAAAAACATTTGGATAAGTACATGAATAGGAAATGTTTGGGAGGAATATGGGCCAAGCACAGGTCAGGTGGGACTAGCTTAGTTTGGGCTGGTTCAACCAAAGGGTCTATTTCCGTGCTGTATGACTCTATGTTTTAGCAACAAAAGATGTCAAAGTAACAGACATCCTGTTACACAAAGCAAATCCATCTCCCCCAACACACCGTCCAACAGAATGGTGAGGTACAACACTTGTTTCAATTGCATTATTCATGCAAAGCTGCAATTTTTTCACCAGGCAGCCATTACCATTTGTACTGCACCTTCGATCTCATGCACAGGTTTAAATATATCAGTTGATGCAACATTGATGAATAATGAAATATGTTGTAGAAGCTTTTCATCTTGCACTCATCGAGATAGTTCACTAGAATATCAATTTAAAAGAAAAACCAACAAACAGTGTTCAGGCCAGTGAATTATCAGGTAAATTAGGCAGACAATGCAAAGATCATACCAATAGCATATTCCTTTGGTTATCTGTGACAAGTGAGGTATTGACCATACTTAAAACAGAGTGTCCAACATTAGATGTGATTCCACAATTGGACAACATTTATTCAATAATCCTGACTGTGTGAAGAATGACACTGACAACTAATTTAGGATTATCAGTTGGGCTCACATTGTGATGCCGTGTGTGTACTGGAAACTACATGTTTAATCTGGGGCCCTGTTCATTTGCAGACAGGAAGTACATTTGTATCCCCTGTGCCTGTTTCAACTCAGCAAAATATGTGACTGGTTTATTTTTTGGGGCAGACTCAAATAGACTGGCTTAAAATTTAAGAAAGTCTTGGAGTTTAACTGTCATTAACTGGTGCATTCTGCACAGTGATGTCTCCATCAATCAAGGTTCACTTGTCAATCAATCAGCACTAAGTGCCTCAGTAATCACTGACTGTCAATTGGAAAAAGACCAGTTTATTTCTAACCTTTCCTTCCAGTCTGCTGATGCGTGCTTGCTCCTTGCGGTACCCTTCCCCTTCTAACATTCACCACCCACCCCCCCCAAGTGCACCTTGCACAGAATACAGCAAAACCAGCCGCATATTGCCACACTCAGCTCCAACCACCCCAGAACTTTAACCCAGCCGACAGAAATCTAACAACACAATTAACACAACCATGTACCTACCCAGCTTCGCTCCCATCAAAGGTTTCTCTCCTGGTTCACTGGAGATGCAAACTATGATCGAATGACTGTGTAAGAGTAAGGATATGTAAGCAAGGCAGAGCAACTCCTCACTCATTCTGTCTCCCTTATGCGTGAAGTCAAAATGTCTTTGATGAGACACCAGCCCAATAGACTTTTCCTGGATGTTTCAGGGCTTTCAGAGGCACATTTGCCCATTATTTCCATGGGCAATGAACACTGATCCCTAACTACCTGGACTGTACAATTACCTTCAATACACAGGTTGCATTAGTTGAAGTCTTAGGGTCATCATCACCAGGCAAAGAGAGAATCAGCATTAAATTCCAGCTGTGACAACTATTTCCACCTCTCAAGATTGAACAAAATGAAATATAGGGCTTTGTCCATAATCCTGGCTAAAGGACTTTGAACTCTGAAAGACAGTTGTTCTTTTCAATATGTAGAGATGGACAAAATTGGGCATTATGAAGCAATTGTGTTGAATAAATAAAGTTGGATGTGATTTAAAAAACTACTTTTATGAATTCCTTGCATTGGGGGTTTAATTATTTCATAATGAGGTCTGATGGAACTGAATATCCATTTTAGAAATACAAATGATTTGTAGCTTTGTTTATGCTAGAAGGGGTTTTTTTGTCAGAATTGTGGATTTAAGTAGGAGTTGTGTTGGGCCATTAAACTAGGTGAGAAAGATAAAAAAAGACTTGCAATTTTTAGCACTTTCCATGATTACCTGGAATCTGAAAGCACTTTGCTGTCAACTGAAGGATAGTCAATGTTGTATAGTAGGAAACACAAGCCAATTTCACAGTGCAAGCTCACTGTGATAATTTAGTAAATCTAATTTAGTAATGGTGACTGGTGAGGACAACATGGAGAACACCTTGTTCTTTTACAATAAAGAACCCTTGAATCTCTCAGTTCAGCATCTCATCTGAAACCCAGCACCATCAGTATGCTTCAGTCCTGAAGTGCCAATCTTAAGCTGGTGTTTGAGACTCTGCATTAAGGTTTGAACTCAACCCTCTGAATCAGAAGTGAGAATGAGAATAATGAACCACAGCTGACACTAGAAATGGAGATCGTTGAGCTCCAATAGTTGAAAATGATATGTTCTGTGTGGCTGTTAAAATCCATCAACACACAAGACTGTTGAATGATTCAGTTTAGTGTATTGACAGGAGTTATCACTGCTATATCAGAGAACATTAGTAGATATAATGATTGTCAATATACTAAATGAATTGGTGGTCAGTATTGATGATACTGCTATTGAAGGAGTCACACTCTACACTAAACACACTTATTCCAGGACTTTAATTCCCATCATCAGCATCAATAACATCAGCCAGAGATGCAGAGGTTTGTGAGCTGGCTGAGTTGGAGGTAAGATGTTTGACACACCTTGTTCTGTTATGATCTGAAATGCTGTGACGAATTGCAGAACAGTGTGACATCATCTTATTTGCTGGTAACTTTAAGGAAGTTGGATAAATACTTGAAATGAAAAAAATATTGCAGAGCTCCATGGGAAGGACCAAGGAGAGTGGGGCAAATTGGACAGCCCTGTCAAAGAGCTAGTGCATGTGTGGAGGGTAAATGACCCCCCACTTCTCTAAAGAACCAGAATGATCAGAGGTCAATTTGACCATTTGTTGCTTGTTTATTTCAACAATGAAGAGGACCATTGTGATCCCTAACCCTCATTTGCCTACGTCCTATCCCTTTTCCCAAATAACTTTGAGGGCCTCTTTAAATCTGGCAGGAGCTGAATAAGTGTAGCTGTCCAGATTGAAACCTCAAGACTGTGTCAATTGGCTGCCAGTATGGCAATCCCTGGGGAGTCGATGGTGAAGGAGGGCAGTGAGGGGAGTCAGGGGTTTGATAGCTAGGGGGAAGATAGTCACCATCACAAAGTGCAAAGGTCAGTATTGATTGTCAGTAACAGCGACAATGAAAATAACAGGGAACCTCCCTGTGACAACAACACCTAGCTTCCATTGGCCATAAAAGTGGATGGAAGGGCATGGATAGGATAAATAGACAAAGTGGATAGAGTGCAAGCACAATGCAAGCTCAGGTCTAGCTGCAGTCCTACCTACATCAGAAGATTTCCATCTTCAAAGGAAATTACAATCTGACACAGGTCATGCTTCAAGCCTGATATCTTGCAAAATGGTATTGGCCACATTTCAACGCTGATGCAGAAAGAAGGATACTCCAACTAATGCAAAGGCAAAGGTGTTAAAAATGGACCCATCCCCTGCCATCAAATGCCTTCCCCCCGCCACCCCCACCACCCTCCACTTACCTGGGAATTCCAGAATTGCTATGATTGTGAGAAAGAAATTACATGTCATTCACTTGTTTTTCTTTTGGGTGAGAAATATTCGTGAGGTCAGCAATTTGAGGTGGTGACCTCTTGCATCAGACTCCTTCATGTGTGTGTTAGCTGTCAAATTAGAAACTGGGGCATTAGGTGCCTTGAATATTCAAACTGGAATGTCTACATAAAAAGGATAAAAGTTAGAGGACTATGGAAAAAGAGTGGAGCGGGGAGGCAGGTCATTGGACAATCTGAAAAGTTCTTTCAAAGCACCTGCAAGTTACAATGGGCCTCTATCCAAAGTGTCACATTTCAGGGCGCAGCAGAGAACAGTAGGTTCTGATGAAGATGACACAGAAGTGGGGGTTTTTATGGAGTGTAAATCAGGATTATGGGGGGAGTCAGTGACCGCAATATAGAAAGAAAAAGGTGTTTACTACTAAAGATCATCTGTTTACCACTTTGAATGAGAAAGACCAAATTAAGCCAGATGACAAGTAAGATAATAAATTAAAAAGTTGGAAAGAAAAGATTGAAGGAGTAACCTAACAAATTTTTTTTTAAGTGTTCATGGATCCAGTACAGAAGGAGGCCAGTTGGTCCATCAGCAACATGCTAGCTGAAAAACAGCTGTCCGAGTAGGTCACAGTAGTTCAAATATTTATCCAAGTTTATTTTTAAATGTGCTGAGGGGTCTGCCTTTACCACCCTTCAAGTAGTGAGCTGCAGTCTTGGCAAACAATGGGTGAAAACATTATTCTTCTAAATTACCTCTGATTCTTCTACTGTTTACTACAAATCTAGCCTCCTACAAATCTTGATCTCCCAACAACTACTTATATTTATACACAACCTTTATTGCAACGAAACATCCCAAGATACTTCACAGGAGGATTGTGAAAGCAAAATATGACACTGGGCCACATAAGGACATCTTAGGTCAGGTGACCAAAAGTATGGTCAAACAGGTAGGTTTTAAGGAATGACAAAGAGTAATAGGGGGACCTGCAGAGGTTTAGTGAGGGAATTCCAGAGTTTACAGCCTAAACAATGATGGCACCATTAAAATTAAGGGTACTCAAAGGGCCCAGAAATGGGAGACCTTGGGGATTTGAGGGCATGGAAGAAATAACATAGACAGGGAGGGTCAAGGCCATGGAGGGATTTCAAATCAGGGATGAGAATTATAAAGTTAAATAGTTGCTTGAGAGGGAGTCAATTTAATTGAGTGAGCACATGATTGTAGATAAGTAAGACTTGTTGCAATTAAGACATGGACTGCTGAATTTTGAGTAGCCTTAAGTTTACGGAGGATAGACGGTGGGGAATCCAACCAGGTACGTGTTGGATTAATTGAGTCCAGAGGTCAGAAAGGCATGGAGAAGCGTTTCCACAGCAAGTGATGTGAGATAGGGTTGAAGTTGAATGAAGATACTAAAGAAAAATATCATCTCCAGCGATTAATGATCAAGAACCCCAGCATAAAGTTGAGCTGGAAGCAAGTCTTATAGGCTTGGATGAAGGCAAGATAGAGAAGATTAACAGCCAGGGTACTTTTTTGGCTTAGTTCTAGACCTCATTAATAGATCAATGGTCAGGACAGTGGATGCTTGTAATCTACTGTCATTCTATGAGCAGATAGCATTGCTGATGAATATATTAAGCTTAGAAAGCCAGATGCAATAAAAAGATGTTTTGGAAGGTGCTGCAGCATTGGCCATAAATGAAATTGGTAGAGGTCCAAATGGAATGGGCAAAATTGGATTTAGTGTCAAACCTGAAGATGCTTTTGGTCGATGGATCACCACCATTCCCCCATTTGGTGGTGACGACATTAATAACTCAGAAGTACGCCAGGTTTTGTATGTTTCACTGTAAAGGGAAAGCTGAGGAGTAAGTGTTGCTCTTGATGTTGTCGCATCCATGGCAGTGTTTCGATTCATCTGTGGAGTTGTCACCACTTGGAATGTAAGAGGGTTACTTTTGATAGTGACTGTTTCCTCAACTGATTCCGTTACTGATGCTTTGGTGCGTGAAGAAGAACGCAGGTAAGAGGACAATGTTCGCTGGCGAAGAGTTCGGGAAGTCCAAGGCCACACTGGAGTTAAATGAGATGTTTCTAACGGCCGTTGTACAGGTGGAGACAATTGTGCAGAAAGGTCTAAAAGCTGGTAGATCATCCCAGGTCCTGTAAAACAGGTAGTATTGGATTAAACATGTGTGACAATTGCTTTTGTCTTCACTGTGTTGGCCACGACATCAAGATAAAGTATTGCACTCTCTCAAATATTGTCAGATATTTTAAATGTAACTAAACAGGCAAAATAGCCTTTTGGCACCACAGGACTAACATATAGAATCATAATAGCGAAGGTCTGCCCAATATGCTTGTGCAGGTTCTTTGAAAACTTTTCCACACTGCTTCCCCTCCACCCCCATATCCTTGAAAAGGTTTTGACTTAAATATTCATCACATTCTTTTCTGAAAATAACTATTTAATTTGCTTGGATCAGACTTGTTATAAAAATTCCAACAGCATAATTATTCTGAAAACTAAAATGGACCATAACACGTAGCAAGGTATTTGAATCTCACAGGCGGATAGGTTTGGTTTGCTTGAAGGGTAAAAATAATGAAACATTTGAAACAGGAGTTTAACCTGACCCAAACTCACCCACTTCTGTAGACAGGACTGAGGGAGAACAACCAATCCAATCTCAAAAAGTGGACTGGTCATTTAAATAGTTCAACAAGACTGTGTGCCTTCATTTTAACACTGATTCTACTGTTACTAAAAGCAGTATATCTTTGAATGAGCAATAAAAACAGAAACTGCTGCAAAGACCCGGGTCTATCAGCTTTTGTGAAGAGAAAGCAGAGTTAATGGTTCAGATCCAGTGACCCTTCTTCAGAACTGATCGCAGCTAGGAAAAGGTTGGTATTTATGCAGAAAATGGGGTGAGGGGAGGAGCTCAAAAAGAGATTAAAAACAACTGGCCAGAGAAAGACTAGGTAAAGGTCTGCCTATGAGGATGATAGCTGCTAACAGGGACTATTCGAAGCTGACAATGGGTTGTGATGACAAGGCTTGGTGTGTGGGGGGTTAGGGTTGGACATGGAAGAATGTGTTCAAGCCCTAAAGTTCTTGAAAAGTACAGGAGGCTGAATAGTTCCCAAGTGGAAAATGAGGTGTTGATTCCCCAGCTTACGCTGAACTTCGCTGGAGCACTGCAGCAACATGAGACAGAGAAGTTGGCCTGGGAACAAAGTGGTGTGTTGAAGTGGCAGGCAACTGGAAGCTCGGCGTCATTTCTGTGGACAGAACACGAGTGCTCTGCAAAACGGTCTGTAAAAAGCAGGTCTTCGCTTCCTTTCTCCAATGTAGAGGAGAGCACATTGTGAGCAGCGAATGCAATAGACTAGATTGAGTGAGGTGCAGATAAAGCACTGCTTCACCTGGAAGGTATGCCTGGGACCTTGCTTGGTGAGGGGCAAGGACATAAATAGGCACATGTTATATATTCGGCATTTGCAAGGGAACGTATCATGGAGCTACTGGGAGCTGTTGTGAGTGGAGGAGTGGACCACAGTGTCCTGGAAGGCTGGCAAGGATGGGGAGGGGAATGTCTGTCTGATGGTGGCATTCTGCTGGAGGTGGTGAAAACGGCGGCTAATGATCATTGGATGTGGATGCTGGTGGGATGGTACGTGAGGACAGGGGACACAATCGCTGTTGTAAGAGGGAAGACAGTGGGTACGGGTCAACGTTTATTACAGAACTTTACATTTTATTCTTATGCAAATTAAATGATTTATCCAGTGCTGTAATTTAAAAATGCCAAAGTTTCATCTTGCAACTTTCAAACATTTTTAATTCTAGGCAATTTTATTTTTCAAAACGACACTTTAGTTCAAGGGCTGCAGATACAATGGGAATCACCACCATCTGCAATTTTGCCTCCAAGTCACATCCCATTCTGACTTGGAACTACATCCCCCTTCCTTCACTGTAACTCAGTCAAAGTCCTGAAATTGTCTTCCAAGTAACACTGTGGATGTCCCAACATCGCACAGCCTATAACAGACCAAAATGTTTTCCCCAGTTGGAAAATCTAGAACATTAAACCATAATCATGTCAAGAAATTTCTTGTAAAGGTGATCAACCTTTGGAATCTCCTGGTCCTCACCTACCATTCCACGTGCAACTACATCCATAGGATCACTAAATTCTGAATTGATTAGTCTCATCCCGGAAATTATTTTTTAAATGCCTTAGCAAGAATTTAAATTAAGTACCCATAGATATTTGGAAGGCAAACATTGCAAGAAAATGCTGGACCATTTGTACAACAGTACATTTCATTCTAATGCAGGTAGTGACAGTTTGAGAGAATTGCGATGCCAAAATACTTGTCACTTTCAGCAAGCCTTTCAGCTGGAGGCTTTCAAGCTTCAACTCAGCCCAGTAACTACATCCATAATCTTTCTTTGAACGTCATACAGACAGTCAGGCTTTAGAAGATAGATTACTGTTCATAGCAGCTGCTGTCTTAAAAATGAGTTTATAAACTGGAGGAGACTGTCTAATGCTAATTTTGTGCAGAAGTAAAGGTTAGTTCAAACACTTAATCTGATGCCTATTTGAGATTGGCCAACAATGAATGCGTATAAAACAGACCTGCTTTAATAGTAGGTATCTTTCTACTGCCATTTTCTGGATTAGTGGTGCTGCAAGAGCACAATAGTTCAGGCAGCATCCGAGGAGCAGTAAAATCGACGTTTCAGGCAAAAGCTTTATTCCTGATGAAGGGCTTTTGCCCGAAACGTTGATTTTATTGCTCCTCGGATGCTGCCTGAACTGCTGTGCTCTTCCAGCACCATTCATCCAGAATCTGGTTTCCAGCATCTGCAGTCATTGTTTTTAGCCACCTTTCTACTGCCAGTTCACTTAACTACAATTAGAAAACTGAACGAAGCTGAGTTTCCTCCTTACTCCTTTGTCATTTTTCAACCGAATTGCCCACCATATACTCTGAGTTGTTGGTAAAAGTGCAAATTGCTTGCACTTCTTTCAACTTAGTATATTTGCTACAAGCAATTGTGGCTTTGTCTCAAATTCTGAAATACCCTCCCAATTGGCATTGAGAGTCCATCTACAGCACATAGAGTGCAGCAGTTCAAGGCAGCAGCTCACCACCTCCTCCTTGAGGCCAATAAATATTGGTCTAGTCAGCAACATCCAGGTCCCGTCAATGAATGCTTTAAATTTCTATTTTGCAGAAACTGAATGCTCAAAGAACACCTCTACTTTTTCTATAAACGTGACCCCAGATTCTGGCTACATGTTATCTTAATTCTCCATCTTGCTCCCACTCTGACATCTCTATCCTCTGCCTGATCACACAAAGATCAACAAGAGTTTGCGGGACACAGTATCATTCCTTATTGAGGTATTTGCAGTCTTCAGGAGTCAACGCTCGAGTTTGACAATTTCAGATCAGAAACTCAGTCCTCACTTTCTGCAACAGCAGCAACCTGTAATCGTTCTGCTTTTGAAATTCTAAGCTGATCAAATTCTAACAGGACTGGACAGGATAGGTGCAGGGAGGATGTTCCCGATGGTGGGTGCGTCCAGAACCAGGGGTCACAGTCTGAGGATTTGGGGGAGATCATTTCGGACGGAGATGAAGAGACAATTCTTCACCCAAAGAGTGGTGGGCCTGTGGAATTCATTACCACAGGATGTAGTTGATCCTAAAACGTTGAATGTATTCAAAAGGTGGCTAGATATAGCACTTGGGTTGAATGGGATCAAAGGTTATCGGGAGAAAGCAGGATTAGGTTATTGAATCGGATGATCAGCCATGTACCTGATGAATAGCAGAGCAGGCTCAAAGGGCCAAATGGCCTCCTCGTGTTTCTATGTTTCTATGAAATGCACATATTTCCTAGAAGCATCTTTTTTTCTATTCATCACATCATCACTACCTTTTGCCTTGCACCATCAACTCTTCTGCCATTTCCTCTCTCCTGCCCTCTACTGTATTGTAAATTTAGCACTGTGTCCTTTAATACCCTCCCAGCTTTCTCTGCCTCTGTGCTTTCTGAAAACAACTCTGACATGTTCCCAATTGTGACCAAAGGTTATTGATGAAAAACTTCAACTCCACTTCTATCTCCAGAAATGCTGCCATGCCTGGTGAGTATTCCCACTCTTAGTTGTTTTTATTTCCAACTCACTGAGATCTAGCAGGAGATCATTCAATGTTGCCACAAGTATTGTAACTGCTGGAGATGTACTATGCAAAATCGAAAAACACAAAAAATTAAATGAAGAACATGCTAAAATCAATGAGTACTGCATCAAAGGTGACCAGAATATGTTCCACATAATTCTATTCTGAAATAATGCATTGAGCAAAGAAATTATTGCAATATCATGGATGACTTGTTCCTTCCTAAAGTGAGTAAGGGAGAAGAAGGACGGTTACATTTTTGAAAAAGACAACTGCAATTTTATCTTGTGGAGACTGCAACTCAAATACAGATGGGCATGCTTATTTTTACAAGAACAATGGATGATTTATTCTGGAAACCTGCAGCATAGAGGAATGAATTGGTATTATCTGTTGAACTAAATAAAATAGAAAATTTAAATTCTAGATCACCTTCAAGAGAGCTGAAAATAAAATCATGTGGACTGGTGAAACCATCACTGTGCACACACGATGATATCAGAGATTTGGGGACAGATGTATGACAATGTCTATAGTATGCTGAACAGAATAAAGGAAAAATCTCATGACAATCAGAACTGCTCAAAGATAGTTCCTTGGTACCTTCATATCAAGGAGAAAGTGAGGACTGCAGATGCTGGAGGTCAGAGCTGAAAATGTGTTGCTGGAAAAGCGCAGCAGGTCAGGCAGCATCCAAGGATCAGGAGAGTCGACGTTTCGGGCATGAGCCCTTCTTCAGGAATGTTTTACTGAAGAAGGGCTCATGCCCGAAACATCGACTCTCCTGCTCCTTGGATGCTGCCTGACCTGCTGCGCTTTTCCAGCAACACATTTTCAGCTACCTTCATATCAAGCCTTACCTTGCACATGAAAGACTGGTTTAATAAATATGTATGTTCACATACATCCTAACCCCCTGTTATATCTAGCAATTCCAATCCTAAGTATAACTGGATAACAGTTCCAGGCAGCGTTAATAAAGAAATGGGATTTGAGTCAGATGTGGAGGAATTAGCACTTTCCAATGCTTTCAGCCCAACCTCATTCAAACAGAAGATTCAGAAGTTTATAGGTATTGAAATATGAGAATCCTGGGCTTCAAGAACCAGGTCTTGGTTATTATATAGTCGTCAGGCCATGGTTTGGACATATGTGGTTTCTAAGAACTATGAATTCTTAAAGCTTATTATGGTGAATTACACCTTCCTGAAGCATTCATTAACGGCTTTCACTCACTACAGCTTATACCTTTTTGATAAGTGCCTGAAGTGGTTTGACAGCCCTTTAAACTATTAATTAATTAATGGGGCTCTCTTAATGGTTAATCTCCCATGCCACAAATTTGGCTAATTAATGTTCAACGCAAGCTTTGCACCTAATTCATCTGGAAATATTTTTCTGCATTTAGAAAAGTAAACACTATCTTTAAGAAAAGAGGGAGTATCCCTTTCAAAACTGTTATAATGCAGAAACATAAAAGGAGATGAAAGAAAGCAAAGAATTGTAGATGCTGGAGACCTGAAACAAAAACACTACTGGAAAAACTGAGCAGGTCTGGCAGCATCTGGGGAGAGAAAGCAGAGTTAACATTTCGAGTTCAATGACCCTTCCTCATAGCAGCAAGAAAATGTATTTATGCTGATGACAGGTGTGTTTGGGATGGAAGCAGAGGGGGAATAAAGTGAGATTTTGGGTGGAGACAGAGTCCAGAGAAAGGAAAGAGAGAGAAAAAAAATTCAAGCAAAGGGATAGTTAATAGAATGCCAGAGAAGAAGTGGAGTTAAGAAGATACGTGGTAACGGTGGCAATGTGTGGGTGAAAACAGGTTGGCTGCACTGAAAGCAATTTGTATCATGATAAGGATGTGGGATGGGTAATCGGAATGGAAGGAGGTGTTCGTTGCTGTGGTAACGTGCAAGTGCTACTATTTATATGATGTTCACATGAACCATTGGTAAGATTACTTGCATTCAGCTTGTCCTGCTTCAGTGTATTTTGCTGTGTATATTGTCACAGTTCCAGTATCAATTTACATACTTTCATTGGTCACAGACTTCACTCCTCCTTCACCTCAATACCTCCAACTTGCTCTGTAAACCATAATGTAGAGACCTCTGCTTCAAATTGATGACCTGGTAATGTTTAAATGTGATCTTGTTGGGCAGTTGAATTCACTAAATAACATCAGCCATTTTATTTCTAAATTGGACAAGGACATAGAATGATTGATCTGTAAAGGCTTGATGCTTTGTGCAGATGAAATATGAATATTTTCCAAATATAGTCAGTTCTGCTTTAACATGTGTTTCTTCAACGTGAATCGACTTTAACATGATTGAAGAATTTAGACTGTTATTTGTAGAATGTGAACTTTCCTCACCTGTATTGGCTATAATGCAATTCCGGCTCCATTAGTTTAAATGACACAGCTATTGCATGACTTTCTTCTAACAACGAGAGTGGAACTATTGTATTATAGCAGAACCAACTGTACAGATGCTGCTCCTCAAACTGAAGCTAATTTTGAGCAGACTGCATAAACAACAACTTGCATTTCTGTATCATCTCTAATGTAGTGACAATGGCCTGAGATATTTCACGGGAATCTTAGAAGAACAGAATGCAGCTCTCAAATTGTTCTAGCTTGCTACCATCCAAGACAACGCAGTCCACTCAGTTGACACCCAGTCTAGCATCCCAAGCAATCACTCCCTCCACCACCAGTGCAACATGGTGGTTCAGTATCATTCACAAGGTGTACTGGAGCAACTCACCAAATGTCATTTGATAGCACCTTCTAAACTAACAGCCTCTAACACCAAGTAGGGTAAGGCCATCAAGAGGCATTGGCGACATGTGCCCCTGAACCATATCAGGCCAAATGTGTCTCCAGCTTGGAATAACGTCACCATGACCGACCTATACCACATGGAGCACAGTGGTCCAAAGTGGCAACTCACCACCACCTTCTCAAGGGTAATTATGAATGGACAATAAATGATAACCTATTCAGCAATGTCCACAGCCCACAAGAAAATAACAAAGCGAAAGTCAAGATGATTTTTACCAGTTTCTCCATATCATCTTTCAATAGGGTGTGAGATGCACAGGGAGTCAGTGTTTAAAATTTCCCCTTTAATCACTTTTCTTAAAAAATGTTGCTATGTTATTAGGTCCAAAATTCTTATTGAGCATTACAAGATTCATATTTTCAATGTTTACTACAGCTCTTACCTGACCTGACTGCTGCCATTTTGGAGCGACCTTCCCTCTCTCACTTTCCAACTTGTGGCCTTTCCCCATGTCTCATAAGCCACCAGGGTTCTTTGCTAGGGAGTCCCGACCACCAGACACAGACCACACACTGAAGCTGCCCTCCTGCTGCTGGGCACCGCCAAGCTCAGCAGCACCCCCACAGCCACAGGGGTACTGCCCTCTACACCCCTGGACCACAAGCCACCAACAACCGCAAGCTCAGCAGCTGGCCCTACCTCCTCCTGTGAGGTGGTAGCTGGAATGACAGAGACCCTTCTGGCACAGTGGGCCTCGAAGACAACGGAACAAAACAGGAAAGCCACCAATCTCCACCTTGACTAAAGCAAACATCAATCCCAGATTAGACAAAGCGGAGTAGTTTACCGCTGTAATCACATCCTGAACAGCCATGAGTGTTGGCCCAATGCAGAAACCTCCTCCAACTCTCCAGACGCCCCCAACAGTACCCTACCACCGACACTCCCATTCGTTTGGCCAAACTGGTCCTCACCCTTAACAATTTCTCCTTTGAATCCTCCCACTTCCTCCAGGCCAAAGGGGTAGCCATGAGCACACATATGGGCCCCAGCTATGCCTGTCTCTTTGTTGGCTAAGTAGAACAGTTAATCTTCCATAATTACACCGGCACCACTCCCCACCTCTTCCTCCGCTACATTGATGACTGCATCGGCACCACCTCGTGCTCCCGCGAGGAGGTTGAGCAATTCATCAACTTCACCAACACATTCCACCCTGACCTTAAATTTACCTGGCAGCGAAATCAACGTTTTGGACAAAAGCCCTTCATCAGGAATAAAGGCAGTGAGCTGGCAGCATGGAGAGATAAGCTAGAGGAGGGTGGGGTGGGGAGAGAGTAGCATAGAGTACAATGGGTGAGTGGGGGAGGAAATGAAGGTGATCGGTCAGGGAGGAGAGGGTGGAGTGGATAGGTGGAAAAGAAGATAAGCAGGTCGGACAAGTCATGGGGACAGTGCTGAACTGAAAGTTTGAAACTAGGATGAGGTGGGGGAAGGGGAAATGAGGAAGCTGTTGAAGTCCACATTGATGCCCTGGGGTTGAAGTGTTCCGAGGCGGAAGATGAGGCGTTCTTCCTCCAGGCGTCTGGTGGTGAGGGAGCGGCAGTGAAGGAGGCCCAGGACTTCCATCTCCTCGGCAGAGTGGGAGGGGGAGTTGAAATGTTGGGCCACGGGGCGGTGTGGTTGATTGGTGTGGGTAACTCAGAGATGTTCCCTAAAGCGCTCTGCTGGGAGGTGCCCAGTCTCCCCAATGTAAAGGAGACCGCATCGGGAGCAACGGATGCAATAAATGATATTAGTGGATGTGCAGGTAAAACTTTGATGGATGTGGAAGGCTCCTTTGGAGCCTTGGATAGAGGTGAGGGAGGAGGTATGGGCACAGGTTTTACAGTTCCTGCGGTGGCAGGGGAAAGTGCCAGGATGGGAGGGTGGGTCGTAGGGGGGCGTGGACCTGACCAGGTAGTCACGGAGGGAACGGTCTTTGTGGAAGGCGCAAAGGGGTGGGGAGGGAAATATATCCCTGGTGGCGGGGTCTTTTTGGAGGTGGCGGAAATGTCGGCAGATGATTTGGTTTATGCGAAAGTTGGTAGGGTGGAAGGTGAGCACCAGGGGCGTTCTGTCCTTGTTACGGTTGGAGGGGTGTGGTCTGAGGGCGGAGGTGCGGAATGTGGACGAGATGCGTTGGAGGGCATCTTTAATCACGTGGGAAGGGAAATTGCGGTCTCTAAAGAAGGAGGCCATCTGGTGTGTTCTATGGTGGAACTGGTCCTCCTGGGAGCAGATACGGCGGAGGCAGAGGAATTGGGAATATGGGATGGCATTTTTGCAAGAGATAGGGTGGGAAGAGGTGTAATCCAGGTAGCTGTGGGAGTCGGTGGGTTTGTAAAAAATGTCAGTGTCAAGTCGGTCATCATTAATGGAGATGGAGAGGTCCAGGAAGGGGAGGGAGGTGTCAGAGATGGTCCAGGTAAATTTAAGGTCAGGGTGGAATGTGTTGGTGAAGTTGATGAATTGCTCAACCTCCTCGCGGAGAGGAAAAAACGGAGGGCTTGGTTTCCAACATCTGCAGTTATTGTTTTTACCTACCCCATCTTACCCCCCCCACCCCCAGTGCTGCAGTGGTATTGCAGTGGGAATGTTCGCTGGTGATGGCACTATGTTCAGCACCATTCACCATGCCTCAGGTATGAAACAGTCCATGTTCAAATGCAACAAGATTTCAAAAATGTCTAGGCTTGGCCTGTCAAATCGCAAGTAAAATTCATGCCACGCAAATGTCAGTCTATGACCATCTCCAATAAGATATAAACTAACAATTGTCCTTTGACATTCAATGTTACCATCACTGAATCCCCCACTGTCAACATCTGGGGGTTTACCATTGACCAGAAACTCAACTGGATTCGCCATATAAATACAACAGCTACAAAAGCAGGTCAGAGACTAGGAATACTGCAGTGAGTAACTCACCTCCAGACTCCCGAAGCCTGTCCAACTCCTACAAGGAATGAATCGGTAGTATGATGGAATATTCCCAATTTGCCTGGATAAGAGTATCTCTAACAACACTCAGGAAGCTCGACACCATCCAAGTCAGAGGAGTGTACTTAATTGGCATCACATCCACAAGCATCCACTCCCTCCAAAACTGACATTCAGTCGCAGTAGTGTGTACTATCTACATGATGCACTGTATAAATTCAAAGATCCTTAGACAGCACTTTCCAACCCATGATCGCTTCCGTCTAGAAGCATAAGGGCAGCAGTTACCTGTAAACACCATCACCTGCAAGTTCCCTGCAAGCCACTCACCATCCTGACTTGAAAATAAATCACCATTCCTTCACTGTCCCTGGGTCAAAATCTTGGAATTCCCTCCCTAAGGACATTATAGGTCAACCTACAGTAAGTTAGTTGACTGCAGCGGTTCAGGAAAGCAGCTCATGACCACCTTCTCAAGGGCAACTAGGGATGGGTAATAAATACTGGCCGGCCGAAGAAGCATTTTAAAATAAAAGGAGGAGGATAGTGGGTGGGGAATGGGGAGGGCGGGGGTAGAGAGAGAGAGAGAGAGCGAGAGAGAGAGAGAGAGAGAGAGAGGACAGACAAACAGAGAGGGACAGAGAGACAGCAAAGCACACTTGGAGAGAGGGGGGGGGGAGCGAAAGAAGGAGAGAGAGACACAGAAAGAGGGAGAGAGAGACACACACAGAGAGGGAGAGAGAGACAGACTGACAGAATGAGGAAATGCACAACTGACACCTTGCTAGTCACAAGGAATGGAGGAAGGAAGGCCAAAGCCTGTCAGCCAGCCAAGAAGCACAACCCTACTGAGCTATGGACTGGGTAGACCCCAGAAGGAAGGGAGGATGCTGCAGACCCCAAAATGATGCCAATCAGCAGTCACACAACAGCCTTATCATAGAGTCCAACAAACAGTGGACTCATCAGTGTTCCTGGGCAGTGGCACCACAACCACCACCCCAACCCTTGATCCAGACAAAGCTCTCAAAAGGGACCACTGCAGGAGATATTGTAAGTTTGATGCTCAATTTAAAATGATAAAAGAAAGATGTTATTTAATTTACCAGTATAGAATTTAGCCATTTAACCTACAGGTGGCAATTTGCTTCAACTTAGTGGGCACAGTTAAAATATTTTTTTTTTCCCTGAGCAAGACTGTGTGGAAGCCAACTCCAGATTTAATACTGATTACTACGGGAATCAATCCTTCACTTTAAGTCTTCTCACTAATCGTGTGATTTTCGGGAACACAGCCATAACTTCAAGAGAGAGCTCCCTGTATTCTGACAAAAGAACAATATTGCTGAGTCAAATGAAATTAAACAAAATGTATCAACCTATAAAAGATTCAGAACAGGAAGAATGGGCTACCATTGGCTGCCTCCTTTGCTGTGTGATTCTATGATCTAGTTAGCATTAGAGAGGACCTGCTGATCTCGACATTCAATCCATATGCAAAATGCAAAAACAGTTCTTAACAGAAGACACCCCCTCAGAAACATATCGAAATGAAGGCTGCGAAGGGTAAAGCATTGTGCAGTCTAAAAAGACCAATAGGCTTGCGTTCTCATTTCTCAATGTGTGGCACAGCACCAGATGGCACATGTGTCAGTGATGGAGATTTGAGCTGATAGCTGCTCGGTCAGTGTCACTCGGTTTTTTTTTGGCAGACGACCGATAGCCAGCTGAATGAGGACAGAAGGACCAGATTTAAAAGTGAACAGTGCTCCGGCAAGAGTTTCAGAAAAGCTACAGAGAGCTTCTCATTTCTTCTACCGCAGCCCTGTGACTTCCATCTACTTAACTTCAATTGAAACCCAAGATGCCATAATCTGGGGACCTAACATTACCAGTTATATTTCTTAAAAATAAAAATGTTTTCCTACAGGTGACAGCCTCTGAATCTGAAGGTTGTATGTTCATGTTATATTCAGAGATTTTGAGCACCTATCCTACAGGGTAGTGAGGAAGCACAGACTGTCACAGGTGCTGTCTTTCAGATCAGATGTTAAACCAAGACCCTCGCACGTGTACATAATCGATGCTAACGCATTACAACAAAGCACATGGTGAGTGCTCCTCAGTGCCCATGTTTATCCTCAACCAACATCACAGAAAATATCTATGCATTAACACTTTGCAGCATGTGACAGTTTGTTATACACAAATTAGCTGCAATCTTTTCTGCATTACAACTGTAGCTACGCCTCAAAATGTTACTGCAAACTACTGATGTCTTGAGGTTACAGATGGTGCTAAATAAGTGCAAGCTTTTGCCCTTCCAATCAAATTAAACCTAAAAGCATTCTGAATGGGAAGATGTTGCGCACAATGACAATCCATTTCAATGAAAGCTGACATTCTGAAAAGTAATATGAACACACAATCCTTGGAACATATAGGTCAAGTGTAGAAGTCAAAGCATTTACCATCTACACACGGTGGATTTTGAAACTGTAAAGCTAGGAAAGTGACAAGCCCTAGGAACTCTCATTAGCAAGTGCCTCTGCTAGCTGTTAGCAAATGTACTACAATCTTCGCAAGCTGAACAGCAAACAGCAGATTGGAAATATTCAAAAAGAAATCTTGCATTTTTATAGTACCTTTCGCAATGCCCTGTCTCACAGTACTTTACATCCAATCAAATAGAGTAATAGAGATATACAGCACGGAAACAGAGCCTTCGGTCCAACTCATCCATATTGACCAGATATCCTAACCTAGTCCCATTTGCCAGCACTTGGTCCATATCCCTCCAAACCTTTCCTATTCATATACCCATCCAGATGCCTTTTAAATGCTGTAATTGTACCAGTCTCCACCACTTCTTCTATCAGTTCATTTCATTAGTAAGGTGTGGTTGCTGCTGTAATGCAGGAAAAGTGACTATCAATTTACACACAACAAGCTCTGACAAACAGGAATAAAATAACAACCAGATATGATGTTGACGTTTTGCGATTAGATTGAGGGATAAATGTTAGCCAGGGCACCCTAGTCTGTCCCTCCAACTGGCATAATGAAATTTTTGTGCCCACTAGAGTGTCCATGTAACATTCCATTTAAAAGATATTGAGTTGAACCTTACATTGGGTTTGACTGAGTTCCAGTTGTGTTGAGTGTTTTTTGCCGTAAGTGCTAATGAATATTCTCAATGTACCTTACCAACTCACCTCATTAACGACCTATCTCACCCTTATGGCATTTCTTTTCCAATTTTCCAGCCCCAACTTAACGTCTACTGTTCCAAAAGCAACTCAACGCTGACGGATTATCCTGGAATTCCCTGGGTTCTCCAAAAGCCCGTGTGTAGCCCAGGTAAGGGGAAATTGGCACTCTACTTTGCGGCCAGAGACTTGGGTGCTGAATGGGGCTGTGTAGCGCTGGATGCTTCCATCCCTCAGAGCCACTAGTGAAGGCCACAACATTAGCCCATGCCAGCCTGGCTTGAGGTTGCCACCCAGGTCAGTGCAGTCGCAGCTATCAGAAAGGGAAGAAGGTCAATCTGCCAGCGTAAGTACCACTCTCTTCTCTCTGTTACCTCACACTTACTCTATCTCTGCTACTTTACCCACTTCCCTCCAAGGTTTGTGCACTGTCACTCTCACAATTGCCTGCTTTCTTAATTTGCTGTCACTCACCCCAACTCCCGTTACCACTAACCATGCATGGCCTCAGCACTGCCTACTCACCCTCGAGTCATTTCCTCACCTGTGCTGACTTTAGCAGCTGAGTCACTCTCTCACATCTGCCTTGATACCCACCTCAATCTAACTCCAGAAGAACAGCCTCCAGTAGGGCAGAAAGACTCACGGTGGTTGGGGGGGCCTGCCAACATTTTGCTCCTCATTTCTTATGTGGAGAGCACCTGACACTGACTGCCCGAAGTGGCTGTCCAATCATCCCCAAGCACCCGGTCTGGTATTAGAGACTGTCTTGGCTTACTGAGCTGAAGCCCCCTGATTAAAGGCTGCCTGTCTTGACTTGGTGGAAGATTGCTGATAGTCATGAGAAGTGAGTACTAGAACAGCAAGTGAACAGGCTGGAGATACAGCCTGGTCCAGTCCATGAGCTGATGCATGGCCCTTAGCACACAGCGTCCTTGCTGCAGCATTATAAGCTTAGCAGCCTAATGTCCATGTCTGTAGATCAGATGTATGCCATGAAGGTGTTTAGAGGCTGGCATAGGTCAGATGTCCACGTCCATGGATGCGGGGTGCAGGTATCTGGTACTCATGAAGCATTGAGATGCTCGTGCATGGTGGCTTAGTGGTTAGCACTGCTGCCTCACAGCACCAGGGACCTGGGTTTGATTCCAGCCTCGGGCGACTGTCTGTGTGGAGTTTGCACATTCGCCCCGTGTTTGCATGGGTTTCCTCTGAGAGTCCCGGTTTCCTCCCACAGTCCAAAGATGAGCAGGTTAAGTAAATTGGCTGTGCTAGATTGCCCCATAGTGTTCAGGAATGTGTCGCTTAGCAGCATTCGTCAGAAAAAATGTAGAGTAAAAGGGTAGGGGAATGGATCTGGGTGGGATACTTTTCAGAGGGTTGGCGTGGATGTGTTGGCCCAAATGGCCTGTTTCCACACTTTGGGGATTCTATTCTATCGTGGAGGTTGTTTGGAGCAAGCAGTGAACTGCAGTTGCCAGGCACCCGCTCTGACTTCCACCTTACAATTTCTCAACATTTAGCTTGTTCACTATGTTTGGTAAAGTAGGAAGCGGAGTATTATTGACGAAGTTGAGCCACTAACAATGTGTTTCACAAGCTTAAATCCACTTAACTGGCTGCTCGCCACTGCCTAGTGAGAAACTCACTACAACACTCGACACACAAGCACAGAGGACGCAGACAGTTGCTCCCAGCGTCAAGGTAGGCCTTGCTTAACTTATGGTGCAATTCTGACACAAATATTGCCATTGCCCACGCTGTTCAGACCCTTATAAGATTCTGCTATCATTTCTGACAGTGCCGCACTCCCTCAGTGTTGCATGAAGATCGTCAGCGTAAATTTTCCAAGTCTGTTCAATTCCTTGGAGTGGGATTTGAACCCACAAGCTTCTGATGCAGTGACAGAAGGGCAAATCACTGAGCTACAGCTGCTTTCACTTACAACCAGCAGAGCATTTTAAGTGTGTTAAGTGTAGGGGATGATCTGCCCAAAATATCCTGTGTGTTTCATACATTATTGTTATTTTTCCAGGATAAAACCAGCATGGTGAACATAGTGGAGACATGCTATTGTGAGATTAGAATATGCATTTACTTGGTGCTATTAACATCTTCAGTGCATGTCCAAAAATACTTCGGAGCCATCAGTTTCCATGTGCAGTCATTGTTGTAATGTTGGTAAATGTACCATCTAACACGAAGCAGGTGTCAACAGGGAAAGAGGAAAATCAGAAGCTAACAAATACAAACAATAAAAGAACATTTGCAGCTAATGTTACAACATACCTTTACAAAGCAAATGTGGCTGTTGGGAAACATTTTGCAGTTCCCTGCATCAAATTGTCAGTGGATCCCATGTCAAAACCATTACCATATAATAAAATATTAGTGCAAAGGTGACTCTATATTACCAGTCACTGTACGGATTGCATTATGATTGGCATATCTGCAATGATACACTATTGTACACAGTTGTCTGTATCAATACTCTTCTTACATCTGTCTGAAATAATTTTGGGACACAGATCAGATATAATCTAACTAGAAACAAGTACAAGCTAGAGGAGCTGAATAGTCTACTTCTCATTTCCATCTTCCCAAGGAAAGCAGTGTCGACAACTGCAGAATTACAGAAACAAAAGCACAAAATGCTAGAAAAACTCAGTAGATCTGACAGCATCTGTGTGAAGAAAACAATATGAATCCTGATGAAAAGCCAGGAGACTCAATATGCTAACTCTGCTTTCTTCCCATAGACCTGACGAATTTCGCCAGCATATTTTGCTTTTGTTTCATGGAATCCCTACAGTCCAGACAGAGGCCATGTGGCCCATCAAGTCTGTACCCACCTTCCAAAAAAAACCCACCCAGAGCTACTCACTCCATCCCTTTAATCCTGCATTTTCTGTGGCTAATCCACCTCGCCTGCACATCCCTGCACACTACGGGCATATTGCCATGGCCAATCCACCTCAGCTGCACATCTTTAAACTGTAGAGGAAACCAGAGAACCGGCGGAAACCCATAGAGAGAGAACATGCAAACCCCACAGAGATGGTCACCCAAGCTGGACTCGAACCAGGATCCCTAGCACTGAAAGGCAGCTGTGCTAACAACTGAGCCTCAGTGCCACTGTTTCAGATCTTCATCATTCAAAGTTATTTGTTTTATTTCACAATTAGAATTTCTAATCCCAATACACTCACATTGCACACCACTCAACATTTTCTTTATTTTTTTCAATCATTCATGGGATATGAGGCACATTGGCAAGGCCACCATTTTTTGCCCATCTTCATTGCCTTTGTGAAAGTAGTGACGAAATGTTTTCTTATACTGTGTGGGACAGGCATACGCACAATTCTGTGAGAAAAGGATATTTTATTCACAGTGAACTTTGTTGTAACTGGATAGCTTGCGAGGCCAATTCAGAGGGTAGTAAAGTGCTAATCATATCGTTGTAGTCTGGAGTCACACATAGACCAGGTAGACAAGGCGGTGAAGGAGTCAGTGCATTGAGTATAGGAGTTGGAACATCAGGTCATAGCTATACAGAACATTGGTTAGGCCACTTATAGAATACTGCATTCAATTCTGGTTTCCCTGCAATAGGAAAGATGTTATTAAACTTGAAAGGGTTCAAAAAAGATTTAAAAGGACCTTGCCAAGTTTGGAGGGTTTGAGCTATAGGGAGAGGATGAATAGGCTGGAGCTGTTTTCTTTGGAGTGTCAGAAGCTGAGGGGTGACGTTAGAGAGGTCTACAAAATCATGACAGGCATAGATTGCGTGAATAGCCAAGGTCTTTTTCCTAGGGTAAGGGAGTCCAGAACTAGAGGGCACAGGTATAAGGTGAGAGGGAAAAATTTAAATGGGAGCTGAGCAGTATCTTTTTCATGCAGAGGGTGGTGAGTGCATGGAATGAGCTGCCAGAAGAAGTGGTGGAGAGGCATATAATTACAACATTTAAAGAGCATCTGAACGAATAAATGAAGAGGCAGAGTTTAGAAAGATAATGGACCAAACGCTGACAAATGGGACAAGGTCAGTTTAGGATATCTGGTCTGTTTCCCTGCTGTAAAACTCCATGACTAGGTAAGGATGACAGATTTCCTTTCCTAATAGGATGTTTATGATAATTCAGTCGTTTTCCATGTCACATTACAGACATCAGCTTTATATTCCAGATTTTTATCTAATGCTATACCTCACTGGGGTAGTGTGTACAAACCAAGTTTCTATACTTAGCAGGAACTAGAATTTATTTTTGCAATATATCATAACTACACCTAAACAAACAATCAACTGTCTAAATGTAACCCTACTGAACTAGTTAAAACTTGAATCTTATTAACCACCCCACACACACAATTACAAACACAGACAGAAAAGAAATGGGTGCTGTGGGTGGAAGGAAAAACCGGAAAGGCAATTCACTGGTCCCTGTCCTCTGGGTTCACAGAACTGATCCTTTTGGCTTGTCAGGATGCTGCTCATTGATCTTCCTTCTCCAGGTACTTGCACAGGCACAAGGCACCTGGTTCATACGTATACAGTCTCCAAACATAGCTTACAGTGGTTCATGAGGAAAAAATACATCAGATTTCACCCGCAAACATTCATATCCACAAGCAGTTCAGCTACCTGGAAGCCAATTACATACTTGTTGACACATAGAAGCATTTGTCATCATAACTTGGTCACCATACCACAGACCAATCAGTTACTTATTGCTGGCCAAAGCTTGATTTGTGCACACTCCTCGGCTCCAGCTTATCTGTAACTGGACTTCCTCCATTGCATGAACAGCTGTGTAAAAAGCACTTACAATAATATCAAATCACTCGCTCTTAAAAGTGCACCAATCCTTCAATGATCCTTGACTTCAAAACAGCTTTCTTCCATTCCAGTCCACAAATAAAAATATAGAAATGTTTTAAAAAATCTTCCGATTAAGGTATGACGCGGAGGTCAAACATGTCTGTTAATTAAAACCAAACACCCAGAAAAGCTCATCTCATACTCTGTTAAATGTGTGAGGGAGTGAAAGAGAACTCCTAATTTCCACTATTTAAAGAAAAACAACAATTATTTTCCTAATAGAACATTAATGAAAGCATTAACAAACTGAACACTCTTTCCCCTAACTGACCACAATCTTATTAACATGCTATTCCAATAACACAATTATTGAACAGTATATTAACTTAATATCAAATCCATACCGTCTCCGCCTTCTCTGCTGTCTTCAATCTTCTGCCTGCTGATCTCCCTATGTCTTCTTTCTTTTAATTGCAAGTGTGTTTTACAGGAAAAGGTATCTTTGATAGAGAGTGTATCCTAATTATTTGAAAGCAAGACTTTAGATGGGCAGTTAGCTCTCTGGCAGTCGTTCAGATGAACGGTGGTAGCTGCTCTCTAACCAAATTTTCAAAATGCCCTGATTTTATACCTCCCAACATCATTTCTTTTCATTGAATTTATTGTTTTAGCAACATCGGACCAAACTCGACTGGGCTTTAGTAATCTGAGCATAATTTAAACTAATTGGTTAAAATTGAATTGTTGTCAAAACAGCAACCAAACCTCAGGTATTCATTTAATAGCAATTTATTTATTTTGGAACAGCCGGTCTCTCAGCCTTTCCATTCGGGTGTATTTTGAGTTTACCTCAATATTCAGAAACCACTCTCTACCGTAAAGTGAACACACACTCATTCAACTTCGTAACAATTAATTAATTGAATTTAAATTCACAACAGTTGGAATGTCATGTACTTGGATCATAAGTCTCAGGGTTCTGCATTACAAGTCCATTAACATAACCATAATGCTACTGTACCTGTCAATAGCCTCCAGTAGTGCTTTGATTTTCCAATTCTTACTCATGATTTCAACACCTCCCATGGGTTTGCCATCAACAGCACTGAATGTTCCTACACTCCAAGGACTACAGTGATTCAAGTAGGTAGCTTATCACCACATTCTCCAGAGAAATTAGGGATGGATAGTAAATGTTCACCTAGTTATCGACACCCTCACTCCATGAACAAAGACAAACAGAAAGAAAGCTCTCTACTTCAGCAATCTCATCAAGTCCTTTGATTCTTTTTGATCTCTACAAACCTCCAATTCTGGCTTTCTACACATCCCTGATTTTCTTGCCACCATCAATGGTGTTGAATTCTTGCAGCTCCCTGGGCCCTAAGCTTGAGAATTCCTTCTCTAAAGCTCTCTGCCTCTCCACCTTTACGACACTCCTTAGGGTTTTTGACCAAGCTTTTTGGTCATCATCCCTGTTTTTGTCTCTCGCAGTGTGGTTTGGGATATTTTACTGTGTTAAATGTTCCTCTGTTAAAAGTTCCTCCTTGTAGATTCTTAAAACATTTAGAAGGATAGAACCATCATATCACAGAATCCCTACTGTGCGGATAAAGGCCATTGTGCACATCAAGTCTTTACCGACCCTCTGAAGAACTCCAACCCCAACCCATGTGTCCCTTATCCCTGAAACCCCACATTTCTCATGTCTAACCCAACTAGTTTGCACATCTCTGGACACCATGGGCAATTTAGGATGGCCAAACCATCTAATCTAATCTGCTCATCTTTGGACCATGGGAGCACCCAGCTGAGACCCATTCAGACCTGGGAAGAACATACAAAATCCACACAGTTGCCGGAGGTGAGAATCAAACTTGGGTCCCCGATGCTGTGAGGGAGCAGTGCAAACCACTGTGCCACCATGCTGTCTAATAGTAGACAAATGAAAAGCAATACTGTTTAAGCACTATTCAACAAGTAGCTTACATTAAATTTGCAGAAAAAAATCTGATTTAAATTCTAAATTGTTTGAAAATCCCCTTTCAGTTATACTTCAACTTCGCACTTCATTCTCCAAGAACCAGTTGAAAGCTATTCTCAATTTCCAATAATTTTTTTCTTGCTTTTTCCTTTTTCTAGCTTGTCACAATCCAAGTTCTGATTCTGATTCTTCCCCCAAGTCAACTTCAGCAAATCTTCTAATTTGGTCAAATTTCTCAGAAACGTGGTTTCTTCAATCTGAGTGCCAGTTCCTGGCAACCAACAGGGCTAACATCTTCTCTCCTTAACATACAGAACTGTCTCCGTTTTTCCACTCTTTCCCTGCTAAACGCTGGCAAACTGACCACTCTGAGGTTCTGAGATGTCTAAGAAAAACCCTATAAGCCAATACTATAAAAGCATTACATGCCTGTTCCCTGTCTCGAAGCCCATTTTCCTGACAACACGAATCTTATCCAGATAAAAATGCTAGTCAACTATTTTCTAACATCCATGTAATCGAATGATTGGTTAGAGTAAAGCCTTGACATTTGTAATACTTTCCTGGCAGTTGGCTGTTAATAGTTTAATGCCACTTACAACACAGCTGCCCTGCTTAGTGTCTACAGGTTTTAAATTTACTTTTAATAATTCGTGGGGTGAGGGCATTGTGGGATAGGTCAACATTTATTGAGCATCCCTAAATTGCCCAGAAGGGAGGCATCAGCCCACCTTGCTGTGGTTGTGGATATAGGCCAGACCAGCTGAGAATGCGAGACTGCCTTCCATAAAGAACAATTAGTGAATCAAGTGGCTTCTTACAACAATCAACTGTGATTACATTAGGCTAATGTTTTATTCCAGTTTTTTCGTAATCAAGCTCCAATGTCACAATTTGGCATAGTTCATAGCTTAGGGTTCTGAGTTATTGGTCCAGCAACATTACCACTCCGCCTCCCCCATATCTTGCAGTTTCTTCCCAGTCAGTCAACTTGGGACCCCTCTAACCTTCAACAACCAAGCCAGCTGAAATAACTGCACAGAGGCCAGTATCCTGTCACCAGGTCACCATTCATGTATTTGTGCACAGTACACTGACCAGGAGTCAGTCACCTGAACAGAGGAGATTCTCATCTCTTGTTTTTTATTTTTTAATTTAAAAATTCCCACACTACCTGCGGTAGTGCTCATTTTTCCCCCGCACCCATTTTGTGTGTGTGCAGGTGTGAGACACAGTGAAAAACAGGTGTACCATCGCTTGGCTATTTCTTTTTGGGACTGAAGTGCAACCAAAACACTCCTGTTACTTTATTCTTTTTTTTTATCTTTACCCCCACACTACCGCCTAACTGCGGTAGTGCTTATTTTTCCTCCGCACACCCATGTTGTGTGTGTGCAGGTGGGAGACACAGTGAAAGACAACAGTGTACCATCTCTTGGTTATATTTTTTTTTCCTTTTTTGTTTTTTTCTCTCTCTCACTGATCCAGCACTCAAGCAAGGGGAAAACACCCAAGTGGTCCAGTGACAAAGCAGTGCCCTTCACATCAAAGGGCAATGCTGTGTCAATCTCCTGTTTATTTTTTTTTCAAAGGGCGATGCTGTGTGATCAACACTCCTGTTTTTTTTTTAAAATCCCCCGCACTACCACCTAACTGCGGTAGTGATTATTTTTTTCCCTAGCACCCATGGTGTGTGTGTGTGCAGGTGGGAGACACAGTGAAAGACAACCGGTGCACCATCTCTTGTTTTTTTTTCATTTTTTTAGGGACACTCCTGGTTATTTTTTTTAAATTTTTTTTTCTTTCTACCCTCGCACTACCGCCTAACTGCGGTGGTGCTTATTATTTTTATCCCCAGCACCCATGGTGTGTGTGTGTGCAGGTGGGAGACACAGTGAAAGACAACAGGTGTACCATCTCTTGGTTATTTTTTTTTTATTTGGGCAATGCTGTGTGATCACACTCCTGTTTATATTTTTTTTTCTTGTTTTGCTGCGACACTCCTGTTTATTTTTTTTTCCTTTTTTTTCTTTTTTTTTAACCCCCACACTACCGCCTAACTGCGGTGGTGCTTATTATTTTTATCCCCAGCACCCATGGTGTGTGTGTGTGCAGGTGGGAGACACAGTGAAAGACAACAGGTGTACCATCTCTTGGTTATTTTTTTTTTATTTGGGCAATGCTGTGTGATCACACTCCTGTTTATATTTTTTTTTCTTGTTTTGCTGCGACACTCCTGTTTATTTTTTTTTCCTTTTTTTTCTTTTTTTTTAACCCCCACACTACCGCCTAACTGCGGTGGTGCTTATTATTTTTATCCCCAGCACCCATGGTGTGTGTGTGTGCAGGTGGGAGACACAGTGAAAGACAACAGGTGTACCATCTCTTGGTTATTTTTTTTTTATTTGGGCAATGCTGTGTGATCACACTCCTGTTTATATTTTTTTTTCTTGTTTTGCTGCGACACTCCTGTTTATTTTTTTTTCCTTTTTTTTCTTTTTTTTTAACCCCCACACTACCGCCTAACTGCGGTGGTGCTTATTATTTTTATCCCCAGCACCCATGGTGTGTGTGTGTGCAGGTGGGAGACACAGTGAAAGACAACAGGTGTACCATCTCTTGGTTATATTAGTCAGCCAGGGCTTTCCTGATTGGCCCAGGTTAATGACCTCATAGTCAATGAGGTCAACCTAGTTCGAATCACTACACCAGCCAAGCTCGATATTAGATGGAACTCATCATAGCTCACATGATCTCCTCTATTTTGCAATAATTCCCCGAAATTAAACAGAAAATCTGAATAAATATCATTCTTACATTTTTTTAATTGAAGGACTGTATAAAGTATTGTTTACTCTGGATCAGTGGTGCTGGAAGAGCACAGCAGTTCAGGCAGCATCCAACGAGCAGCGAAATCGACGTTTTGGTCAAAAGCCCTTCATCAGGAATTACCTTTTTACCTAAAGTATTGTTTAATCTAGTGTAGTCAGCAAAGCACATGATCAAATTCAACTTTATATGAATGCAGTTCCTGGAACTACTACATCACAGCCAACATCAAACCAGTTTATATACCTGTAAATATCTCAATCTGTCAGCCTTTATAATTCATCACTCAATATTGACAGGCTAATATTTTAATTAAACTGGTGCTATAAGACATAGATACTGTTACAGTCCACCAAAATGAAGAGCAAAAATGCACACTAGTTATTTCTCCCCCAAGAGATTTAGTCTGCAGAACTCTGCTGTATAAATTAGAGGCAAGGGAAATCGCAACTCCAATATGGTCAAGATAAAAACATTGATCAGAAAACAGGACCCATATCTGTTCTTTCTGATATATTACATTAGAATGCATGATTCATGATCTATTTCCAATTTTAAGACTGGAGTATTGTTTTCAGTTCTGGGCACCATACACAGAAGGATATGAGGTATTAGAGGTGTTGCAGAAATGATTTATAAGAATGGTTATAGACAATAGATAACAGGTGCAGGAGTAGGCCATTCTGCCCTTCGAGCCTGCACCGCCATTCATTATGATCATGGCTGATCATCCTCAATCAGTATCCTGTTCCTGCCTTATCTCTATAACCCTTGATTCCACTATCCTCGAGAGCTCTATCCAACTCTTTCTTAAACAAATCCAGAGACTGGGCCTCCTCTGCCTTCTGGGGCAGACCATTCCACACACCCACCACTCTTAGGTGAAGAAGTTTCTCTTCATCTCTGTCCTAAATAGCCTACGCCTTATTTTTAAGCTGTGTCCTCTGGTTCGATACTCACACATCAGCAGAAACATGTTTCCTGCCTCCAGAGTGTCCAATCCTTTATGTCTCAATCAGATCCCCTCTCAGTCTTCTAAACTCAAGGGTATACAAGCCCAGTCACTCCAATCTTTCAACATAAGATAGTCCCTCGTGAACCTACGCTGCACTCCCTCAATAGCCAGACTGTCTTTCTTCATATTTGGAGACCAAAGCTGCGCACAATATTCCAGGTGTGGTCTCACCAGGGCCCTGTACAGCTGCAGAAGAACCTCTTTGCTTCTATACTCAATCCCACTTGTTATGAAGGCCAGCATGCTATTAGCCTTCTTCACTACCTGCTGTACCTGCATGCTTGCCTTCATTGACTGGTGTACAAGAACACCCAGATCTCTCTGTACTGCCCCTTTACCTAACTTGACGCCATTTAGGTAGTAATCAGCCTTCCTGTTCTTGCCACCAAAGTGGATAACCATACATTTATCCACATTAAACTGCATCTGCTATGCATCTGTCCACTCACCAGCCTTTCCAGGTCACCCTGTAAACTCCTAACATCCTCCTCACATTTCACCCTGCCACCCAGCTTTGTATCATCAGCAAATTTGCTAATATTACTATTAATACCATCTTTTATATCATTAATATATATTGTAAAAAGCTGCGGTCCCAGCACTGATTCCTGCGGTATCCCATTTCGAAAGGGAGCCATTTATCACTATTCTTTGTTTCCTGTCAGCCAACCAATTTTCAATCCAAGTCAGTACTTTGCCCCCAATACCATGCGCCCTAATTTTGCTCACTAACCTTTTATGTGGGACTTTATCAAAGGCTTTCTGAAAGTCCAGGTACACGACATCCAATGGATCTACCTTGTCCATCTTCAGAGTTACATCCTCAAAAAATTCCAGAAGATTAGTCAAGAATAATTTCCTCTTCATAAATTCATGCTGACTCTGACCAATCCTATTACTGCTATCCAGATGTATCATAATTCCATCCTTTATAATAGACTCCAGCATCTTTCCCACCACTGAGGTCAGACTAACTGGTCTATAATTTCCTGCTTTCTCTCTCACTCCTTTCTTAAAAAGTGGTACAACATTAGCCACCCTCCAATCGGCAGGAACTGATCCTGAATCTATTGAACTCTGGAAAATGATCACCAACGCATCCACGATTTCTCAAGCCACCTCCTTCAGTACCCTGGGATGTAGACCATCAGGCCCCAGGGACTTATCAGCCTTCAGACCTAACAGTCTCTCCAACACCAATTCCTGGCAAATATAAATTTCTTTCAGTTCAGGTCCTTCAGTTACTGTTACCTCAGGGAGATTGCTTGTGTCTTCCCTAGTGAACACAGATCTGAAGTACTAATTCAACTCTTCTGCCATTTCTTTGTTCCCCGTAATATATTCCCCTGTTTCTGTCTTCAAGGCCCAATTTTAGTCTTAACCATTTTTTTCCCTTTCACATACCTAAAAAAGCTTTTACTATCCTCCTTTATATTTTTGGCCAGTTTGCCTTCGTGCCTCATTTTTTTCTCTGCATATTTCCTTCTTAGTAATCATCTGTTGTTCTTTAAAAGCTTCCCAGTCCTCCGTTTTCCCACTTATCTTTGCTATGTTATACTTTTTCTCTTTTAACTTTATATGTTTCTTAACTTCCCTCGTCAGCCACGGCCATCCATGCCTCCTCCTAGGATCTTTCTTCCTTTTTGGAATGAACTGATCCAGCATCTCCTGCATTATACCCAGAAATATCCACCATTGTTCCTCCACTGTCATCACTGCTAAGGTATTGCACCATTGAACTTTGGCCAGCTCCTCCCTCATAGCTCCATAGTTCCCTTTATTCAACTGAATGGGAGGCTTCAGTGACATTGTTAATTGAAGGAGCTGAGGCTTCTGGAAGAGCAGGTTGAGAAAGGTTTTGACAAAGCTGTTCAGAATCACAAGAGGTTTGCTGAGAGTAGAGAAAGAGAGATATACTGCTTCAACTGGCAGGAATAGTCAAGAAGCAGCAGGCCTAGATTCAAAGTGACCATCAAAAGAATCAAAGATGGCATAAATACACAGTGAATGGTTAAGATACAGAATGCCTGAGAGCATGTTGGAAGCAATTTCTACTACGGCTTTAAAATAATTACATTTGCTGGGCTAGAGAACAGGACAGCAAAGTGAAGCTAACTAAATTTCTCAGAGCAGATATATGACTTGTGGGCTGAATGACCTCCTTCAAGCAGAGATATGTACAGTGTGTACACAGGGTGGAAGAACAGATCGCTTGCAAGTTCTTTGAATGAGAAACCAAACACAAAGAGCTGTATGTTCTTTGACATTACCACTATGCCTACTGTTTCTGTTCCTATGCAGTGAATTCCCCTCTTATCACATACTTCTGTGCTCTGTTTCACAGTTTGATACCTCTATGAAAGGAAATTTGTTCTGTCATCTATTTTCAATTTATTTTCATACTTTATACTCATTCTAACTTTGCCAATCATATCATGCTCAGACAATCAATCTAATCTAGCTGGAATTCATATTCCTTCATTATTTTAAGCACTTCTTAACCTTCTAAACCCCGATTTCAAATGAACTTGACTGGCAGGAATTGGTAGTTAAAATAATGTGAGGCCCTTACCTTCTTCCATTTCCTTTCTTTCACAGCAAGCTACCTGTGCATAAATGGAAAGCAACACAATATGTAGGAAGGTGATCTTACTTTAATGCATACTCTGGCCTGAAGATATCATCAGGAATCTATCTGTAATTTGAAGCTTAGGCTTGAGGGAAACTTGACAGTTAATTTCACATTCCCAAACTTCTCACTAACATTGGGTTACTTCCCCTTATGACCCTCTTCCTCTACCTACCTCATTATGAGGAGCAAGTGAGGACTGCAGATGCTGGAGATCAAAGTCGAAGAGTGTGGTGCTGGAAAAGAGCAGCAGGTCAGGCAGCATCCAAGGAGCAGGAGAATCAATGTTTCAGGAATAAATCCTTCATTATGAATGAGCCTGATGAAGGGCTTACACATGAAACTTCAATTCTCCTGCTTCTCAGATGCTACCTGACCAGCTGTGCTTTTCCAGCACCACACTATGTGACTCTACCTAATTATCACTCAAACTCTATGGTATAGGCTTCCCCATTCTGGACATTAACTTGAATATGGCACCACATCAAGGATTTCTGCCATCCAGCAGGAGTTATATCACTAAATTAAGCAGCCAGATTTAAGAATACTTGCCAAGAGCAAATCCAGAAACAAAAATGCATTGATTCTTCTTCTAAACATTCTTCCAAAATTTTACAGGAAATAAAAATCCAGCCATGTAGATTAGAACAATAAACTAACATTAATAAAAAAGAATTAAAGAAAACAAAATTTTTACTTTCACAGAGACACTCAACATTATACAAATGTAAAACTAGTTATTCAGGGTCAGGAAGGTTACTCACAAGTTGTAGCAGCAGAATAGTTAGTGTTCAGTACAATGTTACAAATGCAAGTTTAAACTCATTAAGAAAGCATTACATTTCCTGGAGGGTTTTGGACAGTGTTAGTACAGAACAAAAGTGCAAGATCTCAGCAATTCAGAACTTCTAATGATTCCTGCAAGTGGAAATTTCAACAATGTACCCTGTGATGGAACGGAATAATCAGAGGAATCACCATTAGCAACTAACTGGTTTGGCACATAAGTGTTTAGGTGCATATGTGCAGATCTCAGAGGTTGCTATCAGTCTCAGGCTGATAGACCAATGTGTCCTTATCTAGCAGCCAGTATCTTTATCAAACAACAGCAACCATGTCGAATTGTAAAAGCCTGCTTTAGAGAGCAAGTAAAGGGTTAAGCGTTTTGCACATACCACAACTAGTTTGAAGGTGTACCTTGAAGCACTTTGTGCTGGGGACAATTTATCATAGCTAGATCCCTGGTGTCAAATATTCATGGACAATCCCCTTGGGTCAAGGAAGGAGAATAAAATAGTACATTAATGTATTTGCATAGTCTGTTGAGTACAAATTGGCCAGATGATGGCTGGATGAAGCCCTTATTTTTTACACTCTAAATTAATCAGGAGTGATCATGAGGAAATCAAATTGTGATTAATCCATTTTAAAGCCATTATAGTGCTCACAGCAGTAATGACATAGCAATACATTTTAAAACCATTTCTTTGGCATCATTAGCAAGACCAGAATTTCTTTCCCATTCCTAATTAAATATGCACTGAAGAAATCCAAGGTCGAGAGTGTGGTGCTGGAAAAGCACAGCAGGTCAGGCAGCATCCAAGAAGCAGGAGAATCGACGTTTCGGGCAAAAACACTTCACTAGGAATGAGTCTGATGAAGACTTTATGCCTGAAACATCGACTCTCCTGCTCCTTGGATGCTGCCTGATTGGCTGTGCTTTTCCAGCACCACACTCTAAGCCAGGCTGTTTAATTTAGTGATATAACCAGTGCCAGATGGCAGAAATCCTTGATGTGGTGCCATATTCAAACTACCATCCAGAATGGGGAAATCTATACCACAGAGGTTGAGTCATAAATTATGTGGAGTCAAAGTGTGTGGTGTTGGAAAAGCAGAGCCAGTCAGGCAGCATCCGAGGAGCATGAGAGTCGATGTTTCAGGCAGAAGCCTTTCATCAGGCTCATTCCTAATCAATTCTCTTGCTCCTTGGATGCTGCCTGACCTGTTGTGCTTTTCCAGCACCACACGTTCTGACTCTGATCTCCAGCATCTGCAGTCCTCACTTTGACCACTGAAGAAATCCTCTCATACCCACAATCCTTAGTCTTCTCTGATCTTCATCTATGAGCTTTGGTTCATCTGCCTTAACATCTTTCCGATCTAATCTCAGTTTTAGAATTTCCAAGGCACCACTATTTCTTAGCCTCATTGGGTTTTCTTTGGAGAATCACAAATTTCCACTACCCTCATTATGAAGAGGTATTTGCTAATGAATTCATCGATATAACCAAGGAACGACCTGACTCTTATTTTAACCTTACTCTGGAAATAATTTCTCGATCAACATTCCAATCCTTTGATTGTGTTAAGTATTTCCTTTAGATTACCCTTTAAGCTAAAATTAGGCAGTGCAACCTGACCTCATGGTTTGACCCTAATTCCTCATTTTGTGGGAGGTAGGAGGACCAACTGATTAAAACCCCACTGCAAGGTGGAAACATTCCCACAGTACTTTTAGGCATCTAGTCCCATGCATGTCCAATATGCACCTGAGTATATTCAGCGCCTACACTGCAAAGTAAAATGTGCTCACTAATATAGGCAGCATAAGGGCTTCCAACCCTCCAGCAAGGATGATGCCAGGGTTGGAGGGTTTGAGCTATTGGGAGCGATTGAATAGGCTGGGGCAGTTTTCCCTGGAGCATCAGAGGCTGAGGGGTGACCTTATGGAGGTTTATAAAATAGAGTTGTGTGATTTTTAACTATGAGGGGCATGGATAGGATAAATAGACAAGGTCTTTTCCCTTAGGTGGGGGAGTCCAGAACTGGAAGACATAGGTTTAGGGTGAGGGGAAGATATAAAAGAGACCTAAAGGGCAACTTTTTCTCACAGAGGGGGGTGCGTGTATGGAATGAGCTGCCAGAGGAAGTGGTGGAAACTGGTACAATTCCAGTATTTAAAAGGCATCTGGAAGGGTATATAAATAGGAAGGATTTAGAGGGATATAGGCTGGGTGCTGGCAAATGGGACTAGATTAGGTTAGGATATCTGATCGGTATGGACGAGTTGGACTGAAAGGTCTGTTTCCATGATGTACATCTCTATGACTCATTGTTATAAAATTTCCAAGAGTTGAGGGTAAATCTCCTGGATATTGTTGCAAGCAATATCCAGGAAAGAAGTCCACAGGGCCATAAGAAAGTGGAACCCTTCAGTCTATTTTAGATACAGGAATATTACAGATAAAGGGAGATTAGTTGACAAATGGTAGTGAGTCTGCACATTTTCTACCTGGCTGTAGGGCAGTGGTAGGACACACAGTTTGTGTGTTGGGTAACCAATGGTAGGAGTGTTTGGTGGGCCCTTTGTAGGCAGGATGTTATGTGATGAAACCTTCAGGAATATATAAACCTCAAGCTGCCCTGATGTCTACTCAAGGCCATATTCCAGCTCTTTTTAACCCATTATCCAGGTCCTCCCCAGGGACTCATGAAGGGCTTATGCCCGGATCAATTTGAGGGTTAGCACATCTGCTCACCATTTGTTGGCTCTAGGTCAGAAAGTCGCACAACAGATGAATAGCGATACATTATCTTTTCGCCGATAGCAACATCAAATATCCAGATTCAGCTGTGGCTCTGTGGGGAGCCTCCTCTCATTAATGTCTAAAGGTTGTGGATTCACTAACCACTCCAGAGACTTGAGTTCTATCCCTACAAGATCTAGGCTAGCACTCCAATGCACTATTGAGAAAATGATGCACTTTTGGAGGTGCTGACACTTGAAGCAGATATTAAATGCAGATCCAACCTGCCTTCAGAGATGGAGGTACAGGTGGTTCTTCTATAACGTGATGGTTACATTCTATGCAACCTGCATTATAGAAAAATCGCGCTTTAGAAATAGCGCTTAAAGTGTTGGCAATGTAATTGCATTACAGCCAACAAACAGTTTAAAATGTTGCATTTTAGAAAGTGTCCCCAATTCGCCAATCACATCACAGCAAATTCGCATTATGAAATGCACATTATCGCGGAATGACCTGTAAAGGATTTCACGGTACTATTTCAAACAGCATAAAGAAAGGTACCAAAAGTAGGCCACTCTGTCCCTTAAACCTTGTCCATCCTACACCACCAAAACCTGCCTCTATTCCCTCGACCAATTATTTTAAATCTATGTTCCCTGTTTGTTGGCACACTGTTGAGAGCAATTCACTCTATCTAAGCTCCTCATAATTTTATGTACCTCAGTCAAATATGGCCTAAGCATCCTCCTGATCCCTCCCAATCCCTTGTTCCAAAGCAAACCATCCCAACTTTGTGCATCAGCATAGATAATGGGAAAAGAAGGAACAATTCCATTGGGATGGATTCCACTTAAAGCAGATTGGAATCAATGTCCAGGTGGATCCTATAACCTGGGTAGGACAGTAAACATAAACAGAAATCAGATGAAGGGAGATGTAGAAATCTAAAGGGAAAAGAATCAAAGAGATAGAGCACTGTATCAATTTGAGTAAAGAAGTACAAAGAGGGATAGAGAGATTAGCAATAAAAATTATTACTGAATAATGTAGATGTAAAGAACATTGGTGAAAAAATGAAAGGCTTTTTCTCGAGATGTGAGATATTCATATGCTATAAAGACAAGAAAAAGATAAAACAAAAGGCTGTGTTTCTGAATATGTCACAATCATATAGTAAGCAACTTGATAGCACAGATTGGAATAAATAAATATGATCTGATAGTCATTCTGGAGACATGGCTGTTGTATCACAAGGATTAGGTCCTAAATAATGTTATAACACAGCGGTGAACCCCTCTGTTAATTAAAACAAACACCCAGAAAAGCTCATCTAACCTCAGAATCTATTAAAATATGAGTGACAGAGAACTCCCAAATTCCACTTTTTAAAGAAAATAATATAGTTATTCCTTACCGCCAAAAGTGAACATTAAACAACAATCATTCACAGCCCTCAGCCCCTTGTCTCTTAACTGCTTATTATCTGCCTCCAACTCTATAACAGTATACTGTTCCAATAAAAACACTTATTAAAATTACAACAAATTAATTTCAAAACCATACAGTGACTGTCATCATTGGTGTCTCTCTTCTTCCAGCTAAGATCTCCCTGGGTCATCTTTTTTTTAACTGCAATTTTTTTAATATGAAAAGGCACCTTTGATAGAGAGCGTCTCCATGGCAGTTAACTCTAGATGGCAGTTACTTTATCTAACTTTCAAGCTGCCTGCTTTTTTTATCCCCCACATCGGTCTCATTGGTTTGATGTTGGCAAAACAATAAATTCAAACTCAATTGGGTTTTAGTAATGTGGGGCATAATTTAAACTGATTGGCTAAATATAAATTGCTGTCAAAACAGCAACCAACACAGGTATCTATTTCACAGCCAAATGTTGCATATTTTCAATTTTTCAGTGCACTCTGAGACAGTTAGTTAGTCATATGACAGGCGCTGGTAAGCTCTCAGTGCAAAATAGCATTCATTCTCTCAAAGGTACAGTACACGCCTTCAACTTGATAACAATAATGTGAGTTATCTTACATTAAAGAAGCAAGTAAGTTGGGTAATTGATATGGGGTAGCACTGTTCATAATGATGGTACTGGTGCAACAGTTAGAGATGGCCTTTGTTCAGGAGATCAGGATGTAGAATTGAATTGAGTTAAAGTGAGGAATAGTAGGGAAAGGTAGTCACTCACGGATGTGGCTTAAGCCTTCCAAAAGTGAGCATAATGTAGGATAATGATTGCTTATGATAAAGGGATAGCAATAATCAACTATAATTAATAATGTCATCTACATATAAACTGCAAACAATTGGATTGACGGTAATAGCCTGGAGAAGGAATTCAAGAAATGCTTTTGAGACAGTTTCATAGAACAGTGCATTCCAAAATAGACCAGGGGAGCAGGTTATATTTGACAAGGTGTTGAGTAATGGGACAGGATTAGTTCAAAGACCTGAGAGTAAAAGCATCTCTAGGGTAGCATCAAACACAATATTCATTGAATTTTACATCCAAACTGAAAGAGGTAATATTGTACTGAAGTCTAGCATGTTTAATTTAAACTGTGTGGGTATGAAAGCTAGCTCACTGAAGTAAATAAGCAAACCAGATTATGGGATAGACCAAGAGAGTCATTGTGGTAGGCATTGAAGGACATGTTTCAAAATACTCAGAATAATTATGCTTCCACTCTGAAGAAAAATTCAACAGAAGGATCCACCATTTATCATTAACAAAAGTTAGGGAAGAAAGTAGGAACCTACAGACCAGTTAATTTGACATCTGACATGGGAAAGTTATTAAATCAATCTTTAAAGAAGATATAGCTATACACTTCATAAAACTCTTGGTAATTGGGAAGAGGCACTGCGATTTCATCAAGGAGGAACTCACATTTAACCAATTTTGTAAATCTCTTGGAAGGAAGTTTGTGTGTTGGGGATAAAGGGAGCTAGCAGATAAACTGTACTCGCATTTCCAGAAGGAATTTGATAAAAGTGCCAGATCAAAGGTTATTGGGAAAAAAAACTGGTGGCATAATGCATAATATATTAGCATAGTAGATTGTTCAGTTGACAGAAAACAGATGCTATGCATAAATAGGTCTTTTATTAGCATGATGTGATGAATAGAGTCCAAAAAGCGCCAGTGCTGCAATCTCAGTATTTTACAATTTACATTGATAAGTTAGCTGAGAGGAATGTAGGCATGGTAGCATAATTTGTAGAGGACAGAATGATAGATAGGAAAGTATGTTATGAAGAAGACAAATCATTTGCAGAAAGATAAAATTAGGTTGACTAAATAGGCAATAATCTGGCCGATGGAGTGTAATTTTGGAAAATATGAAGTTGTTCTTATTGACAGGAAGAATGAAAAGGCACAGTATTACTTCAATGGAGAATGACTGCAGAATTCCAATGTGTAGAAGCATTCAAGTGCATGATTCATAAAAAGGTTAATATTTAGGTGCAGCATGTAAATCAGGAAGGCTAATGCAATTTCATCCTTTATTATGTGAGTGATTCAACATAAAAGTCAGGATATTATGCTCCAGCCAGACAGGACATTGCTGAGAACACATCTCAATTACTATTGTGCAGTTCTGATCTCCATTGTTGGTACAATTTAAGGAGGTAAAAGTATTGGAAGAACGGTTTACTAACTGTTACCTGGAGTGAATGGATTGCCGTCTGACGATTGTTTGAACAGGCTTGGCTTGTTTCCACTGAAGTTCAGAAGAGTGAGGGGTGACGAGACTGAAGTGTATAAGATGCTGAATGGTCTTGTCAAGATGGACTGAGAAAAGAAGTTTCTTCTTGGCCTTGGGAGTAAGGGGCACTGTTTTAAAATTGGGTGTCAACATTTTAAGAAAGAGAGGAGGAGAATTATTTTCTCACAGACTGTTATGCGACATTGGAACTCTGCACCATAGAAGGCAATGCAAGTATTTTAGAAACTTTTTTTAAAGACAAAGATGCACAGATTCTGGTCTGGTGAGGTATCAGAGTAATATTGTTAGTAAATGGGACTGTGAAATTCAAAACACTAACATATCAGCCATGATCTCATTGAATGGTGAAGTAAGTTCAAGGGGCCGAATAGTCAACTTCTATGCTATTTACTATGTTTGTACGGTCACATGATTGGCCAAGGTGTTGCAGCAGAGAAAGCAACAGCAAGGTTTAGATTGCTGCTGCTTTCAAGTCATTCGAAAACGGCACAATATATTCCTTTACTTTGGAAAGAACTGGCCCCTGAGGACGACTGTTTATTGTTTCTGGCAAGCATAAATACCTCATTGGCTTTAAAGCATTTTAGGAAGTCTTACATATGATTAATATGTAATATAACATACACACACACACACACACACACACACACACACACACACACACACACACACACACACACACACACACACACACACACACACACATTCTTTGGTGACTGGATCTCCAAGTTTGATGCTGGCTATAAACATCAGCTGATCCAAGTAGGATCCATATCAGGAAAACACACATTCCAAAAGGAGACTCATTGCTAAATTGTAGTATACAATTTACTCAGCATTCCCACCTTACCCAAACCAACTGGCACGTCCATTCTAAAACTGTAAATTACAGCATTTATTCTGGTATTCTTTATTGTTTGTTTACACAAAGTTAATTAGCAATTGTCTATGATGCACCATATTTGGAGAAACAAGTGGTTATATAGTCTGAGGTGGACTATTCTGCATCAAACATGTGGCAAGTGAAGAGGTAGACCTCCAGTAACTACCACAGCCAATACAGGAATTGAATTTGTATCATTGGTGTAATTCTGTCCAACATAATAGCCATTAATTAGGACATGTTCACAAGCTTTAAATATGACCAGTCCATTGCACTCATTAATCATAAGAAATGAAAACTCTCCACCCTGAAGGCTATAAGACATAAGAGCAGAATTAAGCCAATTAGCAAATTGAATCTTATCCGCCATTCAATAAAACCGCAGCTGATCTGATAACCAATGACTCAATTTTCTTGCCTTCTCCCTACAAGCCTTGAAAGAAAAATTACTTTACTCAAAGGGTAGAGGAAATCTAGAAACCTTCCCCCAAAATGCTGTTGAAGTTAGGGTCAATTTTTTTTTTAGACTTACAGTGTGGAAACAGACCCTTCGGCCCAACAAGTCCACACCGACCCGCCGAAGCGAAACCCACCCATACCCCTACATTTACCCCTTACCTAACACTATGGGCAATTTAGCATGGCCAATTCACCTGACCCGCACATCTTTGGACTGTGGGAGGAAACCGGAGCACCCGGAGGAAACCCACGCAGACACGGGGAGAACGTGCAAACTCCACACAGTCAGTCGCCTGAGTCTGGAATTGAACCCGGGTCTCAGGCGCTGTGAGGCAGCAGTGCTAACCACTGTGCCACCGTGCCACCCATTAATTTATACTGTCAAAACTGAGATTGCTAGCTGTTATCCTTTGAAGAAGGGTATTGAGGGAGTCAGACTCAGAGAGTTCAGAGACACAGCAACCATGATCCGATTGAAATGAAAGATTTGTTCAAGAGGCTGAATAGCTCACTTTGTGGAAACATTAGTGGCACTGTAGATTATGTTGCTGGACTGGTAATCCAGAAGCCTGGGTTAATGATCAAGTAGCATGACGTTAAATCCTACACGCAGCAACTAGGACATTTCAGTTTAGTCATTACCTGAACCAGAAATTTAAAAATCTAATGTCACTAATGGTAACCATGAAACTACTAGATTGTCGTAAAATAATGTGGCTCACTCATGCCCTATAGGCAAGAAAATGAGCCATCCTTTCCTGGTCTAGACTTGCCTTCTTAAGACTCTAAGCTAACAGTAATACATTTGATTCAGAAGTGTCCTCTGAAATAGCTAAGCAAGCAACACGTTAAAAGCAAAAAGGGATTGGCAATAAATTCTGGCTGTGCCCATAGAGGAGTTGGTAAAAGAATGCAAGGGCAATATTGAGTGATACAGCTTTGGAAACATTTCAGGGTCATCGGGTCAAGCTAAATGAAAACCCCAAGAGATGTGAAGGTATACTGTCCAAACATGAATCTTCACTCTCCTTGCATATTCCCCAGAGTTCTGGGAAACAGAGTTTCAAAACCATGGGAACACAAAGGAAGCAATTCTCATTTCAAACAAACAGACCCCAATATGCCCTCATGTTCCAGGCATCCAGATGGTACTGGCAGACACATGGGGCTCTTGGAACGTTTGGCCAATAACGTGCTGCTCCCCTCCATCTCTTCCTGCTCGTGTGCATCCTCCTGCTCATGCCATTTGTCAGTGTAAAACTGCAACTGCTCTCCAGCTGCTGCATTGCCTTGCTGCATGAGAATGAGAGATAGAGAAAATGCAAATAATTGAGACAACTGTCTAGCACTGTAGAGATGAGGCTTGCATATGCTCTGGGCCTGCCACTTACTGTTGAGTGACTGAAAAGGCAAAAGGTAAACAAACAAAACATGGGAAATAAACAACTTGCAATTATATCTCATCTATTGTGTCCTTAGCACATCCAAAAGCACTTTACAGTTGGTGAAGCACTATTTGGCAAACGTCATTTCTGTTGCAATGACAGAAACACAGCACCAATGTGTGCACAACAAGCTCTGTCAAGCAGCAATCTGAGAGTCACTGGATAACCAACATCAGTTATGTTGAATGACAGATACATATTGGCCAGGACACAGGGTAACTCCACAGACTGATCCTTAAATAATAGGGTACCTGTAGATCCACCTGAGTGGGTAAACAAAGCCTTGATTTAACATGAAGATGGCACTCATCCAGAAGATGGCACCCTCACCAGCGCAGCACCCACTCAGTACTGGTTACACTTAGGATAGGCAGTCCTGGATATTTCATGACAAATCAGATCGTTGCAAGACTGGCAACAGAACTGCAATTTTAAAAGAGAAACCTCGCTTTTTTTATTAATTAAACGTGACACAAAATGAAGTAGTTTATTTTCCAAATGGGTGATTGATTAATCCTGTCCAACAGTAAACGTCTCTCCATAATGATAGATATTAGCCATGTTTCTGTCGAAAAGCACTATCGGCAGCCTCACAATATATTTGAACAAAGAGGACAACCTAAGCCAGCTCTTACTGGAGCTTCGCCCATTGGCATCATGGCATTGAAGCAGCTGCCCATCTATCTGCCAGTCTCAGAGACAACACAAGATGCCAAACAACTAGAAAAATGAGCAGCATGCCATCCTGCTCATCGTTGTGTTGAACAAATTGGCTTTGCTCTGTGAGACGGAAGGACTCACGGGGTAGTTCCGGAATGCTTGTTCCTCTAAGGGACTGAAGTGATGGCATGGCACAGCACCAAATTCCTGCAGTCCCTTGTCGAAACTGATTATGGTACAACATGAATGACCACAAGAATAGTTTCTTGAATTTATGTAGTGTCTTTGGGACAATGTACTGTGTTAAATTGCTTCACAGAAATAGTTATCAGACAAATTTGACACCAACCTACAGAAGGAGGTTTGAGAACAGTAGCCAAATGTTTGTGAATTATTACTGAGTGTCTTAAAAGGAGAAGAGAGAGATAGAGATAGAAGGTACAAGTAAGGAAATCCAGAGAATGTGGTCTAACTCACTGTAGGTATGGCTACCAATGGTTAGATCATTAAAATTGCAGAAGAGGCAAGAGTTAGGAGGGAACAGAGCATTCCGAATGTTTAAAGGGACAGCAGAATATTATGCAGCTAGGGAAGAGTGAGGCCATAGAGGAAAAAACAGGATCGAATTCTAAAACAGACATTGCCAGACAGTGAGCTATTACAGGTTAGTGAGCACGTGGGTGACAGATGAACTGATTTTGGGTGGAGTTTTATTATTGCAGCAATGAAAACAGAAGCTCATAGAATCAAATTGTGAACACAGATGCAATATTTACTGATGAAAGAAAACAGAGAGTCATTGTTGTCATATGAGGTAATGGTGCTGAAGTAGTAAATATTCTAATTACATTGAGCCCCACACAATCTGATTATGTCACCTACAGTCTTTGGCTGATGACAGGGAGTTCTACATTAGCTTTCATTGAGAGCAGATGTATTCTGTACAGCTTCCATGGGTCCAAGTAGTTATGCCTGACCAGTAATGTCGCACTTATTTCTACTGTGCAATAAACCATCTTGGTAACCAAGGAAAATGCCTCTTGTGGAAAGGGTCCTATGCTGGTGATCATGAGCCAGACACTATACAGGGGAGGATTGGAGACAGCAAACAGTCTGAACAAACCTTACCCTGAGATAGATGGCTGGTTTATAGTGCAGCATAATACCCAAAGCACAGGTTCAATGCCTAGACCAGCTAAGATTACCATGAATGTCCCACCATCTTAATCTTTTCCCTCACCTCAGGTGACTAGATCGCTCACAGTGTGGAAACAGGCCCTTCGGCCCAACACGTCCACACCGACCCTCCAAAGAGCGACCCACCCAGACACAGGGAGAATGTGCAAACTGACCTCACCGACAGTTGCCCAAGGTGGGAATTGAACACGGGTCGTCTGGCGCTGTGAGGCGGCAGTGCTAACCACTGTGCCACCGTGTCGCCCTAACTCACCACCGGTCATCTCTCTCCAATGAGACTTCAGTCCTCTGGGACTACAACAACTTTACTTTCCCATTTACCCACAGGGATGGCAGGGATCACTAGGTGTAAATGGTGGTAATCAGGACAACACAACAGTTGTGAACTGTTGTTTTTTTGACCAGACGGAAATGTGTAGTCTTTTTTCATGACCAAATGACCCATAATTAGGTGTAGGGAGCAAAATGTGAAGATGCCACAAAACTCAGAAATGTAGGCATCTTTGAGGACAGTCACAATCTTAAAGAGGACACAGACGGACAGAGTGGTAAACTATCACAAATACAATATTTCCAGTCTGGGGCAGACAAGTGCAAAGTGATGTATTTTACAAGGAAGGATCAGGAGGAGATATAGATTACTGAATGTAAAAGGGAATGGAGAGAACTGGTGGAATAGTAGTCAAATCTTTGAAGGTGGCAAAAACAAGTTAAAAAGGCTGTTTAAAACATCGCAAGAGATTTTGTTTATATATAAATAGAGGTATCAAGTACAAAAGCAAAGAATCATATGAAACCATCATAAATTAGTGGTTAGGCCTCATGTAAAGTGTTGTTTGCAATGCTGAGCATCATTTTATGAAGGGTGTCAAAGCCTGAGAGACAGTGCAAAGGAGATTTACAGTAATGGCACTGTACCAGGGACAGTTATATGAAGAGACTGAAGAGCTTGAGACGGTTGTCCTTGGAATAGAGTAAGTGGGGGGGGAGGGGTGTGTGGAGATAGAGATGTAGAACTCATGAATAGTTATGTACGAATAAATAATTATCAATTGCTTTCAGTTGTAGGATACTTGTTGACCAGAGAACACAAATTGAAAATAACTAGCAAGTGTGCTAAAGGCAAACAAGAAGAGAACTGTGGCTAATCTCGGTCTTAACTCCAATAATCTGCCATGGTTCTGTGATCCTTAACACCCTTACCTAATGAAAAAAAACTCTATCAATTTCAGTGACCACACATGAAGGATGCTTCCATGGAAACAAGCCAGGGAAAAAAAAAATCAGCCATCATGGGGCCATTATCTATTTAAATAGTCTGTCCACCTTTTTGGCAGGCAGCTGCTTCTGCTCTGGGATTGTCCTGATGCGGTTCTCCTACATATTCCCATGCTCACCCCTGTCAACATCCCAGATTCTTACTCTAGGGGTAGTAAAGCCTGCCTGTGGGATCTGAGCCAGTTATAACCCAGGAGCGTGAGGCCTCTGATCTTCATGGAATGGATTGATGGGAACTGACAGGAACAAGTACCTGCTGCCATCTGACAATGTCAAAACACAAAGTCGTCATCCACACAAACCACAAAGTCCATTTGTTTCTAAGGTTGCGTATGAACAATCTTTCCTCCCAAGGACAATCGCAAAATGGAAAAAAATGTAAGAAACTGTCACATCATTTGCTTATTTCATGACTCATCTTTGGATTAACTCTGTTGAAAGGTTTTCATTATCACTATGAAGATTGCATGCCTGGTTTAGCTAGTCACAGGCATTTGGTGGAAAACGGGATATTAGCCTGCGACACCAACACAGCTAAAGCAGAGGTATACTAATAGAAGTACAGTTGGTTGAGTGTAGGGGACAGAATGAATTAAAGAGAAGTCATGAACAAGTCAAGCTCCATACAGGATGGATCTTGGGAGGAAACATTTTAGTCAATTCAGAGGGTAATAAAATTGTGGATAAGGGTTACAGTGGTGATAGCAGAGCAGCTGATAGTAGATAGGATGTGTGGTTTGAAGTGTCAATTGGCCAGTATAGCAATGCATGGCCTTAAAAATACTTCCAGCTATCCTCAGAATAGGATTTTACTTTGAAACAAACTAATTGAACTATACATTGATGTTGCAATTAATAATGATCTTGTTTGGTCAGTTCACACTTTGGTACAAAGAAAACCAACCATATATCAAAATCTCCGCTTGTGGTTCCTGAACTTTCTTGTCATATTTGCATTCTTCATAATTAATGCTTTGTAACCACCGACAACTCATTAATTGATCCCATTTGGACTCAGCCATCCATCTGACAGGATAAAAGACAAACGTGGTTTTCAGTGGAAGATGTCTCATCTGAGTAAAAGAAATACATCCACTCATACTTTAAAAAAAGCAAGACGTTCTATCCACTGAAAACTTCAGGTCAACCACAAAGTAGCCATTACATTGTGCAGCTGTAATCAAAATCAATTACTGTTTACACTATTTATAAGGGTGGACAATCTACCCGAATGTCTCAAGTTCAAGTCCGTCACGGCGAGATGTGAAATGCAATCCAATAAATCTGAATATTTTCTACTGCTATTTCCAAAACTGCCAACAAAAACAGCCCCATATGTGATCAAACCCCAACTGGTTAGCTAATGTCCTCCAGGAAAGGCATTATCAAGCCCACACATGTTTCCAATCACACACGCTGTCTCCTCCAATGACAATAAATACTGGAGGCCAAGTACAGTTCATTTTCCAGAGGGAACAACTAACCATGCTTTCACAATAAATTGCACAAGATGGTTCATTATGTAAGTTTCATAAATCAACTGCTTCTTCAACACAAGGTATAGATTTTGAAGGTGCCATGAGTTTGAGCAAACGCTGTTCCTATTGTGTACAAAAGCTACAAAAAGTCCCAACTTATTTCCAATGTTAGGAGGACTTACATAAGGATAATGAGTTGGACGTTGCTGAGACAATAAGTGTTTGAAAGACAACTCCATAAGAAAATCCAGTCAGCAACATGGAGCAAAAAAAACATGCCATGAATTGAGAATATCTGTAAGTTATTGAATAATTTGAGCTGCTCTGCCTCACAGGAATGTAATTGAGACTAAGTTATAAGACAAACCACTTAAGGCAAGAAGTAAAGCTTGAAGTAAAAGCTTGATCAAAAAGTATCATAGAGAAGGAGAGAAGGTTAAGAGGTAAAAGGAGAAAATTCCAGAGCTAGGGACCCAGAGAACTGAAGGCTTACATATTAATGATAGAATGATTCAAATACAGAGGTTCACAAGAGGCTAGATATGGATGAGCAAAGAGATCTCTGAGGATTCTGTGAGCTGAAGGAGATTACAAACATAGGGAGAAGTGGTAATTTGGATGGATTTGAAAACAAGGTCAAGACTTTTAAAATCCCCCCCCCCACCGACCCCCGGACAGACTAAGATCCAGTGTTGGTCAGTAAGCATAGGGGTGTTGGGAGAATGGGACCTGACTTGAATTAGAATATAGCAGCAATAAAAGCAGTAATGTTTTTTTTCTGATGTTTCTTGCAGTGTGGTTATGGATTAAGCATGGAGGTAGGATGCGATGTGGACATTCCAGATATAAAACACTCTGTGTAATAATGAAGCTTAATCCTTTTGGTAAAAAGATTTTCTATTCAGCTTTAAAAGTACTTACAGTTTTATTTCATAGGAATCATAAAATTATGGATGAATTCCATTAACTAAATAGTCATTGGGCCCTTACTGTCTATGCTAATTAGGTGGATTGACATTATGCAAATAAGATGCAGGTGCAATGAAAAAATCTGGCACTTTGAGATGCCGAAAATCCAATTAGACCCTTGACATTGTGCAGTGATGCATTATCCTAAACACTGCATATGACAGTTAATTGGCTACCAAGCTTGAAGGAGTCACCAACCACTTAACCTCAAGGGTTTTTAAGTGCAGATGAATCTCTTGGCCACCAGGTACAGATGACTGTTTCTGCTGAAGATTAAATATAACCTTATCGTACATGTCAAATAAATGGAGGGCACTTACCCATGAAAGGATAGAGGAGTATCAGCCAAAGGGACATAAGGTCATAGGGGTTCCGGACTGTTGAATTATACACATATATCGGAATGTTACTTTTGAATACTGAACACCAAGTAGTTCAATCTTTCCTCCTGGAAATGAAGGTGTGTGGTTCTCATGTATCAGTCTTACGTCAGTGGTGGGCAAATTATTGGAGAGGATCCTGAGAGACGGGATTTAATGATTATTTGGAAAACCATAGCTTGATTAGACATAGCTAACAAGGCTTTGTGAAGGGCAGGTCATGCCTCACAAGCCTTACTGAATTATTTGAAGATGTGACAAAATAGGTTGATGAAGGTAAAACAGTGGGTGTGATGTATATGGATTTTAGCAAGGCATACGATAAGGTGCCCCATGGTTGGTTCATTCAGAAAGTAAGGACACATGGGATACAGGGAAATTTGGCTGTCTGGATACAGCATTGGCTGACCTATTGAAGACAGAGGGTGGTGGTAAATGGAAAGTATTCCGCCTGGAGCTCTGTGACTAGTGGTGTTCCGCAGGGATCTGTTCTGGGACCTCTGCTCTCTGTGATTTTTATAAATGACTTGAATGAGGAAGTGGAAAGATAGGCTGGTGAGTTAACCTCTGACACAAACGTTGGTAGAGATATGGATAGCATGGAGGACTGCTGTAGGTTGCAATGGGATATCGACAGGAAGCAGAACTGGGCTAAGAAGTGACAGATGGAGATCAACCCGAAAAAGTGTGAAGTGATTCATTTTGCAAGGTCAAATTTAAATGCAGATTACAGGGTTAAAGGCAGGATTCTTGGCAGAATGGAGAATCAGAGGGATCTTAGGGTCCATGTCCACAGTTCCCTCAAAGTTGCCACCCAAGTTGATAGGGTTCTTAAGAAGATGTATGGTGTGTTAGCTTCCATTAGCAGGGGGACTGAGTTTAAGAGCTGCGAGGTTATGTTGCAGATCCATAAAGCCCTGGTTAGACCACACTTGGAACAGCGTGTTCAGTTCTGGTCACCTCAATATAGGGAGGATGTGAAAGCTTTAGAGAGGGTGCAGAGGAAAGATTTATCAGGATGCTGCATAGACTGGAGGATGTGTCTTATAAAGAAAGTTTGAGGAAGCTAGGGCTTTTCTCATTGGAGTGAAGAAGGATGAGAGCTGACTTGATACAGGTTACAAGATGATGAGAGGCATAGATAGAGTGTTTAGCCAGATACTTTTTCCCAGAGCAGAAATGGCTACCATGAGGGGGCATAATTTTAAAGTAACTAGACGAAGGATTGGGGAGATGTCAGAGGTAGGTTCATTACACAGAGTGGTGGTTGCATGGAATGGACAGCCAGCAACTCTTGGATCGGCACATGAATGATAGTAAAATGTAGGATATGAAAGTTAATTTGATCTTAGAGTAAGATAATAGGTTGGCACTACATCGAGGGCTGAAGGACCTGCACTGTGCTGTACCCTTCTATGTTCTAAATTATCATATCTCCTTTATGAATGCAATGAAAAAAAATTAGATTATTACACTACAGAAGATTTCCATTCAGCCCAGTGAGTATGCACTGGATCTGTATGTCCTGGTTCTTAAAACATAGTCCTGCAAATATCTTCTCTTCAAGTATTTGTCCAATTGCATTCTGAAAGTCATTATTGAGTCTGCTTCTACCCCTCATTCAGGTGGTATATCAAAAATATCTCACCTTCCCTCCTGTTTTTGGTCAACAGAAGTGCACAACATTAAGATCAAACATCTGGCTCAAGACAACGTACACAAAACACATGCACATCCTGTGACTGGGTAGCATTTGTACAAAACAAACCTTCTCAAATGCAATACATACAGCATGAATTCTCACTCCTCCATTTGCTGCCAGTCCCTGTTTAATGCATCTCTATTGATTTATCTCCATTTTTGCATTTTATTTCTTCGGTTTCTCTGGATAATTTTGGTTCAAATTCATGGAATGTCCTTGCTGGTCACACTGTAGGAGTCTCTACACTCCAAGGAGACAGCTCACTACCACGTTCTCCAAGGCAGTTGGAGTTGACCAATAAATATACAGCCTTTCAGCAAAATCTAAATGCCATGAAGGAAGAATAAAGACAGCTCATGGTCAATGCTTCCTCCAACCTGTGCAAGTGTGCAGCCTCTAGGAGGGTCCACACACACTGGTGCGCAGTTACATTGCATGAACTTGAAGTCATCAACCTCCTACATCCAAGCAGTTGCAAGAAACTTGAGAGGGAGGATAGCTCATGGGGATCACATATTAAGTTGAATACAGAATTGGTTGGTCAACAGGGAAACAATGGTCCAGTGGTATTATTACTGGCCTGTTAATCCAGAGACCCAGATAATGTTCTGGGGAGCTGGGTTCAAATCCTGACATAGCAGACAGTGGAATGTGAATTCAATAAAAATCTGGAATTAAGATGTTGATTGTTGGAAATACCCATCTTGATCATTAATGCCCTTCAGGGAGGGAAGCTACCATCCTTACCTAGTCTGGCCTACATGAGACTCCAGACCCACAGCAATGTGGTTGACTCTTAACCGCCCTCTGAGCAGTTCAGGATGGACAATAAATGGTAGCCTTACCAGTGACGCCCTCATTCCATGAATGAATAAAAAGGAGGCATTAATAGGTCATTTTCAAGTCAGTGAGTGGAGGGAGTGCCACAGACATCAGTAGAACATAGAACATAGAAAAATACAGTATAGTACAGGCCCTTTGGCCCTTGATGTTGCGCCGATCCAAGCCCACCTAACCTACACTAGCCCACTATCCTCCATATGCCTATCCAATGCCCGTTTAAATGCCCATAAAGAGGGAGAGTCCACCACTGCTACTGGCAGGGCATTCCATGAACTCACGACTTGCCGAGTAAAGAATCTACCCCTAACATCTGTCCTATACCTACCACCCCTTAATTTAAAGCTATGCCCCCTCGTAATAGCTGACTCCATACAAGGAAAAAGGTTTTCATGGTCAACCCTATCTAAACCCCTAATCATCTTGTACACCTCTATCAAGTCACCCCTAAACCTTCTTTTCTCCAATGAAAACAGCCCTAAGTGCCTCAGCCTTTCCTCATATGATCTTCCTACCATACCAGGCAACATCCTGGTAAACGTACTCTGCACCCGTTCCAGTGCCTCCACAGCCTTCCTATAGTAAGGCAACCAAAACTGCACACAATACTCCAGATGCGGCCGTACCAGAGTCTTATACAGTTGTTGAGTACTGGGGTCTCAACAATTTACGATCACAATCTATTGATAGATATACCTGTATCTAGGGAATCAAAGGGTATCAAGGCAGATAGAAATTGAAGTTGAGACCATAATCTGATCAACCATGGTCTTATAGAATGGTGATAAATGACCTCTTTCTACTCGTTCGCATGTTCAAGTTACAGGCTCAGCTGATAATGCAGCCTCTCCCGAGTTAAAAGGTTGGGGGCAATGTTCCCTCCAAACTGTACATTGTTGAGCAGCAAACAAAAAGGTCTCATGTGGATCATTCACAAGTTGTCACCTTCAAGATATTGCACAAAACAATTGCCACATGCTGAGCAGATACACACAACTGAAGAAAAAGATGAGGGAACATTTTTATTGGGTACATATTACAGTCTAGAGGCCTAAGTAAAAAAAAAATCTAGCTACATTCCATTATAACACTGAGGCAGTAGCTTTAAACCACGGTCCTGTCTGCTCTTTCAGGTGGATGTAAAAGCTCTACAAAACAAAGTGCTGAAGAAGAGTAGGAGATTTCTATTCAGTCTCCCAGTATTCATTTCTAAATCAGTATCACAAAAACAAAACATTTTGCATTATGATGTTGCTCTCATGCAAGCTTCCACTGAACAAATTGGCTGCCATTTTCTACGGTAAAACAGTGACCCACATTTCAAAAACTATATCAAGGATTGCAAAACTGTTTTTCAGTATACTGAACTTATGAAAGACGCTGGAGAAATGCAAATCTTTCTTTACTTCTGGGTGGTATTTTAATGTGACTACAAAAGTACTATAGACCACAGAAATCTGAAATAAAAACAGAAGGTGCTGGAACTACTCAACAGATCTGCTACCATCAGTTGAGAAAGCAGATGCTACCTCACCAGCTCACTATTTCCAGAATATCATGGTTTTATTTTAGACACAGTGTCTAGTTTAGATGACAATATAATGCATGATGTCAATCAGATCCTACTCATTTAGGTACATGATTTATCTTAATATAGATGATTTTCTAATATATAACGCAGCACAACACTGCAAGTAAACCAATAGTCAAACGTTCCAAACTCATCATTTCATTAGCTGTAAAGTGCAATAGGAGATAATAGGTGATACATAAACGCATGTTTTTATTTTGGATCAGTACACTGAGTACTGATGTCATGTTGCGGCTGTGCAGGACATTGGTTAGGGCCACTTTTGAAATATTGCGTGCAATTCTGGTCTCCTTCCTATTGTGAAACTTGAAAAGATTCAGAAAAGATTAACAAGGATGTTGGCAGGGTTGGAGGATTTGAGCAAGAGGCTGGGAGTACTTTCCCTAGAGTGTCAGAGGCTGAGGGTTGACCTTAAAGGGGTTTATAAAATCATGAGGGGCATGGATAAAGGTAAATAGACTAGGTCTTTACCCAGGGTGAGGGAGTCCAGAACTAGAGGGCACAGGTTTAAGGTGAGAGGGGAAAATTTAAAAGGGATCTATGAGGCAACTTTTTCACACAGAGTGATGCGTGTATGGAATGAGCTGCCAAAGGAAGTGGTAGAGGCAGGTTCAATTACAACATTTAAAAGACATCTGAACGGGTACTTGAATAGGAAGGATTTGGAGGGATATGGGCAAAATGAAACTAGATTCATTTAGGATAACCGGTCAGCATGGATGAGTTGGACCAAAGGGTCTGTTTCCATGCTGTATACCTCTATCTCCAAGCTCCCTTATAACTCTTGCAGGGCCACCAAATGGGAGTTTTTTTTTTAATCTGGATGACTAGCTCCATGCTTTCTGATGTGTAGCAACAGTCCTGTAAATGTTCTAAACTCCGGCGACTTCTCTTCTTTCCCATGTTTTACATAAGCCTAAACTGGCAGTCTCCCAACATGAATGATGCCTTGGACAGTGTAGTTAAGGTTGCCAACTCTAATTGGTAATCGATCCTCGAAATAGCAATTGTGTGATCAACTACCACCAACTATCCTATCCCCTCCATGTCCACAGCCAGTCATCATGTCCATGGATGTGTTGCCTTATCTTCCCAGGACATTCAGAACGCTATTCATTTTTCCAAATGGATGGTTTTTGAGAGCCAGTTTAAGTTTAAAGAAGACTTGGCAGTTAATTGGTCAATCACAGTCCGATTGATGAATTCTCCATCACAATGTATTGACCAGTGCTGACTTGCCAACCAGAATTCTCTTCTTGTATAAATAAATATGTTGTTTCCCTTTACAATGGTATTCTTGTGAATTGTCCTGGTGAGCAGAAGTCAAAAACCTGCTTTCTTGTGTCTTTTATCAGCAACACAAGTTTTGTGCTACTAAACAAGCAATTCTAAAATCATTGCAGATAAAAGTAATTAGTTTAACCTACTGATTTTCAGATTGGTTATGGGCAATTGGGAGTGTAAGGGCAATGGATATTATCAGCACCTAATGGAGACAGTATAAGGATGATTAGTTTGGAGGCCATGCTATGGCCCTTCTAAAAAGGGGAGATGTTAGGAAATGGTCTTCCCTGGTTGTGAAGTCTAATAACCATACAGGGGCTGGAACATCAATTGAATAGAATGAAATTGTTTGTATCTCTTGGGTTTTCAAGAATGGCAAATGATGATCTCACTGAAAATATAAAATTCGTAGACAGGTTAGAAACTGAGAAGCCATTTTCCTTAGCTAGACAGTCTAAAACTCAAGGCCACAGTCTGAGGATAAGAGATCAGCCAATCAAGAATGAGGAGAGAAGAAACCATTTCACTCAAGTGTTTGCAAATGTTTGAAACTCTAACCCAAAGAACTGTGGATGCTCAGTCATTACATATATTAAGACAGATTGATTATCGGACATTAAGGGAATCAAGGGATACGGGGAGAGGGCAGGAAGATAGAGTTGAGGTACAAAATCAACTATGATCAGGACACAAGGATGGAGTTGAGGCAGAAGATCACCCATGAACATTCTGATTGGAAAAGCACCTGTATAGGGCTGAATGGGCTACAACTGCTTCTAATTCTGATTTTGTATTCATAATCAACTGTATTTGAAACTCTCACTAGGTTATTCTGACCCAAGATGTTTACTGAATTTTATTAAATCATATTTTCTTGCTCAATCCGTTGTGTTGCAACAGCAAAATGTTACACTAATAATTATTCTGTTGGTATCTTAGCATGCTTTAGGATAAATATAGGGAGAATATGGGTTGCTATGGCTACAGCAAGTCCTTAGTTTTTTTTAAAACTTGCTCCCACTGGCAACATATCCTGAACAAAGAATATTGAAAATGCTCATATTCTGAGTCTCCATGAGGGGTGAAACAGTTAACAGATCAGGTCAATAATCCTTTGTCAGAATGGGACGAATTGGAGATATCACTGTTTTTAATCAAGTACAGAGATAGGCTAAGGAAGCAAGGGAGCAAAGAACAAAACAGAAAGGTCTGTGATAGAATGGAACACCTAAAAGACAAAATTATGAAATGAGAGCAAACAAAAGAGGGTGGGAATTGGACAACAGTAGAGAAGAAAAAGATGGATCGAGAAGAAATATAAATGGGAACAACAGAACCATCACCAACAGGGCATGGATTGACTCAGGAATTGTAATGTTGTTTCAATCACAGAGACAAGGCTGAGGCAGGAGTAGCATTGACAACTCCACATTGCTGGGTATAGGCAGGATGGGGAAGATTGTAAAAGAGGAGGTGGTGTTGTACTAAAAGAGTCAATCACTGCAGCAAGAAGTGACATCATCTCTGAAAGTCTTCAAATGAGATTTTATCAGTAAGGATTTAGGAATAAAAAAAGGGGGGGGAATCCCACTATTGAGAGTGTAATATAGACCTCCAAGCACTCAGCATACAATACAGAAACTGGTATGTAGACTACTCAATGAGATGTAAAGAAACAATTATAGGGTAACTGAGTGCATTTCAACTTCCCCAACATTAATTAGGATAATCATACTGTAAAGAGTTTAAAGAGGCCAGATTCCTTAAAATGTATTCAATATCAATATGTAAAAGATCCAATAAGGGACACTGCAGTGCTGAACATAATTCTGGTGAGTGTATCCAGACAGGTGTTTGCAGTGACAGTGAGACAGTCTTTTACAGATAGCAACCACACAATATAGTACAATTCAAGGTTGTAATGGAAAAGGAAAAAGATGGTCTGTAAAAAAGCGTTTTGGATTTGGGAAGCCAGATTTTATTAAAACAAGGCAGGTTCTGGTCAAAGTAGATCATAAATAGCTACCTCTAGATACATCTACACTAGAACAGTGGCAGGGATGGGCGTTCATAATGGAATTGGAGAGAGTACAGGTGCAAAGGCTCCCCTTGAAATGAAATGCAGCAGCAACAAGTCCAGACAACACTGGGTGTACAAAAGTGTTCAGGACTTGATAAGGACTTGAGAGGCTTTTAACAGGTTCAAAGGGAACATATCAACAGAGGTCCTGTTGGGAGTATAGAAAGTGCAGGGGGGAAAACTAAAGAAATAAATGAGCAAAGGGGGGCATAAGAAAACATGGACAGGTTAAGATTAGGGAAAATCCATATATATTCTGTAAAGTATGTGAAGGTAAAGAGGACAACCAGGAAAAGAGTAGAGTCCATTAGAGACCAAGGGGGTAATCTGTGCATGGAGCCAGAAGACATTGGCAGGGCACTAAATGTGTACTTCACCTCTATCCTCACTTCAAAGGAGAAGGATGTAGGTGAAACTCAGGAAGCAAGACTATGAAGTTCTTCAGTAGTTTGACATGGGGGCATGGGGAATTACTGAGGATTTTGGCAGGCTCAAACATAGACAAATCCCTGGTCCAGATATTTCCCAGGTACTGTGGGAGACAAGCGAGGAAATTACAGGGGCTCTGACCCAAAGTTGTAATTCATCTCTGGCTCAAGAAGGGTGGGAAAGTAAACCAGAGAAATACAAAGCAATCGTTCAATCTCGCATCAATGCTGTGGAAACTACTGGAGAAAACTCTGAAGGTGGAACTTAATCTCCACTCAGATTGGCATGGTTTGATCAGGGGTAGTCAGGTTGACTTTGTCAGAAAGCCAGAATGCTGCACAAAATTGACCGAATATTTTGACTCTCAAAATTTCTGTTAAGAAATAAACCTTCAGGAAAAATCTGAATGCAGCAGAGCAACAATAACTCTCAATCCTTTCATGCTCAGAGAATTTAGCAATCAAATTCAGCAGACTGAACTGTCCTCAGCATTTAGCAAATCAATCTACTGTCTTTTTCTGTCAGTTTAACTAACAGTGGTCCCAGTTTACTGACTACCCCACGTGACAACCTTTGACATAGGTGTAGGACAGCAAGGGAACGAGTAACTTAAGAGTGTCTGTGAAATTTGTAGTAGCTTCTAAAAACATTTGAAAAAGACTATCAGGAGTTTGCTGAATTGTAAAGGATTCAATTATAATTTCCATTGATACGATGTGATTCTGTTTGATGTGATCTGGCACTTCCTGACCTGGACGGAAACCAACAGAAAATCAAAGAAGCCTGAGACTGGAAGGCACAAAACAAAGGTACAAATAGAGGGGCTGGAGGATTAGGGTGGTCAGATCGTGATGCAGACACAAATAAAGAGTGAAAGAAGAACAGAGAATGTGAGAGAGGAGAAGAAGCAGAAGTTCTAAAACAGTACAGTTGGAGAATACCAATGGCAGCTGAATGTTTTTTTTTCCCAGAAATGGCTAACCATGAACTTCTGTTACTGGCTGCTTGCTCAAGAAAGGTCTTTCAAGCTGCACCATCTGGGCTGTCATACCCCAAAGCAGCGAGAGTTGGTGGAAATGAGCCTTGCTGAGGCTAATTGAACCCATGATACACAGAGCTGGGAGCTTTTGTCAGCTAAGACTACTAACCTATCCTGCATGAATAAGAAACCAATTATTATGAAACTGTGTAGCTCCGTAGTGCAACAATTGCATGGGGAATGATGCAAATTCTTGTATGTGTGTGTGTGTGTGTGTGTGTGTTAAAAGTGAAATTTACTTTATATTTGAAACGTAATTTCCCTGTTAGTTACTGGTTCATTTGCAGTGGTTCCAATTAATTCATTGAATGCATTGATTGCATATTGCCTGTTTCATTCTGCAATACAAAAAAAAAATGCTTGAATCCTTTGTACGTTAGTAATGACTGAAATTACAACGGATGGGGAGTATTCCCTCACACTCAGATGTATACGTCGGATATCAGTTGTGCAGTTGGCCGGATGGCTAACTTGTGATGCAGTGATACCAACAGTGTGCGTTCAATTCCCATACCGGCTAAGGTAACCATGAAGGACTCTCCTTCCCAAACTGTCCCTCACCATGAAGCATGGTTACCCTTCAGTTAAACTGAGACCAGTCGTCTGTCTCCCTCTAATGAGATTAACCCTATGGCAACTTTATGCACAGGTCTGAGTTCTTCAACAGGACGATGCACTCCCAGTTTGTCATCCCGCACTTTGCTCTTATCTTTTCATTTTCTCTATGTCAATTTGGTGTGGAGATTATCTTCTCTGACTTAATGTGAAAAAATTAAGAATTCAAATTCCACCAAAGAGACTTAACCCCGAAACCCAAAACACCTTCTGTCCGATATATTGCCTTTTGGATGAGATGATAATCCTGTATGTCCCCTTAGAATGATGGAAGGAGCCCTTCAGCACTTTGTCAGGCATAGAATTGAATACTAAGAGAAGAGCTTGTACTGAGATCATCTTTATTCCTTCATGGGAATGTGGGAGGCCCTGGTAAGACCAGCATTTATTGCGCTTCACTCTTGGCCCTTGGCGAGTTGGCAGTGAACAGCCTTCTTGAACTATTGTAGTCTATGTGGTGCAGGTACACCTATAGAGGTGTTAGGAAGGAAATCCAGACTTTAGATGAAGTAACAGTAAAGGAACATCAATGTATTTCCAAGTCGGGATGATGTAATGTTTGGAGGGGAACATGGTTTTTGCATGCATCTGCTACCCTTGTTGTTCTAAGTGTAAAGTTTGAGGTGAGAAATGGCCAAGTAAAACAGGAATGACTTAAATTTCTGTCATCTTGAGGCGGAAGGCAATAGTCAAGGTACATGAATGAGCCTCCGGTGTTAGATTCTTCCAGGCATTAGGATCAGAGGCAAGGATCAGTTTTGATATGTTCTTTGTATTGTTCCATCCCTCCCAACCCATTCTTCAACTTAAAACTGGGGTTAGTCTTTCTTTCATTCCAAACTCAGGAATAGGTTCCTTGCGGCTGAGATCATGGCAACAGCAGTAGACCATTCCAACCTTTCTAATCTACTCTGTTTCTCAATTCAATTTTTCCTGATCTGTACCACTTTTGTTCCATAACTCTTAAGTGTTATGCAGAAAATATATCCACCACTTTCAGTTTGGAAATTTTCTGTTCATTCACCAGCCTCAAGAGCATTTTCAAAGAGAGTGAGAGACAAAGAGATTCGAATTTCCACTCTCCATTATGCAAAACATTGAACAACCTAGCACTGATGAGAGTTCACAGATATATGTGAAGTTTAAACCATTTAACCTTCATGTTAGCTTGCTTGCATATCTCAACTGATTTTGAAACTTGTTCAAAAATCTTGAAATGCAACAATTACATACCTGAGAAAGTGGTGCAATGCAGACTGGTTTCTTCACCAGAATTATGTGACCAGTGATACTGAGCAGTGACAGAAGCTCACACGTTATTCCTGACACATTAATGTCAACTGATTTGCAAAGCTTGGCCTTTGTCAGTCCAAACTGGTGACAAAATAATTGCCCGATGAACAACTGGGATATTTATCCTCCTGCAATGGATTTATGGGAGGATTGTTAAACCATGTTCATATGGCAAATGTGTCAGCTTTTAAGTCTATGTATTTTGTTTAGCCAGAGAGTGGTGGACCTGTGGAATTCACTGCCATATAGTGCAGTGGAGGCTGGGACGTTAAATGTCTTCAAGGCAGAGATTGATAAATTCTTAATCTTGCAGGGAATTAAGGGGTATGGGGAGAGTGCGGGTAAGTGGCGTTGAAATGTCCATCAGCCATGATTGAATGGTGGAATGGACTCGATGGGCCGAATGGCCTTACTTCCACTCCTATGCGTTATGGTTTATACATCTGTGTGCTCTCTCAATAATAGTCCCACTCAGTCAATACTTCCAGAGGGAATGGAGATATGCTACTTAGAATGGTTTGATAATTGTGTCCATTTTAAATCAGCTAATGATAATAATTCTATTCAACCCACTGGAGCTTAAAATTTTACGTTTAGTTCTGTTTGCAGGAAATAATGAGTTGGCTCCGTATGGTTACACAGGATCTTCAGCACAGAAACTGGTCATTCAGCCAACAGGAGGTTCATGTCAGTATTCATGTTCCACACCAGCCTCTCTGTACCCTGTGTCAGTTCACTCAATTAGCATCAAGATCTTGGGGATTACCACTGACAAGAATCTTAACTGGGAAAGCCATATAGAATTGTACCGACAAGAATAAGTCAGAGGTTAGGAATTCTATGACAAGTATCTCCTTTCCTCTCTCCCCAAAGCCTGTCACCTATAAGGCACATATCAGGATTGTGATGGACTACACTCCTCTTGCCTGGATGAGAGAAGTTCCAGTGACACTCAAGTAGCTCGACAATGTCCAAAATAAAGCTGCCTATTTAACTGGATCTCATTCGCCCACTTAAATATTCATTCAGTCCATGTCTGATGCATAGCGGTAACCACGCATGGCACCTACAAGAGGTAGTAAAAATTTTCACCAAGGCTCCTTCAACAGCAAATCATAAACCTCCTTCAACTATCTAGAAGGACAAGGCTAGCAAATGCAGGGAATGCCATCAACTGCAAGTTGTCCTCCAAACTATCCTGACATGGAATATAACACTGGTCCTTCAGTGTTGCTACACCAAAATTCTGGATCTCTCTTCCTTATAGCAGACTGGGTGCACCTACTCATCATGGACTGCATTGTTCTGAGGAACCACACCAACACCTTCTCCAGTGCATTGAAGGGCTTGGCAATGATGCTGTCCTAGCCATCTACATCGCAAGAAAGAATAAAACCAACCTTAACTGACCTGAGATATCATACTCCTGCTGTGACTCTCACAGCGACATCTTGCAAAGTTACCAACTGACTTGAAAACGTTTCTTAAAACTTAAAGGTGGAATATATAGAAGAATCATTGCCAAAGTTATTTCTATTTTGCTTGCATCCCACATTAATATATTTCACATTCCTGGGCATAAGATGCTGGTTCACATGGTGAAATCTCCACACTGGCCTTGCAGTGAATATAGAAATGAGCTTGAAATTTGCTGCGTCAGCAAAAATGAAATGAACTCAGAAGAAAATATATGAAGCCCAATGACATAATGATTAGAAAGATCACTATTTTAAAGTGCTACTGCGTTTTGCTGAAAAATGTACTGAACTGTCATAGAAACTTTGACAGAGTGTACCGGATGTGGTCATGTGGACTATTTATCATTTTTAATCACAGGATTGTGCCAAGTAAATACCACACAGTTTACCGTATGACAAAGGTGGCAACTGAGTGAACAAGCTAATTCTGAAGGCAATGTTTGTTAAAAGCAAGATATAAGCAATTATCCCAGAGAAAAGCAAATCCTAATGAAGAAATTATTGAAACGAGATGTGGAAAACATGTCACTTTGCGCCAATGGTCAAACTGCTCCTTTGCTGGAAACTGGAATATCAAAGTTTGAATGCACTGCCTGTCCAAATGGAAAAAGGTGTTTCAGAAAACTTGCCTCAGTTCATAGCTAGCTAACTCAGGAAGAAGTCACCCAAGCAGTGGCTGGAGGTTGATACAGTGTAGCAGGTCACCTGTTTCAGTCTGGTCCTCAGACAGGTCCACAATAACAGGTTCACTTGTAATTGTAATTATTGTGTGGGTAAGAGTTTTGGCTGTACGTTTTGGTGTACAGTGCTTTAATAAAGAAGGTTTAATAAAGACAGGGTTCCCGGCAGTGTGGAGGAACAGTGGGATCTTGGGATCCATGTACATAGATCCCTCAAAGTTGCCATCCAAGTTGATAGGGTTCATAAGAAGGCGTATGGTGTTTTGGCCCTCATTAGCAAGGGGATTGAGCTTAAGAGCCACGGGGTTATGCTGCAGCTCAATAAAGCCCTGGTGAGACCACACTTGGAATATTTTGTCCAGTTCTGGTCATGTAGATGCTTTAGAGGGGGTACAGAGGAGATTAACCAGAATGCTGCCTGGATTGAAGGGCTTATTTTATGAAGAGAAGTTGAGTGAGTTAGGGCTTTTCACACAAGAGAGAAGAAAGAAGAGGTGACTTGATGGAGGTGAACAAGGTAATGAGAGGCATAGATAGAGTAGATGGCCAGAGACCTTTCCCAGGGCAGAAATGGCTGGATTGAGGGGCCATAATGTAAGGTGATTGGAGGAAGGTATAGCAGAGGTATCAGAGGCATGTTCATTATGCACAGAGTGGTGGGTGCATGGAATGACCTGCCAGCAGTGGTAGAAGAGTCAGAGACATTAGGGACATTTAAGTGACTGTTGGACAAGCACATGGACCCCAGTAAGTTGAGGGGTGTGTAGGTTAGGTTGATCTTAGATTAAGATCAATGCTTGGCATAACAGCGTGGGCTGAAGGGCCTGTACTGTGCTGTGCTGTTCAATGTTCTGAAGAACACTGATATATGCTGTTGTTACAACTGTGACTGATATCCAGAATAAACATGAAAGGCAAATGGGAATAAAAGTCGACAGGGAATCACTAGCACAGTACTGGAATACACAATATTAAATTAGACGGTTGAGTGGTGATTTAATTTGTTACAGTATTGGAAGCACCCAACAAAGAAATTAAAATAAATCAAAGAACTGTAGATGTTGAAGGTCTGAAACGAAAACAAATTGCCAAAGATAACTCAGCAGGTCTCTCAGCATCTGTGGGGAGAAAGCAGAGTTATCATTTCGAGTCCAGTGACCCTCCTCCTGAAAATATTTCCTGTGGTCGAGGACTTGAGAATGACTGGACACAATCTGAACATTCAAGCCAGAATGTTCAAACAGAAAACTGGAGAATGTGATCAGAGTGGTGTAGATATTTGGGAGTTGTCAACTGGATCAATTGGTGCTTTCGAAGCTGAGATCAGGAGATTCTTCATAAGCATGGCTATCGGGAATATAGAACAGAGGTAGACAAATGGGGAACTGAGGTTCAGCTCAGTCATGATCAAATTGAATGGAATAGGCCAAAGACATAGAATGGCCTCCTCCGATTTGTAATTTATCTTCTTTCACTATTCCTTCTGTTCTTTACAAAACTGCATGCAGCTTTGTTTTATTTAAACTGCATTGTGACATTGTTCATGGATGAATTAAAGCTTTGCCCTGGATCATTATATTGCAGATGTTTGGATGAACACTGGACATCTTTCACTCTGGTTCAAGACCTAATCTCCATGAGGGTTTGTGAAGAGGGGCTTAATTCCTTATGGAATTGATTTCTTTAATTGTTCACTTTGTGTCCAAGATGAACAGGCCTACAAGGAAATTGGTGAAACAGCAACTGAAACTCTTGATGGGGACACTTACCACACTGACTGGAGTGTGTCTGCAAGTTCCTGTGTCCTCTACAACATTGCTCACAGGGTACTGCTACCGCGATGGAGATGGAGCAGGAGATGGAGTTGGAGGAAGAGATGGAGATGGAGGAGGACGAGGACAAGGGCAGAACCCCTTTGCTCTGAAAAACATCTGCACATAATCCGCTTCCCTCAGGAAACATCCTCTCCGCTACTCCCAATATCCACCCCTTCCCACCGATCGAGGATGTTCCATGACAGCATTCCCCTGACCAAGATCCTGTAATAAATGCCACCAACAATATTCCCATCTTATAGTTTTAATCAAACAACCAATATTTAATCTAAAACAAAAACAAACTAATCACCCTGATGGATTCTCTTAGTGTCTGGTTTGCTGTTGCCTTTGCTTGGTCCTAGTGTTCACATCCTTAGAAGCTCTGCCACCCTCACAGGACAGCACCTCGGAAATCCTAGCTATTCAGGAGGTTGCCTGTTGGGACAGGTTACAAGACCCTTTAGGCATGGAGACCTCACAGGCATGGTGATGACAGTCTGAACCGATAAGGCAGCAGCCACAGGTCCTGTAACTTCAGAGTGACCTTCTCTTCAGCACTAAGACGTCAACTGATTTCTTCTTACTGCATGGCAAGCTGTAACAGGAGCCACAAGATGCTGCGTTATAAGTGCTATCATGGAGTCAGCCACGACTTTCACAATGAAATGGGTAGATATCAAGCTCTGTGCAATGCCCTGTGCCAGCCTCAACGGTGACACCGAGTTGTCTGACAGGCCTGCCAATACGCCAACCATTTCAACGGGCAGGTTTGTCAGCAGTGTCCAGCATTTCCCCATCAAGGTCTTGAGCCAAGTCCCATGAAGCAGATGGGGTGCATGACCACACCTATGATGAGCAGGTACATGACTGTTTTGTTACTGCCCCCATCACACCAGCAGACCCCCTCCCTCGACCAGTCCACTCACATTCAGTAACTCGCCATTTGCAGATACCAACTCTACGTTACCCTCTGAAGTAACTACAGAGTCTAGAGCTGACCTAATGGCTGCATGTTTGACCTCTGCAATTGTATCTCAGCAGTGTAGGCATGAACCAGTCAACAGTATGTAATATGATGAAAGCACGAACAAATTACTAGGGAGATAGACTCCAAGGGCTAGAGTGGCACTCCCACCAACTCAGGCTCTTGAGTAGAGAATGACTGACCACTTTTAGGATTCTTCCCAATCAGCCTTTAATTCTGAAGCCAGCAGAAAAGGTTCAGGGGCAGGGCAAACATCTAGCATGTCAGCTTGCTGAGGCCTCATTGAGGGGGAAGTGGGGAGGGGGGGGGGGGGGGAGATAGTGTTCAAGATGCCTCCCTTAAACACCCTATTTCAAGGTTTGCTTCCCCCACCCTGCGGATGTTCCATTTGCCCTTGCCTCCTTTCCTCAACCTACTGTCCAGACACCCTGCCTCAAGCCTAGCATCCCTTCCCCACCTTGAGACCCCCGACAGTTCGCCATTCACTATTTCACCAAAAACAGTACTGATCTAGTCTTTGATTCTGAGACTTAGAAGCTGGGGGCTAATCAAATTCCCCGATCTCATGTGAAATGCTTGACATGGAAATTTATCAATATTGTCATGGGTTTTATGCTATTTCCTGGGTGATCCATAATCAATGGGTACGCCTGTCTGCATTTGGATGTATGTATTTTACCAGCTCAGAGTGACTGAGTCAATTTGAAAATAGGTCAGAAGCAAACCTATTGTACTTAAAACGAAAAAGGTTAGTCTATTTGTAACGTCGATCACTCCCGAGAATATTAAAGAAACTTGTGCTTCATGGTCACACATGTACACAATGCTCAAGCATCTAATGTTCATGCCACATAAATGCCAGATAATGATCATCTCCAATAACAGACAGATAATCTAACCATTACTTGACATTCAATGGTGTTACTATCACTGAATGTCCTCCCTGTGAACATCTTGGGGATTACTATTGAAACTCAACTGGACTTGCTATTTAAATACGATGGCTGCAAAAAGCAGGTTAGAGACTAGGAATACAGCAGAGTAAATCGCCTGACACCCCAGAACTGTTCAACATCTACAATGCATGAGTCAGGAGTGCAATGGAATAGCTCCCATTTGCCTGGATGGGTGCAGCTCTAACAACACTCAAGAAGCCAGGACAATGCAACTCCTTGATTGCTGCCACATCCACAAACATCCACTCCTTCCACCACCAAAGCTCAGCTGCAGCAGTGCATACTACCTACAAGATGCATTGCAAAAATTCAACAAAATTCCTTAGGCAGCGCCTACAGCACATGGACTGCAGCATTTCAATAAGGCAACTCATCATCTACTAAGGGAAAGCTAGGGACAGGCAATAAATGCTCAGCAATGCACACGTCCCATGAGTGAATTAAAAAAAAGTTAAAATAAAAGCAAGATTTATGAAAATGAAATCAAGCTTGGCCTAATGTTGTCTCCTAATCTGGTTGTTATTGTTTTGAGGTGAAGGTTATGAAATTACAGCAGTGTCTCTGTAGATGTGAAAACTCCTTCATTCAATCTACTGAAGGTTGGCTTCGTGACAGCTTGAAAATGAAATGAGACAGTGGAAGGGGGAGCCTCTCTCTTTCACAATACTATGGTGTGGCCTTTTTTAAAGATTAGATTCACTACAGAAATAAAACAGGCCCTTCGGCCCAACATGTCCATACCGACCCTCTGAAGAGTAACTCACCCAGACCCATTCCCCTATCCTACATTTATCCCTGAATAATCCACCTAACACTACAGGCAATTTAGCATGGCCAATTTAGCTAACCTGCACATTTTGGACTGTGGGAGGAAACCAGAACACCCAGAGGAATCCCACATAGACATGGGGAGAATGCACAAACACAAACTGCACACAGACAGTCACCCGAGGTGGGAATTGAACCAGGGTCGCTGGCGCTATGAGGCTGCAGTGCTAACTAAAGAGCCACTGTACCAGCCACGGTGGTTGGTTACTGATTTTGGAGTCTAGTTACTTACAGCAGTGCAATTGCAGTGCTTGGTTCCCTCTATTCGAGTCCTGATTACCCATCACAGGTTGCCGCTCTTTGCTACATTTCATGCAAGAAGCAAAAGGTGGCTGCTGCAATATGAGACCGATATAATGCCAAGTCATCTTCCAAATGAAACAGTGATAGCACTCTAGCCGAGGTCCAAGTTCGCACCCACCTGCTAAACTGGCTTTTCACACTTTAAATGCCTGGAAAGTGAGTCCATGAAAGTCAATAGCTACAGTTCACATTTATGGAACATCCATCGAATTCTGAGTATTTTCCAATACCTTTTGAATTCTCTGGGAGATCAAGTAATGTGAGCAAAGCCACAAGATCAGGGAACTCGCTCAGAGTTCGTTTTGAATCAGTCCATTTTTTAAAAAACAACTTTAAATTATAATTTCAAGAATTATAACACCATCATGATAATATATATCACTGTCCATTCCGCCTGGTGTTTCAAAAGGCTGAATATTTCCTTAACAGCACTGTGGGAGTACTTTCACAACAAAAGTTGCTGCAGTTCAAGACGACAGCTCACATTTCAACACCAATCAGACTTGAGCAATAAATGGTGGCCTAACTATGAATAGCTAAAATAAAATCACACAGGTAGGAAAGCCTGTAATCTTTAATCCATTCCCAGAAATCTATCACACTGACCACTTTGTTTGCCCACTCCCTGACCTCTCCCTCCATCCCACCTTCTACGTCTCCCAAACCCCCTCATTCCAATCTCTAATATTATATCACTGGAAAATGTTAACCCATTCCAATTTTGAGAATAATCACAGATAAAAGGGATATGATTTCTTAAATATTGAGAGAACAAAAAAAAAACCTTTCCAACCCACCATCAACTTCATGTATATTCTTACTGATAGAACTGGAAGGTAGCACATTATTGCAGTCCAGTGGAGATATATAAATTTAACATTCTTAATTTGACATCTCACAAACCATTAGTGTTAACCAGAAGCAACAGACTTATGGCATGCACTGATCTAATTTACATAATCTTCCAAGCAATGTATTTAAGATCTCAAAGAAGTTATAATTACAATTTGTCAGCTTGCAAAATAAATAGAATCTAGAGGGGAAAAAAACCCAAAATTTTCCATTTCTATAGCGCCTTTCATAACCTCTGGACATCCCAATCAGTGAAGCACTTCTGAAACATAGCCACTGTTGCGGTGTAGAAAATGCAGCATGCAATTTATGCACAGCAAGTTCCCATAAACAATAACGTGATCATGATCAGGTAACTGATCTCTCTGGTGTTGATTGAGGAACAAATATTGGCCAGGATATGGAGAGGAATTCCTCTGATCTGTTTCAGAAGAGCAGCTGGGTCTTTTTCATCCAATGGAGAAAGGTAGATGGGAACTTAATCAGAAGCAAGATCCACTGAACCATGGGTGAAATAAATGCAAGAGGTAACAAGGAAACATTTAAATGGAGAAGATCTGAATACGCATCTCAAATGCAACTTTGAATTATAAAGATATACCCATTCAATTCAAAAATAATTAAATACACCAATAACTTTACATACTAATACAAGCTACAGTGTCATTAAAATAATTCTTTAAGCTTTGCGCATGATGTGATTTAAGGCAAGTTTCTTCATCTTTGAAGACATGGAACCCTTAGTCAACTCAAAAGCGAGTGTAACACTTTACAGCAACAATTAACAGTGGCATTAGATCTTGAACCAGAGTTCTAAAAGGTCTATCAGAAAAAGTCAAGATCAAGTGACCTGGTTAGGCCATGACCTGACTACCATTTCTAGTTCTAGTCACTGAGACACTTGGGAGAAAGTCAAGAGCTGGAGCTAATGCAGGTAAGGGTGATGAGATAGGTTTTTGAATCACTCTACAGCTCTTTTTACCTTCTTATCTTCGTAAACCCCTACAACTCCTGAGATTGCCACTTTCCACCAATATTGGCCTACTGGAGTCGCTCCAACAGCGAGGTCTTCAGCTTCCTCTGTTCTTTGTCCAGAACTTTGCAAAACTTTCTGCCTCCCTTTCTCTTCTTTTGAGAGGCTCTTTGAAGTCTACCTCACTGATTAAGTTTTTGGTCACCTGGCTAAAATCTCCTTACACAGCTTGTTAGAAACTACGTCTGAAGTCACCTTGGAACATTGGCACCAGGTACATGCATGTTGTTGCTGATGAGTCTCAGCACCAAAGTCAAGGTCTGAGTGATGAGGACTCACTGAGGAAAACCGCTCTTTGCAGTTTGGCTACGAGGCATCAGAAGAATGATAGCAACATCAGCAAAAGCATATTATACGGTGCTTTTAGTTACTTATACATTCCTAAGGTGCTTCAATGGAATACTTTAAAACAAATGTGACACCGATCCAGAGAAGGAGATAGTGGCTCAAGTCTTGAAGTCTCAGATTGTGGGAGACTGATGTATGGCCAGAGATGTACTATGCGATTCTGTGGATGGCCTGACACCCTGACATACATAGGAAATGTCCAGAAGTTTTAACTTCCATTAGGCAATTTTCCTGCTCGCAGGAACCCTCAAAAAAGTGTTCTACACTGAATGGTTACCCAGGAAATGTTAAGCAGGAAAATCCCGGTCTCACTATCTACTAACTACAGAACCGTCCCAATCCATGATATTCCTGCCTAATCTCTCGACCCAGCAACTCACTGATTCTGGCCTAATCACCCAACTGACCCCATCATCCTGACATCCAGCTGATACCCATGGGACCACCCAAATGAAACACACCCTGAATTCCTAACTATTCAGCTCATTATGAAGCAGAGACTCCAAACAATGGCTTTACTCTTCAAAGTAATTCATTGGAGGAACCTTACCAAACTGCTTAACATACATATTCATTTATAGTGAAACATTTCTGGTGAAACATTTATGGTGAAACTAGTCTTGGAGAACTATGTGTCGTGGAACAGCTTTCAATCAAGGTAGAAGTCATGCAGAATGTCAATCTAACAGGGACCACAGCTCTGTGGAAGATATTGAGTATGAGGTCTTATGATCAAAAGCCCAGGTACAACAATGCAGGTTTAAAGAGTGTCTTCGAAGAGGAAAGAGAGGTACAAGGGTAGAGGTGTTTAGGCAGGGTATTTCAGAGTATATGGCTCAGACACCTAAAGCAGTGGCCACCTCTGAAGAAGCAAAATAAAATGAGGCTACACAAAAAGCCAAAATTAGAGGATAGCAAATAGCTGAGAGGGTTGTAAAGCTGTGGAAGAGAATACAGAGTCGTGAAGGAGTGAGAGATTGGAAAAGAAAAAGAAAACAAAGGACATTGTTTGAGCAATCCATGTTATTGGGAATGGGTGACTAGGATTTGAGATACAAGCTGAATAGCTTTATATGTCAGGGCAGGAGGTAGCGATCCAGGAGTGAAATGAAATTTTCAAGAGGTGTCAAAGGTGTAAGTAAGAATATCTGCAAAAGGAGAGCTGATACAGGGGGGCAGTACACTAATAATAAGTGCCATACAGGATAGGTCAGATCCTCACTTCAGGTGACACTAAGGTTGTGAACAGACAAGCTTCATCTCAGAGCCTGCTGGGTTGAGGGGTGGAACAAGCAGTTAAGAGACAGAGTCTGAAGCAGAGACTCCAAACGATGGCTTTACTCTTCAAAGTAATTCATTGGAGGAACCTTCTAGTCACTCAGTACTAGATATCAGGTCAACAAGTTGAAAATGTAGCAGCAGCGGAGTCGTCAAGAGAGATGGTGCAGTGGAGGTATTGGGTTGGGTTTTATCAGCACAACTGTGTTTTCAGAAGATGTCATCAGAAGCCTGCATGTAGGTGAGCGATAAGAAATGGTCCAAAACAGATCCTTAGGGGACACCAAAAATAACAGAGCAGCAGCAGGAAGAGAAGCCATTGCAAGAATCCATTATAAGAATCAGAGAAAATAGTGAAAGCAATGGTAAAGATAAATTTTTGCACTATTTTCAATTAAATTGTGGGGTCAGGAGAAGTCAAATTATATATATACAGAACTTTTTCACACACACAATAATCAGCACTTGGAATTGACTTTTAGGTAGTTTACTAGAGGCAAAAATTCTTAGATTCATTTCAGGCATAATTGGATGCTTCAAAAGGTGAATAAGAGGTTATCTTTAATGGATGAAATAATGGGGTAATTAACCTTCTTTTCAGTAATCACCCTGTGATTGTGCAATGTAGTTAAATTAATGCCATTGTCATCAAACTGGTGTAGTAAATGAAATGCACTGCCCTCAAGCTTTCTTTCTCCAGTGTTTATGTTTTTAATCTGTCAAATTTAAATGAAATAAGATATTTGCCCCAAGTGGTCCATTAGCCACATGAGCTTCATCCCACTCTATAGGACTGGATGAGTATGCTTTCTCCCTCATATGTTTGTCCAGCTTCTCCTTAACTTTTCCTGAGCCCCTTCAATAAAGTTTGCATTTAGTAGCAATTTTCAGTAATTGTATTTAATATTAGGCCAGATTCATACTGATCCAATCTTAGGCTGTTCTTTAGAAGGTGTGATGTGAACTTCAACACAAGGCTGACAAATTGTAGCTTGAAGCTTAAAAATTGCTGTAACTTAAGCTAACATGAAAAGCTACAAAGTGGAACATTTGGAAAACTCCCCTGGATACACAGATTATACAGACTGGAGGGATGGTACAACATGATCTCAGAGACAAACAGCAAATCTTCAAGAAATTATATGGCAACTTGGACAGTAAAATACTTCCAGGTGAGCCATCAAAACAAAACAATGACACCAGGCCACAAAGTGAGATAGACCGGTGTAAGAAGTGGGTTTTAAGGAGCATTTTATAGGAAGATGGGGTCATGGAGAGAGGGAGCTCCAGAACTTAGGACCCTACCCTCTGAAGGTATGTCTGCCAATTGTGAAGTAATTAAAATTGGGAATATATTAGAGACTAGAATCAGGGGCACGCAGAGATCTAAGAGGGAGAGGTTACAGAGATGGTGAGTAGTGAGTGCTGGTTAAGAACTTGAAAGCAAGGCATGGGTTCTAAAGGTTGCCAGCAGGACAGCTAGGGACAACGCCACATTATAATGGAAAGAGAAAAATGGGGGAATGTGTCCAATTTTCTCCTAAATGAGAAAAACAAAATCAAATTTAATTTCAACAAGGGTAAATCATTCAGAAATGCAATACCTGATCTGGCAAAATTAAAAATGAATTGCCACATTTGAGATGAGCAGTCAAACAAATGTAACATAGTGTTATCAATGTAGATATTGCATCACTTCAATCAGACAGCCTCACAATTCATCCTCCATCTTTATGTGATGGGCAGGAACACAAAGTACAATTTTGTAATCAGTCCAACTCACATCCATATCTCTCGCAGGCTTCATTACCTAGATTGTTTTAATATCAAATTACCACAACCCACCGAGCGTCGAGACCAAAATTAAATGAAAATTATTAATGATGGTCCTCTAAGTAATCAGAGCATGTACTCTTTAGCACTGCACTAACACATTGATGAGAAGTTGTTTATTCTAATCACAGGACAGTATATTAGCTATAAAAAAAAGGTGGAAAAGGTACATTATTCATAGCTAACATAATTAAATTAAAATGGTCCATTATTTATTGTAACAAAGTAACGGTCATTGCCAACTGTCTGTCAGAATTGTTTAACGAGGAGGACAATTTTGCACTCGAGTTGCTGAAAGTGTATGCTCTTAACAGGCATCATGAGGGAACATCTACAACCTGAATGAACAGGAAAACACATGAGCACCCCCTTAACCAGATAAAACATAGTACAAGGACTGAGGAAATAAATGCAATTTCCAGTGGATAAATTCAGAGCATCGTCAGCTCAAAGGTAGAAGACAGAGGGTGGTGGTAGAGGGTCATTTTTCAGACTGGTGGCCTGTGACCAGTGGAATGCCACAAGGATCAGTGCAGGGTCCTCTACTCTTCTTCATTTATAGAAATGTTTTGGATGTGAGCACAAGAGGTATGATTAGTAAGTTTGCTGATGACACCAAAATTGGAGGTGTAGTGGACAGCAAAGAAGGTTACCTCAGAGTACAACAGGATCTTGATCAGATGGGCCAATGCTAAGGAATGGCAGATGGAGTTTAACTTAAATAAACGAAAGAGTGCTGCATTTTGGGAAAGCAAATGTTAGCAGGACTTAATGGTAAGGTCCTAGGTAGTGTTGCTGAACAAAGAGACATTGGAGTGCAGGTTCATAGCTCCTTGAAAGTAGAGTCGCAGGTAGATAGGATAGTGAAGAAGGCCTTTGGTAGTCTTTTCTTTATTGGTCAGAGTATTGAGTACAGGAGTTGGGAGGTCATGTTGTGGCTATATAGGACATTGGTTAAGCCACTTTTGGAATATTGCATGCAATTCTGGTCCCCTACCTATCGGAAGGATGTTGTGAAACTTGAAAGGGTTCAGGCAAGATTTACATCGATGTGGCCAGGGTTGGAGGATTTGAGTTATAGGGAGAGGTTGAATAAGCTGGGGCTATTTTCCCTGGAGCGTCGGAGGTTGAGGGATGACCTTATAGAGGTTCATAAAATCATGAGGGGCATAGATAGGGTAAATAGGCAAAGTCTTTTCCCTGGGGGTGGGGACAGAACTAGAGAGCATAGGTTTAGGGTGAGAGGGGAAAGATATAAGAGAAACGTAAGGGGCAACGTTTTCGCACAAAGGGTGCTACGTGTATGAAATGAGCTGCCAGAGGAAGTGGTGGAGGCTGGTACAATTGTAACATGTAAAAGGCATGAGTATGAAAATAGGAAGGGTTTGGAGGGATATAGGGTGGGTGCTGGGACAAGATTGGGTTGGACAAAGCTGTTCAGCATGGACGAGTTGGATTAAAGGGTCTGTTTCTGTGCTGTACATCTCTATGACTCTAAATAAAGAGAGGGAATTAATGACACTTAAATAAAAACCTAAAATGTGCAGGTTTGAAACTTTCACTTTCACTGGTTAACTTCCAACATCAAAGAATTGATTTAAATAGTCAACACTTGTCAGTTGGTTAAAAATATACTGAGACTCATATAAGAGGTCACATATTTTCTTTGTTTGGAATTACAAGCTGAAATGGAAGCTGGACTGCTATAACTAAAATAGCGAGGCTTGCATCTTAAATAAAATCAAGTGTTGCATATTGTGCTCAAATACAAAGTTGATTTTTTGGAAATAGTAAGACGGAGAATTCAAGACTGCGAGGCACCAAGAATCTTTTCAGTTAAAAAAATTCTGCTTGATAACAGCCTCTGATTGGTTGAGCAGCAGAATTTTGAAAATGCATTAATTGCTAAAAGTAATAGAGTGAAAGAGGCACCGCAAGCCTAAGGAATGCATCCCTCTTTTCCTTTCTTTCTCTGTCTGGGGAAAGAGACAGAAAAATGAAGAAAATTTTAAAAGGAAGAATTCATATAATGAAAGGCCTACATTCATCTGAACAAGAAGGAGAATGACCATCCCCTAATAGTATGTCATCATTGCAACAATCAGAAGGACTGAAACAAAAATAACTTCCCACATTGCGGTCTGTGCTTTTGGATTCAGAGCTTTGTTTACCTTCTCTGTATTTTTTCCCAACCAGAGAATCTGGATTCAAGTCTCACCTGCTCCAGGGGTGTGTAATAATATCTCCAAACAAACTGATTAGAAAATATCTATATGTTAAAACAATTTGCCTTTTACCTGTCTTAATGGTGGTTGAGTTTCTTTTACTTAGGTTTTAAATGTAGTCTAGTTTAAGATCCTTTCTTTTCATGCTCTTGGTAAAATTTGTTCCAATGTCTCGAGTCTTTTTACATTGTGGGGCACAGTGATCAATTAAGTCTTCCCAGTTCAGTTGTGAGACTTGAAATAGAACATAGAACAGTACAGGACCTTTGGGCCCACAATGTTGTGCCAAGCATTTATCTTAATCTAAGATCAACCTCACCTACATACCCCTCAACTTACTGCCATCCATGTGCTTGTCTAGCAGTCACTTAAATGTCCCTAATGGCTCTGACTCTTCTACCACTGCTAGCAGTGCATTCCACGCACCAACCACTCTCTGCATAAAGAACCTCTCTGACGTGTCCCCTATACCTTCCTCCAATCACCTTAAAATTATGACCCCTCGTGATAGCCATTTTTGCCCTGGGGAAAAGTCTCTGGCTATTTATGCCTCTCGTTACCTTGTTCACCTCTATCAAGTCACTTCTCTTCTTTCTTCGCTCCTGTGTGAAAAGCCCTAGCTCACTCAACCTCTCTTCATAAGACATGCCTTCCAATCCAGGCAGCATCTTCGTAAATCTCCTCTGCACCCTCTGTAATGCATCTACATCCCTCCTATAATGAGGCAACTAGAACGGGACACAATATTCCAAGTGTGTCTAACCAGGGTTTTATAAAGCTGCATTAAAAACCTCATGGCTCTTAAACTCAACCTCACTGTTAATGAAAGACAAAACACCTTAACAACCACTATATATCAACTTGAGTGGCAAATTTGAGGGAACTATGTATGTGGACCCCAAGATCCTGCTGTTCCTACGCACTGCCAAGAATCCTGTATTTAACTTTGTATTCAGCATTCAAATTCGACCTTCCAAAATGAATCACTTCACATCTATCCAGGTTGAACTCCATCTGCCACTTCTCAGCCCAGTTCTGCATCCTGTCAATGTCTTGTTGTAGCCTACCACTTCCCTTGACACTACCTACAACACCACTGACCTTTATGTCATCGGCAAACTTACTAACTCACCCTTCCACGTCTTCATCCAAGTCATTCATAAAACCTACAAAGAGCAGAGGCCCAAGAACAGATCCTTGCAGGACACCACTGGTCACCGAGCTCCAGGCTGAATACTTTCCATCCACTACCACTCATTGTCTTCTTTCAGCCAGCCAATTCTGTATCCTGATAGTCAAATTTCCCTGTATTCCATAACTCTTTACTTTCTGAATGAGCCTACCTGGGGGCACCTTATCAAATGCCTTACTGAAATCTAAATACACCACATCCACTGCTCGACCTTCGTCAACTTGTCTCACCACATCTCAAAGATCTCAATAAGGCTTGTGAGGCATGACCTGCCCCTCACAAAACCATGCTGACTATCTTTAATCAAACTATGTTTTTCGAAGTAGTCATAAATCCTATCTCTCACAATCCTTTCCAGTATTTTGCTTACCACATACATTAAGAGTGACTGGTCCGTAATTCCCAGGGATTTCCCTATTCCATTTCTTGAACTGAGGAACAACATTCGCCTCCCCCCCCCCCCCCACCACCATCATTCAGTACTCCCCCCATGGAGAGTAAGGATGCAAAGATCATCGCCAGAGGCACAGCAATCTCATTGTTCGCTTCCCATAATAACCTTAGATATATCTAGTCTGGCCCTGGGGACTTATATATCTTGATGCTTCCCAGGACTTCCAGCTTATCCACTTTCTTAATATCAATCTGTTCAAACCCATTAACCTGGTCCACAGTGTTCTCACTATCAACAAGGTCCCTCTCTCTAGTGAATACTTAAGCAAAAAACTAATTTAGGGCCCCCCATTCCTCTAGGCACAAGCTCCCTCCAATATCGCTACCCTCTCTCAGATCATTCTCTTATTCCTCATGTAAGCGTAGAATTCCATTCGGTTTTCCCTAATCTTTCCCACCAAGGCTTTTTTGTGCCCCCTCCTAGCTCTCCTCCATTTTTGAGTTCTTTCCTAGCTACCCTGTAATCCTCTAAGGCTGTGCCAGATCTTTGCTTCCTCAGCCTGCGGTAAACTTCCTTCTTCCTTTGACGAGAAGCTCCTCTTCTCTTGTCATCCAAAGCTCCTTCACCTTACCATTCCTTGCCTGTCTCAGCGGGACAAAGTTATCCAACACTTGCAACAAGTGTTCCTTAAACAGCCTCCACATTTCTGTTGTGCATTTCCCATAGAACTATTCCCAATTTATACTCCACAGCTCCTGTCCAATAGCTGTATAATTTCCCCTCCCCCATTTAAATACCTTCCCATACTGTCTGTTCATATTCCTCTACATGGCTATGGTAAAAGTGAGGCAGCTGTGGTCACTGTCACCGAAATGCTCTCCCACCAAGATATCTAATACAGGGCCTGGCTCATTCCCTAGCACCAAATCTATTATGGCCTCTCCCCTAGTCAGCTTATCTGCATATTGAGTCAGGAATCCTTCCTGGACACACCAGACAAAATTGGCACCATCCAAGCCATCTGCACTAAGGAGGTTCCAATCAATTTTGGAAAAGTTGAAGTCACCCATAACAACAACTATTACATTTGCACTACCCAGATCTGCTGTCCAATCTATTTTTTCACCTCTCTGCTGCTATTGGGGGGTCTACAGAAAGCATCCAATAAAGTGGGTGCTCCTTTCCCGTGACTGACTTCCACCCATACTCCTCAACAACCTCCTTTTCTGCAGGTGTGATGCACTCTCTAATTAAGAATGCCACTCGCCCTTCTCTTTTACCCTCCTCCCTGTTCTTTTTAAAAGATCTAAACCCTGGAACATCCAGCAACTATTCCTGCCCCTGTGAAATCCATGTCTCCACAATGGCCACAACATCATAGTTCCAAGTACTGATCCATGCTATAAGTTTATCACTCTTATTCCTGATACTTGTGGCATTGTAACAGACTCATTTTAACCCAAACCTTTGCCCTTTGAACTGTGCGTGCTTCCTGACAGACACTCTGCATTCTATTTCTGCCCATTCAACAACTACCCTCTCCTCTGATCTGTACTTCTAGTTCCCACCCCCCTGTTAAACTAGCTTAAACACTCCCAACATGCTCTTGCAAATCTCCCACCCAGGTCATTGGTGTGCCTCCCGTTTAACTGCAACCTGTCCTTCCTGTACAGGTCCCACCTTCCCCAGAGGGTACCCCAATGACCTATCTATCTGAAGCCTTCCCTCCTCCACTAGCCCTTAGCCATGTGTTTAGTTGCATCACTCCCTATTCCTCGCCTCACGAACACGGTAGTAACCTTGAGATTACAACATTGCTCCTCTTAGCTGTCTTTCAGCTTCCAACCTAACTCCCTGAAATCATGTTTTAGATCCTCCTCCCTCTTCCTAGCTATGTCATTGGTGCTAATGTGCACCACGACTTCTGGCTGCTCAACCTCCCCCTTCAGAATCTTGTAAACTTGATCAGAGACATCCCGGACACTGGCATGTGGGGGACAACATACCTTCCAGGACCACAAAATCTCCTGTCCATTCCTCCAACTATTGATTCTCCTAACACTAGTGCTTTTCTAGTCTCCTCCTGAGACACAGTGCCGGTCTCAGTGCCAGAGACCTGGCCATGATGGCATTCCCCTGGTAGGTTTTGCTTACAGAGTCAGTATGGGTGGAAATCAGAAAAAGGAAAAGAGCAGGCACTTTACTGGGAGTTTTCTACAGGCCCCACTATAACAACAGAGACATAGAGAAGCAGATTGGGAAGCAGATTTTGGAAATGTGCAGAGGTAACAGGGTTGTTGTCATAGGTGATTTTAACTTCCCGAACATTGATTGGAATCTCCTTGGTTCAAATGGTTTGGATGGAGCAGTTTTTGTCAGGTGTGTCCAAGAAGAATTCCTGATGCAAAATGTAGATAGGCCGACTAGAGGGGAGGCCATATTGGATTTGGTGCTTAGCAACAAATCATGTCAGGTGTCAGATCTCTCGGTAGGACAGCATTTCAGTGACAGTGATCAGAACTCCCTGACCTTTACTATCCTTATGAAGAGGGATAGCAGCAGACAGTATGGGAAAGTATTTAACTGGGGGAGGGGGAATTACGATTACCGACAGGAACTGAGGCACCTAAATTGGGAACGGTTATTCTCAGGGAATTGCACAGCAGAAATGTGGAGGTTGTTGAGGAAGCACCTGCTGGTAGTGCTGGACAGGTGTGTCCCACTGAGGCAAGGAAGGGATGATCGGTTGAAAAAACTTTGGGTGACAAGGAGACAGCTAGTCAAGAGGAAGAAGGAAGCTTACTTAGTTGAGGAGGCAAGGATCAGACAGGGTTTAGAGGGTTACAAGGCAGCCAGAAAGAAACTGAAGAATGGACTTAGGTGAGCTAGCTGGAGGCATGAAAATGCTTTAGCGGATAGGATTAATGAAAACCCGAAGGCATTCTACACTTATGAACAAGAGGATGGCCAATCACGAATAGTGGAGGGAACTTGCGCCTGGAGTCGGAGGACATAAGGAAAGTCCCTAATGAATATTTTGCTTCAGTATTCAGTAAGGACAACGTGAAAAAGACTGTTATGCAAGAACAGGTTGATGTTAGGAAGGAGGATATGCTGAAAATTTTGAAAAACCTAAGAATAGATAAATCTCCTGGGCTAGACAGGATATACCCGAGGTTATTACAGAAAGTGAGGGAAAAGATTGCTGTGCTTTTATCAATGATCTTTGAGTCTTTACTGTCCACTGGAGTATTGCCAGATGATTGGAGGGTGGCAAATGTAATTCCCTTATTCAAGAAAGAGAATAGTGGTAACCTTAGGAATTACAGACCAGTCAGTCTTCAGTCAGTATCGGAGAGGATTCTGAGAAACAGGATTTATGATTACTTGGAAAACCATAGTTGGACTAGAGATAGTCAGCATGGCTTTGTGAGGAGCAGGTCATGCCTCACCAACCTTACTGAATTCTTTGAGGATGTGACAAAACATGTTGATGAAGGTAGAGCAGTGGATGTGGAATACATGGACTTTAGCAAGACATCTGATAAGGTTCCCCATAGTTGGCTCATTCAGAAAGTAAGGAGGCATGGGATACAGGGAATCTGGCCACCTGGATACAGAATTGGCTGGCCCATAGGAGAGAGAGTGGTGGTAGCTGGAAAGTATTCCGCCTGGAGCTTGGTGATCAGTGGTGTTCTGTGGGGATCAGTTCTAGGACCTCTGCCTTTTCTGATATTTGCAAATTATTTGGATGAGGAAGTGGAAGAGTGGGTTAGCAAGTTTGCTGATGACATAAAAGTTGGTGAAGTTGTGGACAGTATAGAGGGCTGTTATAGGTTGCAACGGGACATTAACAGGATGAAGAACTGGGCTGAGAAGTGGCAGATGGAATTCAACTGGGAAAAGTGTAAGTTTGTTCACATTGGAAGGATAAATTTTAATGCAGATTACAAGATTAAAGGCAAGATTCTTGGCAGTGTGGAAGAATAGATGGAACTTGGGGTCCTCATCTATGAATCCCCCAAAGTTGCCACCCAAGTTGATAGAGTTGTTAAGAAGGCTTTCATTAGCAGGGGAGTTGAGTTTAAGAGCCATGAGGTTATGCTGCAGCTCTGTACAGCCTGGGTTAGACCACACTTGGAATACTGTATTCGGTTCTGGTCACCTCATTATAGGAAGGATGTGAAAGCTTTAGAGAGGTGCATGAGGAGATTTACCAGGATGCTGCCTGGACTGGAGAGCATGTCTTATAAAGAAAGGTTGAGGGAATTTGGGCTTTTCTCATTGGAGAGAAGAAAGATGACAGGTGACTTGATAGAGGTGTACAAGATGTTGAGAGGCATAGATAATGTGAATAGCCAAAAAATTTTTCCCAGGGTGGAAATGTCTATCATGAGGGGGCATAATTTTAAGGTAACTTGACAAAGGTTTAGGGGAGATATCAGAGGTAGGTTCTTTACACTGAGAGTGGTGGGTGTGTGGAATGCACTGCCAGCAATGGTAGAAGAGTCAGATACAAAAAGGGACATTTAAGCGACTCTTGGATAGGCACATGGAAGATAGCACAATGTAGGGCACGTAGGTTAGTCTGATCGTAGGGTGAAGGTCAGCACAACATTGACGGCTGCAGGCCTGTCCTCTGCCGTACTACTCTATGTTCTAACAACATCTCTGTGGTGAGTTCAGTTTATTTTGATTGTGCACACACAGCAATTTTACACCATTACTGCTATTTCAATGGTAAGGCAGACAGCTGTTTGCCCAGAGTTGATCCTTCATTGACTCTAAGCCAAAGTATAGAAACTCCCTCGCTAATGCACTCAGGAATCACCTTCACCAAGAAATGCTGGGCTCCAAGGACCATGGCCTTCTCAAGGGCAGTTAGGGATGGGCAGTAAATGCTGACATTGCAGTAATGCTCATATCCAATGAATGAAAACTGGAGCAGTAGAACTAGAAAATCAACTTGTCTTTGCTATAACTTTATAATAAATGAACATTAGTGTCATTTAGCTACACCATCATTTAGACAGCAAAACTAGCCTACTATTTAATTTAACATTGACATTCAACTCTTGCCAGTCTTGATGTTGGCACAGTGCTGAACTCTCACTTCCTGCACCTGCCAACAGCAAAATCTGGGTCATTGCCCTTTGGAAAATATATTGACAAGTGCAATTACACTGGGAATATTAAAGCTTCTGGTTAATTTATTATTGTAAGAGGACTGACTGGCAAGGGAGGATAGGAGAGGAAAGGAAATATGCAGGGGGGGGGAAATGGGGGAGAGAATATGAAAGGGAATTTCACTTTCAATGTATTTCCTATGACAAGTGCCAAGATCATTATACCAGCTCAAGATTGAAATTATCTCTCTGCACTGTGTGTGTGTGTTTCAGAGAGATCCGCAATTTTATTGTTGGCTCTCAGACCTGAGTGTGGAGAAGTCATCACAAAACAAATGTCAATTTTGACTACTTGCAACTCAGAAAGATGTTCCCTGGAAGGGTGGCACCAAACATTGCCAGGGTCAGAGCAATAACTGAGCCCCGTCAGAAGGAAACACTGGCTAAAGACACATGCTCAATGGCTCTCTTCTGCCAGAGTTCACTAATATGAACTAACATGAACCTTTCTACAATCTGTACAAATGGCTACCTTCAATACTGACAATGGAAGGCATAAAGGAATGTGAGCATTCCGTACTGTTGGCTGTCCAAAATAATATGTAACTGCTGTTTGTTTTCCCCTCCTGCAGAAACTGAATCTCACTAACAAATGATTCAACTGATGTTAGAAGATCAACATTATTGTAAAACAAAATAAAGTCCTGGAAGCAATAGGCCAATCAGCCCCTCAGACTGCTCTGACATTTAATGAGATCATGACTGATCTGACTGCAACCTCAACTCCACTTTCCTACGTATCCCTGATTCCCTTATATCCATTGTTAGTAAAGAATTTATCTGCCTCTTCCTTAAAAGTATTCATTGAGCCTGAATTCATTGGTTTCTGGGGAAGAGAGTTTCAAAGATTCACAACCCACAGGATAAAGAAAAGTCTCATCTCTGTATTAAATGAGAAACCACTTTTCTTTTTGACCTGCACCTCCTAATTCTAATCACTCAGACATTTTTCAGCATTCAGCTAGTCAAGTCCTCTCGGGGTCTTATATTTTTCACCTTTCATACTTCAAAAATCCAATAGGTACAAGCCCAAACTTTTCTCAGATGACGAATCCTTCATGACAGGAACCAGTCAAATGAACCTTCTTTGAACTGCTTCAAATGCAATTAACTCCATTCTTAAATAAGGAGACCAAAACTCTACACAATACTCCAGATGTCATCTCATCCTTGCACTATACAGAACCATCCATATTTTCATAGCTAATCGCCCTAATAACAAACAACAGGATTCAATTTGCTTTCCTGATCATGAGCTGTTTCTGCCCACTATCAGTTTGGGATTCAGGACACCAAAATCCCAACCAGAGTTCTGCCATCTCTTGTATAAATAATATGCTGATTTTTATAAAGTGGACAAGTTCACATTTCCCCTGAAATATACTGTAAATGCCAAACTTCTGTCTATTTATTGAATCCACCTATGTTCCTTCATAGACTCATGCCCACTTCGTAACCTATCCTTCATTCGCCAAATGTCAGTTTGGAATATTTTAGCCATGAAACATGCCATTACAGGCAATGTATTAGCACAGATAGAGAATTGGTTAACTAACAAGAAGCAAAGAATTAGGTAAAAGGATTGCTTTTCTGGTCGCCGATCAGTGGCGAGTGGTGTGCCTTAGGGACCACAATTATTCACAACTTACATAGATTGTGAATAACTGGGGACCACATGTAGTGCGTTAAAGGTTGCAGATGACACAATTATAGAGCAAAGTGTGCAGAGGACTGAAATTTTGCAGAGGAACTTAGATATTTTAAGTGAGTAGGAAAGGTCTGACAGATGGAATACAATGTTAATAAATGTGAAGTCATCCATTTTGGTAGGAATAACAGTAAAAAGGACTATTGCATGAATGGTTATACATTGCAGCATGATGCTATGCAGAGGGACCTGAGTGTCCAAATGCATTAATCTCAGAAGGTTGGTGTGCAGATGCAGCGGGTAACTAAAAAGGCAAACGGAATTTTGTTCTTTATTGCTCAAGGGATTGCGTTTAAAAGTAGGGAGGTTATGTTTCAGCTCTATAGGGTGCTGATGAGGCCACACCTGGAGTACTGCATGCAATTTTGGTCTTCTTACTTGAGAAAGGATGTACTGGCATTAGTGGGGTGCAGTGCAGGTTCACTAGGTTGATTCCGGAAGTGATGGGGCTTGCATATGAGGAGAAATTGAGTAGACTGGGATTACATTCCTTGGAATTTAGAAGAATGAAGGTGGGATCTTACAGAAACACATAAAATTATGAAGGAAACAAATAGGATAGAAGTAGAGAGAATGTTTCCACTGGTGGGTGTCCACTAGAACAAGACAGCATTGGCCTCAAAATTAGGGGGAGCAGATTTAGGACTGTACTGAGAAGGACCTTCTAGTGAATCTGTGGAAATCCCTGCGTAATGAAGTAGTTGAAGCTTCCTCGTTGAATGTTTTTAAAGTTAAGATAGATAACGTTTTGAACAGTAAAGGAATTAAGGGTTATGGTGAAAGGTTGGGTAAGTGGAGCTGAGGCCACAAGAAGATCAGCCATGATCTTATTGAATGGTGGAGCAGGCTTGAAGGGCCAGATGGCCTACTCCTGCTCCTAGTTCTTATGTCCTAATGAAATGGAATAGAGTCATAGAGTCATAACATATGGAAATAGACCCTTCAATCTACCCAGTCCATGCTGACCATAATCCCTAACTAAACTAGTCCCACCTGCCTGTGCTTGGCCCATATCCTTCCACACACTTCTTTTTCATGTACTTAGGTAAATTTCTTTTATACATTGTAACTGTACCTGTAGCCACCACTTCCTCTCCAAGTACATTCTACATTTGAACCACTTTGTGTAAAAACAAATTGTTAAAAATATGTCCCCTAGTCTTGAGATCCCCCACCGTAGGGAAAAGAAACCTGCTGTTCACCTTATCTATTCCCCTCATGATTTTATAAATCTCTATAAGGTCACCCCTCAACATCCTACGCTCTGTGAAAAAGTCCCAGCCTATCTCCTGGTAAGTCACACTCTCTTTGCCCAGCAACACCCTGGTAAATCACTTCTGAACCCTTTCCAGATTAATTGCCCTTCCTAATCCAGACTAAACAGAACTGGACACAATTTTCCAGAGTAAGCCGCACCAACATCCTGTTCAACCTCAGCCTAACACCCTAACTCCAATCCAAGGTCTGAGCAATGAAGACAATTGTACTAAACATCTTCTTAATCACCCTAAATATAAATCAAACTTCAAAGTTTTATGTAAAAACCAAAAAACCAGCAACAAAAACAGAAACTGCTGCAAAAGCTCAGCAGGTCTGGCAGCATTTGTGGAGAGAAATCAGAGTTAACATTTCGGGTTGAGTGACCCTTCCTCAGAACCTTTGACCACTTTGTTTCAATGAATTATGTACTTGAACCGGGAACGTTGGATAACTTCCTTCACCCCAAAATTAGTGACCATGTCCTCAGCTGTTGAGATCCTAAGCTCTGGAATTCCCATCTCCAAACCTTCTCCCTGTCTCTTTTTTCCCTAAAAACCTACTTTGACCAGACTGAAGCCTTGTTCTGAACAGATTTCCTAAATAGCAAGCACAAACCAGAGCAGAATGTTCTGCAGAGTCAAGACAAAAAAAACCTTTCCTATACATCATAACTTTCACAACCTCAGAATATCCCAGCACACTTCAAAACCCATTAACTATTTATTGAGGTGAAGTCAATCATGAAGCAACATATCAATCAATGAGTGTACTGCAAGTTCCCATAAGAAGCAATTAGCTAGATAATCTATTTATTAAGTGATGTTGGTTGATGGAAAAAAAATTTCCAGGACACTGGGGAGAACTCTATGGTTCTTCTTCTAGTGGGCTGGACTACTTGGCTTAGCATCCTATTGAGTAGTTTGCTATTTCAACAGTGCAGGTTGATGACAGAGAAAGTGGTCTGCCTTAAGACCCATACCATTTTAGCAAAGGTATATTAGTGGCATTTTGTGCAGAAGAGACTCAATTTAGAGTCAGCAATAAATGGCCAGAGTTCAAAAACTGTGCAAGAATGACAGATTAAAGCAAATAATTACCTTTCTCGCAAGCCCAGAATTCAACTTGATTATAAAAATGTACAGCAAAAGGAGGAGGTACAACACCAGAAACACCAAACTGGAGGAGTTTTCTTCTGTAGAGTTAGGGAGTATTATTATAGTTCAGCCTTATTTTCCCTTGTGAAAATGGTCACACTGATCTGTCTTTTTGAACTAGCGCAGTCTGTGTGGTCAAAGTATTCCTGCATTGCTATGTGCTAGGGAGCATCTAATTCTTAAGGAGTGATTTTAATACAACTGAGTAGCCTGCTATGCCAGTTCAGTGTCAGCCACATTGCTAAAGGCACAGAATGGGTTAAACTGACTTCTCCTGAACAGCACTGAACCAGGTTTTGTTTTAAAAAAGACAACACCAAAAACAGAAACTGCTGGAAAAGCTCAGCAGGTCTGGCAGCATCTGTGGAGAGAAATCAGAGTTAACATTTCAGGTCCAGTCACCCTTCTTCAGAACCCAGTTCTAAGGGTCACTGGACCCGAAATGTTAACAGCGATTTCTCTCCACGGATGCCGCCAGATCGTCTGAGCTTTTCCAGCAGTTTTGGTTACTGACTTACAGTGTCCACATTTCTTTTAGTTTTTCTTTTGGCAATGAATGGATTGAGGAATAGGATATGGGCTGGGGTTTTATTATTACAGTTATAAAATTGCAGATACACCCCTTCTCCTCCCTTCTGCACCAAAGGACTGTATATTTCAACGTAAAACTTCCATCAGTGGGGCAGAGGCTGCTGAAGACACCAAAGAGGTATAATGCTTCCAGAAGGCCAGATAGTTAAATTAGGGTTAGCTACTCAGATCAGAGGTTTGACCACATGATCTTTTATCTCCAACTACACCATCTCAGGATTGATCACATGACACATTCAATTGGAAAATCAACAGACTGACCTTTACTTGATTGGACTAATCTTTGCTGTCAGTCTTTGTTCCGCATCTCCAATATTTTTACCAATGGTAAACAAATGTCTTATCTCCTTGAGGAATTTTCTCCCAGCTGTGTCCTTAATTCCTGTGATTCCAGGACCATCCCGTTTAGGTTACATAAAAATATGTAACCTCAATTCAATCCCTCAGCACTGCACTGGAGTAATAAGCTAGATCTTGTGCTCCACTCTTTGGTGTTGTTATGAAGATGTGGGTGTACTGCACCTTTAAGAGAGTTAAAAGTGGACCTTGAACCAGACCACCTCTGCTTTAGGTCAAACAAATAGCACAGGTAGACCTTGAATAAAAACACAAAATCCCATTAGAAATTCAAAAATAGGCAACATCTCCAACTTGTTTGGACTTATTTACTGGAGCTAATTATTTTGGCAGGTGCGCCTCGTATTAGTCATTTATAGCAGAGTGTAAATCTGAGCTGTATTTACAGATTAATCAAACCTATGAAGCTGGATACACTCTGCAAAAGTGGAATGCTACATGCATTTGACCATTTCAATAGTAGCATTTAGCAGCAAATTATACTGTGGAAATGTGCTCATCCACATACTCAGCTGGACAAAAGAAAGTTATAACTGACCCAGATGGTGCTTCAATTTTCTTCCACTGATGTCAGGTGAATTGGCCAAATTGTGACTATAATATAGTCGATATTTGTGAACATTCACACACCATCCACACGGACATTCAACAATTCTAGTGATGGATTGAATTTATACAGTGTCTTTAATACATTATGCATCCCCAGATACTTCAAATGAGTGTTATAAAGCAAACTTAGACATTGAGCCACATAATGTGATGTTAGGGTTTGTTCTAAAGGTGGGTTTTAAGGAGCATTTTAAAAAGGAGGATGGTGAGGTGGAGAGAGTTGGAGAGTTTAGGAGGAAATTCCAGACTTGAAACTCAGACAGCCAATGTTGAAATGATTGTAGCTTGAAAGCTATGACTGAATTTGCTTGCACTACATGGACAAAGATGTGTCAAGTCCTCATCAGAGAGTTGGTCTACCTCTGCTGCACTACCTTTCCAATCTGAGCAACATGTGCAGAAGCGGATATAAAGATTTGCTCATGCCAGTGAAGCATTTGGTCTGAAGATAAATTAAAATGGTCCAGGATGTTGGTATACCAGCACTTATCAACACTGACAATATGACACTGGAGGGAGGTGGTTAATAGTCTCACATATCTAGGCTCTACAATCATCAGCAATCTGTCAGCTGACACAAACCTGCAAGCTGTTCCATAAAAGCTGGGGAAAGAAAGTATAGAACAATAGCAATCTGACTGCAAGCACTAAACTGCAAGTCATAAGACATAAAGACTGCCAATACACTATAACCATTAATCACTCCCTTTGTCTTTTATGCCATGGCATCTTTCTCTCCTGTCTTCTACACTATTCCACACCTTCCTGTTCTTTTCCCCTTTCTCCTCCTCCCTTATTTCAATAGCATAAAAATCACGTTACCTCTGCCATCTTTCAGTTCTGAACAGGAGTCATATTCAACTTGAAACATTAATTCTGACTCTCACTCTGCAGATCTACACTCAAAAAACACAACAGTGATGTGTGAAACCACTCCAAAAGTCCCTGAACCCCACCCCCCACCACCACCAAACCCAGGAGAATTCAATCAAGGGCAACCAATTGGAGAAAGGCTGCCATCGGTTGAATGGAAGGAAATGGTGAAAAATAGCTCCCCAGTTACAGCCTGGATCTCCCTCATGTTTGCTACTGAAAGGGTGAATATTGGAGGCTTTTGGGAAAACTCACCATTCCTGTGTATTTTCAGCACTGTCCTGGAGCACGCACACTCCATCAGTATACAATTGTTGCTAAGCCAGCAATGTCTGCACTGGGTCAGTCACATCCAGCATTCATAGAGTGAACTGGCCAGGGGGTCACAACCTACAGGACATATATATATCCCTGCTCCAAGGGCATATATACACACAAGATATGAAGATTGTAGACACTGACATCAAACATCAGTTGCTGATGGCCTTGACCTCTGAAGACTGACTGAAGTGGTATTTGAAGAGTCTAGCTAAAATGGAAAGCTCAGCTAGGTCAAGAAAAATAAAATAGGGGCTCGCGAATCTTGCACCTACTCAGCCATAGTCTTCCTCCATAGCAAATGGGGCAGATATTTCCACATCGGATAGAGATTCCTCAGCTACACTACAAGAGTGCTTAAGACTGTAAAGCCATTAGATGTAGGAAAAGAATTAAGCCAATCATTCCAACAAATCTACTTCACCATTTGATCGTGGCTGATATGTTTCCCAACCTCTTTCTCCTCCCGTCTCCGTAACCCTCGATCCCCTTACTGATCAATAACCTATCTCTGTCTTAAAGATACTCAATGACTTGCTTTCCACAGCCTTCTGGGGCAATGAGTTCCACATGTTAGCCACCCTCTGGCTGAAGAAATTCCTCCTCGTCTCAATTTTTAAGGGTCATCACTTCACTCTGAGGCTGTATCCTTAGGTCCTAGTCTCTCCCACCAGTGGAAATATCATTTCCATCTCCACTCTATCCAGGCTCTCAATATTCTAAGAGTTTCAATCAAAGTCCCCCTCATCCATCTAAACTCCATTGGAGTACAGATCCAGAGTTCCCAATTGCTCCTCATTTGATAAGCGCCTCAGTCCCGGATGATTCTTGTGAACCTCCCTCAGACCCCCATCAAGGTCAGCACCTCTTTACTGATATACAGGACCAGACTAAATATGATCTGACCAACGCTTTGAACAGCCTAAGTAGTACATTTTTCTGTTCTCTTGTAATTAATGCTAACATTGCATTTGCCTTCCCAACGTGAACTGAATCTGCAGGGTAACTTCTAAATCCCTTGGTGCTTCAGATTTCTGAAGCCTTTCCCCATTTAGATAGAGTTTTCACCTCTGTTCTATCTACCAAAGTTCATAACCCCACACTTTCCCACATTGTATTCCATGTGCCACTTATTTGCTCACTCTCCTAGCCTTTCAAAGTTCTTGTAGCCTCAATGCTTCCTCAAAACTACCTGTCCCTCCACCACCTTTATGTCATCTGCAAACTAAGCAACAATGTCTTTTCTCGATCATTAATGTGTAATGTGAATAGTTGTGGTCCCAACACTGACTCCTGTGGAACTCCACTAGTCATCTGTGGCAATCCTGTTTTATTCCTAATCTCTGCTTCTGCCACTCAGCCAATTCTCTACCCAGGATTAGTGTGGTGCTGGAAAAGCACAGCAGTTCAGGCAGCATCCGAGGAGCAGGAAAAAAATCAACATTTCGGGTAAAAGCCCTTCATCAGGAAATTCTCCGTCCATTCTTTCTCCTAATACCATGAACTCTTATCCTATTTAACAGCTTTATACAGAATTGCCTATCACGGCACAATTCACGAGCCCGATTTGAAAGAGCACGGAATATAACTGGAGGAGGTGTGGAAACACATTAAGAGTATATGTGTGAACCAGGATTTGAATAATATTACAGAAAATCTCAAACCTGCAGCAACACACCGACAGAACAAGTGCAGTCTCTAATCTTCCAAGTCGCTGAATGCCAAGATATTCAGTCACAGATCCATCTTCACTCACAGTCCTTTCCTTTTTTTGATATCGGCAATAGGTTAAAAAACTGCTATCAAATTGGTACCAAGAATATGGTTTGAAAAGACTGTTTAGATCTGTACTTACAAAGTTGAAACAATATCAGTATTCCAATAGATGTCGGAAATTCTGTCTTAGCCGGAGGTTAGAAAGTATATAAACCTTCACAGACATACATGGTTATAACTGTTCTCAATGAAGTCTGTGATTGTCCTTTCAAGGTCTCTCTTTGCTTCCAGTGAGGAACATTTACATTTTAATTAGAAAAAGGATGAGTTAACCCATTCTCCCCAGCAGCAATAGCCTGCCTTCTGTACTCTCGTCACAGTGTCTAACCTCGAACTCCCCAAACAGATAGCCAGAGCAATTCAAAAAAACAAAGCAAAAGTTCCACGACATTCCAAGTCAATATTAATGACAAATGGGATGATTTCCATAATGGGCAGACAAGTTGAAAACCCAATCCAATATTTTTGTTTGTTAATTTGATCTGTTCCACTTTCTATTATATCAAGTCTAAAGGAGTGCACTGATGATGTTGTTCCTCTAATTCACAGGCCTCAAGGTAAATTTAAATAGTTTTACAGCCAATTAACTAAGACACACACACACACACATCCCACAATGGGTTAATCTTCATGGCATGGACTGCCAAGTGTGATCAAGTCACTAAGTATGCATGGATCATTTAGAGACATCTTGCTCAGCAAACACATCTTGGATTGTTCTTTCAAAAGAACAAATAGGTTCATCCGGAATTGATGTAAAGAATTTTCTTTTCAGAAATGGAAGAGCTCAGTTGGGTAGCTTGTCAATAGCAAGTGTCCCTCCAACCAAAAGAACAGAAAATCAGTTGGTACTGGCAAAGTGAAGACCGTGGCATTGTGTGTCTATTGGCATTTACCAGTCATCATCTACAGCTACCAGATCAGCAATATTTCACACCAGAGCTAACTTGACCTGAAATAATGAGCAGACACATTGGCTTTTAAGGCTTGTGACTTACTGGTGATGAGTAATTTGGTAAATTCTGAGTTTACGTGAATTTCTGGGATTCAACAATTAATCCTCTTTGTCAGTGTGCCTCAGTTTATTGCCTTAGCAAAAATGTATTTAGAATAAAAGTAAACCAAAAAAAAAATCAGTTTCAGATTTCGAGCTTACAAAAATACCTCTGGTTCAACTTTTAATTTTCTGTACAATCATGACTTAATATTATTTTAGTGAATGAAAATAGAAGCAAGTCAGGGTTTTCCCCAGTATTGTGCAGTGCCTTATTGTGGTAGATTGATGTTGACTCGCCAATTCTGCCAGGCTGTGTGCATACAGGATTGTGCCAGCCCAGGTACTGTTTACCTGAGTTTGTCACATTGTGTACCCTTTAGGCTTGACACATGAACACACAGACTCAGAGTCGGACTGGGCATTCAGCCCTTCAAGTCTGATCCAACGTTTAATAATATCTGCAGAGCTTACCATTACATTGCTGCTTTTATTTTAGCATGTGGATTAACAATGCAACCTGAGACAGGCTATAGGCAAGGACAAAGAGTACAGATGAAAAATGAAACAGTCAATAGTCCACACTGACAGTGACATAGCGGGGAACGACAGACATTACAGGGTGATTGCCAACCGAAACTTCTCCATAATCCATTCATTTTTACAGGACAATGATCTGTTCACTCTTGGCTTTCATTTGCAAGGAGATTGAAATTAAAAGCCGTGAGGTTATGCTGCAGCTCTATACAGCCCGGGTTTGACCACACTTGGAACATTTTGTTCATTTCTGGTCACCTCACTGTAGGAAGAATGCGGAAGCTTTTGAGAGTGTACAGAGGAGATTTACCAGGACGCTGCCTGGACTGGAGGGCATGTCTTATGAAGAAAGGCTGAGGGAACTCGGGCTTTTCTCATTGGAGTGAAGAAGGATGACAGGTGAAACCAAAAGAGAAAATGTTGGAAAATCTCAGCAGGTCTGGCAGCATCTGTAAGGAGAGAAAAGAGCTGACGTTTCGAGTCTAACTGACCCTTTGTCAAGGGTCAGTTAGACTCGAAACGTCAGCTCTTTTCTCTCCTTACAGATGCTGCCAGACCTGCTGAGATTTTCCAACATTTTCTCTTTTGGTTTCAGATTCCAGCATCTGCAGTAGTTTGTTTTTATAAGGATGACAGGTGACTTGACATGGGTATACAAGATGTTGAGAGGCATAGATAGAGTGGATAGGAAGAGATTTTTTTCCCATAGTGGAAATGTCTATCATGAGGGGGCATAATTTTAAGATTACTTGACGAAGGTTGAGGGGAGATATCAGAGGTAGGTTCTTTACACAAAGAGTGGGGGTGTGTGGAACACACTGCCAGAAGTGGTAGTAGAGTCAGATACATTAGGGACATTTAAGCAACTCCTGGATAGGTACTTGGAAGATAACACAATGAAGGATATGTAGGTTAGTCTGATATTAGAGTAGGATAGAAGGTTGGCACAACATTGAGGGCCAAAGGGCCTGTACTGCTGTAATGTTCTCTGTTCTAGGTTCACTCACAGACCTACGTGCGTGTGATTGATGCATGTGTACTTATTACCTCACTTACTTTGTTGTCTTGCAATGAGAACATTATATGGACACAACATGGCATTTAGATGGAGAGCAGATTTCATTTTTTTAAAAAATGCATCTTCCTCTTAAACGTTTGAAAGATTTAGGATAACTGAACCTTTCGTCTTAAACATTACAAACGCTGCAACAAGTGTGCACTTATTCCCGAACACACTCCAGTGTCTCAAAACGCAAGCAAGCTCCCAATTTTCACAGTATCTGTTCTATTTGTATGGTATGGCAGCACGTAACTTTCCAAGATGAACATTACAGAAAGCGCAACACAGGTGACTCGCTATACCTCAACTAATCTGGGAGAATTAATGAGATGATTCGCTTGTGTTGCAAAATCTGAGACAGCTATAAGACAACCCCAGGAATTAATTCAAGACTATGTGATTTGGAAAACACGCAACATAACAACTATCTTCAATCTCAATTTTCACACAGCCGCCCACTGTCTCCTCAGGAGGTATTGCTGGCCAATACAGGGAAATGTCAATGCAAGCCGTCAGTGAGCACAGTCACATCATCCTGGAAAAGCAGCATTACAACAATTACACTCTGCCCTTGGAATGACAATATCTTTTGCAGCTCACTAATAGGATGATTTTAAAGCACGACCAGATTATTTTTGCTGGTGAAGCCAAAGCAGAACATCTTGAGCAGAGAAGCCCTATAAATCACTTTACCCATTGTCTCTATTACCCAAGAGACATTTCCTATCCCTCCCTCAGGTACAACACGTCACTTTAGAATCTTCACACTAATAGAGAGTGGATAAAATTGTTTATCAGAGGTGACAGATTTTCATGAGAAGAAACTCATATGTCACTTCAATAATGATTTCCTTAACCTCTCTAAGCTGCATGTATGAGTCTCCAATTGCATCCCTCAAAGGGGAAGCATGACCGGGTGCACAGATTTCCTATGTCTCCACCCTCTTGGGAAGATGCAAAAGCTAGTGCACAACCAAAGTCATGTCTTGGTCATTGTATGGCATGTTCAGACTGCCAACAAATCATCATATCAATAATCGCACCGATTGACAGTATCAGGCATGTTTGATTTCTGTCCACAGCGACCCATTCCCTATGACTTTAAATTTCCCCTGACTAATGCACCTAACTTAGACATCCCTGAACACCATGGGCAATTTAGCATGGCCAATTCACCAACCTGCACTAGGTTATAGTCCAACAAGTTTAATTGGAAGCACTAGCTTTCAGAGCACGGCTCCTTTATCGGGTGGTTGTGGAGGACACAGTTGTAAGACACAGAATTTAATGCAAAAGTTTACAGTGTGATGTAACTGAAATTATACATTGAAAAATACCTTGATTGTTTGTGGAGTCTTTCATCTATTCGAATACCATGATAGTTAAGATCCCGATTGAAGCCCTCCCTACATACATATCTGTTTGTGACTCAACAAACAATCAAGGTAATTTTCAATGTATAATTTCAGTTACATTACACTATAAACTTTTGCTATAAATTCTGTGTCTTACAATTGTGTCCTCTACAACCACCTGATGAAGGAGTGGCGCTCCGAGAGCTAGTTCTTCCAATTAACCCTGTTGGACTATAACCTGGTGTTGTGTGATTTTTAACTTTGCAAACTCACAAAGATCACCTTAAATTTTTATCACTGAAGGGAGCTCTGCCTCTCTGAGAGGAGATCATGATCAGGGTTATTTCAGAAATGTGGAACTGTACTTCCATTCTGACAGTTCTTTTATAAAGCAGGACAGTCAGAGGAGATAAACCACGTGCCTGTTTCACAGGTGCCTGCTGACCTATTTGGACATTCAAACGTTCTGACAGCCATTGTGTGTCAAATGCTAAGCCATAACACAATCGGGATGCCAGGACGCTGGGAGGGTAGGGTGCAAGCTAAGGGTAGAGGAATGATGCCAAGAAAAGAGTAGGATGCCAGATAGGTAGTGGTAGAGTGCCAAGTAACATTTCATTGCGACATTTCATAAATTGGGAGGATTTGGAAAGTGGATTGTTACCTTGTTGATTAATTCATCATGAATCAAAGCACCTAGATCAGTTTTCATAAAGGACTTGACATAAGTGTCATATATAGCTGTCTCATACTAATGTCTTATACAGTTGTTCAAAGGAACTTACCCTGGAGAAACTGACTGCTATGCAACATTTTGACCGTGGCTAAACAACAAAAGATATCCTGATTTGACTAAGGCAACTAACTATGAGCAGAGGCTGCTGAAAACGGAAGTATTTAAGGGGAAATGACAGAGTGGTGGGTGCATTATTGTAATAGTATTCCTCAAGCCTTGCCAAATGATCTGGAGTCAGTTCTAACTCCCATTACAGCAGCTGGGAAAATTCAATTCAATCAAATTAATCCAAAATAAAAGTATCATAAATCTGCCTGATTAATGAATCAGATGTGTTTTGATTTGGCAATGTCCCTTAAGGAAGATAATCTGCTGTCATTCCCTGTCTTATGTGCAGTTACACCATTGGCTAAGGCTAACTGCCACCATCCTCTAAACTATAAGGATCTTCAGACTCCCGTTTCGTATCATGTGGAGAAGAAAGCCAGTTCCTGGTCTAATTAGAAGGGGTTCTTGCTATTAACTACTTTTTGTTCAACACATATTCGCAACTGGCTGCAGGTCACATTGATATGGAAGTATTTGTTGCAGAAACAGTTAGGAAAAAGCAAGATTGCACACCTTCATCCTCCTGATGAGATCCTGAGCCATTCCATCCACCCATTCTCTAACATTAAAATAGGTGATGTGTAAAGCATGCCTCAGTTCAAAGCTTTCAGACTCTTCTGCCATAAGGCAACATTACTTTGTCAGAGTGAGATATGATTCCAGACACTTGGCAACGTTGATTTTGAGCTGCCCTCAGCAATGACTTACTGAGCTATTCATGGAAGATAGTTCACAACAACCTTCTTAAAAGAAGGTAATAAATTCTGGTCTGGCCATGTACCGTGCATGAATATGACTAGGGAGGCTCAGGAGAGAAGACGTACTCTCAGTTACGAAAGAATAGAACATGGATTCAAAGTGACAGCAGAGAAAGCTGCCGTTCAACCTGAAGCCCTTGCTGGGTCTCTACAAGTGCAATTAAGGGCAATGTGATCGTGTGTCAACTGGGCTCAACGCCAAAACTCTGAGCATTACTTGCAATTTCCCAAAGCATATTAATGGATCACGTTCCTGCATAAACTAATTTGCAAAAATAACAAGCAAAAAATCTATCATGAACCAAAATGGGTGGCTTAGCAGAAAGTAATTATGTATTTTACTCTCTTGATTTAACACATTCATTGATGCATTTAAAAGTAGTAACCTACTGCAGATTTGTTAATCCAGCTGAAAATAAGTTTCTCCATGCAAAAAAAAACCCATACTCTCTGAGTGCACTATGGAGAAAAACTCAAACTGGTTTTGAAAATGACTGAAGAGCAGTATTCGGAACCATTTACTGATTTCACGGGGTACACACTTGTCAGTATCTACTAATGCCAAAAAAAACACTCAATTTGAACAGCCTACTGAATATCTGCAGACAAGCCCAATTACCAGAAATTCACTGCAGTTATTAATTCAATTTGTGGATGCAACCTGTTTTTCTTCAAAACAGTGCAAACATGATTTCCACTGGACAGGATTTGCCCAGAACCTTCTGCAATCTTTCGTATCAATTTCATTAACGTAGGCATTTCATAGGAGTATTTTAAAAGTAAAGTTATACACCTCAGGCTACCTTAGGGGAGACATTACATTAAGTGGTCAAAAGCTTGCTCGATGAAGGTATCAGGATGATTTTAAAAGAAAGCAAAGTATCAATTGTGGAGAGGAACCAGGAGGAAATTCAGGAGCTGTCTTGCCAAGACTGTTGACTGCTGCTAATATGAAGTGCTTTTGGCTTCAAGTGATTGATATTTCCATGGGATCTGAGAATTACTGTCAAGGGCAGGTTATGGTGTCAATCACCAATTATCCTTGAACTGATTGGCCTGCTAGACTATTTCAGAGGATACGGAAGAGTCAACAACATTGTTGTTGGTCTAGAATTGCACGTAGACTAGATCACACAAGGATGGCAGATTCCATCCTTAAAGTGTACTGAGTGAACCAGATGGGCTTTTACAACAATACTTCCCAGTCACCATTACTGACACTGCCTTTATATTCCTAATTTACTGACGGATACCATAATAAATACATGTAAACAATATGTGAACCTCATATTTTATCTATTTTGAAATGTTTGTATACATGGGCCCTGATCATTAGAGATTATACCGAAGACCCAAGGGCACATGGGTGTCCAAGCAGGAGACAGCCCCCTGGCCAGCCCTCAACAAAACTATTTACTGGTAAAATCTCAGCAGACGCAGAGAAGCAGCCCTTGTCTAATAAAAATGAGTTTTGACATATTTAACCAACTTTTGTCACTTTCCTAACCTTAAAGTTTCTTTTATTTGGTGGGCGGGGGCACAGTTTAAGATTTCCACTATCCTTGATGTGAAGAAATGCTTCCTGACGCCACTCCTGAAAGGCTTGGCTCTCATTTTGTTCTGGATTCTCTGATCAGACGATATGAAATCATCATAGAATCCCTACAGTGTGGAAACAGGCCAATTGTTCCAACAAGTCCACACTGACCCTCTGAAGAGTAACCACCCAAACCCATTCCCCTACCCTATGACTCTACATTTACCCCTGACTAATGCAGCTAACCCACACATTCCTGAACACTATGGGCAATCTAGCACGGCAATTCACCTAACTTGCATATCTTTGGACCGTGGGAGGAAACCAGAGCACCCGAAGGAAATCCGCGCAGACACGAGAAGAATGTACAAACTCCACACAGACAGTTGCCCAAAGCTGGAATTGAATCCAGGCCCCTAGTCTCTCATTCTCTACCTGCCTGCCACTCTCTTTAACTGCCTGTCTCTCTCCCTCTCTCGACCTGCCTGCCATTCTCTCTCATTTGCTACGTGTCTGCCTCTCTCTTTCTCTCTGTGTGGCTACCTTCTTACCACACTTTCTCTCCCCGCCCCCCCACCACCTGCCACACTCTGAGCCACTGTGCCACCCTTGAGTTTCTCTTAATCCGCCCTATCAACTCAGTTAATCATGTTAGATAAACTCATCTGAAACATGTGGCTCAGTTTCAAATATCATCTAATGAAACACTGTAGAGAGAGCCTTGACACATTTTACAAAATGTAAAGGATGCTTTGAAATACAGGATATCATTGGGATATCCTTGAAAACGCGCCAGCAAACAGCTATCATCTCACAGTCACAGAGATATACAGCATGGAAACAGACCTTTCAGTCCAACTCGTCCTTGCCAACCAGATATCCTAAATTAAATCTGGTCCCATGTGCCAGTATTTGGCCCATATCACTTCAAACCCTTCATATTTATTCACCTATGCAGATGCCTTTTAAGTGTTGTAATTGTACCGGCCTCCACCACTTCCTCTGGCAGCTCATTCCATGGCACCACCCACTGCATGAAAATGTTGCCCCTTAGGTCCCTTTTAAATTTTTCCCCTCTCACCTTAAACCTATTCTCTCTAGTTTTGGACTCCCCCGTCCCAGGGAAAAGACCTTGTCTATTTACCCTATCCATGCTCCTCATGATTTTACAAACCTCTATCAGGTCATCCCTCAGCTTCCAACGCTTCAGGGAATACAACCTCAGGCTATTCAGCCTCTCCCTATGGCTCAAACCCTCCAACTCTGGCAAAATCCTTGTAAATCTTTTCTGAACCCTTTCAAGTCTCACAACATCCTTCCTATAGCTGGCAGAGTAGAATTGTATGCAGTATTCTAACCAATGCCCTGTACAGCCACAACATGACCTCCTAACCCTTACACTCAATGCACTGACCAATAAAAAAATGAGGTGGGTACTGCAGATGCTGGAGATTAGAGTCAAGATTAGAGTGATGCTGGAAAAGCACAGCAGGTCAGGCAGCATCCGAGGAGCAGGAAAATCGATGTTTCTGGCAAAAGCCCTTCATCAGGATTCCTAACGAAGCGCTTTTGCCCGAAACGTCGATTCTCCTGCTTCTCAGATACTGCCTGACCTACTGTGCTTTCCCAGCACCACTCTAATCTTAACACTGACCAATAAAGGCAAGCATATCAACATTTTCTTCACTATCCTGTAACTCCACTTTCAAGGAACTCTGAATGTGATCTCAAGGTCTCTTTGATCAACAACACTCTCAAGCAAAATCACTACTCTGTAAATTTACCATTTGGTGTCTACTACATTTTCAACAATGTGGAAAATGACATAAGAGGCAAGCTTCAATGGTAGTGAAGTAAGTAAGGCTCTTAATAAAGTCTGAGAACCAACTCTCAAAGATATGCTCAATGGAAACCTGGAGGACTACTCGAATTGCTTTTCAGTTCTGTGCTTACTCTTAAAACTGACCTTCTGGTTGGAGGTGCCATTGGCCAGACCAGTATTTATTGCCAAAAACAAAGAAGACCTCCAACTTTCAAGAAGGATTGATCAGGTTGGGGCTCTTTTCATGAGTAGTCAGAGAGGTGACTGTATGTGGATCTTGGAAATTTGACTAGGGAAGCAAGTACTTCCAATTGATTGTACATCTAAAACTAGGGGTCATCATACCTACTCATTTGTGGGATGTGGACATTGCTGGTAAATATCAAATTTATTGCTCATCAAGAAGATAGTTCCATGTAGCCTTTTTTTGTAGTGATGCAGTCCACTTGGTATAGGTCAACCCACACTAAAACTAGGAAGGGAATTTTGACCAAGTAAGAGTGAAGAAGCAGGCCTACGTTTCAAGTGAGAATAGCACATGCCTTTGAGGGGACCTTGCAGGTAATGGTGATATCGCTAACAATGTGAGAGATTTTAATCTATGTATCAACTGGTAAAGTCAGATGAGCAAAGATGGATGACATGTGTAGCTCATAGAATGTTTTCAGGATAGTTTCTATGAGCAACACATTCTGAGCACATGGACAGCAGGCTATACTAGAAGCTGGTGCTTTCCAATGGGATAGGCTGAAGGAATTATATCAGAGTGAAGGTATCCCTCGGTAGCAGCCACCATAGCATGACAGAATTTAACATTCAATTTAAGGGTGAGAGTGGGTCCAAAACTATTTTAGTTTAAAAGGTATAAAAGCAGGTTAAAATGGATGGGTTAAAGTTTGGGTCAATAGAAGTGCTACGGTAGACAGTTAAGAGGATATTTCAATGGTACATTTCAATGAGTAGGAAAAATTCTATGGGACAGACCCAACATCTGTGCTTAACCAGAAATCTTAAAGATAACATCAAACTTAAAGAAAAAGCACCTAGTTTTGCAAACGCAGGTAACAGATCAGAAGACTGGATAGAAAACAAAACTAGGCAAAGAATGACCAAAAAGTTACAAAAGAGGAACAATTCGACTGCAAGAGAAGGCTAACCAAAAATATAACAACATATAATTAGCATTCCTATAAATGTTAACGAAGATTGAATTAACAAAGTGTGCATGGTCCTAATAGAAAGTGAGACTGGAGAATTAATAATGGAAAATAAGGAAACTGCACAAGGACTAAACAGACGTTCTGTATCAGTTTACACTACACAGAGGTTCCAAACAATATCCCAGGAAAACTAATAAGTTCAGAAATAAAAAGGAGAGAGGAACTCAAGAAAATCATAATTAGAGAAATGTAATGAGTAAATTGCTGAAGCTATGGGTGGACAAGAGCACTAGATCCTAAGGTACTTTTTCCCCAGAGTCTTAAAAGCAGTGGCTAATGAGATAGTTGATGCATTGGTTTTAATTTTCCAAAACTCCCTTGATTCAGGCAGGGTCCCATTAGTTTGGAAGATTGTGAATGTAACTTTGAAAAGGGAGAAAGACAGAACTCTGCAAACTACAGCTTACTTAGCATAACATCTACTATCAGGAAAATGTTAGAAGGTATTATTTAAAATGTTATAGCAGGGACTTGGATAAAATTAAGGTAATCAGATAGTCAACATAGTTAAATGTGATTTCCCTTTTACAAAACAAAGTTTTTTGAGGAGGTAACACATGCTGTGGATATAGGTAAACTTAAATATCCATGATAAGGTGTCTCCAAAGGTTATTGTGGAAACTAAGAGCTCATGATGTCAAGGGTACCATATTGAAGCAGGTGGTATACTAGCTGGCTAACAAAAAGCAGACAGCAAGTTTAACATGGTTCTTTCTCAGGCAAGATGCAATGAATGGTATGTCAATGAATCGGTGCTGGGACCTCAACTGCTTACAATTTATATGAATGACTTGGATAAAGGAATAGTAGGGACGGTGTCCAAATTTACTGATGACACAAAGCTGAGTCAAAAATTAAGAAGAAACAAATAGGTTACAAAAAAGATACTGATAGGTTGAGTGAGTGAATAAAAGAATGGCAAATAGATTATAATGAGGGGAAAAATGTAAAACTGTCCATTTTGGCAGTAAGAATAAATATTAGCATAATTATCTATATTTAAATGGTATCTCTGCAGAGCTCAGAGATTTTATTTTAGATTCCCTACAGTATGGAAACAGGCCCTTCGGCCCAACCAGTCAACACCAACCCTCCAAAGAGTAACCCACCCATTTCCCTCTGACTAATGCACCTGACATTATGGACAATTTAACATGGCCAATTCACCTGACGTGCACATTTTCTGACTGTGGGAGGAAACCGGAGCACCTGGAGGAAACCCAGACAGACACGGGGAGAATGCGTAAACTCCACACTGTTATCCGAGGCTGGAATTGAACCTGGGTCCCTGGCGCTGTGAGGCAGTAGTGCTAACCACTGAGCCACCATGCACCTCCATGTGCGTGAATAACAAAGGTGAGAACACAGGGGCAATAAGTAATGAGAAAAGATAATAAATACTATCATTTATTGCAAGAGGAACTGACTAGAAAAGTAGGGAGGTAATGCTTTAGTTAGACAGGGCACTGGTGAGGTTGCATATGGAGTACTGTGCACAGTACTGCATTGAAAATATGTTGGAGGTAGATCAGAGATAGTTTACTGGTGAAATATTTGGAATCGATGGGTTGTCTCCTTATTTAATGTTGGGTAGGATTGAAACTTGGGGGCCCTGGAGGGATAAATGCTTTCTCTTATGAGAGAATCTAGAAACAAAAGGGTGATAATTCAGCGGTTGCCCATTTAAAGTAGATCAGACCCTTTCTCTTTCTCTCAGAGTCGTGAGCCTATGCAGCACTCTCCTCATTGGGTAGTGGAATCCCATTCTTTTGAAGCAGAGCAGGTCAGGCAGCATCTGAGGAGCAAGAGTTGACATTTCGGGTACAGCCCTTTATCTCCTAGAAGCAGATTCTTTGAATACTTTTAAGACAAAGATTCTTCACAAAAAAAATCCAGAAAAACTGCAGCTGCTGGAAAGCAGAAACAGGAACAGAAAGTATTGGAAAACTCTGCAGGCTTGGCAGCATCTATGGTGAGAAAGCAGAGTTAATGTTTAGGGTCCAGTGACCCTTCTTCAGAACTGATGGTAGCTAGGGAGATGGTGGTCTTCTTTACATTGGGGTTACAAAATACATACTGGGTGACTACTTCACAGGACATCTATGTTCTATGTGCAAAAAAGACTCTGAGCATCCAGTTGCCTGCAACTTCAACACACCACTATGCTCCCTCCCGCCAACATCTCTGACTCAGGCTTACTGCAGTGCTCCAGCGAAGCTCAGTATCAGGTGAAAAAACAGCATCTCATCTTCCGCTTGGGGACTCTGCAGCCTTCTGGAATCAATATAGAGTTCAACAATTTAAGGGCTTAACCCCAACCCCCACACACCAGGCCTCATCATCACATGGGCTTCGACCAAACACAACCCACTGTCTGCTACTAACCGTTCCCATTAGCAGCTAATCACTCTCCTAGCCTGACCCTAACCACTCCTTTGACTATCCAACTGCTTTTCACTCTCCCATTCCTCCATGCTACCTTCTGTATAAATATCAGTGTTTTCCTCGCTACCATCCATTCTGAAGAAGGGTCACTGGATCTGAGACATTTATTCTACCTTCTCTCCACAGATGCTGCCAGACCTGTTGAGCTTTTCCCAGTAATTTGTTTTAGTGTGTGTAGACTTTTATTAAACAAGGGGTTGATGGGTTATCAGGGTAATTAGAAATGTGGATTAGATGTAACAATCAGATCAGCTATAATCTTATAAACTTACTCCTGCTTTGTCAGTTTGTATGAGAAACCCCCACACCAAGAGAGCAATGAGAAACTGCAACCCACCAACATAGAGTAGCTGGGGCAAATACAAGTGCATGAGGAGGAGCTAGTGGAGCAGACATGGAGAAAGGAATAGTAGGTTATGCTAATAGTGTTAGGTAACTTTGAAAGAAAGTGTATGGGTTTCGTTTTGCTCACAAGTCTGTCCTTCACCATACTTTACTGTGCTTTCTTGGACTCAGCTTCTAGCTTCAAAGCTAGAAACAGCAATTTGCATTTATATTACAAATTTTAAGTTGGAAAGGCTCAAAGGTGCTTGACAGTGGAGAAACACTGATGGAGGGCAGAAGGTGAAGGGTGAATAGCTGAGGGCTTGCTGCTGAAGGGGACATAAACATGTCTGGAGAAGTAAACAAGAGTTTACTCAAGATATTCCATAGCATCAGGTACCTATTGATCTGAATACTAAGCAAAGCCAGTCCATGTTTACCCCCGGGTCCAAAAGCATTGCTGGTATAATCTATTGATTTTTTTTAGATAGATATTCTAACATAGAATATTCACACAGCTATTCAGCTGTTATGCTAGCTCTAAGTCCTCTGTTCTTTTTTGATAGACCTGAATATTTTTACTTCTAAAATTTCACATCCAACTCCCTGTTGAAAGTTACTTTCGAATCTGTTTTCACCAATTTTTTTCAGATTCTATGCGCCAGATTAAAAGGATTCACTGAAAAATCTCTCGATCTCCCCACTGGTCCTTTTGCCAATTACCTAAACCTCTCCTCTCCAGTTACTAACCCTCCTGCCTGTAGCAACAGTTTCTCCGCAGTCAATCCATCAATATCTTCAGCATCTCTACTAAATCTGCTCCATAGAATCTTCCTGCTCTAACCAATCCCAAATTCTCCAGTCTCTGCCTGGGACGATTCAAGTAAAATCTCCTGTGGACTGTCTCCATGTCTTTAATATTCCAATAGCGTGGTGCTCAGAATTGGACACATAATACTCCAGCTGGAGTAAAAGACAAATTTTGACCATAAAGTGTTTGACTGAACACTGCAAATGCTTCAAATCAAAAATTAAAACAGTAAATGCATAGCACGTTGGACAGCATTGTAAAGAGGGAAATACCTTGCAAATGTGTCTCCTTTGAAACAAAGGAGGAAGAGAAAATGAGCTTGATCTCTGTTCAGCCTACCTGCTAGTGAGGATGCAATCTCTTTGCTCAATTCCTCCAACTAGGTGAAAGTGAGGACTGCAGATGCCGGAGATTAGAGTCGAGAGTGTAGTGCTGGAAAAGTACAGCAGGTCAGGCAGCATCCAAGGAGCAAGGGAATCATCAAGGGCTTTTGCCCCAAAACGTCGGTTCTCCTGTTCCTCGGATGCCACCTGATCTGCTGTGCTTTTCCAGCACCACAGTCTCAACTCAACTCCTCCAACACCCACCCACATCCCAAACCCCAGGAATGCCAATGGAAAGAAAACAGAATCTCTAATTATTTTCAGGAAAAGCTCCAAGAAATTCTACCACAGTCTCCCTAAGGCAGTCCCATGAGTTCCAGCTGACCCTGAGTCACCATTAGATACCATCTCACTCTGACCGCATGAACAGATCCACTGAAGAAGACCACAGGTTCGGATAGAGAATCTCTCCCTAAAACATCAATCCATCTGCTCTCTCTCAGAGTTCCACTGCAAAATGTAGCAAAAAAGTGATTGGATGACTCCTGGCTCTTTTCGGTGACAATTAGGATGTCAAGATTGCTCACATGTTTCCTTGAAATGTGGCTGAAGTATCAGAGACAGATGTGTATATACAAATGAAGAGCAGGAGGTTGTTAACTGGCCCCTTCAGCCTGCTCCGCCATTCAATAACGATCATGGCTAACCTGATTGAGGCATCAACTCCATTTCCCAGCCTACTCCCAATACTCCGTGACTCTATTCCTGATCAAAATAATCAATACCCTGCCTTCCCATTCATAAACCTCCTCCTCATCTCTATTTTAAAGATCTCTTACCTTCAACTGTATCCCGAATTCAAGTCTCTCCCACAAGAGAAAGTTTTTTTTTAGTATCTACCTTGCCAAGTCCCCTCTGGAAAATCTCTCATTCTTTTAAATTGTAATAGATACAGGCTCAACCTGCCTAGCCTTTTCTCACAGGATAACCACCTCCTCCATTCTATGTGACTGACCAACAAATAAGCTAAGCACAGTCATGTTCTGTCATGCATACCCATATTCTGCAAAATCACAACTCCTTCCTGTTACAAGTCAGTTATTAAACACAGTTAGAGCAGTGCCAGGGAAGTTAGGGATGCATTCTCATTCACAGAATCACAGAATTAATACAATACAATCTCTTGCCTTTTATCTGTATCCCTACACACCAGTGCCATCCAAATAAACATCCAATACCCTCTTGAATGCTTTGATTCATAGCCATCATTGATATCAGATCATAGGGGTAAAAAGGGAATTCAATAATTTATATTTATACTGCATCTTTCATGTTGTAAAATATTAATTCGTGCTTAACAAGAGCATTAGAAAAAAATGACACTGAGACACATCGGGAGATATTGCCCCAGATTTACATCCTCGAACCTAAGAGCAGAAAGCAGGGAATTTGCTTGCAGAAACCATTCACCATGGTAGAAAGTACCCAGAAGGGTGGGATCATTATTGCCAGGGGTGCGGGTGAAGGTATGAGCAGTAGCTGGGCAAGGACACCAGGAAATGTTCTGAGACAGCTTCAGAGATAGCTCAAGGACTGCTGTGTACGGAGGAAGGCTGTTTAAAAGTCTTGACTCAATGCAGTGAGACTTTGACCCAGTTAAGAGTAAAAACAGAAAAAAAGGTCATCCAGCCTGCACCACTCTCATCCCCACATTCCCTATCCATGCCATCTCATATGCCCCTTCCACCCCCTCGACCCTTCATATCCCAATACTAAGTATGCCCTGCTAAACAAGGCCCATGGCTCCTCATGACACCATACCAAGATATGCCCCCCCCTTTCCCCAAACAGTCCCTGTTTTTCCATACTCCAGACCATGCCCATCCATCCACCATGGCTTTTCATGTCCTCCGTGCCAGGCTTTACCTCTCCATCTAAACCCTGAGGTCAGGTGTTGACACTTTCATGCCTAAATATTAATTATACACTATAAAGAGGCAATGAATCCCATTGTAGGCAAAAGTGAGGACTGCAGATGCTGGAGGTCAGAGTCGAGACTGTGGTGCTGGAAAAACACAGCTGGTCAGGCAGTATCCGAGGAGCAAGAGAATTGATGTTTTGGGCAAAAGCCCTTCATCAGGAATGATTCCTGATGAAGGGCTTTTGCCCGAAACGTTGATTCTCCTGCTCCTCGGATGCTGTCTGACCTGCTGTGCTTTTCCAGCACCACACTCTCGATAATGAACCTCATCGTGACAGCTGAATGTATAAAAACCTTTAACAAAACATTGATTATTTACCACTATGTTAAGAAAATTTCTTTTTACTACAGTCCAAATCAACTATGCAGACTTTTAAAGTTTCAACAGCTGAAACTGCAAGCACTTTAACTCCCTCAGCCCTGTTTAAGGGAACATTATGAAACTGATAACGGAGATCACATACCCAAAGCTGTTAACCAAGCAGGGAATCAAGTATGTCAAGAGACTAATGGATGCCTGGACTCTCAGCCAAGAACGCATGACACCAAAATGTGGTCACTGTCTACTAAAAGGCTCAGTTCTTTGCAATTTGTATCCTTCCATCCACAGAAGTAGACCAATGTCCTTTCCAATGTACTGATGCTAGTTTTGTTTTGTTCTGCCAAAAGCCATTTGCACTGCCTCACGGACTCCCCATAGTCCTGTATCTGTCTCTGATGATGCAGTGGTCCTTACGTCAGTTATCTTTTTGTGATGTCACAGGCATTAGTGTCCCTCTTTTATATTCTTATTTGTTCTCAGAATTAGGAGAACACAGGCAAGGACAGATTAATTTCTTATTCTTAGCTGCCCTAACAAATGTGTTGAATCACCTCCGATTCCAAGATCAATTGCACAGTATTGCGCTGGAGTCACGGGTAGGCCAGACCAGACGAGTAACAAGCTTACCTCAATAAAGTGAATCACTGAACTTCTAAGATAATCCAGCAGATTTCATCATTTCCTTCGCAGCAAGGTCCAACAATGTGATGTGGTCAAAATCATAAGTTACAGGAATGTATAGCCCATTGAGTGGTGGCATGGTGTTGGAAAAAAACAGCAGGTCAGGTAGTATCCAAGGAGCAGGAAAATCAGCGTTTCGGACATAAGCCCTTCATCCTGATGAAGGACGAAGGGCTGTGCTTTTCCAGCACCACACATTTGACACTGACCTCCAGCATCTGCAGTCCTCACTTTCACCCTGTATAGCCCATTGAGTCTGTTCCACCACTCGAGAAAACCACATAGTCAGAGATGTACAGAACAGAAACAGATCCTTCAGTCTGACCCATCCATGCCGACCAGATATCCTAACCTAATATACTCCATCTGCCAGCATTTGGCCCATAACCCTCCAAACCCTTCCTAATCATATACCCATCCAGATGCCTTTTAAATGCTGTAATTCTACCAGCCTCCACCACCCTCTGCATGAAAAAAGTTGTACCTTAGGAGTCTTTTATATCTTTCCCCTCTCATCCCAAACTTATGCCCTCTAGTTCTGGACTCCCCCAACCCCAGGGAAAAGACTTTGTCTACTTATCCTATCCATGCCTCTCCTATTTTGTAAACCTCTATAAGGTCAGCCCTCAGCCTCCAATGCTCCAATAGTCTCAGCCTATTCAGCCTCTCCCTCCAACCCTGGCAACATCCTTGTAAATCTTTTCTGAACCCTTTCAAGTTTCACAACATCTTTCCGCTAAAAAGGAGATCTGGAGGTTACCACTGCCCCAAAGAAACTCAGTGGACTCACTTCATAAACACAGTGGCTACAAGAGCAGGTCAGAGGCTAGGACTCCTGACTCCTCCATCTGATTCCCCAAAGCCTGTCCACAATCTGCAAGGTACAAGTCAGGAGTATGATGGAATACTCCCTCAGAGAGGTAGTTCTCCTATAATGCCATAGTGGTGTTCCAGCGAAGCCTGGTTAATAGAAAATTGCTTCATAGAAATAATGGAGCCTATGGTAAAAGTGGGGTTGGGGCAGACCAACAAAATATATGACTCACAATTGCTCAGAAATCACACAAAAGTATAGCGCAGTCTGAATGAAGATTGAACTCATACTTATTAATGAAACAAAAGTAAATTTAACACAGTACGTTTAAAAAAAATCTAAGAAAGCTGCTCTCTGTACAGTTCTGTCAGCAGCTGACATTGATGCATGCGCAGAATGAAGCACGCGATCCAATCCTTACCGGAATCTCACTGTTGCCAACGAAGATCACTGGGACAAAATCCTGGAATTCTCTCCCTAAGGACAGTGTGGGTCAACCTACAGATCATGGACTGCAACAGTTCAAGAAGGCAGTTCACCAGTACTTTCTCAAGGGTAGATAGAGATGGTCAATAAATGCTGGCTCGCCACTAATGCCCATATCCCCTGAGTGAATGAAAAAATGCCAATTGTTTTTGCCCACTCATAACCATCCATACCATTTTTATGGCCATGCTACATTCACTTCCCTCATCTAAATCATTCACCTACATTGTAACTATTTATGGACCCAGCACTGATCCCTGCAACAAACCATTAATTAAAGGTTGCCATCTTGAAAACTTATTCCTTATCCCAACTGTCTAGTCTTCTACTGGTTAATCAATCTTCTATCCATACTAATATATTACATCCCAGCACCATGGGCTCTTATCTTATTAAGTAGCTTTGTGCACAATGTCTTATTAAATGCCCTTTAGAAATCCAAATATGGTACATTAACTGGTTTCCTTTATCTATTCTGCTCGTTACCTCCTCAAAGAATTCAAACAAATGTGTCAGGGATGATCTCCCCTTTCGGGAAGCCATGCTGACCCAGCTTGATTAAGTTAGGTCCCAAGGGGTTTCTGGACTTGAGTTTGTGATCCCGAAAAGCTCATCAGAAAGAAGTTCAAGACACTCATGGCTACAGAGGAACTGCTCATTTTGGGGTATAATTACTTCAGTATTTGTAAATGCAGAGGGAGGAACTCATCAGATCAAGGAAATTGAAGAGACCACTGAGCCCCTCAATTCCGTTCCAACATTCAAATGAACAATCTCTAGTGTGCATCTTAATTACATTTGTTTGCATTGATTCTGCAACCCTCAAGAACTTTACATAATAAACAAAAAAAAGTTCTGATTTTGATATAGCCCAGCCTCAACAGCTTGTTCCAATGATGGGGGTGGGGTGGGGTGGGGTGGGGGAGGAACTCCAATAAAGAATTGCTTCTGGATATCACTTCTGAATAACAGTGATGGGCAGCACAGTGGCGCAGTGGTGAGCACTACTGCCTCATAGCGCCAGAGACCTGGGTTCAATTCCTGCCTCAGGTGACTGACTGTGTGGAGTTTACACATTCTCTCCGTGTTGCGTGGATTTCCTCCGGGTGCTCCGGTTTCCTCCCACAGTCCAAAAATGTGCCGGTTAGGTGAATTGGCCATGCTAAATTGCCCATAGTGTTAGGGGCAGGGGTAAATGTAGGGGAATGGGTCTGGGTGGGTTGCGCTTCGGCTGGTCGGTGTGGACTTGTTGGGCCGAAGGGCCTGTTTCCACCCTGTAAGTAACCTAATCTAAACCTGGCTCGAATCTGAAGGTTTATTCTGTGTGCCCAACAGCAGAGGAAATAACTTACCCCACCAAATCTTTTTAAGTGATCTAAAAACATCAACAAGGGTCTTACATTCAGTGAATTATTTGTGAAGTCAACAAAACCTATAGACTAACATGGCCAGTTAACAAAAACATAATAACCTTCCTTAAGAGTACAAATGAAGAATGCAATCTCTTATTCTCAACGAAGCATCTATTGCACCAACATGACGTCAGAATTCATTGAAGTTTATGAAGGGAAAGAGATTGTAATAATAAGACGAGACATTAACATTTTTACACTGCATTGCTTTGCACCAGGACACCTAAAGTACTTAACATACAAAGATCTATGAATAGGCAGGGAATAGAGGAATACAGACTGCGTAGAGGCAAAAGATTTTTAGTTTAGAAAGGCACCATGTATCAGTACAGTCCTGGTTGGCTGGAAGTCTGTTCCTGAGCATTACTGTTTTTTGTACTTTGAAGTATATCTGAAGTGTAGTCATTGGCATAACAAACAACAAATTAGTCCACAGCAAGTTCCATAAGCAGCAATAAGGTCTAGATAATCTACCTTAGGAGCTGGTTGAAGGATGAATATTAGACACCACACCAGCAAAAATTATGGGTAAAGGCAAATTACTGCAGATGCTGGAATCTGAAACCAAAAGAGAAAATGCTGGAAAATCTCAGCAGGTCTGGCAGCATCTGTAAGGAGAGAAAAGAGTTGACATTTCGAGTCTAACTGACCCTTTGTCAAAGCAAAAAAAAGGGGAGAAATAGGGAGGTATTTATACTAGGCTGAGAGAAGGTGAGTGATGGCTCCAGAAGCAAAGGTAGCAATAAAGAGGTGATAATGACAGTGCATAGAGGGATTATGGGGAGATTAGGAGCTGTGAATGACCAAGACTGAAGCCAGTGCTGTGTGACAAAATATGTGGTGGCTGGGGGTGAGGGGGTGAAGCAGGGGCAAAATGGAAAACAAGGGAGAAGGGTAGCAAAGGGGGAAGAGGAGAGAAAAAAGTGATGAGAGAGAGTTGGGAGCGAGAGAAAGAAGACAATCAAGAAATAAGAGGTACAGAACAGTGAAGAAAATTTTAAAAATAAATAAAATAAATGAAATAAAATTACCTGAAATTGTTGAATTCAATGTTGAGACCGGCAGGCTGTAATGTGCCTAGTCGGAAGATGAGATGCTGTTCCTCCAGTTTGCGTTGAGCTTCACTGGAACATTGCAGCAGGCCAAGGACAGACATGTGGGTATGGGAGCAGGGTTGTGTGTTGAAGTGGCAAGCCACAGGAAGGTCCAGGACCTGATTGCGTACAGACCGAAAGGTGCTCAGCAAAGCGATCACCCAGTCGGCGTTTTGTCTCTCCGATGTAGAGGAAACCACATTGGGAGCAACAAATGCAATAGACCAAATTGAAAGTGGTATAGGTGAAACGCTGCTTAATCTGAAATGAGTGTTTGGGGTCTTGGATGGTGAGCATGGAAGAGGTAAAGGAGCAATTGTTGCACCTTCTGCAATTGCATGGGAAGGTGCCGTGTGTGATGGGGGAGGTGTTAGGTGTGATGGAAAGGTGCCGTGTATGATGGGAGAGGTATTAGGTGTGATGGAGGAGTGGATTAGTTTGTCCAGGAAGGAATGATCTCTGCAGAATGCAGACAGGGGAGGGAAGGGAAGACGTGTTTAGTGGTGGCGTCGTGTTGGAGTTGGCGAAAATGGTGGAGGATTATTCTTTGCATGTGAAGGCTGGTGGGGTGAAAGGTGAGAACAAGAGGGAACCAATCCTTGTTCTGGGAGGGGGTGAGGGCCATGGCACAGGAGATGGACTGCATGCTGTCAAGAGCCCTGTCAACAACTGTAGGTTGGAAGTCACAGTTGGAGAAGAAGGAGCACATATTAAGAGCACCACTTTGGAAAGTGGCCTCATTGGAACAAATGCGGCAGAGGCGAAGGAGCTGAGAGAAAGGGATAGAGTCCTTACAGGACGTGGGGTGGGAAGAGCTGTAGTCCAGATAGCTGTGGGAGTCAGTGGGCTTGTAATGGATATTAGTGAATAGACTGTTGCCAGAAATGGAGACAGAAAGGTCAAGGGAAGGAAGGCAAGTGTCTGAGATGGACCAGGTGAAGGTGATGGAGGGATGGAATCTGGAAGCAACGTTTATGAATTTTTCCAGGTCAGGACGAGAGCATGAAGCCACACCGAAATAGTCATCGACGTACCGATAATGCAGTTGTGGGAGGGGACCCGGGTAGGCCTGGAACAAGAAATGTTCCATATACCCCATGAAAAGGCAGGCATTGCTAGGACCCATGCGGTTACCCATTGCTACACCTTTGGTTTGGAGAAAATGAGATGAGTTGAAGGAGAAGTGGTCTCTATATCGGAGAGACAAAACATCGACTGGGTGATCGCTTTGCTGAGCACCTTTCGGTCTGTATGCAATCAGGTCCCGGACCTTCCTGTGGCTTGCCACTTCAACATACAACCCTGCTCCCATGCCCACATCTCTGTCCTTGGCCTGCTGCAATGTTCCAGTGAAGCTCAACGCAAACTGGAGGAACAGCATCTCATCTTCCGACTAGGCACATTACAGCCTGCCAGTCTCAACACTGAATTCAGCAACTTCAGATAATTTTATTTCATTTACTTTTTTTATCTTTTTATTTTTATATATGTATTATTTTCACTGGTCTGTACCTCTTATTTCTTGATTATCTCTCTTTCTCTCGCTCCCCACTCTCTCATCACCTTTTTCTCTCCTCTTCCCCCTTTGCTACCCTTCTCCCCTGTTTTCCATGTTGCCCCTGCTTCACCCCCTCACCCCCATCCCCCAAGTATTTTGTCACACAGCACTGGCTTCAGCCTTGGTCATTCACAGCTCCTAATCTCCCTACTGCTATCTTTGCTTCTGGAGCTATGACTCACCTTCTCTCAACCTCGTATAAATACCTCCCTATTTCTCCCCATTTTTTAGCTTTGACAAAGGGTCAGTTAGACTCGAAACGTCAGCTCTTTTCTCTCCTTACAGATGCTTCCAGACCTGCTGAGATTTTCCAGCATTTTCTCTTTTGGTTCCAGCAAGAATTATGCTTTCTTGTTTCAAACAGTGACATGGGTTAATTTCATCAACTTCAGAGGGCAAATCATACCCCAGTTTAATGTCTTATTTGTAAGATAATACCTCTTACCCTCAGTACTGCACCAAAGTTTAGAAAGATCTTCAGTACATTTTACACATTTAATGGACTGGAAAATAGGCTCCGGAACTTTAAATAACGTCTTGGATACTTAGTCTCAGGTGGCACAATGGAAGTACTGAGGGAGTGCTACTCTGTTAGAGGCACATTTTTCAGATGTATCCTCAAAGTATTTCAGTCTGCTCAGATGGGGGAAGAAAAGACCCAAGGTTTCTAAAGGTTTGTAGCTCAGGTTGAGGTTTAGGGTGTAGGTTTGCTCGCTGAGCTGTAGGTTTGATATCCAGACGTTTCATTACCTGGCTAGGTAACATCATCAGTGGTGACCTCCAAGTGAAGCAAAGCTGTTGTCTCCTCCTTTCTATTTATATCTTTCTCCTGGATGGGGTTCCTGGGGTTTGTGGTGATGTCACTTCCTGTTCGTTTTCTGAGGGGTTGATAGATGGTATCTAGATGTATGTGCTTGTTTATGGCGTTGTGGTTGGAGTGCCAGGCCTCTAGGAATTCTCTGGCATGTCTTTGCTTAGCCTGTCCCAGGATAGATGTGTTAGCCACAGAATTCCTTGAGGCCTGGCACTGATGATGTTACCTAGCCAGGTAATGAAACATCTGGATATCAAACCTACAGCTCAGTGAGCAAACCTACACCCTAAGAAAAGACCCTTTAGCACTGGTCATTGAAGAGCAGAAGCAATCTCCTTGTATATGCCCAGTTTTTGTCCGACAGTCACTTAAAGCAAATTCACTGCAATTTTTATGGGACCCTGATGTACACTAAACAGATGCAGTGTTAATTACATGGCACACCACACATTTTCACCAGAATGATGCCAAGGTTAAAAGCTCAATGATGAGGGCCGATTACACGGAGTTGTCCTGTTTTATCTTGAGTGCAGAAGTTTAAGTGGTGATCTAAGGGAGAATGATTAATTAGTTGATGGCATAGATATATATAAATTATTATCCCTGGTGAGAGAGATGGCTGGTGTGCAGCAGTAACTGAGAACTAGAGCCAGGTTGATGACAGGGGGAACACCATTACACAAAGGGCAATAGAAACCTGGTACTCTCTCCAAATAAAAACCTGTTGAACCTGTGAGAATTTTTGTTCAACTCGGGTGTTAGGAGTTAATGGAACCAAGACAGGTCAATGGAGTTAAGCCATCGTGCAACTGAATGGCAGGACAGAGGGTGATGGGCTTTCTCCTGCGTTATGTACTATAACGGCCACGTTTCAGAAGGATTCATTGCTGCAAAACATGTTGGCCACGCTGAAGGTGTGAAAGGTGCCACATAAATGCAAGCTTTAACAAACCATGCAGGGCTCACTGATACCAATACAATGAGACGTTTTTTTAAACAGGGAATATCAAGTTTCGAGCTATTGCACCGTTCAGCCAAGGACATCGTTTCAACACCAGACAGACTGACACTAACAATACCAATTTGACACACTTAGAATCAAAGCAGATCTGAAAGAAAGACGGCGGAGAAATTGAACATTGCTGATGTATTGGCGAACTGTAAACACGGCTCCGGTAACAATCAATCTGACGGGGTAGGGGTGACCACACTTTCTGAAGAAGGCGGTCACTAGCAATCTGCACACGGTTGTCTCTGCATGGGCGCTGCTCCCGCACCCTCAGCCCTCCACCGTGCTCCCTCTCATCCCCTTACCGTTTGATGCCGAGCCGGGCAGGAACAGCAGCAGCAGCAGCATGTACAATCCGATGCATCTTGCAGCCATCCCCACGCTCAGCGGCGAAGTGCAGAGCTGAAGGCGAGCACCTCCTGGCACCTCGACTGAGGTATCAGCTGATGACCTCCAGTCTCCTGTATTCCCCAGGAACATAGCCGCCAACAGCAGGTAAAAACCAGGAGCGAGCCCTCTGTCCAGATTACCTACAGCCACCAGCATCCGGACGAATGTCAGGATTCACAGTTGCAAAAATCATGCTTGCTATCAGCTCCAAGGCTAAATGAGACAAGCAAGAGAAAAAAAATCAGACATGCATCCTGATTCTCAGTGTTAATTGCCCCCTCCTTCTTCTCCTCCTTCCTGGCTTGAGTTCGCAGGTCAGCTTTGCACTAACGCATCTCTGTGGCTATCTCCCTTTGGTCCCCACTCTGTACAACACCTAGTCTCGGTCGCTGTCCTCTTCATCCGGAAAAGGTGCGGCCGATGGCGTCTCCCAGTTGATCCGGCCCGCGATTGTTATTGCAGCGACTGCACGTCGCCTGATTTTCGGGGGAAGAGAGATGGGGGGAAATGAAAAAAAAAGTCACGTAGATTTCCACCGACTGGGTCCAGAGAAGAGGAGGAGGAGGAGAGAGAGAGAGAGGGAGGCTGGGCGCAGCTAAATGTGACAAGGACGACCTCTTGCGGAAATCACAGCTTCCTAAGGGCTTTCCAACACTCTTCCACACTGCAATCCAGGAGTATGCACGGCATGTTGTATTCATAAATAATTCATACTCTGCCGTCAGATGCAAGCAAAATGTACATTTTGTTAAAATTTTGTTTTGCAATTGCCAAATGATATTAAGTCAACCTCAAGTCACCGTCGAAGCAAAAACCTCTTCGTGGGCTCCACTGTCATGTAGACGTGTGGCTGCACGGACTGCATTTTATTTTGTTCCTCCGTCGTCCTCAGACTGTGGCTGGCTGACAGTCACAAGGCTGGTGTAGATATTTTACAGTCAACCTGTGTTCAGGGATACTGTTGAGCCTTAAGCACGGGTCCCCTCGGCTCAGAGGTAGCCCTTCCTGATGAAAGGCTTTTACCCGAAACGTCGATTTTCCTGGTCCTCGGATGCTGCCTGACCAGCTGTGCTTTTCCAGCACCACCCTCTGATCTGAACTCAAGAGGTAGGGACACTATCCTGATGAAGGGCTTTTGCCCGAAAAGTCGATTTTCCGACTCCTTGGATGCTGCCTGACCAGCTGTGCTTTTCCAGCACCACACTCTGGACCCTACTGTCCCTGCACCACAAGGCTGGTGCACATTGTTCAACTCGAGTTGTGCTAATTCAGTGAGCCATTGCCAAGGATTGTTAAAATGCAGCCACACTTACTGCAGGAGTGCAGTCACACATAAGCCCTTCTGAATTAATGAACTTGATGACCTTTCACAGCCATCCATGGACAGTTGTCATGGTCCCTCTTACCATCTTTATATTGCAGATTTATTTACTGTATTAAAATTCCAGCAGCCATCTTGGTGAGATTTGTACCCGTAGCCTCAGAACATTGACCTCTTGATTACTAGAACAGTGACATTAACAATATATCTTGCAATATATTGCTGTAGTTTTCTTTCATTAAAGGGCAAAGTGTGAACCAATTGGGTTTTAACCACATCTCACAGCTTCATGGTGAAAGCAGGAAGATCAGCCCAGAAATATATATAATGTACTTGCTTTACATATTTATGACTTAGTTGTGTTAGTAGTACAGCTTACCCATTTATTGCAGACTTTAAAATCGATAGCGAAGGTTCACACAAATGACAGTGACTCCTGATCTAGGATTGCCCCGCTTTTAAAATTCTTGCCTTTATTTTTAAATCCCTCTATGTTTGTCCTATACTTCCCAATAACTTCCTGAGCCCTCTAGATATTCAAGATCAACTTTCATGGTTCTGATTCTGGTCTCTTGCTCATCCCTGATTTTAATTGCTATTCCATTGTCAACGAATGGTAGACCTAAGGGTGGCACAGTGGCTCAGTGGTTAGCACTTATGCCTCACAGCACCAGGGACCCGGGTTTGATTCCAACCTTGGGTGACTGTCTCTGTGGAGTGAGCACATTCTCCCCTTGTCTGCGTGGGTTTCCTCCCACAATCCAGGATTTCCTCCCACAATCCAGCACATCCAAAAGATGCGCAGATTAGGTGGAATGACCATGCTAAATTACCCATAGTGTTCAGGGATGTGTAGATTGGGTGCATTAATCAGGGGTAAATGGCGAGGTTTGAGTGGGATACTCTTCGAAGGGTTGGTGCGGACTTGTTTCCACACTGTAGGGATTCTATGTATTTTTTTGCCTCACTCCTGTGAAGCACTTTGTGCTGCATGGCCACATTAACAGTGCTATATAAATGCGAGTTCTTATGGCAATTGGAATTATAGAAATGGATATAAGTGATCATTTTAAAAATCTCATATTTTAAGACAAGGGTTCCAGTTATTGGAAGAAGTATACAGAAGGAGAACAAGGTTGATTTTTGAACTTAATGCTACGCCGTAGGTAGTAGGCAACCCATTCTGGGTCTTGTCTCACTCAGATAAAGACCAACAGGGAATATGAAGGAGGGTTAAAATGTGCAAACCAATTAGGTGCCTGTAAGCTTTTCTGCTGCAAGCAGAATTTCATTCAAAGAGGTCATAGGCACAAACAAAGGACAGGAACATAAGAATCAGCTAGCAGAACAAGAATGTAAATGAATTTTAACAAAGGACTCAACTTGTGTTTGTCAAAATTAAAAATCACACAACACTGTGGGCGGCATGGTGGCACAGTGGTTAGCACTGCTGCCTCACAGCGCCTGAGACCCGGGTTCAATTCCCGACTCAGGCGACTGACTGTGTGGAGTTTGCATGTTCTCCCCGTGTCTGCGTGGGTTTCCTCCGGGTGCTGCGGTTTCCTCCAACAGTCCAAAGGGTCAGGTGAATTGGCCATGCTAAATTGCCCGAGGTGTTAGGTAAGGGGTAAATGTAGGGGTATGGGTGGGTTGCGCTTCGGCGGGTCGGTGTGGACTTGTTGGGCCGAAGGGCCTGTTTCCACACTGTAAGTAAAATAATCTGTAAAAAAAAACAGGTTATGGTCCAACTGGTTTAATTGGAAGCACATTAGCTTTCGGAGCAACGCTCCTTCATCAGGTGATTGTGGAGGGCTCAATCGTAACACAGTGTGTTTGTCCAAATCGTGTGTTTGTCAAGGAAGTTAAGACCTTGAAGGGAGTACAAAGGAAGACTATCAGATCAGTATCAGGACTGAGGGACTTCAGTCATGTCATGAGATTGGAGAATCTGGGATTCTTCTCCATTTCAGGGGGAAAAAAAGATTTGCATTTAAGCAAATGTCTGGATGTTCCAAATTGCTTTATGTTAGTCAAGGAGTTTGAATTATACTGTGGGATAATGTAGAAAACGTGGCAATTGATTTTCAAGCAGCAAGCTCCCACCAACATCAATATATGAGTGGATAAATAATCTTAATTTTAATGTTGATAGAGGGGCAAATATTGGCCCGTCAGAATTAACAGAAACTGCTCAAAACTTAAGAAGAATTATGGTGGAATCAATAAAGAGAAACTAATCAAGACTGTACAGGGATTTGAAAACAAGGTTATGGATTTTAAATTTGAGGCATTGTTTAACCAGAAGCCAATATAGGTTAGTAAACACAGAAATGACAAATGAACATGACTTGGTATGGGTTTAGAATCCAGGCAGAACTTTGGATGAATTCAAATTTGCAAATAGTAGTGAAGAGATATATGCAAAGAGCAATGAAAATCATGGATATTAGGAGTTAAGGAGGAGAGAAAGTATTTTTAATTCTAATGTCTTTCACCATCTCAGGAAATCCCAATACAGTGAATACTTTTGCAGTGTTGTCATGTTGTGACATGAGAAACACAGAAACCAATAGTAGTCGAATGCCATTCAGAACAACTTCTGCACAAAGAGTGTCTGTTCATCTCACTTTTTTAGCGGGTGTGAAAGAAAGCTATTCAGGTTTGATTGTCTACTCAACGGTGTTGAAAAGAACAGAAATTTGAAGAGGAAAACTCATACGGAATGCTGGTGAGTGCAGCAATACAATCCCAGAACAGTTGGGGGAGATGCTTGATTGATTGATATCAAATTGCCAATGTTACAAAGGAAAGCATTTTTGCATTGCAATGTGCATTTGAATACTTCAGACAGAAAGATACGTTTGGCAATTGATGACAGCTGGAGTGAATGGTAGTTGCATAAAAACAATTATTGTCCAATCAAGCCTGTTCTAGCATTCAATGAGAACATGGTTAATGTGGATGCTAACTCTATTCACCTGAGGATGTAATTCTCACATATGCAAGGGCTGTGTCAGAAAATGGAACCAATTAATTGTCATCAAACCCAGGCATTAATCAGACTATCAGGAATTGAGGAAGCAAGTTGTCATCTTTGTGAACAAGACTTCCTTCACCACCAATACTCACTGGCAGGAGCCACCTCGTGCTCCCACGAGGAGGTTGAGCAATTCATCAACTTCACCGACACATTCCACCCTGACTTTAAATTTACCTGGACCATCTCTGACACCTCCCTCCCCTTCCTGGACCTCTCCATCTCCATTAATGACGACCAACTTGACACTGACATTTTTTACAAACCCACCGACTCCCACAGCTACCTGGATTAAACCTCTTCCCACCCTACCTCCTGCAAAAATGCCATCCCGTATTCCCAATTCCTCCACCTCCGTCGTATCTGCTCCCAGGAGGACCAGTTCCACCATAGAACACACCAGATAGCCTCCTTCTTTAGAGACTGCAATTTCCCTTCCCACATGGTTAAAGATGCCCTCCAACGCACCTCGTCCACATCCCGCACCTCCGCCCTCAGACCCCACCCCTCCAACCGTAACAAGGACAGAACGCCCCCGGTGCTCACCTTCCACCCTACCAACCTTCGCATAAACCAAATCATCCACCAACATTTCCGCCACCTCCAAAACGGCCCCACCACCAGGGATATATTTCCCTCCCCACCCTTTCCCGCCTTCCGCAAAGACCGTTCACTCCGTGACTATCTGGTCAGGTCCACGCTCCCCTACAACCCACCCTCCCATCCTGGCACCTTCCCCTGCCACCGCAGGAACTGTAAAACCTCTGCTCACACCTCCTCCCTCACCTCTATCCAAGGCCCTAGAGGAGCCTTCCACATCCATCAAAGTTTTACCTGCACATCCACTAATATCATTTATTGTATCCGTTGCTGCTGATGCGGTCTTCTCTACATTGGGGAGACTGGATGCCTCCTAGCAGAGTGCTTTAGGGAACATCTCCGGGACACCCACACCAATCAACCACACTGCCCTGTGGCCCAACATTTCAACTCCCCCTCCCACTCTGCCAAGGACATGGAGGTCCTGAGCCTCCTTCACCGCTGCTCCCTCACCACCAGACGCCTGGAGAAAGAACGCCTCATCTTCTGCTTCGGAACACTTCAACCCCAGGGCATCAATGTGGACTTCAACAGTTTCCTCATTTCCCTTCCCCCATCTCACCCTAGTTCCAAACTTCCAGCTCAGCACTGTCCCCATGAATTGTCCGGACTTGTCCTACCTGCCTATCTTCTTTTCCACCTATCCACTCCACCCTCTCCTCCCTGACCTCTCACCTTCATCCCCTCCCCCACTCACCTATTGTACTCTATGCTACTTTCTCCCCACCCCCACCCTCCTCTAGCTTATCTCTCCACGCTTCAGGCTCTCTGCCTTTATTCCTGATGAAGGGCTTTTGCCCGAAACGTCAATTTCGCTGCTCCTTGAATGCTGCCTGAACTGCTGTGCTCTTCCAGCACCACTAATCCAGAATCTGTGTAATATCTACAAGATGCACTGCAGAAATATACCAAAGATCCTCAGACAGCACCTTCCAAACCCACAACCACTTGCATCTAGAAGGACAAGGGCAGTGCTTACATGGGAACATCACCACCTTCAAGTTCCCCTCCAAGCCACTCACCATCCTGACTTGGAAATATACCACCGTTCCTTCACTTCGCTGGATCAAAATCCTAGAATTCCCTCCTTTATGGCTTTGCGGGTAAACCCACAGCAGGTGGACTGCAGCGGTTCAAGAAGGCAGCTCACCCCCACCTTCTCCAGGGCAAATAGGGACTAGCAATAAATGCTGGCCCACTCAGTGACAGTCACATCCTACAAAATGTAGAAATAAAAATAAATAAATAAAGACATGTGAGGACTGGAGAAGAGAATCAGATAATATGTGAGCAGGAAATGGGTGAAGGTAGGAAATAAGTAGATGGAAGAAAACACTAGTAGAAGTAATCAATGTGGCCCAAAACAATGGCTATACAATGGTACAAAGAATAAATCAGGAGAATGGGGTTATATTGTCAAAAAGGCTGTACATTAATCACAAGCATAATCTTCATGTAGATTGGCATAGTCAGATGGGCAGAGGTAACCACAAGAAAACAGTCATAAAGCATGTTTGGGATAGTTTGTGAGGACAATTGTTTTAGATCCAACCAGGAATCAGACTATTTTGGATCTGGTGATGCGTATTGAGGCAGCTTTATTAAATGATGTCAGAATAAAAAATCCCCTAGGAAACGGTGATCACAGTGTGGTAAAAATTCAGCATTCAGTTTTAGAGGAACTTGGGTCAGAAATAATTGTGCTAATCTTAAACAAGCGTAATCATAAAGGAATGAGGGCAGAGCTAGCTGGAGTGGATTAGGAAAGGAGTTCAGCATCAAAGACAGCTGAGGAACAATGGCAGATGTTTAAGAAATAGTTCATGGCACACAGCCACGATATAGCCCAGTGAGAAAGAAGAATTTTAAGGGAAATAAGCCAACCATGGTTAACTAGGGAAGTTAAAGCTAGCATAAAATTGAAAGAAAAAAGAATTATGTAGCAAGGATTAGTGGTGACATAACAAAATTCCCCTTTACTATGTAAGAAGGAAGATTGAGGTCAAAGTTAACATAGGCCCCTTGGAGGAAGATTATAGACAGTCATAGAACAGAGGGACTTCAAGGCCCTTTTGCATTAATCACAAAAAGCACACAAGTTCAAAGGGAGTAAGGAAGGCAGATAGAATATTGATCTTTATCTGAAAAAGAATGGAATATAATGGTAGTTTTGTCTATTAAACCCATACAGAGCGATGTGTCAGGCCAGAGCTAGAATACTGTGAACAGCTTTGGACCCCTTTTATTTAAGGAATGATATACTGACATTGTACAGGGGGTATGGAGGCGTTGTCATATCAGGAGAGGTTGAGTAGGTTGAGCCTGTGTAAAATGTGTGGCACTGAAAAAGCAGAGCAGGTCAGGCAGCAACCGAGGATTCTGATGCACATTCCTGATGAAGGGCCTATGCCCGAAAAGTCAATTCTCCTGCTCCTCGGAATCTGCCTGACCTGCTGTGCTTTTCCAGCAGCACACTTTTTGACTCTGATCTGCCGTCCTCACTTTCTCCTAGGTTGAGCCTCATTATAATTTAAATGAATGAGAGCAACTTATTGAAATATGTAAGATTTTTAATGGGCGTGTCTGGGAAGGTGCAGAAAGTTTGTATCTCCTTTTGGGAGTTTAAGATCAGAATACGTCAGGGACAACCGTATAAGACTCAGATGAGGAGAAATTTCTTGGTGAGGGTAATGAATCTATGGAATTTACTGCAGAGGCTGTGTCATTATGAATATTCAAAGATGAGATAGCTTTAATCAGTAAGAGAAAGAGAATTAAGGATTATAGGGAAAACACAGGAAAGTGGAATTGAGGATTATCAGATTGGTCAAGACTCATTGAATGGCAGAGTAGACTAGATGGGCTGAATGGCCTACTTCTGCTCCTACATTTCATGGTTGAAGGAGTATGGAGTAAGCAGATCCAGAGTAGAAAAGGGAGAGGATCTTGACAGAGGACCTGTGGATCATTAGCAGAACACAACATTTTGATTTGTGACACCAAATATGATGATGATGGCCAATAAATGCAACATTACAAAAGTTAGTTTGCAGTAAAGAAGGAAACAGGAATTGTCCCTTTGTTCCAGGGTTATCTTTCAATATGTAAGGATTGCAATGGGATGTGGTGTTACCCCTTAGTGGCCAAGCCATTTAAAGCAGTGCATTGTAGACTAAGTGCCCTTAAATTAGGTTTCAGCCGTAGCTCTCTTGTCTGAGCCTCAGGATTATCAGTTGAACTTCCACTCCAGAGACTGAAGCATGTGCTCAAGACTGACACTCAGTGCAATGCATTATCATCAGTCAGAGAAGACATTAAATTGAGGCTGCATTTTCCCTTTCAGCTGGATTTAATCAATCTAACAGTGCTATTTGAAGACAAGCTGGGAAATTATCCTTAGTTTGATCAATAATTGTCCTTCAATCATCATCACACAAAAAGATCCTCTAGTTATTACCACATTGTTGATTGTGGGAACATGTTGTGTGTAAATTGGCTGCAGCAGCTCCTATATTAGAATGTGACGAAACTTCAAAAACACTTACTTGGCCATGCAGCACGTTGGGGCATCAGATATCTTGAAATGTGAAAGCAAGTACTTTGTTTCATTGGCATACCACAGGAATATCACATGGCAAATCCAAACAAGTTCTCCTTAGTAGTTCATTGTGCTGTTTTATGTCCTTCTACAAAGAGCTTTAAAGAGAGAAGAAGGTCAAGTCATTGGAACCTAAGCAATTCAACTACAACGTGTAGAGGACTTGGCTTTTGAATCATAGTTAACCGCAACTATAATAATGACGTAAAACTGTTATTTGAACTACCTTTTCAGCAATAGATCAAAATTACACTCCACATATCCAGTTCATTCAATGATGAAATCAATAGACCTGTATTCTGAATGAGAAAGTTAATCTGAGAATTGTATTAACTTTAATAATCAGAGTAATTCATTGCTATATAACTAAACTCAACACCCAATGGAAAATTCAATTATAATAAGTTCTGTGTTCTTCTTCCAAATTGCTGACTGATAAACAATTCATTTATGCTAATAAGATGCAGTAAGAATAGAGCAGCTCTGTTCAGTTATGGTGTTACGATGAAATTTCACTTCTGGGCTGATTAGATTTATAAATATACATGATCAGAATAATGTGACTGAATAGCCCTTCATGAATACTACAAATCACTTTGTTACTGCAAAGTTATTGAATTTTTTGCACAATTCATGCTGCAATTGAACATTCTAACACAGTGCACGGTAAATCTGGAATCGAAGCCTTATGTGAAATGGGAGCGAATTTACAGTACAGAAATGGGCCACTCAGTCCATGTCAGGATTTGTGCATTAGATGAACTTCCTCCTACCCTGCTTCATCTCACCTAATCAACACCTCCTTCTATTCTTCTTTATTTTGCTTTCGTGGGATGTAGGTGTCATTGCAGTGTGCCAGCACTTGTCCTTCCCTAACTGCCTGTGAATGGAGTAGTTTGCTTGACCACTTCAGAAGGCAGAGAAAAGACAATCACAGCGATGTCACATGTGGCCAGACTAGGTAAGGAAAGCCAATTTGGTTCCCCGGGGAACTTGCGTGAAACAGATCGGATTCTCTGCAAGGACAAAGGCCCAACTCCTGGTTTGATGCAGGTCCATCTCAGGTATCTTAATTTGATTCTCGTAGTGCTCATTCACTCTGCATCTTCAGGGAGTTCACATCCCTGCCTTGTCTTTTTACACATTGCTGCATCATTCAGCACTTAGATTCACAGTCCTTCTCTCTTGCCTTGCACCTTAGCACAGACACAAATTCCGGCAGCTCCTCATGTTTGCCAGCAATGGTCAGTCAAGAGAGAAGGCCTGTTGTTTTGTGCCACTGTGCTAAATCAAGGTCACACCTGCTGCCCATGTGCCAGGAGCTTATGTGGCAAACACTCTGAGTGTGCTTCAAGCAAATGGCCATGTCCTCAGTCATGTCATGGAGGACTGTTGCTAGTCAGACTTATTGGTAGAGTAAGTCAAGGCAATTGCCGAATATCAGTCCGGGCACTTGGAACTGTTAGGCAATTAGGAGTGTTACGAATACAAGTTCCATGCCATTACAATTCAGAACATGGATCACAGTCAATCCTGCAATTCTAGTCCAATCAGATCGGGTGTTAGTGATAAGTCTGAAAGCTGTATCATCAATCACAAGTGTCTAGTGGACGATCAATCTTAGCCTCCTCCTGAGGTCCCCAGCACCAGATACCAGCCTAAGCATGTTAATTCACTCTATATGATATCACAAAAGCACCGGATACTATAAAGACGATGGGCCTTGACAGCAATAGTCTGAAAATGTGCTCCTAAAACAGGTGGTGCGACCGCAGCCAAGCTGTTCTAGTTACAACACTCACATCCATCCAGCATCATGGAAAATTGCCCAGATTTTTAATTTCTACCAAAGGTAAGACAAATCAAATTTTGCCAATTAACGATCTACCAGTTTACTCCTGAGCATCAGTAAAGTAATGGAAAGTGTGACAACAGTGCCAATTTGCAACACTTAGGACAGTAAATCACAGGAACAGGCCCTTCGGCCTATTGTGTCTGTGTGGACCATGATGCAATCCCATCTGCCTGCATGTGGTCTGTATCCTGGTATTCCCTGCCTGTTCATGTAACTGTCTACTGTCTCTTAAAAGTTGCTATTGCACCTGCTTCTATTGTCTCCCCTGGCAGCACATCCAGGCACCTAATACCCATTGTGTCAAAAAATACTTTCCTCGTCCATCTCTTTTAAACATTAGCTCTCTCACCCTAAACTTTATGCCCCCTGGTATTTGATATTTCCACCCTGGGAAATAAATTCCGACTATCCACCCTATCCATGCACCTTCTAGTTTTGTATAATTCTATCAGATCACCCTACAGCCTCCAACACTCTGAAAAAAAAATCCACATTTGTCCAATCTTTTCTTATGATTAACACGTTCCAACCAAGGCAATGTCCTGGTGACCCCTTCTGCATTCTCTTCAAAGCCTCCACCTCCTTCCTGTAGGGCGGTGAACAAAACTACACATGTGGCCTGAACAAAGTCTTAGAGACATGACTTGCCAACTTTTATACTCAATGCCCTGGCTGATAAAGGCAAGTATGCCATATGCCTTCTTTACCTCCACTTGTAGGTGGTGGTGTCCCCATGCATTTGCTACCTTTGTGCTTCTAGGTAATATAGCCCATGGATTTGGAGTATACTATTGAATGAAACCTTGGAGAGTTGTTGCAGTGTGTCCTGGAGGTGGTACACATCGCTGCCACTGCACATCAGTTGTGGAGTAAGTTGATGCTGAAGATGTTATTGGGGTGCTAATCACGTAGGTTGCTTTGTCCTGGATGGTGGCAAGCTGTTGAAGCTGCCCCCACCCTGGCGAGTGGGGAGTATTCCATCACACTCCTGAGTTGTGCCTTGTAGATGGCAGACAAGTATTTGGGGGTGTCTGGAAATGAGTTGCTTGCAGCAGAACTCCAAATCTTTGACCTGCTCTTATAGCCATTGTATTTATGTGATTAATCCAGTTCTGTTTCTGGTCAATAGTAACTCCCATTCAACTGGTGTTGATATTTGAGGATTCAGTGATAGTAATGTCATTGAATATCAAGAAATGAAGCTTGGATTTTTAAAATTGGATTTGGTCACTGCCTGACAGTGTGGTGTGAATATTATTTGAGTTCAGACTGGTTCAGCATATGACAAATTGTGAACGTTGTGCAGCTGTCTGTGAGCATCACCACTTCTGACCTTATGATGGAGAAACAATCACTGATGAAGCAGTGGAAGACAGTTCGTGCTTGGAAACTACCCTGATGAATTCCTGCAGAGATGTCCCTCCACTGAGATGATTGACTTCCAGATACTATTAACCATTTTACTTTGTGTTAGAAAATAATCTAATGTAGAGTTTACCTCGATTCACATTGACTCCAGTTTTGATAGGGCTCCTTGATGCCACACACAGTCAAATCCTACTTCAATAGCATGGCCAGTCGCCTCACTTCTCCCCATGAATTCAGCTTTTGACCATGTTTGAGCTAGAATGAGCTGGTGGAATTTAAACTCAGGTCAGTGATAAGTAAGAGGCCTTAACAGAGATCATTGGATCATCTTCAATCACATGATGTCCCAGAAGCCAATGTTGTTCCTTTGTTCAAGAAAGGCAACAGGGATAATCCAGGAAATTGTAGGTCAGTGACCTTACATCTGTGGTTGGAAAATTGCTGGTAAAGATTATTAGGGACAGGGTTTGCTTGTATTTGGAAAAGAATGGGCTTTATGCAAAGGATGTCTTGTCTCACAAACATGATTGAGTTTTTGAGGAAGTAACAAAGATGATTGGTGAGACTAAGGTGTAGATGTTGTCTACATGGACTTTACAAAAGCATTTGAGAAGCTCCCTCATGGTAGGCTGATCCAGAAGATCAAAATACATAGAATCCATGGTGAGTTGGTACATTGGATACAAAATTGACTTGCCCATAGAAGACAGAAAGTAGTTTGGAGTTTTGTGACCAGGGTTCATTGTAATATGAAAATGTCAGTGGTCTGGTTAGAAGTTTGCAGATGATATGAAAGTTGGTGGAGTGAGGGATGGTGAGGAAGGATATCAAGGGGTACAGCAGGATATAGATTAGTTGTAAAGTTGGGCTGATAAATGGCAGATGGAGTGTGAGGTGATGTATTTTTGGAGGTCAAATGCAAGAGGAAAGTATACAGTAAATGGCAAGTCCCTTAGGAGCATTGATGTACAGCGACATCTTGAAGCCCAAGTCTACAGCTTCCTCAAAGTGGCAACGCGAATGGTGGCAGCGATGTGTACCACCTCCAAGACACACTGCAACAACTCCCCAGTGTTTCATTCAACAGTATACTCCAAGTCCATGGGCTGTACTGCCTAGAAGCACAAAGGTAGCAAATGCTTCGGAACACACCCATCTGCCAGTTCATCTCCTAGCCGCACACCACGCTGACTTGGAAATATATTGCTATTTCTTCATTGTTGCTGGGTGAAAATCTTGCAGGTCCTTCCCAAATAGATCTGTGAATGTATGAACATCCCAAGCACTGTAGCAGTTCAAGGTGGCAGCTCAGCAACACTCCCTCACCCACCTCTGTATTCTCAAGGGCAATTAGCAATGGGCAATACAGCTACAATAAGAATGAATTTTAAAATTTTTAAAAATTACATTGATAACATAGAAAAATAGTTAACATCACAAAAACACAAATAAACTGGTCATTATCCCATTTGCTGTTCGCAAGAGCTTGCTGTGTGCATAATTGCTGCAATGTTTCCTCCATCACTTTTGAGTACACTTCAAAAGTATTTCAGTGGCTGTAAAATGTTTAGCCTCCAGTAGTCACGAAATGTGCTATCTTTTTTCTGAAAAGATTGATTTTAAAGAGTTCAGGCAATAAAACAGACTAACTAATGTAGAGCAGTTTGTTTTACCACAGTTCTGCAGAAGGGACAACACAATCATATATCAAAGGAGGCCGATATAGAATGGTAGAGATTTAAAGTTGAATGCTTGACTTGGTAAAAGAGTACCAAAACAATTGCTCAGAGGAAGGTAACAGAGTTAAGATGTTGTATCAGTCAAAAGAAACAGAACTGGTTAAACCGGTGCTTATCAATAAGGGCAAGTCATTACCAAATACAATTCAATTTTTGAAGGAGGATAATGTGGACGATCAAAGAAAAGGTCAGGTAAAAGTTATAAAAGGTAGGGGTCAGAATGCATCCTTTAGAAGTTGATTAATGTCTGGTCAACCTGAAAAATCACAATTTTGAGTTATGATGCATTTGGATTCTTTAGCCAGAATTCATAAAGTTTTCTTGTAAATGCTGCATACTACATGGGGAAATCATGTTGGGAGTGAACAGCATAGGGATATCTAAGAGAATCTCTAGAGAAGTGCACATTGGAGCAAAGAGTAGAAAGATATGTCGATAAGGTTAGAATGATGTCGGTTGAAAAGAGGCTTATGGTACAGGCATGGTGTGTCAAAGGGCCTGTTCCTATGTTGTATTTTTTGTATATTGTCTTGCATATCAATGATATCTGATAGTCAATAATTAAATGCTTTGAGAAGGATGTGTGTATAAACCCATTCTCGAAGCTGACAGCAGATTGTTTGAGAAAGGTTGACTGAAACCTTTACAAAGGCCAGAGGATGATGCTAGAAATGAAAAGCCTGTTCATTTCTCACTGATAGTGTTAAGACTTTAGTGCAAGTTTATTACATTGGGCAACTCAGAAGCATCTGTCAAGACTGAGAGGAATAAATCCATATCAATTAAGTTTACTAAAAGCAGGTTGTAACCGAACAAATCATTGAAGCTCTTTAAAATGCTATAGTGACAGTGGTGTAATAAAGTTGGAGAATACTCATGGGACATGAGATGGTATTTCAAATTGGATTATTAATTGGCAAGATAATAGGATTTGGAGTATGACTGCTAACACTCACAGCGAAATGGACAGATGTGAGCAGTGAAGCTTATCTCGAGATGACTGCTGTTGGTGTTATTGTTACAAGATGCCCAAAAGAGAAGCCTTCAAATATCAAGTGTCCTCTCTACTATATAGCAAGCAGTAATTTACATCTTCTCTGCAGAAGAGACACATTAACTCTGTTTCTCTATCCCCAGTTGTTGCCAGACCTGCTGAGTTTCTCCAGCATATTCTGTATTTGTTTCAGATTTCCAGCATCTGCAGTAGGTTATTACTGCAGAAGATGATCTTCATTTTTCGACTTCTTTGAATCTCAGGAATTTAATATTTCTCATATATCTTTACTCCAGGTTAATGAGTCCTGGATTCTCTGGAACCCAGATACCAGTCATGAGATAGAACATTGGCAAAGTTTCCTCTAAGCTGCATGGCTGCTGTTCTGATGATCATACACACCATGCAGTGTACCAATGCATTGATTGGCAGAAGTCATTGCTATGCAGAGATCTTGAATGTCCGAGCACAAGAATAAAAAATTAGAGGGAAACATAGAATAAACAAGGTCAGGATTTATACAATTAATGGTAGGGCCCTGGGTAGTGTTGTAGAACAGAGAGACCTCGGGGTTCATAGGTAGATGGGGTGGTTAAGAAGACATGTAGCATGCTTGCCTTCATTGCTCAGACTTTGGAGTATCGGAGTTGGAACGTCATATTGAGGCTGTGCAGGATGTTGGTGAGGCCTCTTCGATAGCACTGTGTCTAGTTCTGGTCATTCTGTTCCAGGAAGGATATTATTAAACTGGAGAGGAATTAAGAAAAGATTTATCAGGATGTTGGCCAGGAACGGAGAGTTTGAGAGTTAAAAATAGACTGGAAAGACTGGGAGTTTTTTCCCCTGGAATGTAGGAAGTTGAGGGGTGACCTTTATGAGGGGTATAGGTAAGGTAAATGACAAGGGTCTTTTCTCCAGGGTGGGAGAATTCAAACAAGGGCATATGTTTCTAAGGTGAGAGGAGAAAAATTTAAAAAGGACATGAGGGGAAACATTTTTACACAGAGGGTGGTTCATGTGTGAACTGCCAGAGAAAGTAATGGATGCAGATGCAGTTACAATGTTTAAAAGACATTTGGATAAGTACATGAAAAGGAAAGATTTGGATGGATATAGGCCAAGTGCAGGCTAGTGGGACTAGTTTAGTGTGAAAACATGGTCAGTGTGGACTGGTTGGACTGAAGGGTCTGTTTCCGTGCTGTATGACACTAGAACTCTAATATAGGTTCTAGATGAGTTCATAAAGAGGGACCAGAAAGTGCAAAAACAGGGGAACTAGCCAAACTTGAGCCAATCATTTCAGGGACTTGAGTTTGTAACCTAAGCAGATACTTCTAATGCAGTACTGAGGGGATGCTACATTATTGCACATAGTGTCCTAATATCATTTATTGCAAATTTAGTTTGTGGTTTTTGAGTTGGGAGTTTTTGTATCGCTGAAGTTAGTGATTAACTTTCAATGGAGAAAGTGAGGACTGCAGATGCTGGCGATCAGAGCTGAAAATGTGTTGCTGGAAAAGCGCAGCAGTTTTTTTTGAGGAAAGTGTGTCCAGCAGGCTAAGATAAAAGATAAGGAGGAGGGACTTGGGGGAGGGGCGTTGGAAATGCGATAGATGGAAGGAGGTCAAGGTGAGGGTGATAGGCCAGAGTAGGAGTGGGGGCGGAGAGGTCGTGAAGAAGATTGCAGGTTAGGAAGGCGGTGCTCAGTTTGAGGGATTAGACTGAGACAAGGTGGGGGCAGGGGAAATGTGGAAACTGGAGAAATCTAAGTTCATCCCTTGTGATTGGAGGGGTTTTTTTGTTTTGTTTTTTTGAGGAAAGTGTGTCCAGCAGGCTAAGATAAAAGATTATGAGGCACATTCCTGAAGAAGGGCTCATGCCCGAAACATCGACTCTCTTGCTCCTTGGATGCTGCCTGACCTGCTGCGCTTTTCCAGCAACAAATTTTCAGCCCATTAACTTTCAATGGCCATGTTAATTTCTTGAGAAATAGTTTTCAGGGCTAACTTTAGAATTTTTTTTTGTATTTGTGTTTACAATTGTATAGAGGATCTTAACTAATGTGAGTCAAGCCTTTCCCCTTCCACCCAATATTAAACAGCAAACTTTGAATTCACAAAAGGGGTATCTATCTGTGCCTCTCACAGACATCTCTTATCAAAACTGTTTGTGTCTAAACAGTGGCAACATTTTTGCTTCTTCTTAGTGGGACTCCACTGTGCGGTATTTATGAGGCACACTTTCCATCCAATCTGGTTGCTATGGGTACGAAGGTCATGAATCTGACTGTGTAAGTGGCTGCTTCAGCTAACAATCTTCTTTGGCCATTTTTATGTCAACTAAAAAACCAAAGGCAGCCCTAATACTCAAAAATGGAAGGGATGAATAAGAGTGTCAGCAATGAGGGCAATGTTTATGTCTGGGGAGGAATGTAAAGTGGTTGTTACAAACATTCAGACTGACAAGTACTTCTTTTTTAAAATTTATTCCTCTCTGTTTTTTTTTGTTTTTGCCTGAACAGAAGTTAATTTTGCTTTTAGCAAATTGGCTCTTTGGAACTGATCAAACAATTCAGTCAAGTGATGTAAATGTTCTTCCCAGGTTTGGCAAAACACAACCAAGTTATCAATGTAAACCACACAGTTACATGGTCCTTTCATGGATTTATTAGCTAATCACTGGTGATTAGCTGGTGATGGTTTAATTCCAAATGAGAAGAAATTAACTTAATAAAGTTCATCCAGTATTACACAAGCTAATATTTTGTTTGTCTTATAAGTCTTGGATATACTCTGGTTTTGGTCATTCTGGTTAGAACTGTAGGTCCACAAGCCAAGTTGACTGTTCTGGAGCCTTGTTCATAACTACAGACTCTATCAGCCGAAGATCATGACGAATTGACTGGAACACCTACCATCTCCAACGTGACCAAATTGACCGACACTGATTGTAGGCCTGAGTCAGGCTGACCAGTTGTGACCCTTCTTCCTACGGCAGTAAACTTGCTTCAGTTTTGACCCTTTTTACAGTGATTCATATCAAACACGTCAAACATTTTCCTATTTGTTTAGGATGTCTGAGAGTAACACTCCTTGCTGCATTTCACACAGTCCAGCTAGTTTGATCAATGGAATAATGCGGTATTTTTCCATGGTGGCAGGCTGGGGGGAGGGGGAAGAACTCCATACAACAAAACCAGTTCATGACAGTTCTAAATGGCTCTCCTGCTGTTTGGAGATGATCCAGGTATAGCACTTGCCACCCAATATGGACAAAAAATAAAATGATCCAATTCCCATTTCAATGATAACTCATCATAGTAACAATAGCTGGGTTCCAACATTATTGCATTCAGTAATCAACTGCCTTAGGCAATGCTGCAAATGTGTTGCTGGTCAAAGCACAGCAGGCCAGGCAGCATCTCAGGAATAGAGAATTCGACGTTTCGAGCATAAGCCCTTCATCAGGAATAAGAGAGAGAGAGCCAAGCAGGCTAAGATAAAAGGTAGGGAGGAGGGACTAGGGGGAGGGGCGATGGAGGTGGGATAGGTGGAAGGAGGTCAAGGTGAGGGTGATAGGCCGGAGTGGGGTGGGGGCGGAGGGGTCAGGAAGAGGATTGCAGGTTAGGAGGGCGGTGCTGAGTTGAGGGAACCGACTGAGACAAGGTGGGGGGAGGGGAAATGAGGAAACTGGAGAAATCTGAATTCATACCTTGTGGTTGGAGGGTTCCCAGGCGGTAGATGAGGCGCTCCTCCTCCAGCCGTCGTGTTGTTGTGTTCTGCCGGTGGAGGAGTCCAAGGACCTGCATGTCCTCGGTGGAGTGGGAGGGAGAGTTAAAGTGTTGAGCCACGGGGTGATTGGGTTGGTTGGTTCGGGCGGCCCGGAGGTGTTCTCTGAAGCGTTCTGCAAGGAAGCAGCCTGTCTCACCAATATAGAGGAGGCCACATCGGGTGCAGCGGATGCAATAGATGATGTGTGTGGAGGTACAGGTGAACTTGTGGCGGATATGGAAGGATCCCTTGGGGCCTTGGAGGGAAGTGAGTGTGGAGGTGTGGGCGCAAGTTTTACATTTCCTGCGGTTGCAGGGGAAGGTGCCGGGGGTGGAGGTTGGGTTGGTGGGGGGTGTGGATCTGACAAGGGAGTCACGAAGGGAGTGGTCCTTGCGGAACGCTGATAGGGGAGGGGAGGGAAATATATCCTTGGTGGTGGGGTCCGTTTGGAGGTGGCGGAAATGGCGGCGGATGATACGTTGTATGCGGAGGTTGGTGGGGTGGTAGGTGAGAACCAGTGGGGTTCTGTCTTGGTGGCGGTTGGAGGAGTGGGGCTCAAGGGCGGAGGAGCGGGAAGTGGAGGAGATGCGGTGGAGGGCATCGTCGATCACGTCTGGGGGGAATCTGCGGTCCTTGAAGAAGGAGGCCATCTGGGCTGTGCGGTGTTGGAATTGGTCCTCCTGGGAGCAGATGCGGCGGAGACGAAGGAATTGGGAATATGGGATGGCGTTTTTACAGGGGGCAGGGTGGGAGGAGGTGTAGTTCAGGTAGCTGTGGGAGTCAGTCGGTTTATAATAGATGTCTGTGTTGAGTCGGTCGCCCGAGATAGAAATGGAAAGGTCTAGGAAGGGGAGGGAGGAGTCTGAGACAGTCCAGGTGAATTTCAGGTCGGGATGGAAGGTGTTAGTAAAGTTGATGAACTGTTCAACCTCCTCGTGGGAGCATGAGGCAGCGCCGATACAGTCATCGATGTAGCGGAGGAAAAGGTGGGGGGTGGTGCCCGTGCTGGCCTCCTACCCGCCCTCGACCTCTTTATAGCCAACTGCCGCCATGACATTAACCGACTCAACCTGTCCACCCCTCTCACCCACTCCAACCTCTCACCCTCAGAACGTGCAGCCCTCCACTCCCTCCGCTCCAATCCCAACCTCACCATCAAACCCGCAGACAAGGGAGGAGCGGTGGTAGTTTGGCGCACTGACCTGTATACCGCTGAAGCCAAACGCCAGCTCGCGGACGCCTCCTCTTATCGCCCCCTTGACCACGACCCCACCTCCCACCACCAAACCATCATCTCCCAGACCATCCAGGACCTCATCACCTCAGGGGATCTCCCATCCACCGCCTCCAACCTCATAGTCCCACAACCCCGCACCGCCCGTTTCTACCTCCTGCCCAAAATCCACAAACCTGCCTGCCCCGGCCGACCCATTGTCTCAGCCTGCTCCTGCCCCACCGAACTCATCTCCCAATACCTCGACACGGTTCTGTCCCCTTTAGTCCAAGAACTCCCCACCTACGTTCGGGACACCACCCACGCCCTCCACCTCCTCCAGGATTTTCGCTTCCCCGGTCCCCAACGCCTTATTTTCACGATGGACATCCAGTCCCTGTACACCTCCATCCCCCATCACGAAGGACTCAAAGCCCTCCGCTTCTTCCTTTCCCGCCGCACCAACCAGTACCCTTCCACTGACACCCTCCTTCGACTGACTGAACTGGTCCTCACCCTGAATAACTTCTCTTTTCAATCCTCCCACTTCCTCCAAACTAAAGGAGTTGCCATGGGCACCCGCATGGGCCCCAGCTATGCCTGCCTCTTCGTAGGATATGTGGAACAGTCCATCTTCCGCAACTACACTGGCACCACCCCCCACCTTTTCCTCCGCTACATCGATGACTGTATCGGCGCTGCCTCGTGCTCCCACGAGGAGGTTGAACAGTTCATCAACTTTACTAACACCTTCCATCCCGACCTGAAATTCACCTGGACTGTCTCAGACTCCTCCCTCCCCTTCCTAGACCTTTCCATTTCTATCTCGGGCGACCGACTCAACACAGACATCTATTATAAACCGACTGACTCCCACAGCTACCTGGACTACACCTCCTCCCACCCTGCCCCCTGTAAAAACGCCATCCCATATTCCCAATTCCTTCGTCTCCGCCGCATCTGCTCCCAGGAGGACCAATTCCAACACCGCACAGCCCAGATGGCCTCCTTCTTCAAGGACCGCAGAGTCCCCCCAGACGTGATCGACGATGCCCTCCACCGCATCTCCTCCACTTCCCGCTCCTCCGCCCTTGAGCCCCGCTCCTCCAACCGCCACCAAGACAGAACCCCACTGGTTCTCACCTACCACCCTACCAACCTCCGCATACAACGTATCATCCGCCGCCATTTCCGCCACTTCCAAACGGACCCCACCACCAAGGAAATATTTCCCTCCCCTCCCCTATCAGCGTTCCGCAAGGACCACTCCCTTCGTGACTCCCTCGTCAGATCCACACCCCCCACCAACCCAACCTCCACCCCCGGCACCTTCCCCTGCAACCACAGGAAATGTAAAACTTGCGCCCACACCTCCACACTCACTTCCCTCCAAGGCCCCAAGGGATCCTTCCATATCCGCCACAAGTTCACCTGTACCTCCACACACATCATCTATTGCATCCGCTGCACCCGATGTGGCCTCCTCTATATTGGTGAGACAGGCCGCTTACTTGCAGAACGCTTCAGAGAACACCTCCGGGCCGCCCGAACCAACCAACCCAATCACCCCGTGGCTCAACACTTTAACTCTCCCTCCCACTCCACCGAGGACATGCAGGTCCTTGGACTCCTCCACCGGCAGAACACAACAACACGACGGCTGGAGGAGGAGCGCCTCATCTTCCGCCTGGGAACCCTCCAACCACAAGGTATGAATTCAGATTTCTCCAGTTTCCTCATTTCCCCTCCCCCCACCTTGTCTCAGTCGGTTCCCTCAACTCAGCACCGCCCTCCTAACCTGCAATCCTCTTCCTGACCTCTCCGCTCCCACCCCACTCCGGCCTATCACCCTCACCTTGACCTCCTTCCACCTATCCCACCTCCATCGCCCCTCCCCCTAGTCCCTCCTCCCTACCTTTTATCTTAGCCTGCTTGGCTCTCTCTCTCTTATTCCTGATGAAGGGCTTATGCTCGAAACGTCGAATTCTCTATTCCTGAGATGCTGCCTGGCCTGCTGTGCTTTGACCAGCAACACATTTGCAGCTGTGATCTCCAGCATCTGCAGACCTCATTTTTTACTGCCTTAGGCAATGGCAGATAATGGCATTTCCTGCACCATTGGTCTGTACCATGACAGCAGTCAGATGGGGTTAAATTCCCCAGACTGAGCTGTTGTCTGAATTTAACCCCAGTGTATTTGTGCTGGGAGTTGGTTTGTATTTACAGCAATGTGTCCCTGAGTTTTGAAGTTCTTTTTCATACTTCATCAAGTCCAGTTGGAGGGGGATTCCAGTCTTATTCAATAAGATCAATAATCAATAAGTTCCTTTGACTTAGTAATGTCATTGTCCATCATCTCTTCCCTCAATTGAGCTAATTTTTCTGAATGGAACCTATAAGGATTTATAAGGAAAATAATTGTTTTATAGATTAACATCACAAACATCCAAAAATACTTTTCCTGGCCGAATCATACAAATTGATTTCTGTTTCTGTAATAGCTTTTGGAAGACGTTTTGATAGTTTACTGGAAGGTAAAGTATTATGCTGTGTAATCTTTTAAGCACCTATGCATTATCTAATCTGAAAGATCAACCTGTGCCTTTCCAATCTGATTAATTCTCCAAACATTTTAATACTTCTGCTTTACTCCCTATATTTTTACCCTCGTGAATGTACAATATTGTCAGTACTGGCTTTTTAAAATTGCATTTAAGCATGGGATGTGAACATCACTGGCTGGGCCTGCATTTTTTTTTTATTTAACACAGGAGCAGGTCCTTCGGCCCTCCCAGCCTGCATGAACACATTTTGCCCTTCTATACTAAAACTGTCTTCACTTCCAGGATTTGTATCTCTCTATTACCTTCACCCAAGTGTTTCTTGAATGCTGCTGTTGAACCTGCTTCCACCACCTCCGTTGGCAATGCGTTCCAGGCACTCAACACCCTTTATGTGAAAAACGTGCCTCGCGCATCTTTTTGAAATGTGCCTCCTGATGTCATGAACCTTGTAATTGATCCTTCCACCCTGAGGAAAAAGCCTCATGTTTTTGACTCTGTCTATGCCATTCACAACCTTACAATCTTATATTGGATGACCGCTCAACCTACTGCATTCCAGTGAAAACAAAGCCACTCTATCCAACCTTTCTTCATAGCTAAAATCCCTCATGCCAGGCAACATCCTGCTGACCATCTCTAATTGCCCAGAGGGCAGCTGAGTCAAACACATTGCTATGGGTCTGGAGTCACCTGTGGGTCAGACCAGGTGAGGATGTCAGATTTCCTTCCCTGAGTGACTTGACTGAACCAGATGGGTTTTTCCTGACAGTTGACAGTTTATTGATCATGTTTAGACTGTTTATTCCACATCCTTAATTGAATTAAAATTCCACCATCTTCCATGGCAGGATTTGATCCCAGGTCCCCAGAACTTACTTGGTTCTCTAGGTTATTGGTTCAAAGTGGTGCTGGAAAAACACAGTAGGTCAGGCAGCATCCGAAGAGCAGGAAAATCAACGTTTTGGTCAAAAGCCCTTCATCAGGAACAGAGGCAGGAAGTCTCCAGGGTGGAGAGATAAATGGGGGGGGTCGGGTGGGGAGAAGGTAGCAAAGAGTACGATAGTTGAATGGGGGTGGGGATGTAGGTGATAGGTCAGAGAGGAGGGTGGAGCGGATAGGTGGAAAGGGAGATTGGCAGGTAGGATGAGATGACCTGGAGGTTGCAGTGAGAGAGAGAGAGACTCACTGAGATTCTTGTGGAGAGAAGCAGAGAACTTCTTCTCCATTATTAGTCTATCATCAGACCATTGCCTCCCGTTATGATCCATTGAATGGCTTCCTTCTGTACTGTAAAGTTCCATGATTCCGTACTTTTCTCCTGATTATTGTCCCTGTTGTAATATCTCTTTAACATATAATATTACACACTTGCTGATTCTTTTTCAAGTCTGGCGTACTCACTGCATAGTTTACGGGGCTTATTTTTGAGATGATAAGATGCAGTGAATCTTGTTTTTAATGCATCCCTATAAATAGACAGTAATACTAACATCCTGTCTCCAGCAATAAAATTTTGAACTTTGGCCTTTTTGTCTGCTTTATTTTTTATTGTTTGTTGGGCACTCTTTCTGGCCAGTGAATTTGCTGTGGTTAGTTTCTCTTTGAAATTCAAACCATATGTTGCAAGCACTGAGCTCCTTTATTAATTTTTCTTTCACTATTTTATGTGGTCTCCTCAACTCATGTTCATATATCAGTTCAAAAATAATGAATCTTGTGAAGTATTCAGGAGCATCACACAAGCGAATTTCTTTATCCTAATCATCAATACATTGTTGACAATAAAACTTAATTGTAGTGATGCCATCTTTCCAATGCACCTTGAGATTGAGGGCTTTAAGTGGAAGATGTGAACTTCTAGTGTTTTCTTGAATGTTTGTAACATACAATAAATTGAAAGGTGAATTGTATTTCCTTTGATAACTCATATCTTGCGAAAATGTGAATTTTTACACATTACCATTTTTATGCTAATCATTCCTCAAGGCACTATGTCAGGAAAACTTAATGAAATGCCAATAATTATAATAAAGATACAGATTTCCACTCCTGGTTTTAGGTCTGGTCACTACATAATCTATTAAGACCCTTACAATCAGTTCTTCAAATGCTGGCATCCTGACAGCCTGACATCGGTGGTGGGCAAGTTGTTGGGGGAATCCTGAGGGACTGGATGTACATGTATTTGGAAAGGCAAGGACTGATTAGAGATAGTTAACATGGCTTTGTGAGTGGGAAACTATGTCTCATAAACTTGAATGCATTTTTTGAGGAAGTAACAAAGAGAATTGATGAGGCCAGAGGGATGATGTGATCTATATTGACTTCAGTAAGGCATTCGACAAGGTTCCCCATGGGAGACTGATTAGCAAGGATAGATCTCATGGAATAGAAGGGAGAACTAGTCTTTTTGATACAGAATTGGCTCAAAGGTAAAAGACAGAGGGTGGTGGTGGAGGGTTGTTTTTCAGACTGGAGGCCTGTGACCAGTGGAGTGCCACAAGGATCAGTGCTGGGTACACTACTTTTTTGTCATTTACATAAATGATTTGGATGCAAGCATAAGAGGTACAGTTAGTAAGTTTGCAGATGACACCAAAATTGGAGGTGTAGTGAACAGCGAAGAGGGTTACCTCAGATTACAACGGGATTTTGACCAGATGGGCCAATGGGCTGAGGAGTGGCAGCTGGAGTTTAATTCAGATAAATGTGAGGTGCTGCACTTTGGGAAAGCAAATCTTAGCAGGACTTATACACTTAATGCTAAGGTCCTAGGGAGTGTTGCTGAACAGAGACCTTGGAGTGCAGGTTCATAGCTCCTTGAAAGTGGAGTTACAGGTAGATAGGATAGTGAAGATGGCATTTGGTATGCTTTCCTTTATTGGTCAGAGTATTGAGTACAGGAGTTGGGAGGTCATGTTTCGGCTGTACGTTTCATTGGCTAGGCCACTGTTGGAATATTGTGTGCTATTCTGGTCTCCTTCCTATCGGAAAGATGTTGTGAAACTTGAAAGGGTTCAGAAAAGATTTACAAGGATGTTGCCAGGGTTAGAGGATTTGAGCTGTTAGGAGAGGTTTAACAGGCTGGGACTGTTTTCCCTGGAGCGTCGGTGGCTGAGGGATGACTTTATAGAGGTTTATAAAATCATGAGGGGTATAGATAGGATAAATAGACAAAGTCTTTTCCCTGGGGTGTGGGAGTTCAGAACTAAAGGCTATAAGTTTAGGGTGAGAGGGGAAAGATATAAAAGAGATCTAAGTGGCAACTTTTTCATACAGAGGGTGGTACAGGTATGGAATGAGCTGCCAGAGGAAGTGGTGGAGGCTGGTACAATTGCAACATTTAAGAGGCATTTGGATGGGTATATGAATAGGAAGGGTTTGGAGGAATATGGGCCGGGTGCTGGCACGTGGGACTAGATTGGGTTGGGATATCTGGTCGGTATGGATGGGTTGGACCAAAGGGTCTGTTTCCATGCTGTACATCTCTATAACTCTATGCCTCTAATTCAATGGGAGTGAGATCTCAGTCAGGAAATAATCAGAATGTTCTTCCTGGATATCTTATTTCTTTTACATCCACTGGTGAGTCTCCATGAAGTCAATATTTTTGAATTGGCTGGGTCATTTCCCCAAATGAATCAATTTCTTGTATAAGAAACAGGTTCACTGCTCCATTTACTAAGTCACTCTTTAATCCAACTTTGCATCATTGCACCTGGTTTGTAACCTCCATGTATACCTCTGTCGGGGAGAAAACTTTGAAGATGGGTTGCCCGCACAACAATTCACTGAGCAAAGAAACAAATATGATCAGTAAAAGTGTTAATTGATTATATCAGAAAGGGCTAGAGAATTTCATTAGCTTAGTAAGATTCATATACATTTCATATATTCATTTATTCCTATTCAAGAAAGTTTATTGGATCGTATAAAACAAAATTAAAGCAAACAGGCAAGGTTAAAATACTCATGTGGGAGGCAAAAGTACTGAACTAGCAATAACCTTCTGAGTATTTTTTCTAAGTTGATATGTTGAATACCCCGCACCGTGCTGGGTATTGTAGTTGCCCATGGCTGAATAAAACAAAATGGTTATTAGGAGGTTTTCTTTTTAACTGACACAGACCATTGAAAGAAATGTGAGCTGATGTAGCATTTCATACAGCTCAATACATGGCCTTCATAGACAGACAACAAAATGCCTCAGAGTCTTCGTAAGATGGGACGAGAACGCAAACAGCAAGATTCTGATAAGGCAGCTCAGATGAAAACCATCTGATTTGAGATTTCTGACTTTTATATGAACTAGAAAGGGAAAGCTTGACATACCTGAGATGAGGCTTTAAAATAGATACAATCAAATATTAGCCCCATATTCATACAATAATAGAAATTTAAATTTGTTAAGATACTTGGGAGTTAAGTTTCTGAAAGCAGTTAACCTTGGATGCAGAAGAAACATTTTTTTCTCTGTCAGCAAGATTAGAACAACAAAGAGAAACAAGATAACCACATAAGCATAACAAGAGACAAGTAACATAGCCAGGGCGGTTCAGAAACAATTGTGAAACAGAGTCACGATGACCTCAAGAGAATAAACAACTGCTGCTTCACAAGGCAGACAATGGGGAAGCTGCTCCTGAAATTGTCAGCTTTGTCACCGAATGATAGTACTAGGTTTAACTCTGTAGAATTATATAAATAACTTTATATTCGCGCTAATGTTACAACTATTTTAACAATTGGTAGAAATTAACACCCTTTTTAATCTCCTGAAGTAAGATTAGCAAGAAGTATGAATTGCATGTTCGAATTTGAAAAATCATTCGTGATAAGCAAGTATACGATGTGGCTGACAAATGTCTGGGAAGGCACATACCAATCAGTGTTGGAATGTGGTCAATAATTACAAGAACCCAAGGACAGGTGATAGAGGTCTAGCAGATATCACAAGGTGATGGGAGAATCTAATATGGAGCATGAAAGTTGTCCATCATTGGTCAGGAAGTTGGTGAACATGGTGCCACTGTTTAAGAAAGGTGGTATTGACAAGCCAGGGAACTATTGACCAGTGAGCCTGATGTTGGTGATGGGCAAGTTGTTGGAGGGAATCTTGAGGGATAGGATGTACATGTCTTTCAAAAGGTAAGGACTGATTAGGGGTGGTTAACTTAGCTTTATGCTTAGGAAATCATGTCTCACAAATTTGATTGAGTTTTTTGAAGAAGTAACAAAGAGGATTGGTGAGAGCAGAGCAGTAGATGTGATCTATATGGACTTCAGTAAGGCGTTCAACAAGGTTCCCCATGGGAGACTGGTTATCAAGGTTAGATCTCATGGAATACAGGGAGAACTAGCCATTTGGATACAGAACTGGCTCAAAGATAGAAGACAGAGGGTGGTGGTGGAGGGTTGTGTTTCAGACTGGAGGCCTGTGACCAGTGGAGTGCCACAAGAATCAGTGCTGGGTCCACTACTTTTTGTCATTTACATAAATGATTTGGATGCAAGCATAAGAGGTACGGTTAGTAAGTTTGCAGATGACACCAAAATTGGAGGTGTAGTGGACAGTGAAGAGGGTTACCTCAGAGTACAACAGGATCTTGATCAGATGGGCCAATGGGCTGAAAGGTGGCAGATGGAATTTAATTTAGATAAATGTTAGGAAAGCAAATCTTAGCAGGACTTATACACTTAATGGTAAGGTCCTTGGGGGTGTTGCTGAACAAAGAGACCTTGGATTGCAGGTTCATAGCTCCTTGAAAGTGGAGTCGCAGGTAGATATGATAGTGAAGAAGGTGTTTGGTATGCTTTCCTTTTTTGGTCAGAGTATTGAGTACAGGAGTTGGAGGTCATGTTTCGGCTGTACATTTAATTGGTTAGGCCACTTTTGGATAATTGTTTGCAATTCTGGTCTCCTTCCTATTGGAAAGATGTGAAACTTGAAAGGGTTCAGAAAAGATTTACAAGGATGTTGCTAGGGTTGAAGGATTTGAGCTACAAGGAGAGGTTGAATAGGCTAGGGCTGTTTTCCCTGGAGTATCAGAGGCTGAGGGGTGACCTCAGTGGGCCAAGTGCTGGCTGGTGGGACTAGATTGGGTTGAGATAGCTGGTCAGCATGGATAGGTTGGACCGAAGAGTCTGTTTCCGTGCTATACATCTCTATATTCACAGGATTGGATATGGAGGTCAGCAAATTTGTAGCAAGCACTGATGCCAATTTTGCAAGTAATCATTGTCACCCAATAGGTATAACTATCCTGTACTTTATTAGGAAATGTAGAGTGTCACTGGCCTTCAATCTGAGCTGTAATTAAGAGGGCAACTGGGCCCGACATGAAAGCCAGGTTCAGAGCTGTCTCTAGATTCTCCTGTCTGGTAAAGGTCTTGAAATAAAGATCCATTTGTGTTGCTGAACACAGAACTCAGACTCCTTTCTAAAATCCCTCTCCACTGAGTAAAGTACAATCAGACAAAACTACAGGGATCTCAAAACTGTGAAAATAGCATAGCATCTAGAAAGGAGATGGGGAAATAGATAGGACTAGGGAGGCTAGGCATCCTTGCCATTTTGGATAGTGTGGAAAACAAAGAATTTGTTGAAAAGAGACCATTTCAGAATTTGAGTAATATACTATCTACAGAACTTTCTTGCCAAGGGTAAAAGCTCCATTTCAGCATTTTCTCAAGAGGGACGCTCTCCCAATACATTTGTAAAATAAACAATTGTTAGCCTATACCTGAGACTCCTTAGATTACTTTGTACAATAATCAATCACAAAACCTCCAATTAATTTTTTGTGCACGGTGTGTTATTGGATACTGTAGCGGGGTGTTTTTTGGCTACTATACAAAAATAATTTTTTTTTCTTTTCAATTTATAAAGGAGTGTTTTCGAATTCATGGGATTTTACTTTTACTGTATATTTAAAGTATCCGAATTTATTTTATAAATTGGCAGTTTTGGTTATTCTATTTTACCTAGTTTCTTTTGTTAATAAACTTCTGTTTTATTGTGAAACAAAACCTGTAACATTTCTTCTTTATGTTTCAGCGAGAGACCACTTTGTTTATCAGTCAGCAACATAACACTCTCTATTTGAGATAAAATAATCTGAACCTACAGTGGTCAGATTCTCATCAATATTTGAAGAAGAATATGCCTGTCTTGAATCATCTCGCTCTTCGAAATATATTCCAAGGAAACCTGTTCTCTCTGTACTACTGCTGCACTTTTAATACCTAGTTATTTTTCCAATGCTCCCTTTTTTTGGAGGTCACAGTCATAGGGTCATTGAGCATGGAAACAGACTCTTAGATCCAACCTGTCCATGCCGATCAGATATCCCAACCCAAACTAGTCCCACTTGCCAGCACCCGGTCTATATCCCTTCAAACCCTTCCTATTGTTATACCCATCCAGATTCCTTTTAAATGTTGCAATTGTACCAGCCTCCACCACTTCCTCTGGCAGCCCATTGCACACACACACCACCCACTGCGTGAAAAAGTTGCCCCTTAGGTCTTTTTTATATCTTTCCCCTCTCACCCTAAACCTATGCCCCCTAATTCTAGACTCTACCACCCCAGGGAAAAAAAAAGTTGTCTATTTACCCTATCCATACCCTCATGATTTTATAAATCTCTATAAGGTCACCCCTCAGCGTCCAACCCTCCAGGGAAAACAGCCCGAGCCTACTCAACCTCTCCCTATAGCTTAAACCCTCCAACCCTGGCAACATCCTTGTAAATCTTTTCTGAATCCTTTCAAGTTTCACAATATCCTTCTGAAGACATTCCTACTGCTGCAATTACTCTCCCACTTAACTTGCAGCAATTCACTTTGCTATATCCAGATTTATTACAACTTATTTTCTTTATATCATTTTTGGTTCTAGAATGTCTCCTTTATCAATTGGTCATCTTTTCATTTGTTCCCAATACCAGTCCCTCTTCCATGCAATGATTTTCCAATTCTGCAATATTCTTATGGACTCCCACATCACCATCTCCCCATCATTGGTATCTGCCAGAATTGCTGCTTCTCTGGTTCCTTTTCACTTGATACTCATTGAAAACAGATTTTAGCCTTGAAAGATGTTATTTCCAAATTATTCCAAAAACATCATTTCCCTTGCACTCAATTTTTTTTTCAACATTAGCGATCAAAACCACTGATCCCTTCGCAATTTCTTCTTGCAAATTCTAAAAACGCTTAACTGGATTTCTTTCTTTTAAGCCTGTGTTTTAATTGGTAAGTTTCAGGGATAAGCTCGTAAGCATTGATTATTGCCATTTAACAACCTGGTAAACTGCAGATTATTCCTCTGACCAACTGATATACATGGCCACAGTTGTACTTGTCTAAACAATATGATCCAAACAGGTTCTGGCCATGTCATCTACCTTCTCAAAGGAGGAAAACTATCTTTTGACTCCAATCTCAATAAATTTAGGCATTATGTGTAGATTTTTAGTTAAATCAAATTTCTTATTGGAATCAGAGTCCTTTCGCCACAATGTTTTTATAGCCAACTTAGGGTCATAGAGTAAAGAGATATACAGCACGGAAACAGATCCTTTAGTCCAACACGTCCATGCTGAGCAGATATCCTTTGTCTATTTAATCTATCCATAACCTTCATAATTTTATAAACCTCGATAAAGTTACCCCTCAGCCTCCAATGCTCGAGGGAAAACAGCCCCAGCCTATTCAATCTCTCCCTGTAGCTCAAATCCTCCAACCCTGGCTACATTCTTGTAAATCTTTTCTGAGCCCTTTCAAGTTTCACAACATCCTTCCAATAGGAAGGAAACAAGAACTGCATGCAATTTTCCAAAAGTGGCCAACCAATGCCCTATACAGCTGTACCATGACCTCCCAACTCCTGTACTCAATACTCTGATAAAGAAAAGCATACCAAACACCTTCTTCACTATCCTATCTACCTGCAACTCTACTTTCAAGGAGCTATAAACCTGCACTCCATGGTCTCTTTGTTCAACAATACTCCCTAGCACCTTACCATTAAGTGTCTAAGTCCTGCTAAGATTTGCTTTCCCAAAATGCAACACCTTGCATTTATCTAAATTAAACTCTATCTGTCCATTGGCCCTTCTGATCAAGATCCTGTTGTAATCTGAGGTAATCTTCTTCGCTGTCCACAACACCTCCAATTTTGGTGTCATCTGCAAATTTACTAACTACACTACCCATATTCACATACATATCATTTACATAAACAATGAAAAGTAGTGGACCCAGTATCAATCCTTATGGCACTCCACTGGTCACAGGCCTCCAGTCTGAAAAACAATCCTCCGGCACCACCCTCTGTCTTCTACCTTTGAGCCAGTTCTGTATCCAAATGGCTCGTTCTCCCTGTATTCCATGAGCTTTAAACTTGCTAACCAGTCTCCCATGGGGAACCTTGTCAAACATCTTACTGATGACTGTATAGATCATGTCCACCACCCTGCCCCCATCAATCCTCTTCATTACTTTTCCAAAAAAACTCAAGTTTCTGAGACATGACTTCCCACGCACAAAGCAATGTTGACTATCCCTAATCAGTCCATGCCATTCCAAGTATGTGAAAATCCTGTCCCGAGGATTCCTTCCAACAACATGCCCACCACTGCTATCAGGCTCACAGGTTTGTAGTTGCCTGGCTTGTCCTTACAACCCTTCTTAAACAGTGGCACCACATTAGCCAACCTCTCATTTTCCAGTACCTCACCTGTAACTTTTGATGGCAAGAGGCCCAGCAATCACTTCCCGAGCTTCCCTCAGCATTCTAGGGTACACCTGATCAGGTCATGGGGATTTATCCACCTTTATGCATTTCAAGACATCCAGCACTTCCTCCTCTGTAATATGGACATTTTTCAAGATGCCACCATCTATTTATCTACATTCTATATCTTCCCTGTCCTTTTCCACAGTAGACACTGCTGCAAAATACTCGTTTAGTATCTCCCCCGGCACCACATAATGGCCGCCTTGCTGATCATTGAGGGGCCATATTCTCTCCCTAGCGGCCATTTTGTCCTTAATGTATATGTAAAATCCCTTTGGATTCTCTTTCACCCAATTTGCCAAAGCTATCATATGTCCCCTTTTTGGCCTCCTGATTTTCCCCTTAAATATACTCGTACTGCCTTTATACTCTTCTAAGGATTCACTCGATCTATCCTGCCTATATCTGACATATGCTTTCTTCTTTTCCCTAACCAAACTCTCAATTTATCCACAGAGAAAGTGAGGACTGCAGATGCTAGAGATCAGAGTTGAGAGTGGTGTTGGAAAAGCACAGCCGATCAGGCAGCATCCAAGGAGCAGGAGAGAATTGACCTTTCGGGCATAAGCCCTTCTTCAGGAATATATGCCCTTCCCGATGAAAGGCTTATGCCCGAAATGCCGATTCTCCTACTCCTTGGATGCGGCCTGACCGGCTGTGCTTTTCCAGCACCACACTCTTTCCTCAATTTGTTTAGTCATCCAGCATTCCCTACACCTGTCAGCCTTTCCTTTCACCCTAACAGGAATATACTGTCTCTGGATTCTCTATCTCATTTCTGAAGGTTTCCCATTTTCCAGCCATCCCTTTACCTGCAAACATCTATCCCCAATCAGTTTTTGAAAGTTCTTGCCTAGTACCATCAAAGGTACCCTTCCTCCAATTTAGAACTTCACCTTTTAGATCTGGTCTATACTTTTCCATCAGTATTTTAAAACTAGAAGTATTATGGTTGCTGGCCCTAAAGTGCTCCCCCACTGACACCTCAGTCACCTGCCCTGCCTTATTTCCCAAGAGTAGGTCAAGTTTTGCACTTTCTCTAGTAGGTACATCCACGTATTGAATCAGAAATTTTTCTTGTACACACTTAACACTATGGCAGTCCCAGTCGATGTTTGGAAAGTTAAAATCCCTTAAAGTCCCATGTTCCTAACCATGTCCTGAGTTCATCTGCCTTCCCTGTTAGGTCTCTTGCATTGAAATAAATGCAATTTAATTTATCAGTCCTACCTTGTTCTCTGCTTTGTCCCTGCCTGTCCTGACTGTTTGACTTGCTCCTTTTCCAAACTGTACCAGTCTCAGATTGATCTCTTTCCTCACTATCTCCCTGGATCCAATTCCCCCACTTTACTAGTTTAAATCCTCCTGAGCAACTCTAGCAAATCTCCCTGCTAGTATATTAGTCCCCTTCCAATTCAGGTGCAATCCATCCTTCTTGTACAGATCACTTCTCCCCCAGAAGAGATTCCAATGATCCAAAAATGTGAATCTTTCTCCCATACACCAGCTCCTCAGCCACGCATTCATCTGCTCTATCCTCCTATTCCTAACCTCTCTAGCTTGCAGCACCGGGCGTCATCCAGATATTACTACCCTCAAGGATCTCCTTTTTCAAGTCCTGCCTAACTTTCCATATTCTTCCTTCAGAATCTCATCCTTTTCCCTTCCTATGTCATTGGTTCCAATGTGTACAATGACCTCCTACTGGTCCCTCTCCCCCTTGAAAACATTCTGCACCCTCTCTGAGACATCCTTGATTCTGGCACCAGGGAGACAACACACCATTCTGATTTTTCTCCGGCTACAGAAACTTCTGTCTGTGCCTCTGACTCGAGAGTCCCCTAACACAATCAATCGCTTCGAACCCAATGTACCCCTCATTACATTAGAACTTGTCTTGATACCAGAAACTTGGCTGTTCGTGCTACATTCCCCCGCCTACATTTTCAAAAACTGCACATTTATTTGAAATGAGGATAGCCACAGAAGACTCCTGCTCTATCTGCCACCCTCTCTTACCTTACTTAGAGTGAACCCATCTATGTGACTGTCTGTGGCTTTTCTCATTTCCTATAACTTCCATCCATCACACCCCCTTGCTCTTGTAAATTCCTCATTGCCTCCAACTGTCACGTCAATCGATCCATTCAATCTGGTAGGATTTGCAACCAACAGCATTTATTGCAGATATAATCCTCAGTAACACGTAAACTCTCCCTAAACTCCCACATCCAAAACGATTGCTTCTTCAAATCTACAGGCCCAGAAAATAGCACCATCTTATTCCTTATCAAAATATTGCCCCAGGCTAACTTAATACTTGTTAAAATAAAACATACTCACTCTACTCACTATTGTAGACTTACAGCAAGGCTATGCTTACAACTATTCACTTATCTGTTTCTGTACTGTGACGTCTCCCAAACAGGTCCTTCCAAGATCAGTTGTGAATTTCGCTGGTTGTTAAGTTCTCCTAGATGCACTCTGATTCCAGTGACACATGAATTCAAACAACAAAGGCAGTAACTGCGCAGGTTCACTGCTGTGTCAGTTAGCAATACGGTTTTCTTTTGTTGTCTAATTTCCCTATTTCTCTGCAGTTCGAAACTTTTACAATTTCACCCTCTTCTCCATTCGTATTTTCTCCCTCCTGACTTTTTCCACAGTATTTTTTCCTCAATTATATTTTTTTTTCTGATTTTTTTTATCCTTGTTTTCTTCTAATCCAAGACTTTTCTCCTTCTCTAAGTCAAGGTTTTTCTTTCATTTCTAGAGAAAAGAGGCCAACTTGATTATACATTTTCTTGAGAGCTTTAACCTTTCAGTCCTGGAGGCTAAGAGGTAGGAAGGCAAATCTATTAGGTGGGATGGTGGTGGACCAGAAAGCTGCCACTTTCTTAATTAAGTTGTGGTCAGGGAGTGATCAATTGTAACCACTTAAGGTTTATTCCCACGTGAGCTGCCACTATCTCAGCTCTAGGAAAGACAGAAAAGAGTAAACTTACCAAATTAGTGAACAGTGCAAGCAGGCTCCCAGGTCAATGTGGGCAAGAGGAAGAAAGTGGCTAGGGGTTGGGAGGGGGGAGGCCCCTCAACCTGTGCCTTCACCAAGTGTAATTTTCAAAGTTGAGGATGATACAAACCCAGGTGGGAATGTGTGTTCAGGAAAATAAATTGGACGGCTTGGCGAATGGGCAAGAACATGGCAGATGGACCATAATCTGCAAAAATGTGAGATTATCCACTTTGGTAGGACAAGCAGATCTGTAATGTATTTTGTAAATGGTAAAGAGGTTGGAAACTGTAGATGTACAAAAGGTGTCCTTGTCAATAAGTCACTGAAGGCTAACACGCAGGTGCATTACAAAGCTTCATGTGATATTAGTCTTTATAACAAGAGGATTTGAGTGAAGGCATAGTAAAGCTTTGTTTCAATTGTATAGGAGCATGGTTAGATCACTCCTGGAATATGGTGTCCAACTTTGGTCTCCTTATCTTAGAAAAGATATTATTGCCATAGAGGGAGTGCAATGAAGACTTGGTCCTGGTATGGCTGGACTGTCCTGTGAAATGAGATTGGGCAAACTGGGCATATATTTTCTTGAGTTTTTGGAAGAATCAAAGGGGATCTCGTTGGAACTTACAAAATGGTGAAAGGGACAGGCAGGAAAGATGTTTCCCCTGGCTGGGGAATCTAGAACCAGCAGCAAATTTAAAAAGGGATTTGTTATTTAGTCTGAGATAAGATGCAAATTCTTTATTCAGAAGTTTGTGAATTCTTTACTCAGAAGTTTTAGAATTCACCACCAGAGGGTTCACAAGGCTCAGTCTTTTAGTATATTTAAGATAGAGGATTTCTGAATACCAGCAGTACAATGATTATGGTGAAGAGGTGAGTAAAAGGCACTGAAGTGTTCAAACAACTGTGATTGAATGGTGGTGCAGGCCAAGTGGCGAAATGACCTGTTCCTTTGAAGATTTGCCCTTCAAGAATCAAGTTTACAAACACGGTTTGCTTATTATAACAACAGCAACTATACATTTAATCAATTCACTGTTCCTAAAACAGAACATATAGGATTTCAATGATCTTGTATACAAATCACAGTAAGTTAACCTGGAGGTATTATGCACTATTTGTAAATTTGTTTATTAGCCTTTATTACAAGGGGTTTGCAACACAAGGGTAAGGAAGTCTTGTTGCAATTTATTAGGCTTTGGTGAGACCACACTTGGCATGTTGTGTACCTAAGAAAGTTACACTGGTTTCAGAACAGCTGCAATGAAGACTCACAAGGTTGACATTCTGTGGTCAGAGGGCTGTCCAATGTTGAAAGATTGACTACAACAGGCACATATACTCTCAAGTTCAGAAGATTGACAGATCTTATTGAAATATACACAATTCCAAGAAGGATTGATGGGATAGATGCGAAGGGACTGTTTCCCCTGGCCAGTAGGTCTACAACTAGACTCAGGATGTCAACCATTTCGATCTGAGAAAGGGATTTCTTTCTTCAGAGGACATCGAATCCTTGGAAGTCTCTGTCCCAGAAAGCTGTGAATGCTTACTTGTTGGATATATTTAAAACAGAGACTAACAGATTTTTATGCACAGTGGCAATCTGGGTTAATGAGAATAGGCAGGGAAAATGGAGTTGAGACACATGAAGAGGCAGGGTATGGAGGAATTTGGACCATGTGCAGGCCGATGGGATTAGTTTAGAATGGCATCATGCTCAGCACAGACATGGTGGGCTGAAGGGCCTATTCTTGTGCTGTATTTTTCTATGTATGAGCATGCCAGTCCTCCTCTTGCTAAATCGTAAGGTTGCTCAAAGATTGTATAATCTACTCCTGCTCCTATTCTTGTAAGCATAATGCACTATAACTCAAGCTGCTGAATGGCTTATGTCTGTTCCTGATGTTCTCATGTACAATCTTCTACTGTGCAGGATGAAAATTTTATAATTGGAAAATCTGCAAATCAACAGGTCAGGATATGTTGCATGTACCACTTTTATCTTGAGGTACATGATTAATTCAATATTTTTGCATGAAATGCATCTGCTTGTGTTTTGTTAATTAAGGTTTGATCTAACTATCAGATAATTCTCAGATAATTGAACTTATTTAAGCAAAAGATTAGAACAAATTGTTGGACCATGTCTGGATATGAATGGAATGCAGCGTGTCTTTTTTTTAAACAAAAGCGACTCCAATCCAAAGCAATTCACTGCATGAAAAATGCTTTGTGATGTCACAAAATGTTATTAGGTACAGCATCAATGCAATACAGGTTTTTCTCTTTTACCCTTGTAATTGAGAAAGTACCACAATTACATACAGCAGGGCAGCAAACGGAAACCTTGGCACTTACACATAAGGCAACTCGATTGCATGGCTCAAGCCTAAAAGAAAATTGAAACATTATAAGCGGAGATGGTATTGACAGAGAGTAACTTCCTTTAAAACACTTGGTCCATTTGAGCTCCTGGACTGGCTTTTGATCACTCAATAGGTTGTGGGGGATGGGGGGGTCAATAGGATTGAGATAAGACGACAGTTCTTCCCTTGAAGGATTGGGAATCTTTGGAATTGTCGAACCAGAGAGCTGAGTATATGCAATACACAGATCGATAAAGATTTGGATATTAAGAGAATGAAAGGGATTTTGAGGTAATGCAGAAGGTGCAGCTGAGGTGAAATATCAGCGGTGATCATATTGAATGGCAGAGCAGGCTCAGGGGACTGAATAGTTTACTCCAGCTCCTATTTATTTTCTCCTGAAGTGTCAACTATTATACCATGGGCTAGGCTTGATTTACAAGCTTTTTTTTTCTGCCATCACTTCCATTAATTTTGTACAAAATATCCACCACACTCATTTGCTGCAGCAATATATATTTTAATTCAAAGTGAATCTTGACAATAATACACCATAAACTCTTATTTTTGACACTCACCAAAATAGTCACCTGGAAAACCCGCTTTATGTGACAAGGTACGAAGGCTTGGTCACATTTAAATCACTGAGAACTAGCAAGAAATACTATCGCAAACTGTAAGAGACATACATCCATAAAAATTTTCCCAGTCCTCATATTGTAAATATTGCACAGTGCAATTGCTACATGGCAAACTAGTGTAGCATTAAAATCAAAAGCAAAAAGCCACAAAAAATCTACAATTTTTAACAGTAACAGTTCCAACTAAATAATCAAGTCTACGTTGTTGTGTAATCTAAACAACAGGTTTCTATAACTTGCAGTGTTGATTTAACTTTTATTGAACTGTTGTCAAGTTAAGGGCTAAGCTGATAAAGGAGAGGACGGGTCTAGGAAAGAAAAGATTGATACCACTCATTCCCTTAAGTTTCCATCCAATTGTGAGCCTCTACCCAATCAAAACTAATTGGTTCAACTTGATTAAAGACAAAATGTTTTGAGATATGTTTTATTTTCAAAATGCACTCCCAATCACACATAAGGATCCTGAATTTGATTTCTAAGCATAACTAAAACTGAATTAAAACCCAATATGCATGTAAGATGAGAGTCCAAATTTAAAATGAGGTGGGTATAATATTATTTCCTTGCCTCCAATGCCCATTCCTGCTTTTCACAGTGTCTTATTTAAGAGTGACTTTAAGGCATTAACCAGTGGATAGAACTCAAGAAAAAAAACTGAATGCAACACTTTGGTGAAGTACTCAGGCATCACGATATTGTCGTTCCACAGTGCTATGGCCTATCTAGCTGACACAAGTTGTTTCCCCTCAGTTACCAGTCCTGTATTTAGAGTTCTTTTGTTTTTTTTTACAAACATATGGTGTCTATTGATAAAAATAGAACTATGCTAGAAAGCACCAAATTTTTCAAGAGGTACAATATATTTTATAAATTTGAATTAACTGTACAACTGTTCTGTGGTTTAAAAGCCTCTGCGCTTAGGCACATTGTCTTCCTTGGCTATGACTAAAGGCTGATGTTGAATAAAACACTGCTTTGTTTAGTAGATATACAACCCTCTCCCCAAAAATGGTTATACTCAAAGTTAGCTTATTGAAGTCAAACTGGTGCTGCTTATTAGTGGTGTGTTAGAATCTTTAATGTTTTTTTCCTAAATTTAGAAAATATAAATAAAGTATACAGAAATCAGGTTCTGCACACTGGCTGCTGGTTCCAGTAAATAATTAAAAGATTCTATATTGCAGCAGCAAACTGTATTAGCAAAAAAAACAAAGTTAAGTCAATTCTGCAAGCTACAGCGATTCAGATTCTTTAACACAATGCCGATATGAAAACATAAAAATTAAGTTACATCAATACATCCATTTATATGCAGTGATGATCTCGAAGTTACTTAAGGTAAAATACTGATGCAAAAACACACACCCAAAAATAAAAACAAAAGCAATTAAAAGTTTCATCATTTACAATACAGTAGTTACAAAGACACTCCAAACAGTAACGCCAAAATTAATCAAAACCCACTTCTAGTTAATGTAATCAGACTTACAGAAATGAGAAGGCTAAGTAAGAACAGTTAATAATCACCTATTTCACAGCTAATTGAAGTGGCAATCATTATATAGCAGCTTATCTATAATACATTCAAGATAAATGTTACAATTTCTTACTTGCCCAAAGAACTAAAACATAGCCTCAAACTTTTTTATTGAAATTCTGAAAAAAGTTTTTTTTTAAAATTAACCTTTCTTTGCTACCCCCTTTTTTTTTGAGTATTTTTCTTGAGGTCTATGCAAAGTTGCTAACCTTGCTTAGGAAATGGGATGACAGGAAAAGTCTTTGGTGCTGCGAAAAGCAAATTCATTTTAAAAAAAAATTATTTTATGACGCGCATACCAGAAAAATGCACAGAGCGCGTAGTTCATTTTATCTCCCTGACGGAATGTATAAAATAAGCAAGTAGACACTGAACAAGCTAAAAATGAAACAAAATAAAAACAAAATGATAAAAAGGGTAAAATTTGTCACATGCATAAATGATAAAATTGCACACAAAAAACTTGCACCTCGTCAAGCCTCAGGACTAAATAGTATATTACTACGTATATCAAATACTGCATGGTCTGCTCAAGCTAAGGTAAAACCATATCATGAGTCATTGAGTATTATGAATTGCATTTTTTTTTCAATTTTCTAACCAAAGCCATGCCACCACATATCTAATCATTTCACTAAATTCCATAAACAGCAAACTTCTTTTTAAAAAGAAACACACACGCGCACACTTCTATTTCGATTGTATTGCAGATTATTATTTTTTTGACAGTATAAACACTGCTCATTATAGACGAGTTTAAAGTAGAAACCAGTGATCAAATTATCTGAGTCAATTTCTGAATGCTTGCTCTACACCTCTGGTATCTCTAGGTCATTCCGAAAGGAGGAAAGCAGACTCAGCCCACAACCCGCAAAGCACAAAAAAAAGCTATTCCTCAAAGGATAGTATAAGCATACCACACGCCAAACCTGAAAAACTAAAGCACTAATGTTCCCCCTACTTTTCCATTCATTTATCTTTTATTTCAATCACTGGATTAGATAAGAATTCAAGTGCTACAGTCCATAACATAGTAACATTAACAACCTCAAAATATTTAAGGCACTATGTGTGTGAAAACTATTGTTACTGACGACACTGAAGAGTAAAAAACCCTATTTTAGGCAATTCTTGCCCATGCAAAACACATGCAGGTGTGGAGAGCAACGGCCCCAACCCCTTTAGGTTAAAGACTGAACACTGAAAAAACACTAAAGACACAGGGGAAACCACAAGTATATTTGCTTGTACACCGGCAGACAGAATATGCACCCTTTGCCCTCACAGGGTTAATAGCATGGCTTCACAAGTGTGTGTGTCACACGTGTCTTGCAGTGGATGCAACAAGGCAATACAAAAGTGGAGAGCTATCCCTCTCCCTCTTGCCCCGTGCTCCTAGCGGCTTTGAATCACCGCACACATCCTTGGACCTAACACAATGGCTGAAATAGTTGTCTCATCGAATGTGCAAAGACACATTAAAACTGGGTTTGAGTTAAAGCTCAGCTTTTTGTTTCTTTTGTTTATGCACCTTTTATGTACCATGATTAACAAAAACACAATGAAGAAATGAATTTCTTGTGCCACGGCTTAGAATTATTCTTTAATTGGTTATGCGTTCCTTCAATTCCAGATGCTTTACACATGACTGAGCCTTAGGCCAGTTTCTTTTTGTTTTGTTCTGTAATCTTCAAATATAGGGATACTGGCTGAGCTTTGTTGGACTTAATGGGAATCCAGTGTAGACGGGAGATGCAATATAGGAGTGAGGATGAAACATTGGTTTGTACTGGTTCTGATGAATGGTTGGAGAAGGCAGAAGACGGGGATTGAGACCAAACGGGATTTGGTGAAGCAGGCCATTGTGGTGAGAAATACTATAGGCCGTGGGTTGCATGACAGGCCTTGAAGTACATGGGGAGGCCAACAGATGGGCCATGGGAGCTGTGTTGCCCAGGGGACCCGACGGGGGGTAGGACAAGATGGCGGGTTGGCCCCCGAGTTGTGTGTTTCCGGTCAGATGTCCATGGGCTGTAGTGTGGTTGGGACTCCCGTGAGCAAAAGAGAAAGGGTGGCCAGCGATTGTGGGTGCGATGAAGGCCTGTTTTCTCCGGTGCCCATAATTACCATTCCATTCCTGAGGCATCGATCCGTAGTGCTGAACCTGTAAAAACATTCATGCTGTAATCAGCAATCGCCCAAATCACTCAAAAAAGGATGCCAAGAATAAATCAACATTCTACAGAAAATTTGCAGTTCACCCCAGTAATTTGCTGGTTTATTTAATCACTAGCCTAATAGGTATAGGTACTATGATCAATTGACCACGGTACAGATTGAATGCTTGGACAGATACGCTCTTAACAAAAATTATCTTGAAGGATCTGAACAAAGACAAATCATAAACTCTTCACTGTGAAATGTACATTTGATGAAGGTGAATTGGGATCTGTAAAAGAGGATGTTTTCTTAGAAGTTGATTCCAGTGTTGGTGAGGTCACACCTGGAATACTATGTGAAATTTGTCTTCTTCACGTTAAGAAGGACATATTCACCCCAGAGAGTGTGGTTCATAGGATGAAGGGATTATCCTATGAGAAGCGATTGAGTAAACTAGACCCATATTCACTGAAGTTTAGAAGAATGAAATGTAAGCTCATTAAGCATATAAAATTCTTAAGAGGGTTGAGAAAATGTATACTTTGGATAAGAAATGAGAACACAATCTCAGAACAAGAGGTAGGCCACTTAGCATTCAGATGAAGAGAAACCTCTTCTTTCAAAAGGGTATTGATTATTTCTATTTCTGCTCACATGTGGTCTCCTTTACTTGGAGACTCAGCCTTGATGACGGCTTTGTGGAACACCTCTGCTCTATGAGAAGACCTTGAGTTTCTGGTTGCCAACCACTTTCAACACTGTGTTCTCACACCAACATTTCTGTCTCAGGATTGCTGCACAGCTCCAATGAAGCTCAACACAAGCTGGAGGAACAACACTTCATCTTCTGCCCAGCTCCCTTGTATCTTTCAGGACTTAGCATTAAGTTTACCAATTTCCTCTTTGTTTGTTACCTATCTCTACATCCCCAGGTCCTGTTGGGTATAGGTTGCTCCTGACACAGCTAACCCATTTTAATGATTCACACTTCCCCATAACATCCAGTCAGCATTTACATCTCTCCTGGCTTGCTGTCAGCAACCCCTTTTTCTGCTTCTCTATTTTTTGCCCTCAGGCACCATCTCCATCCCCTCCCACCACACCTCCTCCCCTTCCCTCATCAGCATACACACCACGATTTCCCAGTTGCTTTCAATTCTGATGAAGAGTCACTAGACTGTTAACTCTGTTTTTGTCTCCACAGCTGTTGCCAGACTTGCTGAGTGTCTCCAACACTTTGTTTTAGTTTCAGATCTCCAGCACCTGCAGTCCTTTATTTTAATTTTATGATTATTTCTAATTCCCTACCTCCCAGACCTGTGGGTGCTCAGTCATTAAGTATATTCAAGGCAAGGATTGAGAAATGGCTGGGAATTAAAAGATAGTGTGAGAAAGGATAGAAGACAAGACATGATCTTGCTGATTGGCAAAGCATACACAATTGTTTATTCCTGTACCTATTTCAAAGGCTTTTAACAAGAAGGCAAAATTACTTCTATGCATGGTAAAGTGTGAGCACCTGTGTGTATATGAATAAAGTCTGTTTCACACTTCCCAATATTGGCTGAGTTCACACATACCTGACCAAAATTCACGTGTTGCTGTTGGAATGCTGTTACAGACTTCTGCTGGCGATTACCTACAGTTGAAAGCTGGCTTATTCTTTCAGGTGCAGATCGGCCCTGGCTCAATGACTGACATGTCGCATCTGGAAGTGAAAACCGGTTCAACATGATTCTGGGACTATCAGGTTGCTTCTAGACTTGGCCATTTCAAGCCATTTCAGAATCTGCAACTTGCACCAACAAATAATTTTCCCATGTGTATGAAATAGCCAGAGAGAAAAAAAACTTTCCTTCTTAATACCTCACTTCTCCCTTGCAATAAAGGATATTTACTTATATTTTTTCTTATGGGGCCCTCTTGTGATGCAGTGGTAATGTCTCTACCCCTGGATCAAGAGGCCTGGATTCAAGCCCCACCTGCCCCAGAGGTGTGTAATAGTGTCTCTGAACAGATTGATCATCAAAGTAAAAAAAAAGGAAGACTAGGCCATTCAGCCTTTAAGGGGCAGCATGGTGGCTCAGTGGTTAGCACTGCTGCCTCACAGCAACAGGGATCCCAGGTTCAATTCCAGCCTCGGGTGACTGTCTGTGTGGAGTTTGCACATCCTCCCTGTGTCTGCGAGGGTTTCCTCCGAGTGCTCCGGTTTCCTCCCACAGTCCAAAAATGTGCAGGTTAGGTGAATAGGCCATGCTAAATTGCCCATCGTGTTAGGTGCATTAGTCATAGGGAAATGGGTCTGGATGGCTTACTCTTCAGAGGGTCGGTGTGGACTTGTTGGGCTGAAGGGCCTGTTTCCACACTGTAGGGAATCTAATCTAATAACCAAGAAAGGTGGCCAGTGTGGTGCACATCCTTTTTGGGCAAACCTCGTTTCAAATCTGTACCTGGACCATGCAATTCTAGGAATATGTTAGTTCAATTCTGAATTTCTGTGAACACATTAACAATTTAATTTACCTACAGGTTACACTTAAGGTTCACATACCACTGTATGTAAAAACAGTACACGTATTCCAGGACTCGAAAGAAAATATTATCCAATTTATCTGTAGCTGGCCACTGCATCAATTTCCTCTTGTTCATTGCTAAGGATACATATAGTATTGGGATGTTTTAAAGGCAGCTGTGGGAAGTTACGCATACAAAAGAATTCAGTTGGATTATTAAAAAACATTTTGTAATGTTCTCCATTCGCTTGGGATGTACGTTCCACCAATTCTAGTCAGTTGTACATCGTCAATACTGTGTTTCAAAAAATGATTTCAAATAATTCTGTTCGACTATAACCTGGTGTCATGTGACTTCAGCTACTCAGGCTCCAAATATTCTGGACTTCCCTCCTAAATTTCTCTCCTGATTTCCGGTAGTCCATAAACCTGTCTCTTTGTGCCTGAATTCCTCATATTGTTGAGTGTTTGTTAATGCTCTTGTGAAACACTTTGCGATATTTTATTGCATTAATGCGTGCATATTCAACTGCACTGAAATAAAAAGTTGAAAGCATAATGAGCACAAAATCTTCTACAATTACATGGATACATAAAAAAGCAAGTTAAAACAAGAAACTTATTAACTACCTATAGTCACTATTAACCCTGGTATGCAGAAGGAACCAAGCATTTACTGAATTGTCTACATGCAATGCAATTTTATTCCCTTTGCTCAGTAAAGAGACATTGCAGAGATCTTGATTGAACTCACACAGATGATAAGGAGCTGAGAAAGTAGTTTATGGTTTAAATTCCCCCACTGGTCTACCTCACTTTTTGTAAAAATGATTCTCAGACTAAGAACAGTATTTTAAAAGTAAGATGCAATACACTGTAACCTTTCCACACAGGGAAGCTGAGTTACGAGACACCAGTTGTCTGGAAGTGTTTTCAGCAGACTTAGGCAATTTTAGAACAGCTTTTGTGAGCTGAAACATAATAGATACTGAATTTGAATAAGTAATTCAATTTTTATTATTGCTTTATGTTGCAGAGTGTTACTGGATTACACACTTGTAGTTGAATATTCTAATGTTTTTCAATGCTGCAGAAAATTCCAAAATCCAGAATGACTTGGACACAAACTTTCTGGACTTGAGAATTATTTCGGAAACATAACTATTGACAGAATGGAGAGGTCTAAGTGTAATGTAGCTGAAGAATAAGTGTCATAGCTAAAAAATAACTGAGCTAGGTTCCTGTCAACTTTCAGCTTAGCTGTGTAGGTTGCACACTTAATTCTTTCTTTTCCTTCTCATCACAACCCTGAAGCTCAGCACAGCAGCCCCTGTTGCTCTAGTACAATTTTTTTTCTGATAGCAGCCAACTCCCTTGTGACACATTTTGAGCTTCTCTGTGTTGGATTGTCAGCAATTTGTGTACAAACGAATCATGCTTAAGTGGAGCTAGGCAGATGCTACTTAAGCTATAGGAGCCTTTTGGGATAACAAAATCTTCTTGCGTTATAGAGGACCATGTGCCCTCTGGAAAAAAGCTATCCAATTTTGTCCCCATTCCAGCCTACTCCCAATAATCCATATTTCAAACTTTAACAGTCCAACTATTTGAACCCTTTGTCCTCTGATTACTAACCATTTGTCAGAGGAAACTGTTTCTCCTACGTTGCTCCACCAATTTTGATATTTTGGAATAACTCTGATATCTCCCTTTAATGTTCTTTTCCCTAAGAGAACAATACCAACTTCTTCAATGCCTCCTAGTATCCGAGTTCCCCATCCCATGTATCCCTTTGGAATTTTTCCTCAAGTGGCCAAGATTGTGTACAATACTTTATTAACGTTTTAGCATATCAATTGTCCCTATTTCCAAGGCTAAGCTTTCTGAGCTGCCTTTTCAACTTGCCTTACTACATTCAAGGACCTATGAATAAGTACCTCCAGGTCCCTCTATTCACGTACCCCCCAGTCCCTCAAAATTATATTCTTCACAATGTTACTCCCTATAGTTGGCAAGTCGGGAATACTTCAGTATAACTTTTCAGGACAGGTTTCTAATATCCCTTATTCTCTGTCCTATGCTGTTTGCATCACCAGCCCCCTTTTACAAGATGATCTTTGAATCAATTCTAACCTTCCTGTCCTGCAACTGACTGCTTGCGGCAGTTACAAATGTAACTCTCTCTGACCATGCATACAAAAGCAAGTCCTTACCTGCGTTTGAGACCTGCTCACTCAAGTCTGTTATGGAGATTGAATTGCTGTTCTGCACTCTCATTGGTGGCACCACCATGGTGCGCACAGTGGGCTTGCTGCTGTCTGTTCCCTTGCAGTTCATGCCGCCTGAATTCTGATTAGCCGCATCCTGAAGTAATTGCTCTTCCAGAAAAGGACTTTCATTTTGCCCTGAAGACTCACTAGTTGGTGACCCATCCACTGTGTCACAGCCACTCTCGGGCTCATCTTCTGACATGCTGGAATATCAATGATGATAACATGGTGGTTCAGGTACTGGTCAGTGTCAGTCATTCATATGTTTCACATCATACAATTGCTTCATGAAAGGTGCTTGCATTTATACAGTACCTTTCAAAACCTCTAGATGTACCCAGTGTGCTTCACATCTAATGAAATACTTCAGTTCTGTAGTAAAGTCGCTGTGGTAATATAGGGAAAGGTCTCAGCCAAGCTGCACGTGACAAGGATCCACAAACAACCAAATAATTGTTTTTTTCAGTCATAGCACTGAAAAAAGGGCACTTTGGCTTATCAGGTTCAAACCGGACAAAACAACTACCTAGCTCTCCTGATTCCATTTTCCAGCAGTTGGCCCTTACCCTTCTATGGCTTGGCATTGCAAGCACACATTGAAAGTCTTCTTAAACGATCTAAGATTTTCTATCTATACCAGCCTAACAGGCAATGAATTTCAGATTCCCACCACCCTCACATCCTCTTTAAACCTTCTTCACCTTGCCTTACATCTAGTGCTATTAATTGAAGAAAAATATAGGCCTCGGGACAATAGAAAAAATTCACCTGTTTTTCTTCACAAAGTGTCTTGAGACCAGGCATATCCATCTGAAAGGGCAAATGGGGCCTCAGAATTAATACTTAATCTTGGACTGAAAGATCACTCTGTCATTACTGAATCTAGGAATAGCAGTCTAAAGATTATCAGTGATCTGAAGTCCTTGAAATGAAACCTGAACCTATAACCTCGCAATTCAGAGGTAATTGTTTTACCATGAGTGAGGTTACAGCCAAATGAAAATATGTCGTTTGTCTCTCCTACCTCCTTTATCCCCTACCCAGCAATGTTTTCCATTTTTAAAAAATGCACAGAAAAAGCATGTTGACAAACCCAGCCTGATGGGGATTCCTTCCCATTCCTCTGATCCATGAATGTTTCAGGGTTGTCATGCCAACAAGACTTGGTGACCTCTGGCAGGAACAATGAATGCCAGCTCTCTGTAGGCCTGTTTCCAGCCTACAGTCCTACAATACCAAGAAAGTGTTTCACCAGCAGCATTTTAATACCAGGTGTAGATGACAACAAATACCCAGCAGTAGTACTGATAGACTTTCCATTTCTGAAATCAGGCCAGGTATGAGAGAACACTTTAATGACAATGGGCTGAAGTTCTGAAAAAGGGTCACTGGACTTGAACAGTTAGTTTTGTTTTCTCTCCACAGCTGCTGCTAGACCTGTCGAATTTCTCCAGCAGTTTCTGTTTTTGTTGCTGAATTAGTGGTGCTTTCTAGTCCATGACTGCTTGTGGCAATATCAGGAGCAAACAAGAGTCTATCATATTTTGCTTTAAATAAAATTATGACTACATCAACAACAAATAAATCTAGGATTTGACTGTGCAGCCTGCAGCTGACATTACATAAATAGGAAGTAAAGTTACTTTGGATTAGACAGTAAACAGAGATTACATCTCTATGTTCATGGTTCAGGTTAACAATGCTATGATTCAACAAAGGACAGAAAATCATCAGGTTACACTTTAATTCTTGGAAGTTGAATAATTCCTCTCCAAAACCTATTTTAGTTAAACATTCACACAATATTAAATTTCACCTTCTGGTAGGTTGTATATTTGGGTGCGCTGTGAATAGAATTCGTTTTCCATAGGATAAACATCAGCTTAATCAGTTTGTGCCAATGTGTACGCACCACTAAAGCTTCCTTACATCTCTTATGATTTAAATCCATCATTGCAATCATCTATTCCCTTCTGCCTCACATTTTTATCTTTTTTCTCCTTAAGGACAGCTCTGCTGATCATTTCATACACAGCCTGTGATAGGGAGTTCCATATTCTCACCACTCTTTGAGAGAAGAAGTTTCTTTTGCATTTCTTGCTGATGATCGTGTATTGATGGCCCCTACATATGCTACCTCTTATGCGGAAGAACATTCCCTTTGCATCCATTTGACCAAAACCTTTCATAGTTTGAAGGATTACAATTAGGTTATGCCTCAGCCATTTTTTGCCAAGAGTGAGGAGCACCAGCCTGTCAATCCTTTCCTGATAGGCACATCCAGCAAGTTCTGGTATCATTCTTTTAAACCATCTAGAATCTTAGCAGGATAAGTGAGCTTCAGTTGTATGAAGAAACTGTACAAATTGGAATTATTCTCCTGAGAGTAAAGAAAGTTAAGGAGAGATGAAGAGATTTGATCAGACTTTTGATCATAGTTTTAGTAGACTAAATCAAAAGAAACTGTTTCAATTAGCAGAAGAATCTGTCTACCAGTGGATACAGTTTTATCAGGGAGGCAGTGGTATTATCACTGAATTGTTAATCCAGAGACTCGGGTATTGTCCTGGGGACCTGGATTCAAGTCCCACCACAGCAGATGATGGAATTTGAATTCAATAAAAATCTGGAATTAAGAGGTTTAATGATGAATATGAATCCATTGTCAATTGTCAGGAAAAACCTATCTGGTTCACTAATGTCCTTTAAGGAAAGAAACTGTCATCCATACCTGGTTTGGCTAACTTTAGGTCTTTTCCCCAGGATGGAGGAGTTCAAAACTAGCGGGATAGAATTTTAAAGTGAGAGGAGAGAAGTTTAAAAGGGACCTGAGGACCAACGTTTTCACACAGAGGGTGATTTGTATGTGGAATGAACTGCCAGAGGAAGTGGTAGATGCAGTTACAGTTACAGCATTTAAAAAAAAAACATTTGGACAGGTACACGAATGGGAAAGGCTTAGAGGGATATGGGCCAAACACAGGCAAACAAGAGTAGATTAGTTTGGAAAACTTGGTTGACCGAAGGGTCTCTTTCTGTGCTATATGATTCTATGATATGCAACTCCAACCACAGCAATGTGGTTGACTCTCAACTGTCCCCAGGCAATAAATGCTGGTCTAGTCAGAGATGCCTACATTCCGTGAGTCAACAAAAAAGGAGATAATTGTTTCTTGTCAGAAGAACCAGAGGTGAGATGAAGAGAAATGCTTTTGTGCAGTAAGTTGTTCAAATCAAACAAGTGCTGCTGGAAAGACGGTTTCAACAGCAACGCTCAAAGAGAAGCGTATACATACTGGAAGGGAAAAGAAATGAAGTATTATAGTATGAAAGGGTGAGGGAATGGAACTGATTGGATAGTTCTTTCAAAGAGTCAGCAAGGCTGGTACAATTGCAACATTTAAGAGGCATATGAATAGGAAGGGTTTGGAGGGGTATGGGCCGGGCGCTGGCAGGTGGGGCTAGACTGGGTTGGGATATCTGGTCGGCATGGACAGGTTGGACCAAAGGGTCTGTTTCGTGCTGTACATCTCTATGACTCTAAAAGCACAATGGTCTGGATGGATTATTCTATGATTTCTGGTCCCCCACTATTTTGTTATTTACTGAACCATTTATTTTAAATCATGTCAGAATTTAACAGAGAGGAACTAACTTGAAAATGTACACTTTATGTGCCATCCTCCAACTTGCACTTCCTGTTCTCTGATTGCACTGTAATCAGAGAACAAACACACTGAACCCAGCACAACATCTGTCTGTGGTCCATACCTGTTAGGTCTTTTGCAGGGAGATGGGCTGGACCGTGCTGAATTCGATGAGCTGGTGCTCAGGGTGCTGTCGGGGCTACTTAACGAACACACTCGGTCGATATTGAGGGTGCTCTGGCATGCCTCGCAGTCCGGACTGCCTTTACACCTGATGGTGATGGGATGGATAAAGAACAAACAATACCATCACGTAAAAATCAATCAGTATATGAGGAAATGACTCTGCAAAAAAACTCTTAACCAATTGCAGCATTTCTTTTTGTCTGGTCGTTTTACGATTCCCTTCCCATCTGCTATTTTGTTGGAACTGTTTGCACCCCCTCTGAATTGGTTGTTACTTGTTCCCTTACCACACCCTTCACATTGGAATGTCCTCTATATAATGATTTAATTACTTTTCCATCCACCCTATCCATTTGTTCTTAACTTCCCTCACTCCACCCAACTCCTTGCTTCTGAAATTGCTTAATAGTTGTTGGTATCTTCAACTTCTGAAAAAAGGCCAAAGACCTGAAATCCTTACTCTCTAAGATGCTCCTTAAAGTGTTCTCTTTGGCCATGTTTTTCATCACTTGGCCTAATATCCCTTTATGTGGCTCACTGTTCAATAATATTACTGTGCTGTTGAGATGTAACATGCTATTGTTGAAACATTAACTGTGCTTCTCTCCCCACAGATGCTGCATGACTTAATGAAGGTTTTTACAGCATTATCTTTTATTATTTAGAATTTCAGTGGTGACAGTGTTTTGCTTTATATTTTCAAATTCTATTGCTTTGTGACTCCTTGCAACGATGGCTCAGGTATGGTCTGCATCTCCCTGAGCTGTTTCATATTTTCTGTAGGAAACTCATACATCCACAACAGGGAACTAACTAGATGTGAGATATTTGAGCTTTTACTACACTGTCTATTTATCTGTTAAAATCCCCACAGAATACTCAATTTCTAATTAATTTTCTAATTACTTTCACCGAGATGAAATGATGTCAATGTTGAGCAAAGTTTATTTCCTTCCACGTTTAACATCAAATTCAGGCAGGGTGGCACAGTGGCTAGCACTGCTGCCTCACAGCGCCAGGGACCTGGGTTCAATTCCTGCCTTCGGGTGACTGTCTGTGTGGAGTTAGCACATTCTCCCTGTGTCTGCGTGGGTTTGCTCCGGTTTCCTCCCACAGTCCAAAAAAGATGTGCAGGTTAGGTGAATTGGCCATGCTAAATTGCCCGTAGTGTTAGGTGAAAGTAGTCAGGGGTAACTATAGGAGGGTGGGTTTATCTTCTGAGGGTAGGTGTGGACTTGTTGGGTTGAAGGGCCTGTTTCCACGCTGTAGGTAAATCTATCTTATCTATTTCCAAACCAGGCGGACTATGGGCCTGATTTCAATTTACGAGAAAGAACTCTAGAGCATTTTTAAGGCATCTGCGTTTAGTTAGCACCTTTTTACCTCAGGACATTTGAATGAGCTTCACACCTAACAATGTAAATATGGATAATGAAAGCAAAATTTTGCAGGTACTGGAGGTCTGAAATAAAAACAAAGTGCTGGAGAAACTTAGCAGATCTGGCAGCAACTGTGGAGAGAGAAACAGGATTAATGTTTCAAGTTCAATGAACGTCTGAAAAAGTGACAGTTCTTATGCTGTTGAAAAGAGGAGAATAGGAGTACATCGGACCAAATGGTAAGGACAACCCAGAACAAAAGGCAAAGGATGTGGTAATAATAGAAGAGGACATAATAGATGAAGTGTAGAAGTTGGTGTTAATAGCAGAAAATAGGTCAAACTTGCTAGGAATAAACCTATTCAAACAAAACCCTGGGACACAGGCATGGGGGCTGGAGGTAGCAGGTGAGAGGACGTATGAACCTCAGGTTGGATTTGAAGCCTGCAGCTGTTCCTCCATCTTCGATTAAACAATACAGCAGGCCTAGGGAGGAAATATTAGCATGGAAGCAAGATAATGTATTGAAATGACAAGCAACTGGAAGGTCAGGGTTATTCTTACATGGACAGCAGAGGTGTTCTGCACAGCAGTTACTCAGACTGCATTCGGCCTTCCCAGTATATAGGAGACTGTATTGTGAGCAGCAAATACAGCAGATGCGACTGAAAGAAATACAAGTAAACCATTGTTTTACCTGGAAAGTGTGTTTGAGACCTTGAACAGTGAGGAGTGAGGACGTAAAAAGGTCAAGTGTCACACCTTCCATGATTGCATGGGTATGTGCCATGGAGGGGACATAAAGATGTGAAGACTGAAGAAGAGTGGACGAGGTGTTGCTGCGGGAATGGTCCCTGTGGAATGCTGACAAGGGAGAGGAGGGTAAGATTCATTTTGTTATGACAGCTTGCTGGCATTGGTGGAACTGTCAGAGAATGACCTTACGAATTCAGAGACTGGCAGGATGGAAAATGAGCTCAAAGGGAACCCTATTGTTCAGGAATGGAAGGCAAGGGGTGAAGGCAAAAACACAGAAAATGGGTCAGAGACAACTAAGTGCATTGTCAATCATAGTGGGGTTGAGAATGCTCGATCAGGGATAAATGAAGACATATCAGAGGCACCCCTGCAGAAGGTGTCATCATCAGAAAAGATGAGATAGGAGATGAAGAAACTGGGAGAATGGGATGGAGTCTTTACAGGAAGCAGGGTGTGAGAAAGTATAGTAGAGCAACTGGAGTCAATGGATACTTGGACAGTCTATCCCCAGAAATGGATATAAAGAAGTCAAGGATGAGATGTACAAAGTTAAAAAGCACACAACACCAGGTTATAGTCTAACAGGTTTAATTGGAAGCACACTAGCTTTCAGAGCGTCGCTCCTTCATCAGATGTAGTGGAGGGCTCAATCCTAACACACACAATTTATAGCAAAAACTTACAGTGTGATGTAACTGAAATTATACATTGAAAAATTGATTGTCTGTTAAGCCTTTCATCCACTAGAATACCATGACAGTTTCACTTCTTTCATGTGTAAATCACAAAACCTTTTTTTCAAAAAAAAGTTGCATTCTCAGGTTGGCTGTTAACAATGGTGATAGCTAGACAATATGTTGAAGGTGTTAGTCCCCTGTGTTCTCTGTCTATGCCATGATGTTTAGATTGATTCTAATCTAAAAAGTGAAATAATGGAGTTTTACATGAATTCATGCAGTTTTTGAGCAAAGTACAGTGTAACCCTGCAAGTACAAACTCACTCTACAAAATATATGTGTGCATGTGGGTCTTTGTCTTTGTCTGTCTGGGTTGGGGATTGTGAGTATGAGAAAGTGTATGTGTGTGTGTAGTGAGTGGAGAGTGTCTTAAGCCTGTGAGGGGATGCATGTGTGACTGTATGTGTCTGTAAGGGTGTGTGTGGGTCTCTGTGTGCACATCAGTGTATATGTGTGTCCGTGTGTATAGGAGTGCCTGTGTGTGTGTGAGAGAGTGTGTGTGTAGGAGTATCTGTGTGTGTATATAGTGCAATGGTGGTCACCTATAATGTGACATGAACCTAAGGTCATGTGGGGTGAATTTGTACTTGCAGGGTTACATTGTACTTTGCTCAAAAACTGCATGAATTCATGTAAAACTCCGTAATCTCACTTTTTAGATTAGAATCAATCTAAACATCATGGCATAGACAGAGAACACAGGGGGCCAACACCTTCAACATATTGTCTAGCTATCACCATTGTTAACAGCTAACCCGAGAATGCAACTTTTTAAAAAAAAGGTTTTGTGATTTACACATGAAAGAAGTGAAACTGTCATGGTATTCTAATAGATGAAAGGCTTAACAGACAATCAATTTTTCAATGTATAATTTCAGTTACATCACACTGTAAATTTTTGCTATAAATTCTGTGTGTTAGGATTGAGCCCTCCACTACCACCTGATGAATGAGCGATGCTCCAAAAGCTAGTGTGCTTCCAATTAAACCTGTTGGACTATAATCTGGTGTTGTGTGATTTTTAACTTTGTACACCGGCATCTCCAAATCAAGGATGAGATGGGAAGAATCAGAGATGGACCAAGTGAAGGTGAGAGGGGGAAGGAAATTGGAAGTAAAATTATTTAATTTATCAAACTGCAGATGACAGCAGGAAGTAGCTCCACGTACTAGAGAAAGAGTTGCGAGAGGGATACCCACTTAGGGACTGGAGCAAGGAATATTCCAAATATCCCACAAAGAGGCAAGCATAATTTGAACCTTCACTTGGAGAAATTTTGATGAATTAAAAGGGAAATTGGGCTAAGTGAGAAATATTTCAGCGACGTGAAAGAGTGTGGTAGTGGATGAGGACTATTCAAGCCTTTCAAGGAAGTGGAAAGGCTTCAGACTATCCAGATGGAGAAGGAACTTATTGAGAAATTGCACATCCATGGCGAAAACGTAGTGGTTACAAACAGTAAACTAGGAAAATTGTGGATCTGACTAAAGCATCTTAGAATCATGATGTTCTTAAGAAGAATCACTGGATTCAAATCATTAACTCTGCTTTTTCTCTACAGATGCTACCAGATGTGCTGAATTGCTCCAGCAATTTGTATTTTGCTTCCAAATCTTCAGCAGCCACAGTTCTTTGTTTTACATAAGATCCATAAATGCAGGCAGAGGAGTCTTAACATGGGGAGAGAAAACAGAGCCAAGGCAGGAAGAAATACATTCAATGGGGCAGAACAGGCTGACACATTGGGTGTACCAGGGCAGTCTTGTTTCTGGATTGCAGGAAGGAGATTGAAATGGGCTGCATGGGATTGGGGTCTGAGGTAGAACACCATAAAAGGGAGATCTCCAGAAGAGATTAGGTTACTGACGGTCCTAGTAACATCTTGATGCTTAGCAGGTTTGACGACAATCAGAGTTAGACTTGACGGAATGGACTGCAGCCAGAGTGGATGAGGGGAAAAGAGAAAATAATGTGGCCCATGTCACGTCAATGGTTCTTGATGAAGAGATCAAGGATACATAAGGGGCCAGAAGGAGGGGTTACAGGAGTGTTTGCAGATAGATGGAAGGGCCGGACGGTGTGTGTGTGTGTGTGTGTGTGTGTGTGTGTGTTGGGGGGCCACTACGGCCAAGGTGAGGATTGAAGGTGATGGAAGAAGAGTTCAAGATCATGTTGTATTTGAAACTTGAAATTCATTGAGGTGGGGGTGGAAAGGGACAAAACAAAGTCCTTTGCTGAGCACTGATCATTCAGAATCAGAGAGTGGAACGTCAGAAGGAATAATGTATACACAACTGGATTGGGAATAGGCAAAGGGATGGGATTAGAGTGAAGAAAAGATCAGAGGGGTGTTAGGACCTGAGGTGTTGTGGCATTATGGAATGATTATGATGTAGGAAACACAGCAGTCAATTTGAAAACAGCAAATTCTTATAAACAGCCATGAGATAAATCAGCTAACTATATGTACTTTTGAAGACTTCAGTTAAGAATTATTTGTCCAAAATGCTGGGTATAACTCTCTTGTTTCTCTTCAAGATAGTGCTAAAGTTACTTTTATCCAAGAGGGCAGACAGCAGTCAGTTTAAAGCTGCAGCATTTGTTCACTCCTGCACTGCGTCAGCCTACGTTTTGTGCCTCAATTCTCATGGAGTGGGGCTTGGACACATTACATTTCTGACTCAGACGTTCACAAACATCAGCTGACTCTTGGCAACAATCCTTTTGTAGCAACTTGGTCAACAGTTAGTCCCAGGTAGAGTGCAAAAGTAACGGACTATCTTGTACGGTACGAAAATCAATGGTTAACCTCTTCTACACAAGAGAAGACTTACAATTCTGCACAACAGCTTTGTGGGCTTTTTACGCTGTGAACATATGTCCATTAAATTTTGTTTGAAAGTCGCCAAGTTTTTTGCATGTAAGCATTGATATGGAAATGAGAAATAAGGCTGCTGCATTTAGGAGTTGTGAACACAGCTCGTTGTGTTCATGATAAGCAGGCAGAGGCAAAGAGTAATACCTTGGAGGTACAAAAGGGTCAGAGAAACTTTGTAGATGTTACTCTCAAAAGGTCAAATAAGCAAGATAGAGTCAATCTCAATTTGCAACAAGTATTATTGATTGAAATCAATTATCGGGCATCTCCCACAACTGAACTGCCATGTAAGGGAGAAATCAACAGCAAGTTTTATCAAACTTTGAATATAGCAACTGCCCCAAGGCCTTTCACAAAGCAGAAACAGTTCCTGCTCAGTAACAGAAAATGTAAGAGAACATTACCATAGAACCATGTTTGAAAGATAATAAATGAAAACAGCAACAAGAGAAAAACGTGTGCAGACATAGAGTGACTTGAAAACATGGTTGGTCTGGGAAATAATAAAGGTCAGTCAGCACAGGGGCTCTGAGAGAATGGGTCTTTCTGCTACTATTGAAATTTTGGACAGTGGTCAAACCCCCTACAGGCAATACTTTAAATTGGTAGAATTCCACAAGTATTGGTCAGATAGGGTAGTGAAGAAGGCTTTTGGTATGCTTTCCTTTATAAGTCAGAGCATTAGTTGGGAGGTCATTTTGCAGCTGTACAGGACATTGGTTAGGCCACTTTTGGAATATCATGTGCAATTCTTAATAAAGTTAAGACAGAGGCAGCAGAAGATTAGATATGTTGAAGTTTATGGCTTGTGGAAACTGGGAAGTCAGCCAGAAGAACAGCAGAATACTCGAGGCTGATGGTGACCCAAGAAGGGTTGAGAGTTTCAGCAACAGGTAAGCTAAATTAGGGGCAGTGACAGGCAATATTGGAAATGGAAGGAGGTGTCCTGATGTTGGAGCTAACGTGGAGTTGGAAACTAATGTCATGGTCAAATAGGATGACAAACAGCTTACTCCATTCTCCCAGATCCACACAATTTTAATGTGAGTGGCAAACATAAATTATAAAGGAAGGGAGCTACCTGTTGGCTGGGTCCAGAATTCCAGAAGCCACAAGTTGGGGTTTCAAATGATAATTAGTAAAATATAGGATCATTCAGCAATAAAGACTTGGCAGATCTCTGGCTCTGATTTGTGTCCTGGTCTCTGTTTCATTACATTATTTGCAGAGACAGACTGTTTGTGTGCCTGTATGTATTAGGGAGGAGATTGGTTAACTATTATGACATTATATTTTTAAACCACAAGGTGGCATATGCTCTCACCAGCTTTGCAGTTGCTAAACAAATTTCATTGTGGAGTTCTGAAGTAGTCTGTGTTTTGACGAAATTGAATGATCTTATTTGATCAAGGGTGAACTCATAGTGTCATAGAGATGTACAGCACAGAAATAAATAGGTCCAACTCATCCATGCCGACCAGATATCCTAAATTAATCTAATCCCAATTGCCAGCATTTGGCCCATATCCCTCTAAGCCCTTCCTATTCATATACTCATCCAGATGCCTTTTAAATGTGGTAATTGTACCAGTTTCCACCACTTCCTCTGGCAGCTGATTCCATATACAGACCACCCTCTGCTTGAAAACGCAGCCCCTTAGGTCCCTTTTAAATCTTTCCCCTTTCACCCTAAACCTATGCCTTTTGGTTATGGACTCCCCACCACAGGGAAAAGATCTTTTCTATTTACCCTATCCATGCCCTTCATGATTTTATAAACTTGAATAAGGTCACCCCTCAGCCTCCGATGCTCAAAGGAAAACAGCTGCAGCCTATTCAGCCTCTCCCCATAGCTCAAATCCTCCAACCCTGGCAACATGCTTGTAAATCTTTTCCGAACCATTTCAAGTTTCACAACATCCATTCTATAGGAGGGAGACCAGTGTTGCACATAATATTCCAAAAGTGGCCTAACCGATGTCCTGTACAGCCACAACATGACCTCTCAACTTCTGTACTTAATGCTCTGACTAATAAAGGAAAGCAGATCAAAAGCATTCTTCAGTATCCTATCTGACAAGTATCTGTGGAATTCTACCAAGTTAAAATATTGCTTACAATGGGTTTGATCACTGTCCAAAATTTCAATAATACTAGAAAGTATTATGACAATGTAGGAAAGAACAGTCTGAGTGGGACTAATCAGCTCTTTCCAAATGTTGGCATAGGCACAGTGGGCTTTTTTCTGTGTTCTACAATTCTATGACCTAATTAATAGGGGAAATATCTAGAAACCATTTTCTTTGGGAGGGGAACTCAGAATAAGGAGAGGTGAACTCTAATGGTGGAGGCTGACCATTCGAGAGTAAAATCAAGAAGAATTTTCCATGCAAAGATTAGTGAAAATCTGGAATATTCTTCCCCAAAACGTTGCACATTAAGTTGAGATTTGAAAACTGAGCTTGTTAGATTTTTGTGAGGTAAGACTGATTTTGACAGATGTAGGATAAAGGCTGGCAAATGGAGTCTCGATCTGTTACTGAAATAAGTAGGACAAAGCATATCTGAAAGACTGAAAGGCCTTTTTCTCTGGTTTCTAATGTTCCAACTGCACAGTGAAATGGAGATTGGCAGAGGTGGTTTTTAATAAAAACTCACTCTTCCGGAGAGTGGCTCTGAGAAGCATCCTCATCGTCTGTGTCACTGCTGATGGTGATTACACTGACAGCAGGGCTTGGGGAGTCAGCGATGATGATAGTCTGCCGTTGTTTGTTAGCGATCAAGTTGCCATCCAGGTCCTGCCCAACTGAGCCCTGGAGACAATAGCTCCCGTCATCCTTTCCACTGTGATTGTCCTGTACTGCTGAGCAACCTTCTGACTCGCTGGTCTTTGGACTGTTGGTGATCTTTGGAGACAGTGGTGCAGAGTTCTGCAGGTTGCTGTAGTGTGATATATTGCTCCTGTAAGTAAACAATAGTAACAAACAGAGCAACGGTGAGAAAACTTTCAGGGGGGTATGTCCATATGAGCATGCCAACATAAATCTATACTCATCTCAAATCTTGACAGCTTTGTGGTGTGTTCCCATCACCTTTCAGAACTTGTATAAATAGACTACAAAAGCAAAAGAATTGTGCTTAACCTTTATGAATCACTTCAAAGTCCTCAGTTGAGGTACTGCATCAAATTTTGGGCACTACACTTCAGGAACGATGCCAAGGCCTTGGAGAGGTTATGAAGCTGATGGACCAGAATGGTACGAGGAATGAAGGATCTCAGTGGTATGGAGACATTATAGAAGTTGGAGCCATTCCACTTAGAGCAAAAAGTGAAGATTGAATAGTGGTGTTCAAGTCTATGCTTGTGTTTATGCTCCATACCAATATCTAACTAGTGTGATTCACCTAACCTGATCATATTCCTTTCCTTCTTTCTCCCTCAAATCTTACACAGTTTCCCTAAAAGTGCATAAGGACTTGCCTCAACTTTACCTTTTGTTAGAATTTCTCCATTCTAACATTTGTCCCTGTGATAACCATATGTACAAGGCACATGTAGAATCACTTATTAATCACTTTGTGGAGCATGGAAACAGACCATTTGGTCAAACATGTCCATGCCAACCATTTTTCCTTAAACTAAACTCGTCCCACTTGCCTGCATTTGGCCCATATCCCTCTAAATCTTTCTTATTCATGTACATATCCAGATGTCTCTTCAATGCTGTAATAGCACCTGCATCTACCACTTCCTCTGGCAGTTCATTCCACATTCAAACTGCCCTCTTTGCAAAAATGTTGCCCCTCAGGTTCCTTTTAAATCTTTCTCCTCTCACCTTAAAAATTATAAGGTGAACTCACCTCCCCCCTAGGGCAAAGACCGTTGCTATTCACCTTAACCAGCCTTTCCTTTAAGTTCAAACCCTCCAGTATCAGCAACATTCTGGTAAATATTTTCTGCACCCTCTCCAATTTAATTATAGCCCTCCTATAGCACGGCAACCAGAACTGTACACAAAAGTGACCTCACCAACGTCCTGTACAACTTCAACGTGACATACCAATTCCTATCTTCAATGGTCTGAGCAATGAAAGCAAGCATTCTAAACACCTTCTTAACCACTCTGTCTAACTATCATAACTTTCAAAGGACTATGTACCTGAACTTCTAGGTCTGCTTGTTCAACAAGAGTTCCTAGGGCCCTCTTAAGTCTTGCCTTTGTTCATTTTATCAAAATGTAATACCTTGCATTTATCCAAATTAAACTCCATCAGCCACCTCTCAGCCCATTGACGAGTTGATCAAAATCTCTTTGTAATCTTAGATAACCTTCTTCTCTGTCGACTTTATCACCAATTCTGGTATCATTTGCAAACTTACTAACAATGCTTCCTAAACTCTTATTCAAGTTGTCTATATAGATGGCAATAAACAGTAGACCAGCACCAATCCCTACAGAACACCATCGGTCACAGGCCTCCAGTCCAAAAATCAACCATGTACCACCACTGTCTGTCTCCTACCATCAAGCCAATTTTGTATCCAATTCACAAGCTCTCCCTGAATCCCATGTGATCTAACTTAGACTGATCAGTACCTTGTCAAAGGCTTTACTAAAGTCCATGTAGACAGCGTCTACCGCTCTGCCTTCATTAATCTTTCTGGTTATAACATCAAAAAAACTCAATCAAGTCAGTGAGACATGATTTCCCATGCACAAAGTCATGCTGACTATCCCTAATCAGTCTTCATTCTCAAAATGCATGTAAGTCCTATCTCTCAGAATCCTATAGTTCCCACACTTCTCGTTATAGCCTTTCTAAAATTAAAGCACAACATTAGCCACCCTCCAGTCTTCCGGCACCTCACCTGTGGCTGTAGATGATACAAATATCTCTGCTAGGGACCTCACAATCTACTGGGATACACTTGATTAGGTCGTGGAGATTTATCCACCTTTACGTTTCTTAAGATCTCCAGCACCTCCTCTTCTCTAACATGGACTGTTTTCAAGATGTCAATATTTATTTCCCAGAGTTCCCTGGTCTCCTTGTTTTTCTCCACAGTAAAAACTGACACAAAATTTTCATTGAGTATTTCTTCCATCTCCTGTGATTCCACACATAGATGACCTTGTTGATCTTTATGGGGTCTTATTCTCTCCCAAGTTGCTCTTCCACACATAGATGACCTTGTTGATCTTTATGGGGTCTTATTCTCTCCCAAGTTGCTCTTTTGCACTTAATGAACTTGTACAACCTCTTTGAATTATCCTTAACCTTTTCTGCCAAGGCTATCTCATGTTGCCTTTTCGCTTTCCTGATTTCCCTCTAATTAGTGAGCTCCCTTGCCAACCCTAATCCTATTGGAACTCATCACCTAAGCCCTTTATAAAATTGACCTGGAGGTTGTGGTCCAATGGTAATGTCCCTACCTCTGAGCCAGTATTCCTAGGTTCAAGTTCCACTTGCTCCAGGGGTGCATAATAACATCTCTGAATAGGTTTATTAAAAAGAAACGAAGCAGACCCAAGGCCCCTTGTGGTACAGTAGTAGTGTTCGTACCTCTCAGCCTTGACGCCTAGTTTTAAGGCCCACCTGCTCCAGAGCTGTGTAATAATATCGCTGAAATGGTTGATTGGAAAAAATTATAACCCAGACCCGATTAAAACAAATACAAAGCAGACCCAGTTTCCCATAATGGGCTTTACTTGTAAAAATCCAATTGGTGTAAATATCCAGGTGATTTATTGGTGGTTTACAGTAGTTTGAAAAAAAATGTCACGATGATTTGGTGATGGGAAAGCTATTTGGTTATGTGTAAGATCATGTCTGGATATAAAAATAAGAAAATAAAAAATAAAAGCTAACCCAGACAGGCTTTGCATTGAAACATTTAATTGGCTACACGGCTGATTTACTGGTGCTGGTTGGTAGTTAAAAATGAACAAAAGAGTCACAGTTATTTAGTGACAGAAATAAAAAAAAGTTTGGTTGTGTGTGATAGCACTTCTGGAAATTAAACAGAAGCAGACCCAGGGATGGCTCTGCAGAACTGTCTGTCCAGGGCTAGCCCCTGACTCCATGTGTCATGCCTCTAATAAATGATGTTCCTTTCCAGTCTGGTTTCCTGAGTTATTACAGTCTGCATGACAAATTCCTTCTGAATTCCTGAATGCATTGACTAGCAAAAGGTTTACATTGAGGGCATCTTGCTAAAGTCAGTAAACCACATTAATGACTTCCACCATTTGAAAGGCTGCCCATTACTGACCTCTTTTGACAGTGCTTATTCCTCTTCCGGTTAGTTGCAGAGGGCTGAACCCAGACCGCCTGGGCTATTCCCATATTGATGGGGTTTGTGGCTGAAAGTGCCATTTGGTTGGTTAAAAGATGTTGTGGCAACATGGAACTGTAATGGCTGCTGGGAGCATGCATCTTCCTGTGGAGAAGCAAGGACATGTATTGTCAATCATAGATACAACAAATAACACATACTAACTTAGAAATGCTTAAAAACTCCACGCATTGAGACGAATGCCCTCTATTCAAGGATTCACTTCTATGTTTAAACATGAGAGGCAATAATGTCAGTCATGGTAAAACATACTATCCTCACTCAGTTATACTGACAATGATTAGGAAAGTTTGTATAATATTCTATTTAAATCTATTTAAATCACAGACAAAGATGGAGTGATAAAATATGAGTCATTCACAGGAAGACTTAGTGAAAGAAATAAAATGAGATGAGAGAGAAATAAAGTACAGAGAGAGAAAGAAGACAGAAAGCAAAGAGTGGAGGAGCAATTGAAGAGTTTAAAACGGGAGAAATGAATTTCACACAGTGTGTGTATTGTCGTTATTTATTTACCCAGTCTTTGATAAATGTTATGTTACATTCTGGATGAAGGTTTGTTCGCTGAGCTGGAAGGTTCGTTTTCAGATGTTTCATCACCATACTAGGTAACAACTTCAGTGAGCCTCTGGATGAAGCAGTAGTGGTGTAGCCCGTTTTCTATTTATGTGTTTGGGTTTCCTTGGGTTGGTGACGCTATTTCATGTGGTGACGTCATTTCCTATGATGATGTCACTTCCTAATTTTATTCTCAGGAGGTGGTAAATGGGATCAACTGAACATCAACTAGCCACAAATAGACATGATCCACTCTCACTAGTATCCTTACATATGGATGAGGAAGGACACCACTTCGACTGGGACAACACATTAAGCCTAAGACAAGCCAAACAGAGACACGCATGAAAATTTCTGGAAGCATGGCATTCCAACTGGAACTCTATCAACAAACACATTGACTTGGATCCCATTTACCACCCCCTGGAAAAAAACATAGGAAATGATGTCACCATCCACAGAAACCCAAACACATACATAGAAAACAGGCTACACCACTACTGCTTCATCCAGAGGCTCACTGAAGTTGTTACCTAGTAGGGTGATGAAACATCTGAAAACGAACCTTCCAGCTCAGCGAGCAAACCTACATCCAGTACCTCAATCTGAGCTACAAATCTGCCCAATCCAAATTATGTTACATTAATTTAAATCCAATATTTTATAAATGATCATAAAACTGCAAGAAACAGATAAGTTAAATGTGACAAGACAGCAGCTAAAATACAAACCCATTTGGTTTATTTCAAGCAGGAACATCAAACCCTGCTGGGGAGATGATCTGGGGTGTTAGCTTTCAAGTTTGTCTAAATTTTCAGGTCAAAGAGTCTCTTGTCCCTTTTCAACCACGGGAGTACCTGATTTTACACAATGGCACCGCTGAAAGGCCTAATGCAACACCGTTACTGAATTCTGTTTCGATTCACTTGCTGCTGAAAGTTGGGGCACCAAGTACCAATGGCTCATTTCCACTAGTCGACACTTCCCAAATTGATAGGCCCTGTGCTGTCTCAGATCCTTAAGGCCTAGAGACAATATCTAGTGTTCTGCAAATCCCCAGCCACAGTCCAGGGTACAGTTGAGTGTATGCTCACTCGCATTTCTTAGCTATTATCCAATTGTCACTCAGAATTCTCTCCATTGAGGCAATCAGTAACAAACTGTTATCATTTAATATGTTCTGAAGGAATGCTTGAGACCTCATGGAATGAAGTAACAGGTGGTGAAAATTTAAATGGAAGTTAAAAATAGGTACGCCCTCTTATGGTGCACTGGTAGTATCCCTAGTCCTGGAATGGGAGGCCTGGGTTCAAGTCCAACCTGCTCCAGAGGTGTGTAACAACATCTCTGAACAGGTAGTTTAGAAAAACAGGTTAAACAAAAGGGTGTGAATTGATTGTATAAATATGGAGAGCTAGTAATCATTGGTGTTTGAGTCTTATGGTGTGTGACTAACTGAAATAAAGCTCTGACATAAAAACATGGACTTGAATTCTGCTTAAATAATTACCTTTGGAGTATATTTAAATCTCTGACCTTTTGGGTCCTTTGAGTCACATTCATATACTTTTGTGGAATTTAGAAGATCAAGAGGTGATGTATTGAGGTGTTAGAAATTCAATAGGATTCACAGAGATATACCATTCTTTTTTGTTGTGGCAAGTCTAGGAGAGAGTGCCTTAACTTTAACATTAGAGCTTCACCATACAGCATAATGTAAGGATGATGTAAGCAACAAAAGGCTGTGATGATCAATTCTCATTTTCAAAACTGATAATGATGCATTTTTGTTGGGCAGGTGTATTAAGTTATATGAAACTTAATATGATCTAGTGGAGTAAAGATAAAGTTGCCATAGTCCCAAAGTTGCTGTCTCATTACAGAGTGATGACCGATAGTGAGTTTAACTTGGAGTCAACAAACCTGAAGGGACAAGCAAGATTGAGAAGAAGAGGTCTTCATGGCAATCTCAACTGGTCTGAGAATTGAATCCATGCTATTGGAATCATATTGCTTTGCAATTAAGATATCCAGTACATTGACTCCCTAACTAGTTCAAAAGTGAAAGAGACTCAAGAGAGTCCAATGACTTCCTTTTGCACTATGATTTTATGCATCCAGTACAAAGTGAAGACAAGACAAGGCCCTTTGCTAATCCACATTCCTCCATCTTCGCTCCTTGCACTCAACATCTTACATACCCCCAGTCGCCCAACCTCTGTGGACCAGCCACAGTATCGGATGCCAGTGATGTAGTGGAGGGCGCCATAGCTGCCACTTGCTGCCAGGTAGGGATCAATAGCTGCTGATTTCGACTAGACCATGCCTACAACAACAACAAAACATCACAAACTTTCATTCTTACATTCAAAACACCAGCAATTTCATATGACGTATGGATACACCTTTAATTTGGCAAAGCATCCCTAAGTATTTCCCAAAAGTATTACTGTTCAAAATTTGATAATGAGCCACGTAAACACAATTTACATCAGGTGATTAAAAATTATGTCAATGAAGTAAGCTTTAAAGAGCATCTTAAAGAACTGATGAACCAGAAGTCCCGACTAATAATCTGAAGACAAGATTTCACATCCCAACATGAAACATCTCCATATTACAGAGGAGGAAGTGCTGGATGTTTTGAAACGCACAAAAGTGGATAAATCCCCAGGTCCTGATCAGGTGCATCCTAGAACTCTGTGGGAAGTTATGGAAGTGATTGCTGGGCCTCTTATTGAGATATTTGTATTATCGATAGTCACAGGTGAGGTACCAGAAGACTAGAGGTTGGCTAACGTGGTGCCACTGTTTAAGAAGGGTGGTAAGGATAAGTCAGGGAACTATAGACCAGTGAGCCTGACATCAGTGGTGGGCAAGTTGTTGGAGGGAATCCTGAGGGACAGGATCATGTATTTGGAAAAGCAAGGACTGAATAGAGATAGTCAACATGGCGTTGTGCGCAGGACATCATGTCTCACGAATTTGGTTAAATTTTTTGAAGAAGTAACAAAGAAGTTTGATGAGGGCAGAGTGGTGGATGTGATCGATCTGGACTTCAGTAAGGCGTTCAGCAGGGTTCCCCATGGGAGACTGGTAACAAGGTTAGATCTCATGGAATACAGGGAGAACTAGCCACTTGGATACAGAACTGGTTTAAAGGTTGAAGACAGAGAGTGGTTCTTCAGACTGGAGGCCTGTGACCAATGGAGTGCCACAAGGATCTGTGCTGGGTCCACTACTTTTCATCATTTATATAAATGATTTGGATGTGAGCATAAGAGGCATAGTTAGTAAGTTTACAGATGACAACAAAATTGGAGGTGTAGTGGACAGTGAAGGTTACCTCAGATTACAACAGGATCTTGATCAGATGAGCCAATGGGTTGAGAAATGGCAGATGGAGTTTAATTTAGATAAATGTGAGGTGCTGCATTTTGGGAAAGCAAATCTTAGCAGGACTTATACACTTAATGGTAAGGAACTCGGGAGGGTTGCTAAACAAAGAGACCTTGGAGTGCAGGTTCATAGCTCCTTGAAAGTGGAGTCGCAGATAGATAGGATAGTGAAGAAGGTGTTTGGTATGCTTTCCTTTATTGATCACAGTACTGAGTACAGGGTCTGGGAGGTCATGTTGCGCTGTACAGGACATTGGTTAGGCCATTGTTGAAATATTGCATGCAATTCTGGTCTCCTTCCTATCAGAAAGATGTTATGAAACTTGAAAGGGTTCAGAAAAGATTTACAAGGACGTTGCAAGGGTTGGAAGGTTTGAGCTATAGGGAGAGGCTGAATAGGCTGAGACTGTTTTGTCTGGACCATCGGAGGCTGAGGAGTGACCTTACAGAAGTTTATAAAATCATGAAGGGTATGGATAGGATAAATAGACAAAGTCTTTTCCCTGGGGTGGGGAAGTCCAGAACTACAGGGCACAGCTTTAGGGTGAGAGGGAAAGATATAAAAGAGACCTAAGGGGCAACATTTTCACGCAGAGGGTGATATCTGTATGAAATATGCTGCTAGAGGAAGTGGTGGAGGCTGGTACAATTGCAACATTTAAAAAGCATCTGGATGGGTATATGAATAGGATGGATTTGGAGGGATATAGGTCAGGTGCTGGTAGGTGGGACTAGATTGGGTTGGGATATCTGGTCAGCATGGACGAGTTGGACCGAAGGTCTGTTTCCGTGCTGTACATCTCTATGACTCTATGACATTTATTAATCAAAAACTCGTATCAGCAGTGGAAACCAATGTAATGACTGGATTATCGATCTGTTCTTTAGGGAAGAAAATCTGCTCTTTCTTACACAGCCTGGCCGAGTTCAGACCAAAGCAATGTGGTTAACTCTTAAACTGCCCTCAGAAATGGCATAGTTGATCACTTTTAAAGAATGTGGTTCACTACCACCTTTCAAGAACAATTAGGAATGCTGGCCTTGTCAGTGATGCCCATATCATGTGAATATATTTCAATAAAGCAAGCAAGGTTAATGGAGGGGAAAGCATGGCAGCGTAAAAGTTAGGAGCACAGAGTGCTCAGAAGGGTGTAATGTTTGGGGAGATTACTGAGACTGGGAGAGCTGAGGTCATGAAAGAATTTGAAAACAAAGATGGCTTATTTAAAACCATGAGCAAAACAAAAGCTTTGATCATACTCATCAACGTAAAAATTATTCCATTCTTGAGCTGTGGGAGTTCTTTGCAAGGCCAGTATTGATTGTCTATCCTTGAGTTGGTAGCAGTAAACCTCCTTTTGATCTGATGTAAATGGGCAGACTGCTAAAGCATTTCATTGGGCAGCTTAGAGCCATTCACATTTGTAGATGATTTGAGTCACTTCTAGGCCAGACCAGGTAACAGCAGTAGGTTTATTTCCTTAAAGGACATTATTACAATGATTTCCAGCCTTTTTATTGACACAGCACACTTCAATGAAACAAACAATTCCATGGCACACCCACTATTTTCAGCTAAACTAATGTGCTTATTAATGTTATATTTACTTGCATTTACTATGGTTCCAGCCTTACTGGAGAATTTTGTAATATAGTGCATGCAACAAGCTAAAGAAAGACCAAAGGGATTGATGTTTCAAATTTGTTTTGTTTTGATTTTCATCACCTTTGTACAAAATTTCATGGCACACTTAGAGAGTTCTCATGCATACCACACTGCCTATAAACCACTACATTAATAAGTCGAAGTTGAGGGGTTTTGTTTGAACCCAGAAGCTTCTAATTCCAAAGTGGGGTGTCACAGACCTCACCAAATCTACCACTTAAGAAATGTGGATCCACAAGGTAGATGATTTTAATGCCAATGGAAATTTGCTTTCTTTTGACCTGAACAGAAGGCACAAACCTGTGTCAAAACTCCAGGCCTCAGCTGAAGCGGTTGCATGGTAGGTGCCTGTGTGACAAGTGGTACTGCATTGTCCATTCGAACAGAGAACCCTGCATGTTTACCTGGATTTGCTGAAATGCCTGCAGGTAAAAGAACAGAGGAGTGAGACTATCCCATCTCAAGACACAGCAGCCTGACATTTCACTTCAAGCTAAACTGCTGTCCACAGAGCTGTAATTGCTGGATATTTCTAAGCTAACATGGCAGAACCTCGAAGAACAGCACTGCTGATTAGCCAGGAAAGGGAGAATACGATATATTTCACTGGATTAGTTTCTAAATGCATGTTCTGATGAATCTTACTGCCCAGGAGCTATTCAGGCCCTCGCAGCTGCTGGAAAGAGCTAACTAAATCGGCCCACTTCCCCTCAAGAATTCTTTTATAGAATTAAGTGATTCTTAATCAGGCTCAGAGAAGGCGAGAGAAGCTGAGACTCACCAGTATCTAAGGGTATTTCTGATCAGATCTGTGAGGACCTGCCCATGCCTCACTGCAGGCTCTCCGTGTTATCACTTCTGTCAACATTTCCCTGAATATGTCCAATCAGAGTTGGCAATCAACGTATCATTGAAGTTTGTCATTCCTGGGTAAACTCTATAGCGATTTTTTTTCTACACCCACTTCCACCTACGGTGCATTGCCCAAAACTGGGCACAAAGTCCAGCTAAAAGCTAATCTGTGATTTATAAAAGTTTAACAATACTTCCATAATTTTGTACTCTACTCCTGTTTATAAAGCCAAGGGTTCTTATCTATTTTTAACAGCCTTTTCAGCTTGTAATGCCACTTTCAAAAGGTTTTGAATGTGAAACCTTCAATCAGACTGTTCCTGAATGGTATTTACTACAATCGGTCCAATTAGTTTATCATTCATATTGCCTCATCTCATCCTTTCATTCAAAATGACTTCACATTTTTCTGCATTAATCCTCATCACCTTCATTTGAACTGCTGCATGAGCAGTACTGCCCCAGTGCTGTCCAAAAATGTTGGAACACTGATCAGGCATCTTACTCTCTCTGATTTTCGTAGCATTCCAAACCGGTGACAGCCATGCTTTCTATCCTTAAAACCTTTTGAGTATTGGAGTTGGGACATCATGCTTGAGGTTGTACAAGATGTTGGTGAGGTGTATAGTTCTGGTTGCCCTACTTTAGGAAGGAAATAGTTAAATTGGAGAAGGTTCAGAAAAAAATTATCAGGATGTTGCCGGGATTGCAGGGTTTGAGTTACCAGGAAAGGCTGGACAGGCTGGGATTTGTTTCACTGAAGTTTAGGAGATTGAAATGTGACCTTACAGAGGTATATAAAATCATGAGGGGCATAGACAAGTGAAAAGCAAAGGTCTTTTCCGAGGCTGGGGAAATTCAAAATTAGGGGACATATTTCGAAGGTAAAAGGAGGAAGATTTTACATCCTGGGCAACTTGGTCAGCATGGATGAGTTGGACCAAAGGATCTGTTTCTGTGTTGTGTGACTCGACTCTTCACCCGCCACCATTTTCTAATACAGTCATAGGATGTGGGCAATGATTCTCCAATTATCCAAACTCCTTTTGAAAGGTAAATTGTAATAATTATGATTTTCCAAGACAGTGAGCTGTGCAAGACTGCAAGGACTTGGTAGGGAACTGAGAAAGAGATTACAGACCAAAGGTTTGCTTAGCCTTCATGGGCAGTTATCAATCTCTACCTTGTTCTTCAAGCCACTGTTTTAATACTTTTATTAGCTGTTTAGATATTTTCTAACAACCTGTTTAGAGTATTATACGCACATCTGGAGTAAGTGGGACTTGGACCTTGGTCTCCTGGCTCGGAGGTAGGGACCTTACCACTGCAACACAAGATCCCTACAATCATCTGGTTAATTCATGTCATGTATCATTTGCACCCACAGAGCATTCCCACTCATCTATCTCTCCCACATACACTTCTCACTAGCATATCTTTCCAATTGACGGTATTGCAAAGTAATCATCAATACATATCAAAACACAGGGCATAGAGACAGGCCTATCTTCTTCCACCTTGCATGTGAAGAGTACAGCAATCTTCTAAATAACTTTTAATTCTGATTATTTTCCAATCTCTGATTTGGCACATGGCCACTGTTTCTTCCTTTTACCTTGAAGTGTGGGTGGGCACAAGATGAGGGTCTGCTGGAAAGACTCATTGCACCCAAACTGAGCGGTCCCTGGCTGCAGTGGTATCCCATGATGTATCAGTGAAGGTCCAGTAGGTGGTAAGTGCTAAGCAAACATAAAACAAAGTCAGTATCAAAGTCTCAAAACTCTGCCTAAAAGTAAACAGAATCAATATTTTTACAAAGCTGCTGTGTGTTCTGGCTGACAGCTCAAAGTTTTAGGCACAAGAAACCATAAAAATTACATTTCTAAAAGCAACTTAATAATAAGTGCATCTTCAAAAACTTATGTATGGATTAAAATTGTTCGTTTTCTGCGATAATGTTTGAGCAACTTGCACTAGGTTCCGCCACTGCTTTCTGTGGGTCCAGAGGCTGCTTAAATGTCTAGCCACCACAAGGTGGTGCTGTTGGGAAATCTATTGAACTCTGACAATTCTCACAGCTTGTTTCAAAGGAGCCTCCAGTGAAAGTCATCCCTTCTATCACACAGAACACTCTGAAATTGTGTGACCTTGCTCAGTGGGGTTAAGCAGTAATAAAAAATTACAACATGACAGAGAAATAAGATATGGCCACAGAAACTCTTTATTCGTGAGGCATCCTGGCACAGGAGGAAGTTATTTTCTCTCATCCTCATTACGGAAATTCTAAATCTTGCTCTGCTTCAAATGGTTTTCCAGCTTTTCTCTGCCTTTAACAATTCAACAGCACCAATGCATAAAGATATTTGTGATTCTTCTCTCCTCTATCTTGCGGTGTGCTCTTTTTAAAATCACTGCCTCCGCTGCACTACATTAACTGAGAGAAGGCAAATGTCCCCCTTACCTGGCTGTGTACAGAACCCATTTTATTAAAAGCCACACTCAGATTTGTGGCATTGTTTGAGGCAACGGGTCTCATAAATGGCATCTTATTGCGGTTTATTACGTCATACAAGTTCGGTCTCCATCTGCAAACATCCATTATGTGAAAACAGGACTTGACACTGTGAAGAGAAAGTAAACAAACCAGGCATCACTTGTTTTGACCAAAAATCTCTGGATCCCTATTTCAGGATTTTTAGATTGTAATTAGAAGGAAGGGCAAATTTACCACAGAGAAGATTGCTATTCAATCTATTGTGTTTGTTCCAGCTCTTAGCTGGAGCAATCACATAGCCCTGCCATCTCCTTATGGGCCAGTGACACCCTTAACTCAAGCTTGATCCTTTACTCCACTGAAATTGAACAACACAGTTCTGATGTTGGGGCAAGAACCCTTACACTGTCACCACAGACCACCAACTCAGTGCCTATTAGTTACAACCTTTGTTGCAATTGGTTTCTTCACCTACTCACTGAGCAGTAACTGGCAAAGAAACAATTAAATAGGTAAGATGCTGGCTTTGTAAAATCTGCAAGTCTGCTTTGCATATGTAGAGACTAGAAATGGAGGAAAGGAACATGGAGGGTAGGAGTGAGACAAACAGTGGGGGACAAAGGCAAAGAGTGGAAGAGGGAAGGGAGGAGTGGAACAGGGAGAAAAGAAATAGCTTGGGGAAGATGAATGCAACAGGGAAAGAAAAAATGGGATGGAGGTGGGGAAAAAAGGAGAGGAGTGGGATAGGGAGAAGAGGAATATGAGAATGATGAGAGGTTCAAGGAAAAGAGGAAGAGGCAGTATGGGGGACGAGAAATAATTTACTTAAGATTTCTCAAACATCACTTCCTATCACTCAGAAAAATCTCAAGATGCCTTAATCATAGAATAGAATCCCCACAGTTTGGAAACGGGCCATTTGGTCCAAAACGTCTACGCCGACCCTCCAAAGATATCCCACCCATGACCAATTCCCCTACACCTATTACTTTTACAATTGCCCTGACTAATGCACCTAACCTACACATCCCTGAACACAATGGGCAACTTAGCATGGTCAATTCACCTAACCTGCACATTTTTAGACTGTGAGAGGAAACTGGAGCACCTAGAGGAAACCCATGCAGACATACGGAGAATGTGCAAATTCCAGACAGTCGCCCGAGGCTGGAATCGAATCAGAATTCCTGGTGCTGTGAGGCAGCAGTGCTAACCACTGAGCCACTGTGCTGCCCCAAGGTGCGATTAATTCACCTGAAGTGCAATATTGTATGGTTGGACACGATACCTATGTTGCTATGTAGGATTTTTCATGGGACAAGAAAATGAATAATTAGTCAATTTATTACTGATGATATTTGAGTGAACTAAGAAACATTGGCCTGGAGATTTTAGAAAGAGGGGAGGGCAGTCAGTGGGCTGTATTGGTGTGGGAGTTCCGAGTGGCAACCAATGGGGAATACTTGGGCAAATCTTAATGGCAGAGCTTTATTTAAATCAAATTTCCTGGAATGTACAGCTGGATGTACTTCCAAACTGGTGGGCATAAGAATGTTTGGAGAGTTCAGTGGTAACAGCAGTTAGAGGGAGGAGAACACTCTTTTTTGTAATGGGGTGTTTTGGAACCATGAGGGTGCAATGAGTGACTGCCTTGCGGGGTCATTTGGCCCATAAAGTGTTCAAGCAAGCCGCCTTTCCTGAAACTTAACCACGGCCTCTTACAGGCTGTGAGCTCTTCCAGCTGCCAGGCAGTGTAATTCAAATATTAAAACAATGGCACTAGTGGCCGCAGAACAGCCAAACTGAATGTTGCAGTCCATGTGTTTTGAGATCCAGGACAATACAACTACTTGATTAAACCCATCCACCACCTTAAACATTTAATCCTTCACTAGTGCAGAGTGGTAGTACTGCAACAACGTGATAAGGCATGTTTCCAACCCGTGACCTTTGCCACCTAGAAGGACAAGGGCAGCAGACACATGGAAACACCATCACCTACAAGTTCCCCTGCAAATCGTACACCATCCCATTGGGGAAATACCTCATCATTCCTTCACCATTGATGGGATAAATCTTGAAACATCCTCTCCAACAGCATTGCGGGTATATCTGCACCATGTAGACTGCAGAGATTCACGGAAGCAACTCACTTACCATCACTTTCTTGGAAAAAGTAGGAATGGGTCACAATTGGGACCTACATCCTCAGAAAGAATAATGAAAAGCTTGCACTGACATAAATGTACAGACCAAATAGTCATCTGTATAAAAGTAGTCAAAGTTCTTCAAAAACCTTTCTTGATGTGTGCTGACATTCTCTGATATTAGATGTTATTTTAATCTAAATATGTAGCCTAACCTCTGCATGCAGAGAGATCAGTGATGAAAGATTCAAAGACAACACTAAGATGTTTCTGCAGAGCACATTTTACCCACATAGGAATGGGGTTGGAGAAGCCTGAAATGTTGCAAATGTGTATCGTGGGCTCAGCCAACTCTTTTTTTACAGCAAGGACCTACTGGTTGCTGTGTGGAAAGTCCAACAAATGCTGCATGGTTACAAAGGGGTGGTTCATCGTCTCCACTGGAGTGATCCTCTTCTCAGCGTCAATCAGCAACATCTTCTTCAACAGACTGACAAATTCCATACGATCAGCCTTCTCTGCCAGTAGGTCATTTCCCTCCAAATCCATCACCATGTTCACCTGAGGCAAAAACACATTGCAATTTAGCAGCAGTATATGACAGAATTGGCAAATTTTACTGGTCACCTCAGGAACCTCAAATTTATTTAAAATTAATTCCGAACCAGCTATTTATTTTAAAATGAACTTATTTCTTCTTCATCTTTCACCAATATCCTAGTTTCTGGCACACAGCCGATGGTCATTTGCTCTGTCACCGTGGAGCTGTACTTAAAGTTGCATGACTACAGAGGAACCTCGATTCTCCGAATATCAATTATCCAAAACTCGGATTATTTGAAGGAGATCTGGAGATCCCGATGGAAACATTACATCAAAGACTTGTTTCCAGCAGTGATCGTGTTTTCATTCACAGACCCGGCGTTCTCCCATCCTACTTCATCCAACCTGGAGCGACATAGACTACTGGAGAACACTCTGAAGGAAAGAATTAGTCATCATGCGGAGAGGCAAAATGTGATCAGGGATATTCAACATGACTCTGTCAGAAAGTGGTCATGTCTAACAAATATGATTTTTTTTGAGGTGATGGTCAAGTGCGTAAATGAGGGCAGTGCAGTTGATTCAGTTTATATGGATTTCAGCAAAGCCTTTGACAAGGTTCCACACGGCAGACTGATAAAGAAGGTAAAAGCACATGGGGTCCAGGGTAACCTGGTAAGATGGATCCAAAATTGGCTTAGTGATAAGAGACAGAAGGCGGAGGTGCAAGGCTATTTGAAAGATGTACAGTGCCATGTCACAGAGGCTGGTGTTGGGTCCCTATTACTTATGACATACATAAATGATGTAGATAAGAATATGGGCAGGGGAATAATAAGTAAATATGTGGATGATACATAGATTGGCCTAGTGGTTGACAGCAAGGGAGAGACTTAGGTTACAGGAAGGTATTGACAATTGGTCAGATGGACACATCAGTGGCAGATGAAACTTAACACTGAAAAGTCTGGAAGAAATAACAAGACAAGGGAGTATTCAACGAATGTCGGGATACTAGGATGTTCAGAATAACAAATGGATCTTGGGATGCCCGTCCACCCATCGCTGAAGGCAGCAGGACAGGTTAATAGGGTAATTAAGAAGGCATATGGGATGCTTGCCTTTATCAGTTGTGGCATAGATTATAAGAGCAGGGAAGTTGTAGGAGCCACACAAAACTTTGGCTAAGCCACAGCTGGAGTACTGTGTCCAGTTCTGGTTGCAACACTATAATAAGAATGTGATTGCACTGGAGAGGGTGCAGAGAAGATTCACTAGGATATTTCTTGGATTGGGACATTTTAGCAATACACAGAAGGCTGGAAAGACTTGGGCTACTTTCTTTAGAGCAGACAAGACTGGGGGGGGGGGGGGATCTGATTGAGGTGCATAAGATTGTGAGGGGCATGAACAGTGAAAAGGATGCTGCTTTCTTCTTAGTAAGATCAATAATGAGAGGACATAATTTAAGGTGAAAGGCAGGAGGATTTGAGGAAAAACATATTCACCCAGAGAGTGGTGGGAATCTAGAATGCCCTGTCTGGGAGGGTAGTAGAGGCAAGAAACTTCACAACCTTTAAAAAGATACAGATCAGCACTTGAAATGTCATACCATTTAAAGCTTTGGGCCACGTGCTGGATTGTGGGATTAGTGTAGGTAAGTCAGCGCAGACTCAATGGCCCAAAGGGCATCTTCTGTGTTGTATGATTCTATGACATCTATTTAAGGTGATTGGAAAATAATAAAAACAAAGGTGAAGTGGGGAAAATCTTTATATATAGAAAATGGTTAGGATCTAGAAAGCACTGCCTGAAAGTGTGGTGGAGGCAAATTTACTTGTGGCTTTCACGACAGAATTGCTTAACCAACTGCAAAGGCTGTAGTCAAGCATTCCTAATGAAGGGCTTATGCCTGAAATATTGACTCTCCTGCTCCTCGGATGCTGCCTGACCGGCTGTGCTTTTCCAGCGCCACACTTTTCAACTCTTTCTCCCACAAAGTCTATAGGGAAAGGTTGAGGGAGTGGGATGAACTGAAATACTCATGCAGAAAGCCAGCTAGAGCTTGCCAAGCCAAATGGCCTCCTTCTGTGCTGTACCAATTGTATACAAAGTCCTGTCTCAGAAGCCTCAATCTACCCATTTCTCAAGAAACACATAACCAGAATCTGGAGTGTCATTATAAAAAAGACACACGCACATTGAGTTGGACAAATACTTACCAAGGGGAGAAGTTTTCAGAGCTATGGGGAGAAATCAGAGAAGTGGGAATAATTGGATAACCTTTCAAAGCACCAACAAATGCATGATAGCCCTTTGCTGTATTATTCTATGGATTGATTCATGCTTGAAGAGAGTGTGTGAAACCACACTAAATGGTACAACGAATTCAACACATAAATGCATGGCAACTTTTCACAAAGCATTTGTGTGAATGTACAACTAATGGTACAATGAGCCTCCAATCATATAGCCCCTTAATATAACTGTCCCAAGATGCTTCAAAGGAGTGGTAAGGCCATACTTAAAGGGATGTGGGGATATGGCAGCGAAGTAGAGTTGAGAACGTGTCTGAATAGTCTATTCAAACCTTTTCTTTCTCTTATGTGGCTTGGTCACACAGGTAGATGATAAGGACTGTCTTAAAGAAGGAGTGAGATGGGAAGAGTGAGGGTATTATTAAGGAAAGAATTCCAGGGCATACCACAGTAGTAGGGGGATGGAAATCAAAGACGCGCATTTTATTCACAAAATAAATGTGGGTGCACAACCACTTGCACAGTCATTTTTTTGGTGAGCTATGTTAATGCACCTCCTTGATGATGAAAAAATGTCTTATGATCGATAGCCCTGGAACAACTAAAATTGTATTCACTGAAGTTGTTAGTGTAATCTCTCCCTGGTATCTGTTCTGAAATGGGTAGAGGAGGAGGAAAGTCATCAATAAAACAGCTCTGTCCCTGATATAACAGGGACTCCAGTTCATACTTACATGCGCTATATCATCCAAACAACCAAAGATATACTTTCTGGCTTCTTTTGACTTCATTCCTGTTTCTGCCTCATGCTCTTCTGGAGTCTAAAGCAAAAATAAAGAATTTAAATAAAATTAACAAAAAAAAAACAGGAAGAATGAAAGTCAATCAAATTCACAGTTCTTTCATTTCGGAGCACTAGGTAGTTTACTCAAGTACTTACAGCCTTCAAGACTCAAATTTCACTCTAAGGTCAAAAAGAATATTTGTACTGAGAATTGTCATTCCAGTTTGTACCTTCATTTTCCACCCTGAATATGATGTGTCGGTCTCCGTGGAGAAGAACCTTGTTGTTTTCGTCCCAACATTTAATAGATGATCTCCTGGTAACCCTTGAGTTTGTGAAATATACCGTATCTGTGGAATAAAAGAACATTGAGTGAAATAGATGCAAAGCATAAATATTAAATTAAGTGCATCACTGGAATGATTATTGGTTCAAAATTTGCAACACGAATGCAAAATAGAACATGACTTTGCTTTTGCCTAAAAAGAAACGTCTTTATTGCTTCACATACTAAACAGCAAAGTGCTACACCTAAGGATCCCAAAATGCTGAAAGAAATAGAGAGGCCTGAATTAACAAGTCCCCATTTATCCTATTCACTGCACAATACATTAAAACTCAAGTTGCCTGGATGAAGGTAGCTTGATAAAACTCAGGAAGCTTGATACCATCTAGACAAAGCATCCTGTTGGACTGGCATCTCAGCCACCACCTTTAAAATTCACTCTCTATACAGTCCATACAGTGCCAGCAGTCTAGACTGTCCACGGGATGTACTGTAACAATTCGCCAAAGGCTCCTTTGACAGCACCATCCAAACTCAAAACTTCTATCATATAAGAACATAAGCAGCTCAGGGATACTACCACCACCAAGTGCACCTCCCAAGTTACTCACTAGCCAGACTCAGAACTATATCGCCAAATTGCAGAGCTAGTAGGTCAAAAACCTTGAACTCCCTCCAATGTCTGTCTAACAACCAACAACTCATCACCATCTCCTCATCACCACCTCCTTAGAAGTAATTAGAGATGGGCAATAAATGTTGGCCTTGCCTGCAACCTTCATATCTCATGAAAACAAATTCTTTCTACTCTCTGTTACGAACACATAACAGCATCTCAAAGTTAAACCACTCTGTTCAGGATACCACCAACTCAAATTGGGGCAAAACTAGGGAAGTGCCGGTGTAATGGTAATGTCACTGGATGAGTAATCCAGACTTCAAGATTAATGTTCTGGGATCACTGGTTCAAATTCATGTCAGATGGTGAAATTTGAACTCAATGAAAATCTGAAATATGTACTATGTAACCACTGCTAATGTTACGAAAAAATGTCTGGTTCACTTATATCCTCCAGGGACGGAAATCTGCCGTCTTTACCTGGTCTGTCCTACAACTGATTCCATACCCACAGTAATGTGGTTAACTCTTAATGCCCCATGGACAGTAAAAGATGGTCTAGTCAGCAACGCCCTAATTCCATGAACAAATTAAAAAGTACACAAACCGATGCTACATCAGCATCTTAACCAAATGTAACATTTCTCATGTAATGTGAAAGAATTATTTATTTCACAGGGCTTTCTGCCCTTAAGCCGATGTAATTCCGTCAGTGAGTTCAAAGGCACCAGGACTGCCCTTCAAAGGGGTGTTATCTGGAGTCTCCAAACAAGCAGTAATCAGTGAAATGCTTGTTACTTTCAAGTGCTGCTTGATTTCTTGTGCTCCCCATGTTTCTGTAGTCTCGCTCACTATTATTGACCCACCTGTCAAAAGGCCCTAAGTTTCAAAAGACCTGTTTAATCATGACTTCCCAACTATGGAGATGGATTTTTGATCACAACTGCAGAATGCATTTTTGATCTATTCCACAGAATCTTCTTGTTCCTGAATGCAATCTGTTCATCTTTTACTGCAACCCTGTGTACTCTCCCAGGTTTCTCTGCCCTTGGTTTGCAAGCATCCAATTAGAAATTCCCTGAGGTTGAAATACTGGAAGTTAAAAGTAAGGACAGGGCTGTAAACTCTCTTTGCTTATCAGGCACTTCTTAAAAAATAGTTTTCTTTTTAAATGTGTTTAAACTACTTTTCCATACTTTATTCATTGTTACTTGTAGGAAATTTAGCAGTGTGACTAATGCAGACATGAGAATGAAGGTTTAAGGATGTGATACCCCAGGTAGTTAGTTGGAATGTGCCTAACTGGAGTCTATATGGGTTTGCAGGCTAGAAAGTAAGGTCCTAACCAACTGTGACTTTTCACCAACTTGTTTAAAGTATGATTCACTGTTAAAAGAAAAGTAACAGTGCTCAGAAATGCATATTACTCATAAGCACAACATTTCACAGTGACTGAATTGAAATCTTCCCCAGTACAATGATAACACAATGATACTGGTTGTGCTGGTGTACTATCAACCAAAATTCAGATCAGATTTCTTTGGTTTATTTATGGTTAAGACCATGGACTGACAGCAAGAGGAATGCTGCTTCTGATTGAAACTGTGTAATTAGTGATCATCCTATATAGGGCCTCTCAATACTTATTGAACATCTCACCTAATGGAGGTCATCAGCACATTTCTATAAAGAGTGTGTTTATAAACTCTGCAACCTTTCCTTCAAACTGCATGTTACTTTGGCAGTTATTTGCTGAAACACTAAGCAGCAGCTTAGAGCGTCGTGCCTGAAAACACTTGATGAAGGGTAGAGGCCAATGAACAGCTTTTGCATTTAAATTTGAGCTGAGGACAGGAATGAAGGAACGGTGTTCTGCACAGGCAGGATTACAAAGCAGCCTTACTTCAGAGGATCGGGAAATGAGGTAAGGTCTCCAACTTTGGCAACACTGCCGTCAAACCAAGTGAGTGGACTTTCATTACCGACATTTGACTGGACTAATTTGAATACACTGAGTTAACCAAGTTGACATTCAGTCGTTGTGCCAAGGAGATTGTGTCATCCCGCTTAACACTCCAGTTATGTGCAGAGTCATGATGTTTATACATAGAAATCATAAATTTAGAAGTCCATCAGGATCCATGGGTCAGTTGTGAAGTTCTTTCCAACATACAAAGCACAACTTGCATATCTTTTTCTTATTAGTATGTCACAGCACAGGAACAGGCTGATCCATTTGTGCTCCACACAACGCTCCTCACTGTTTACCTAATTCTATCAGAATATTTTTCCTTTTCTCCCTCATGTGTTTATCCAGCATCATCTTCATTAAATCTGTGTTATTTACCACGACAGTACTTGTGGCAATAAATCCCACATTCTCAACACTCTGGGTAAAGATGTATTTCCTGAATTCTGATCGGTTTGATGAGTATATTAGATTTTAATCCACACGGTTGACTTTGCGTAATCTTGAAGACCTCCATTCGGTAATTTCCAAAAACAAAATACTGAGAATGCTGGAAAACTTAGTTAAAAACAGAAATTTCTTTAAAAAGATGCCGTAAAAAGAACATCTTTGGAGAGCGTAACAGTATTGAAGTTTCAAGTCGATTGTTTCAGCTTTCTGTTTTTATTTTACCTTCGGTTTTCCTTTTCTAGAATAAACAGCAAGAACAATCTGTTTAAGTTTTCCTGATTGTTATAACCGTCTCATTCCTTGTTACGATCGCTCATCATTCCATTCAACCTTCTGTGTATGCTTTCCTGATTTAAAACTGGTAACATGCCACAGCCAGCAGATCACTAACCTCAAAGAAAGATCTGGAAATATATCCCACAAAGATCTGGAAATCTCTGGTTTCATTCTCTTCCCTGACATAATTTTAAAACTTACATAATGTCAAGGCATCTCTTGGTGTGACACAGTTTTGATGCCAGAAAGCAGGTAAACATAGAAATATTTATATATTCAAAGCATCACACATAGCAAACTGAGAAGTTAAAAGCACTTAATATCCTTCAGAATTAATTTAGATTTTCAGGTAACAAAATAAATGTTTGTGATTCTCTTTAGACAGAAGATAAACAACCTTTACATTCTGTTGTTTTAAAAATAACTGGGATTTTATTTAATGTTATGGAAAAATCTGTATTCAACCAAGGTAAAGTTTGCTTTCTTAGGCAGGGATATGCTTAGTAGTAACTTTGAAGTTAGCGCACGTTTAAAACGCAAACAATATCTCATTCAACAAACCACAACTTTTCCAACAATTGCTTTCGCAAGACTGACTGCACAGGAATACAAGTTCTCAACAATCCCATTGATTTCCATTGATTGAGGTCATATATGGGGCGCAGCAGCACACCTTCGAGAAGCACAGCATTAGTGACAACAACTCCTGAATTTCTAAATCATTCTGTGTATGTGGGGGCACCAGGGCTGCTCTCAGCTTCGACGGTGAAACTCTTTTAAAGCACTTCAAAAAAGGGTAAACAGATTGTAATAACTCAGAAAGCCCAACTGGAAAGGAATATTATTTATTACCGAACACTAAAACAGAGCCACTCCTGGTGCCGTACATAAAATAGTCCAGGGTTCTGCAGACCTAGCCCTGGGTCTGCTTTAAAAAAGGGATAAGTTAAGCTGGGCAGGTCACTGCTTGTTACCAAGGGAACTCATACCTCCTGACCACATGTGGGGCTCCCAACTTTCAGCAGTATAACATGTTTCACCCACCTGGCAATCCTAAAGTCATAACTCCTTTGACGAAACAAAAGATATGGTAGTTATGACCCTTAAATCATCTGTTATATTGCTGTGTTACAGTTTGACATGGTAAACAGACCTCCTATTGAACCAGTCACTAAATTCATGACGACACTGTTTGTTGGAAATTGGAAAACTGTGAATATGGATCAGCACTTTGGGAAATGTTAGGGGATTGCTTAGATAATGAAATTAATAATAATGTGACCCAAAGATGGAACCAGATCCTGACTTCACAAAAGCCATAGAACTGGCTCTTTCATGCAAACACGTGGGAAAAGAGCTCAGGAGTTGCAGCAGTCCAGAGATGGTACCATCCTCAACCTTTGGAAATGCCCAGACAGCAGACCCAAGTCCCAGTGGTAACACTCGCAACTCCCGTCTGTTACTTGGAAGGAGACTGGAGTCAGAGCAGCAAGGTTCCAGAACTGGACAGAAAGTTTCACTACAATACAGTAAGGAACAGGAATGTCCATTCTGCACTTGTAGTCATGCGGCCTGCTGAAGACAACGTAACAGACAAAACACGTACTACGTAGGGTGAAGAGTAAAGTCACCTCAAGATAGGTATTATGATTAGATCAGATTAGATTACTTACAGTGTGGAAACAGGCCCTTCGGCCTAACAAGTCCACACTGACCCACCGAAGCGCAACCCACCCATACCCCTACATTTACCCCTTACCTAACACTACGGGCAATTTGGCATGGCCAATTCACCTGACCCGCACATCTTTGGACTGTGGGAAGAAACTGGAGCACCCGGAGGAAACCCACAGTGAAGAAGAGAGTGACTGCTATTTTGCACTGAAAGCTTACAAGCAACTATCATATGACTAGCTAGCAGTCCCAGAGTGCACTGGAAAATTGAAAATATGTAACATGTGGCTGTGAAATAGATACCTGAGTTGGTTGCTGTTCTAACAAGTTGAATTTAACCAATCAGTTTAAATTATACCTCAGGATCCTAAAACCCAGTCGAGTTTGAAAATGTTGTTTTTGCCAACATTGAACTCATGAAATGATCTGATGTTGGGAGTATTAAAAAAAAGGCAGTTTGCAAGTCAGAGAGTAACTGCCATTGAGGGAGTAACTGCCATCGAGTGAGAGAGCGAGAGAGAGAGAGAGAGCGCCAAAAGATTGAAACACTCTCTATCAAAGGTACATTTTCACAGTAAAAAGAAAGACAACAACCCAGGGAGATCTTCAGCTGGACGAAGATAGACACCACAAAGGACAGCCACTGTATGGTTTTGAAATAAAGTTGACGTAATTTTAATAAGTGTTTTCATTGGAACAGTATATTGCAATAGAGTTGGAGGCAGATGATAAGCAGTTAAGAGAAAGGGGAGGTGAGAGTTGGGAATAGTTGTCGTTTAATGTTCACTTTTAGAGTTGAAGAATAAATTGATATTATTTTCTTTCGGATTTTAGGAATTCTCTGTCACTCATATTTTAACAGATTATGAGGTGAGGTGAGCTTTTCTGGGTGTTTAAATGAATTAATAGAGGGGTTCACCGCCATGTTGTAATATAGGGCTGAGCAAATAAATCAGCCTGAGGATGTGAACTGATATAGCTAAGTTGTATCACTGCTCCCATTGCGGCCCCAATTAAGATATTCAGGTAAATGGTCAATTTCTGGACATGTGACTTGAACATGGGCTTCCTGGCACAGAAGTAAGGATACTACCATGGCACCACAAGAACCCCTGGGTCTGCTTGATGGATATTTCTAATGAGAGATGTTGACACAGTTCTGGAGCAAATGAAAATTGAACCTGCACCTCCTGGCATTCTATATCTGAAGGTGCCATCAAACATAAACTAACAAGTTTATTTCCCATCAGCAAACCACTGTAATGTTTTGCTTGTTTTTAACTACTATCCACCACCAGTAAATACCTGTGTGGCCAAGTGAATATTTACATGCAAAACCCGGAACAGACAAACCATTAAAGGTGATGGAGAGGTAGAGAGCGCGGGAATCAAAATGGACTTGGAAGGAAAAGTAAAAATGGGTGGCATAGTGGCTCAGTGGTTAGCAGTGATATCTCACAGCACCAGGGACCTGGGTTCGATTCCAGCCTTGGGCGACTGACTGTCCGGAGTTTGCACATTCTCCCCGTGTCTGCGTAGGTTTTCTCTGGGTGCTCCGGTTTCCTCTCACAATCCAAAGATGTGCAGGTCAGGTGAATTGGCCATGCTAAATTACCCATAGTGCCAGATGCATTAGTCAGTGGGAAATGAGTCTGGGTGGATTACTCTTCGAAGGGTTGGTGTGGACTTGGGCAGAAGGGCCTGTTTCCACACTTAGGGAATCTAATCTAAAGCATTCTACCCACTGCAGTGCCCACGTCTCTGGGTCTGGTTTTTTTAAAATATCTGGAAGTGCCATCACATACAAATGTACTTCGACCTCATCACCAAGACATTTTCCTTTTTGTTTTTAACCCCTAACTACTGCTGGAAATCACTAGTGTAATGAATTAGATATTTACATGCAAAGTCTATTGATGGGAATGCAAACGTCTTCACAGATGTGGGAGGGAAGGTACGGAGAGGGGAAGGGGATCAAATCAGAATGCAGTTGGATGGAAAGATAAAGCATTGTATTCCCTGCAGTGTTCATCTCTCCCTAACGACATCGAGAGCATTGGTGGACACGACGTGTTCCCTCTCAAAAGACATCCAGCCATGAAAGTATAGCAGAAGAGGGGCAAGCAGTGACAGAAATGACCTCTCCCTGGGACTGTGTTTTTTTCAATTCAGTCCTCTAGGTATGAACCCAGTGCTTTTCTTGCTTTCCACATGGCCTTATTAGCCTCCCAATTCAATCTGTATTTATTTTGTCTCTAGATACTGGCTCAGTGGTTAGCACTGCTGTCTCACAGCACCAGGGACCCAGGTTCGATTACAGCTTCGGGTGACTGTCTGGGTGGAATTTGTACATTCTTCCCGTGTCTGTGTCGGTTTCCTCTGGATGCTCCGGTTTCTTCCCACAATCCAAAGATGTGCAGGTTAGGTGAATTGGCTGTGCTAAATTGCCCATAATGTTCAGGGATGTGTAGGTTAATGGATTAGTCAGGGGTAAATGTAGAGTAATGCGAAATGGGTTTGAGTGAGATACTCTTCAGAGGATCGGTGTGGACTTGTTGGACTAAATGGCCTGTTTCCACACTTTAGGGATTCTAAAAAAAGTTTGTTCTTCTACCCAATTTAAACACTTTGTAAACTTTTTTGCTTTGTTTTTGCAAAAACGTCCTTGTTGGAATAACAATGGCAGAAAGATCCAGCGAGTTGCTCCCTCCAAATATAGTGACTTATACTTTAGTTGCAAGGCTTAGGATGAAGAGTATTCATGGACACAAGGCTGAGGGAACACTCCATGGCTAGTGAAAACCACTGAGGAGGCCCCTACAAATCCAGCTCATTTTGATTGTTCCTCAGTCAGCCAATAATGTGGCAGAATAGTGAGTTGGCTCAGGCTTTGCAATGACTGCATTGTATTTGGAAGTTTTTCAATAATCCTTAAAAAGAACATGCCAAATGTTTCAGCACACAGAATACTATGTTTATATAGCATTTTTCACAAACATTTGTTTAACTGCGATTTTTCTAAACAATAAGTGCATGGATTTTTCCCACATTTTTTTCGTCCTCTCAAGACTATAAAAGCTTGGTTTATAAACAAGAATCCCCAGAAGTGAAGCACTTTCACATTTATAAAAAAACTTCTTCAATTCATCAGTTTTGTCAAAATATGAATTTGGCTCCAGTTAATTGTTTTCTTGTTTTTGACTCACTACATTTATGGATTCAGGCCCTAATTCAATGGCTGAGTATGTAATCTAAGATGGCACCCCGCTCCTCATTGAGGAATTCGTGTCTTTGTCAGCAATCATAATATGGCTATGGCACAGAAGGCCATTCAGCCTGCCCTGTCTGTACATGATTTCTAAAAGACAAATTCAGTAATTCCCACACACTGCCATTGCTGCAAAGTCCTGCCAAATTTTGTTCTTCAAGTGTTGAATATGTCATCGCTACACCCTCAAGCAATGCATTCCAGACTGTAACTACTTCCTACATTAAAAACATTTCCTCATGTAGAGATTGCTTCTTTTGCCAATCTTTTAAATTGGTGTCCTCTAGTTCTTGATCCTGTTGTTAGAGACAGTATTTTTAAAAATGGAAATTGATAGAGGGTTCAATAGTCCAAAAGCTCAAATGGTTTTGATTCACTTCTTCCAGTTTTCAACCTTCTGCTCCAAACGCATTCAGTTTCTTGGACACTAATGACCAGTTTCTTCATCACTAAGTTCTTTGGTTCCAATCTCATCTCTTTGTTCTAATCCACTCCCATGTCCATCCTTCAGATGTGATGGTGAATCAAGGTTTTGCTTCTCTGCTCCTGTTCTTAAGACCAGAAGAACTCCACTATTTTCTCCCACCACCAAACACAGAAATATATTATAAATGCCCTGTTTGAGATGTAATACATTTTTGAGATGAACCAGAGAAAAACTGTGTTGTCTTTCCCATCCTTCTATCATCCTGAGACCAACATTCCCAAGCACAGATTAGCCAGTCATTTATTCCATTGTTGTTTGTGAAACCTTCCTGTGTGCAGATGTTGGCAACTACATAGGGTATTGTAACTTAAGCTGTGCTTCCAAAGTATCTTCTTTGGATGTTTAGGGCTTTACAAGATTTCTGAACATGCAAAAAAAGTACATGAATAAATGATGTAAGCCTTTATTGTCCTATGATTCAGGTTGCACAACTTCAAATGCAACCACCTACCAGGACGTCCAAAACCTCAAGGCCTTTCACCCAAAATCTGGACAACTGGACAAAACGTAAGACAAATCTGACATGTTTCAATTACATTTGCAACAGAACATAGGCCCTTTATGTGCATAATGTATTATATATAATGTGACTGTATGACAGCAAGTTCAGTTAAAGATTGGAAACAATGCCACTAATTAGTTTTATTTAATTGGACATCAGACACCAAAATAGGGAACTGCTGAAGCATAAACAGGAACACAAACATCTTCAAGGCTATAAAGACAGTAGCTCACACAATTAAATATTGCTGCACAATTTGTTGATTAACCCAAAGTACGGCTCACACTGATAACACAATTTCAGAACGATTAAAAAAAACATGTTCAGTGAATAGAAAATATTCATTGAAATTATGCCATGAATTAAAAACACTGGTTTTGAGGACAGACTAAGGGAAGCTGAGGTTAAGAGATCACAGGATTGTTGTACAGTGGAAGCCATTTAGCCCATCATATATTCACCAACTCTTCAAATAAGAATACTAACCAAGTGCCTCTCCAGCTTTTCTTCATACCCCTGCACACTAATTCTATCCAAATAATATCCAATGCTTTTCGAATGCCTCAGCTGAACATGCCTACCTGAGCAGTTATGCTAAGGTGAAAGGAAACTCTTGGAAATGACTTCCTGAAGCAGTGGTGGAGGCAAACTCAAAAGTAACTTTCCAAAGGCAGATGGAGTAGGGCTATGGTAAAAGGGCAAGGAGAGTGCAACTAATTAGGCAGCACTTTTAATTAGGTGCAAAGGGCTAAATGGACATCATGTGAGAATAGGAGGAAGTGAGAACTGCAGATGTGGCAGATCAGAGTCAAAAAGTGTGGTGCTGGAAAAGCACAGCCGGTCAGGCAGCATCTGCACATCTGCAGAAGAGTCAACATTTCGAGCATGACTCTTCATCATAAATGATGAAGAACTCATGCTCTAATTGCTGACTCTCCTGTTCCTCAGATGCTGCCTGACTGGATGTGCTTTTCCAGCACCACACCTTTCTACCATTTGAGAATATAACTTTATTAAAAAAATCAGTAAATTGAACACTGGAGGACATCCTATAGACATATGTCCTAAATTTGCTTTTTACTTGACTTAAACTCAATGGCCTTTTATCCCACTTTCAGGGTTTAGCTCTGAAGTAGTGTTCTATGTCTTGACTCTAAGTGGCTTATGAAGCATTCCTAGATTTTTGCGTCTTATTTGATAGTTAATGTCATAAATGCTGCAAATCAAATTCTGCATCAAATTCAGTTTTATGAAAATATAGAAAGAAGTGCATCACAGATTAAGCACCAGGCATTAAAAAGCTCTTTTTTCTGTACATGTTGTACAGAGCACAGCACCAAAACAGTGTAAATGAGCAAAAAATGAAGTTCCCTATCTGAACTGGACTTTGAAAGATACTATCCCTCTTTGTTCAGGTTTTCCTTACACCATCCTAAGTGAAAGTGGAGAGTGTTAGACGAGAGCCTTTTAAAAATATTTTCTGCTGGTGTGAGGTAATGAGAGCTGTCATTGCCATGAGAAAGCGTGAAGTTAGTGGATGATAGGGGAATGTGATTCAAGCACATTATACCAATGGCGAAGCTCCATGTTCAGGCAGATATCACATATCTTGTGATCAAATGCTTAGTTTTTAAGTATGAACCAGGTGACGCAGATCAAAGAACAGTGCAGATGGATGGCATTTGGTCCAGCGAGTTCGTACTGGCTCTTTTAAAGCCTAACATAGTCAGTCCCACACCTTTATTGCATCCCGAGAATTTAATTTCCTTGAAATATTTATTCATTCCCTTTTAAAGGCTACTATTGATCTGAATCTTTGACCTAAGGCCAATACATTCCAAATTAGAACACTGGAGCAGGAATTCCTCAGGTAATAACCAGCAGTTAAAGCAGCAGAAGTAGGCCATTCAGCCCATCAAGTCTGCTCCATCATGCAATGAGATCAAGGCTGATTTGATAATCCTCAACACCACTTTTGTGTCTTTTCCACACAATCTTAGATTCCCTTAATGATTCCATTTTGAACATACTTAATGATGCAGTCTCAACAGTGTTCTGCAGTAAAGAATTCCAGAGATTCATTATCCTCCTATAGAAGAAATTCCTCCTCATCTCTGTCTTAAATGTGCAAATTCTTATTTTGTGATTATGCTTCTGGTCCTAGACTCTCCCACAAGAGAAAATAACCTTTCTGCATCTACCTCATCAAGTCCCATAAGAATCTTCTGTTTTATAAGGCCGCTTCTTATTCTCCAATATTCCAATGAGTACAGGCCTAATTTACTCAATCTCTTCTCATGCGACAGTCCCTCTACAATGTGTGAACCTTCTCTGGACTGCTTCAATAACAGTATAGCTTTCCTCAGATAAGGGGATCAAAACTGTTGTTAGTGTTTGACCTAATGTCTGATTAGTGCCTTGTATAGTTTCAGCAAAACCTCCCTACCCTACTTTTATTCTCCAGTCCCTTTGAAATAAAGGCCGATATTCCATTTGTCCCTTTTACATGCTAGACTGGATGCTAACTTTTTGTCTTTCATGGATGAGGACTTCCAAATTCCACTGTTCCACAGCTTTCTGCAGTCTTTTTCCAGTTAAGTAATATTTAGCTCCTCTATTCTTCCTGCCAAAGGGCATAAGCTCGCATTTTCCTACATTATATTCCATCCACCAATTTTCTCCTCACTCACTTAAACTGTCTACAAATCTCTGCAGACTCTTTGTGTCATCCTCACCACCCAACTTACCACTTATGTGTCATCCACAGACTTGGCTATAGGACATTCACATCCAAGCCATCAATATGGATCGTAAATAACTGTGAGTAAAAAATGAGGTCTGCAGATGCTGGAGATCACAGCTGCAAATGTGTTGCTGGTCAAAGCACAGCAGGCCAGGCAGCATCTCAGGAATAGAGAATTCGACGTTTCGAGCATAAGCCCTTCATCAGGAATAAGAGAGAGAGAGCCAAGCAGGCTAAGATAAAAGGTAGGGAGGAGGGACTAGGGGGAGGGGTGATGGAGGTGGGATAGGTGGAAGGAGGTCAAGGTGAGGGTGATAGGCTGGAGTGGGGTGGGGGCGGAGAGGTCAGGAAGAGGATTGCAGGTTAGGAGGGCGGTGCTGAGTTCGAGGGAACCGACTGAGACAAGGTGGGGGGAGGGGAAATGAGGAAGCTGGAGAAATCTGAATTCATACCTTGTGGTTGGAGGGTTCCCAGGCGGAAGATGAGGCGCTCCTCCTCCAGCCGTCGTGTAGTTGTGTTCTGCCGGTGGAGGAGTCCAAGGACCTGCATGTCCTCGGTGGAGTGAGAGGGTACTGTGGCCCCAGCACTGATCTGGGTGGCACACCACTAGTTGTTACAGGTCGCCATCCTGAAAATGGAGCCCTTCTCTCTCTGTCTTCTATTAGTTAGCCAACGCTCCTCCATGCTAATTTACTACTGCCAGTATTTATCTTATTTAGTAATATCATTTGCAATTTAAATACCAAACAGTGATCATTTCCAACAAGAAAGAATGTAACCTTCTCCCCTTGACATTCAATGACATTGGAATACTCTTCAAATCCTTTGGAAGGGGGAAGAGGGGACAACTGACCAGAACCAGAACTGAACCAGCCACATAAATACTGTTGCTGCAAGAGCAGGTGAAAGGCTGGGAATTCAACTCCTGACTCCCCTAAGCTTGTTCTATATCTTCAAGTCACAAGTCAAAAGTACAATGCAATAATTCTCACTAACTCCAACAATACCCAAAAAGCTTGATACAATACAGGAGAAAGATGCTAACTTGATGGTCATCCCATTTATCAAATGAGATGTTTGAACGCTCTGGGAAAAGGCTATCAGACTTAGAGTTGAAGTTACAATTAAGCGTATAGAGGTGTTAGAAGAAGAGATTTTTCTCTGGTGTGAGTACTGTATAAGAAGTATATTTGTCAAGAGTGGTTTTAGGATCTGTAAGGAATATTTTGGGATTAGTGGAATTATATTTCTACTGTGTGTTTCAAAATCTTTAAAGGTATGTTGTACAAAGTTGTCAATTCCATTTTATCTTTTTCTTAATAAACTTTAGTTTAATTGCTAAAATAAGAAATGCAACACTGCAAATTTATGTTTTATGAGAGACCATCTTGCTATGGAATGTTAAAAGATTAAATTGGACTATCTCCCTGCACATTAATGTAATATTAAAGAGTTAAACTGCACCGTCTTCCTGCAGAAGCTTTAAATTAAGGGGTGATAGGTATAGAACAGATGTGAGGGGTAGATTCTTCACTCAGCAAGTCATGAATTCATGGAATGCCCTTCTAGTATCAGTGGTGGACTCTCCCTCTTTATGGAAAAGCGCAACAGGTCAGGCAGCATCCAAGGAACAGGAGATTCGACGTTTTGGGCATAAGCCCTTCTTCAGGAATGCTTTCATAGCCATTCAGAAATGCTTTCATAGCCATCCCCTGCAGCTAGGACATATCACACCTACATTGTCTTGGGGAAGCACTGAGTCAGGAAATCGTCTGCATAACGATTCCCTAGGATTAGGGCATTTACATTATCTCCAAGGATGACCTCATCCTACCACTGTATCTTAGGTAATATGTGGTCATTGGGGGGCGGGGGGGGGGGGGGGGGGGGGGGGAGGTTTTGGTCAGAGTACCTGACCTGTGTAAAGGGGATAGTTTTCTTTGTTCAGCCTCTTTTGACTCGACTTCACATGCCTGCGAAGAAAGTCAAAGGGGGTCACCTAGCTTGTACAAGCTTTAATAAATTTTAACCATTTGCAGAAGTTGGTGTGCGCGAATTGCATCTCGTGTGTGAAACCTCGGAAAAGAACCTTACAGTTAAAACCAAAACAAACATGATCTAATGAGCCAGATTTCAGTCTGGAATCTGTCTGGAACATCAGCTGAGAACATAACAACAGGACTTTGCATGCAGCACTCTGAATGTATGGGATATTTTACTCAGAATGGCCCAGAACTTGCAAGAACTGCTTGTTTGAGTGTGCGTGTGAACGTGAGATGAATGTGTAATAGCACTTATGCACCTAGGGATGGCACATTCTAGTGTGAGTACGTTGTGTATTTGTATTTGTGGTGGTTACATGCACATGTACCACATGGAAGTAGGAATATGAGTAGGGGTACTGTATGTAGGTGTGTGTGTGTTTGCACTGTAAGTATACGTGTGTGTCTCTGATGTGAGGATGTATGAGGTGGGTAGAGTTTGTCATGTGAGTGTGAGGTGTGTTCATTAAGTGTCCATGTGTGGGTATATATGCCGGCTTGCAGGTGAGCATGAGTGCCTGTGGTGGTGGTTCTTGTGTGGAGGATGGGTGTGTTTGTTGAGTGTACAAGTGTGGGATCAGTGTGGGTGAGGCCATTGTGTGTCTCGTGGGGGCTTGTTACGTGTATGCTTTATGTTGTTTGTTAGAGCCATTCTGCATGTGAGACCAGTGAGTTTGTGTGAATATGTAGATACATATGAGGTACATGCATAGGTAGGTATATCGGTTGGCTGGCTGTGCTTTTACAGACTGGGGACTTGTTGAGGGGGGGGCTGTGTATTTGCAATGAATGAGAGTTTAAGTGAGTGAATGCCTGCAGTGGTGTCATGTAGGTTTTTGCATATGGGGGCTTTGCATGTGTTTATCTTTATGCAAATTATGTGGATGTTTGTCTGTGTAGAGATGTGTGATATAGAGTCATAGAGATGTACAGCATGGAAACAGACCCTTCAGTCCAACTTCTCCATGCCAACTAGATATCCTAACCTAATCTAGTCCCATCTGCCAACATCCGGCCCATATCCTTCCAAACCTTTCCTATTCATATACCCATCCTATGCGTTTTAAATGTTCAATCGTACTAGCCTTCAACACTTCCTCTGGCAGCCCAGTCCATACACGTACCACCTTCTGTGTGAAAAAGTTGTCCCTTAGGTCTCCTTTGCATCTTTCCCCTCTCACCCTAAAGCTATGCCCTCTAGTTCTGGATTCCCCCACTCCAAGGAAAAGACAATGTCTACTTAACCTATCCATGCCCCTCATGTCTTTATAAACCTCTATAAGGTCACCGCACAGCCTCCGATGCTCCAAGGAAAATACCCCAGCCTATTCAACCTCTCCCTATGGCTCAAACCCTCCAACCCTGGCAACATCCTTGTAAATCTTTTTTGAACCCTTTCAAGTTTCACAATATCCTTCCGATAAGAAGGAGACCAAAATTGTACACAATATTCCAAAAGTAGCCTAAACAATGTGCTGTATAGCCACAACATGACCCCCCAACCCCAGTACTCAATACACTGACCAATGAAGGAAAGCATACCAAACGCCTTCTTCACTATCTTATCTACCTGCGGCTCCACTTTCAAGGAGCTATGAACCTGCACTCCAAGGTCTCTTTGTTCAGCAACACTCCCTAGGACCTTACCATTAAGTGTATAAGTCCTGCTAAGATTTGCTTTCCCAAAATGCAGCACCTCGCATTTATCTAAATTAAACTCCAACTGCCACTTCTCAGCCCATTGGCCCATCTGATCAAGATCCCATTGTAACCTGAGGTAACCCTCTTCACTGTCCACTACACCTCCAATTTTGGTGTCATCTGCAAACTTACTAACTATACCTCTTATGCTCACATCTAAATCATTTATATAAATGAGGAAAAGTAATGGACCAGATCCTTGTGGCACTCCACTGGTCACAGGCCTCCAGTCTGAAAAACAACCCTCTACCACCACTCTCTGTCTTCTACCTTTGAGCCAGTTCTGTATCCAAATGGCTTGTTCTCCCTGTATTCCATGACATCTAACCTTGCTGCCAGTCTCCCATGGGGAACCTTGTCAAATGCCTTACTAAATAGATCACATCTACCGCTCTGACCTCATCAATCCTCTTTGTTATTTCTTCAAAAAACTCAACCGTTTGTGAGACATGATTTCCCATGATTAAAGCCATGTTGACTATTCCGAATCCTTGCCTTTCTAAATACATGTACATCCTGTCCCTCAGGATTCCCTCCAACAATTTGCCCACCACTGAGGTCAGGCTCACCAGTCTATAGTTCCCTGGCTTGTCCTTACCACCTTTCTTAAACAGATGCACCACGTTAACCAACCCCCAGTCTTCCGGCATCTCACCTGTGACTATCAATGATACAAATATCTCAGCAAGGGGCCCAGCAATCACTTCCCTAACTTCCCACATCATTCTAGGGTACACCTGATCAGGTCCTGGTGATTTATCAACTTTTATGCATTTCAAGACGTCCAGCACTTCTTCCTCTGTAATATAGACATTTTTCAAGATGTCACAATCTATTTCCTCACATTCTATACCTTCCATGTCCTTTTCCACAGTAAATACTGATGCAAAATACTCATTTAGTATCTCCCCCATCTCCTGCAGTTCCACACAAAGGCCGCCTTGCTGATCTTTGAGGGGTCCTATTCTCTCCTTAGTTACTCTTTTGTCCTTCATGTATTTGTAAAAACCCTTTGGATTCTCCTTAACTCTATTTGCCAAAGCTATTTCATGTCCCCTTTTTGCCCTCCTGATTTCCCTCTTATGTATATTCCCACTGCCTTTGTACTCTTCTCAGGATTCACTCGATCTATCCTGACATATGCTTCCTTCTTTTTCTTAACCAAACCCTCAATTTCTTTAGTCATCCAGCATTCCCTATATCTAACAGCCTTTCCTTTCATCCTAACAGGAATGTACAGTCTCTGGAGTCTCGTTATCTCATTTTGAAGACTTCCCATTTTCTGCTGTCCATTTACCTGCGAACATCTGCCCCCAATCTGCTTTCAAAAGTTCTTGCCTATCACCGTCAAAATTAGCCTTCCTCCAATTTAAACCTTCAACTTTGAGATCTGGTCTATCCTTTTCCATTACTATTTTAAAACTAATAGAATTCTGATCGCTGGCCCCAAAGTGCTCCCCCACTGACACCTCAGTCACCAGCCCTGCCTTATTTCCCAAGAGTAGGTCAAGTTTTGCATCTTCTCTAGTAGGTACATCCATATTTGAAACAGAGAATTTTCTTGTACACACTAAACAAATTCCTCTCCACTTAAATCCTTAACACTATGTCAGTCCCAGTCTATGTTTGGAAAGTTAACATCCCCTACTATAACCACCTTATTATTCTTACAGATAACTAAGATCTCCTTACAAATTTGTTTCTCAATTTTCCCCTGACTATTAGGGGGTCTATAACATAATCTCAATAAGGTGATTAGCCCTTTCTTGTTTCTCAGTTCAACCCAAATAACTTCCCTGGATGTATTTCCTGGAATATCCTTCTTCAGCACAGCTGTAATGCTATCCCTTATCAACAACACCACACTCCCTCCTCTCTTGCCTCCCTTTCTATCCTTCCTGTAGCATTTGTATCCTGGAAATTAAGCTGCCAGTCCTGTCCATCCCTGAGCCATGTTTCTGTAATTGCTATGTTATCCCAGTCCCATGTTCCTAACCATGCACTGAGTTCATCTGCCTTCCTTGTTAGGCTTCTTGCATTGAAATGAATGCAGTTAACTTTATCAGTCCTACCTTGTTCTCTGCTTTGTTCCTGACTGTTTGACTCGCTCCTTTCCCCAAATGTACCCCGTCTCAGATCGATCTCTTTCCTCACTATCTCCCCGGGTCCCCAACCCCTCCAACCTTACTAATTTAAATCCTCCTGAGCAGCTATAGCAAATCTTCCTGCCAATATATTAGTCTCCTTCCAATTCAGATGCAATCCACTCTTCTTGCACGGGTCATGTCTACCCCAGAAGAGACTCCAATGATCCAAAAATGTGTATCCTTCTCTCATACACCAGCTCCTCAGCCATGCATTCGTCTGCTCTATCCTCCTATTCCTACCCTAACTCCTTCACAGTACTAGGAGTAATCCAGATACAGAGAGGTGAGGAAAGTGTTTTTGTGCACGTTTTAAAAAAAACTAGACTGGCTCCAAGCCAAAAATCCAACATCTGGTTTAACACAAAGAATGCTCCAAAGTCTGTGATCAGAAGGATTTAGTAGTCAGATGTGTTATTCAACTGCTGCCAGTATGACCATTTCTGCTTATTTTTCCAGAGAAATGGGAGAGTAGACTGGTTTCAAACGACAGAGATTTTTGGCAGAGAGAAACAGTACTTTCAACATTCACACTAATAACAAAATCAAATAGTTTTGGGGTTGTAATATTTACACAGGCTGGTGCCACTGCTCTGGAAGTTAAATGCTGCCTGAATTAACAGCCCAACAACTTGTAGCAGTAGTGATCCAGAGAAGACAGAAAGAATGTCATTTATATACCATTTTGCACTTTTCACGGACTCAGAATTCCCTGAATGATTCTAGCCAAGTAGGTACTTTTGAAACATATTCCCATAATTCAGAAAATGTGGCAGATAAATCTGCAAATCCAGATATCTTCAAAACAACCTGTTCAGCGATGCCACTATACAAATGCCAGGCAATGACCATTTCCAACAAGAAGCAATGTAAACACCGCCCCACAACATTCAATGATATTACCATCACTGAAGCCCTACTATCAATGTCTTGTGGGTTACCATCAACTAGAAATTCAACTGAACTTGGAAAACAGACCCAGCCTATTTAATATTTCCTTATAACTGAGATTTTTCCTTTCAGGCAACATCCTTGTAAATTTCTGCATCCTCTCCAGTGCATTTACAAGCTTTGAGTGTGTGGTGACCAAAGCTGCACAGAGTATTCTACCTGTGGTTTAATCAATCTTTTATAAAGTTGTAACAAGGCTTTCTTGTTTTGATATTCTACAATGTAGAGGCGCCAGTATTGGATTGGGGATGACAAAGTCAGAAGTCAGATGACACCATGTTATTGTCCAACAGGTTTATTTGAAATCAAAAACTTTCGGAGCGCTGTCCCTTCATCAGATATTCTTCGCCTCACCTAATGAAGGCAAGCATTCTGGAAGCTGCATTCACCCCTCTGTCTACCTGTGACAGCTTCAGCAATCTATGGTCTTGTACACCAAGGACCCTTTGTTCCTCATTACTCTCTAGGAACATGCCATTCATTGTGCAAAATCCTTCCCTTATTAGAACTTACTGGGGGTGGCATAGTGGCTCAATGGTTAGCACTGCTGCCCCACAGCGCAAGGGACCCAGGTTTGATTCCAGCTTTGGGCAACTGTCTGTGTAAAGGCTACATAATCTCCCTGTGTTTCCTCCGGATGTTCTGGTTTCCTCTAACAGTCCAAAGATGTCCAGGTTGGGTGAATTGGCCATGCAAAATTGCCCACAGTGTTTAGGGATGTGTAGGTTTGGGGCATTAGGGGTAAAGGTAGAGTACTAGGGAAATGGATCTGGGTGGGATACTCTTTGGAGGGTCGGTGTGGACTTGTTGGGCCAAATGGCTTGTTTCCACACTGTAGGGATTCTATGATTCTATCTCTGGAATGGGTGTGACTTGAGTCCGCATCTCCTAGCTCAGAGCTATGGACATTACCACTGTGACACAAGAGCCTTTACAGAAAGTGCCCACAAACAGCAATGTGATTTATTTTACTGATATTAATTGAGGGATAAACATTGTTCAGGGTACCAGCAAGACTACCTCACCTCTTCTTCAAAGCTACTAATGGAACAGAGTTAACATTTCAAGCTGACTAGATTCATTGATTCATAAAGTGCAGAAAAGGCCTTTTGGCCCATTCAGTCTGTACTGACATAACTACCGCTAAAAGTGTACCAATTTCCTGCGCTTGTCCCATGTCCTTGAATGTTATGATCTTTGAAGTATTCATCTACATATGTTCTTAAATATGAAGAGTTTAGTTCTCATTTCAGATTTCCAGCATGGGCAGAAATGTATATGGGCAATAAGTAGCGGGTCTAAGTAAGGATTAAGAATGGGTGCAGGTATGGTGGGCCAAAGGACCTGTTCCTTTGCTTTATTGTATTGCATTTTGAAAAGCAGGGGAATTATTTCTGGTGCTCTGGCCTATATGGATCCTCCAATCACGGACACAAGTTAGCTTCTGGTGTAATAACACATGGACTTCACAAGAATCGACATCATGAAAAAAAAATCTGGTCATTGTCGCAGTGCTGAACATAAATTGGCTGGCACATTCCTCACATTAACATAGCGACTGAATTTCAAAAGAACTTCATTGGCTGTGAAGTGCTTTGGGATATCTTGAATGATATTACATTAATGCAAGTTTTTTTAGCTGTAAAAATACTCAATCACTCAGCAGCGCCAGAAATCCCTATGTAACAAAATACATGTTGAGCTGGAAAACATCATAAAGAAATAATTATTTTCAAGGAACACACAGTGAAAAAAACATCAAAGTTACAAAATGAAAAGGGCCAAAAACTACTTGCTGGCATTTTTCACCTGAAGAAAGAAAAGTTATTTTCGAATTCACATTCCTATCCTAAGCAGAGTTCAGTCATCATCAAAAACGTCAGGATAAAGGAAACTAAAGCATGGTAGAAAGGATCATAAATTTTCACTGATCATCCACCTTCCTTCATCCACCTGCTACTCTTGTGATAAGTAAAAACTGCAGCAATATCTCCCAAATCAAATCTGCTAACTTGTCAAAATTAATGTGTCCTCTGTGGCTCAGTGAGTAAAATGTTGCCAATGAGTCAGAGGTCATTCGTTCAAACTCCTCTCCTGAAACATGACCACAAAAATCTGAGCTGACGTTCCCAGTGTCCTTAGATCACCTCATGAAATTTCCTCGCAACTTAGTTCTCTTCCTCTCTCAAAGAAATATCAAAGGTATTAAAGGTTAACGAAAATTAAACAAGAATTAAATTATACCCATTTGTAAAGAACAGTGTGCTCTTCTTTCTTGGAAACAGAGCTTCAGAGAAGTCTTCAAAATTTTTAAAAGTTTATTTAGGGTATACTTAGTGAAACTGCCTCAGCATTAGTATACTATTTTATCCCTTGGTCAGCTTCTGACCTCACCATTATCCTTACCTACATTACCCAGCCATTCCAGTGGACTCCTGGCTGGTGTCCTACATTTTAACTTCAGTAAACGAGGACATCCAGTGTCTTAAGTTGCAGTGAACCCTATTTCGCTATCAATCCCTGCATTCGTTGATCCACTCTGACTTCTGGTCAAGCAAATTCTTGATTTTAAAATTGTTACCTTTGTTTTGAATTCTGTTCATGGCCTCTTCTGCCCTCTCAGATGGATGGAAAAGATCCCACAGCACCATCTTTTTGTTAGGGGTTCTTTTGCTCATCCAGGTATTTTTGTTGTGCCACACACTAGATCCATTTTAGAATGGGGGGGAAATGGCCAGAAAGCAACACAAACAAGAACCTTTATTCTTTATGGAGTGATTTTTCTTAATTTCGGGTATCTTTCTCACACTTCCCGATAATTGCAATGTCATTGAGCTGTAAACTAATTTAACAATGTTAGGAACTTTATATCATGATCTATGTGCAATAAATGTATTTGGTTGATGATAACAAATACTGCATTGTCTGAACCAAATCGTGAAACAGAATCAGAAAAGAAAACAAGATCCAGCATGTCACAAGATAAGTTCAGATAAAGAAACACTTTTTTTAAAATCTCAAATCCAACCATGAATCCAACCATGCCCCAAGCACTAGAATTCTCCCACTCAGCTCTTTCATGTCTCTACCACACTCTCCACTATTCACAGAAAAGCAGGGAAATTCTCCCATCACCTTGACTAATATCTCTCACAACTAACTCATGAAAAACAGATGATATCTAGCCAATTTCTTCATTGCTGATTGTGAAACCTTACTGTGCAAACTTTGGGTGCCACATTTTCTACATTACAATGATATTTCTTCAAAATTAATTTCAGGAAATTGGCTGGAATTAAACCTGCAGGGACAAAGCAGGGGATTAAGACCAGACCAAACCCCCCACAAAATATATTAAGAAGATTGTCTAGACCCTAACATTTTCTAAATTTACAGGTAAGTGTAAGGCATTGCTCTCCAGAGGCAATTCGATTGGTCAAAGTACCAGGCTTGAAATAAAGCACACTTTATCCATACATGATTATTAAAATACAGACAAAATACAAACAAAACAGTCACTCTATCGAAATGCTGAACAAAATATGTACATTAACTACAACTAACTATATTAAATACAAATACAATATAATATACCATAAACACACCTTTGACAAAGGCAAATTCAGCAAAACAGATTGTCTCTTATGCAATTCTAGCAACAGGAGAGAGCCCCAGCTGTAAGAGAGAGGGTATAAAGAGCTTCCACATCCAGCTTCAAGACTTCAGCAATTACTGAAAGCTAAGACTAAACATCCTGGTTCTGTGAGAGCTTGACCCGACCCATTCAGGCTGCCTTTATTGTTTTAACTTGAAAAAATAACCCAAGGCCTCACAAGCTGTTTATTTTATTGACTTGGAGCATTCTGCTCAGCACCTCTGTCTTAACCCTTTTTCAATAAAAAAAACAAAGTATACTCTTAAAGCCATAATACAGTCACACCGTATTGCTCAAAGTCACATTAGAAACAGGACGAGGAATAGACCATTTTAGCTCTGGAGCTGCTCCATCTTCCAACTAGATAATGGCTGATATTAGACTTCATTCCCATTCTTCAACACTATCCGAATCCCTTGATATCTTTAACATCAAAAAATCTATTGATCATTGTCTTCAACACAGTCAATGACTGAACCTCTACAGCTCTGCAAATAATTTGAAAGATCCAGCAAATTCTGAGTGATGAAATGCTTCCTCAGCTCAGCTTTAAACAACCCTCGATATTCTGACACTGTGTCCCTGGTTCTTGACATCATCGCCGCCAAATCTCATCCTACTTCCTTTCTGCACCAATCTTTCAAGCCTTTTTTAAATTTTGCAAGAATGTTTTTTATTTATTCATGGGAAATGGACATTTCTAGTTAGCCAGCATCTTTGCCCTTGAGAGGGTAGTGGTGAGTTGACAATTTGAACTGTTGCAGTCCATGTGCTGTAATAAATCCACAATGCTATCAGGGGGATAATTCTAGATTTTGACCCATGATGGTGAAGTAACAACAATATATTTTCAAGTAAGAATTGTGAATAGTTTGGTATGGCTTGCAGGTGGTGGTGTTTCCAAGTATCTGCTGCCCTTGTCCTTAGGTGGTAGTGATTGTGGGTTGGAAAATAATTTCTAAGTAGCCTTGGTGAATTTCTGCAGTGCATCCTGTAGATAATGTATACCAGTTGCTACTGAGCAACTATGGTGGAAAGAGTAGATGCTTGAGGACATGGTCCTTTGTCCCAGTTGGACCATAATAAACTTATTGAGGGCTATTGGAATCACAGTGAGGAGAACTCCATCACACTTCTGATTTTTGCCTTTAGATGGTGGACAGGCCTTAGGGAGTCTGCAGTGAGTTACTTAACTGCACCATTCCAAGCCTCTAACTTGCCCTAATTTCATAGTATTTATATTGCTAATCATGTTCCATTTTTGGTCAATGGTATCCTGGGGATGGTGAGGGATTCAGTGATGGTAACGTCATTGAATGTCAAAGGAAGATGGTTAGATTCTCTCATGTTAGAGATGGTCTTTGTGGGATGTCAATGTTACTTGCCACTTTTCAGTCCAGATTTGGATATTTTCTAGGCCTTGCTACATTTGGCCATGGATTACTTCAATATCTAAGGAGTTGCAAACAGTGCTGAACATTGTACAATCATCAGTGAGCATTCCATTTCTCACCTTATGATGAAGCAGCTGAAGATGACTGGGGATAGGCTCCAAACTTGAGGAATTCCTGCAAAGGAACTGATTCAACTAATCTCCAACAACCACAACTACCATATGTACTTGTGTATATGTCGAATTTTGAAGACAGTTTTTAAATTTGAAATTATGGGGTTGACTTATACACGAGGTATTGTTTTCAAAGGGATGAATATTTATCTACAAATTTGATAAAATGGAAAAATTACCTTCCCGGCAGCCCCCGGTCCCTGATTCTGGAACATTCTCTGTAATATGTTCAGGCCGCAGTAAACTGTAGGTAACTGAAACCGTAGAAACCAACCCCACGGATACACCAGTCATCCTGTATTGTCATACCACTACAGGCATTCTGAAAACCTGGAGCGGAGCGTGATGGCTGGTAGACTGAAAGACCCAGAATGGAGCGGTACAGCCAGCAGATTGGAAAGCCAGAGTGGAGCGCAACGGTGAGGCACACTGTATCATAAATATTGATCTGTAACTGTGAAGAACCAGGGTCGATGTATACACAAGATATATAGAAAATACAAGATTTTCTGGCCAAAAATAAGTGGTTGGCCTATATGTGACATTGACCTATGCACGAGTATATACGATTTTTTTTTGTTATGGGTGCAGAACGTTTCACTTATTCCCACTAATTCCAGCCCTTGCAAAGAGTCTTTGATGCCACACCCAGTCAAGGGCATCAACCTAATCTCACCTCACCTCTGGAATTTAGGTATTTTGTTGCATGTTTGAAACAAGGTTGTAATGCTGCAATGAGATTACCTCTCACACTTCGAAAGTGCAGAGAACACAGGACCAGTCTATTCAATCCGCCCTCACAGGACAACCCTGGAACCCCGGGGATCAATCTGGGAAATCTTTATAGTATTCCCTCAATACAAGTATATCCTTCGTTAGGGTGGATAAGGCAACGGTACAAAGTACTCCAGATATGGTCTCACCAAGACTCTATGCAATTGCAGCAAAATCGGTTGGCCTTTATTGCAACAGGGTTGAATACATAAGTTAAGAAAGGCCAACAGATTTACCTTCATTAACAACATATGACTTCCACCTACATGGTAGTCTGCAGTGATTTGTGAACAAGGACACCCAGGCCATTTTGTACATCCACACTCCCAGTCTCTCACTGTTTAAGAGAACAGTTTTGTTTTTCACTTCTGTTTTTCCAACCACAATAGATAGCTTCACTTTTTCCACATTATATTTCACCTGTCATGCTTTTTGCCCATTCACTCAACTTGTCCAAAACCCCACTTTTTTTACCCTCTTCATATTCATATTGCCAACAAGTTCTGTGACAGTTGTAACCCTTAAAATGATGTTCCCATATCCAAATTCAGAGAACTTACATGCACTTGGTGGAGCAAACTCCCCCCTAAAGTATAGCTGTGATTCCATGAAAATCTTCCAGTTTCATTGCACTTTCTTGACTAAATAACATCCCAAAGCACTTTGCAGCCAATAGCATAGTATTGAAATAGTCTTTGTTATAACATAGGAAATACGGCAACCAACAAGCTCCTCTAGCCACAAACAACAATGTGGTAAACAGTCAGATAATGTGTTTGTTATTTTCTTTAAGGGATACGTAATGGCAAGGGCACCTCACTCTACTTTCAAATAGCCAAAGGAAAATACATCCAACTGAGAGGGCAGAAGGTGCCTCAATCTGGCATCTCATCCAAAAGGTGGCATTCTGACACTGCAGCACTCCAGAAGCAGTTCACAACAATGCCAGCCTAGAATTTGTGCTCATATCCCAGAATAGGATTTGGAACACATAACCATCTGACTCAGAGATGAAAGCACTATTCATTGCTTCATAGCTGCCACTTGTAAGGCACTATATAAACAGAAGTTTTTTCTTTCTTTGGTCAGTTTCTTATCCACTACTTTAGTTCATGCACAGCACTTAGACCTTCATTAATAAAAATAACACCAGTAACTATGGACCAAAGGCACCTGTTTCACTATGTCTCTGATTTAAGTTTGACCTTAACTAAGCATTGAATAAGACATTTTGTTTAGCAATGTAACATTTTAAAACAGATTAAACATGTAATAACATTCTCCTTATTAAAGGATAAAATTTAGGACAGCAAAACATTGCTTACTGCTTTAATTGCATAACATGATCACTCAACAGCCAGTTAGCCTTGGTGAGCTGGTGGTTTCCCTTATGAGGCAGTTGCGTGTGACAGTTAAAAATAACCTCTTACCTGGTCATATTCCAGTGCTCCTGGGTACAAAGGCCATCCAAGGAATAGTTCAGCAATAACACATCCCAGTGACCACATGTCTATGGCTTCACAAAACGGCAAACCCAAAATAATCTCTGGCGCTCTGGGACAAAATAAGAAAAATGTGTTAAATTATATGTTACAGCTCAGGAGAGCAAAGAAATGTCATGTTCAATCGTAGTTTGGATCATCCATGTTTATTTAGACTGCACAGAAATCAAATAAACAGCTCCTGTGAACTAGAAAGAGACTAGCAATCTTGTACTGTCCATTTATATTGCCAATCACTTTTGATGCATTATTTCAGACATCATTGTTGTACACTCTCTGCTTCTCAAACATTACATTGCAGGTTCCAAATTAATGTTGACATTGCGTATCAAGTTTGAAATCTCAGTTGAGCTGATGTGGGGGGAGAGATGGGGCAAGTTGATGCCAGGAGATGCCTAAAAGAGCATATGAACAGGCAATCAACTAGCTTGCAAGTGATTAAAAGCCTAAAGACCTGGGAGAAGGCCATTTGCTGATCCAGCCTTCCAAAATAGCACTCAGAGGGAAGGAAAAATTATCAATATATCTGATTCCTTTCAGCCACTATATAACAACGGGACCAACTCAGACCAAATCACTGGGAGGGGTGGCCATGCACTCAGTTATATCTCAGCCTACAATTAAAGCTTAGAGTACTGCATACAATTTTGGTCTCCTATTTTAAGGAGTGGGGGGAATGTACTTTCATTTGGGACAGTTCAGAGAATGTTCACCAGTTTGATTTCTGTGAAAAGATGATCTTATGAGAAACAGTTGAGCTGGTTGACCTGTACTCATTGGTATTGAGAAGAACGAGAGGGAATCTCATTGAAATTTATAAGAATCTGAGGGGATTTGACAAGATAGAGCCTATGTTTCCTCATGAGGAAATTAAGAATTTGGGAACATAATTTTGGAATAAGAGGTCTGTCCCATTTAAGTCTAAAATGAAGAGAACTTTCTTCTCTCGGAAGCTTGTTGAGCTTTAAAATTTTGAACCCTACAGCATAGTGGAAGCTGGGCCATTGAATGTACCGAAGGCTGAGTTAGATCTACAAGAGTTACTGGGGGAATCAGGCAGGTAAGCAAGTAGGGTTCTTACCATAACCACATCAGCATTAATCATAAAAAGGTACAGCAGATTACTCCTGTACCTGTTTATTATTTTCTTCTGATAAAGATTTTAAAGGAGGAACGCAAGTGAGCTGAAGGGAGAATTCTCAAATGAGGGCTTGTGGAGACTGAAACCATGACAATCATGAGTTGGCCAAATGGAGGTGACATACACATACTTGGCTGGAAGATGACGGTAAATGTCATGTAGGTGGGAACTGTGACAACGTCGAGTGTAATGGTGTCTCGAGTGATGCGGAGTATCTGTCACACTGCACCCTCCCAGTGATTTGGTCTGAGTTGGTCCTGTTTCATTTTGATAATGCCTCCGTGAAGACCCTTGGGATTTTACTCTTTGTGAAAGGCATTGGAAAAATGCCAAATTTTACTGTGGTTGTGATACATCATTCTATTTTCGGAAGGGCAATGGGGTTATCATAAAGTAATGCTGCAAAAGCCTGCATAAGATTCAACATGAACTTTTTTTTTATTTTCCCGGATTTGTTTGTAGAACACCAACTCAGGCTGAGGCTGGTGAGACACACTTGTTGAACTGTACTTGGGGCCGCACTGTGCTGTTGCAAAAGAGGCCACTCAATCAAATGCACACAGATTCATTTTGCATTAGTGTCTCACTGGGTTGCCTGTCTTGTGCCTGTTAGATCTGTTTGACCAAGGTGGAGGAGCTAAATAACTGTAAATGCCAGATTGGCATCCTTGAAACAAATGCTTTTACTGTAAGAGCTGCACTCATAATCAGCTCCAAGCCAGTCATTCGTTTTCTAAATGTGCTGAAATTAGCTTTGCCTCTTATTGACTGTTTGTCTACTGGACTCAAATGCATGGAATACAGCTGCATTCATGAACTTGAAATCCATAGCTTTATGTTAGTTATACTACTATGTTAGTGAGAATTTCCTCACTATATGTGGCCATGCCTTCACCTCTGAAATCATGTTCCTTAGCCTCCCTAAACATAAGACAGGCCTTAAACTCTTAAGCCATTGACCAAACTTGTTGTGTGAACCACCTACCTTAATATCCCTTATCTGACTCTAGTGAAATACATTGAGACACTTTGCTCCCTTCAAAGTATTATATAAAAGCAAGTTGTTATTGTTGATACTGATACGCCACAGAAATGACAAGGTAAATCAGCATGATCTTAAAATATGGGGCAGGGAGACTGTCTCCCGCTTAAGGAGTAGTCCAACCCAATGCTCCTCGATAGATCTGAATTCTCCAGATCATCTACAAAGAATGTGAAACATCCTGTACTGTAAATGGAGGAACTATCACAGTGAACCAAACATTGTGAAAACAGGATTGAAATTTTCTTATAATTTATATTAACCTGAATGCACCACTGCAAATCTCACCAAATTCAATCCCCTCAGCTTCTTCACATGTCATTATCTGCCAAACACCACACACAGTGTAAGCCCTTTTAACACAACAATGGAATCAGTAAAGTTCCCTCTCTCCACTCAACATGCCCTATTCCCACCCCATGCTCATTTCACACAAAATCTTCCACTTGATTTTGTTTTCTAATGTATTAAAATTCCTAGACAGTCTTCAATGTTCCAACCAGTGAACAGATTAATACTTGGTGCACATGAATCTAACATTAGAGAGAGTCAAAACTAAGGAAAATAATGATGGTAGATGAATGATGCCATAGCGGGATATCTAGCTCTCACATGCTAAGGAGTCTCCTGACAAGCTGTCACAATACTTTGTTTCTATGTTGCATCAGAACCCTTCCACCCTCAAAACCAAGACCAACAAGTAAGTTCAATCCCTTCAGATAAATTATACATTTGATATCCAGCTGTTATTGGAATGAGATCATGGATGAAGACACTCAGAATCAGAGAAACAAGAAAGTTGAAACTTCCACCAGATTTTCTCCACATATTTATCCACTTCAACAGGGATATCGGATCAAAGGCAGCACGCATAGAATTCAGGTATTCTACAATATTTCTGACAGTAAACTCTAACTTTAGCTTTACCATTGCATGATCTTAATAGAGAAGTCTTCGCAGGCTCCTATTAGCAAAGGCAAGAACACATATCAGCGGCTTCCACCAATTCTTACCAACATCCCTCTTTAAAAATGTCCATTTCCATTATCAGTCACCTCAGTGATAAAGGAGAGAACACTGGAATTTCAACAATCTGCAATATGTGAGATACTGAGTCAATTTCTTTTGATTAGGATTGATGGATAGCGCACAATTTTGTTCACAAGATAAACATGGATGAGAAAAGTTGTTAGTTAGTTTGTCCAGGAAACATCCCCCTCTCCGCTGAAGCACTTCATTCCTTCTTCACTGATTCTATGGGCCTTGACTCTGCTACCCTACCTGAGAATTATGGACGATGAAGAACAACTCCTAGTAATCGGCCAAGTTTCACTCTATGAGTCCTTTCGTCCTAATAACGTGCTGTTTTATTTGGATCAGTATTTCTGATTAATTTTCTCATACTGTTTACTCAGTTACAATACGGCCAAAGTCATCAGCCATCTCCAACGTCCCAATAGCAAATCCAACTGAATGATTCCCAAGATAATCCCATGTTACTTTTGAATGGACTCTCAAATGTTAATGTTGATCACTTTCTCTGCAACTTCTCTGCGGCTGTAACACTGTATTCTGCACAATGTTCTGCTACCTGATGCATTTTGTATAGTGCAATCTGCCTGTTGAACACGCAAAACAACCCACTTTACTGTATCTCGGTATGCGTGACGATGATAATAAATCAAATCGATTCAAATAAGGAATGCTGCACCGTTAACTCTGGATCAGCCAAACTTGTCTAAACTTGTCATGTGACTGCTCCAACCAATCAGAATAGAGTTGGACCACAAAAAAAAGTGCAAACTCACAGTCAAGCCATATTTGACACTGAGGTCTCCCTGTGAAAGAGCAAGCAAAGCATGCAAGTATGGCTAGACCTATGAGAAAAGGAATTGTTAATCAAAGAGAGAAGGTGAGGGCACTAGAGTAAGTGAAAAACTGATGTGAAGCCAAACCAGACATTGCACCAGCGAGTTTACCACTATTATGAAAGATGAGGCAAACTTTTTGGAACACTTTGAAAAGCAGATATTCTCTTTAGGAAGGAAGAGATTGGGACCGGTTGCCTTATCCACCATTGATAAAAGTGTTACCATTGTTCAGGGAGTATACCTCAACTGTTGCAAAGGTCAGATTTATGATGAAGACAAAGAAGACAGTGATGGAAGCCTAACTGCCAAGTGTTTCACCTTGCTGAGTTCAAGCAGGCAATGACTGCACAAGATGGTGAAAATGAAGAGGAATGTATCATGCTCATCCAAAGACAGTACATTACAAAGAAACTGATTACTGCTTTTTTTCTGAAGCTAGCTCAACAAACATGTTTCAATGCTTTTTACAAGACTAAGCCTTTGTAATGCAAGAACAAGCTGAATCAAGACATTTTCCATACATTTACTGCTTTACTGTCTTCTGCTTAGTTCAGAGGAGAGCCTCTGAATCAGAGTCTGATCATTTCATTCTCACTATAAGAATTGAACACAAAAGCTAGGTTGGCACTCCAGTTCAGTACTAAGGGAATTGTCGGGATGAGATTGTAAACCAAGGCGACATCAGCCCTTTCAGGAGAATGTAAAATACCCCTAGCCACCATTTTGACCTTTAGGAGGAGCATTCTCTGTTATCCTGGTCAATATGTATCTCTCAATCAGCAACACTAAACAGACAGGTTATTTGGTGAGAATTGCAGAACTTTTGTGGGACCTTGCAGTGCATAAATTAACTGCTATGTTTTCAAAAACAACTGTGGGTACCTATTAAAAATGCTTCTTTGGCTGTAAAATGCTTTAGGACATCCTGAAGTTTTGAAAGGTGCTTTATAAATGCAACTCTGTTTTTATTTGTTTTCTCAGTTATTTGATAAAGCTAATGTCATTAGAGTCCTCTCCATTTGTGGGATTTTTGGTAGAATGACAGGTGGTCAAAAATGTCATGCCATTCTAGTAAATTGCTACATTGAAAGTTTCAATGTGAACAGTCTTATATCGAAAAAAAATTCTGAGACAAAATTTGTGTTTGAACTGAATATTTAATCTTACAGTAATTTTGCCAAAGAGACTTCACAATCACCACTAGTCAGGTAGCCAGAAGCAAAGTTAACTGTAGAGGTGGGGTTAGTTAAGGCTGATATTCACCGAATGAGAGAATGAGTATTGAAAGGAGTTTCAAGTTATCAAATTGATTTGGAGAATTACAAAGACAATATAGTGTTACAAAATCAATATATGCAGGTGCTAATGAAAGCACAGGACTCCTGTACCACTGAACCTGTCAGGAGGATGACAATATATGTCAAATCCAGGAATACCCTAAAGGCTGGAAACAGGGTGAAGCGAACTGAGAATGATTTTGATGCAGTTAACATCCGCAGTGTGATAAAAGAGACTGAGTGCCTTATAGAATTACATGGGACTTTACAGCCAGAAACAATTCTAGGCCTGAAACGTTAGCTCTAATGCACACCTGCACCAAAATACATGTGCTGAACTTTTGCTCCTATTCCAAAGCAGTGTTTTGCTTTTGTATCAGGTCACTGATACTCCAAATATTCAAATAAGCCTTTATCTTCCTTACTTCATGTAACGTTAACAATATATCAGCAATGTATTTCTCTCTCATGCTTGTCACTATTCCCTTAAATATACATTGTGCTATTTACTTTTACTGCTCCATGTGATATGGTAACTGTTTCCACACTCTCACTACATTGAACAAAACAAATTCAGTTCAATACCTTATTGGAGTTTTCAATTATTGGCCTTACATTCATAGCTCCTAGTTCTGGACACCCCCAGAAGAGTAAACATCTTCTTTATGTCCTTCCTGTTGAATTTTAACTTCCTGTCATGGCACTTCACAGTCAAAAATAAGTTGCATTTAGTGAGGTCAGAGTGAGTGCCTTTGACATTAAGATGCCAAATGAGGCATCAAGGAGCCCTAGCAAAATTAAAGACAATGGGAATCAGGAGGAAAACTCTCTATTTGCAGAAATAATGTTGGTTGTGATTTTTGGAGGTCAGTTATCGCTCCAGGAGTTCATCAGAACAGTGTATTAGGCTCAACATCATTGATCCAGTAAGTTTATCCACTATTCTGAAAGATGAGACAAACATTTGGAACACTTCGAAAAGCAGATATTCTCTCCAAAAAGGAAGAGATCGGGACCAGTTGCCTTATCCACCATTGATAAAACTGTTATCATTTTTCAGGCAGTATATCAATGTTCTGGTCAAGAAGAAGAAGAAGGCTTACATTAGGACAAAATGTGAAAACTCAGTTAGGGCACTTGAGGGTTACAAGGAAGTCAGGAAAGACCTAAAAAGAGAGCTCAGAAGAGCCAGGAGGGGACATGAGAAGTTGTTGGCAGATAGGATCAGGGTTAACCCTAAGGCTTTCCATAGTATGTCAGGAATAAAAGAAGAGTTAAATGAGGGCCAATCTAGGATAATAGTGGGAAATTGTGTGTGGAGTCAGAGGAGACAGGGGAAGCACTAAATAAATATTTTTCGACAGCGTTCACTATAGAAAATGAAAATATTGGCAAGGAAGATACAGAGGTACTTGCATCTAGACTAGAAGAGATTGAGGTTCACAAGGAAGAGGTATTAGAAATGCTGCAGAGTGTGAAAATAGACAAGTCCCCTGGGCCAGATGGGACCTATCCTCGGATCCTCTGGGAAACAAAGGAAGAGATTGCTGAGCCTTTGGCATTGATCTTCGAATCTTCATTGTCTACAGGAATAGTGCCTGAGGATTGGAGGATAGCAAATGTGGTTCCCTTGTTCAAAAAGGGTATTAGAGACAACCCTGGTAATTGCAGACCAATGAGTCTCACTGCAGTTGTTGGTAAAGTGTTGGAAAAGGTTATAAGAGATAGGATTTATCACCATATAGAAAAGAATAATCTGATCAGGGACAGTCAGCACGGTTTTGTGAAGGGTAAGTCGTGCCTAACGAATCTTATTGACTTTTTTGACAAAGTGACCAAACAGGTAGATGAGAGTAAACCGGTTGATGTGGTGTATATGGATTTCAGCAAGGCGTTCAATAAGGTTCCCCACAGTAGGCTATTATACAAGATGCAGAGGAATGGGATTGTGGGAGACATAGCAGTTTGGACCAGTAATTGGCTTGCTGAAAGAAAACAGAGGGCTATAGTTGATGGAACATGTTCATCTTGGTGTGCAGTTACTAGCGGCGTACCCCAAGGGTCGGTGTTGGGTCCACTGCTGTTTGTCATTTTTATAAATTACCTGGACAAGGGCTTCGAAGGGTGAGTTAGTAAATTTGCGGACAACACTAAGGTCAGTGGAGTTGTGGATAGTGACGAAGGATGTAGTAGGTTGCAGAGTGACATAGATAGGATGCAGAGCTGGGCTGAGAGGTGGCAAATGGAGTTTAATGTGGACAAGTGTGAGATGATACACTTTGGACTGAGTAATCAGAATGCAAAGTACTGGGCTAATGGTAAGATTCTTGAGAGTGCAGATGAGCAGAGAGGTCTTGACGTCCATGTATACAGATCCCTGAAAGTTGCCACCCAGATTGACAGTGTTTTGGCCTTTATTAATAGAGGGATTGAGTTCCGGAGCCAGTAGGTTATGCTGCAGCTGTACAAAGCTCTGGTACAGCCACACTTGGAGTATTGTGTACAGTTCTGGCCACCGCATTATAAGAACGATGCTGAAGCTTTGGAAAGGGTGCAGAGGAGATTTACTAGGATGTTGCCTGGTATGGAAGGAATGCCTTACGAGGAAAGGCTTAGGGCTTTGAGGCTGTTCTTGTTGGAGAAGAAGGTTGAGAGGTGACTTAATAGAGACTTACAAGATAACCAGAGGATTAGATAGGGTAGACAGGGAGAGCCTTTTTCCAAGTATGGGAACGGCAAATACAAGGGGACACAACTTTAAAGTGAGGGGAGATAGATATAAGACAGATGTCAGAGGTAGTTTCTTTACGCAGAGAGCAGTAAGGGTATGGAATGCTTTGCCTGCAACGGTAGTAGATTTGCCAAGTTTAAGTGCATTTAAGTCGTCATTGGACAGGTACATGGACGTACATGGAATAGTGTAGGTGGGATGGGCTTCAGATTAGTATGACAGGGCGGCAAAACATCGAGGGCCGAAGGGCCTGTACTGCGCTGTAATGTTCTATGTTTTATGTTCTATATACTCCAACTGTTCCACAGATCAAGTACATGATGAAGAAGACAAAGAAGACAGTGATGGAAACCTAATTGCCAAGTGTTTCCACCTTGCTGAGTTGGCTATAATTGCTGAATCAATTACTGTCTCTCCAGCATAAAGACCTAGGTGGGGGAAGGTCGGTGGACAGTGTTAAGGAGCATTCACAATCCTCAGGAACAGGAATAGCAATTATCCATCAGCAGCAAGGTCTAGAGAACATTCAAATTTGGGCTGCTCCGGGACAAATAACATTCATTACTCAGCATCCCATCTTCTAGAGGAAATTCAATAATAAACATTTCTTGACAAATATAACAGTTAGAAAATGCTTTCATCTGAAGAACCTTGCTGAAATATGGTTCTTTGCTGCCAATGCCAATTCACGTGATATTTCTGACTGATAATGTAATTCTTTTCATTTACTGGGCAGATATAGGAAACATTAATATCAGAAAAATCATTTGCTTCAATAATCCTATCATTATTTGGTTGATCTGAACCCACCTGATGCTTCTGATTTAAAAATAATTTCAGAATTAAATTGGATAAATACTTGGAAGAAAAAGAGTTTGCAGGGGAATGGGGTAAGAGTAAGGAGCCTTTGACAAACTGGATAGCTCGTTCAAAGACCTGGCATAGACAAATGTGTTAAATGGCTACTTCCAGTGATTTAAGAATATATAGACTGGAATTTCAGTATGGGGTTGGATATTGACACATGAAAGCATTTTAGGACCAGACACAACATATGAACTGCACCATTCTAGTGCAATTATGATCAAATGCTAAAATCTTAAGTGGGATAGCACCCATGAATGGATGCAGCAGTGCAGCCTGACCAATACACTGAGACGCAGTCTTTGGGCAGCACGGTGGCACAGTGGTTAACACTGCTGCCTCACAGCGCCAGAGATCCGGGTTCAATTCCTGCCTCAGGCGATTGACTGTGGAGTTTGTACATTCTCCCAGTGTCTACGTGGGTTTCTTCCGGGAGCTCCGGTTTCCTCCCACAGTCCAAAAATGTGCAGGTTAGGTGAATTGGCCATGCTAAATTGCCCGTAGTGTTAGTAGAAGGGGTAAATGTGGGTCTGGGTGGGTGGTGGGTCGGTGTGGACTTGTTGGGCTGAAGGGCCTGTTTCCACACTGTAAGAAATCTAATCTAATCTAATCTAATCTTAACTGAGAAGGAGACAAGTTCAGCACCCACTTAGGGTTGGAACACCTATCTTCTACCAGCAGCAAAGGTAAGTAGCAGCCATGCTGGAGGCTGCAACTGCACTGATGACCATAGCAGGCAATTTATTAAGGGACATTAAATGGTAATGGGCCCCAAATTGAGGTATGGGTCATTCTGCTATAACAAGTGTTTCATTAATGCAAATTCGCTGTAACATGACTGACAAATTGGGGACACTGTTTCTAAAGCACAGACTTATAAAACTTCATGTGATACTGGTTGGAGCCTTCAAATTTCATTTAATCATAAATAGAAACAAACTTTCTTCAGCCCCTTGGCAACATTGACAGCTGTTCAATAACATAAAAACATAGGATTAGGAGCAGGAGTAGGCCATGCAGCCCTTAGGGCCTGCTCCGCCAGCCAATCTGATCATGGCTGAGCAGCTAACACAATAGGCTGATCCCACATTTTCCCCATATCCTTTGATCCCTTGAGTCCCAAGTATTATATCCAACTTTCTCCTGAACTCACTCAATGCTCTGGCCTCAATTGCCTTCTGTGGTAGTGAAAATCCACAGGCTTGCCATTTTGCCTCATTTTAGTCCCAAATGATTTGCCTCACACCCTTAGACAGTGATTCTGATTCTGGACTCCCCTGCCATCAAAAATATCCTTCCTGTGTCTACCCTTTTATTGGTTTCTGTGACATTTCCCCCATTCTCCTGAACTCCAGCAAATATAATCCTAACCAATTCAACCTCATATATCAAGCTCACCATCCCAATCAGTCTGGTAAACTTTCACTGCACTCTCTCTATAGCAGGAACATCCTTCCTCAGGTAAGGAGAATAAAAAAAAGCAGCAGACATTTTGGAATTAGCAAAATCAAATTTCAAAATTACTTTCCTGACTTTTGACAAACTTGCTAAGGAGATAAAGGGGCCATTAATTAACCATGTGCACGTACCCTGTTCCTACTAGAAATTTGAAAATTCGAAACTTTCCCAGAAATGTCAGACTCTCTGCTAACTTTCAAGGCTGGGAGTTTCAAACTGCATTCACAATGGGTGCGGGCCCCGCGACTCTTCTATAGCCTGTTTATGCAAATAATTGCACTTGCTGAAAATTCTCTCACTCTTTCCAAAAAGGCCACTAAGAATACTATGTGGATGAGCTGGAGAGGGATTGCTGTCAACCAGAAATTTCAAATCTGAGATTGATAATTTTTTTATTAGGGAAGGGTATGATGAAAGGTCATGAAAACAAGGTGGGTAATTGAAGGAAAGTTACAGATCAGTCTTGATCTAATTGAATAGCGACACAAGCAAGATGAGCTGAAATGATATGTGTGCTGTAGGATTCCTTGATTTGTGGCAGCTTTGTGGCATGGCAGTAGTCATGGAAGTGGAGGGGATGATATTGCTATGTCACATTCATGCTGCAGCGTGGCTGGCTCCCTTGGCTAGATTGGTGTAATGCAGAATAACTCTGAACCTAATTAGGCATCACACTTAAGCCCTAAAGACAACTAAATTCTCCATCTGTTCTTTCATTCTACTTGAACAGTATTTTAAAACAAAACTCAGAAGAATTAGAACACTACTGTACAGATGAAAACTAAGAAAGAAGTTAACAATCTATATCTTGGTGTGTGTGTGTGTGTTCATAAATATATGACTTGTGTACAATGTGCACAATGTGTGCATGCATGTGGTTTGTTTATATACACCAGTCCCCCTGTTTCCATGGGGGATATGTTCCAAGACCTACCACAGAAGCCCGAAACTGCAGATAGTGGTGAACCCATTCATTTAAATGGGAAATGTGCCTCTCCGGCAGCCCCCTGGAATTATTTCTGGAATGTTCCATGTAATATTTTTGGGCTGCGGCAAACCGCAGATAAGTGAATTTGCGGAAGCCGATTCCGTGGATACAACAGTCACCCCACATGCATATTGTGTATGTGCTTTGTGCGCATGTTCTTATGTATGTGTGCGTTTTTGTTAAAACGTATTTGAACCAGAACATTGTGTGTGTGTGTGTGTGTGTGTGTGTGTGTGTGTGTGTGTGTGTGTGTGTGTGAAAAATATTGAACCAACCCAAAATGTAAAAATTATTTCTCCAGTTCCTCTACCAACTTTGAGGCAGTTTTTTTTCAACATGGTCAATACATCCAGGCCACCTCCTAGAACTGAAAAAATGTGTTGCTGGAAAAGCAACATGATGACCATGGCTGTACAAAGGCAGGAACACGATTGAAGAGTAGAGCAGCAAGAAGAGATGGCATGTAATTTGTCATCTGATATTGTAGTATTTAAAATAAGAGAATATCTGGAAATATAGTGAAGCCAAGATTTTTAAATAAATTTCGATAGGAGAGGAGGGCAATAAAAAAACCTCGTTGTTGTCAGATTTCTGGCTTTGTAGACCAGGCAGTTTTAGGAGGTGGAGAAAGTGATGACTGCAGATGCTGGAGATCAGAGCTGAAAAATGTGTTGCTGGAAAAGCGCAGCAGGTCAGGCAGCATCCAAGGAGCAGGAGAATCGACGTTTCTGGCATAAGCCCTTCTTCAGGAAGGGCCTCCTATCCTATAGAAATTTTATTTAAAAATCTTGGCTTCACTATATTTCCAGATATTCTCTTATTTTAAATACTACAATATCAGATGACAAACTACATGCCATCTCTTCTTGCTGCTCTACTCTTCAATCGTGTTCCAGTCTTTGTACAGCCATGGTCATCTTGACAAGGTAAGGGCGAAGCATGAGAGTCACTGTGCCTAGACACTGAATCAGTGATTTTCATTTCAAAATACCCTGAATAAAGTCAATCTCCAGTTGTGCATTTGCTGCCAGGAAAAATAAATAAACATCTGGCATGTCTCCTGCACTTTGTGAGATCTGTTTGGAGTGCCAACCCACATCCCATATGGATCCTACCCCATGCCGACACAAGTCTCAAAATCTTGGCAAATGAAGGAAACTAATCAAGCATTGACACAATCATCCAGCACAGTAGCACAAAATAACATTACTACAAGTACCCATGTGTTTTCACTGCAAAAATCATGCAGTAACACTGTAGGTGGTTCACATGGATGGAATCAAAGAGGAAGGGTAATAAACTTCAGTTTTAAATTTCAAATAAAAATAACTTTGGCCAAAATCAAGCCATAGCAACTTCCTTTTGTCAGTTTTTATTCAGTGATCTCAGCAAAGTTTCAAAAAGCTGCTGTAAACGAATGGCATATCCTGGGGTGGCGATAGTGAGTGAAGAGAAGACACTTTCTCAGTCAAAGCGAAGGGACTGCGCAAATGAATGCTACATGGGATGTCATAAAATATTGCCACTGGATGGAATGGATGTTAGTCTGTTTCGTCAATGCAGCTATTTCTGACCAGCTTTAAATGACAATAAAAATATCACACTGACACAAAGGACATGCCTGCATGCAATGAGTGCACATACGCATATAATATGCAAAAATAAATATAAAGTAAAGTTATACACGTAAACAGCACTTGCAATTACACATGCACTTCAGAACTTTTATAGTGTAACAAGTACCTGCAGAATCACTGATAACTCAAAGCAAGTTTGCCAGATTCATTAATAGATTCAATAGATTGCCAGATTCAACAAAAAAGAAAACTCATCCTTGCAGCTGGTCATTGTCGATGAGTACCCTTTGCACACCTACTGTAGAAAATGTATCCTATATTCAAATCAATGTTCATCTCTATAACAAATAGCTACAAAAGCTCAAAGCATTTACGCCTTATAGGAGGAAGCTTGCAAAGACTAAAAGGTAAAGTCACCATAGTCATATTAGACCATAAGGCTACCCTCTCATTAGAGAGAGACAACTGGTGATGGTTTAAACGGAGAGTAACCACATCTCAGGCAAGGGAAAGTTTGGGAGAAACAGTCCTTCATGGTAACTTTAAAAAGCACCACTGCAGTCATGAACATGTCTGCCAGACTACTGCTGAACGTACAACAAACTTTGATCACTATGTACCTATATGTTGTAGATTGGAGAAGTTACAGCAGGAATTTGCAGCTCATCATTGGTGCCAAGGTCCTATGGCCCTAATTCATTCCCTAAATCTCTTGACTTCTGTCTTCTAATTTAAGAAACTCTTCACACCCCATCTTCTTTGTCAGGATTTCACTGTCTGCTGTAGTATTTCCTTCTCTGGCGCAGTGTGCAATTTTATCAAATTTTGTCTCGTGAAGGGCCTTCAAACTTTGGACTGTACTAATGTGCGAGATATTTCAAGCTGCTATTGTACAGGCAAATTAATTCTTGGCTTCATGCCTTTTTAAGAGCATAGTTGTGCTTTGGCATGGTACATGGAGAAAGTTGTTGATTTATGAAATTGGACTTTGGACTGCTTCGAGACCTAGCACAGAGTCATAAACATTTCGGTCTCTCCAATTTCAGAACAAAAGGCTGAAATTCAGCTATGATTTCTGATCATCATTGGCAAGCATAATTGCCTTACCTCTGCCACCATCTTGGTGAACAAACTCTTGACTTCATCTAACAATACACACTACAGTAACTGCCCTACATTCTAGGTTCAAACTCCCTATTGAAGCCATTGATTGTCAATTTTCATTTGGAAACTTTGGAGACAGCAAGGCTGTTTAGATATATGTTGGATGTGAAAGAATCCTTTGGGACGTTTTTCTGTTGGGTCTACGCTCCTCACCAACTCACCTTCCCCTCCAGCACCTCCCCTTGCCATAGCAAAAAGTGTAAAAACTTCACCCATATCTCCCCCCTCACCTCCGTCCAAGGACCCAAAAGATCCTTCCACATCCAACAGAAATTTATCTGTACTTCCATATACGTCATCACTTGCATCCATTGCACCCAATTTGATTTCCTCTACATTGGGGAGACAGGATGCCAACGTGTGGATCGTTTTAGAGAACATCTCTGGGACACCCATACCAACCAACCACCATCGCCCTGTAGCTGAACACTTTCACTCCTCCTCCCACTCCACCAAGGACATGCAGGTCCTGGGCTTCCTCCATCGCCAAACCCTAAACACCTGACACCTGGAGAAAAAATACATTAGGTGGAGGTGGGTACTGTAGATGCTGGAGATTAGAGTCAAGATTAGAGTGGTGCTGGAAAAGCACAGCAGGTCAGGCAACATTCGATGAGCAAGAAAATCAATGTTTCAGTCAAAATCCCTTCACCTGGAGGAAGAATGCCTCATCTTCCATCTTGGGACCTCTGACTACATGGGACCACTGTAGTTTTCCCATTTACTGTCCCCCCACCGTATCCCAGTCCCAACCTCCTAACTTGGCACCGCCCTCCTGAACAGTCCTACCTGTCTATCTTCCTTCCCACCTATCTGTTCCACCCTCCTCTCTGACATATCTCTTTCACTGCCACCTTCATCCACCCGTTACATTCCAGCTACCTTGCCCCTAGCCCCACCTCCCCAACTTATTTATCTCTCAGCTCCCTTGGCCCCACAAACCTCAAACCTGATGAAGGGCTTATGCCCGAAACGTCGACCGCTGTGACCTTATAGAGGTTTATAAAATAGTGAAGGGCATGGATAAAGTAAATAGACAAGGTCTTTTCCCTGGGGTGGGTGAGTCCAGAAATAGAGGGCATAGATTTAAGGTGAGGGAGGAAAGATTTAAAAGGGACCTAAGGGACAACTTTTTCTCACAGAGGGTGGTGCATATATAGAATGAGCTGCCAAAGGAAATGGTAGAGGCTGGTACAATTACAACATTTAAAAGACATTTGGATGGGTATATGAATAGGAAGGGCTTAGAGGGATATAGGCCAAGTGCTGGCAAATGGGATCCGATTAATTTAGGATACCTGGTCAGCATGCCAAATTGGACCGAAGGGTCTGTTTCCGTGCTGCAGATCTCTATGACTCTATGATGAGGAAACCTTGTTCATAATTTAAGAATTGTTTCACATTCAGGATGGCCCTGACTGAACGCGAGCACTTCTGCCATCAGAACAGGTTGTAAGAATTTCATTGCATCACAAAACAAAATCGTCCAAGCCTACAATTATTCAGGAAATCTTCAAAAATACATTGAGAAGTCTCACACTTTGAACACTAATGCGGTGTCTGCACTTTAATTAGACAGGATGCCAAATCATGTTCCACTCTGCAATCAATGCAATGCCTCAATAACTTAGACGTCAGTTTTTCATAAAACAAGGAATGTTAAGAAAACATTATCCCTGTTCTATTGAAGGTGGGAAGCATTCCAGAAACTCTTTCAGTCAACAAATCCACTGGTTGACTAGTTACAAGGCATGTAGCTTGCTTGAGATTTATATGCGTGAGCGCCAAGCAAGCCACAGTGGAGGATGACTGTGACGGGTGAGGAGGGATTGGGGAAGGGATTTCACCATCTATCATTTGAAGAAGCAGAAGCCAGCAGATATAGGATACCAAAGCAAAACAGATGGCAAGTAGAAATGAGGAACCCTAAACCTGCTCTCACCGCAGCATACTGCATCGCAGCTGTGAAATTAAATATTCACTCTTGATGAAATTCATTTCAAAGGTAACATATTAGCCACCTCCTGGAAGCCAACTTCCCAAGGTAAGGATTATAGGAATTAAGGAGTCAGAATAGGACATTCCACACTTGGTGTCTACTTTTTCAGTCAATTAAATCACGGATAATCTAAATTTTGAACAGTCTTTTATAATTTTTTATGGGATGAAGGTCTCAAAAGCAAAGCCATTGTAAGTTATGTATTCCTAATTGATTGCCCTTGAGAAGATGCTGGTGAATACCTGTTCTTGAACTGCTGTAGTCCATGAGGTGCAGGTACACCCACAAAACAGAGCAGGAGTGCTGGGATTTTAACCCAAAAACATTGAAGGACCAGCAATATAGGACTGGATATTACGTGCCACTGTACTGCTGTCACTGTGCAACAATGATAGAGGAACTGAATGTTGAAATGGTGGGTCAGATGCCAATCAAATGCTGTGCTTTGTACTGGACGGTGTCGAAATTCATCCAACTATGTGTTCAAGAGCCATACTCAAGAAAATACTCTCAAATCTAATTTATGATCTATCAATTGATCCCTATTCTTCAACAGCTTTTTGCGGAAGTAATCCCAGATTTTCAGTTTCAATGGCTGCACCAACACTATATGTCGGTCTAAAGCAGTGAAGTTCTTCTTTTCCAGCAAGAGAGTCTATTTGAGAGAGTTTCAAACCAAAGTGGAATAACTGGATCTGAAAATGTGTTGCTGGAAAAGCGCAGCAGGTCAGGCAGCATCCAAGGAACAGGAAATTCGACGTTTCGGGCATAAGCCCTTCATCAGAAATAAGGAAAGTGTGTCCAGCAGGCTAAGCTGGACACACTTTCCTTATTCCTGATGAAGGGCTTATGCCCGAAACGTCGAATTTCCTGTTCCTTGGATGCTGCCTGACCTGCTGCGCTTTTCCAGCAACACATTTTCAGCTCTGATCTCCAGCATCTGCAGACCTCACTTTTTCCTGGAATAACTGAATGGATGGGCATTATTTGTGGAATAGGTTTGAAGGATTGAATGGCCTACTCCCAGTCCTATGTTCTTCAGCACTTTTGTCAGTCAGCTACCTTGTCCACAGCAGTATTAACCATTGCTTCAGAAAAATAGAAAAGGGCTTTTACAGGTAATCCTAATGATTCCTGGGCAATACTTTTGAGTCAATCAGTAGGCTGTGGATTAAAGACTCACTCTAGAGATTTGAGCCATAAATCCTCTTTGTTACCTTGGGACGAGGAAAAATCCATATGGACCGGCATGAAATCAGATTGGGATCTACTGGCATATACTGATGTTTGGCAGTTTTGATCTGGTTGGAGCTGGATTTGCATTGGAGGCAACCACAATACTGGTCATTCTGTTGATCAGAAGTCTGGCACCATTAATTTTCCTTTTGGTATTTGGCCTCGTGGTATTATCGCTAGATTATTAATCCAGAAACTCAGTGAATATTCTGGGAACCCTAGCTCAAATCCCATCGCAGCAGATGTTGGAATTTGAATGCAATAAAAAATCTGGAATCAGGAGTCTACTGAGGACCACGAAAACATTGTCGATTCTCAGAAAAAAACATTTGGCTCACCAATGTCCTTCAGGGAAGGAAATCTGCCATCCTCACCTGTTTTGGCCTACATTTAAATCCACACCCACAGAAATATGTCTTACTTTCAACTGCCCTCTGAAATAACCAAGCAAGCCGCCCAGTTATATCAATCACTACTAAGTCTCAACAAAGAAATGAAACCGGATGGACCACCTGGCATCGATCTAAGCACTGAAAAAGCTAATGGTAGAAACAGTCCTGCCAACCCTGCCAAGTCCTCCTTACTAACATATGGGGGCTAGTGCCAAAATTGGGAGAGCTGACTCACAGACAGCTGTACGGACAGCAGCACAGTGGTACCCAGTTGGGAGGGTATTGCCCTGGGAATCCTAAACATTGACTATGGACCCCATGAAATCTCATAGCTTCAGGTTAAATATGGACAAGGAAACCTCCTGATGATTATCGCTTACCACCCTCCCTCAGCTGATGTTGATCAACACTTGGAGGAAGCACTGAGGATGGTAATGGCACAAAATGCACTTTAGGTGGAGGATTTCAACGTTCACCATTATGAGTGGCTGGGCAGCAGTACTACTGATTAAGCTGGTCAGGTCCTAAAGGACATAGTTGCTAAACTGGGTCTGTGGCAGGTGGTGAGGTAACTAATAAGTGGGAAAAACATACTTGACCCCAGCTTTACTAATCTTCCAGCAGCACATGTATCTGTCCATGACAGTGCTGGTCAGAGTGACCACCGGACAGTTCTTGTGGAGATGAAGTCCCTCCATCATGTTGTATGGCATTATCACTGTGCCAAACGGGACTACATTGAACAGATCTATCAAATAAAACTGAGCATCCATGAAGCGCTGTGGGACATTGACAGCAGCAGAACTGTAATCCAGTACAATCTGTAACCTCTGGACCGGCATATTCCAAATTCAACCATTTCCACCAAATCAGGGGATCAACTGTTGTTCAATGGAGAGTGCAGGTGGGCATGCCAGGAGCATCAGGCATCCCTCAAAATGAGCCAAGATTAAAGTGGTGCTGGAAAAGCACAGCAGGGCATCAGGAAGGGTTTTTGCCCAAAATGGAGGAGAAAGTAAGGACTGCAGATGCTGGGGATCAGAGGTTAAAAATGTATTGCTGGAAAAGCACAGCAGGTCAGGCAGCATCCAAGGAGCAGGAGAATCGACGTTTCAGGCATAAGCCTGAAGAAGGGCTTATGCCCGAAAAGTCGATTCTCCTTCTCCTTTGATGCTGCCTGACCTGCTGCGCTTTTCCAGCAACACATTTTTAAGCTTTGGCCCAAAACGTCAATTTGTCCTGCTCCATGGATGCTGCCTGACCTGTTGTGCTTTTCCAGCACGACTCTAATCCTGAGTTCAATCTCCAGCATCTGCAGTACCCACTTCTGCCTAGCTGATTTTATCCCTCAAAATGAGATGACAACCTGGTGAAGCTACCATGCAGGACTACTTCCATGCCAAACAGCATTAGCAGCAAGTGATAGGCAGAGTTAAGCAATTCCACAACCAAGGAATCAGATTTAAGCTCTGCAGTCGTGCCACATCCAGTCATGAATGGTGGTGTATAATTAAATAACTCACTGGAGGAGTTGGCTCCACAAAAGTCCCCAACCTCAATGATGGAAGAACCCAGCACATCAATGCAAAAGATAAGGCTGAAGCATTTGCAGCAATCTTCAGCCAAAAGTGCCGACTGAATGATTCAGCTTGGTCTCCTCCAGTGGTCCCAGCATCACAGATACCAATCTTCAGCCAATTTGATTCACTTTATGTGATATCAAGAAATGGTTAGAGGCACTGGATAGTGCAAAGGCTATTGGCTCTGATAACATTCTAGAAGGCTTGCACTCCAGAACCTGCTGTTCCCATCGTCAAACTATGCCTTTACCATTAGAACACTGGCATCCACCTGACAATGTGGAAAATTGCCCAGGTAGGTCTTGTACACAAAGTGCAGATCAAATTCAACCCAGCCAAATACCTCTCTGTCAATCTGCTCTTGATCATCAATAAAGTGATGGAAGGTGTCATCAACATTACTATCACGCTGCATCTGCTCAGTGATGTCCACTTTGGGTCCTGCCAGGGCCAGTCAGCTCCGCACCTCATTAAAACTTTGGTTCAAACACAAACAAACGAGCTGAATTCCAGAAGGTGAGGTAAAAGTGACAGCCCTTGACCTCAAGACTGCATTCGACTGAGTGGCATCGAGAAGTCCTAGCAAAACTGAAATCAATGGGTATCAGGGGGCAAAATTTCTCCAGTAGTTAAGAGTCATACCTGACACATAGGAAGCTGGTCATGGTTGTTGAAGGTCAATCACCTCAGCTCCAAGACATCTGTGCAGGAGTTCCTCAAGGTAGTATCCCAGGCCCAACTATCTTCAGCTGCTTCATCTTAACTTTCTCTTCATCTTAAAGTTAGAAGTGGGGATGTTCACCAATGATTACACAATATTCAGCACCATTCATGACTCTTCAGATACTGAAGCAATCCATGTTCAAATGCAACAAGATCTGGACAAGTAGCAAGTAATATTTGCACCACACAAATGTTAGGCAATGATCATCTCCAATAAGGGACAATTTAACCACGCCCCTTGACATTCAATGGTAATACAACATCCTTGGGATTACCACTGATCAGAAACTAAACTGAACTCACCACATAAACACAGTAACACAGTGGCTACAAGAGCAGGTCAGAGGCTAGGAATACTGCAGCTAGTAACACACCTCCTGACTCCAAAAGCCTGTCCACCATCTGCAACTCACAATATCAGGAGTGTGATGGAATACCCTCCACTTGCTGGATGACAGCAGCTCCAACATCACTTAAAAAGCTTGGCACCATTCAGAACAAAGTATCCCGCTTGATTAGCATCATATCCACAAGCATCCACTCCCTCCACCACTGATGCTCAGTGGCAGCAGTACTATTGACACTGTGCACTGCAGAAATTTGCCAAAGATTCTTCAACAGCACTTTCCAAACCCACACAACTACATCCATCTAGGAGGACCAGGGCAGCAGATACGTGGGATCACTAGTACCTGCAAGTTCCACTCCTAGTCATTGACCATCTTGACTTGGAAATATATCACCACTTCTTCATTTATTCTTGGTCAAAATCCTGAAATTTCCTCCCTAAGGATATTGTGGGTCTACCCTCAGTATAAGGACTGCAGCGGTTCAAAAAGGCAGCTCACCATCACCTTCTCAAGTACAGCCACTGATATTCACACATATTGCATGCAGACTGACCCCAAATCCACATATCCGGCACACTGCATACTAACAGGTACCTTGACCAGTATTACTAGCTCCATAACCAGTACCGGCTCCAAAAGCCAAGGGCACAATGACCAGTGATTGGATCAGTTATATCTATTGCTCCCAAATCCCATTGTATAATGTGTTTTATTGGTTGCATACACTGGTTTTCCACACTGGGTATGGTGACCTGATCAATATTTATCACTTGATCAATATCACTAAAACAGATTATCATTCGCACAGTGCTGTTTGTGAGAGTTTATTCTGTGCAGGGTCACAGAACCTGCAACATTAACTCTCATTTCTCTCCACAAGAACAGTTGGATCTTCAGAGTTTGTGATGCATCTTGACAAAGTTACTTGGAATGTACAGCACAACAAATTGCCATTTGGCCAAACAGATCTATGCTCCTGACAAATCTCTTCCCACTGTTAAAAGTTAAATTCTAGATTAAAGATTTGTATTAGAATAAGAAGTAGATTAATTAGTTCTGAGATGAGAAGACAGTTTTTCACTCCAAGGGTTGTGGATGCTCCATTACTGATTATATTGAAGGCTGTGATGAGAGTTTTGATCTCTTATAGAATCAATGGGTTAGGAAAAAGGCCAGAAAGGTGGATTGAAACAAAAATTCCACCATGATTGCATTAATAGGTGGTGCATGTTTGAGGAATAATATGATCTATTCCAGCTGTAATTTCTTTTGGCTATGTTTTGGCTAATATTACTGTACAGATTTTCATTTGAAACTTGCATCAAGCTGTGCATCATTTCCTTTAGCTTATGAGTATGGCTTTGCCTCATTTTGCTGCCACAATCAATATGGTTGACTCATGCTTGTGACATATTTCCAAGCTGAGGTACCTTTTTGGGTAATTCTACAGTCCTCTCCAGCAACTCCTATAATAAGTACAGGATGATGTGCCTGCTGTATGCTCAATGCAGTATTGAAACCTTAATCAAGATCAAGGAGGGAAAACACATAAAATTACTATGTTTCTGTTTATTTAGACGATGCAGTCAAATGAGGGAACTTTTTTGCTGTGCATATCATGTCAAAATCATTGCACACTGGTGGTTTTGCTGCAAAAGTTGGAAAGCAGGGTATTTTTAAAAACTATGGTTTCTCCAGGTCAGCAGACAGTCAGAAATCCTTCCAGAAAATCACAATTTGGGTGAAATTTAGAAAAGACATCCAGTAATGTATAGGACATTATGAAGCAGAAATTCCCCACTCCTCCCCCATGTCCATTATTAATGTATCACTTCTTTCTAAAGCTGAAACACTACATGCAAGGGATACTCACTTACCCTATCTAACAGACATCTTAGAGGGCAAAGACAAAGGTATCTAAAGACACTGTTGCATAAATGCCTGAAATATTTTACAAAAGAATTATATACAATTAACATTCCACACTATGTAACAAGTGGAATGGCAAGATATTGAAGAACTAAAAACAAGAAAGAGAAAAGAAGACTAACAATTTAGATTTATATGGCATTCTTAAACTTAACAAAAATTCTCAACTGCATATTTATGAAATAAAACTGAGCACCAAGAAAGAGGAGACAGAATAAACAATCAAAAGGAGAAAAAAAGACTTGCCAATAAAATGCTTTGACCAACCTCAGAAGATCCCAAAATGTGCTCCTACACTTTTAAGTTGTAGTCAGACCGTAGTAATGTCAGAAACACAGCAACCAATGTATGCACAGCACTTTTCCATAAACAACAGAGACAAGATTACAAAAACAGAAATTGCTGGAAAAGCTTCTGAAGAAGGGTCACTCGACCCAAAAGGTTAATTCTGATTTCTCTCCATAGATGCTGCTAAATTGGCTGAGCTTTCCCAGCCAAGTTCTGTTTTTGTTTTTGATTTACAGCATCTGCAGTTCTTTTGGTTGTTATGAGGCATGTTTTGACCTACGTTGGTGAAAGAGATATTCTGGCCAGGATTTCAAGGTAACTCCCCTATTCTCCTTCAAAATCTTATTGTTGGATCTTTATAGCAACCCAAAAGAGTAAACCAGGTCCTAGTTTCACATCACATCGGGATAAAAACGGCCAGCTTTTAATTTTTTTTTGAATTAGTCAACATTTTGCTGTTAGTGAATTCAAATGATGGAAGAGTTCAAATTTTTAGTGCCAAAACTGTTTGCATAATCAGAATTGGACTGTGCAGTTAATGTCATTAATTAAACACATAAATGTTGCCAGCTGTCAGTATATTGCTGCAGTTGCACAAAAAACATTTCAATACTTTATACTGCCAGCTGCCTGCAGTGAAGTATTTTTCAGATAGAGAGGTTACAACTGTAGTAACAGCTGAACAGCAAGCTAGATCTGGCAAGCTAGCCCAAGGCCTGTTTGTCCACGTGGCTCTGTCTTTGTCGAACAGTTTATCTGAACAGAGAGAGTGTCAAGCCGAATCATCACAACCACAGGTTACAGCCAGAGACTGGAAGCCAAATGTCAATTATAACCTCCACCCACTCACATCACAAAGTTAACACCAAAGGTGATTATTCAGGTCTCGACCATAGTTCAGCGGGAAGCACTCTTCTCTGAGTCAGAAGGTTGTGGATTGAATGTCAGCTTCAGAGACAATAGCGCAAATCCAAAATGAAATTTTCATTGCTGTAGTGAGCGAACATTGTATTTTTGAAGGTGCTGGCCTTTTGATCAGATGTTAATACTGTGTCTCTTCTGTTACCTCAGGTACTATCAGTGACCATCAAAGAAGATAATGGGCCCGTTAACATAGAAACGATTGAAACAGAGAGTTGTCCAGTCTTTGAGACTAGGCTAAGAGGCTGGACTGAAAGGACAGCACAATTAGTCTGTGCAGTTGTGTACTGCACAGGCATAGAAGTCAACAGCAGTGGCTCAGATGAGTTGTATCCTAGGATGCTAAGGGAGGAAATAACAGGGGTCATGATCCAAAGTTTTGGATTGTTTCTAGCCACAGGCATGGTGCCAGAAGACTGGAGGACAGCTAATGTGGTTCCACTTTACAAGAAGGTTGGTTGAGTTAGGCCAGGAAATTATAGACCAATGAATCTCGCATCATTGGTGGGCAAACTATTGGAGAAAACAGTGAAGAAGAAAATTAATCTCCATTTAGAGAGGCAAGGTTTGATCAGGGATAGTCAGCATGGTCTTATCAGAGGGTGGTCATGCCTAACGGATTTGAATGAATTTTTTGAGATGGTGGCCAAGTGTGTACATGAGGTTAGGGCAGTTGATGTAGTTTATATGGATTGTAGCAAGCCCTTTGACAAAGTCGCACATGAGAAAGTGATAAATAAGGTCAAAGCTCATGAGATCCAGGGTAATTTTGCAAATTGGATTCAGAATTGGTTTTGTGGTAGGAGACAGAGGTGGTGATAGAAGCTGTTTGTGAGACTGGAAGCCAGTGATATCCCACATTGATCAGTGCTAAGTCTCTTATTGCTTATGATATTTATAAATGAGGTAGATGACGATTAGGGCACATTGATAAGTAAGTTTGTGGATGACTAAAAATTTGGCCGGGTGGCTGACAAGAAAAGTCTTAGGTTACAGAAAGATATAAATGCATTGGTCAGGTGGGTAGATGAGTGACAGATGGAATTTACCCTGACAAGTGTGAGGCGGTGTACTTTGGTAGAAGTAACAAAACACCCTTGTACTCAATAAATGGCAGAACGCTACTAAGTTCAGAGGAACAGAGAGTGCTTGTCCATGTCCCTGAAGATGCCAAGGCAGGTTAATAGGATAGTTCAGAAATGGGAGGCTTGCCTTTATCAGCTGAGGCACAGATTATACAAGCAGGGAGGTTATATTTAAGCTGAACAGAACTTTGGTTAGGCTGCAGCTGGAGTACTGTACAGTTCTTATCACAACACTATAGGAAGGGTGTAATTGCACTGGAGAGGTAACAGCAGATTCACTGCAATATTATCTGGGGTGTAACATTTCAGGTATAAAGACAGGTTGGATGAACTTGGGTTGTTTTCATTGAATCATTCAAGATTGAGTGGGATCTGATTGAAGTGTATACGATTATGAGGGGCATGGACAAGGTGGATAGAAAACAGCTGTGCCCCTTAGTCGAAGGGTCAAGAAAAAAGGGGTCAATTTTTAAAGTGACAGGCAGGAGATTTACAGAGGATTTGAGGAAAGGTTTTTCACCCAGAGGATGGTGGAGGGTTGAAATTCAATACTTGGGAGTGTAGTTGAGATGGGTAACCTCACAGACCTTATTTGGATGAACATTTGAGATATCATAACATTCAAGGCTAAAGGCCTAGCTTGGGAAAGTGGGGCTAGTGTAGGTAGTGATGTATGTTTGGCCATACAGACTGGTTAGGGTGAAAGGCCTCTTCTGTACTGTATAATTCTTAAAATTTTTAAGGATGGCAAAACAGGAAAATCAAGGAATTACAGACTAGTTAGCCTAAAATCTGTGGTGAAAAGGTTGTTGAAGTCTGTGATCAAAGATGGGTAACTGATCACCTTAAACATTTTCGGTAAATCAGGGAGAGCCAGCATGGATTCATAATAGGTAGGTCATGTGTGACAAATCTCAATGAATTTATTAAAGAGGTGAATAAGGTATAGGACAGTGGAACATTGATGGATGTTGTTTATATGGACTTCCAGAAGGCAGTTTGGTAAAGTCCCACATAACAGACTGTTAACAAAGGTAGAGGGCCTCAGAATTGAAGGCAAATTACTGACATGGCTAGATAATTGATTGAGTGACAGGCAAAAGAAAATAAAGATAATGGATAAGTACTCATTTACAATTACCACACCTTTAATAATATTTGACTTCCACAGTACTGCATTAGGAGTGTTAACCATTGATTATGACCTCCAGTCTCTAGTGTAAGACTTGAACACAGGACTTCTTGACTCAAGAGGCAAGAGTATGACCACCATATGATGGCTTAGACCTAAAGCTTTACAGAAATCGTACCTTAGTGAAAATGTATGGCATTTTGTCACAGCACTGCCCGAAAGTTGCTTCAACTCTTTCATCACTCAAACAAGACAGACACTTATCTCTGGAAACAGACAGATCAATAGGAGGAAAAACACCATGGATGACCATTGAGAAACTACAATTAACTCAATCTTTAATTTTAAAATAATAAACTGATCAGAGTTAACTCAAAACAATCATTTCAGGTTCTTTGAAAATACAATTTTCCAACTGTATTCTGATTCCACATTATGAAATTGTTTGCTAACTGAATAATGTTTTGGTTGCACAGGATTTAAGATGAAACACAATATAATTTTTTGAAACTTGACAGATATAAGCAGACTGTTTATCCTTTGTAGGGAATGAAGGGAAAAGAGTTGAAATCAATCACAGTTTCCATTGATCACGACCTCTTTAATATCCATAGGAACGTGTCTGTCCACGCTTTCTATCCAGTTGGGTCATTCAGTTAAATATGCAGTTCCTGTCCTGATAATTCAATCATTTAGCTTCACCACTAAAATAATTGCATTATTAAATATTTATAATTAGGTGACTGCCAATTAATAAAAGCAGTCCATATGAACAACAATAAGTAAACCAATTCGTTGATATAATGCCCTTAAAACAGCAAATTGCTGGATGCTTCAGGATGGCTGAGAAATGCTGTCTGAAACAACAGCACCCATGACCTATAGACATTTCTAATCACCTATTCAGATATGTCACTGCACATCTCTGGAGCAGATGGGACTTGAAGCCAGGCCTCCTGGCTCAGAGGTAGAGATATTATCATTACACATGAGGTCCCATCTACATCCTGTAAAAGAATGAAAAATATTAAGATCAGCTGGCCAAATACTTGGTGAAAGATAAATTATAAAAAGCAACTTAAAAGAGAAGGAACTAAGGCAGAAAAACTTAGAGAAGGGATTCCAAAGATTAAGGCTGAAAATGTGTTGCTGGAAAAGCACAGCAGGTCAGGCAGCATCCAAGGAGCAGGAGATTCGACGTTTCGGGCATAAACCCTTCTTCAGGAATGAGGAAAGTGTGTCCAGCAGACTAAGATAAAAGGTAGGGAGGAGGGACTCGGGGGAGGGGCGATGGAGATGTGATAGGTGGAAGGAGGTCAAGGTGAGGGTGATAGGCCGGAGTGGGGTGGGGGCGGAGAGGTCAGGAAGAAGATTGCAGGTTAGGAAGACAGTGCTGAGTTTGAGGGATTTGACTGAGACAAGGTGGGGGGAGGGGAAATGAGGAAACTGGAGAAATCTGAGTTCAGCCCAAGCGGAAGATGAGGCGCTCTTCCTCCAACTGTCCGTCAAATCTCCTGTTCCTTGGATGCTGCCTGACCTGCTGCGCTTTTCCAGCAACACATTTTCAGCTCTGATCTCCAGCATCTGCAGACCTCACTTTGTCCTCATTCCAAAGATTAAGGCCTAGAAAGCTGAAGACACAGCTACTTGAATTTTAAGTGCATGCAAATCTCAAGCTTTCTCAATCGATCTTTGTCCTCAAAGTAAAGGTTCATCCAACAAAGAAGCTACTTTCGAGGAGCTTCTTTTAAACTTTCCAGTCCATTTTTCTCCGGAATCAACAACTTGATGGGCGGCACAGTGGCACAGTGGTTAGCACTGCTGCCTCACAGCGCCAGAGACCCGGGTTCATTTCCCGTCTCAGGCGACTGACTGTGTGGAGTTTGCACGTTCTCCCCGTGTCTGCGTGGGTTTCCTCTGGGTGCTCCGGTTTCCTCCCACAGTCCAAAGATGTGCAGGTCAGGTGAATTGGCCATGCTAAATTGCCCGTAGTGTTAGGTAAGGGGTAATGTAGGGGTTTGGGTGGGTTGCCCTTCGGCGGGTTGGTGTGGACTTGTTGGGCCGAAGGGCCTGTTTCCACACTGTAAGTAATCTAATCTAACTTGGTAAGAACTATGACCAGAGCTGGCTAGTGATTGTTTTCCACAGATTGGATTACCAGGGTCAACAGCCCTATGGACCCTACGTCGGGCCAGTTATGATTTACAACAAGGGCAGGATACTGACCAAAACCCTAACTCACTAAAAATGGAAGTCATTCGTGTGCCTTTCCACTGAACCAGACAATGATGCAACAATGCACTACAGTTAAACGATGAAATCAGGCACTTTGACAGGACAGTGATGGTGGAGTGAAAATTACAGAATATAGTTCTCATGGGTCTCAATTAGACTTCTGCTGACAGATTACCACAGATCAAATAAAAGGTATCAAAATACCAAAATATTTACAAGCAGTTTACACTTAACAGCAGCAACAGAGGCGATGTGTCAGTCTGCAAAATAAGCTTACATTATGTAAGTTAAAGCATGCACAGTTACAACATTTCTAAAGAAAATGAAGTCACTTCCTACAATAAAGCGGTTACAACAACCTTCTCCTAAGCTTCGAAGAGTCCTAGTTTTTCAATTTCATTTCTGCCTTTGCCTAGCTGGGGTGGTGTCAGCATGAGGCATGGACTGGGAGAAAGCAAATGTGCTAGATAGAAAGTAGCAACTGTGTCACACGAATGGAAGCATCAGTCAGCCATTCCCAGACCAGTAAGCCACATATTAATGATTAGATATGGAGCAGGAAATAAAGCATAATGAAAGCACAGTTCCATCACACTGCACACGTGCACAGTTATACTTCATTTTCAGCACATTATTTTGTCACGACAGTCAATGAACGGCTAATTTTAAACAGCCAGAGCCAATGGTATCTCTAGGGAGGAGATGGTGGTGCCTATTGTGCAAGTACTCAAGTTTATTTAGAACACTAGTAGCTATTGAATTCAAATTCCAGACTTAGTGAAGAACAGTGATGATTTGTAGATTCCAATTCAGTATCAATGAAATCAAACTAACAGTAGAATTCATCATTACAAGCAAACGAGTCACAAGGTAGTCTTGTTCTATAGTGCATAGTCTGGGTGCTTTGATCTGCACATAGGTCAGGGTGGGAAAAGCCTTCTAAAACATTATATTCGGATGTGCAAGAGTAATAGGGATATCTGCTGCTCACTTAATATTTCAATTGCCTCTGTTGCTGGATATTTTCTTAGAATTATAAAATTGTTATAGCACAGGAGGCCATTTAGCCCATCATTCCTGTATGATATTACTTGGTGTCAATCTGATACCTTTTCCCCATATCCCTGTGCACCCATTTCTACCCAAATAATCATCCAATGACCCTTTGAATGCCTCAATTAAACCCGCTCCCACCACATTTCCAGGCAATGTATCTTATACTCTTACTACTTGCTGTGTGAAAAAGCCTCATTTTCACATCACTTTAAATATATGCCTCTTGTTTTTAACTTTTCCATGTGGGAACAACTTCTCCCTATCTACTCTCTCCAGCCCAATCATGATTTTGAAAACTTGCATCACATCTCCTCTCAGGTTTCTTTTCTCTCCCCAAGAGAACAGCCGCAACAACTTCAATCTATCCTTATAACTAAATTTTCTTGTAAATGACTTCTGCACTTCCCCCAATGCATTTGCATCTTTCCTATTATGTGTTGCCCAGCATTGTACACAATATTCCTACACAATGTTAACAAATGCCTTGTACAAGTTCAACATCACCTCCTTGCTCTTATACTCTGTGCCCCTATTAATAAAGCTAAGAATGCTGTATGCTTTATTAACTATCTCTCTACCTGTCCTGCATCTTCAATTATCTGTCCTTATATACATCCAGGTCCCTCTACTTCTTTAGAACTGTACTTTCTATTTTAATGCTCTTCTGACTAAAGTATCACCACCTCAGACTTCTCTGCATTGAAGCTCATCTACCTTTAATCTGCCCATTTAACTAACTTGTCCTTTTGGGATTCCACACTGCCCTCTTCACAGTGTAGAACTTCTTCAAGGTTATAATTATCTGTAACATTTGAAAAAGTCCACTACACACCAAGATCCAGATCATTAATACATATTACTTGTGCAAGGGTCCCTATACTCGACAACGCACATTCCTCCAGCCGAAAAAATCCATTGAACTCTGTTTCCTATCATTCAGCCAATTCTGCATCCAATTGCTACTGCCTCTTTTATACTATGACCTCTAACTTTCCTCGTAAGTATGTCTATGACACTGTATCAAATGCCTTCTGGAAATTCATGTATGCCACACCAAAAGCATTACCCTCATCTACTCCCTCTTCAAAAACTCCAGCAAAACCGACCTCGCCTTTAGAAAACCATGCTGCCTTTTCCAAATCAACTCATTTTTTCCATTTGATTACTCATACCGTCCCAACAATTATTTCTAAACGTTTCCTCACCACTAAAGTTAAACAAACTGGTTTGTAATTGCTGGGATTATCTCTATAACCTTTCTTGTACAAGGCAGTCATGTTTGCAATTCTCCAGTCTTCTGGTGCATCCCTCGAGTCCAGGGAAGACTAAAAAATAATGGCCAGTGTCCATGTAATTTCTACTCTCATATTCTTCAAGTATTAATTGTACCAAGCAACGGTGAGCAGGACCATGCATTGTAATTCAATACACCTTCCTATAGTTACCCTTTGTTGCCTTAGTATCCAGAAATCTATCAAACTCTATTTGAATACACATAGCAGAGCTTCCACAGCGTTTTGGAGGAGAGAATCCTGAGCATTCACAGCACTTCAAGTGCCAAGAGAAGGTATACAGAATCCCAAACATCACAGAGCTAAGGATGTGAATCGCAACACGTAATATAGATTATGGGGAGGTTATCAAGTAAATTACTATTCAACAGCTTGCTACAATTGATACTCTACAAAGAATTCAGGCTATACTGAGAGTCTGTGGAGCTTTCAAGTTCCATTTTGCACTTGCAGTGAACCAATACAATAAATCTCAGTACCCTGTCACTTGGCGTCTTGGCTCATTGGCCAAATTATATTGTGACACTCTAAAATAATACAGTTTAATCTTATTTCCACGATCCGCTACAGCGTAGCAATGTCAGTAAAGATGCTAAATTCACTGGAAAGCAAACAGATTTTATGCTGGTCTAATGTGGGGTCAAGCATAAACAGCTACACTGCATGCTCAATGGTACTGATCCACAAAACAAACTGTAACATAATCTCAAGAGGCAGCATTATAAGAACTTTCAGTACAATCACTCAGCGGTTGTGGTAATCTGGGATGTGCCAAAGGTGGTTGGAGCAAGTTCAACAGTAGGTTATAAGGAAAAGTTGCACAAATACTTGAAGATGAAGAATTTACATGGATATGGGGAGAGGGCAAGAAATTGGAATTTACAGCTTCATCAGAAAACTGGCATAACGATAATGTGTTTAAATGGCCTCCCGCTGTGCAGTAAGTTTCTATGATAAATATGAAGCAAAGTCTTGCTCAGAACAGAAAGCATTAAACTGAATAAATTCTAACCAAATTCTTCATACTTCTTATTACATATCATATCTTTGCCAGCAGTAATCTGTGTTTTGACTATTTATTTTATGCGCAGATCAGTGATTCAGTGCAATTTGTCCACAGGAGATCTGGGAAGGTAACTGATATATATAAGCTCCCTCTCCATCAATCCAGTGTTATTCCACTCACTTGTCCTGCCCTTGACCTTTTTTGCAATCCTGCACACAGTCTACAAATATCATATGGAGTGGCTATTGTGACTTAACACTTGCAACACCATGGTAGATTGAACAGAAATTCAAATGAACAGTAAAAGCCCAGCAAACCATAAGCCGAGCTTCTCAGCTTTACGCTGCTAACTGCCTAAGCATTTGGTCGCCTTCCACTCATTTACACAGAATATTTATGCTCCTCAAACCTTCTCATTCCTTTGAATCCAGCTCGATCAAAAATTCCCTCTATTCCTTTCTCTTTTGTAAGTTCACGAGTTGTGTAACTTCTTCCTAGAAAGATATTTATGCTATTTGTCTCACCCTTGAATTACCCTTCAGTTAATAAAGTTTTTTCTTGAATGCATTCCTGGATTTTTAGTGATTATTTTATATTTATGACCCCTAGTTTTGACCTCTGATCTGAACTTTTGTCAGCTGTGCCTTGAGCTGCCTGAGCCCTAAGCTCTGGAATTCTTCCCTGACAAATGCTTTGCTCTCTCTTCCTGTAAGAGGGTACCTAAAACCAACCTCTCTCATCCAGTTTTTCCAACATGCTCTTATGTGGTCTGGAGTCAAATTGTGCTTAATATTTCACTGTGTGCATTATAATGCATATTATGTTTCTAAATATGCTGGTCCCTGCAGTACTGTTGTCCCAGCTTTTCATTCAGTGGTATTTAGTCCACTGCTTGGGAGAAGGAAGGACACAGCTCATAGTTTGGAAGTTTGTTTTTTCAGATGTTCATCAGCTCCAGTACCAGCACGAGTAAATGCGTCATTATACACGATCTCCCTTTGGAAATAGAGGCCAAGATCTACACTCTTGTGCTAATAATGTGATAATACTATGCCTTTAACCAATGTATTCTGTCCTGTTTCTCTTGCAGAGGGGCTTATCACTGTGGTACTGAGGTGACTCCTCCTAGCAGCAGTTGGTAAATAGCTTTGGGTTTCTCCCTGGGTGTTTTTTTTCCACAGTAAGACAAAAGAATCATGATTGGGCAGAGTCAAGCTCATAGTGACTTTGAGTTTTGCTTTTACATTTTATTTGGTTAGTTAGCCACTGGAGCAAACAGCTAGAGTTCTCTCTGCTGCTAGGTTGAAGACTTAGAGAGCTTTCCTTGTAGAAATCAGAAAGGGCAGACTGTTTCTTTCAATGCTTCTTTCTACAGCACCTGAGAATAATAACTGTTTTGCTGCACTGCATTTTGCCAAAGGGCATGTTTCTGAGATGCTGCCTACATCGGGATATAGTGATTAGTGGTTAAATAATACATTGGCTTGTTAAGTATATCAATAGAGTGAAGTTATACCAATTCTTCATTTTGTTGCATTTTAATTACATTGTAAAAATAATGCTTGTTTTGATTAAGGCCTAGTGGTGGACCAATTGAATCATACTTGGAACACAGCGCCTCACACTTGCCTTCAAACTAAGACAGAAGTTAGGGTCCATAATATCTCTATACTATACTTTGGGAAGGTTGGTCTAGTCTCCAACAATAATAATACTTCTGAAGATACACATTACTGTTGTGAATGCGTACAATACAAAATAATGCCAGATCACGCAGGTACAAAATGTATCCACAATGACAATATCTTTCCAATTACACCCACCTAATGGTGTTTAATACAAATCTAATAAAGAATCCCTCCATGTCATCAAATATTATTTGAGATATTATTAATTACTGAGGAAAGTCACATTCTCCAGGTCTGCTGAGGTTCATCTAGCTGTTGCCATGGCTCAAAAGTATATCTCTTATATGCCCTGTTTCTTTCAGAAAAAACAAAAATTCAGTTTTCCCCCAAGGTTTTCACCTGATCAAATCCATTAGACAGTGGTTATAGCTATCAAAAATTTGGAAATGGACAGATAAAGGGACAGGCAATGAAATTGTACAGGCCTTCGCAAATTTAAATGCAGACACATATAGACTGACAATGTACAGCAAATCCAGTTTCCATTAAAGTCACGTGTCACATAAATCCAATATTAAAGTTCAAATTCATTGAGTCAGGTTTTGAGGCTTCCTTCTCATTCTGTGGTCTGATACTGAATATAGTATGCATTTTGCCATAATTATAGTGTCAATAATAAAGAGTTTCACTTCTTCACCAATTCTATCTAGTAGTGCAAGGAAACTTCAAGTGCTAAAAATCCTGAAATATTCTGGATCACTTCTTATCGTCTGCATAAATTACTCAGGCATACGTATATTTCATACTTGAATAGTCATTTGTGGATAAAAAGCCCATTTTGTCTCAAGAGCTGCTCATGCGATAACTCACAACATCACGTACAGTCACTAACATCGGCTCCCTGTTATCTAGCATCTCTACCTTAAAGTCCTTATTTTCAAATCCCTCTACTGCCTTGCTCCTCCCTACATTTCATATCTTGTTCTACACCACAACCCTCTAAAATATCAGAACTGCTTTAGTTCTGGCCTCTTAAACATGCCCGATTTTAATTGCTGTACAAATGGTGGCTGTGCCTTCCTGACATATGCACATCGAACTGGAATGAGCTATTCAACCCGTTCCTTGACCTTGCTCTGCCACTCAACTCAGTAAGATCATGGCTGATCTGATTGTAACCTCAAATCTGCATTTGTGCCTACTCCTGATAATCTTTCAATCCTTGCTACAACACGAATCTATCTATCTGTGACTTAAAAACATTCAAGGACTCTACTTTGACCACATTTTCAGGAAGAAAATTCAAAGGATTTACAACCCTAAGAGAAAAAGGTTGCCTAATCTTTATTTTAAATGACCATTATTTTTCAAGCAGAGAGCCCTAGTTCTAGACACTCACAGAAGAGGAAATGTCCTTTCCCTATCTATCCCGACAAGGTCCCTCATGTTCTTTCGATGGAATTCCCTTCCCTTTAAAGATGCTCCTTAAAACGTACTGCTTTGACTAAGCTTCTGATTATTTGCTGATATATACTTGTGTAGCTCAGTGTCATTTTTTTGTTTTACAATGCCCCTGTGAAGTGTGTAGAGATATTTTATATTAAAGGAGCAGCAAATAACAATGACAATGAATTCTTATTCCACAACAGGCCATGTACTACCCTTGGTTACAATCCTCAAAAGACTTTGGTTTAGTTGAAATATGGTATTGCTGGTATTGTGCAATGTTTGTCCTGGTTTTCAGGCAACAGCATTATTTCTAGGGAAGTGAGAATTGCTCAATACCCATGCCCTTAGCAATGCAGTTCAATAGATAGACAGAAGGCAGGTATATACCTGAAACCTGGTAACAAATAACACAGTAACACAATATTGTAATGGAGCTCAAACCAGGGAAGCAGAGAAAGAAAAGACATTGTGCAGCTTTGGTCCGAGGTGTCACCAAAAGGCAACATGCAGGACTCTCTTTGAACTGTACTGGGGAATCAACCCAAAGCACGTGCTCAACTTTCTAGCTAATGGGCTGAATAGTCTACACCTGACTTTTATGCTCTATTAACTTCTGTTCAGTAGCAAAGCCAAGGAGCCTTTTCTTTCCCTGTGGTGGAGAACTGCACAGAAAACTTGTGAATTATTTGTAGGACTACCTAAGACTGGGTACTTAATTCACATGCTGTGCCCTGGGGAACTGTCTTTTTTCAGCACGGGAGTCAGGTATATTCTGCATGTCACCTGAAAAATGCACTGATGGAGATTTAGTGAAGGGCTGAATTTCCATTAAACTGTTCATAATACTGGAGCACAACATTATCTTTACAATGGGATTTGATTTGGACCATGGTATTGCAGACTTTCCAAATCTTAGATGAAATACCATTTAATAAACTAGCATATTATTTAGTCCCTTTATTCCCCCTCAATGTTCTCTTTTTCAGTGAGAACATGTCCAATTCATATGTTCGTCCATCATATTCTAAAAATTCTATCCTCAATGTATACATTCAATAGCAGCAATTGCCTTTCTGTACTGATGCAACCAGATATGTGAAAGCTTTCAAAATGTCATTGAATTAATGACATATAAAGTGATACAATTACTTCATTCACTGTTTTAGTTAATATTAACATTTCAACACATCTTAATCTCTGATTGGCTTTGTTCATTGCTGACTGAGCATTGCTGCAATAACATCAATTTACTGCATAACAGGACCCGAGATCAGATTAGATTCCCTACAGTATGGAAACAGACCCTTCGGCCCAACAAGTCCACACCGACCCTCCGAACAGTAACACCCAAACCCATTCCACTACCTGATATTTAGCCCTGACTAATCCACGTAACATTATGGGCAATTTAGCTTAGCCAGTTCACCTGATGTGCACATCTTTGGATTGTGGGAGGAAACCAGAACACCCAAAGAGAATGTGCAAACTCCGCACAGATAGTTTGCCCTAGGTGGGAATTGAACCAGGGTCCCTGGTGCTGTGAAGCAGCTGTGCTAACCATTGAGCCACCGTGCCACCCCTCTTATTTGTTTGCGTGTTATTTTCTTTACAATTGAGTAATAGCTCCTTCCTCCGTACTTGTTTCCTCATATAAGGCATTTATTTCTCTATGCTAATTTCATCTATCACAGGTTGTTCCAATTTGCAAGCATACCAAAGATCATCCTGTTCAGGTTCAACATTGTTAATATTTTAATATTTTTATGCGTGAACCAGAGATGCCTTTGTCAGTTTTGTAAATTTCAGCTGTGACCTGGTCCTCTATTAATTAAAGAAAATCCAAGTGAGCTCATCTACCCTCATTTGAACCCTGAATACTTGAGAGATCACAATCCCTTTGCATATGCCACCAGACTTTCAATGTACAGGTAGTTCTCCTATAACGCCATAATTGCATTCCAGCGAAGCCTTGCTTAATAGAAAATGGCTTAACATAAATAATGGGGACTATGGGAGAAGTGGGGTTAGGGGGCAGACAAACAAAAAAAAAGAACATAGAATGTTACAGCGCAGTGCAGGACCTTCAGCCCTCGATGTTGCGTGACCTGTGAAAACAATCTGATGCCCATCTAACCTACACCATTCCATTATTATCCATATGTGTGTCCAATGCCCATTTAAATGCCTTTAATGTTGTCAAGTCTACTACTGTTGCAGGCAGGCCGTTCCATACCCCTATTACTCTCTGACTGAAGAAACTACTCCTAATATCTATCCCAAATCTATCACCCCTCAATTTAAAGCTATGCCCCCTCGTGTTACCTTTCACCATCCAAGAAAAGAAACTCTCACTGTTCACCCGATCTAACCTTCTGATTACCTTACACGTCTCAATTAAGTCACCTTTGAACCTTCTTCTCTCCCACAAAAAACAGCCTCAGTTCCCTCAACCGTTCCTCGTATGATCTTCCTTTGATTGGCCCTAATCTTACTCTACTTTTATTACTGATATACCTATAGGAGGCCTTAAGGTTTTCCTTGATCCTATCTGCCAGCAACTTCTTTTGTCTCCTCCTGGCTCTTCTTAGTCCTGTCTTTCGATCTTTTCTGACTAACTTATAACTCTCAAGCTCCCTAACTGAGCCTTCAGGCCTCATCCTGACATAAGCCTCCTTCTTCCTCTTGATCGCTCAAAAATCATCCACAGAGTACAGCATAGGCTGAGTGAAGGTTTCAATCATATTAATAATGAAACAAAAGTAAATTTAACACATTACATTGAAAAAAATATTGTTAATGCAGGGACAGAGGGTCATCATCATCACCACCTTCAGGTGCACTTTGTGTTTGCAGAAGTGGATGGCTGCAGTTGATTGTCTTCTGACTGTTTCTTGGGAGTTGGTTTTGATTGTGTGATTTGCAGGTACAAGAACAAATTAGAAAGGGAAATGGTATGTATAAGAGTAATGCAGTTCCACAGGAATGATACAGGGCCTATGCAGAAATTATACAGGAATATTCTTGTCTTGGGGGAGAGCAGTGAACATTTATTAGTTTAAGTTTTGAGATGAAGCTGCTCAATGTATAGCACTGTACTTCTCACATGCTCTGACAGCAGCTGACTTCAGTGCATGCGAAACACAAATCACCGCCAGAATCGCACTGTTTCAGCAATATTCTCAGTCTTACAGTATACTCCATCGTTGAGTCAGAATGCTACAGAATCACAGTTGAAGCTGAATTTACAATCCAGATTGACACTTCAATTCAGTTCTGAAGGATTGCGGCACTGTTTTTCAATGATACTTCAAACTGAGCCTTGACTAGCCTGATCATACAGATGAAAAAGTAGTATATATCCTCACGTTTTATAAAAAGAAAACAAAGATTTATTTACTTGGATGATGAACAGCACCAAGACTGACTGTCCCAAATGGCCTGTTTCCATGCTATGACTTTCAATTAACTTAATTCCTAAATATCTCAAGGCACAATCCAAGAAGAATCTTTTTCCATTGTCCTGAGCAACATTACACTTCTCGGTAACACTGGCAAAAATGTTTGATGCTGTCTTTCATTGCTTTCCCTTTCAAGTCCTTTTGTAAGACTCTGGTTGTCACAGACAGAGGAAAAGAACTGAAACTCACACCACTCTGCGCCTACCTCCTCAGCCTCTCTCTCTCTTTCTCTCTCTCTCCAACACACATGCACACACACCAACAAACAATTCACATCAACAGTAATTGAAATTTATGCCTTTTCTGGATTTTAGTAACATAATCTTCAATCACTAGATGGTTTTTGTTACAAGACTAACACTGGAATTGATAACTAGAATGATTCCGATGTTCACAATAGAATATATGTAGTAGTCTTTAACATTGACTGTATAGATAAGAGGTCTCTTCAGCTCTCTTTCGTGCAGCATTAAACTTGGAGGTGAGAAGTCCAGAGGTCTTATTTATTGCCTGCTTTAAGTATGCATAGAATAATGGTAGGTGTGAAATCCAGAGCAACATTTGTCACGGTATGCCCAGTCCAAGATAAGTGCATCACCCATGCTGAATCAACTATAACTTTCTGCAAGCTTGAGATAGTCTGAGTTGAATTAGCAAAGATCAGCTGACTCTTGGCAGCTAACACAGCAGTTCATCATCGTCCATTTTAAACAGAAGACAGATCAGAAACTTCTATTCAAACACAGAGTCCACACTTAAAACTATGAATAGGACATGTCTTCACCAGGCATGACACAGAGTAAATGTTCAAAATGATGAAAGTTCTGAATCCTATTGTATGCAGAGGGTTGGGTAATTAGAAAATACCATTAAATAAATTGATAGTTTTCATTTGTATTGTGTGTTGCATTGGGGTTCCATCCAAGTTCAATGCTGCAGCTACGTATCGAGTGAGTATGATGGCCAGTTGCTGGTTATACTATTGGCTGTGTTTTGCAGTTGAGTTGAGGGACATTCAGCTTCACACATATATGCTTGAATACATTCACCTCCTGCCAAATTCAGATTGATTATTGCTCTTCAAAGTCATCATTGCTTTTTTAGAACTCCCCTGCAGTGAAGCACTTAAGAACACTATTCTGCCAACCTGCAATGAGTGGAATTTTATATCATATAAACCCATAAAAACAATCACTTCAGCTGTAAGTGTATGAGGAGAGCAGTGTATCAGTAAGTCAATATACCATTAAAATTGAACGAGGCATTAACATAATCTCAAGTTTCACATGTCTATTTATTGGGAGTTCTCCTACTCTGTCATTGTTCAAAGCACTGTATATCTCAACTAAATTAATTTTCCTAGTGAACTCTAACCACACATTATTCTAATATCCGGAAGTGTGAAGTAATATATTTACTGAAAGGAAAGGCAGCACTAATTATACTCAGAATTCAAGCAGGCTCAGTACTGTGGAAGAGCTGAGGAAATTTGGATTTCCAGGTTTACAGGAGTTGACGGTAGCACCTCAGATTGATATAGTCTGTAAAAAGCAATGGAAGTATCAGTTTTAACACAAGAGTATGAAATAAAATGAATCAAGAGTTCATGATGAACCCATAAGATCTTTAATAGGTAGTGAGAGATGATTTTCTTTGGGCTGCAACGTCTAGAATTAGGGACACAGTCTCAGGGTTATGGACCAGACATCTTGAATTGAGATTCCTCCTTGCAACTGAAATTAACACCATGAACCATGCAGTGGAACAGAATCCTTGAAAACTGACCCCACACCAAAGTCAACATATTGTGTTCAGAAATATATGGGAAGCTGGACTGTAACAAATAACAGAATGGTGGACAGGCTGTCTTGAAAAAAAGCTGTTAAAAGTTTGAAACCATTCCTATTTCATCTGTCTTAAGATTGGTGCTTCAGGGGCTCAGACCCCCACGAATACAAACAGCTACACAGAACAGGAAATACAGAATCAGGGCATTGGAAATAATGCCAGCATTTAGGTACCAGACAAACTTTCACCCAAAACCTCATCTCTCATCCTATCAGTGTATCCTTCTATTTATTTTCCTCTTTTGCATTTATTAAGCTTCCCCTATAACGTATCTACATTATTCACCCCAACCACATTCTACAGTAGCAAGCTCTATATTCATATCAGTCTTTGGTTTCAGAAATAGCCCCCGATTTTTCAATATATTTATTAGTAATGACCTCATATTCTTAAGACTCCAGTTATGTACCCCGCTCTCTCCACCACCCCCCCCCCCCTCAATAAATGGAAACATCGCTATGATCAAACTCTTTCATAATGGACCAAATGGATTTCTTCTGTGTTGACAATATCTTGATTCTCTCATTTTCAAGGCAAAGTCTTTCATGATTGCTTAAACCTCCCAATTCTGGTATTATCCTTACAAAGCCTTCCTTGTAGTTCTTCTAGTGCCTCTTTTTGGTAATATGGAGATCAGGACCACACTCAGTAGTCCAAATTAGAAGTGATTTTGTGTTCTTTGCCATTAATTAAGCACATGATGTCACAAATTGAAGACATCCTTGACTTAAAGCTAATCTGAGTAAATCATCTTGTGAAATGATGTTTGAACTGAGGTAGTCACTTCTATCCTATACATCAACTGGTGTGGCTCAGGCACCCCATTCTGGCACTGCATTATCTGACATATTTGCTGCAGGAGGCAACAGTGAGCTGAGAAGGTGCTCCTGAGAAGGTGCCATAGTATTTTCTGGCCCCACGTTTTGGCAAGCTGAGCTTTCATTTTTGTTTGCCTCTTGCAAAACATCAACAAAGTACTAGGTTCCAGAGGACATGGCGGTCTGTTGCCCCTGTTATTGTACGGAATCACTATCTTTATATCATGCCGTGCCCCCTCTCTCTAGCCGAGCCAGAGAAATTTGTTCAGATGGTAGGAGTGCTAGTTTCACATGACTGATAAGATTGGCATCATTTCCTGGACTTCTGCCCATGGCAAGAGAGCCAATGGCTTTGCTAAGCTCTTTCACTGTCACAGGATTGCATTCGATCCTGGTGCATACCAACAAGTGATCATAATTACAGCTGAGCTACCTGTGTGTGTTGAGAGGGCTGTTCAATCATATTCAGTGATGACTGAACCAGCTGCTGCCAATACCCTGACCTTAGATGTCTCCAGGACACCTTGTGGCATTGCCTGTTCAGAAAGAAAGTTAGTTACACAAAGCAGTAGTAAGAGCAAAGTTAGTGTCGTCTGTTCATTTTAATTTAGGGAATGTTGTCTGAGGCAGGTGCACTGTGCTTCTTGGCTCATGCCCAGTCTTGCATCGTAATCCCCCAATATATAATGATATTTTGACTTTGGGATTCTGCTGATAAAAATGTAAAGCTTCTCAGAGACCTGATCTTTCACCTTTGTTTTGGAGCACAGCATTGGGGAATACATACTCATGAGAGTAATAGCCCCTGACAGAGTTGAGGGGTCAATGGAAAGAACATTTTGTGAACAGGGTTCTAGCATGAACAGCAATGAGTTCCTTAAAGTAAAGCCTGCCCCTTACTCATGTACTTTCTCTGAACTCTTCCCCTGAAGATCATCATGTAATGATTTTCTTTCAGTGTTCTGCTCTTGGCAAGGTAAGTCTCTTATAGTGAAGCTAGGCCAAAGTTGCGCTTATCAAGTACCATGTTGATCAGGGTTGTCCTGAATGCATTATCAATCAGGTCTCAGTAATTTATCAATCCCATTCTGATGCTGTTGTTTGTCAACTGAAAAGTTGGCATCTTTCTGTTTGCTTTTCCTAGTGCAATGGGTTCTGGCAATCACTGAGTAGCTATTCTAAGCTTCTCTGAAGCTGATGTACCACGGCAGGTCAGCAAAAACTGTTTGACTTGAGCTGGGCAAGTAGCCGACCAGTGGGACAGATTTTTTTTCTCCCCCTATCCTCTAATTCTCCTGAGATATCTACAATGCAGGGAAATTATAGTCCGTATCTGGGAGTATCCAATATGCTGATGAGCGTGCACTCTGCATGTCTGAGGGCAAAACTTCTTTGAAGTTTCCCTGAAACTCTAGCTTGGAGCTACAAAACACTCAGTATCTGTATGTTCTCCATGAGGAGACACAACACACAACTTGACACAGACAGGCTGTGTACTGACAGAGACATAAAACATATGAAACTGAGAAACAAACTAGCACACAAAAGCAGAATAAACAGAATGCATGCAATATCTCTCCTAAGAGTTGCAGAATTGAAATCACAAATTACCTAAAAAAAATTGAGGAGATTTATGCTACTTTTCTAAATATTCAGTATTTAACCAAAATCAATACTGCAAAGAAAGGCAAATTTGTACTTATTTAGCCTTTCAAAACCACTGGACTGACTAAACTACTTTACAATTAATGAAGTGCCCAGAGGTAGCAATTATTGTCTTGTAGAAAAGGTGACACAAAGCAAACTCCCACAGATAGCAATGAGGTAACAACCAGGCAATCTCCATAATTATGGGAAGCTGGGAGTGCTCACAGGGCTCTGAAAACAGCATTATTATCAAAGTTGTATAGCACAATGAATAAATCACCAATGGGATAACTCACCGTTAACTGGATGAGGCAATGCTTTCAGGATCATCATATTTCAATACGTTATTGGTTTTTGCCTGGATAACAAGCGGAGGAAAACTGGCCAGCAACCTCACACATTTTTAAATGACCCACCTAGCTCAATTTTCAAATGGGCCTTTTTTAAACCAGAACACGGTATTCAACTGTCCATTGTCAAAGAAGGTAAAAGGCTCTTTAAAGATGCATATCATGGACACTACACTAGTAGCAATTATTATGATAAATGGACAGTGACACTGCATATGTTAGGTCTGATTAGAAACCAGGCATTAAGCAGCATAGCCAAAGTCCCTGAAACATGCCGTTGAAGACTGCTGAAGTAAAAGTACTACTAAACCTAGTGGTGTTCAATATTTATGATGTCAAGAGGGACAAAACCCAGAAAAAGTGTTGGTAACCATCACAAATGCCTTTTCCATCAGCTGCTTCTTGGTTTAGTGCAACAGCCAGATAATCTTTCGGCCTTCCAAAAATCAGTGAGATTCCTGTTTGTAATCTGAAGCTCCAAGACGCAAATCAAATAGATCCCAAGACTAGAAATAACCCTGTCTACACCACAACCTTGGCTCCCTTCCTCTAACTGTCTTTGTCTTTCCCTTTTAAATTATTCTATTAACATTGAAAATTTCACAATTTACTTTAATATGCAGCTGATTCAAGAAGTTTGCGTCAAGTTTGTGTAACTTAAGGCTATTTTCATTTGTTTATGAGAATGTGGATGTCACTGGGATTTGCTGCTAATTCTAACTGCCTGAGACGGTGGTGGTGAGCTGCCTTCATCAGCCACTGCAGTCCATCTGGTGCAAGTGTAGCCATAGTACTGCTGGGAAATGAGTTCTAGGATTTTGATCTGCAATATATAAGAAATGGTAATAAAATTTTAAGTCTGGATGGTGCATAGTTTAGAGGAATGTACAGGCATAGGTGGTAACTCACTCCAAGAGCAGCCCAGGTTTGGAAGGACCAAATTTACTTGTTTAGCTTTGACACCACGTGTCATATCACAGGTGTCACACTCAAGATATGTCATGAGGGTAAAGAAAGCAGAAATTCAGTTATTCTATATGGTCTTACTCCTATCGGGAGTTGGACCACAGACTTTGCTCACCAAACCTCAATTAAACAGACAGACATCAAAGATTGATTTAGATCCCTTCCCAATCGGGTGTGCACTGAAGTATAACCTCAAAAGCATAAATAAGTTGGTAGCGAAGCATGGCAACTCTACTGCACATCCCAGACTACCTTTGAGAGAGACCACAGCTGATCAACTTGTAATTCAGAACAGATTGTTGTGAATGTTTTTTGGATGTTCAATTATATGCAACACAAAAATTTTAAATGCCTACTATTATAATTCACCAAAATCCTAGCTCCGTTTTTCCACCACTATATTTTACTGCAAAAATTAGACTGTAAGTGCTAGATAGTGATCACTAATTAGATTGAGATTTAATCATAAGACACAGAGCTATTATACCACAATAGTAAACTTTCATATATCGTTGAAGTAAGCTTGAGTAGCAACATTTTTCCCTCACTGCTTCTCATCTGGTTTAAATCAAAGACCATAAGACAGATTACATAGTGACATTAATTTTACTGACAGATACCAGTAATGTTCAAAAGATAATGATTGCAGACTGAAGCACTTTGTCATTAGAGAGTCATATTGTCAGTGCTGCTGCAGTCTACAAAAGCATTTCAAACATAAAGATCGCTATTTGTGCAATGTCTGTGTTAACGTCATACTGCAATGAACCTGAAGAGTGTTGCTGAACAGTATAAACTGCCACTGTGATACCACAGTCCTATCAGATGTCCCTATCCATCTAAACTAACATTCGACCATTCAGATATATCAAACAAAAATTCAGTGGTTATGATGGTTTTGCATCCATCACCCTATCACCTCCATTATTCCTCCACTCCCAAACAGGTTTTTCTTCTACCTCTATCATATCTTGTCCCATTCTCACTCATGTTCATCCAGATATCCTACTCCACTCCTTTCCCAACTCTTCTAGCTCCATTCTATGTTCTTTCTTCCTCTAATAGTGTAGTCCACCACCAGCTTTATTTCTCCCCCCAATCAAAAGCAGCCTTCAGAGCTCCAATTTTGCTCGAATTCCTGTAGGAATGTAAGAAGCCCCTCGTTTTGGAGCTTGAGACATTAATACTGTTATTTTACTCTGCACCAGGCAACCTACCTGGACCACCGGGTGTCTTTACGATTTTTGTTGTATTGCCATCCTCACTGAACCCTCACATCTTTGAATTCCTTTATGTACCTTTGAGCTCTCATGTTCCCAGACACTCAGTTGGGATCAAATATCTCTGGATTCATTACTGAAAGTGATCATGATTTGATACGATTACAAGTCTACAGTGTACTGCAAAATGTAAGAAAGGTTCATATAAAGCATTTGCCCTGATCAAGCCCTGTTCAGACAAGACCCGAACTGGCTTTATCTAGTGGCATACTGTGGCCCTTGCTAAACATCAGGGACTATCTTAAACATAGGACCATTAAGTAAGCCTTGAAGGATAGCATGAAGAAAGAAAATAGTGGAATATACTCAAACAAGTCTAGCCCAGGATAAAAACATCTGAATAACTGAATAAGTTTTCCATCAATCACAGGGGGAGACCAGATGACTGGGATTGATTGTATGCAAATATCATCATTTCCATATCTATACTTCATTCATTGACAGATTGGAAAAACAGTTCTGCTGAAGTCAAGAAACTCAATTGCAGTTTTGAAAAGTCTATAAATGAAAAAGTCCCACCACCACAATGACCTCCAACCGAGTGCTGACAAAGTGGGCTAATATTAATTCTGCAAAACAAGTAAAAGTAAATCTGTAAGACAATGATTATTGGAAAAGTAAAACGGGGTAAACAGGTAAAAGAGCTGAAAAAGAGAGTTATGAAGGAAATGGTGTGCAAAAAACTAAAGATGCAAAAGGAAGAAAACAGAAAGGAGCAACTGCAGAGTAGGAAGGAACAAACTATTACTGTGAAGCGAACAATATCATCTGTCTCCTTGAACATATCTGTGATATATTTGTGCGTTGATAGGTTGATTGCATCATCATTTTTGTAGTTAGGCAAAAACTACTGATACCAAATGATTCATTCTATAAGAACCTGAAACTCTGTTTTGCTTTGCACAGGTGCCTGACTAAGTGAGCACTTCTAGCATTTTCTATTTTTATTTCAGATTTCAGCATCCTCACTGTGCAGCTTTTGAATCAAGTTTTTGTTGTATTGCCAAGTTATCAAGTCTTAAAGTCTGAATACAAGATGTCAATGGAGAAAGTGAGAACAGGAGATGCTGGAGATCAGAGTCAAAACGTGTGGCGCTGGGAAAGCACAGCCTATCGGGCAGCAACCAAGGAGCTGGAACGTTGACATTTCGAGCATAAACTCTTCATTTGAAGAACTTATACTCGAAACATCGACTCTCCTGCTCCTCGGATACTGCCTGACTGGCTGTGCTTTTCCAGCACCACATGTTTTGACGTCTGTCAATGGCTCTACCATAACTGTGCAAGGTTCTAACAAAAGAAAAACTTGAAATGTTAACTGGTTCTCTCCCCATAGATGCACACAAACCTGCTGAATATATTCAGCATTTGCCATTTAGCTTTCAAATATTCAGCATCCACAGCATTCTGATCTGCACCAAGGTTTGTCCAAATAATGCATTAAATCGTATGGCCCACTTCTGAACCCTGCAAAAGAAAGGAGATACTTGAAAAGAAGCAATATAAAGAGCTAAGGGGAGAACCAGAAAGTGGGACTAATCTAAAAGCTGGCACTATCTCCATGGGCCAAATAGTTTCCTTCTGTGCTGACATTTGGAAAGTTAAATAGGAGGCCTGAAGAAATTTCTGTTTTTCAATCTTGAAAGGTGGTGCCTAAAAAAACAATGTTTGAGAGATGCATTAGATAGTTAAGGAAATGGAAACGGATAACTTCAAAATAAATGTTTAAAATTGCAAAAAAATGGATAAGGAGAGCTCAAACCAGGAAAAGAACACGGGCGGCACGGTGGCACAGTGGTTAGCACTGCTGCCTCACAGCGCCTGAAGACCCGGGTTCAATTCCCGACTCAGGCGACTGACTGTGTGGAGTTTGCACGTTCTCCCCGTGTCTGCGTGGGTTTCCTCCGGGTGCTCCGGTTTCCTCCCACAGTCCAAAGATGTGCGGGTCAGGTGAATTGGCCATGCTAAATTGCCCATAGTGTTAGGTAAGGGGTAATGTAGGGGTATGGGTGGGTTTCGCTTCGGCGGGTCGGTGTGGACTTGTTGGGCCGAAGGGCCTGTTTCCACACTGTAAGTCTAATCTAATCTAAACACACAGATACCTTTCACCTAAAGGATGGGCAATGCATAAGCATGTAAGTTAGCTCAGTGAGTTGGAAGATTTGTTTCAGACATTTCGTCATCATGACTAGGTAACATCATCAGTGAGAGTCTCTGGTGAAGCGATTAATTTACGATATCTGATCGGCATGGATGAGTTGCACTGACAGGTCTGTTTCCATGCTGTATATATCTCTATGACTCTAGGTACATTGCAAAAGCTGAAACATTATTTGCTGCTATGAGATGTGACAATGGTATGACAAAAATTCAAATCCAAGGAAGCAGCAGGCTGAAAATAACTACAGACTTAATCGTGCCCATTTCTAGGAACAATTTTATTTTGTTTTATAGTTAGATCCCACCAATTCTACACCCCCAGGATATTAACTCTGGTGTCTGCAGCTGCCAAAAGTCATTGCATCCCAGTGAAATAGAACATGAGGCAGGTGATTCACACAACTGAAAAGTCAAGTTAAACTTTTGGAGTCCAACAGAATTACTGTGCACTGGAATGAGGAGGAGGTGGATTTTTATTTGCATGTGGGAATTAGAGATGAGGACATAGAGATGGCCCAGTGTCAATTCACTGACACCACTGAGTATCTTGCTAACATGGCTACTTGCTGTGACGAGTGAGATCAAGTGATTGGGGAAAGTACTACAAAAATGAATAGAATGAATACTGTTCATAAAAACACACCCAACTATACATCCTAAAAATGGAATCTGCCAGTTAATTACAGGAGGTCATTATTTTCCTGATGGTTCCTGCCCTTGGGTAGTCTTAATTAATTTAAAGTTAGCCAACCTGGACAGTCCAGAGGAAAAGTAGGTACCTATCCCAGCGTGACCGCCTATTCAAGGGGCATAACACCAGGGGATTACCCCTATAGCATATTTACAAATTTCATTCAGCTTACTTAACACATATTGCAAGGACTAGGAATGTTGGACCAATTTCCTTTACACTAACATTGGCGCCTGGGCCTTCAGCTATATAAACAGTACACTCTGGAAATTCCTCCTTAAATCCCTCCTTTGTGACATACTTCTTTGACCAACTCAGCTATCCTAATTGTTTTTTAAGTGGTTCAGTGTTAAATTTTATCTAATAGCAAAAACAAAAACAGAAACTGCTGGGGAAACTCAGCAGGTCTGGCAGCATCTGTGGAGAGAGAGCAGTATTTTGAATCCAGTGACCCTTCTTCAGAATTTAAGTTCAGTATCCACAGTTCTTTGTTTTTTTTTGCTTTATCAGATGGCATCCTTGTTCAATATCCTGAGACAGCTGACAATATTGAAGGTGGCATAAAAATGCAAGTTGCTGTTGGTGGCACACTTCGCTTCCAAATTTATAACCATCAGTATTTTATCCCAGTATCACACTATTCTGACTATGCATTTTAGTTTGAGCCTGAGCCTGGACAAGAAAACTACTGGTTTGTTATGTAAATGCAACAACTTTCACTGGCCAAGGGAAATTAGCTAAAAAGTGTCACCCAGACACCAATATGCTTCATTAGAATCCGAGCAAACGAGTTCTTCCCATTCCACCAAAAAATTTAAATTAAATCATAGAATGCAACGGAATATTTTTCATTTCTAATTAAAAGGATAAAAAAAAATGCAAAATACACAACTTGGCTAATAAATTGCATTTCATTATAATTTGGGTTGGAATTTCCAATATCAAAAACTGTGTTTCTCTCTGCTCTAGGGATTCCTCAGGGTGTTGCATCCTGCAAGACAGAAATTATATGGAATACTTGCACTGTGAGCTAAAAATACAGAGATTATAAATACACTGCACATGCAACCCAGCAAGGGCATGCAAATGGTTTTGAGCATGCCTGGGAGAGCAGGACTGGCATAAGCACAGCCTGCAAATAAAGCTGTCTGCTGAGCACAGCACATTGAAAGAGGTCATTTGGAAAATGTGCACTGTGTTGTGAAGAAGTGTTCCCCACATTTTCCGACCACAGCATTTTCCTGACATTTAAGCGTATCAAAGAATCATACAGCACAGAAAGATCGTCTTCAATCCAGTAATATTACTTTTTTGACAGCACGGAAACAGACTCTTTGGTCCAACTTGTGCATGTTGACCACATATCCCAACCCAATCTAGTCCCATTTCCCAGCACTTGGCCCATATCCCTCGAAACTCTTCTTATTCATATAACCATTCAGATACTTTTTAAATATTGCAACTATACCAGCCTCCACCACTTCTTCTGGCAGCTCACCCCATTCACGCACCACCCTCTCCATGAAAACATTGCCCCTCAGGTCTCTTTTATATCTTTCCCCTCTCACCCTAAACTTATGCCCTTTAGTTCTGGACTCCCCCACCCCAGGGAAAAAACTTTGCCTATTTACCCTATCCATGCCCCTCAGCTTTAATTAACCTCTATAAGGTCACCCCTCAGTCTCTGACACTCCAGGGAAAACAGCCGCAGCTTATTCAACCTCTCCCTATAGCTGAAATCCTCCAACCCTGGCAACATCCTTGTAAATCTTTTTCTGAACCCTTTCGAGTTTCACAACATCCTTCCGATAGGAAGGAAACCAGAATTGCACACAATATTCCAAAAGTGGCCGAGCCAATGTCCTGTACAGCTGCAAATGACCTTCCACTCAATTCTCTGACCAATAAAGGAAAGCATACCAAACGTCTTCTTCACTATCCTATATACCTGCAACTCTACTTTTCAAGGAATTATGAACCTGCACTCCAAGGTCTCTTTATTCAGCAACACTCCCTAGGATCTTACCATTAAGTGTATAAGTCCTGCTAAGATTTGCTTTCCCAAAATGCAGCAACTCGCATTTATCTAAATTAAACTCCATCTGCCAATTCTCAGCCCATTTGCCCATCAGCTCGAAATCCCATTGTAATCTGAGGTAACCCTCTTGCCTGTCTACTACTTCTCCAAGTTTGGTGTCATCTGCAAACTTACTAACTATACCTCCTATATTCACATCCAAATCGTTTATATAAACAACAAAAAGCAGTGGTCCCATCACTAATCCTTGTGGTATTCCCCTGGTCACAGGCCTCCAGTCTGAAAAACAACCCTCTGTCTTCTACCTTCCAGCCAGTTCTGTATCCTAGTTGTCATGCATTCCATGAAATCTAACCTTGCCAACCAGTCTTCCATCTTACTCAAGTCCATAAAGATCACGTCCACTGCTCTGCCCTCATCAATCCTCTTTGTTACTTTTTCAAAAAACTCAAAACAAGTTCCTGAGACATGATTTCCCACGAACAAAGCCATGTCGACTACCCCTAATCAGTCCTTGCCTTTCCAAATACGTGTAAATCCTGTCCCTCAGCACTCCCTCCACCAACTTGCCTACCATTGATGTCAGGCTCACTGGTCTCTAGCTCTCTGGCTTGTCCTTACCACCTTCCTTAAACAGTGGCATCACGTTAGCCAACCTCCAGCCTTCTGGCACGTCACTTGTGACTATCAATAATACAAATATCTCAGCAAGGGGCCCAGCAATCACTTCCCTAGCTTCCCACAGAGATCTAGTACAACCGACCAGGTTCTGGGGATTTATCCATCTTTATGTGTTTCAAGACATCCAGCATTTCCTCCTCTGTAATATGGACATTCTTCAAGATGTCACCATCTATTTCCCTCCATTCCATATCTTCCATGGCCTTCTCCAGTACAAAATACTCATTTAGTATCTCCCCCATTTTCTGCAGCTCCACACAAAGGCTGCCTTGCTGATCTTTGAGGGCCCCTATTCTCTCCCTAGTTACCCTTTTGTCCTTAATGTATTTGTAAAAACACTTTGGATTCTCCTTAACTCTATTTGCCAAAGCTACCTCATGTGGCCTTTTTGCCCTCCTGATTTCCCTCTTATGTATATTCCTACTGTCTTTATACTCTTCTGAGGATTCTCTCAATCTCTCCTGTCTACAACTGATATAAGCGTCTTGCTTTTTCTTAACCAAACCCTCAATTTCTTTCATCATCCAGCATTCCCAAAACCTACCAGCCTTTCCTTTCACCCTAACAAGAATGTACAGTCTCTGGACTCTTGTTATTTTATTTCTGAAGGCTTCCCATTTTTCAGCCGTCCCTTTACCTGTGAACATCTGTCCCCAATCAGCTTTCGAAAGTTATAGAGTCATAGAGTACAACATGGAAACAGACCCTTTGGTCTAACCCCTCCATGCTGAACAGATATCCTAATCCAACCTAATCCCACCTGCCAGCACCCGGCCCATATCCCTCCAAACCCTTCCTATTCATATACTATTCCAAATGCCTCTTAAATGTTGCAATTGTGCCAGTCTCTACCACTTCCTCTGGCAGCTCATTCCATACACGTACCACCTTCTGCGTGAAAAAGTTGCCTCTTAGGTCTCTTTTATATCTTTCCCCTCTCACCCTAAACGTATGCCCTCTAGTTATGGACTCCCCCACCCCAGGGAAAAGACTTCGCCTATTTACACTACCCATGCCCCTCATAATTTTGTAAACCTCTGTAAGGTCACCCCTCAGCCTACGATGCTCCAGGGAAAACAGCCCCAGCCTGTTCAGCTTCTCCCAATAGCTCTAATCCTCCAACCTTGGCAACATTCTTGTAAATCTTTTCTGAACCCTTTCAAGTTTCACAACATCGTTCCGATAGGAAGGAGACCAGAATTGCATGCAATATACCAACAGTGGCCTAACCAGTGTCCTGTACAGCCGCAATATGACCTCCCAACTCCTGTACTCAATACCCTGACCTGCGACTTCACTTTCAAGGAACTACGAACCTGCACTCCAAGGTCACTTTGTTCAGCAACACTCCATAGAACCTTACCATTATGTGTATAAGTCCTGCTAAGATTTGCTTTCCCAAAATGCAGTACCTCGCAATTATCTGAATTAAATTCCATCTGCCACTTTTCAGCCCATTGGCCCATCAGCTCAAGATCCTGTTGTAATCTGAGGTATCCCTCTTTGCTGTCCACTACACCTCCAATTTTGTGTCATCTGCAAACTTACTAACCGCACCTCTTATGCTCACATCCAAATCATTTATGTAAATGACAAAAAGTAGAGGACCCAGCACCGATTCTTGTGGCACTCCACTGGTCACAGGCCTCCAGTCTGAAAAACAACCCTCCACACCACCCTTTGTCTTCTACCTTTGAGCCAGTTCTGTATCCAAATGGCTAGGTTTCCCTGTATTCCATGAGATCTAAGTTTGCTAATCCGTCTCTCATGGGGAACCCTGTCAAATGCCTTACTGAAGTCCACATAGATCACATCTACCGCTCTGCCCTCATTAATCTTCTTTGTTGCTTCCTCAAAAAACTCAATCAAGTTTGTGAGACATGATTTCCCACGCACAAAGCCACGTTGACCATCCCTAATCAGTCCTTGCCTTTCCAAATACATGTACATCCTGCCTCTCAGGATTCCCTCCAACAACTTGCCCACCACCGAGGTCAGGCTCACTGGTCTATAGTTCCCTGGCTTGTCCTTACCACCCTTCTTAAACAGTGGCACCATGTTAGCCAACCTCCAGGCTTCCGGCACCTCGCCTGTGACTATCGATGATACAAATATCTCAGCAAGAGACCAAGCAATCACTTCTCTAGCTTCTCATTGAGTTCTACGGTACATCTGATCAGGTCCTGGGGATTTATCCACTTTTATGCATTTCAAGACATCCAGCACTTCCTTCTCTGTAATATGGACATTTTGCAAGATGTCACCATCTATTTCCCTCCAGTCTATATCTTTCACATTCTTTTCCACAGTAAATACTGCTGCAAAATACTCATTTAATATCTCCCCTACTTTCTGTGGCTCCACACAAAGGCCATCTTGCTGATCTTCAAGGGGCCCTATTCTCTCCCTAGTTACCCTTTTGTCCTTAATGTATTTGTAAAAACCCTTTGGATTCTCCTTCTTACCTAATACTGTCAAAATTAGCCTTCCTCCAATTTTGAACTTCAATTTTTAGATCTGGTCTATCCTTTTCTATCAATACTTTAAAAATAATAGAATTATGGTTGCTGGCCCCAAAGTGCTCCCCACTGACACCTCTGTCACCTGCCCTGCCTTATTTCCCAAGAGTAGGTCAGGTTTTGCACCTTCTGTGGTAGGTACATCTACATATTGAATCAGAAAACTTTCTTGTACACTCTTAACACATTCCTCTCCATCTAAACCCTTGGCGCTATGGCAGTCCCAGTCTATGACTGGTACGTTAATATCCCCTACCATAACCACCATATTGTTCTTACAAATTTGTTTCTCACTTTCCCTCTGACTATTAGGGGGTCTATAATACAATCCCAATAAGGTGATTATCCCTTTCTTCTTTTTCAGTTCAACCCAAATAACTTCCCTGGATGTATTTCCAGGAATATTCTCCCTCAGTACAGCTGTAATGCTATCCCTTATCAAAAACATCACTCCCCGTCCTCTTTTGCCTCCCTTTCTGTCCTTCCTTTAGCATTCGTATCCTGGAATATTAATCTGCCAGTCCTATCCATCCCTGAAAATGTGTTGCTGGTTAAAGCACAGCAGGTTAGGCAGCATCCAAGGAACAGGAAATTCGACGTTTCGGGCCAGAGTCCTTCATCAGGCATGAGGAGAGTGTGCCAGGCAGGCTAAGATAAAAGGTAGGGAGGAGGGACTTGGGGGAGGGGCGATGGAGATGTGATAGGTGGAAGGAGGTCAAGGTGAGGGTGATAGGCCGGAGTGGGGTGGGGGTGGAGAGGTCAGGAAGAAGATTGCAGGTTAGGAGGGCGGTGCTGAGTTGAGGGAACCGACTGAGACAAGGTGGGGGGAGGGGAAATGAGGAAACTGGAGAAATCTGAGTTCATTCCTTGTGGTTGGAGGGTTCCCAGGCAGAAGATGAGGCGCTCCTCCTCCAGCCGTCGTGTTGTTATGTTCTGCCGATGGAGGAGTCCAAGGACCTGCAAGTCCTCGGTGGAGTGGGAGGGAGAGTTGAGCCACGGGGTGGTTGGGTTGGTTGGTCCGGGCATCCCAGAGGTGTTCTCTGAAGCATTCCGCAAGTAAGCGGCCCGTCTCCCCAATATAGAGGAGGCCACATCGGGTGCAGCAGATGCAATAGATGATGTATGTGGAGGTGCAGGTGAACTTGTGGCGGATATGGAAGGATCCCTTGGAGCCTTGCGGAGGAGGAGCGCCTCATCATTTCACTCAGAGAACCATGAACCTTTGGAATTGTCTACCCAAAAGGGTTATGAATGCTTAATCGTTGAGTTTCTTCAAAAACTAGGTGAGTAGATTTTTGAACATCAGGGAAACGATGGGTCATGGGGATCTGGCACGACAATGGAATTTATGCAGATCGACTACATGATCTTACTGAATTGGCAGAGCAAGTTCTAGGAGCCTTACTGTACATTTCTTGCTCTGATCCCTCATGTTCTTTCTTTTCTTGTGACTTTCATATCTTGGCAGGTCTTAATATTTTTCTGAACATGCATTTCTTACTGAGGCGGTGTCCTTTTCGAAAGCACACCATACCTACACCAGCACTTTCACAGTGCGGTGAATGAACTATTAGGTATCCATGAGGATCATCAGGAGGGCCACAGGCCAGTCGAAAATTCAAGTCCCAAATTCACGTATGCATGCCAGAACTGTCATCCCCACCATTTATGCAACATCAGACAACTCAAATGGCACAGATCACCTTAACTGGTGCACAAGTCAATTTTCAACATTTTTGGGGTTGAAAGCAAAGGATCCAGCTGAATGTGGAGTCTAAGATGAGAGTGAAATCCACCAGTAAGTTACTTCACCGGTCTCTTATCAAAAGCAGTGTCATTCTCCTCCTTAATTCTGATGTGTTTTTGGGCAATGCCAATGAAAGCAGGTAAGGTAGAACAGGATAGGTATCCCTTGCATTAATTTAGTCTGGTCTTGACTGGTCTGTGGCCAGGTAAAAACAACGACTGCAGATGCTGGAAACCAGATTCTGGATTCGTGATGTGGTCTGTGGCCACAAGAGTTTGAGAACCGCTGGCCTACTTCAGTAATCTCTGCCTCTCTGTTGTTTTATTGGGTTTTAGTGGGATGAAGGGATCTGAAACCAATATGAGTCACGAGCAAGAGTAAGCCATTTGGTTCCTCCATTCACTAGGATCACGGCTGATCCGATTGAGGCCTTTAAACCATACCCACAGCTCTCTCAATAACTTATTGACTCCCTTGACAATCAGGAATCTATGTACCCTTACCTGAACACTTCTTCTACACTCATTTTGGATTCCTGAAGCTCTGAGATCCACATAAGAAAATCCTGTAGTTGAATCTGGGACCAGTTAGGTAAATGCCACCCAAAGATGATTTAAATCAACTAAAGGCGCCATTGGTGAATCTCAGGAAGCGAGGAGCCTTCTCTTTAGAGAAGCAGCAGCTAAGGAGAGATTAACTGATATTTTTAAATTTATGGAAAATTTTGCTGGAGTTAATTGGATGAAATTATTTCTATTGGCAGGGGATCTGGTAATTTGAGGACAATTTAAGAATATTGACAAAATAGCAAGAGGTGGAAAAATGGAATACATTGTTATGCAATGTGTTGTTGCGATCTGCAATGCCTTGCCTGAAAGAGCAGTGGAAGCAGATTCAATACTATATAGAGATCATAGAGTCATTGAGATGTACAGCATGGAAACAGACCCTTCGGTCCAACCTGTCCATGCCAAACAGATATCCCAACCCAATCTAGTTCCACCTGCCAGCACTTGGCCCATATCCCTCCAAACCCTTCCTATTCATATACCCATTCAACTGCCTCTAAAATGCTGCAATTGTACCAGCCTCCATCACATCCTTTGGCAGCTCATTCCATACACGTACCGCGCGAAACAGTTGCCTCTAAGGTCTCTTTTATATCTTTCCCCTCTCACCCTAAACCTATGCCCTCTAGTTATGGACTCCCCCACCCCAGGGAAAAGACTTTGCCTATTTATTGTATCCATGCCCCTCATAATTTTGTAAATCTCTATAAGGTCACCCCTCAGCCTGCGACGCTCCAAGGAAAACATCCCCAGCCTGTTCAGCCTCTCCCTATAGCTTCAATCCTCCAACCCTGGCAACATCCTTGTAAATCTTTTCTGAACCCTTTCAAGTTTCACAACATCTTTCTGGTAGGAAGGAGACCTGAATTGTACGCAATATTCCAACAGTGGCCGAACCAATGTCCTGTACAGTCGCAACATGACCTCCCAACTCCTGTACTCAATACTCTGACCAATAAAGGAAAGCATACCATACACCTTCTTCACTATCCTATCTACCTGCAACTCCACTTTCAAGGAGCTATGAACCTGCACTCCAAGATCTCTTTGTTCAGCAACACTCCCTAGGACCTTACGATTAAGTGTATAAGTCCTGCTAAGATTTGCTTTCCCAAAATGCAGCACCTCGCATTTATCTGAATTAAACTCTATCTGCCACTTCTCAGCCCATTGGCCCATCTGGTCAAGATCCTGTTGTAATCTGAGGTAACCCTCTTCGCTGTCCACTACACCTCCAATTTTGGTGTCATCTGCAAATTCACTACTGTACCTCTCTTGCTCGCATCCAAATCATTTATGTAAATGGCAAAAAGTAGGGGGCCCAGCACCGATTCTTGCGGCACTCCACTGGTCACAGGCCTCCAGCCTGAAAAACAATCCTCCACCATCATCCTCTGTCTTCTACCTTTGACCCAGTTCTGTATCCAAATGGCTAGTTCTCCCTGTATTCCATGAGCTCTAAGTTTGCTAATCAGTCTCCCATGGGGAACCTTGTCAAACGCCTTAATGAAGTCCATATAGATTCCATCTACTGTTCTTCCCTCATCAATCTTCTTTGTTACTTCTTCAAAAAACTCAATCAAGTTTGTGAGACATGATTTCCCATGCAAAAAGTCTTGTTGACTATCCCGAATCAGTCCTTGCCTTTCCAAATACATGCACATCCTGTCCCTCAGGATTCCCTCCAACAACTTGCCCACCACCGAGGTCAGGCTCACTGGTCTATAGTTCCCTGGATTGTCCTTACCACCCTTCTTAAACAGTGGCACCATGTTAGCCAACCTCCAGTCTTCCAGCACCTCACCTGTGACTATCAATGATACAAATATCTCAGCACGAGGGCCAGCAATCACTTCTCTAGCTTCCCACAGAGTTCGCGGGTACACCTGATCAGGTCCTGGGATTTATCCACTTTTATGCATTTCAAGACATCCAGCACTTCCTTCTCTGTAATCTGGACATTTTGCAAGATGTCACCATCTATTTCCCCCCAGTCTATATCTTCCATATCCTTTTCCACAGTAAATACTGATGCAAAATATTCATTTAGTATCTCCCCCATTTTCTGTGGCTCCACACAAATGTGGCCTTGCTGATCTTCGAGGGGCCCTATTCTCTCCCTAGATTTTGAGTGCACATAAATGTCCTGCAATGCAAGATAGAAGGGTTCGAGGGACTACTTCAATTGTTGTTTCAAAGAACTAGGGATATGCACAAGAAGAGGAGTGAACACTTTCTGTTCTGTATGATTTCACACGGTGAACGGTCCCCTCAATTAGAGACATGTCAACTTCACAGAGGATTAAGCTTTCTGCTTCTGTCATCAAGTTGGAGTAGGGTATGGGCCTTCTCAGGTAGACTTAAACAATCCGAAAACACAATTCAAAGAAACACAAACAAGTCTCTCCAGTGTTCTAGAAATTACCACTCAGTCCACCCAGACATATAATGGATTTTTTGGTCACCATCTCATTGCTGCTTGTGGCCTTACTATGCCCAAACGTCAAGTGCATTCCATGCAACAATGATTACACTTCAAAAATGTACTTAAATGGCTGTAAAGTATTTTGGAATGTCCTTACTTTCTTGATGTATAGAATGCAGGTACAAAATATGTTTACTAGACACCGCTCGATCAACACAAGCAGTAAGAGAGAATATTACGCTTTCTGCCTTCTAGTGAATAAAACATCATACAGTTTTTCATTCAGATGTTTTGTGCTTGACAGAGACTGGGCCAGAGTGTTGAGCAGGCAAGAGTAAAATAAAAATATCAGCACTATATCAACAGGACTCTTTTGGTCCCTTCTGATCATTCATCACTTCAGTCCAGGCAACTAGAGTATGGCTCTATGTTTCAGTTCTAAGTATAACCAGGCTTATGATCTTATGATCTCTCAAGTCAGGGGAAAATACTGCAGATCTTTAACTTAAACCACAAACCTGATAAACACGTACACACACATGAATTACAAAGAGGTCAATAGTTTCGTGCTCTGAATTCAAAGTTTAGGATAATTCACAATTTTTTTGGAATGATAACCAACTTTAAATTATCAGCATTGGACCTCAAAAGGCTGTGCAAAACAACATATGCTAGGTATCCCTTCGTGCAGCAGCACAAGTTAATTTTAACTACACATGGGTACATTTTCCACATAAAGTTAACAAGTTTTAAAATAATCCTGAAGGAAGCCCCTTCCTCTGTGGTTAAATATTTCAAATGATTTGATGCTTTGTATGGTCTGAAAATGTTTAAAATAGACTGCAGCAAAACACAAAAATGTCAAATATATCCACTGACCCTGTGGAATCCAAACAGGGGACAGATTCCTCGCTTTTAAATTTTACTTTCATGTTATTCTTTGCCAGTGTGCAGATGGGGTGATTCACTTACAGTATAGGTCCTGTCATTGTTTAATTCAACTGGGATGCTAAAAGTCATATTTCATTAAAAAGCATGAGACAGGCCTTGAGGATTGAATGGATCTTGGATCTGGTCAACTGTTTGACAAGGGAAAGAGGACCATCTTGACAAACAAATTAGCAGCTCCACAATAAATACAGAAAACTGAAGAGCAGCTCAGGCTTCACAACTGTGCACCAGACTGCCTGAGGCTTTAACAAGGGGCCAGTCTTCAAAAGCGCTGGAATTTCAATGTAAATAATTGGTCTGATCAAATTATTCCTGAGGAGGTAGCCTTTTTTTCTTGGGACCAGGTCTCAGCAGAGTCACTGGCTTTATCACCTTTGCATTTATCTACTAAATCCAATATCAGAAGTCAGCTTCCAGATCCCAACATTGACAATGTTCAATTTGGCATCTATGAAAAGGCACAGCCAAAACCAGAGCATTCCACGCTGTCAGCTGAGCATTTGGAAAATGCACAACGTCCCAAACGAAGGAGAATTTGCTGCGGTTGCTGGTGACTGAATGTGACTGATTGATTGATTTGTTTGATTTGATTTATTGTCACGTGTACTTAAATACAGTGAAAAGCTTTATCTGCGAGCAGTGCGGGAAGATCATAGTAAGCAAGGACATACAGATCATAAGGGTGAAAGCAAACTAGGGTAGAGTGAGGGATACTAGTTACACTGCACATGACAAGCATGAGGCAAGATCTGCATTAACAAGGTCAACATTATTTGAAGGTGAGGTCCATTCATCAGTCTAAAAACAGCAGGGAAGAAGCTGTTCTTCAACCTGGTGATGCAAGTGTTCAAGCTTCTGTATCTTCTGGCTTAAAGATGAAGTTGTAGGAGAGCATAAATGGGGTGGGAGGGGTTTTTGCTGATGTTGGCAGCCTTTCCGTGCCAACAAGACATGTAAATGAAGTCCATGGATGGGAGGTTGGCTTCCATGATGGTCTGCGCTGTGCAGACAACCTTCTGCCCTTGAAGACAGAAACGGGTGAATTTATTACGGGGAACAAAGAAATGGCAGAAGAGTTGAATTGGTACTTCAGATCTGTTTTCACTGGGGAAGACACAAGCAATCTCCCAGATGTAATAGTGGCTGAAGGACCTCAACTGAAGGGAATTTATATTAGGCAGGAAATGGTGTTGGAGAGAGTGTTAGGTCTGAAGGCTGATTAGTCACCGGGACCTGATGGTCTGCATCCCAGGGTACTGAAGGAGGTGGCTCTAGAAATCGTGGATGCATTGGTGATCGTTTTCCAAAGTTCTATAGATTCAGGATCAGTTCCTGCGGATTGGAGGGTGGCTAATGTTGTCCCACTTTTTAAGAAAGGAGGGAGAGAGAAAACAGAGAATGATAGGCCAGTTAGTCTGACCTCAGTGGTGGGAAAAATGCTGGAAAAATTACGACACATCTGGATAGCAGTAACAGCATGGATTTATGAAGGGGAAATCACGCTTGACTAATCTTCTGGAATATTTTAAGGATGTAACTCTGAAGATGGACAAGGGAGATCCAGTGGATGTAGTATACCTGGACTTTTAGAAAGCCTTTGATAAAGTCCCACATAGGAGGTTAGTGAGCAAAGTTAGGGCGCATGGTATTAGGGGCAAAATACTGACATGAATTGAAAATTGGTTGGCTGACAGGAAACAAAGAGTAGTGATAAACGGCTCCCTTTCGGAATGGCAGGCGGTGACCAGTGGTGTGCCACAGGGACCAGTACTGGGACCGCAGCTTTTTACAATGTACATTAATGATATAGATGAAGATATTAAAAGTAATATTAGCAAATTTGCTGATGACACAAAGCTGGGTGTCAGAGTGAAATGTGAGGAGGATGTTAGGAGAATACAGGGTGACCTGAACAGGCTAGGCGAGTGGACGAATGCATGACAGATACAGATTAATGTGGATAAATGTGTGGTTATCCACTTTGGTGGCAAGAACGGGAAGGCAGATTACTACCTAAGTGGAGTCAAGTTAGATAAAGGGGCAGTATAACGAGATCTAGGTGTTCTTGTACACCAGTCAATGAAAACAAGCATGCATGTACAGCAGGCAGTGAAGAAAGCTAATAACATGCTGGCCTTCATAACAAAGGAATTGAGTATAGAAGCAAAGAGGTCCTTCTGCAGCTGTACAGGGCCCTGGTGAAACCGCACCTGGAATACTGTGCGCAGTTTTGGTCTCCAAATTCGAGGAAAGACATTCTGGCTGTTGAGGGAGTGCAGCGTAGGTTCACAAGGTCAATTCCAGGAATGGTGGGACTATCTTACGCTGAAAGATTGGAGTGACTGGGCTTGTATCCGCTTGAGTTTAGAAGGCTGAGAGGAGATCTAATTGAGACATATAAGATTATTAAAGGATTGGACACTCTGGAGGCAGGAAGCATGTTTCCACTGATGAGTAAGTCCAGAACCAGAGGACACAGTTTAAAAATAAGAGGTAGGCCACTTCGAACAGAGTTGAGGAGAAACTTCTTCACCCAGAAAGTGGTGGGTGTATGGAATGCTCTGCCCCAGAAGGCTGTGGAGGCCAAGTCTCTGGATACTTTCAAGAAAGAGTTGGATAGAGCTCTTAAGGATAGTGGAATCAAGGGTTATGGGGATAAGGCAGGAACAGGATACTGATTGAGGATGATCAGCCATGATCATAATGAATAGTGGTGCTGGCTTGAAGGGCAGAATGGCCTACTTCTGCACCTATTGTCTATAGCCTGTAGCTTCTTATGGTCCTGGGCAGAGCAGTTGCCATACCTGGTCGTTATGTACCCGGACAGCACGCTTTCAATGGTGTGTCTGTAGAGGTTGGTGAGGGTCCTTATGGGCATGCCAAATTTCCTGAGCCGCCTAAGGAAGGAGAGGTGTTGTTGTGCCTTCTTGACCGTTGCACCTACATGGCAAGTCCAGGACAGGTTGTTGGTTATTGTCACTTTTAAGAACTTGACACTCTCAACCCTCTCAACATCTGCCTGTTGAGGTAGGTGGGGGTGTCTTCTCCTGCTTTCTTTCTGAAGTCAATGATCAGATCAGTTCTTCTATTTTGCCGACATTGAGAGAGAGGTTGTTATCATTATACCCCATCTGCAAGTCCTGTCTCCTTGGGTCAGCACTTACAGTGGCAGTTAAGTTTTAGTTGCATGCTGCACTGGGATAGCTCTAATTCCCGTTGACTCCAGTCTTGCTGGGGCTCCTTGATGCCACACTCATTGCAATGAGGTCTAGGTGCCAAAGGTAGCCACTCTCACATCTCTCCTCTAATTGGGCTCTTATGTTCATATTTGAACTAAGGCTGTAATCAGGTCAGGAGCTGAGTGGCACAGGCAGAACCCAAAATGATAGCAGGGGCCAGGTTATTGCGAAGCAAGTGCTACCTGATAACATTGTTGATGGCATGTTCCATTGCTTTACTGATGATTGAGAGTAGAGTATTGGTACAATAATTGGCTGAGTTGGGTTTCATTTGCTTTTAGTGTATACGGTATATCTAGACAATTCTGTACATTATCAAGTACATGGCACATTGTAGTTGGACTGGAATAGCTTGGGTAGGGTTGCAGCAAGGTCTGAGCATGTTTTTGAAATAAATCCCCATCACCAAGTCTCCCTTTCTTTACACATGAACAGTCCTTGACATTAGTACAGCCTCATTCAGAATCAGGTAGCAGAACGGCAGTATTGCTGATACTCACCGATTTTACATGTCTGCCAGGACTCCCTGATTGGACCAAATTTACAGAACTAATTAGGGACTCAGGTGTCCTAAATTAATTTAGTCCCATTTATCAGCAGTTGTCCCATATTGCTGTAAACCCTTCCTATTCATAGACCCATCCAGATGCCCTTTAAATGTTGTAATTGTACCCACCTCCACCACATGCTCTGGCAGTTTATTCCATACACTCATCACCCTCTGCAATAAAAGAATGCCCCTCAGGCCCCTTTACAAATCTTTTTCCTCTCTTGCTAACCCTGAGCCCTCTGGCTTTGGACTCCCCTATCCTGGGAAAAAGACGCTGGCTATTCACCCTATCCACGCCCCTTGTGATTTTAGGGCAGGAGATTAGAATTGAACGCATCTGATCAAGATCCCGTTGGTCTTTGAGATCATCTCCTTCACTGTCCACGACACCTGGTGTCATCTGCAAATTTACTTACCATACCTCCGAGATTCAGATCCAAATCATTTATATAAATGACAAAAAGCAGTGGATCCAGCATCAATCTTTGGGGTACACCACTGGTCACAGGCCTCCAGTCCAAAAAAAACAACCCTCTGTCTCTCACCTTCAAGCTAGTTTTGTATCCAATTGGCTAGTTCCCCCTGTATTCCATTTGATCTAACCTTGCTAAACCGTCTATTCTATGATATCCAGTAGGCTGACCTCATTACTGTAGTCTTCAGTGCTATTTTAAGAATGTTGTCAGGGCCCATAGCCTTTATAGCATTCAGTGAGTTCAGCCATTTCTTAAAGACTGGCCCAGTCTTAAAGATGCTGGGGATTCGTTAAGGAGGCCAAGATAGATTATCCATTCAGTACTTCTGGCTGAAGATTGTTGCAAATGCTTCAGCCTCATCTTTTATACTGATGTGCTGACCTCTCCTATTATTGAGGATTTAGATATTTGTGCAGCCTCCTCTTCTTCAACTGAGTTAATTGTCTGCCACCATTCATGACTGGATGCAGCAGGACTGCAGAGCTTAGGTCTGATCCATTGGTTGTGTAATTGCTTACCTCTGTCTATCACTTGCTGCTTACTTTGTTTGGCTCTCATGTAGTCCAGTTTTATAGATTCACCATGTTAACACCTCATTTTTCAGCATGCTTGGTGCTACTCGTGCACACTTCATTGAACTAGGGGTGCTCCCATAGCTTAATAGTAATGGCAGAGCGAGAGGTATGCTGAGGTTGCAGAATGCAATGGAGTACAATTCTCATGGATACCCAGTCTCAAATTGCTAGATCTATTTGAAGTCTGTCCCATTTAGTATGGTAATAATGCCACACAATATTATCTAACATATTCTCAATGTGAAGGCAGGATTTCATCTCCACCAACACTGTCATAGACGTGTATCTACAGCAAACATATTGGTGAAGATGAGATCAAGCATATTTATCCCTCTGTTTGTTCATTCACTTCCTGCCACAGTCTCAGTCTAGCAGATATATCTTTTGGGATTTGACTAGCTTAATCAGAAGTGCTGTTGATGAGCCACTCTTGGTGGTGAACATTGAAATCCCCACCCAGAGTATATGTTTTGCTCTTGCTACACTTGGTATTTCTTACAAGTGATGTTCAATGGGGAGTATTACTGATTCAACAGCCAATGAGGTGATAGTGATGTTGATTGAGGGATGGAGGGTTATGTGATAACCAGTTGGTTTCCTTGTTCATGTTTGACCTTGTGCCATGAGGTGTCATGATGTCCAGAGTCAATGCTGAGGACTCCCAGGGCAACTTCCTCTTGACTGAATACAACGATGGGCCTGTACTACCTTGTGAGTCTGGACATATCCTGAGATGCTGAGAATGGTGTCTAGGACATTGCCTGTCAGATACGCTTTCATGAGTATGACTGTGTCAGGATACTGCTTGACTGGTCTGTGAGATACCTATCCCAATTTTGGCACAAGCCCCCAGATACTATTCAGGACAACCTTTCAGGGTCATCAAACTATTAGATGAACATAAACTGAAGAATTTCATTTTACCATTTTGGGCAACAAACTCAATTCCCTTTACAATTTGTGCATCTTCTCTCATCTCTACAGTGCCTGTCTTAACATTAAAGAGCAGCACACTGTAGCACACTTGATTACACACTGGTAATCTACCTGAACAAGCTTCAAGCTTTCTTCATGTCTTTTGTAAGGTTGAAGGATGTCGTAAGTCATGCATTGTTTTCACTGTTTAAAAAAAAATCAAAGCTTCAGAATTAAAGAATGACTTGAAGTCGTCCTACCCAATTTCGGATCATGTTCTGATAATATCTTATTGGAAAAACACCAGGAATGATAATAAAGTGATAGAAATGCTAAGAGTAGAGAAGATTTTATTTGTCATTTCTACCATATACAACTGATATCGTAAAAAAAGACAGCACCAAAGTGCTACATGGACAGCATAAATTACACGATCATACAAAGGGTGACATAAAAGTGCATAAGAAGTGCAAAACATGCAAATTACAGCGTAATAAAAGAATGATAATTAATAGACATTGTTTGAGCAGCAATTCGAAGTCGTGCAAAGAATTTCAGATGGAAACGAGTCCGATCATAGAGTGGTAAGGAGCCTGATGGCTTGGGGAAAGAAACTGTTGCACAGTCGAGCCATGAGAGACTGAATGTTTCAGTATCTTCTGCCAGATGGCAGGAGGGCTAAGAGTCTGAGTGAGGGGTGTGTGGGGTCTTCCACAATGCCTTTCGGATGCAGTGGTGATGTAAATGTCTGTAATGGAGAGGAGAGAGACGCCAGTGGTCTTCTCAGCTGTCCTCACAATCCGTTGTAGGATAGTGCAAATCCCGAACCAAGCAGTGATGCAGCAGCTTAGGGTAGTCTCACTGAACCCTCTGTAGAATGTGGTAACAGACAATATCTGGGACATTCTGCACAGCCTTGATGATTGAGAGTGCTTCCTGCATTTCAAAAATAAGATTTTGACTATGGAGAGTTTTTGAATACCTTGAATTCATTGCAAGGAATATTAAAAGACAAGTTTTTATGTCAACTACATGATCAACATGCAGCAAAAGAAGGCTCCTTTCACCTGAGGGATCCCTTTACCTGTACATTTCTCATAGAATGGTGAAATGTTGAATAGTCAATAGACTATTTGAAACAGGCTCGAGGGACTGAATGGCCAACTCCTTTTCCTTTGTTCTGCTGTTGAAAGTGTGGTGGAAGCAATTTCAATAGTAACTTCCAAAGGAGTTTGGATAAAAATTTGAAGGGGAATAATTTACAAGGCAATGGGGAAAGAGAGCTGGAGTGAGATTAATTAGAAATCTTTCAAACAGCTGATACAGATTTGATGTAACATATTGACTATTGCTGAATGCTATGATTCTATGGTTCCAGGTGTATCCCACTGCAATATTTTTCATCCTGTTGCACCTCCATCCAATCTGGCGTCAGTTAGTGTGCAATCACTCCTGCCCATGAACTACAGTGTCCTATTACTTCACCATTATGTATGCACTGGGGAAAGGTTCCCTCCACTACACCATCTTATGCATGAAACTGCTTTCATTCCATCAATTTAGAGGCATTCTCTGCTCTCCTGTCTCTGTATATAAGAGAGAGAACTGCCTCTGCTCTGTCACTTGTAATAATTCATTAGTTTTTTTTTTGGAAAATTATAAACCTGAATGTGACAAAACTCAGAAACTAAATCAACTGAACTCTTAATATTACAGGGAATATAGGGTTATACAGCAAGAAATACATCCTTTGAAATAAATAATTATTTATTTCACTCTGTTCATTCCCTTATCACACAGTATTCCGACTGCAAAGAACATGCAGAAAATTATATGTATCTTGAACAGGTCAACCAGTAATTCTTCTGCTGAAAACCAGAGGCAGGAGAGGTCAATGCAGTAAGCACTGCAGAACCTGGATAAAATAGCCAATAACAAAGCCACGTTTTGAAGCTGACAGAATGCTGCACTCCCAAGGCATTTCTCTTCAGCTCCATTCAGCACGTGCCTCCAAAGAAGCTGACTCTTGGCATTACCTAGAAGGTGGGACTGTCCTTCCTCAGCCACTGCAGATACTAGACAAAAGAGATTTCCTGACAGTTTACAGCCAATCCATCCGGCATCCCCCTTGTCATTATTTGTTTGCCCCTTCTCATGTGTCTCTATGTTCTCCCTGCATTTAGGAGATAGGAACTGAACACAATACCCTCTAATGATAAGCTAAATAAGGCTGCACCAGAAAATAGACTATTTAAAGTAATAAAACTGGATGTGCATTTTAAATGACACAAAATGTGAAAAAGCTCATATGTCTGTGTGCGTGAAACAGTGACATGTTCTGAAAATTTCAACTTATTACATGACCATCTTGCTCATAATCCCTTCTCTTTAAGGCCGACTAGTCCCATACCTCATCCAGTGAAGGAAAAACAGCCTCTGCCAATATTCTGCTATAAACTTTTCATTATGCCAACTTCATTCTGTCACATTTCCCTGGCAGAACATGCAATGTTTGCAAAGTCACAGTCTGGTGTAATTAGCTTTTCATACTGATAATCAATAACATTCTGTTGGCAAACAGACCTAGTCATGTGAGAGTACTTGCTGAATAACACTATGATTCCAAATTAATGCTTATGCTGGGAAAGAGATGGGCAACCAGCCAGAGACCTCCGACTGTTGAGTTAACAACCATTGGCACCAACAATGTTCAGAATGATTGGAAATGTGTTCTTGAGAGTCGTGGTGACCAACTTAGTAAATTCTCTTGCACAATGTGATATAATGGATCCCACTGAATTGATCGTGGATTATGAGTTTCCATTCGGATTTGCGTTCCATTAACCTAAACTAAGAGTCAGAATTTTAAAATTTCAGAAAGAAATTTCCATGCTGAGAAAACAATAGAACAATTCAATAAAAATCTGCTCTCACATTAAGTCAATCAGAACCAATCCAAACAAAATGAGTCCAAATTTTCTCTCTCATGTCTCTCTTGCTTAGTCTTGGAGACACTTCTGTAAAGTACAATATTAATTGGCTGGATGATTCATGGAGCAATTCCTACAATAGTTCTCTTTATGAAATGGATTTTCTTTCGATGGTAATAGTGATGGGAGGGTGGGGGGGTGTGGCGCCTGGCAGGGGAGAGATGTGTCTTAGGATTGTGCCAATAATTGCAGGGGATATCTTACTTATACAAAGTTGGAGAAGCTTAAATTATTCACAGCTGCAGTTTTTAACAACTCCACCACTGACACTATATGAACTCCCATAAACACTAACGACACCAAGAGCCTCTCTGGATAATAAACAAACACATCATACAGCCATAAATAAACTAGAACGTCAAATCCACTGGCATGTCCTGAAGCAGGGGCCCTGGTTGACGGTTTTCCTCTTCTGTTATCAATTCTTAAAAAAAAACAGCTGCATTGTACATAACTTACCTGGACTTCCAAGTTTGCTACATATTAAAAAGAAAGATTTTCAGCAAGAAGCAGAACCTATCAGTGTTGCTTCTGACAGTATCACATGTTTAAAGATGCTTGCTGTTAAAAGTTTTTGCTAGTTTCTGCTGATCTTAACCCATCTTCCGTGCCCTCTCACTAATCTAACCCTCACAAAGGTAGTCACGGCTGTAGTAATGCTCCAAACTGGAAGTGAGACCCTACCCCCACACACAAACATTTAGGTTAGGTAGGAGAGGGTGGACTGTGGAATGTTTTATCATAGGAAATAATTGATGTTAAAAGATTGAAAGTATTCAAAGGGCAGCTAGATATAGCACTTGGAGCAAATGGGATGAAAAGTTACGGGGAGAAAGCAGGATTAGGTTAATGAGTTGGACAATCGGTCATGATTGTGATGAAAGGCAGGACAGACTCAAAGGGCCGAATAGCCTTCTCCTTCTCCTATTTTTTGATGTTTCTATGACTGAACCACATACTAAATTGTAATCATTTTTTAAAAATGTTCCTGGTGTTCACCTTCAAGATTGTTGCAAATGATGTGGTTGAGAATATTTCAGACAGTTCCTTTCATTGCTCTCCTTTTCATGTTTTCTTCAAGCTGCCAGTACTTCAACTAACATATTACTCAGGAGAGCATGGCTGGTGAGTATTAGCTGGTTATCTATCATTGTGCAGGCTGAGTGAGAAGTATGAGTGAATCTACTTTACAGTTCAAACTTATAAATACATTCAGTCACAACAGGCTGACACCACATATTATTGATCAAGGCCAAGGTGATCTCTTGCAGTAGTTTGATTTAAACTTCTCAGATGCTTTTCCCAAATAATTGGCCTGGGTATTTAATCTGGACTTTTAGTTATTAGTGATTATATGGCTGGGTGGGAAGTATATGTATTTGAAATGTGCAAGATTTCACAATAGTATGAAGCAAGGTGAACAGACAGTAAGATTTTTTTTCTTGTAGGGCATATTTTTCATTGTCATTCCCATGTCCCTACTACCAATCAACAACCATAAAACCAGGGATACCCACTCTGACCACTCCACTGTTAACACAGAAAATTGTTAAGGGCAGAGCAGTAAACATTGAGCATAGTAGTTTGGTTAGCAAGGTTATATCACATGGAATCCATGGGGAACTAGGCAACTGAATACAAAATTGGCGTGAAGGTAGGAGACAGAGGGTGGTGGTAAAGGGTTGTTTCTCAGATTGGAGGCCTGTGACCAGTGGTTTACTGCAAAGATTGGCGCTGGGTCCACTGCCTTCTTCATTTATATAAATGATGCGCATCTAAATATAGAAGGCATGGTTAGTAAGTTTGCAGATGACACCAAAGTTGATGGTGTTGTGGACAGTGGAGAAGGTTATCTTAGAGCACAAAGCAGGAGATTGATCAGAAGGGCCAATGAGGCAACAAATGGCAGATGGAATATAATTTAGATAAATATGAGGTGCTGCATTTGGTTAAGGCAAACCAGGGCAGGACTTACACAGTTAACGGCAGGGACCTGGGAAGGGTTGCTGTTCAAAGAGACCTAGGGGTGCAGGTGCACTATTCCTTGAAAGTTGAGTTGCAAGTAGCAGGGTGGTGAAGAAGGTGTTGGGCACGCTTGCCTTCAATTGTCACTGCACTGAGAATAGGAGTTGGGACATCATGTTGTGCTGTACTGGTGAGGACACTTTTAGAATATTGGGTTCAATTCTGTTGTTAAATTTGAAAGGGTTCAAAGAAGATTTACAAGGATATTCCTGGGGCTGGAGGGTTTGTGCTATATGGAGAGGCTAAACAGATTGGGGCGTTTTTGCTGGAACATCAGAGGCTGAGGAGTGACCTTGCAGAGTTTATAAAATCATGAAAAGCACGGACAGGGTGAATAGCAAAGGTATTTTTCCTGGGGTAGGGGAATCCAAAACTTGAAAGTACAGATTTAAGGTGAAGGGGACCTCTGAGGATTTAAAAGGGACCTGAAGGGCTACTTTTTCATGCAGAGGGTGGTGCATGTATGGAACGAGCTGCTAGAGGAATGGTGGAGGTGAGTACAATTATAACATTTAAAAGGCATCTGGATGGGCACACGAATAGGAAGGTTTAGAGAAGTATGGGCCAAATGCTGGCAAATAGCACAAAATAAATTTAGGATATAAGTTGGCACAGATAAATTGGACTAAAGGGTCTGTTTCTATGCTGTAGAAGTCTATGACTATGACAACACAAATAAAAATATTTCCACTGTAGTGCACAACAAAACAAAGAACAGATTTCTTCATTCCCTCTGCTCACTGCAACAGACGAGGAAGTAATTAGAATACAGGTTGTTCTGCAATAACTTGAGTTTCATTAAAGCAAATTTGCTATAACGCGATTGACAGATTGATGACACTGTTTCTAAAGCGCAAAAGCATGTATTGATTATAATGCGATTACGGCCTCATTAGTTTAAATTATGCTGCTATTACGCAATTTTCTTATAACACAGGGTTGCAAGGGAATGGAACTACCATGTTATAACAGAACCATCTGTAATGCAACACCTGAAAGTGCCCAAGAAACAAGGAGACTGAATTTTTAAAAAATTTCAAATGCAAAATGAGAATACCAGCTCCAAACGGTAATTAAAGCTTCCATGTTAACTCAGGTGAGAGTTTAATTCTCTCAATTCTGAGCAGTGTCTCTCTCTGGCTTCATTCATTACCCTTATTGCTTCAAACAATGCAATTTAAATATTGGGGAGACAGAAGTCATTGTTTTCACTAACAAAAACAGAAATTGCTAGAAAATCTCAGCAGGTCTGGCAGCACCTGTGGAGAGAAATCAAAGTTAATATTTCGGGTCCAGGGACCCTTCTTCAGAACTGACTCATATCAAAGCCATCTTGTGAGGTAATGGTGACCATGATCAGTTCATGTCTTGTTACATGCATCAGAAGTTCATGAATGTGCCTAAGACAGTTAGTTTCAGTCCTGAAAAGTCCCAAAATTAACTCAGATTACCTTGGAAATTTGAGTGACAAAAGAAACTAATTATTTCACAATCCATTATGCAATAGCAACATAGGTTGTGTTTGCAACTAATCAGAATGCTGCCATCAAACCAAAAAGACCTCCTGCCTGTTACGCAAATGAGTAATGTGTGTATGACTTTCAGAGCTGATGTGATGCTACGCACGTAGGCCATACAGCTCAAAAATTAGTGGATCATATCAAATTTCAAAATTTTCATACTCAAATTTTTGCAATAAGCAAGGTACGGACTGTCGCCAATCAGTTCATGATTGCAGAACTCTGAGCAGAGTATTCAATTTCAGACATGATTTCCCAGTTGGATAATATTTGCGCAATAATCCTGATTGTGCTGATAATTACGCCGATTGTAACTCAGGTTCATAGCGAAAGCTACATATATTAATACATAGACTCTTATTTTTGCAGACTGAAAGAACACATACACATATTGCTCCTGTTTCAACTAAATGGGCAACAGCCATTCTCTTGCCCATTCCTCAGGGCAATGCCTTGACAAATTAGACAATCAGTTTGATTAAAATTCAACAAAGATTGACAGATAACTGTCAGTCATCATCTAACTGGTACATTCTCTAATGACAATGCTGTCCCACGCAACATACCAACCAATGAGTCTGCTCTTCTCATTCAGTATAAAAACGTTGGTCTTCTTTGCATTGGCATTCTTGCAAATTGCCTGATGAGTGCAAGATGAAAAGCATTGACGAAGTGTGCCTTTTTTCAGCAATAATCAATTTGTGTACTATTTGTTTAATATCAAATGGCTCTAATCAAAAACTGAGACCATCTCACCTTCAGTCATTCAGCTCCAACCCCAGCCCCACTAATTAGATTAGATTAGATAACTTACAGTGTAGAAACAGGCCCTTCGGCCCAACAAGTCCACACCGACCGCCGAAGCGCAATCCACCAAGACCGATTCCCCTACACCTAACACTACGGGCAATTTAGCATGGCCTATTCACTAACCCGCACATTTTTGGACTGTGGGAGGAAACCAGAGCACCCAGAGGAAACCCATGCAGACATGGGGAGAATGTGCAAACTCCACACAGTCAGTCGCCTGAGGCGGGAATTGAACCCGGGTCTCTGGCACTGTGAGGCAGCAGTGCTAACCACTGTGCCACCATGCTGCTCACGGATTAGGATTCTTGATAAACACTCAGAAAATGTGGAATGTTTCCAGAATCTTGGAAATTACTTTTCATAGAAGGGAGACATTGATAAAGAATAACCTGTAGTCTGCTAGTGCAGCCTTTGGCCAACTGAGGAAGGGAGCATTTAAAGGACACAATATCAAAACTGAAACTAAGCTCATGGTCTACCATGAAAGTTTAAAACATGGACAATATAAAGGAGTACCTCAAAACACAACAACAATACAATCACTACTGTCTGCCAAAGATCCTATATATCAAATGGGAGAGCATGAGGACCAACATCAGTGTCTTCTCACAAGCTATGATCTTCCATCATCAGCTTCATTGGATTGGTTACATAATCCACGTATTGAGATACCAGGTTCTCAAAATAGGTCTTGGTCTCACTGGACTTCTTCACTTAATCAGCGCAGATGCACAAGAGGACAGGGAAAGTGCTTCAAGGATGTGCTGAAATCCGAATAAAGAAATACAACACTGACATCTATTCTTGGGAGACAGTTGCCCTGATCTGAACAAGAAAAGGGCAAAGTCTGTGTGACAGATCTTAGCGTTTGAGATCCATTGTAAATAAAATGAAAATTATAAAAAAGTGATGGAAAGAACAAGCCATGATGTGAACTAGTAACACACAACCAGACATTCTTCATGTTCTTCATGTCATAAAATCTTCAGATCCCAAATCAGCCTCATTAGCCATGACCAGATGCTTGGGAGGAATGACCAATAAATAATAGAAATAATGGAAGAACCACCTTTATTATTTTTGATCTGTTGAGAATAATGAGACCAATCAGTTGATTAATGCTGTTCATTTAACTGCTTATTATTTATTTGATTAGTTGCTAATAGTTTAAATAAGAGGCAATTATGAGATTTATCCAGTCAACCAACTGTGAAATATTGAAGAAACAGGAGATAAACATACATTTGACCCTGTATTTCATTCCTATTTGGAATTTTATTAATGCAACATTGTATAGAGGTCTGAGGAAAGTCATTGGTCTGAAGTGTTAACACAGTTTCTCTCCTCACAAATGTATTGCTCAGCATTTTCAGCTTTTTATTTCAGATTTTTAACAAATTGACTAGTTTGTTTTTGTAATATTTTTGTTTCATTTTTGTTTCTCATGCTTGAAGATAGAGAAATAGCTTTTGTTTAAGCAGTAAAAAGTTGTTTAACATGTCATTTGAGTTTTGGCATCTGGAATACAATGGCAGATCAACATGCTAATATTAATAAAATGCAGAGTTATCTGTACTATTATACCAACAAAAGTATTATTAAGGCAAACTTTCAACTTATGTGCTTACGCACTGTGCTTCTTTGTAAAGCACTGAATGTTTACCAGATGTTGACTCTTTGGGTCTTTTATACCCCCGAATTTTCAGATTCTTCAAACTATATAATACAGAAAGAGCCAAGCACCTGTCCTGAATTTATTGCAAAAGGATTTGAGTAAGGAGTAAAGATGTCTTGCTTCAACTGGCCAGAACCTTGGCGGGTGCTACCTGAAGTATTGGGTGCAGTGTTATTTCCCTTACCCAAGAAAGGCTATGCTTTCTCTTGAGTGAATGCAGCAGAGGTTCACCATACTCATTGTCAGGATGGCAAGACTGTCCGACTGAGCAGAAATTGATAAGCCTGGGTCTGTATTGTCTTGTGTGTAAATGAATGAGAGATCATCTCACTGAAACCTTCAAAATTCATGAAAGGTTTGAATGTTCCCCAGTTGAGGTGTCCAGAACTTGGAAAAGACTTGGTATTTCTTCACTCAAAAGGAATTCTCCATCCCAAAGACTGTGGAAGTACAGTCGTTGAGTATGTTTAAGACAGAGAACAATAGTTTTACAGATACTAATTACTTCAAGGGATATGACAATAGCATGAGAAAATAATGGTGAGGTAGATGATCAGATTAGCAGATTCTAGATTAGCATGATTTGGAGATGCCGGTGTTGGACTGGGGTTACAAAGTTAAAAATCACACAACACTAGGTTATAGTCCAACAGATTTATTTGGAAGCACTAGCTTTTGGAGCGCTGCTCCTTCATCAGGTGGTGAAGAGCAGTGTTCCGAAAGCTAGTGCTTCCAAATAAACCTGTTGGACTATAACCTAGTGTTGTGTGATTTTCAACTCTAGATTAGCAGGTAGTCTCGATTGGCACAGCAGGCTCAAGGGATAAATGGTCTATTCCTGCTACTATGTCCCTTGCAAATATTTCCCATTCAAGAATTTTTTCAATTCCCTTCTGAATGTTGCTGTGGTACTCTTTGAGACTATCGCAACTCTGTATTTAAAAAAAAGCCTAATTTCCTCTTTGATTCTTTTCCAATTACATTAAAGTGATGTCCCCTAGTTTCTAGTTGGCCTGGCAGTTTGGCACTGTCAACTTGGTCAGTCTGTCAAAACCCCTCCTAATGTTGAACGCAACTATTAAATTTTTCCTTTTTTGGTTTAGGAGAACAAATAAAAGCTTCTTGAGTCTCTCCAGATGATAGAAGTAATAGCAAAGTTTAAGCCAAATAACTACAGCAAATTTCAAAACACTTGAGCAACATGTACAGGAGCCCTCCATGCTGTGCAGAGCATGGTCTTATTTACAGGAATGGTCTATGATCTTTATTATCAAGAAATGATTCACATAATGATCTAATAACTTGCATTTAAAAAACACTTTTAAAACAATAAAAGATCCCAAGATGCTTCACTGGACAATATAAAGCAAAAACTGTCACTCATCCACACAGGATGACGCAGAAACAGAAATTGCTGGAGAAGCTCAACATTTGTGGAGAGAAAGCAGAGTTCACGTTTTGAGTCCAGTGACACTTGTTCAGAACTGAAATTCACTGGACTCAAAATGTTAACTTTTGTTTTCTCTCCACAGATACTGCCAGGCCTGCTACACTTCACTACATCCATCCACAGTTCTTTGTTTTATTTTAGTTTCCACAGGAATAAAGCAAAATGCAGAGGCAAAGAGGTTTACAAAAATTATACAGGGGGCAAGGACATACATTCCTCAAATTCCTCTCTGTACATTCAATCTTTGATAAACTTGAGGTCACCCAAAATTCTGCTGTCCATGCCCCTTACTCACAAAACATCCAATTCTCACACAAATAATACAAACTTGGAACATAAGTAGGTCACCGAACCGCTTGAGCCTACTTCATCAATTAAGATCATGGCTTACTCCACATTCCAACCTATTCTTGATCTAATCTTATCCTAACTGTACTCCCTTGCTTATCAAGCCTCTGCCTTAAAAATATTTAAAGACTCTGCTTCCACTGCCTTTAGAGGAAGAGAGTTCCAAAGACTCTCAGATCTGAGAGACAGAAAAAAATCTCATCTCCATCTTAAATGAGCAACCCCTGATTTTTAAACAGTGCTTCTTAGTTGTTAATTCTACTGTAAGATGAAACATCCTCTCCACATCCAACTTGTCAAGACCCTCCCCATGGTCTCACTCCTCTCTACCTTTGTAATCTTTTCCAATCCCACAAGACCTTTGCACTTATCTCATTCTGGTATCTTCAGCATCCCCAATTTTAGCTGGTGCATTATTGTTGACAGTACCCAAGTTGTGTAGGCCCTAAAGCTCTGAAATTTCTCTTTGCCTCTTTATCCTTCTTTTCTTCTTTAAGGAGCTGCTTAAAATCCACCTCTTTAATCAAGATAATACTCATCTGGAATAATATGATAAATTTTGCTCTAGAACTCATCATGAACTACCTTGGGATGGATTTATTGCATGGAAGGTGCTATATAAACACAGATTTTTGTTGTTGGATTTGAAAACAAGGTTAGAAGTTTCAAAATCAGGTGCTCCTTAACTAGAAAACAATGTGGGCCAGTGAGTATATACGTGCTGTATGAACAGTTCTTGGGTCAAGGACTCAGATAGCAGAATTCTGAATGACCTCAAATTTATCAAGGGTCAGGTGGCGGAGGCACCTCGAAGTTTTTTGTAATAGTCAAGGGTCTTTCTGAGGACGTCAACAGCAGATGAGCTGTGGCAGATTAGGCAATGTTACAGCCATAGGAATAGGCTTAAACCTAATAACAATGCCAAGGTACAATTCACTTGTGCCACATGGATGAACATCCAGTGATTTTCCTGACTGAAAGCCCTCAGAGTACCAAGTAAAAACAATTTGGTGTTGTACAATTTAACTCCTGAATCCTGCCCTCTCCCTTCACTGGTAGATTCAGTCATGTTCAAGTATTCCACCCATTGTTAGCTTTGCTCATTATTTAGTAAATCAGTGACATTTCCAAGCGTGAGTGGCAGAAGAAAACATCAGAGTGAACATGAATGCAAACACAAACACAAAAAATCCAAAATGGCATGCAATATGTAGGCGTTAAGGCACAGTGCACATTATTAATAAACTGAAATATCACATAGGAGAGTCTATCTCACATTAGTGCAAAGCGAGGTTAATACAGTTTCCACACAAGTACAGCTGACCTAGGAATAGATCCTTAAGGAGGAATAGGATTGGAGTAATACTTTGAGCATCCAGTGAGCTTGCAGCATTGAGCAGAAACATTTCCAAGCAGGTTTGGTGATGTAAAAAGTTATTGAATCACAAACTGTCAACTGGTCAGCTTGCCTATGATTCCTCACATCGTCACGGTAAAAAGCATTTTTGATCATTGGCTTCTTTTGGCAGAGCAAATAGCAAAAACAATGACTGCAGATGCTGGAAACCAGATTCTAGATTAGTGGTGCTGGACGAGCACAGTAGTTCAGGCAGCATTCCTGATGAAGGGCTTTTGTCCAAAACGTCGATTTTGCTGCACTTTGGATGCTGTCTGAACTGCTGTGCTCTTCCAGCACCACGAATTCAGAAGCAGAGCAAATAGTTCCAGTCTGCTTGGAAAGGCAATAAACTCTGAGTAAATGTCAGTTCCAAACTGAGATTTACAGAAAGGGATATACGAAAAAGTAAGAAATAGTCAATGATTTCAAACACCAGAATCATGTATAGTTTTCTTGTAATGTTTTCTTTGGTAACTCTATTTGAGGGCAACTGATAGTTTTGAATTTCCTTTGTCCCAGTCCAATTCTGAAAGTGCTTTGAAACATGCTGTATGAAGCTATGATAATGAAACTGCAGCAATAAAACACTGCAGCAGGTTAGTATTCAAGAATTTGTGTCAGGAGTTTTCAAATACATCACAATAGACACCAGTTCAATGTACAATAATTTATTACAGTAAATCTTTGGTTTGTCATTATGGCTATTCATTTGTCCACTCACTTTGGTCTAAGCTAACGGTTTCACACAGTGCTTTCTATACTGGCCTTTAGAATCAAAGGCAATCATACTGGACATTAATAATATTTTAAGTATTTTTCTATCATTGCAAATGTAAATAGTGAAGATGTTATTTTTTGCTTTTTCAGTAAAAATATGCTGCTTTTACAAAACTGCAGTGTAGTCAGCTCAGCAATTTGGCTAATGAGCAACTAGCAATTCATTTGCATTTTCAGTAAGCTAATCATCACATTGCAGGCAAGAATCGTAGAAGGACAGAAAGTTTACAGTGCAGATGAAGGTCATTTGGCCTACCGTGTCTGCACCAACTGGAAAAAAAGCTTTTAGCCTAATCCAGTTTCCAGCTCTTGGTCTGTAGATCTCTAGATTTCAGCACTTCCAAGTAAAAGGTAACATTGCCATTGTTCTACCAGACCATTGGCTGCTTCCTCATGAGACAGAATGATGACTTGGTCGTGTTTTAACCAGAGAGTCACCAAGCCTCAAGTAAGGTGAATGGATGACAGTGAGGGTCTTTCATGGTAATTTTAGCTGGTGTACATGATTTGGAGATGCCGGTGTTGGACTGGGGTGTACAAAGTTAAAAATCACACAACACCAGGTAATAGTCCAACAGATTTAATTGGAAGCACACTAGCTTTCGGAGCGACCTTCACCTGATGAAGGAACGTCGCTCTGAAAACTAGTGTGCTTCCAATTAAACCTGTTGGACTATAACCTGGTGTGTGATTTTTAAACTTAGCTGGTGTAGGATTTGAAGCCAAGCTGATGGCTTCACTCTGCATCATAAAGCAGCCATTCAGTTAACCAACCCCTTATTTTCACTTGTAGTGAGGATATGTACCACTGCCAGTTTAAGGAACTCCCCACTACTCTGTTCTAATATTTTGCTGATTATGTTAAGTCAATATCTTTTAAATCACATTTCTCTTGTTCCCGTTTTCAAACTCATTTTAGAACATATCAGTAGAGTTAGTTTAAAATGCAATTGTTTTGAACATGTTTTAATAATCTGCTAGAAAATGTTAGAATTTGAATTGAAAGTTGTGCATTGAAGAGTCTAGTCACACTGCCTCCATATGCATTTTCAGATAATATTCTACGAATATTTATACATCATGAATTCTAAGTCAGTTACAAATAAGAAGATTGAGATAGTGAACAAAAATTAATGATTTAGTAATAACACTAATCCCTAAACTATCTAATTGTCTTGGAACATGCTCCAAGTTTACAAATGTGATCATTATATTCACACTTTGAACCACTGTTTGCTTTATAATAAAGAACACATTATACCAGGGAGTTAAACTCAGCAAATATTTCCAAAGTGTAAAGTAGCAGATTACGTAAGGGCAATGAAGTCTACCAGCTTCATTCACCACTTTTAAGAGGGCCTTCTCTTAATGAGAAATAAAATAGATTGTTGTTGGGGAAGGAAATGCTAAAACATAATACTTAAATTATAATTTAGTTGGTATTAACAAATTATCCAATCTATTGTCTCATTCTGAACAATACATAACCTTTACAAAATGCCTCTATGAACACTATCAGATTGTTTATAGGTGCTTCAAGGTGCTTTAATACAGTTGAGCTACCATGAAGAACAGTTCTTACATAGAAGTATCAGCAGGAAATGGGCTGAATCCTCCCTTAGCCTTTTCAAACTAAACTTACCTAATGTTCTTGCTGGGGTCTATTTAGTGTACTGTCATCAGTATGTGTTTTGGACCAGACTCAACCCCCTCAAAATAGTCTAGATCCTAACGTTTATTTTAAAAGCAAAGTGCCAGGTGTTGTTGTCCTGATGCAATCTGACTGGTCAAACTATCAGATTTGAAGCAAACCACTCTATTCATACAATATAGTGCCACATGCTAGTCAGAGTAGGAATGATAGAATAAGCAGGATGAATTCATGGCTTGAGAGATGGTGCAGGAGGGAGAGTTTCAGGTTCAGGGTTTTCTACAGCAGTATGTAAGCAGTCCAACTCAGGAAGGGGCCATACTGGACCTGGTGTTAGGAAATGAGCCCAGCCAGGTGGTTGAAGTTTCAATGGGGGACTACTTTGGGAATCATGATCACAATTCCACACGTTTTAGAATACACAAGAGTGGTCCTAAAGTAAGAGTGCTAAATTGGGGGAAGGCCAACTATACCAAAATTCGGCAGGAGCTGGGGAATGTAGGACATTGGGACAGGTTCTGGGAGAGGTGGGACTATTACAAATTGGATAGTCTATACTTGGGCCGAATTGGATCCAATGTCCTTGGGGGTGCTTTTGCTAAAGCTGTTGGCGAGGGTTTAAACTAAAGTGACAAGGAGATGGGAACCAAATGAGGAGGTTTGTGGACAGGAAAGAGGCAGTAACTAAAACCTGTAAGGAACGAGGTAATGAAGTCAGCATGACTAAGGTGAAGAGTAGGCAGGAAGCAGAGGATGAATGCAAAGGGACTGGTGGTCTGAGATGTATTTGTTTTAATGCAAGAAGGATAGTTAGTAAGGCAGATGAACTTAGGACTTGGATTAGTACCTGGAAGTATGGCGTTATTGCTATTACTGAGACTTGGGTGAGGGAAGGGCATGATTGGCAACTAAATATCCCAGAATATTGATGCTTCAGGCGAGATAGAGAGGGAAATAAAAGGGGTGGAGGAATTGCATTACAGGTTAAAGAAGATATTACAGCTGTGCTGAAGCGGTGCACTATGGAGGACTCGAACAGTGAGGCAATATGGGCAGAACTCAGAAATAGGAAGGCTGAGGTAACAAGGTTGGTTAATTGGTTGGAATTGTTTTAACTGTTAACGAACAATTGTCTTCTGAACTCAGTCTTTTAAGTTTGAGTTAATCCCAAGTACACACAGTCCTTTATGTGTATAGACACTTTCCAGTTTAAAGTTCCATTTGCTTGCCCCACTCTTTATGCCTTTGTTTGCTTACTTTGGCTATGGTCAGCTCCAGGCTACATCTTTTTGCCCTCATGTTTGTAGGCACAGCTAAGGAGTTTTCTCCACTGCATGCAGATGTTAGCATGCTATTTCCACCTTTGGTGCAGTGTTGTAATTAAATGACACTGTGATCTTAAGGATAGATCTGAAATGACAACTGTTAGCATTCAAATTTATTTGATTTGAGACTATGACCAAGCAAGTCTGTATAGTCTTTCATGATCGCGAGACATCTCAGTATACTTTAATAGCCAATTAAGTATTTTGGAAAGTAAAATCACTGTTGTCGTTTAAGAAACATGACAGCTAATTCTCACACAGCAAATTTCCAACAAACAGCAGCTCAATAATGACTAACCAAAACTTTTTTTGTGATGTTGATAGAAGGATACATGTTAGCTCAGACACTAAGGATATCTCATGGTCTCCTTGAATTTAGTACTACGGGACCATTTACATTTACTCACGAAGGCAATACTCCATTAGAACTCATGGGCCTTATCCTTGGAGTAGGGTTTGAAATTGGAATGTTGTGACTCAGAATAAGCGTACTACCAATTGAGCTATGGCTGTCACAGTGTGCATCCAAGCTCGTTCTGAAACAACTTGACCTTGAGCATGTAAAAGAGTGCTTCTAATTTACTTCTGGTTTCTTTCACCTTTCCAACCAGCCACTCTCACCAGCTGTCAAACAGCAAAGAACAACATCATATCCCACCCACCCTACCCCTCCTCATAGCTCGACAATCAGCCTTTTTCTATTTTAAGCCAGCATGTCATTTTCCAACAGTTCACCCTTGGGCTCAAAGAGCTGTACCTGCAAGCATCTAAAATGAAAAAGTTTTGAAGCACTGAGAAAATCAGCCAGCTGGCCAGACGATGGAAACAGAACTCTTCCTGTTTACTTCCCTGAAAATGTAGCATGCTTTGATAGCAAGAAAAGGAGTGTTCATTTTTCACCAGGAAAATAATGGAAAATTACAGGGTTGCTCAAGACTCCATAGAGAAGTGCTACTAAAGCATCTGTTTCATAAATTCTTCACATAGCTCAAAAATATCTGTGCTTATTTGGTAAAAGAAGACGTATGGACTTGAGAGGAGAGTATTTTTGGACTTGCAACAGTTTTAATATAAGAAAAAAAAGCCATTCTTGCATTATACAAAGTGCACTTTCTCATTTTATTATGCCTAATTCAGAGAATTCAAACTGCATGACCCACAGATGTATTTCAAAGGCACATTTTTCAGTCTAGAGCCAAGATCCAAATAGACAAGTTCTTTTCAAGTATTAATAGAATCAGGATCATAGAGTTGTATTGCACGTAAGGAGACCATTCGGTCCAACTCTATATGCCAACCAGATATCCTAAGTTAATCTAGTCCCATCTACCAGCATTTGGCCCATATCCATCTAAATCCTTCCAGATGCCTGTTAAATATTGAAATTGGACGAGCATCCACCATTTCCTCAAACAGCTCATTCCATACAAGGTATCTAAAAGTGGCCCCTTAGGTTCCTTTTAAATCTTTCCCCTTTCATCTTGAACTTCTCTAGTTTTGGACCCCACTACCTTGGGAAACAGTTCTTGGCTATTTCCGCTATCCATGCCCCTCATAATTTTATAAACGTCTGTAAGGACACCCTTTAGCCTCCAACATTCCAGGAAAAATAGTCCCATCTATTCAAGCCTCTCCCTATAGCTCAAACCCCCCAACCTCTTCAATATCCTTGTAAATCTTTTCTGGACCCTTTCAAGTTTAATAACATCTTTAATATAGCAGGGAGACCAGAACTGAATGCAATATTCCAAAAGTGGCCTAACCAATATCCTGTCCAGCTGCAACATGACATCCCAACTTCTATACTCAATGCATTAACCAATAAAGGCAAGCGTACCAAATGCTTTCTTCACTATCCTGTCTATCTGTGACTCCAACATCAAGGAACTGCGAGCTTGCACCCCCAAGGTCTCTGTTCAGCAACACTCCCCAGGACCCTACCATTAAATGTTTATGTTCTGCCCTGATTTGCATTAGCAAAATGCAACTTCTCACATTTATCTAAACTAAACGCCATCTCCCAGTCCTCAGCCCATCAATTCATCTGATCAAGGCCCTGCTGTACTCTGAGATAATATTTCTCACTGCCCACTACATCACAATTTTGCTGTCATCTGCAAACTTATTCACCATTGCTGCTATATTCACATCCAAATCACTTATGATAAAAAGCAGTGAACCCAGCACCAATCTTGAGGCACACCGCTGGTCACAGGCCTCCAGACTGAAAAACAACCTTTCACCACTCTCTGCCTCCTACCTTCGAGCCAATTTTGTATCCAAATAGCTAGCTTTCCTGGATTCCATAAGATCTAACTTCGCTAGCCAATCTACCATGTGGAACCTTGTCAAATGTCTTGCTTAAGTCCATATAGACAATGTCCATCACTCCGCCTTCACGGATCTTGTCACTTCTTCAAAAAACTCTATCACGTTAGTGGGACACAAGTTCCCATGCACAAAGCCATGTTGACCATCCCAAATCAGTCCTGATCAATTAAGTGCTGATTTTGGGTTTTTCTATGTTTACATTCCATTTTGAGGTTCAAACAATTTTTGAGATTGAGTACTAATTGCTGCCTTGGACTCAGCACTGCCACAGTTCCTAATTACTACAGAGAAAAACAATTGGAAGGGAGGGCACACATCCAAAAAAGCCAAGTTCTCTATTATCACATGGTTTTGTGACCACACCCAAGAGTTTTGGCTCAAGACAACTAATCAAAGAGAAGGCAAGGTCCAGAACTGTCTTCAGGCTAGGGCTTCTTTGTGCAATTTTTTTTAATGTTAAGACTAAATACTACAATTCAGAGACATACTAATCTTACTAAAATATTTTTCAAAAGACTATTTCATAAATTCTACCACCCAATGTCTGTTGGTTAATTCCACATAATTTTTTGCATGTGCTTCTAACTTTTTCACTTTATCTTCCAATCTGTCTAATTCCACTCACCATGTGCTATTTATACCCAGAAAGGAATAGCTCCATGACATTACACCTCCAAAGTCATAAAGCCCTCACACAGGCAAACAATAGAACATAGAATATTGAATAATACAGCACACGATGTGGTACAATACAGCACACGATGTAGAACAATTTGGCCCACAATGTTGTGCCGAACATTTGTCCTAGCTTAAGCACCTATCCATGTACCTATCCAATTGCCGATTAAAGGTCACCAATGATTCCGACTTTGCCACTCCCACAGGCAGCGCATTCCATGCCCCCACCACTCTCTGAGTACAGAACCTACCCCTGACATTCCCCCCTATACCTTCCACCCTTCACTTTAAATTTATGTTCCCTTGTAACACTCTGTTGTACCCGGGGAAAATGTCTCTGACTGTCTATCTATTCCCCTGATCATCTTATAAACCTCTACCAAGTCACCCCTCATCCTTCGCCGTTCCAATGAGAAAAGGCCTAGCACTCTCAACCTATCCTCGTACGACCTATTCTCCATTCCAGGCAACATCCTGGTAAATCTCCTCTGCACCCTCTCCAAAGCTTTCACATCTTCCCTAAAGTGAGGGGACCAGAACTGCACACAGTACTCCAAATGTGGCCTTACCAAGGTCCTGTACAGTTGCAACATCACCTCACAACTCTTGAATTCAATCCCTCTGCTAATGAACACTAATACACCATAGGCCTTCTTACAAGCTCTATCCACCTGAGTGGCAATTTTCAAAGAGCTATGAACATAGACCCCACGATCCCTCTGCTCCTCCACTTTACTAAGAACCCTACCGTTAACCCTGTATTCCGCATTCTTATTTGTCCTTCCAAAATGGACAACCTCACACTTGACAGGGTTGAACTCCATCTGCCACTCCTCAGCCCAGCTCTGCATCATATCTAAGTCCCTTTGCAGCTGACAACAGCCCTCCTCACTATCCACAACTCCACCAATCTTTGTATTGTCTGCAAATTTATTGACCCACCCTTCGACTCCCTCTTCCAAGTCATTAATAAATGACTACTTTCCAAGTGAGAGTATTAACATATGATCTTCCATATTCTTCACTCAAGAGGGTTGTGAATCTTTGAAATTTTCCACTTCAGAATGTTTCAGGTGATCAGTCATTGAGTACCTTCAAGATGAAAATGATATCTTCTTGAACACTAAGGGAATAAGGGAAATAGGGATGGGACATGAAAATGGAGGTAGAAGATCACATGATTTTACTGAACATGTATGATGGACCAAGTAAGCAACTTCTGTTGAAACGACCGGCAATATCTAATTAAAACCATGGACTAAGTATAAATTAATCATGCATTATTTAGCAGCTTCAAATGTACTTCCTTTTTAGCTTCAGGCATACTGATATCTGAAAGACATTACACAGGATTTAAAATAGTAAGTAATCACTGTACACTCGAGTAGACAGAGATATGGTCAGAAATAACATGGAAATAACAGGAACAAGAGTAAGCCATTGAGCCCCTGAGGCCTTCATCGCCATTCAATTATATTCTGGCTAATTTGCTAATATAAATAAGGTTAAGTGCAGCTTAGCATGTTACAAGAATTACAATTTGGCTGACAAACTCAAATTCTGGCTGAGTCTTTTTCATATGTAATTGAGAAAATTAAATCAAAGAAAACACTGGATGCGACCGAGATAAGAAACACTGGAAGGTAATGACAGTCAGGAAGTGATGACTTAGCTAAGATTTGGATTTTAACAAAAACAGGAAGAATGGGAAGTATATTGTCCCACAGATGGAAGTCTAGAAAACATGTTAAAATAGCAAGTAATGTAGTAATTTCAAAATTGATACCATAGAATCATAGCAATTACAGCATGAAGGGTAGGCAAGGATGCCACTAAGCTACTCCCAACACATTCTTAAATTTTCTTCAAAATGATTACTTTTAAAATACATATTCAGATCTTTTGAAAATATGTCCTAATCACAGCCACAATCAGCAATCATGATCTAGCATTCCATTTTGTATTTCCCATCTGGTAATAATCCTGAGCTTGTGCCCCAGTATTACCAATTCACAAACTGATCGAGCCAGCCTGTCACCACATTCCATCTTAAAACCTTGTATAATTCTGTAAGCCTCCAGCCTCCACATGTTCTCTCTTAACCCTCCATTTTCTTGGAAACAATAAACACTCAATTTTGGTTCAGATTCAGGGAACCTGCTCTTTAGACTTTCCATTGAACTGCAAGCTGTTGTTTGAAAGGAGGAAAAAAAATGTGATGCAGTGTACTTGCAGAAGGCTGGAATGAAGCGAGGTTGGAGCGATTAGTTAACAGGCAACAAACTTTCTTGTCTGCTGCCAAGGTGCATGAAAGAAGTTGCAGAAGTCCAGATATGGGTAAAGTGTACCAGCACAGAAAGAGACCATCAGCCATATTGGTTCCTGCACAATTAGCCCTATTCCACTATGTATTCCCATAACCCAATAAGGTTATTTTGTACAAGTGCCTATCCAATGTTTTTGTGAAATCATTGACTGTCACCCTCATGAGCAGCAAGTCAGGTTTATTATATATGGCTGTGAGATAAATTCCTTCTAACCCAACACGCTCCTCCCACACCACTTCCTCAAAATCCTAAATCTGTGTCTCCTAGTTCTCAGCTAACAAGAACAATTTCTCCTTATTCACAACCGTCATAAATTTATCTAACTTTATCATGTCAAACTCCTTTGCTGCACAAAGAACAAAGAGCTTCTACCAAAGCGATAGCTAAATTCCCTTATCCCTGGAACCACGTTGGTAAATCTTCTCCACACCCTCAGATGGACCCTTGTGTCCTTCCTAAATTGTGATGACCAGAATGGACACAGTACCCCAGTTGTGGCATAACCATAAAGACATGAGATATATAGTAACAACTCCTTCCTGAACTAAATATTTTCACTAATGATTGAGGAAGAGACAAGAAAAGATGCGATTTTACACATCACCAATTACACCCCTAGAATGCACCAAAGCACTTCAGAACCAAAAGGTTTTTGAAGAATGTTTACTGTTGTTACGTAGCAGCCATTTTGCACATAATAAGATCACACAAACAGTATTTAAATAAATGGAGATAACCTGTTTATCATGTTGCTTCGAGATTACATTTTGATTGAAACAGAAAAGGACATTTATGCATTTCATTGAAAAATTAGGTTATGGAGTCATAGAGTCATTCAGCACAAAAACACATCCTTTAGTCCAACTTGTCCATGCCAACCAGATATCTAAACTAATTTAGTCCCATTTGCCAGCACTTGGCCCATATCTCTCTAAATCCTTCTTATTCATATACCCATTCAGATGCCTTTTAAACTGTAATCATACCAGCCTCCACCACTTCTGCTGGCAGCTCATTCCATACATGCACCACCCTCTGCATGAAAAAGTTGCCCTTTTAAATCCTTCCCATCTCACCTTAAATGCCTGTCCTCTAGTTTTGGACTCCCCTATCCTCAGAAAAATACTTTGTCTATTCACCTTATCTATACCCCTTACAATTTTATAAGCCTCCATAAGTTCACCCCTCAGCCTCTGATGCTCCAGGGAAAGTAGTCCCTGCCTATTCTGCCTCTCCCTATAGCTCAAACTCTTCAACTGTGGCAACATCTTTCTGAACCCTTCCAAGTTTACCAACATCTTTCCTGTAGTAGGGAGACCAGAACTGAATGCAGCTTTCCAAAAGTGGCCTAACCAATATCGTATACAGCCGCAACATGACATTCCAATTCCTATACTCAATGTACTGACCACTGAGTGCCATCTTCATTACCCTGAAAAGACAGCCTTCAGTTTAAGGTTGCATCTTAAAAAACAGGACAGCACTGCTTCAGAGGGAATAGAAGAGAAGAAAGAATGGGTGAAGGCAGCTAGTTGGATAGGCAGGAAGGGAAAGGGAAGGGAGAGAGTAAGAAGAAAGAAAGTAGGTGGAGACAAGCAAGGAATGGAGGGAAATGGAAAGGTGATTAAAGTAAGGGACAGCTGCTTGGCAGGAAAAAGCACGTTAAAAGGGGAAATGGGAAGAAAGCACTGTGGGGTAAGGGTTGAAGTGGGGAGAAAAGAGAAGGAGGAGAAAGCACAATGTAGGGAGCAATCAGGCAGGAAGGGTTTGAGGAAGAAAATGAGGAAAGACAAATAAGATTTTGTACAAATTGTTACTGATCCACTTTCATTCATTGTTGTGAAGGCTGATGTGCATTTTCAAATTGAACTGTGCAGTGCAGTTCTGTCTACAAAATGCTGGTTTGGATGTTATTGTCATGACATGAATATTCACAGGTTTGGAATGAGAACCTCTGGAACAGTTTAATTTGAGGGAAAGAGTCAGCAATACATTCTGTAACTATACATTGTTTACGAGATAATATTCATAGTCCTTTTTTGCAGATTTTCACTTAGATGTTAGGTAGGAAAACAATAAATTCAAAAGGATGTCAGAAATGTTTTCAATTAGCCTATAAATCTAAAATCAGTTTTTCTTTGAAATAAGTTTTCATTATGGGAGGTTATTCAAAGAATAAAATGTTAACTAACAGTTAGTTAACAATCTCCATTAACAGTTATTCACCCTCCTATCCACTCCTTTGTCTGTCCAACTGTTCTTCTCTCTCTATAGGCTCTATCTCCATCTATCATTTACTCCTTACCTTCTCCCCTCCATCCTACTGTCTGCATTAAAACCAACATTTTCCTAGCTACCATCAGTTCTGAGGAAGGGTCATAGGACCTGAAATGTTAACTCTGATGACTCTTCACAGATGCTGGCTGACCTGCTGAGCTTTTCCAGCTATTTCTGTTTGCACTTCTGTTATTCTTGAAAACAATTTTCCCTGATGTGAGATTATTCCATGCCGGTCTGATTGGTTTCATAATTCCTGATCTTGCGTCATAGTACATGAATAGCAAAGGTTTGGAGGAATATGGGCCAAATTTAGGATATCTAGTCGCATGGACAGGTTGGACCGAAGAGTCTGTTCTCATGCTATACATTTCTATGACACTATGAGCAAATCCACAACTTAAAGTCATAGTTGGCTATCCTAATGGATTGGATTTTCTAAACAGTGGCAATCATAGTCAGACTGGCATTCCCTCATAAAATCCAACCCACTGGATTAGCTAAATATAATTATAGTCAGATTGCCACTCTCCTCCTACCTTTATCTGATAAGAAAGAGCTCTGCATCGCTTACAGAAAATTCTGATCACGGCTTCTGCAGAATTGTGGAACATAACTTAAATTCAACTGTATCCTTGTAGTACATGATAATTGAAGGAATCAAAACCATGTTCCCTTTTGCAGGGCGGTAGTTGCCACAATATTTAAAAATACAGCCACTTAATAGTGCCAATGGAAGGATATGTATATAAGGTAATTTTGAGGTTAGTATGCCAAGTGGGTAAGGATGCTGGAGTGCCCTGTACGTACAATGCCAGAGCACAAGGTGAGAAAGGTGCAAACTAGTGATTGAATATTCATGGTAGGTAAGGATGGACAGGGGAGGAGGCGGTCAAGTCTGCGTGCATTGGGTGTTGTCTTGTCCCAGTGGGGAAAAGGAAGAATGTCAAGTCTAGAGACAGAGTCTGGGGTGTGTAAGGAATCTGTAGGTAGGAGAGTGTGTATATTAAGTTAGGAGGGCCCTTATCCAATACTTAGGTTTTAATAGTCTGAATTTTTCTTAAAACTTAATTGCAGTGCAATTCTCTGAATTCTCCATATGTAATGGATACTTTCAATGGGTTCCAGACACAGGGGAATTGCCCGTTGGAATCTTCAATTCCATGGGCAAGTCCCTTAGAGTTTGCTACACTGGGAATTCCACAGGGTCCCGATGCACAACGGCCATCACTGCTGCAGAGATGATTATCTAGCTATTGAAAAGTCCGGGCCAGTATTTTTAAAACCTGAAGTTTTGTGAAAAATCTATTTTAACAAATACGTAGTACTTTTGGGTGGAGATTTCAAAGTAACTCCTTGAAGGGAAATGCAGGCTAAAGGAGGATCAATGGATAAGAACCTCCCAATACAGAGGTATCAGAAAATTGCCCTCAGTGCTAAATTTGCTTTCAATTGGTTAGCTAGCTGCTGGGCTCATGTAATCTCCTGACAAACATGCTTTACACAACTCTCAATGTGATTACCTTGATTCACAAGAAGACAAATAACTTTTCATTAGTCAAATTCAGCTTTGCTTTTTAAGTAGCTGCTCGTTACTCATTGCCTTGAATGCTGAAAGCAGAATTCAGCATCACAATTCATTATAGTTACTGCAGCAAACACTGTTGGTCAATCCATCGTGGTACATTAACAAACTAGCCAATAAAGGAAGATCTGAAAAATGAGCACTACTGCATTTAGGCGGTCGTGTGGGACAAGAAAAAAACAACAAACATGAGTATCAGACATTCTGTTCACTCTGAGAGATGACTCTGAGGGAGCTGGATCAGAAAAAGAAAAAAAAAGGAAGCTCTGGGCGCAGTCTAAACATTTCAGTGAGACCATGGAACAGAGTTAATTATAAATGCTCTTCAGTGGTCATAGCTTGGAGAAAAGAAACAGGCAATGAGTTCTTATTCCTAACAATTTCAGATAACCAGCAATGAAATATCTTGGATCACCACATGTACTGTTCCAGAACATTTCACTTAGAAAGGCATTTTGCAAATGCAAAGGCATTCATATAAGAATTCAGAAGTTGTGAATATATGGTGGTTGAATAAAGAAGTAATGCAGCATATTGCAGAAAGATTTAAATGTTGTGTCAATATAATCAACATTAAAATCTTTCCCTATGGAACTCCGAACTTGATGGCAACACAAGACCCGCCTTCCCTCTGCTGAGTCCTCCCATTTTGTAGAATACACATCAACAGTTCAACCCATAACAATGGCATGGTTAAACTTTAATTGTTAATGTTTACAGATTGAGGGAAGGTCAGTTAGCTCACTTGACTGGATGGTTAGTTTGTGATGCAAAGTGATGTCAACAGCATGGATTCAATTCTCATACTGGCTGAGGTTACCAGGAAGGACTCTCCTTCTCAACCTTTCCCCTTGCCCAAGGCGTGATGATCTTCAGGTTAAAACACCACCAGCTGTCTTTCTCTCGTAAAAGATAAGCCTTATGGACTGATAAGACTATGGCAACTTGATCTTACTTATGCAGTGAAAAGGTTAAGTAAAATGGATTTAAACTTCCTGTAAAATCAGCTCAGGAGATCCTTCAGAACACCTGTATAAACTGGAAAATGCTGGTTGATAAAGGCTGACATCCATGTTGACAAAAGTCACTAGTCATTCAAATCAGCTGCAAAGCTGATCATGCTCTCTTATTCGAAGTACAGTGCAACATGCTAACAATTCTCATTTCCCTCTTCAGTTGCTCATCTCCATCTGGCCAACCACATAGTGAAAGCTGGGTTATCGCTCACGCCTATAAAACAACAGCCTTCGTTCACCTGCACAAGTGGTTAACCATCTGATCTTACACAACAACCCGACAGTTAGGACTATGCAAGTAGGTTCCACAGTTCTGAGCTTTGGAGGGTGTAGGAGTGGTGGTGGTGTTGCAGAAAGTGAAACCAGCTTCAGACTTAGTGGTGGCAGACTCAGATGATCCAATAAACTGTTCATGTTATCAAAACTTCACCCGTGAGTGATGGACGACAATTTGAGACCAGTTGTTAGAGAATGAGGAATGCCAGTGTGATGTAATCAACAAGAAGTCAATGTTTTCGACATGGAAAGGATTAAGATTTACAGTAAAAGAAAATACAATGCTTTTGAAGCTTAGATACACGTGCATGGAACTAGCAGGCAACTGAAAAATCTTATACCCTTAACTCCAAAGGTTCAGTCTATGATTCAGACGGCAGTTCACCACTATCATCCCAACAGCAATTAAGGGATAGGCAATAAATGCTGACTTAGCCAGTGAATGGATAAATAAAAGAAAAACATGACTTTTGAATTACGAGCAGCTTTGAGCAGAGCCCTGAAACCTTGAAGATGGACAGGTAGTGAGGGGACTTAATCATAATAGGACAAAAACTGCAGCACTGAAGGGCAAAAACATCCATCTCATCCAGTTGCTTCAATGGACTACTGGAAAATATTTAACCTTTTTAATTTTTCTGCCCCTTCAGTTTTCCTGAACACTGTCCACAATGCACAAACAATTGAGCTGCCTTTGAACTACTACTTCTTAGGTCACTGATTTGAATTTTGTTTGGAAGGGGCTGCTCCAATTGTAGGCCGAACACCTAGTTGTTATTTCAAACAACCTGAGATACATCCAAAATGAAGGGCATGCCAAATTAAACTCTGCAAGTCTGATACTTCATTCCATGATACACTAAGTGGCCCACAAGGCAACAACTTGGACACTCTTTGTTGGACGGGATATGAGATACTGTGACAAGCTTCTAAAAGAAAACTTGTTTTCATAAAATGGAGATAGAAGCTGGCAGCATTCTGCTTCCACATTTGCCTTGACTGGAGACTGCCATGCCAATTACAAGCCATTTGACTGTGCAGGAGCTAATTCAGTTTATTTGTCCTTGTAGGATGGATATACTGATGTTCATGAATGTTGGGTTATTGTTTAATGATGTTAAAGCACAGCAACGTCATTGCACGAGTCATGTGACACCGATGTAAATCACTTTTCTCGCCTTCAAAAGGAAGGTTATTGCAGGCAGCAATCAATATAACATAGCTTGAACATTTGGAACCAGATCCTGTGCAATATTTGGAACTTTTCAGTTCGCCATAGGCAAATTCAAATGCAGGTAGAATAATCTGAAACTTGTCCATTCCCAAGTTAACTGTGACACCACATAACATACACTGAGGTGCAATGATGGAAAATGTGCGGTTTATCTGAAAACACACAAGGGGTTCCCCAACCCTTCCAACACAACCTGTTTACAAAGTTCTTCAAGCCTTAAGTAGAAAGTAGATCAATCATGGGTGACACTGAACTGAAACCAGAAGCCTCTCTGATGGACATCAGACTAATTGGAGTTTCCTGTCTGAGATTAGTCAACTGGGACCTCAGATCAGAGCCTTGTCTGCTCCCTCAGATATAAAAATGAATAACTTGGCTGCAAAGTGCTTCAGGACATCCTAAGGTCAGGATAAGTTTAAATGATAAAATTGATTATAAATTCAAGTTTTTAAAACAAAAATGGAATGCTCTAGTGGATTGAGCAGAAAATATTATAACCATGTTAGCACAGAAACTTTGAAAATTTCCTGTGTCTCAGGCAGGAGTTATATCTTAATTCTTAACAAAGCTTTTTCAAGGAAATTCCTTTCTACTGATGATGCACTTCCTAACTGCATTGTGTATTGTCAAATCTCCTATTACATTCCCAATATTTCCAGTCAATAAATTACAATGTGAAGATTAAGGAGGAATCGCAAATGTATATACTCATGCCTCTCAGATATATCTCAGAATGCTTATGTGCTATAAATACAGTGATTGGTGTGGCCAAAGTGGAGCCAGTTAGCACACAGGAAGAAGATCCCGCAAACATCAATTTAGCTGATGACTCACTTATTTTGGATTTTTTAGGCAGCCAGAAGTCTCATTCAGGAGAAACAAGTGCACTCACAGCCTCCCAAACCTCCTCTTTAAACTCTCTGTAGCCAACAAATTTCATTCACATATTGTTGGGGAGAGACAATCTTGAAGTCTCACACAAAACCAAAGCATGGACTTCCCACTATGGCCATGGCCAGTTCCTCAAGTTCAACTTATCCCAAGAGAATGCAAGAATACAGGTGGACAACTACATAAACACTGCCACGGCACTGCTCAGTTAGTAAGAAAACACCAGTTAGTTAGTTAGGTCTGCATTATTATATCATGTCATGCATACATCATGTTTTGCTTGCCTCTTTAAAGACACATGATTTAGCTGAGGTGAACAACTAAATCCTGAAGTTAAGTAGAAAGTCATCTGAAGATTAACAGTTGTTTGTATACCTATGGCTTCTCCTCAAAATTAGAACACAATGGGAAAGCAATTGCTCTTCCCTCCTTGTCTCTTGTACCTTTTTATACATTATGTAGAAATGTTCAAATGAGGGACCCAAATTGTTTAAAGAGATAAACTGGATGGATGGGCAGAGTGGCCAAACCACTCAGTTCTCTAAATATAACCATTTGACATTGAGAGGTTAGCTGGCACAGGTGACAAGTGTTGTGTAACTGTTTTCCAGGAATTCTTTTTTAAATGTCCACATCAGTGCCAAGAATATCACAGTGCTGCAAGGAATTGTCAACTCCTGGGAATCCCTCCATAAATTGGAAGCCACTGCTTCATCCCACTGACAGCACATCACAAAACACAAAAAGTTTAGCAGCCTCCTATTAAAACAAAACTGTGATTCCCTCCTCATCGTTTTAACGTCAGTGAAACAGAACGAAATGTATAACAAATCCCTCTGTGCTAGACTTCTTTTGCTACGTTTTTAAACTGGGTGACAGTGTGCAGAATAAAAGCACAATTTGAAAATGCATTCCTTCTTAGGCACTGGTCGACCTGTTAAGTTGCAAGCTTAGCACTGCCATGTCATTTCAATAATCAAAATAGCTTGAAGTTCTAGAAACAGATACATAAATCCTGAAAACTGGCAACTCAGTCATGTGGCTTCAATTTTCACCTCAAAACTCCAACGCTCTCTACTGAAGGGAGGTAAATGCCACAAACTGTAGCTGGGTTACGACAAATATCCACTAAATCAATCTATTTCATGCAAACCTGAGTTGTCTGGTCTTTATGATGTCAAAGCGCAGTTTTTCTTACAAAATGCTAGACCTGAGAAATACTGCAATTTCAAGTTCACCCACTATGTGCTGGAGGGGGGGAAACCTCTGGCTGCTACCAGAAAATTCACATTTGTTGTATAAACACAGGGAAGAGAAATCTTTCACTTTCAAATCAATCAGTGCAGAAGGAAGGGTGTAAAGAAAGAAGAGTGCAACCCAGTCAAACTGGAGAACCATTGCAAGCTCAGTACGAACGTCAATCAAAATCTTCACCAAACTGGAGCCATCTATTTCTTTTTTCTCTATCTATTGGAATTACACACTGGGCTATAAAACTAAATCTGGAGGATTTCAACCTGTTTTAACATGTTCAGTCTGTAATGGTTCCTGGTTCCATCAGCTGAGAGTTCACAGACACATTCACTTACCTGTAGTACCTCGACTGCAAATATGTGGAACACACAGCTTTGGACACGTGGCTGGCTGACCCAAAGTCGATTACTTTCACCCTGTAAGGCTGCCGGATGGGATCAACCAGCATGATATTCTCCGGTTTGAGGTCCGCATGGATTAAACCAAGGCTCTTTAGTTTATTCAGTGCAGTGGCCACCTGCTGGAGGATTGGCCTGATCACCTTTAGGGGCAATGGACTAAACTTGTTCTGCTTTAGAAAGTCATATAAATTCTGTTCCAACATCTCAAACACCAAACACGTATGATTCCGATGCTGAAAGCACTCGTAGGCACGCACAAAGTTAAACTCATCCGCATTTTCATTGCTTAATCGTGCCAGGATACTGACTTCAATTTGCCCCTGTCGTGCATAAGAGGGATGATTTTTCAAAATCTTTATCGCCACTATCTCATTTGTCCCCCGCTTCCAACATTTCACCACCTGGCCGAAGGTCCCACGTCCAAGGAAGTCAAGGACCTCATAGGTGTTCTTCATTGAGCATAGAACTTCATGCTGCATCAGATGGTACTCACCATCACCACTTGCACTGTTCTGCTTTGAGGCAGTAGTCACCACAGTGACTGGATTCCCTACACCCGTCTGTAACATTGCCGGCATAATAGAAAGCTCATCCACAATCTGCATGGCGCTACCTCGATTGTCTAGCTCCTCACTTTTTCTCTTCAGTCCGCATCTCTGGTAGCTCTCTAGCGAGGTTAGACTGCTGCCTGGTCTCTCGCCCTGGGGTGCCACCGCCAAAGGTTGCTGCGGCGCCTGCGCTGCTGTGACCTTGGCGGCACAAGATGGGTTCAATGCAATGGCACTCACTGCCACCACAATATTCTGTTCACGAGGTCTCCCAATGGAATTCTTCAACTGAAAGGAAGAATTAACCACATGTGATGGGTGGGCAACTCCAAGGTTCCATCCGTTCATATAAGTCCGCGGACAAGTTCTCTCATGGTACGCACAGCTACTTGGCTCGACTTTCAATTTTTTCACACTACAAAAGGCACTTGTCTGAGTTTGATAAATGTGTGGTGGGCAGACCAAAACTTGTGAGGCCATACCTGTGTGAGCAAAAAAAGAAAGATTAATGATAATGCAAAAAAGCATAAACTGTACCCATTAACACACAAAAACAATCCCATAATAAGGCCTTGACCTGTGACCCATAGCATTCCCCCACTCAAATCCTAGATAATCAAGTTGCAGGTGGCTTTCATTCAACCAACTTTAGCAAAGAAATACAGAAAGATGGACATTGTCAAAATTTGTTCCTTGGGATAAAATGTGGCATTTATCAACAAGTCACAGGAGTAGCAGGCATTCTTAGGAGCAAGCAACCCTTCTCCTTAGCTCCAGTCCAATATTGAGTGATGCATGATCAGCACAAAGAGAAAGTGGGAAATAAGTGGACATTTCAATAAGACTCTCCATGTCCAGCTACATTACTCATGAAAATCTTGCAAACTTAGATCACTGGCCTAGTTCTACAGAGCTGAAAATGTGTTGCTGGAAAAGCACAGCAGGTCAGGCAGCATCCAAGGAACAGGAGATTCGATGTTTCAAGCATAAGCCCTTCTTCAGGAAAGCATCCTGTTCTTTGGATGCTGCCTGACCTGCTGCGCTTTTCCAGCAACACATTTTCAGCTCTGTTCTCCAGCATCTGCAGACCTTACTTTCTCCTAGTTCTACAGAGATCAACTTCAAACAATGACATACAGAAAAGTGCAATCCACAGAAAAAAACGTTTATCGAACTGGCCTTCAGGTCATTAACATTGACTTCAACTACTGTTATTAACAGAGAAGACGACACAGCAGCCAACTGATTCATGGAAACACTTCCACCTCGTGGACTCTACAGTAGAGGAAAATGATCTGCCAATTAAGGGAAGAACTTTCAAAGAAAATTTGTGATGTAAATAAGAACAGTATTACTTTTGAGCAAAGAATCCCGAAGTATGGGTCCTGACCTTTACTGGGGCTACAAGATGATATTGTGGGGTGAGGACCTCCTGTGGTAAGGTTGCAATTACAGTTGTGGAGCTCAAACTGAATGCTAACAACTGTAAGGTCTCTTTAAATTCTCACATCTCTTTCTAATGGTGGGTGTGGCCTGATTTGTGGACTGATTGCTGCTGCAAAAAAGTCTATGAAAAGCAATACCTTCTTGAAAAGAAAATCTTGCAGTTTAAACACGTCAAACCATACTTAGCCAAAACCATCCCATAGTAGATGAAGGGCACCCATCCCTTATATCCAACAATACTTATACCTTCCCACGTCCTGTCCTGGGATTACAAATTCTGATGATGATGTGGGATCACACCAAGTGAAGATTTGGGAAGCAGTGTTACAGAGCATTCAATGGTTGGTATCTTAAAGTGCAGTGTGTAATGGAACAGTATAAAACAACACAGTTGAGTAATTGTTAAACCATCTGTTAGTCAGTTATTCGGGACTCTGAGGCTGCACAAATCAATGAGAAATAAATTATGCTGTGCACAACATATCTTCCTTATCTCTAACTTCATTAATTTGATTACCAAGTCATCTTCTACAGACTCTGAACATCCAAGTACCTGTGGCTAAATAACAATCTTTTATAACTTCACAAAATTAAACTTCTTTTAAAAGGATAATATATTATGTGCTTAAAGAAGGTGGCTACAGACACCTATTCAATAAATAACCAGCTTAATTTGTTTCAGTAATGTAGGTTAAGGGATAAGTGTTAAGATTAGAATGGTGCTGGGAAAGCACAGCAAGTCAGGCAGCATCCGAGGAGCAGGAAAGTCAATATTTCGGGCAAAAGCCCTTCATCAGGAATGAGGCTAGGAGCCTTGGGGGTGGAGAGATAAATGTTAGACAACAACAAAGGGAGAACCTCGCAGTTCTTATGCCAAGGGGTATATGTTCACTAACTGTCATTCTACCAAAACTATGCCACATTGCAATTATCCACTGAACGACCAGTCTAGGTTCCATACTTGAACCTACAACCTTCAAACTCATATAGGCTACAACTATAGATAAGTATCCTGTGCTAATCCCTATTGCCATGAGAAAAAAGTAAAAATTAAGATTAACTAAAAAGAAGCAATTTCAATGGCATAATATTGATGGAAAGATAAACAATTTTCAGTCAAGTTAAAACAGACAAAACATTCTTTAAAGAAAAAAGAAAAATGCTTGCCTCTCGAGCACGGTTCTAAACCCCAAGTCAACACCAAATTTCAAAACTGTCAAAACTCTTTAAATTTATGACAATATTCACGTGCAGAAATGTCCTGCAATCCAGCACATATAACAATATCCTTTAGAACATCCAATATTGATATAAAATTATTTATGAAGGCGGCGAGTTGCAACAATTGACAAATCTTGTTCAGGCAGGTAAGTGGAAAGAACTGCTCATCCTATTGGACAATTAGATGCTGGATGTTAGTGTCGTGCCTAGGGCCGATACATACAGCATAAGCTGCGTTACACAACTGAATTTCAGCAGCCGTTCAGAATGGTAGAGAAGTAGGGCTAGATGCCTGATGGGAAATTGTCCTGTGCTGCTTGGCACTCTACATCCCTCAATAATAAATACAGCAAGTGTTGCCTGCTACCAAGACCTCAATGCATCACAGAGTGTGTCACAAAGGAAGAGCTCTGATCATCATATGAAGTCTACCTGTGCATTTTTTTTAAAAACACTAGTCATTTACCCATGCAGCTATTATACTCAGACCTGCTGAGCTTTTTCAGCAATATCTGTTTTTACTTCTGATTTCCAGCACCTTAGTTCTTTGTTTTTCTTGTCTAGTGTTTAACTCTGCCACATTTCCTCCAAGTATGCCCACCTTGAAGAAGTTCTGCTCCTCCCTCTGACATGATTTCCATTCTAACCCATTTACTTGTTTGCCATCAATACTTTCACTGTCTCTCCTGGTGTTTCACAAGCTATTTGCCAAAACTTGCTTCCACATTGACATCACATTCCTCAGTGACTGCCTCCGGCTCAGACTCACCCCATGTGGATTACAATTCAAGTTTCAGCCTTTGTGTTTTGAATCCACCCAGAATCTCTGTTATGTTCCTCAGACAGCTGTTCTTGCAGCATCCTGAAATCCACACTCAGTGCCATGCATCGCCATGTGCACACTCTCGACATCTCTTTCTATCAATACCGCCTCACGCCAGCTCAGAACTACTCTGACCTCCAATTCCACTTCATCCTCCAGTTCATTTGATATTCTAACAAAAAAAGATTTTCTTTTCCTTGCAGACATGAAGGAACACAAGATGGAGCAACTTATAGATACCCATGCCCGTCTGGAACCTTCCTCCCCTCCCCTTCCCCCTGACTTCATCCCCTCTCCCAACTCCACCTCCTGACCTTCAACCCTCGAATGCTGAACACTTTGTACTCAGCAAAGGTCTCAGTGCTATCCCTCTGCATGCCCCCATTCATGAATTTTCGGCCACAACACGACGTTGAACGTTTCTTCCGTTGCCCTCAACTCCAAACCATTTCACAGACTCACTGTTTCACAGACCCCTTCACCACCTCCAAAACGCTCCTTCCACCTGGACCCCTGCCTCTGGCCTTTTACCTAGACTTGGCCTGGTCATTGAGAACTGTCGACATGACATTGGTTGCTTCAATTTCTCTGCACCCACCTTACCCATTCCAGCCTGTCTCCATCTGAACTGACTGCACTCTGTACTCTCAGGTGGAACCCTTACTTTGTTATCAAGCTGGCTGACAAGCATGGTGCCGTTCCAGCCTGGCATATTGACCTTTACATTGCACAGGCTGAGGACCTGCTCTCAGATACTTCCTCCTGTCTCCTCCTGGACTATGATCCCACCAAGGGACATCAGATTATTGTATCCACAACACCCACTAACCTCATTTCATTGGTAATGTCCAACCCTCCCCCACCATTGCCTCCAAGCTTATAGTCCGGTAACTCCACAAAGCCTGCTTCTACCCTCTTCCCAAAATCCACAGACAGGACTGCCTGGGCAGATCAATTGGTTCTGCCTGCTCCTCTTCAATAGAACTCATCTCTTCCTACCTCAACTTGATTTTTTTCTACCCTTGTCCAGTCCCTTCCCAGTTACATCCATTATTCTTCTAACGCTTTCTGTCAGGTTCAGAATTTCCAGTTTGTGGGCTTTAGCTGCCTCCAGTTCACCATGGATATGCAAACCCTTGACACGTCTAGTTCCCCCATCAGGATGTCCTCAAGGCTCTACATATTTCCGTTGAAAAAAAGGCCAAAACCATCCCAGTCCACCACTACCATCTACCACCTGGCCAATCCTGTTCTCAATGAACAACTTCTCCATTAACTCCTCCCTTTTTTTCAGGTCAAAGGGGTAGCAATGGGTACCCACATGAACCCTAGTTATGCCTGTCACATTGTGGGGTATGTGGAACACTCCTTCCAATCCAGAGCAGCCCCCACCCACAACCTTTTCTCCAGTATACTGATGACATCATTGGTGCTCCTTCCCTCTCTCGTCTGGAACTGGAGAAATTCATCTATCTTGTTTCCCATTTCCGCCATGTTCTTTGTGGCACAGTGGCTCAGTGTTTAGCACTGATGCCTCACAGCACCAGGGTCCCAGGTTCAATTCTAGCTTGGGTTACTGTCTGTGTGGAATTTGCACATTCTCCCCCTGTCTGCATGGGTTTCCTCTGGGTGCTCCAGTTTCCTCCCACAGTCCAAAGATGTGCAGGTTAGGTGAACTGGCCTTGATAAATTGCCTAAACTGTTCAGGGATGTGTAGGTTAGGTGCATGAGTCAGGGGTAAATACAGGATAATAGAGATAGGGAATGGGTTTAAGGGAATGGGTTTAGTTGGTTATTCTTCGGAGGGTCGGTGTGGAACTTGTTGAGCCGGAAGGCCTCTTTCCACACTGTAGGGATTTCAAGTTCTAAGCTCTCACCTTCACCTGGTCCATCTCCGACTTCGCCATTTCCTTCTCAGAAATCTCTGTTTCTATTTCTGGGGATAGACTGGCCACCAGTATTTACTGCGAACCTGACTCCCACCATGATTCTACATCCTCACACCCTACTTCCTGTAAACACTATTCTCTCAATTTCTCCATTTCTTTGCAACTCTTCCGCTGATACCAACTTTGACTAGAGGGCCTCTGAAATGTCCACTTTCTTCCTCAATCAAGGATTCCTCATCACCTTGGTTAACAGGGCCCTCAGCCACGTCCGAGCCATCTCTCGCACTTTAGCCCTCACCCTCTCTCCTCTCCCTCAACAATGATAGGTTCCCACTAGTCCTCACCTAGCATCCCACCAGCATCCACATCCGCAGGATCATTAGCGACCATTTCCACCACCTCCAATGGAATATCACCATCAGACATATATTCCCTTGCTTTCCCTTGTCAGCTTTCTGCAGGGACCATTCCCTCCATGATATGTTGGTCCATTCCTCCTCCACTCCCAATACCTCCCCTCACCCCACGGCTCCTTCCCTTACAATTACAGAAGATATAACACCGGTTACATCCTCCACCCTCACTGCTCAAAGCCCCAGACACACCTTCCAGGTCAAGCAGCTATTTACCCTCACTTCACTCCAACTATCTACAATATTTGCTGCTCACAATATAGTCTCCTCTACACTGGGGATACAAAATCCAGTCTGGTTGACCGCTTTCCAGAACATCTAATTTCTGCCTGCAAAAATGATTCCTAGCTTCCTGTAAGCAACACTTTAACCACACCACCATGTTCCGTGGCCAACATCTCTACCTCAGGCTTACTGCAGTGCTCCAAAGAAGCTCAACACAAGCTGCAAGAAAGCACCTCATTGTCTGTTTGGGAACCCTGCAGCCTTCTGGACTCAATAACAGTTTCAACAATTTTAGGGCTTGAGCATCTTTTCCTGTATCCTTACCCCAACCATACACATAGGCATTGCCATCTCATGGGGTGCTACCACAAACAACCCATTGTCAGGCACTTATAGTTCCCATTAGCAAATATTCATTCTCCCAGACTGACCTAACCCATTCTTTTGTCTGCCCACCTGCTTTTCTCTCTCTCTGGGCTCCTTCCACCATCCCCCCAAACCCAGCTTTTCGCATATGTACCAACCTTTTCCAAGCTACAATCAGTTCTAAAGTAGGGTCACTGGATTTGAAATATTGACTTTCTCTCCACAGAATCTGCCAGATCTGCGGAGTTTTCCTGCAACTTGCGTTTCTGATTTGCAGTAGAAACAGCTTTTTTTTTGTTTATCAATTATACTTGCCTGTCAATAACACATGGTTAGAGATAAAATAAAACTGCGGATGCTGGAATCTAAAGTAAAGAAGTAGGAAGCTGGAAGAACACAGCAAGCCAGGCAGCATCAGGAGGTGGAGAAATCAACATTTCTGGTGTAACCCTTTTTTAGGACTAGGTATGGGTGTCGGGGGAGCTGCAGATAAAGGGGTGGGGGGGGCAAGGTGGTGAAGTGGGGATAGGTGAAGACCAACCAGGTTGTATCCCCTGCCTGTCTTCACCTATCCTCATTTTAGGGGATATCAAGATAAATGACCATAAAAACTGCTAGCTTTTTTTAAGGAGCATCTTAAAAGACACAGAAGTGGAGAGATTTAGGGGAAGAAATTTCGAAGCTTAGAGCCCAAACTGTCGAAGGCACAGCTGCCAATCCCAGAGCAAATAAAACTGGAGTCACGCAAGATTTGTAGCGCAGAAACTACAGGAGGATTGTGAGGTTGCAGGAGGTTACTCAGATAGAATTGAAAGATCTCTTCTGCCCTACAGTAATGGAAGAGCACTGCAATGGGTAGATTTGAAAACAAGGATAAAAATTTTGAAATTGTGGCAATATGGGAAGCTAATGTACATTAAATAATGTAGGATTGGCAGGTGAACAGAACTCCACTTTCTGGCACAAATTACGATTCCAGCAGCAGAATTGTGGATGAGCTCAAATAGAGTAGAAGATATGAGGGCAATCAAGAATAGACATGTAAACAAGAAATGTGATGTACTGTGGTGCTATTAGCTGACACACAGCTGACTACCCAATGGGCAGTTTGAGCCAATGGGTTCAAATAAATTGTAAGCCTATTCATCTAAGTCAGTGCAGACTTAAGCATAGAGCCTTAGTAAACATAGCTCAGTTCCTCAGCAAAGACTGTTACTTAATCCTAAGGTCAACAACTTTACTGTTAACGAATCCCAATAATTGTATGAAATAAAACTGTAAGGTTCTAGAATAGAATAGTGAACTCATTCACAGCAGTTTTTCTTTAAAAACTGTCAAGGCATTCGTTGTAGGAACAAAGATATATTAACAGGTACAAAAGGCCACTGACAACAATGAATGATGAGCTTTTAATTTTCTTCTGAGAAAGTAAACATCTTTAAATCATGAAAAGTACAGAAAGACTAGCAAGCAAAGATAATCTCCTGTACACTGACAAACATCTCAGTCTATGCCCATAGAGTTCACTGTGTGGGAGGTGAACACACAGGACGCAATGTGGATTATTTTTAGTGTTATAGAAAGTACAACTCTCAGGTATAATTTTGCTAATGATAAAATCAATTAATTTTTGAAAATCAGATTGAAATTGCAATATCCCTGTAATCCTTAGCACTGATTATTGGGAATTACCTACATGATAAGATTTTTTTTTACCCTCCCTTTAAATAGCAAGACAATCACCGCGTGCTGTGTTCCCATTCCTTCAAATACTTGCACATTATGGAATATTGTTCAGGTGCATCTATCTCTTTTGTATACAAGTTCAAAACAATTATAGTCATCTTTGATTCACAAGTTCAAGAACAGTCTTCTGTTCAAAGCCAGGTCACAGGAAAGACACTTCAATTTTCTTTCAGTTAGAAAACCAAAAGTAATAGGAGTCGGGGCAAACAAAACTTCTTAATCATCTGATAAGATCATGAATAATCTTTTAGCTCAACTCCACTTTTTTCCCTATCAGAGCATTCTTAATTTGATTACTGTCCAAAAATTTACTTTCTTTTGTGAATATATTAATTGACAACATCACTAGCTTTGAGGTAGAGCATTCCAAAGTTTCACAAATGCCCCAGTGAAGAAATTTCTCGTTATCTATGTCCTAAAAGGCCAACCCCTTATCCAAAGACTGTGACAGCTAGTTCTAGGCCTTCCTCCCAGAGAAATAGCCTTTTAACACCCGTTGTAGTCCTGGTATGTTTCAAATAGATCACCCGGGCGACTGTCTGGGTGGAGCTTGCACATTCTCCATGTGTCTGCGTGATCGCTTCAGTTTTCACCCATTGTCCAAAAATGTGCAGATTGGGTGGACTGGCCATGCTAAATTGCCTGTAATTTCCAGGAGTGTGCAGGCTACATGGATTAGATATGGGGAATGCAGGGTTAAAGGGATAGAGTAGGGGGGATGTCAGTCTGAATGGGATGAGGGTTGGAGGGTTGGTGTAGATTCGATGGGCTACTTCCACACTGTAGAAATTGTATGATTTGTCTAACCTCCAGAGAATTTAGGCCAATGTTTATTAAATTGAGGGTAACTTCAGCATTTCCACAGGGTAAAGTAGCTGAGAATTGATGACAATTTTTAAAAATAAAGGAGGGACATGATGTCACAGTGCATCACAAAACATGCCACCTCAAGCACATGAGCATTAAATCAGTTTTCATAAAACTGACTTCAGAACCCAACCATACCTGCAACATATTCAATTTAAAACAAACATTCAACAAAGTTCTCGTAATTGTTCTCATTTATAAAAAGGGGGTAACCGCAGTACAACATAGGTGATCGGGTTATTGGGTTGCTCCTAGAAGACTCCCTCTCCAACCATTCTCCATATGAATGGAGAACATAATAAATACCAAATACTTTCCTTACATTTCTAAAACAATCGGATGAACAGCTGAAATTCGTTAATTAAAGAAAAGCATTTGGGTTATTCAATGAAAACCCAAGTTCCTCCTTCTGGTCACTGTTACTCTTTGTAAAAGGAGAAGTTCTGCTTAAAATTTTTAATTAGGCTCAACAAGAATGAAATAACTAAAAATGACCAAAGGGTAGTGCTCAATGACAATCTAAGAGAGTGAAAAGTACATATGGCAATCTTACCCTGATTTTAGCTGTTGCGCCTGCCATTTGTTGTTCAGTCACCTTGAACGAAAACACGCTAAGCTCTAGGTAACAGGTTTGAGAGGAAGCTACCCAGGCATTGTTACAACACTTCCTGTTCAACTATGACTGCTTAAGCTTCATTGTTTATGATGAATCTTTACATAGCATAGCAGAGCCTTGGAAATTCTAGGCCTGCCCTTCCAAACTCAGACACATGAAAGCTGCAACCATGCTGTTTAACATAATTTCACGAATACCTTCCTTTATACATCAGGGTACCTCTGTGTGTCAACAGCCATATAGAACAGGTGACTAAATGCTTATGCTATCAGTTAAACAAACCTGAGGGCAGAGATCAGTCAGGATCCAACAAATGTCATAACCAAGACACAGAGCCAATATATATTGGAAGCAGACAGGTTAACTAGGTCTGAAATGTGAGAGACATCATTGTCCAAGTAAGACTGTGGAAGTACTGGTTGGAAAAGTTACTCAGGCCAGCACACTGCTTAAAATTCCCATAATGGAACTCAGCTATACTTGAACAGCTTCTGCAATAGTTGCTGTACACATTCAGTAATTTTGTGCAACTTGTACTGCATTTACTTTCTGTATTGTGAGGAAGTGTTTTAATTAAGTAATCACAAATATTCCATGATTAACAATGAAAGCCAATAACTAACTTTTTGCTCAAGTATGACATAATTAATCTTGACAGCGGATGGATTAATTTATTCTATCTGTTGCCTATTCCACACTCTCGAATAGAGTTAGGTCTATGGGTGACAGTTGCCAGACATGACAATTTAGCCTCGTATCATTCTATAATCTAGAGAAGCCAAGCTCCCAGGCTCATGTCAATGCAAAACTGAGCAGACGGAAAAGAGAGAAGGAAAATCTCACTTAATTTTGTTCTATATACTTTACCTCCCACTTTCCATAGCTGCTCATATCCTGTCCCATAGTAAGTACCGTTCACTCATCATCACAATTCTCACTTACATTTACACTCCACCTTTTGATACTAAAGTTTCTCAAGGTGCCTCACAGATACATTATCAAACAAAATTTGAAACAAAATCACATAACAAGGTATTAGGATCAGCATGAAGGAACATCTAAAAGAAGAGGCTCAGGCGACTTCTGTGTGGAGTTTGCACATTCTTCTCATGCCCACGTGGGTTTCCTCCAAGTGCTCCGGTTTCCTCCCACAGTCCAAAGATATATTGGTTAAGTGTATTGGCCATATGAAATTGCCCATAGTGTTCAGGGATGTGTAGCTTACGTGCATTAGCCAGGGTAAATACAGATTAGGGGAATGGTTCAGGATGGGTTATTCTTCGGAGAGTCGGTGTGGACTTGTTGGACCAAAGGACCTGTTTTGCCACTGTAGGGTTCTATTCTATTCAGAGGTTAAGAAGCTTAGCAATTGTATTCCAGAGCCCAGTGCCAAAATAACTAAAAGGACTTCCACCAATCATGATGCAGTTGAATTACCAGATGCTGAAATGGTAAGAATTGAAGGAATCATGGAGCACAATACTTCTTCAAATTCAACCAAAACTGTGGTCGCCCCTTCTTATGTTAATTTGCAAACCAATGAACTTTTGCAAATTATCTTTTACGATAGAGGAACTGCAAGAAAGATGCTGTTCCACTTGGACCCCACTGAAAGGTCATCAACACCCATTTATCTGTGGGAAATCACCAGTTTACTGCACATGGCAAAATTTAAAGTAGAATGGAATCCACATGAGTCTAACACAGTCTTTATTTAAGACTTGTAGTATTTAGTTTAGTAGTTCTGGTTGATGTTAGAGAATTATTTTGCTAAATACTCTTTATGACCCATGAATAATAGCATAAGCCACCTAGTAACAATTTAATTTTCTGCCCTCATTCACTATATCTTTAAGATATCTGGATGATGTACTTTCAGGAACAAGTCTCAATTTCATTCAGCAATTCAAAGAATAGCTGGTTCAGTGAGTAATAAAATCAGCTTTTCAAATCATAATAACTCTTGAGTGAATGTTAACTACAGAATGTGGCATTCAAGCCCCAAAACAGGTACAGCAGTGCTTTCAGAATCTTCCCTGATGTGACCCAATTTTAATACTGGAAACTTTGTGTGACCCTAAAGTGAAAATTGGGTGAAGAAGGATGAAGGGAGGCCAAAGGACATAAAACTAGTGTGTACATGGGCTTCACAGCTGTCAAAACACAGTTCAAGCATCATGGCCATCGATGTTATCCCTCAGACAGCATCACCAAAATCATACCCAAGATCCCATGCTAGCAGCCCACTGTTTGAGAACCCTGAATTAGACAGTCTTGGACAAACTAAAAATTGCGAGAACAAATTCCATAGGAATTTTCAAAAGACATTTGGACATATCCACAAAGAGACGTAATTCGCACAATTATAAGATGTATGGAGCTAAATGGAACAGCTCTTTCATAGAGTTTGCAGAGATACAACAAGCCAAATAGCTCCTTCCACTGCTAAGAAAATCATCGATTTGTTACTCTCAAACAATTCAGAAAATGGGAAAACCCAAGGTGCTTTAATTTGATCACTGAGCTAAAAATTAAGTTGCCACAGTTTTAAAGGTTGACTTATTAATGTCGGGGAGGGGATAGTGAAGTTGGAGAAGGCAACACAGGGTGCCCAAACAAGAAGGACATCTTCTTGCAGCCCACAACATGGCAGCCAATGCTTATCCACTTAAGGGCCAACACATGAACTGCCGAGAAAAGGCCCAAAGGGTAGCTTGACTCTGCCAAACCAAACATTCCTGGTATTTCTTCACAGATAGTACATCCATGCCAGATATTTAACCAACTTAACCCAGCAGTTGTATCAGCATTGGTGAGGTTAAATAAGAGGATGAGAACAAGGAATGCTGAATGTTGCGAGAACCAGAAAGGAGGTTCAGTGGACTGTCGCTATAGACAAACAAGCAGCATCTGAAGAGGAGAAACCAGGTCTTCAGCGCTGTCAAGCTGTGTATCAAGGGATTGAAGCTACTCTGCAGAGGAGTGAACAGCCATGTCAGATACATCTTCATATGGCAATGGATGCCTTCACATATCTGTCACCTCCTGTGGGCAGAACTGCAATTGGGCAGCTTGGGAGGGAGTGCAATGCTCTGGCTCTGAAGATCACAGCTGCATTGAACCTCTTGGCCAGTGTCTCTTTTCAAACCTCAAGTGTGGACATGTGTAGCATTTCCCCATCAGCAGTACACAAATGTATTTGCGAATTCACCCAGATCCTTTACAGGAAAGTAATACAGTTCGTCCAGTTCATCGAGAATCCAGACAGCCATGACACATCAGTCATTAAGATTTGCAACCATTGTTGAGTTCCCTCAGGTACAAAGAACTATTGATTGCATGCATGTGACAATTAGAAGTCCCAGCCAAATTAACGATTAGGAAAGAATCTCATTCCTCAATGTCCAGCTTGTTTGTGATGTCTTGCAGCAACTCCTGCAGGCATATATCCGCTATCCAATCCAGGAACCTGTCACAATGTTTACATTTTGTACAACTCCCTGATTCTTTGAATTTTTGTGCCATAGCATAAACTCCAAAAGTGGGTACAAGGAGTATCCTCAGAAGGTTTGACTAATGACCCCAGTGTAAAACCTTCCGACCGATGCCAAACAACACTTGAAAGCTGCTCCTATGCATCAAACAATCCTTCTGAGGGTACACTTCCATGAACTGGACTACTCCGGAGGAGCTCTCCACCAGTCAACTGACAGGTTCCCCATAACATCCATGATTAGTTGAATCCAGCACAACCAAGTTTTTCATTGGATGAGAACTGAGAAGAGGAAACATGCACCAGTCACCTGTCTCTTCTGACAAGCAAGGGAGGGATATCTGACAGAGATGCTAAGGATGCTGATGATGAGGATGCTAAAGAAGCCAGGTCGACGGTGAGATGAGACGGACAGGTCCAAGAGAACCAAAACGTGATTACATTTGAATGTGAATGACCTCTCATTAACACATTTGGGCAATCGCAACTACAAGGCATTTATGGTGTACAGGCATTTCTGCCCCGACTGTTAAATTTGCTATTAGCTTCAAGTTAGTTTGTTCCCTTTGAACCAATAACTATGGTCACCAGACTAATAGTAGGAAGTTGTGTAGGATTACATAGGTTCTGTGCTTATGTAATTCAGACCTTATTTTGTAAGGGGTATTCATCTATTTCAGTTTCGCAAAGGGGCCAAACTATACCTGCTCCTCGGATGCTGCCTAACCTGCTGTGCTTTTCCACAGAATGTTTGGTTTGGTTTGGCAGAGTCAAGCTACCCTTTAGGCCTTTTCTAGGCAGTTCATATGTTGGCCCTTAAGTGGATAAGCATTGGCTGCCATGTTGTGGGCTGCAAGAAGGTGTCCTTCTTGTTTGGGCACCCTGTGTTGCCTTCTCCAACTTCACTATCCCCTCCCCGACATTAATAAGTCAACCTTTAAAACTGTGGCAACTTAATTTTTAGCTCAGTGATCAAATTAAATAATCTAGCCTCTGGTTTCCAGCTTCTGCAGTCCTTGGTTTTACCACAGGACTGTCGTGCAAAGGCAATATTTGTGTCAAGTGTCAGGTCATTCAGAAAGTTAACAGCCATGCACCCAGATTAGCTTCAATGTTCTTTAATCTTGTTTTTCTGTGCTGTTGGTTCATGGGCCACATTAGCAGCTGAAGCGGAACTTGAGGAAGTTTGCTCACTGTTTTGCCAGCTTGCCTCTGATGACTTTCATCGGTACAACCTACAGTGGTCTGGCCTGATGAGGTCTTCTGTACATGTGCATGTGAAACCTCCTCAGACTGCATTGATGAAGACATTTGGAGCGCTGGCAAAAGGGAACTGATACAAAAAGGCATCCCAAATGTCAAAACCGAGCCAGCATGTCTCTCTTTGTGTGTAACAGCATTTTCTTCACCCATTAAACAGGCTGGGCACTGAGGTGAGAGTCAAATATATCCACATTTCCAGCAGATAATTATTGTTCTCCATGCTCTATTGAGACCCATTCCATGAAGTTATCCACGCACTTACACATTAGAGAGATTTAGGGGAGAGTCGTCTGCCTTTCTCTTTAATCTGTACATGACCTCTGGAACCTCTGCAAGACACTGTCCTGCTTTCCTTTGTATCTCTGTCAATTTGTTAATGGTCAAGTCCAGGTGATCATCATAATAAAAGCAAACTATTGTGAATACTTGAAATAGGAAATAAAAGCAAAAAAAATGAAGAAACTGAACATGTCTAGCAGCATCCGTGGAAGGAGAAACAGAGTAAAAATTTTAAATCCAGCCACCCCTTTTCAGAACTGAGGCTCGTCGTTCTGAGTTCAGCAGGGGCCAGTTCTCCAGCATTCCTCCCAGGGTCAGAGAACCCGGCCATTTCTTGCTTCAGAAATATGACAACGAGTGTACTCTAGATGGATGACCAACCGAAGTAATTGTGTCTATGCTGGTAAAATGAGGACAAAGGTGTGGACTGCATTCTCCGAGGGTTCCTCCTTTGAAGTGTAGTACTGATGGGTCTCGGAGCTGGGGTTCTTCTGTTTTTTTGGACCTAACTTAAGAAGTGAATGCAGAAGTTGCACAGTCAAATACAAAGATTTGTTAGTTCATGACCATTGGCTTTACCTAAGGTTTCAGCAAGGCGTTGTTTGATATGCAGGTGGTAGTCACAGATTGGAGAATTTCCCTCCAGTTGGCTGTCAGTACCCAATCTCCCCTTCAGTACATGTTCCTCTTGCTCTTGTCAGTTCAAAAAGTCAGGAACTTTATGTCAGGCATTTACCCATGCCATTTGAACAAAGTTATATTTATTGTATACTTTCCCTGCTGCAGAAGAAGAGAAGCATCAAGAGACATTGGCACTGTAGATGTGTTGATATATACAGGGAGAGATGTCAATTCCCAGAGCTGTGATTATCTGTATGCATTACTAATGAGAAGAATTTGATATGGAAGATATTAAACATTATAAGATTCTATATCAATGAAGAGCTACAGTTTAGATTCATACAGTCATAGCATTTGATGAAAAACATTATATCATGTGCGTGTCTGAGATACCTGTGAAGTGTTCATTCTATAGCTGTCTTTTGTGGCTGTATCCTTGTTCCATGCATGCTTTTGAGAAAGGTTATCAGATGTGTGCAGTCTTCTATTTATGAAGAAAGGACGGTGAACTGATGGCATGTGAGCTACTCTGTACTGCATTATCTTCTATATTTCAAGTGTGAGCCCTGACAGATATGGGACAGCCAATAGCACTGTGATGTAAATTGTGCTATATTGGTAGCTACAATATGAGTGACTGACACTGAATGCGCACTAGGCATCTGATGGAGTTGCCTAACATCCAATCTTGGGTGTGACAGGTTTCTGCCATGCAACATTGCAATACCAACTCACCCTCAAGAGGCATGAAGTGTTGAGCAGTGGTGCATATCCAGGTAAATTGCAACAGATTGTTCATTCTCATGTGGCACTGGAGTCAAGTTCTTTTGAGTTGCCCATGGTTGCTGACCTCTGCAGGCACCTCACTCCAGACTGCCTTCATCAGTCAGGCTGACATTCTGTTGCCATCTTTATGCTTTATCTTTAATAATAAGTGGAGGACATAAGTTTTGAAGGACTTTAAAAAATTGGTTTAGTTTCAGTTTTATGGGAATACATGGAATTTTCTTTCAAAAAGAGGTCAGCGAAAGTTCACTGTGTGCATTGCAGAGTATTTTTAACAAGGCTACCCGTTAGTCATACGACTAATGATAACTGCTTGTTTTGCTGCCTCTCCTTGGGCTCTTCTGAACAGTGACTAGTTTGTGGAGTGATGTCGAAAGTGTCTTGGTGAATTTCTGCAGTGCATATTGTAGATGGTGTGCACTATTGCTACTGAGCATCAGCAGTGAAGGGAGTGAATATCTGTGGGTGTGGTGCCAAACAAGTAGGCTACTTTGTCCTGGGTATTGTCCATCTTCTTCAATGTTGCTGAAGTTGCACTCATCCAGGCAGGTGCCTCTCTACTTGTGCCTTGAAGATGGTGGACAGACTTTGAAGAGTCTGGAGGTAAGTTCCTTGCTCAAGCATTCTTAGCCTCTGACATACTCATAGAGTCATAGACCAGTTCAGTTTCTGGCCAACGGTAACCCTGGGATTTGATAATGGTTATTGAATGTCAAAAGATGATGGTTAGATTATACCTTATTGAGATGGTCATTACCTGGCAATTGTGTGGCACAAATTTCAATTACCACTTGTCAGTCCAAAGTTGGATATTGTCCAGGTTTTGCAATGTTTGGCCACGGACTTCAGTATCTGAGGAGTCACAACCAGCACTGAATATTGTATAGTAATCTGTGTTCTCACTGTATGACGGAGGAAAGGTCATGATGAGGCAGCTGAAGATGTTTGGGTTGAGGGCATTTCCTAAGCAATCAATTACTGGACTTCAGAGACGACTGTACATGATTAGTGACTTGACCACCCCAGTCAGCACATCAGAGCAACAGATTCCAGAACATTCTAGACTTTTTCATTTTGCCTTCAATAATAACCAACTGAATTAAGCTTATTTTTCCGGAAGGCAATCTCTGCAGAAAATATGTTGTTATCCCTGTTTTCCTGAAGAGACAGAGAGAGAAAAAGAGATAGACAGACAGTGTATCTGTGTTTATGTGTGTGTGTTTTGTGAATATTTAGAGGGGTAATATTTATACTATTTTACTGATTATGTTAACCAATAGAACAAAGAACAGTACAGTACAGGAACAGAACCTTCAGCCCACCAAGCCTGCACTAACATATGATGCCTTTCTAGTCCCTTTTGCCGTCACACTGTCTGTATAGCTCTACTCCATGCCCATTCATGTAACTGTCAGGATACCTCTTAAATGTTGCTATTGTACCTGCTTTTATCATCTCCTCTGGTAGCACATTCCAGGCACTGACCACCCTCTGTGTAAAAAAACTTGCTTCTCACATCTCTTTTAAACATATCCCTATTGTCTAAAACCTATGTCCCGAAGTAATTGATTTGATTTGATTTATTATTGTCACATGTATCTAGGTACAGTAAAACGTTTTGTTCTGCATGCAATACAGACTGATCATGCCATACAAAGATCGTAGGGTGATGGAACAGAATGAGGAATACAAAGTTTACTGATGCAAAGAAGGTGCTCAAAAACCAAGATTTTACCCTAGGAAACAGACTCCAACTATCCATTCTATCCATCACTCTCTTAACTTTGTAAACACCTACAAGATCAACCCTCAGCATTTGATATTCAATTGTACATAAACTATATTTGTCTAATCTCTCATCATAGCTAATACCCCCAAATCAGGCAACACCCTGGTAAACCCTTTTTAAATCCTTTCCAAAGCCACTACATCCTTCAGGTTGTGACCAGAACTGTACACAATATTCTAATTAGACCCAACTAAAGTTCTGCAACTGCAAAATGACTTGCCGATTTTTTGTACTCTACGCCCAACTGATGAAGGCAAGCGTGTCATATGCCTTTGTGATGATCTGATCCACTTGCATTGACACTTCCATGGAACTGTGGACCTGTATTCCTTCCTGCATTAGACTTTTAAAAATGCACCATCTTGCATTTGTCCAGATTCGATTCCATCTGCCACTTCTACTCCCAGTCTCCAGTCTCTCCATATCCTGTTTATCCTCTGATAATCCATTCAGTATTTGCAGCTCCCCCAATCTTTGTGTCATTCACAAACTTACTAATCAGACCATCTACATTCTCCTCCAAATCATTTACATATTTTGCAAACAACAGGGGTCCCAGAACTGATCCTGCAAAACACACCTGGTTACAGATTTCCAGTCAAAAAAACACGCATCCACCACTACTCTCTGTCTTCTATGACCAAGCCAGCTTTGAATTGATCTTATCAGCACATCATGGATCGGCTCTCAGGACAACTCCATACAACCCTATCACAGTAGGCGCTGCAAGGTGTGTCAGAGTGTGGACATAGATACCATCATTACGCATGGGGACACCTCCCACCTTGTACATGGCAGATACTCATGTGACTCAGCCAATGTTGTCTATCTTATACGTTGCAGGCAAGGATGCCCGGAGGCATGGTACATTGGGGAAACTGAGCAAAGACTACGACAACAGATGAATGGGCATCGCACAACAATCAACAGACAGGAGGATTCCCTCCCAGTGGTCCAGGACATTCAGCCTCGGACCTTCGGGTGACCATCCTCCAAGGTGGACTTCGGGACAGGCAGCAGAGAAAGCTAAGTTCCATACCCATAGGGAGGACCTCAATCGGGACCTTGGGCTCATGTCACATTACAGGTGACCGCCATTGCACTATACACACACACACAGATACTCCTACACGCACACACTCTCACACACACACAGAGGCACTCCTATACACACATACACATGGACACACATATGACACTCTGCACTCACTACACACACACATACACTTTCTCACACTCACAACCCCTAACCCAGACAGACACAGACAAAGACCCACAAGCACACATATATTTTGTGGGGTGAATTTGTACTTGCAGGGTTACATTGTACTTTGCTCAAAAACTGCATGCGTTCATGTAGAACTCTGAGGTCAAAAACTGTATGAATTTATGTAAAATACCATTATCTCACTTTTTCGATTAGAATCAATCTAAACATCATGGCATAGGCAGAGAACACAGGGGGCCAACACCTTCAACATATTGTCTAGCTATCAGCATTGTCAACAGCTAACCTGAGAATGTAACTTTTTTAAAAAAAGGTTTTGTGATTTACACATGAAAGAAGTGAAACTAACACTGTATTCTAACAGATGAAAGGCTTAACAGACAATCAATTTTTCAATGTATAATTTCAGTTACATCACACTGTAAATTTTTACTATAAATTCTGTGTGTTAGGATTGAGCCCTCCACTACCACCTGATGAAGGAGTGCCGCTCCGAAAGTTAGTGTGCTTCCAATTAAACCTGTTGAACTATAACCTGGTGTTGTGTGATTTTTAACTTTGTACACCCCAGTCCAACACCGGCATCTCCAAATCAAAACCATGGATCTGATGTAACTTAATCTCTTGTATCAGACTGCCATGAGGAATCTTATCAAAGGCCTTGCTAAAGTCCACGTAGACAACATTCACTACTATGCCCTCAATCATTTTTACCACTTCCTCAAAAACCCAATCAAATTTGTGAGACATGACCTCCCCCTGTACAAAGCCAAGTTGCCTATTGCTATTAAATGCATATTTTTCCAAATATGAGTAAATTCTGAGCCAAAGAATCTTCTCCAATAACTTCCCTGCCATTGATATAAGGCTCACTGGCCTGTAATTTCCACTTTATCCTTGCCTCCCTTTTTATAGAAAAGAACAACAATGGCTATTCTCTGGGATCTCACCTGTGACAATGACGATACAAAGATTTCATACAAGGCCACAGCTATTTCCTCTCTTACATCCCTCAGTATTCTGGGATAGATCCCATCAGGTCCTGGGGACTTGTCCAACTTAATGCTTTTCAAAACATCCAACACACTCTCATTTTCTATATCAATGTTTCCTGGAATACCCAACATATCCCTTTAAAGGCTGACCATTCACATTATCTTTCTGCCTTGTGAGTACCGATGCAAAGTATTCGTTGAGGGCCTCATCACTGCCTCTGGCTCCACGCATAAATTCCCTCCTTTGTCCTTGAATGGACCTACACATTCACTAGCTGCTTCTTGCTCCTTATATATGTATAAAACTTAATATATCCTTGTATACATATAATACATATAATTGCAACTTTATTGAAAAAGTGTTATTTTGATAATAAGCCATTAATTGTGTTTTCTAAAAAAATTGATGTTCAAAACTTGACAATATCATTTAACTATATTACTGGAGTAGTGGGACTAGTTAATGAGCTTGCCTTTTCTCCTGGGCAGCCTTCAAGAGAATGGAGTGATAAGCAAAGGTTAAGTAATCCTCCTGTATGATTACTAATATATAAGTAATCCTCCTGCATTGAAGAGGGTAAAGTGCTTTCCGGGTACCTTTTAAATATAATAGCTGGAAGTTAGAGCTGGAATGTCCCAACAGGAGGCAAAACTTCCTGGATATCTGCCCATAACATTTGGTATTTTACTCATCCATTCATAGGTAATGAGCTGAAAGGAACATAAAACTGAATGGAAAAATTGACCTGCTCCTAAGCTTTTAGATCCACCTTCACAAGCAGTTTCAAAAGATTTCTGCCATCATACTCTTATATCACATGAAGATATCATTTGGCTACACATGCCTGTGGTGGTTCTTTGAAAGACCTATCCAAATGGTTCAATTTCCATTTCTCCATAGCCAAGGAAATTTTATCTTCCAAATGTTTATTTAATTTCCTTTTAAAAGTCATCACTGAACTGATTTCCACTACCTTTCTGGAAGTACATTCTAGGCTATAATTTGCTGCATTATAGCACACTGAAACAGTCACTCACTTTTCCATACATATTTTTCAAATTTTCCTGCATCAAATATGCCTAATTTCTCCTTTATAAAACCATCATGAATTCCACTCACATCCTTGGATTAGGGCACCTATATTCTAACATGTACCCATACAGAAAAAAAAGTCTCCTAATTTCAGTCTTTTGAGCTTCTGATGGCAACCTTAAATGTAAGCTCTATAAATATTCATGGACTAACCAGTAGAAATGGCCTTTCCTTTTTTACATGATCAGATGCTTTTTCTTCAGGAATGTTGATGGGGATAATGAATATTGCCAAGGACTCTTCTGACACAAATTCCCTGGTCATCTTCCAAGTAGAATTATGGGATTGTTTATGGCCTTCACTTAACATTTTATCAAAAAAGACAGTGCACCCGACAATGTAACACTCCCTAAGTACTGCCCTAGATTGCAGAGAGGAGGAGAATGCTACCCACTGAGCCACATCAGATGCCTGAGATTAAATTCAAGGGACACAGAAGCAACAATGCCCATTGGGACTTTCCATTTACAGTTGTCATCTCAAGTATTCCAGACATCTGCAGCAAAGTAAACAGAGACAAATTCTGAAGAGCAAGCATTCCAAAAGATGACACCTCCTTCCCAATTCCATGATTTCAAAACTAGAAGCCATTCAGAAAAGACTCTCAATCCCTTGGAGAGACAGAATGGAACTCAATCAATGACTCCAAATAAACATGTCATCCTCCTAACACAATCAACATTGTTGATTAGAACGATCTGACAGAGTGGCAACTATTGTCTTTTTGAATCATTGATAATTTAAACTTTCAAAACAGTTTCAGCAATACAAAGCTGACATGTCAACTGAAACAATAACATTGCGCCCGGCTTCTCAAAGTATTCTCCTACTGCGTCCCTTCATAAGTGTTAATTTGTCCATGTGATGACGTCTGCCTATTTCACAATAAATTAGAAAAAAACAATGGCATTTCCAGAAAGGTACAGCACCATAAAAGCATGAATGAGTGGAAAAGCAAGAAAAAAATAATCACAGACTTCAAAAGTTCCTTCAAGATTTGAGAAAGTAAGCAGAATCAGTATATAAAAAAACCAAAAGAGCTATAGATGCTGGAAATCAGAAACAAAAACAGAAATTGCTGGAAAAAAACTCAGCAAGATTGGCAGCATCTGTGGAAAGAAGATGGAGTCAATATTTCGGATCCAGTGACTCTTCTTCAAAAGGATTTCTGTTCCAAACTTTTTTCCTGTTCACCATAATTAATTTCAGTGTTGCTCCTGCTGTTTGAAACGTGTTGCCACGGCCACATCACATTCCTCAGTGACTGTCTCTGGCTCAGACTCACCCCTTGTGGATTCTAACTCAAGTTTCAGTCTTTGTGTTTTGAATCCACTCAGTGTTCTGAGGAAGGGTCACTGGATCTGAAACGTTAACTCTGATTTCTCTCCACGAATGCTGCCAGACCTGCTGAGTTTTTCCAGCAATTTCTGTTTTCGTTTTGGTTTCAGAAAAATTGGAGTGGTTGGTGACCAGAGGATGCCAATTCAAGATAACTGGCAAAAAAAAAAGCCAAGAGGCCAAAAAGGAGACATTTTTCACTCAGTGGGTGATATACAGTGTCTGAAAGTATGGAGGAAACAGATTCAGTTGTAAAGTTCTGTAAAATTGTTAAAATGGGAAAATCTGGAATATGTGGGGAAAGAACAGAGTAGTAGGAATAATAAGGTGGCTCTTTTATAAAGTTGACCAAGGTTCTGTGCAGCAAATAGTCTCTGTCTATGACTCTCGGAAAACGATATTTAACTTATCAATATTACTAATGACAAGTTACTGCAATCTGCCTGTTGAACATAGATTTAGTCAAAATCTTTAAGCTTCATTGAGGTGTCAATTCTGCCTTGTTAATGCTAAGTGACTTGGTCACGTCTGCCAAGTCAGATGAAAAGCAAAGAATTTGAATGCTGCAAAAAGATTAGATTGGATTCCCTACAGTGTGGAAACTGGTCCTTCGGCCCAACCAGTCCACACCGACCCTCCAAAGAGTAACTCAGCCAGACCCATTCCCCCCTGACTAATGCTGCTAATACTATGGGCAATTTAACATGGCCAATTCACCAGACTTGCACATCTTTGGACTGTGGGAGGAAACAGGTGCACCCGGAGGAAACCCACGCAGACACGAGGAGAATGTTCAAACTCCACACAGACCGTCGCCCAAGGCTGGAATCGAATCTGGGACCCTGGCACTACGAAGCAGCAGTGCTAACCACTGAGCCACCATGCTCCCCAGCCACCGTATTGGCCTAGATTCAATGTAAAATAGGTTAGAACAAGGATTCAGAATAAAGATTGGAGAACTATTTTTCTATACTTGTCTAATATGGTGATGTTTACACTCTCAAATAATTGCACACTCTGCATATATTAGGCATACCCAGGAATAGTGTTATTACTGCATAATATTAGTTTGCATACAGCGAGCTACACAAGACAAGTAAATCCAAGTATCCTAAATATTGCCTTTCAATCTATCCAGCGGACATCCAGGTTGTAAACACTCAGGCCATGTCAGAATCAATGTAAATTTTGGGGTAGATGGTTTTTGAAGAAAATCATATTTAGAAAAAATTTAAAATTAAATTTTAACAACATTTAGTAAAGACAAATACAAAAGGTTGTTTGAGACATTGACTATTGCGGACAGGCAATGGTCAATCATAAATAGCAGTGCTGTCACCAAGGAACATCTTGGCTCAATTCACAACATTTTTAGAATGAGCTCTCCAGAAAGATTGCAATTTTCCTTGAACAGCTTTAAATTTCAGTCATTTTGATGAGATCGGAGCAGCTTTAACACACATTGAGTCTGACTGAAAGAAACTCCCTTCTGTGGTCAGAATTATAACTTCCAAATCAAGTGGTGAGGCAGCACATTATTCCATTCATATTCAGTTACAATCTCAAAATGGCGGATAATTTCATGAAACTCAAAAACAGAAACTGCTGCAGAAATTCAGCATGTGGAGAGAAATCAGAATTAACATTTTGAGTTCACTAATCCTTCTTCAGAACCCTGGAAGTGTCTGGAAAGTGCCCACTCATATTCAGATCAGGGTTTTACACATTTATAGAAATCTGTGTCAAAATCAGTGAAATAATCTGAAGTGGATAGTTACTATTGCAATGCAGGGAAGTGCAGCAGCTAAATTGTTTATAGCAAACTCCCATAAACAGCAATGAGATAAATGCCCAAATAATCTGTTTCAGTGAGGGATAAATGTTGGTCAGGAAACCAGCAGAACTGTCAGATGGAAAATATTCTGAAAATAGGCTAGTGTGGATACATGGAAGATGTTACATCTTGCAGGAGAGACTGGAATTAAAGGACGGGGTTTAAAAACTCGATTTTGCTCTTAAGTCAGAGATGGTGAGTAATTTTCCCTCCCAGAGTATACTTAGTCTGTGGAATTACCTTCCCTAGAAACAGTGAAGGCTACATCATTGAATTTATTCGAGGTTTAGTCAGATAGATATTTGACAGACAAAGGAGTCAAGGATTATGGAGGGGTTGGGCTAGAATGTTGACTTGATACCACAACCATATCAGATTGATGGTTCTGATCTCCCTGATATAGAAAGGTGTGATGGAACTTGAAAGGGTTCAGAACAGATTTACAAGTATATTGGCAGGGTTGGAGGCTTTGAGCTGTAGGGAGAGTGTCTGAGCCTCAGGGGTGATCTTATGGAGGTTTATAAAATCATGAGGGACTTAGATAGGATGAATAGCCAAGACCATTTCCTCAAGGTAGGAGAGTCCAAAACTTGAGGGCTTTGGTTTAAGGTGAGGGGGAAAGATTTAAAAGGGAATTAAGGGGCAACTTTTTCACACTGAGGGTAGTGTGTGTATGGAATGAATGCCAGAGGATGTGGTGGAGGCTGATACAATTCCAACATTTAAAAGGCATCTGGATGGGCATATGAATAGAAAGGGTTTAAAGGGACTTGGGCCAAATGCTGGCAAATGGGACTAGATTAATTTAGGATATCTGGCTAGCATGTACGAGTTGGAATGAAGGATCTATTTCCACGCTGTACATGTCCATGACTCTAAGATGGAATTGATACAATCAGTGACCAAAGATGAGCTTGATGTCACAACAGCTGAAACCAATGGGTCTTTTTTGAGGCAAATATCAAATTTTCCTCTACTGGTCTAATGGGAGCGGCAGTGGTCCCCCAAGATTCACTAGAGAAATTATGATCATTTCACACTTATGTTACTTGGTAGCTAACAACTTACAGTCATTTAGCTCGAACAGTCGTTTTATGAAGCATGGCTTTCCACTACCACATGTTAATAAGTTTGCTGCTCATAAGAATTCTTTGCATATGCAAGTTCAAATTTTCATTTCTGCATCAAAACCCCCATCATGTACTGCATTCACGATACAAAGCTTGGTAACCGTGCAGAGTTGAAACAGCTTAGTATCATTACTGAACCTGGGAGTTTGAGTGCAAGTTTGTAGCCAAAGCCTTGAGTAGCTTCCAAAGCTCAGCAGAGAAAGATGACCTGTTCAATGCTGCCTCATTTCATTTCATTCTGAAGGCTATGAGACTTTAGATGCACTTCAACAGGTCAGCAGTATTCATCCATATTTCAATGATACGATATATCCTTTGCATTTATCCCACGTACTGCCAGTCCACAACAGTTAAAATCCAATCACCAAGGAAGCAGCCCACAAAAGACTATGGCCTATTTGATGATGCCACTGCTACCACACAAATAATTAAAGCAGGCAATACTGAGATTACAGCTGATTCCCAATCAAACCTGGAAAAACTGCAAAAATTCAAGACCACCAAAATGTTTCACCTAGTCTAACCATTAATCTTTAGCAGGTAATATTCCTGAGTGTTAAATATCAAACCACCATTTGAAACCTTATCACATATCACCAGGGACCTGGGTTGGATTCCTATCTCGGGCGACTGTGTGTGTGAAGTTTGCACATTCTCCCTGTGTCTGCGTGGGTTTCCACTAGATACTCCGGTTTCTTCCCACAAGATGTGCAGGTCAGGTGAATTGGCCATGCTAAATTGCCCATAGTGTTATCAGGAGTAAATATAGGGTAGGGGAATGGGTCTGGGTGGGTTACTCTTTGGAGGGTCGGTGTGGAATTGTTGGGCCGAAGGGCCTGTTTCCATACTGTAGGGAATCTAATCTAATCTAAAAAAAATCAAAATTGAGATACTCCCCAAAAAAAACATACATCTAATTCCTTGAATAGTCTTGTCCTTTGTTTTCTGAAGGGTTTAACTAATACCTAAATTGTATCTGAATAGATCATTACTGTATATTAGGTCTGGAAAAATAAATTGATATATTTCACTGTGCTGCATCAAGTATCAAGGTGTAGTGCTCAGATTCAAACCAGTTCTCAATATGTAAACTGTGCTACAGCTTGTGGCATTTTCAAATGAGTCCACTACAATTGAGACTGAATTTCAATCAAAGATCAAGTTAAGAGTGTGACACAAAAGTTTGGAGTACTGAGTGACAAGGGCATGAGGTGACAAACAAAGCATGTCAGAAGATGGATAGCCAGACATGTGTTGGGAGTCATGTAAGGTGACAGTCTTGGGGCGCTGTGTCCACTCTAAGAATGGGGACAATTCAGAAAATAATCTAGACCTAGCACAGCTGTGTCACAATGTTGAAATAAACTCCCTGATCCTGAAACTGTGCCACAAGTAATGCCTTTGTCTCTAATTCCATTTCATGCTATTTTAGTGAATGAGCTAATCCAGTAGTTTTATGGAAAATAACAACCGGCATTCCATTTATATTAGATCTGGAGAAGACAAGGAGAGAGTACTGCAATGTAACCAATCAAGCACGGTGGGCAAAGGGAATCTAATCTAATCTTTAAAAAATCAAAATTGAGATACTCCTAAAAAAAACATACATCTAATTCCTTGAATAGTCTTGTCCTTTGTTTTCTGAAGGGTTTAACTAGTACCTAAATTGTATCTGAATAGATCATTACTGTATATTAGGTCTGGAAAAATAAATTGATATATTTCACAGTGCTGCATCAAGTATCAAGGTGCAGTTGAAACCCATCATTTTACTTAGATACAACAAGTAATTACAGTGCACAGTTAGTATTCACATCCAAAATCAAGACAGTTGTGGCTCTCTTGTGTTCTGTTAAAATTAGCAAGCAGGAAAGTTTAGTCTCTTTGTCAACCTGAAGTCTACATTCGACTTCATGCACTCATGGGTAGGCAAACGGCAATGTCTGGTCATATGCAGCAGGCATACCAAAACCTCCAGTCTTCAAAGACCTCTTTCAGTACAGTCTGCACACAACATTAAAAACCACATTGCTATTAATTTGTTTAGAGCTCAAATTGTTGAGAATAATAAATCTTGAAATTTCCATCTATGACTGATGTGCCAATGAGGCACTACTACTGAGAAAAGCCAATTTCAAACCTCCACCGACCCACCAAATTCAATCAGGACAAAACAAACAAAAAGGGATTGAGTTGCTTGGAGTTAGAGGAGTGCATTCAACTGAGTGGGCTCCAAAAGCTGGGTTCCTAACCTGGAATCTGCATCTATTTGCACTGCTCCCATTTAAGGAATATTAGAAATGTGAGCAATAAAATACAGACAGGCATAAATGTTATGCTGAGATTGTAACCTCCAGGTTTTAAAAGTCCTATTTTATCTTCCAGTTTTCCAAAATTTTCCTCCAAGTGTCAGCCATGGCTCAGTGGATTGTACTCATTCTTCTGAGTCATAAAGTCTGAGGTTCAAGCCCCACTCCAGAGAAATATACAAAATTTACAAAGGAGAGATGCCATCTTTCAGATGAGACATTTTACTCAGATTTCTCCAGTTTCCTCATTTCCCCTCCCTCCACCTTGTCTCAGTCGGTTCCCTCAACTCAGCACCGCCCTCCTAACCTGCAATCTTCTTCCTGACCTCTCCGCCCCCACCCCACTCCGGCCTATCACCCTCACCTTGACCTCCTTCCACCTATCACATCTCCATCGCCCCTCCCCCAAGTCCCTCCTCCCTACCTTTTATCTTAGCCTGCCTGGCACCCTCTCCTCATTCCTGATGAAGGGCTCTGGCCCGAAACGTCAAATTTCCTGTTCCTTGGATGCTGCCTAACCTGCTGTGCTTTAACCAGCAACACATTTTCAACCCCCATTTTACTAAGTTCTCAATTGCATTCCCCAAATAGATGCATAAGTTCCCACTTTGAAGAAGAGCAGGAGAGATCTCAAGTGTCCTCGCCAATACATATTTATCAAGCAATGTTACTTTTTAACAGATTAGTTGGTCATTAACACAGTTCTGCTGTGGGAGCTTGTTGCGCACAAAATGGCTGCCAGATTTCTGTACATCAAAACAGTGACCATACTTCTTGATACCTTGGAAGATCATGAACAGCTGAATAGAACAGAAATTCATGCTCTTTAAATAAAAAAAATGGTTGACCTCTATAACATGGATTTTTTAAAAAATCCATGTTTTACATGTCCTACAATGTAACACTGAACACAGAAAATTAACTCTATTTTACATTAATTTGTATTGAATTAACCTAGGCCTTGAACTGTGTCAGTATGTACTTTATACTAAACATTTGATGTTTTTATTTAACAATACTTTGAAAAACTTAGTTAGAAATTATGTAATACTTGAAACTGAAATAAATCAGCAAATTAGAACAAACCAATCAAATATTATGTCAATTTGGCTGAGAAATGGATGTGGATTCAAATCCTGCTGTACCATTAGCCACGTGAGCCAGGTCAATACCTTGGTGCAGTGCTGAGGGGCAGCTGTATTCTCAGAGAGGCAATCTTTCAGGTTTAGCATTAAGTATATAGCGACATATTCAAGTGATGCTATTCAAAGAAGTGCAGTGGAGTATGCTGGTGTTCTGGCCAATTGTCATTCCTCAGCAAACACCAGTGAAAGCAAATAACCTAGTCTAACTTGCCTACCGGCAGTGATTATGTTATTAAAATAATTCAGGGGTTCAAGAAGCATTCTCGGTGGCGCTGAGGACGAGAAATGTATTGAATGAGAGCAGATTCCTTTATTCCTACAAATATCATGATTACATTTTATGAGGGAATGTTAGTCTTTTTCAGTAACTTTTGCAATTCAAAATTACTTTGGAAACAAGAGTACCATCATGGATTTTTTTCAACTTAGCTTTAGCTTCTTGTATCCTTTGCAATAATGGAATTTGATACAAGATACAGATGATATTTGCTCTATGTTACTGTTTCCTTTTTCTCAGTTCAACTTCTAGACTCCACTAAAGAATTCCAAGAGCACAGATCTCTATCCCTTAAAACATTTCTCATTTCAGAAGTTACGGATTCACTTAAAGCTGCATTTCATATCAAAGAATCTTACAGCATGGAGGAAGGTCATTTGGCCCATCATATCTGGTTCTTTGAATTTAAGGTCCCATGTTGCAGCATCTATCCATTTCCGAGCTGGGAGTTTTTCTTGCAAACGTTTCGTCCCCTTTCTAGGTGACATCTTCAGTGCCTGGGAGCCTCCTGTGAAGCGCTTCTGTGCTGATTCCTCTGGCATTTATACTGGTTTGAATCTGCCGCTTCCGATTGTCAGTTGCTGTCCGTTGCAGTGGCTGGTATATAGGGCCACTGCAACCGTCAGCAACTGACAACCGGAAGCGGCAGATTCAAACCAGTATAAATGCCGGAGGAATCAGCACAGAAGCGCTTCACAGGAGGCTCCCAAGCACTGAAGGTGTCACCTAGAAAGGGGACGAAACGTTTGCAAGAAAAACTCCCAGCTCGGCAAACAGAACCACAACGAGCACCCGAGCTACAAATCTTCTCACAAACTGCGAACTACCCATTTCCTGCAAATTTGATCTCTTTCAGTACCAATTTGTCCAGCTGTCTTTTAAAGACCATAAGGCATAAGAGCAGAAGGAAGTCATGCAGCCCAAGTCTGTGCTGCCTTAAATGAAATGGTAATACTCAACTCCACTTTCCTGCCTTATTATTAAAACTCTTCATTACTTGATTTAAAAAAAGTCTTTCTCATCCTTAAAAATATGCTTAATAACCCAACTGTGGCAGCCCTCCGTAATAAGAATTCCACAGATGCATGGCTTTCCGAGAGAAATAATTTCTCCTCAACTTTGTCTTAAATTAAGGAACTCTGAAATGTGCCCACTGGCCCTCAACTCAGCCATAAGAGGAAAACACCTTTCTGTATTTACTCTGCCAATTCCCCAAAGAATCACTCTCATGCTTTCCTAAAGTTCCAATAACTATAGGCAAGACCTATTCAGTGCGTCCATACATGCTATCAGCCTTCTATGGCCTGCCTCCAATACCAGTAAATCTTTTCTTTGAGGGCCCAAAACTGTTCACCATATTCCAGCTGAGGTCTGACTAGTGTCTTGTATAGTTTCAGCAAAATCACCCTACATTTACATTCTATCCCCTTTGAAATAAAGGCCAACATCCCATTTGCCTTCCCTATTACCTATTGAGTTTGGTTGCTAGCTTTTTGTGATTCATGGATGAGGACTCCAAAATCCCACTGATCCATTGCACACTGCTGTCTTTCTCCATTCTAGGAACATTCAGTTCCGCTATTCTACCTGCCAAACTGCATAACCTTACATTTCCCTATTTTTCTATTTCATCTGCCAAGTTGCTGCCTACTCACTTAAGCTGTCTATATCCCTCTACAAACATTTTGTGTCATCCTCACCACTTGCCTTCCCTCCTGTGTGTAATCCACAAAACTTGGCTATTGTACATTCACTATCCTCATCTAAGTCATTTATATATAGGAAATAATTGTGGCCCCAGCACTGGTTGCTGTTGCACTCCATTAGTTACAGGATGCCATCCTGAAAATACTCCCCATATCCAACTCTGTCCTCTCTTAGTCAGCCAATCTTCTGTCTGTGTTAATATACTACCTCCAACACCAGGGGCTCTTAACTTAGTAAGTCACCTGATGGATAGTACCTTATCAAATGTACTCAGAAATACCAAAAATATTGCCATTCACTGCTTCTCCATTACCAATCCTGCTTGTTACCTCATCAAAAAAACCTAGTAAATATGCCGGGGCTGATATCCCTTGCTTGAAGCCATGCTGACTCTGCTGGTCATATTATGTATTTCTGTATGCTCTGCAATTACACCCTTTATAACAGACTCTTAACAGATTCCCAAAAAAAGACAATGAGCAAACTTGTCTCTTGTTACCTGTTTCTTTGTCTCCTTTTTTAAATAAAGGTGTTACATTGGCATATAAGGATTCATGAAAAATTATTAGCAGTGTACTCAGTATCTCCATTGCCACTTCTTTTAATATTCTGGGATTCATCCCATCAGGTCTAAGGGACTTCAGCCCCATTAGTTTCTCAAGCACTTTTTCTCTAAGTTAAAAATCACACAACACCAGGTTATAGTCCAACAGGTTTAATTGGAAGCACACTAGCTTTCGGAGCGATACTCCTTCATCAGGTGATTGTGGAGGGCTCCACAGAATTTATAGAAAAATTTATAGAATTTATTGTTACATCACACTGCAAATTTTTGCTATAAATTCTGTGTTACGATCGAGCCCTTCACAATCACCTGATGAAGGAGCATCGCTCCGAAAGCTAGTGTGCTTCCAATTAAACCTGTTAGACTATAACCTGGTGTTGTGTGATTTTTAACTTTGTACACCCCAGTCCAACACCGGCATCTTCAAATCATGATGTTTTCTCTAGTAATACCTATTGTAACTCTTTTTTTCTCTTCCTTTTGCCTCTTTTCAAATTTTTAAATACCATTAATGTATTCTGCTGTGAAGAAGATGCCAAGGGTTTATTCAACCCCTCTGCCGTTTCTAGGTTTCCCATTATTATTTCTCAGCCTCTTTCTCAACAGGGCTTACGTTCACTTTGACTTCTCTCTTCCTTTTTATTTATTTAAAGAAGTTCTTTCTGTATGTCTTGATATCACTCACAAATTTATCCTAAAAGTTTATTTCCTCCCTCTATTTTTTTTGTTTGTCTTTTGGTGGTTTTTAATACTTTCCCAATCCTCTGCCACCAATCTTTGCCATACAGTACGTTTTTCTTTCAATTTAACGCCACCCCTAAGTTCCCTGGTTAATCATTGTTGGCTTATCTCCTTCTCTTCTTCCTTACTGGAACACACGTTGCTGTGAGCCATGAACTGTTTTCTTAAACAACTAATATTGCATCTCAACGGTCTTGCTGCTAAACTCCTTTCCCAGTCCACTCTCACCAGCTCTGCCCTCAGTTCTTTATAATCAACTTCAGCGAGCAAACCCACATCCAGAACTTCAACCTGAGCTACAAATCTTCTCAAAACTCGCTAACTTTATTTAAGCTTAGCACAGTTATTTCTAATTAAGGTTAACATTTCTGGTCTGATGTTTGAACCTGAAATGTAAATTTTGCTTTTTCTCCACAGAAATAGTCAAGCCTGCTGAGTTTTCTCAGTAATTTCTGTTTTTGTTTCTGATTTCCGGCACCCGCAGTTCTTTGCTTTTTTTATTTCCAACCAAAGTTCCTCCCTCTCAAACTAAATGCTAAATTCTACTATATTACGGTCATGGTCTCCCAGGGAATCTTTCATTCTGATATCATTTATTAAACCTGTCTCATTACACATCACCAGGTCCAAAATCCTTGGATTCACTCTACGAATTCTTCCTCACGACTTCATCTCTCAATCTGACTATCCCAAACAACATAAAAATCGAAGTCATCCATGATTAATGTCTGACTTTGTTACATTATCCCCTGATTTGTTCTCTGTCTCACAGTAGAAGGCCTATAGACTACTCCTACAAGTGTCTTCTTTCCCCTTTTACCTCTTACCTCTACCCACAAAGGTTCTATATCTTCTGATCCAAGCGCATTTCTTGCTAATGTACAATTTCATCCTGAATCACCAATGCTACCTCACCATCTTTCCTTCTGGCTTGACATTTTGAAAAATCACATTCTTTTAATTATTTCTTTCTCAGCTTTTAATTCCTTGCAACCATGTTTCTGTATTGGCTATATCAGATCCAAAAATGTGTGTTTGTGCCATTAATTTGTTTATTTTATTCTGAATACTGTGTCTATTCAAATAGAGAACCATTAATTTTGCCTTTTTACCATTATTTCCTTTTTTGATACATTTTATCACTATTCTTCTATGTTTGTATACTCGATATTTTCCTGTCCCATTCTGGATATCATTATCCAAATGCCTGGCCATAATGCTGCCATCTCCTCTTGCTGCTTCCTATGGAATCTGCTTATCCCGATCTGACCAAACCTCTATGACAAAAAAATGCTTTTCCTTTCTCGTTCTGCAGCTAATTATTTCAATCCATCAGTTCTGGTTATTCGCCCATTTGCCAGAGCAACACTTACCCTCTACTTGCTTCCTTGAAATCACTCAGAATTCTGAATACAGTTCCTCTATTCAGTCCTCACCTTAATCTTCTCTACAACCTAGATGCTCTAATCTTTCCCTATTACTGAAATCTCTCAGATCTGTTACCATCCTGACAAATCTCCTCCAAGGCCTCTCAAGGTATGTTGGCCAGAATTGGACACAACATTCCAGCTGAGGCCTACTTACTGATTTATAAAGATTAGCTTAACTTCCTTATTTTCCTATTCATTGCCCTTATTTGCAAAGCTATTTACATGCTTTCCTTACTACCTTTCCAACTTGCACTACTACTTTCAAAAATTATGAGAAAAGGAACCCCCAAGTCCCTCTGCTTATGCACTTCCCAACAAAGTATTATCATTTCATTTATACCACCTCTCCATTTTATTTCTTCCATGGGTTTAATAAACAAACAAATATGACATTACAATAGCTATCCTTGCAAATGTTAAGTTGACAACTTCTAAAAATATCGCATGTAACTTGATATTTATTTACAAACCACCACTGAACTGCATACTGGTTGTGTAGTTCAAATTTCTGTTGCATGTTTTCAGCCAAATTCGTTGATTAGTTATGTAACTCAAGCAATTCCCAATCACACTATCAATTATTAGAATTATTTGTTTTCAACTTAGGATTAAATGTTGTTTGTCAAAATAATAGAATGTTGATAGTACATGACGAGGCCATTCAGCCCAACATATCCAAGCCAGCTTCGTGAGAAGAACTCCGCTCACCCTATTCTCCTACATTTACCCTTCATCCCGCAATTTTTTCAGATAATTATATAATTTTTTTTGAAATACAAGACCATACCTGTTTCCACCACATTCTCAAGCACAGTACTCCAATCCTGAACACTCACTGCATAAATATATTTTTCCCTCACCTTGTCTATAATTATTTTACCCATGTCTTCAATTTGGCATCCTCTGGTTTTTGATCCCTCCACCATGGGAAAGTTTCAATCTACTTCCTCTATTCAGAGCTCCTCTATCAACTCTCCTCTCACTCTTCTCTAAGAAAACAACCATCACTTGTCAAATTGATCCTTGTAACTGAAGTTCCTAATCCTCTCAACCATTCTTCTAATATTTGCCTGCATCCTTTTTTTGATCCCTCCACCATGGGAAAGTTTCAATCTACTTCCTCTATTCAGAGCTCCTCTATCAACTCTCCTCTCACTCTTCTCTAAGAAAACAACCATCACTTGTCAAATTGATCCTTGTAACTGAAGTTCCTAATCCTCTCAACCATTCTTCTAATATTTGCCTGCATCCTTTCAAATGCCTTTGTACTATTCCTGAAGTGTGGTGTCCTAAGTTGGTTACACCATTGGAGACTGAAAAAGTGTATTTAATTCTCAGATTCAAAAATACTGTTTGCATCTTGAATTGAAATTAAGTCAAGAAAACGCACATACTTCGATGGGAATGTGATTAAAACTAATGTGTTTGATTCAACACTGAAAATATTGTGCATACTACACTGATGACCAAATAAAACCCAATGTAGTTCAGACTACATTAGTAGTGTAAAAGGTATAGATGCATTACATTACATTTTGAGGCTATACTCAACAGCTCTTGATACACTAGTGTGATATTTCAAACCCGACAGAATAAGTCTAGCTGTAGCAAAGCACAAAGAAAGACGAAGTGCCACAATTTCTGAAATCACATCCCAACAAGATTAACAAATAATGTAAGTGAAGACAGGACGAGGAACTTCATTTATGAAGAACAGAGGAGAAAATGCATTAAGGAAGATCAAAGCAGAATTAGATATTAATAGCAGAGTCAGATATTAATAGAGTTAATGTGCTCATCCAAATTAATATTACAACCATTTGCCATGACAAGGATGACAGGAATAAGGAGAAGAAATGGTTTAATAATGCAACATGCATCACACTAATTGTTACAACAAATTGCATTCATATAGCACTCTTAAAGTACTAAAATGGCCCAATGTGCTTCATAAAAGTGTTGCTGAGCAAAGTTTGAGACTGAGCAACAGAGACCATAATCATAAGATCATAAGACACAGCATCAGAAGAAGGCCATTTAGCCCATTGAATCTGCTCTGCCATTCAATGTGATCATAGCTGATCTCGTAATCCTCGAATCCACTTTTGTCAATTCCCTATTATCCTCAGCCTTGAATATATTTGACAACCCAGCTTTGACAGTCTGTGCAGTAAAGAATGAGGAGCAATTAGGGCAGGTGATCAAAAACTAAGGAAAATAACAAGGTTTTTAAGAGAGTCTTAAAGGAGGTAAGACAGGTTTAGGGAGAGAATAACAGGGTTTAGGCAGCTGAAGACATGGTGGAATTATGAAAATCAGGGATGCACCAAAGATGAACATTGATGGAATGGAGGGATCTTGAAGAGTTGAATGGCTGGACTATGGTGGAGATAAGCATGAATGTAAAGAAACTTGAAACAAAAATAGGAATTTAAAATTAAAGGCATTGGCAACCTGGAAGAAAATGACATTCCATGAGCACAATGGGAATAGATAAGCAAGACTTACCATGTACAGGCAGCAGAAGATTGGATGAACTCAAGATTATAAAAGATTCAAAAAAAACTGGGAGCTGATCAGGACATCATTAAAATAGACCCTCTAGGTTATTACAGAGAGTTTGCAAGTCCTGAAATCAGTCTCTCTTGTTCTTTTTATCATCTGTCTAACAGCAAATTGTTATTTAATTTTTCTCCTTATTTAAACAATGGGTTTGTATTTTTCCCTACACACTGTTTGCTGGTTTGACTTTGCAAGGACCACAGCAACATTGTTCTAAAGTTAGAAATAAGCTCCAGATATAGGGCTTCTTTAACACACTCTTCAACGCAGGAGAAGTCTCACAATACTATCAAAATTATAAAAAGACCAGAAAATATAGAATCGGAAGATATTTAAATACTGACAACTTAAATACAATATAACCATGAAGTATCAGTTTATCAATGTCCTTGCTTTTAAAATGGAGTTGACATGTCCAAAGTTAAAGTTAGCAGTCAGGAATTCCTTTATGGAGATCAGATGCTTGGCTAGACAGCAGCTGAGGAGTTGTAAGCAGTTTCTTCTATTTTAAAAAAAACTCCTAAAAGTCTTGTGAGGATGTTTTGCTGTAACATAACTTCTGCTTCACTACTTTGACGAAAGGAGACTTTTCCTTGCAGAATTCACAAATAGAGGCTGCTGCCTCTTTTTACATGCCAGAGGCTTTTCCTTTAGTCGACCAGAGTTAAGGTGCATTGATTTTGTTAGTAAATTCCTTACTATCCCCAATTTCAAGCTGTATAATTAAAAAGGCAATGAGGACTAATATTATGGGAGTCATGTGACCAAGCCTCCTGGGTGAGGAGAGGCAATTACCATCTATGCAAAGGCTTGAATTACAGATAGTCAACGGTCTGTGACTCATTGTCTAGTTAAATAGATAGTTATTAGCACATCTTGTAGAACAGATAATAATTTGGAATTTTATTGTGTAATTTGTTTTGAGACAATAGTCCCTCGCAGATTATAACAATATTGGCGTGCATTCTGAAGCTGTCAGGATTTGGATGGTGACTGTCTGTCTGATACTGACTTCGGAGAGGTTTCCTGGAAGGTTACGGATGACTACATTTTTAAAGAGATAGACAGACAGAAATAGAGAGATAGATACGCATTAACTGCTATTTTGTACTCTTGTGATAAAGGTCATTGCTGTACAGCCCCATACAATAATTTAAGTATGAAAATGCAGTAACAGAAAGTAATGCCCTCACTTTGATGCAAGATAGTGAGCCCCACCTCACCTGCACTGCTTGTTCTTTTGTGCAAATCTAATTAATCTAGCAACTAGTTACATTTAACTTTCAATTAATTTTCATTAGCTGTAATGTCTTATATAATGAAGAGAGGCAAGAGGAGGTTGGACTTCGAGATAAGCTCATGTTCTATATTCTAGGAAACTAAACAATGACAGCATCAATTTTCACAGTGGTATTTTACAGGAAGAACTGTAAGCAGAGACAGGGAAATATTGCATACGAGATACTGTGTCTACATGAATGAGGGATTTCTTTGTGACAGCCTGCAGTATCTCTGCAAATAACATAACACATTCCAGCCCAAAGCTCCCAAATTCAAGGATTGCAAGCTCAATGTTACAAACTCAAATTCCAAACTGACTGCAAACTAAACAGTCATTACAACAGTGGCACAAAATCTGCCTTTCACGTTGTTTTCAGGATGTGTTAGTTCGAGGACTGTGAGCCTTGGCTCAGATGTAACACTCTTCCTTGAATTGAGAAGGTTGTAGGCTCAAGATCAGCGCAGATATTGAGCATGTACTGTTCTTGCAACTGGTCTGGAGAGGCAATTGATGGTATGTTACAATTCACCAAAGTCATCTACCTTGCTGTGGCAACACACACTTTTATGCATATTGTAATTATAGATTAATTAGTGTAGAGGTTACAACATTCTTTCCATCATATGACTGACTGAGAATCTCACCTGCTCTTACCACCAGCATTGACATGTCCTGATATAACATGATAGTTCTGCTCACGTAATAGCAGCACCATTTAAGCCATGGGACCAGAATCACATTATAGCTGAGTGGCACGGTGGCACAGTGGTTAGCACTGCTGCCTCACAGCGCCAGGGACCTGGGTTCAATTCCCGCCTCAGGCGACTGACTGTGTGGAGTTTGCACATTCTCCCCGTGTCTGCGTGGGTTTCCTCCGGGTGCTCCGGTTTCCTCCCACAGTCCAAAGATGTGCGGGTCAGGTGAATTGGCCATGCTAAATTGCCCGTAGTGTTAGGTAAGGGGTATATGTAGGGGTATCGGTGGGTTGCGCTTCGGCGGGTCGGTGTGGACTTGTTGGGCCGAAGGGCCTGTTTCCACACTGTAAGTAATCTAATCTAATCAATACATGTAAGGAAAGTTCACGTTCTACAATCATGGTCTAAATTCTTCGATCATATTACAGCTAATTCGCGTTGAAGAAACGTGCGTTCCATCAGAGCCGAATGTAGTGAAAAGATTTGCACATTGACAATCCACCGATTTGGTGTATTATGAATAAACTGTCCTTGGCAATCAAATCCTGAGGTGGGCAGGGTGTTACCACAGTATCACTATACCTCAAAGAGAGTCTGGACCTCCAGGCAATTACACAATCAATGTTCAGTGATTGCACTTCAAAAGTACTTTGTTGGCTCAAAAGTGTTTTGAGACATCCAGTGGTAAGGAATGGTGCTTTACAATAAATCTCTTCCATTGTTTCCCTTTCCAGGACAACACAAAAAAAGGATTTTAACAGGCTGACACTCCAGCACAATGGTAAGCAATGATTTAGGGTTGGGAGGAAGGAGAAATGGAGTTCTTCAAATGTCTACCCTCACAAATAAAACTAAAATATCAAGGATACATGCAGAGACCATTCAGAAGCATGCTGCACAATGCTTAGTCTTAGGCAACATTGGCAAAAGTAGAGTATCTGGGCAACCATCTCAATGCTGGTGGTATGGCTTGATAGTGCACAAATTGGCTACAAAATCTACCCGCAAATCAAAGGAGTTCATCAGCTGTAAAGCATCCTGGAAAATGCTGAGGGTGTAGAAGATTCTATACAAAATGCAAGTTTTTCTTTCATTTTGGCCATGAAGGTGTCCAATATGATTATTTTTTAAGTTAGCAGTAGCCCCTAAACAAACCTGCCTCATCTGCTCAGGACAATTGCTGGGAAGACCTGGTTAAAATAACATAATGACTGAACAAATCTAAAAGCAATCGCACAGCTGTCATTCAAACATAAAAGGGAGTGATAGAGCCAAGGCAGGAAAACCTAAAAATCTCTATTTCCTCCCCAACAGACACACACAAAACAATACTTGAGCAAGTTCTTCAAAATAATGTAGCCACATTTATAAAAGTGACTATATTGCAGTAATCCTTCAGTAATTAATGACTCAAGGATGTCCTCAGACCATAATCAGGAATTTTTGAAGTTCAAAATTTCAATCAATGCTACCTTTAAACTCTGGCTCACTGGCCATCATCATCCCTTGCTTCCCCTCAAGCAATTCAGCTCCACTGAGTGCTTTCTAGACAATCCGTCTAAGGTCTGTATTTAGCTACAAGGGTTTTACAGGGAGTGGAGGAAATGAAAGATGCATTACATGTTTTCCATGATATCCATGAGTCAATTTTAGTGGCAGTGGGGCTAGTGAAACTATGATTGCACAAATGCACACAGGTTCATAAATAAACAACACTGAATGAGGGGACCCTCATCTGGCAGGATTTAGAGCTGGTCTGAAAATAGAGAAGCATGAAACTGAATCTTAAATGGTTGGCGCCGTTACCTCAACTGAGAACTACTACTTAATAATACTGAATTATGAGACGTTCCCATTCAGATTAGCAACCACAGGAGTTGGATTCAAGACATCCAAAATGGAATATACATCAGGGCAGGAAGGGCAAGGAAAAAAAGGCTCATTAAATACTCTGAATAATAATAACAATATGTCTGAGCTCAGCCCCTTCTTTTTTTATCTATGCTAAGGCGTCAGCCTTTTCGGTCATGAATCTCCAGTCAAAAGGAGATTGATTGGATTGATGTATAATCTTTTCAAGTGAGGGTAGTATTTAGACTATAAATTTTATAGAAAAGTTATTGCATAGGAAAAGGCCATTCGCCCAGCTACGAAGTTTATGATGATCCCAGTTATCACCAAACTGTACTCACATATCTGAGGCATTGTTACATGGATACCCTAATCATTACAGCACACACAACGCACACACACTACCGAAATTAGCTGTTCGCAAAGAACATTCTTCACCCCCTCCTTTCCTCCAGCCCAAAACTTTACAATCCCCTTCTTGATGTCATCAGAGTAGGAAATAGTCCACATTCTTTATTTAGCAAGATATTTCAAACTTAAAAACTGCCATCAAATTATATGTGTCTCCAAAATAAGATCACTAATTTTTAGAACAAACAATCTTGTGGTTCTTCAAGTGTTTGGTGCAATCATGAAGAATGTGAAGTTGGTTTTTCTCTAAAATTACTTCAAGTCAAAACAGCTCTTGGTTGCTGACTTCAATAGAACATTATTTTCCTTTTCTCTTTAACTTCTCTCAGGCAAAATTCTAAGTCTTAAACTTGTTCTATAATTATGATTTTGAACAGCAAAGTAAACTTTACATTAATCTTTCCTACAGTTATGATTCACTGTTGGTGACTTCAACACTTCAAAGCATTAAGCAACAGCCCACGGGCCAAGATCCATTTTTCCAGACCATAAAATGCAGGCAGTTCAGCTCTAAGACCTCAGTCTTGGCTCAGTTAAGTTGTACACTTTTGCCTCTGAATCAGAAGGCTGTGAATCTAAGACTCACTCCAGAGAAATGAGTACTAAATCACTTTTAGTGCCACGGTGCAGTACTAAAGGATTGTTGCACCATCAGAGATGCCACCTTTCAGGTAAAACATTGACAAAAAGCCCATCATACCTTCTCGAGTGCCAACTAAAACTGTTAAGGCATTATGTCAAAACAGAGGAGGGGACATCTTTTCAATGTCCGACCAATAGTTATTCCTCAACCAACATCACTATATAAAAAACTGAACGCTGTTTCCGAACCAAAGACAGCAACTACAATTTAACAATATTTCAGTGGCCATAATGTATTTAGTTACATGCTTATTTGTGTAAGGCATGGTATCAATGCAACTGTTTCCCTGTCTTTCTTTTCCACTTGTGCTAACTTGCCAGTTCAATATGTTGAAATTCTACAGATCTGGAGATTTGGGAAAGGGCCTTAATGCTGAGGCCTCATGATAAAGAAGTGCCAAATTAAAACACCAAGATCTTTGCTTATTTATAGTAATATTATATATTTATAATATAGAGAAACTGATTAGGACAGGTAACCAAGAACAAGTCGTGTCTATTTTATTCACCAGCAGAATGTGGAAAGATCAATATGGCGCCAGCTTGTAAAGTAACACCAGTTTCCCTACCCCTCCATTTCCAATACTTCACACCCTTGCCATCTTCTTGCTATATTCAAAGCTCAGCCTGAACTTATGTAGCTCTTTCCTACCCTGCTAATGAGATCCTTCTGTCTCACAATTGTGGTGTGATGGCCTATTTTTGGATTTATTTCTTCAACTTCATGTCTCTGCTGTGCGAAAAGTTAACTGTGGATTCAGGAACATAAACTCCTGCTCAGCAAATAATCAGGGCTGAGTTGTTGCACAGTTCTGGTGAAGTGAAAAGGCATGGCATCTTGCCAAGTTGTAAATATCAGCTGTGTGCCCACATGTGTTCGTCTCTCCACGGCCCAATTCTCCAGGGCTTGAATATCTGCAACTTTCCAGCACTGTCAGATGTACAGCCATTCAGAAGTCAGAATCACCTGTGCTAACAGAAGTGGGAGAAAAAAGCTACACATCAGGGCAAACAAGCATAATTCAATAAAAGATTTGGAGAAATGAGCCAATGTAGGAAGTTCTACTTTATAATTATACTTGGCTTTTCATTACCTCTAAACAGGACAAGCTATAGCCTGTAAGAGGCACGTGACAGGCTTATGGGGAGTCAGAAGCCACGGTTATGTACAATTTAATAGTCCAAAGGCCTGAATTACCGAACAGTTGCCTATCGTTGTTCTGCATGCCATGTTTTTTTGGAGGAAATTTGTCAAAACAGCATCAGAAATACATTCCAATCTGTCAAGCAGAATTTCTCGGGATCGTAAATCCAAACTGCTTTTGCCGAGTTTTACAGAACTCTTCAGTTGGTCAGACACGATTCATCCATTTGCTTTTCTGCTATTATTTATCTGTGCGTACTGTTTATCTGATTGGTATGCCATGAGATATAGGAACAGGAAAGTCCGCATCAACCACAATGCTTAACTAAAACTAAAATTATACTCACATAACAAGCTTAAAATATTTTTACATAATCATCCAGGTTAACTGGGCCATACTGTGCATCAATTTGGCAAGTGCATGAATTGTGACAGCTCACAGAGTCAGAGAGATGTACAGCATGGAAACAGATTCTTCGGTCCAACTCGTCCAATGGTCCAACAGATATCCTAACGTAATCTGGTCCCATTTGCCAGCACTTGGCCCGTATCTCTCTAAACCCTTCCTAATCATATACCCATCCGCATGCCTTTTAAATGTTATAATTGTACCAGCCTCCACCACTTCCCTGGTAGCATTTTCCATACAATACATGCACCACCTTCTGCATGAACAAGTTGCCCTTTATGTCCCTTTTACATTTTTCCTCTCTCACCCTAAACCTATGTCCTCTAATTCGGGATTCCCCCACCCCAGGTAAAAGACCTTGTCTATTCACCCTTTCCATGCCCCTCGTGATTTTATAAACCTCTATGCGGTCACCCCTCAGCCTCTGACGCTCCAGGGAAAGCAGCCCCACCATATACAGCCTCTCCCTTTTGCTCAAATCCTTCAAACCTGACAATATTCTCTATGGTGAAAGAGAAATAAATGCAAGCAATTTTGACACTGTGTCGGGGAGGAGTTAGGAGCTCAGAAGCAAAATGAACTAAATAGCACATTTACACTTCCAGCTTGGTTGTACCATGAAAGGGGAGGCGATGGCCTAGCGGTATTATCACTAGACTGTTAATCGAGAGAGGTGAAAACAGGGACTGTAGATGCTGTAAACCAGAATCTAGATTAGAGTGGTGCTGGAAAAGCATTGCAGGTCAGGCAATATCCGAGGAGCAGTAAAATCAACGTTTCAGGCAAAAACCCTTCATCAGGAATAGAGGCACCCTGCCTCTATTCCTGATGAACGGCTTTTGCCTGAAACGTCGATTTTCCTGCTCCTCGGATGCTGCCTGACCTGCTGTGCTTTTCCAGCACCACTGTAATCTAGACTCTGTTAATCGAGAGAACCAGGTAACATTCTGGGAACCTGGGTTTGAATCCCACCATAGCAGACAATAGAGTTTGAATTCAATAAATATCTGGAATTAAGAATCTAATGATGACCATGAATCTATCGTTGATTGTCGGAAAAGCCCATCTGGTTCACTCATGTCCTTTATGTCACTCATGTCCCACAGCAATATGATTGACTCTTAACTTCCTCCTGGCAATTAAAAATGGGCAATAAACGCTGCCAGCAACACCCTCACCTCATGAGTGAATAAAGAGAAAAACAGTTAGGTTCTGCTTCAAGCTGACGTTAATCTTCCGTAACATAGATATGGAGTTGGCACCCAACCCAATTTCAAAAAATATTTAGTATAGAAGTAGGCCATTCAACAAGATAGGTTTGTGCTGGTATTTTTAATTCATACAAGCCTTCTCCCACCATGCTTCATTTCCTGAAGATGGAGATTCGGAATGATAAGCAGGAAGACAGCTACCTCCATGAAGGTGAAGCAATGAAAAGTTTTAAGCTACATTTCTGCAATAATGATACAAAGTTTTAAGGAGTGTAGAAAGATTTCAAAGCGACCTGACAGACAACGTTTTCACACAGAGGGTGGTTTGTATATGGAATGAGCTGCCAGAGGAAGTGGTATATGCATGTACAGTTACAACATTCAAGACACATTTGGACAAGTACATGAAAAGGAAAAGTTTAAAGCAAATAGACCAAACACAGGCAAATGGGGCTAGTTTAGCTTGGGAAACTTTGTTGGCATGGGTCTATTTCAGTGCTCTATGACTGCATGACAACAGAGCAGTTACAACCACAATCAAAAATTGAACCCATACTCATATTAATAAGAGGGTCAAGTTTAACCAATACTGCATTTTAAAGCAGTCTACACACAAGAGATGATGAAGAGATAATGAAAACAAAAATATGGAAATAATTTCACCTACTATCTCCAACAGAAGCAAAAATAATGCTGTCAACCTACGAAGAGGGTATATATCCCAATACGGAGATCCTTTCCAGAACTCTCTCCAAACATACTGAGGCATTTGTTCTTAATCCAGATACATTTGGCAACTATTTAGTCCCGACTTCCTGAGAGGGACACATACATCTACAGCTACCAGGATGTTCTCAGTAAGGAAACAGTTTCTACTGTGGCCAATGTTCGCATCCACCATCTGCTAATATGTTCTCCATCCTCTGAGGCTGCATCACAGAACCAAGGATTGTTAAATTAATAATGAAGGAAAAGGCTTATGTACATGGGGGAAGGGATTAATATCAGTGTCAATTTAAGCTTGAAGGAAAGTTGTAATCCTAACACTGCTCATCAGTACTTACTGACTGGTGGCTAAATTTAACACCTCTCCCCTACAATCTTAAATAAATAGTTACAACCATATGGCAAAATTGCATTTAATCTTTCAATAATTGTAGCTTTAGCACTGCACAAAACCTTTACAATGTTCTAAGCATATAGGGCTTTGAATAATCGCTTATTATTGTATCTGTGATAACCTAATAGAAAGAAATAGATATCTGGGAGTGATTGTGAGACAGTAATCCAAACCTAAGGGTTCACGTGACATCAAAGCTTTGGACAAATAGCTTTGAACAGGCACTCGAATACTGGTCTCCTTCGTGTGTCACAATGCTCCACTACACAAATGTGAACCAAAAGTGACCTTGGAATAAATAATCCTGGAGCTATGGAACTCTTTAATTGGCATTCTTGTAACGCTGGTGGCAATCTATTTAGATTTTAGCTAAAATAAGATCAACTAGCTCATAGTTCTTATTTATCCGACAAGACTTTTGAAGTATTAATAAATTTGCATGTCACATATGTATACCTTTTCAACTAATAATTCACTTGCAATAACTCTGTCATTAAGACCACTGGTTCAAAATCCTGGAATTCTGCTCTTAACAGAAGGTCTACCTACATGACATGGACTATAGTAGGCCAAGACTGCTCACCATCAAATTCTCAAGGACTATACTGGTTGGACAAGAAATGGTGACCCAGCCAGCAACACCCACATCCCAAGAATTAATTTTAAAAATTCATCTTTACAACCAAATTCTTTATCTAAACTGTATTCGATTGCCAACAATAATAGCTAACCATCTGTTTTTGTCTGAGCATGCCTCTATGAAACAGCATGAGACATTTTTCAAAGCTGAAGACACTAAGGGCTAGATTTTCCACCCTTTCGTTTTTACACCACATTTCTGACAGGAGATTCTGATCAGGGTTCCTTTAGAAATATGGAGCCATATTTCGAGCACAGAATCATATTCCCTTTTACAAGTCCAAGTCATTGAGCATAATTAAGGTAGTGATAGATAGGTTCTTGATTAGTAAGGGGATCAAAGGTTATAAAGGGGAGGAGGTAGGAGAATGGGGTTAAGAAACATATGATCATTGAATCCCTACGGTGTGAAAGCAGGCCATTCAATCCATTGAATGCAGACCGAACTTCCAAAGAGCATCCCACACCGACACCTCCCCATCCCTATAACCTTGCATTCCCTATGGCTAACCCACCTAGTCTGCACATCCCTGGACACTAGGGGCAATTTAGCGCTGCCATTCCACCTAATCTGCACATCTTTAGACTGTGGGAAGAAACTGCAGCGCCCAGAGGAAACACAAGCAGACACATGGAGAATAGGCAAACTCCACACAGACAATTGCCCAAAGCTGGAATCGAACTCATGTCCCTGGCACTCTGAGGCAACAGTGCAATCCACTAAGCCACCACGCCGCCCTATCAGCCATGACTGAATGGCACAGCAGACTCAATTGGCTGAATGGATTAACTGTGCTCCAATATATTATGGTCTGAGGAGTTAGATGGCACGTTCTGAAATTTAAAGTCCAGCATTATAGACAGCCACTTTGACAGCTGCTGTTGACATCATGTCCAGGCAATAGTCAGGGAGATCAGGTCTGTGGATGGTGGAGGATCAGATCCAGCAACAGGGGAATTAGTAATGTCAGACCTGGAGCCGGGGCATCAGGTCCAGTGGCTATGGAAGAGGTATGTCAAATCCGAAGCTAGAGAAGATGTTTGGGTTTAGCAATGGGGGAAGGGTGCGTTGGATCCAGGGACGGAGAACCGAGGAAAATATGTAGTTCAGATCAGAACCAGAGGATGGTGGGTTTGGGCTGCAGGAAGGAAGCACGGTTGATTCTGGAGCAAGGGAGATTGAGTGTGATGGCGGATGTTAAGGATAGAGGGATATGCCAGGTCTCAGAGGGAAAGGCAGTGTCAATTCATGGTCTAGGGGAGTTATAGCTGAGTCAGGGGTCAGTTTAATATTTACTCAGAAATTAGACTAGGTACTTAATAGTCTAACCTTTCCTGAGTAACTATTCAATTAACTACCAAAATCCTTCAATTCTCCAATTTTAAAGGAATACTTTAAGAGGGCTCCAAGAGTAGGGGAATTGACCAGCACAATCTTCAATGTCCCAGGCAATTCCTTCATAGTCTGCTATGAACAGGATTCCACAGGACTCTCATTGGCAACTCTCACCTATGGTTGTGAAACAATTGTCTGGCCAGCAGAAAATTCAGCAGACATAAATGCAGTTACTATAACTAATCATTAGAATTTTGCCTCCTCACCCCGTCCACCCGAGACTTTTGTTATCTCCTCAACCTTGTCCATGAAGCCTAAAATGGAATAGAACAGAATAATTATAGAACAAGACATGAAAACAGAAATAGCTGGAAAAGTTCACCAGGTCTAGCAACATCTGTGGACAGAAATCAGTGTTAACATTTTGGTTCCAGTAACGCTCCCTCAGAACTGATGGCAGTTAGGAAAATGTTGGTTTTTATGCAGAAGATAGGGTGAGAGGAGGGGATAAGGAATAAACATTATGTTGAAATAGAGCCCAAACAGAGAAAGGGACAGTTGGACAAAGGAGTGGATAACAATCAGGTGGTGAATAGCTGTGTTAAGGGGGACGGTTATGGCTAACAATGGGTTGTGTGTAAGACCAGACCATGTGAAGACAAGGCCTGGTGTGTGGGGTTTGGGGTAAGGACATGGAAGAGCTCAAGCCCGAAAATTGTTGAGCTCGATATTGAGTCTAGAAGGCTGTAGAGTTCTCAAATGGAAAATCAATTCTGAAGAAGGATCACTAGACTCGAAACATTAACTCTGATTTCTCTCCACAGATGCTGCCAAACCCACTTAGTTTTTTCAGCAATTTCAGTTTTATTTCTGATTTCCAGTATCTGCAGTTCTTTCAGTTTCTAATTAAAGTACAGTGCAGTCATAAACAAAATGTCTCTGGAAACCTGCATACTTTTTTTAGAATTCATTCTTGAAATTTGGGCAGTGCCCATCCAAAATGCCCACAGGCAGTTAAGAGTCAACCACACTGCTGTGGGTCTGGAGCCACACGTATGCCAGACTAAATAAGGATGACAGTTTCCTTCCCTAAAGAGTAAAAAATGAGGTCTGCAGATGCTGGAGATCACAGCTGCAAATGTGTTGCTGGTCAAAGCACAGCAGGCCAGGCAGCATCTCAGGAATAGAGAATTCGACGTTTCGAGCATAAGCCCTTCATCAGGAATAAGAGAGAGAGAGCCAAGCCGGCTGAGATAAAAGGTAGGGAGGAGGGACTAGGGGGAGGGGCGATGGAGGTGGGATAGGTGGAAGGAGGTCAAGGTGAGGGTGATAGGCCGGAGTGGGGTGGGGGCGGAGAGGTCAGGAAGAGGATTGCAGGTTAGGAGGGCGGTGCTGAGTTGAGGGAACCGACTGAGACAAGGTGGGGGGAGGGGAAATGAGGAAGCTGGAGAAATCTGAATTCATACCTTGTGGTTGGAGGGTTCCCAGGCGGAAGATGAGGCGCTCCTCCTCCAGCCGTCGTGTAGTTGTGTTCTGCCGGTGGAGGAGTCCAAGGACCTGCATGTCCTCGGTGGAGTGGGAGGGGGAGTTAAAGTGTTGAGCCACGGGGTGATTGGGTTGGTTGGTTCGGGCGGCCCAGAGGTGTTCTCTGAAGCGTTCCGCAAGTAAGCGGCCTGTCTCACCAATATAGAGGAGGCCACATCGGGTGCAGCGGATGCAATAGATGATGTGTGTGGAGGTACAGGTGAACTTGTGGCGGATATGGAAGGATCCCTTGGGGCCTTGGAGGGAAGTGAGTGTGGAGGTGTGGGCGCAAGTTTTACATTTCCTGCGGTTGCAGGGGAAGGTGCCGGGGGTGGAGGTTGGGTTGGTGGGGGGTGTGGATCTGACAAGGGAGTCACGAAGGGAGTGGTCCTTGCGGAACGCTGATAGGGGAGGGGAGGGAAATATATCCTTGGTGGTGGGGTCCGTTTGGAGGTGGCGGAAATGGCGGCGGATAATACGTTGTATGCGCAGGTTGGTGGGGTGGTAGGTGAGAACCAGTGGGGTTCTGTCTTGGTGGCGGTTGGAGGAGCGGGGCTCAAGGGCGGAGGAGCGGGAAGTGGAGGAGATGCGGTGGAGGGCATCGTCGATCACGTCTGGGGGGAATCTGCGGTCCTTGAAGAAGGAGGCCATCTGGGTTGTGCGGTGTTGGAATTGGTCCTCCTGGGAGCAGATGCGGCGGAGACGAAGGAATTGGGAATATGGGATGGCGTTTTTACAGGGGGCAGGGTGGGAGGAGGTGTAGTCCAGGTAGCTGTGGGAGTCAGTCGGTTTATAATAGATGTCTGTGTTGAGTCGGTCGCCCGAGATAGAAATGGAAAGGTCTAGGAAGGGGAGGGAGGAGTCTGAGACAGTCCAGGTGAATTTCAGGTCGGGATGGAAGGTGTTAGTAAAGTTGATGAACTGTTCAACCTCCTCGTGGGAGCACGAGGCAGCGCCGATACAGTCATCGATGTAGCGGAGGAAAAGGTGGGGGGTGGTGCCAGTGTAGTTGCGGAAGATGGACTGTTCCACATATCCTACGAAGAGGCAGGCATAGCTGGGGCCCATGCGGGTGCCCATGGCAACTCCTTTAGTTTGGAGGAAGTGGGAGGATTGAAAAGAGAAGTTATTCAGGGTGAGGACCAGTTCAGTCAGTCGAAGGAGGGTGTCAGTGGAAGGGTACTGGTTAGTGCGGCGGGAAAGGAAGAAGCGGAGGGCTTTGAGTCCTTCGTGATGGGGGATGGAGGTGTACAGGGACTGGATGTCCACAGTGAAAATAAGGCATTGGGGACCGGGGAAGCGAAAATCCTGGAGGAGGTGGAGGGCGTGGGCTGAAGCCAAACGCCAGCTCGCGGACGCCTCCTCTTATCGCCCCCTTGACCACGACCCCACCTCCCACCACCAAACCATCATCTCCCAGACCATCCAGGACCTCATCACCTCAGGGGATCTCCCATCCACCGCCTCCAACCTCATAGTCCCACAACCCCGCACCGCCCGTTTCTACCTCCTGCCCAAAATCCACAAACCTGCCTGCCCCGGCCGACCCATTGTCTCAGCCTGCTCCTGCCCCACCAAACTCATCTCCCAATACCTCGACACGGTCCTGTCCCCTTTAGTCCAAGAACTCCCCACCTACGTTCGGGACACCACCCACGCCCTCCACCTCCTCCAGGATTTTCGCTTCCCCGGTCCCCAATGCCTTATTTTCACTATGGACATCCAGTCCCTGTACACCTCCATCCCCCATCACGAAGGACTCAAAGCCCTCCGCTTCTTCCTTTCCCGCCGCACTAACCAGTACCCTTCCACTGACACCCTCCTTCGACTGACTGAACTGGTCCTCACCCTGAATAACTTCTCTTTTCAATCCTCCCACTTCCTCCAAACTAAAGGAGTTGCCATGGGCACCCGCATGGGCCCCAGCTATGCCTGCCTCTTCGTAGGATATGTGGAACAGTCCATCTTCCGCAACTACACTGGCACCACCCCCCACCTTTTCCTCCGCTACATCGATGACTGTATCGGCGCTGCCTCGTGCTCCCACGAGGAGGTTGAACAGTTCATCAACTTTACTAACACCTTCCATCCCGACCTGAAATTCACCTGGACTGTCTCAGACTCCTCCCTCCCCTTCCTAGACCTTTCCATTTCTATCTCGGGCGACCGACTCAACACAGACATCTATTATAAACCGACTGACTCCCACAGCTACCTGGACTACACCTCCTCCCACCCTGCCCCCTGTAAAAACGCCATCCCATATTCCCAATTCCTTCGTCTCCGCCGCATCTGCTCCCAGGAGGACCAATTCCAACACCGCACAACCCAGATGGCCTCCTTCTTCAAGGACCGCAGATTCCCCCCAGACGTGATCGACGATGCCCTCCACCGCATCTCCTCCACTTCCCGCTCCTCCGCCCTTGAGCCCCGCTCCTCCAACCGCCACCAAGACAGAACCCCACTGGTTCTCACCTACCACCCCACCAACCTGCGCATACAACGTATTATCCGCCGCCATTTCCGCCACCTCCAAACGGACCCCACCACCAAGGATATATTTCCCTCCCCTCCCCTATCAGCGTTCCGCAAGGACCACTCCCTTCGTGACTCCCTTGTCAGATCCACACCCCCCACCAACCCAACCTCCACCCCCGGCACCTTCCCCTGCAACCGCAGGAAATGTAAAACTTGCGCCCACACCTCCACACTCACTTCCCTCCAAGGCCCCAAGGGATCCTTCCATATCCGCCACAAGTTCACCTGTACCTCCACACACATCATCTATTGCATCCGCTGCACCCGATGTGGCCTCCTCTATATTGGTGAGACAGGCCGCTTACTTGCGGAACGCTTCAGAGAACACCTCTGGGCCGCCCGAACCAACCAACCCAATCACCCCGTGGCTCAACACTTTAACTCCCCCTCCCACTCCACCGAGGACATGCAGGTCCTTGGACTCCTCCACCGGCAGAACACAACTACACGACGGCTGGAGGAGGAGCGCCTCATCTTCCGCCTGGGAACCCTCCAACCACAAGGTATGAATTCAGATTTCTCCAGCTTCCTCATTTCCCCTCCCTCCACCTTGTCTCAGTCGGTTCCCTCAACTCAGCACCGCCCTCCTAACCTGCAATCCTCTTCCTGACCTCTCCGCCCCCACCCCACTCCGGCCTATCACCCTCACCTTGACCTCCTTCCACCTATCCCACCTCCATCGCCCCTCCCCCTAGTCCCTCCTCCCTACCTTTTATCTCAGCCGGCTTGGCTCTCTCTCTCTTATTCCTGATGAAGGGCTTATGCTCGAAACGTCGAATTCTCTATTCCTGAGATGCTGCCTGGCCTGCTGTGCTTTGACCAGCAACACATTTGCAGCTCCTTCCCTAAAGAACATTAGTAAACCAGATGGGTTTTCTGGCAATGGTTTTATGGTTATCATTAGACCTTTAATGCCAGATGTTTTAAAAAGTGAGCTCAAATTCCACCATCTGTCATGGCAGAATTACCTAGGTTTCTGGATTAGTAGTCTATTGATAAAACCCCAGGCTCTCCCACCCCCGTCCCAAACTGAACATTGAACTGATTCATAGCAAGCTTGGACTGCAAAAATTCTAATTTCTGAGTACAGTGGTCAATACTGCTCTATTCTGAACATAATACTACATTACATTAGTTCTCCATCCTGCATCTTTAGAAAGAGAAAGCCAAGATAAACCCCCTTCTGTTAGTGCATTGCAAATTTAACTGCCTTCAAATTCACTTGCCCATGTACTTGGAAGTCAGATTGCCTCCATTTCCAAACGTCACCTTAATGTTAGCACTTTGAAACCAGCAGCAGAATGAAGAGGGAACCATTCCTGCATGAATGACTTAGCAACGTGGAGATGCAAGGATGTTCTGGTATAATCAGCATTATGATGAGATACAAGCAACCCAGAACAAATATGTCAGTGCTGTTTTGTCAAGGACTTTCAAGGAAATCATGACCTTCTTTTGTTTCTCACACCCAGTACGAATACTGCCCTTCAGAAGATTCTTTCAGCACAATTAGAAGATCAGTGAAGCCTGCAACAAGAATTAGGTTCAGATACATATTACAGATTGCAATCACCTTTCCCATCAGCTGCACAACTCTGTGTGAGCCACAAAATCACGATGTACAGAAAGCATGCTGGAATCAACATATCAAGTACATTCCGCTGTCTTGATTAAAACTTCACCATTTCAAGCAGAGATGTTTGATGAAACTGAATCACTTTGCCTTTCATATCAATAAATCAATTGCTCTGCCAATGATGGCCATGCCTTTAGTTACTGAGGCCCAAAATCTCTTAAATTCCTTCCTTAAACCTCTCCACATCTCTATAATTCCTTAAATATGCTCCTTAAAATTTACTTATTTGGCTAAACCTTTGGCCAGTTATATGTATTTGTGTGGCTCGGTGTCAAATTTTACTTAGCAACACTCCTGTAAAATGCATTGGACGTTTAATTGCATTAAATGCACAATGTGGGACCAAATAGTCATTGTATATTGATTAGTCATCAACATATCAAAACCTCTGTATTGCACAGAAAGGTTCCCAAAGACACAGCACTCTATACAATGTTTTAACAACTCCCTTTAAAATCTAGTGTTAGTTACTTTTACCATAGTCATAAAATTTGCTAGAAGAAAATGAGGACTGCAGATGCTGGAGACCAGAGTTGAAAATTGTGGTGTTGGAAAAACACAATAGGATCCGAGGAGCAGGAGAATCAACGTTTCGGGCATAAGCCCGAAATAAATTTGCTGTTTAAGTTAAATTGCTGTTGAGGCTGCATCGATAAGTATATTCAAGGCCAAGATTGACAGATTTTTAATCAGTAAAGTGAAGTTGACGATTTTTTTATTACTGCAGAAAATACAGTTTATCCATGAAAATACTTTATTAACATTTGCAGGTACTAATACCATTCTGTACAGTCTAAAGCGGGGCATAATCAGATCAATCATGATCTCATTGGATGACAGAGCAGACAAGATGGATTGAATAGCCAGCCTGTTTCTCGTCCTACATCTTATGGTCTGAAATTTCTTTCAGTCTTAAACAAGGAAATTTTCTGCTAGGAGCAGTGATAGTTAGTTAATTGAAGTGTTAGCTTAAACTAATTATTGAACAACAGAAGGGACTCATCTAGTCAAAATCAAAATAAATATGTAGCCTGTAAAATGAAGTCAGCACTGAGTGGAAGGTTTGAGAGTTTGGTAAGTGTGGAAGCACTGTGAAGTTAGGGAAGTAGGTGCATTTTTGCTCTTCCTAACCTTTCTGAATGCAGCACTTCACTTACTGAGAGCCAGCACACGCTAAGCTTGAAAAAAAGTGAAAATCAAGAATGACATCATACGGGTCTGCCAAGCTGATTGGCCAGTAAGTGCTTACTATTAGGAACTGTATAAATACTATAGCCTGCTTTGGTCACTGAGTGAGGGAACACGGATAATTCATTTCTAAAAATGTTGAACACTGAATGTTAAAACTGAAAACAGTTTACTCTTTAATTAAGGAGTGTATAATTTTCAGTTGTAAATGGTTTGTGTATTTAAGAGATTTGATAAAACTGTGGTAAAGATAGCAATTAATTTTACATGATTATTAAATTAAGTTAATGGGGAGATAAATGATGTGTGTTTTAGCTGGGGAACCTCGGGTCTTTTGGAGGCAAAAGTGATTCTGGGTAAATACACCTGTCTGAAATACCTACAACTACAGGAACTCTAACTTATGTTGCATTGCAAGCTGAACAGACCTATCAGAAAAGGGGAAAAATACCTGTTCACTTTGTTCCAGAAGGCAGGCATACACCTTAGGAAAAAGCAGTCCAATTCCATTTGTAGTGAAGGATAAGGAGCTGTAATGACTAGTGAGACAGTTAAGAGGTTGGAGAACACTGTCACGCTGGAGCCTTCATCTTCACAAAGATCTAACAAGTTCAAGGTGATCACTTGTGAGCTTAAAAGAAATTATCTTTAGCAAGGAGTTACAGGCTCACCAGGGTATCTTGGTTCAGCTTGCCTCTCAAGCAGGGTGAGTGCAAAAATTTGGTGTAATGTATACATGGTTCAAATACTGGTGTGGGGAAAGTGAATTCCAGCTCATAGGATATTGGCATCAGTAGAGGGAAAATGGAGGGCAAAATGTGAGAACAGACAGTACCTGAACTGTGTTGTGGCCAGTACTCTAACAAACCATAAACTGTAACTAGAGAAGTAGTGAGGGCTTGAAACTAAACAATGGGGGTGAAGGGACCTCCTCCCACCCTGCCCCCTGTAAAAACGCCATCCCATATTCCCAATTCCTTCGTCTCCGCCGCATCTGCTCCCAGGAGGACCAATTCCAACACCGCACAACCCAGATGGCCTCCTTCTTCAAGGACCGCAGATTCCCCCCAGACGTGATCGACGATGCCCTCCACCGCATCTCCTCCACTTCCCGCTCCTCCGCCCTTGAGCCCCGCTCCTCCAACCGCCACCAAGACAGAACCCCACTGGTTCTCACCTACCACCCCACCAACCTGCGCATACAACGTATTATCCGCCGCCATTTCCGCCACCTCCAAACGGACCCCACCACCAAGGATATATTTCCCTCCCCTCCCCTATCAGCGTTCCGCAAGGACCACTCCCTTCGTGACTCCCTTGTCAGATCCACACCCCCCACCAACCCAACCTCCACCCCCGGCACCTTCCCCTGCAACCGCAGGAAATGTAAAACTTGCGCCCACACCTCCACACTCACTTCCCTCCAAGGCCCCAAGGGATCCTTCCATATCCGCCACAAGTTCACCTGTACCTCCACACACATCATCTATTGCATCCGCTGCACCCGATGTGGCCTCCTCTATATTGGTGAGACAGGCCGCTTACTTGCGGAACGCTTCAGAGAACACCTCTGGGCCGCCCGAACCAACCAACCCAATCACCCCGTGGCTCAACACTTTAACTCCCCCTCCCACTCCACCGAGGACATGCAGGTCCTTGGACTCCTCCACCGGCAGAACACAACTACACGACGGCTGGAGGAGGAGCGCCTCATCTTCCGCCTGGGAACCCTCCAACCACAAGGTATGAATTCAGATTTCTCCAGCTTCCTCATTTCCCCGCCCCCCACCTTGTCTCAGTCGGTTCCCTCAACTCAGCACCGCCCTCCTAACCTGCAATCCTCTTCCTGACCTCTCCGCCCCCACCCCACTCCGGCCTATCACCCTCACCTTGACCTCCTTCCACCTATCCCACCTCCATCGCCCCTCCCCCTAGTCCCTCCTCCCTACCTTTTATCTCAGCCGGCTTGGCTCTCTCTCTCTTATTCCTGATGAAGGGCTTATGCTCGAAACGTCGAATTCTCTATTCCTGAGATGCTGCCTAACCTGCTGTGCTTTGACCAGCAACACATTTGCAGCAAGTTTGAGGAAATACAGCAAATCAAGAGGTAGATTTAAGAACATAGAAAATGATAGTCTGAAAGGGTAGAGACAATAAACTTAAGAATATGCTAACAGTCAAGACTAGATGTTCCAAAACTAACAAACAAACAACACTAAAGACTCTGTATCTGAATGTGTGTTATATTCAAAACAAAGTAAATGATTCAATGTGCACATTGCAGTAAATAAATATGATTTGATAACGATTATGGAGGAATGGTTGTACAATTTTAAAGAAATGGGTATTGTATATTTAAGGGTATATAATATTCATGAAGAATAGGAAGCTAAGTAAAACTGGAATAGTAGTACTCCTAACCTAAGATAGTATTAGTGCAATGAATACACTTCATTTCAACTTAGGCAATCAGGACATAGAATTAATTTGGACAAAGATGAGGAATAGGAAGGTAAATAAATCACTAGAGGGAATACTTTAGAAGCCCTCTAAAAGTAACCACAATTTCTGACAAAGTATATAAACAGAAATATTGCTTTCAAAATTAAAACAAGGGTAACTATTGGCTTGAACGCAGAGTGAGCTGAAGTGAACAGGAATGTTGGGAGAATTGATCAATAGAGACAAAGTAGCAGACACTTAAGGGAATATTTCAGAATAAGTATAATCCTGCTATAAAGAAAAATTCGAGGGGAAGGCATCACTATTTGTGATTAACTAAAGAAGTTAAGGAAAGTATCAGACTTAAGGGAAAAGCATACAGTTGCACACAGATGTGTGGCTGGTCAGATGACCGGACAGAATAGAAAGAATGGAAGAAAATGACTGAAAGATTTTTCAAGAGGAATAAATTAGACTAAGACAGGAAGCTAGCTAAAAATGAAAAAGAAATATATTCCAAGAGTTTCTACAGGGATTCAAGTGAGTTTTGGAAGACTGAAAATGGGGAGTTAATAGTAGATAATAGAGATAAAACGAAGAACAGTATAGCACAGCAACAGGTCCTTGGCCATAATGTCTGCGCTAATCATAATATTATTCTAAACTAATCCCATCTGCCTGCACATGATCTGTATTATCCTGCACATTCATCCTTTTCAGACTATAATAGTGCATAAAATTAAGAGACATTTACTTCTGTCATTTGCTGAGATGATACAGTAAACATACCAGTAATAGCTGTAAATCAGGAGCTGGAAGGGATCTAGAAACTTAATGAAATTAAAATCACTGGGAAAGTGGTACTAAACAAACTGACAGAGCTGTGGATTGATAAGTCTCCAGGTCCTGATGGTTTTCACAATAAGACCTAAAGGAGAACATAGAGGATGTTAATTTTCCAAAATTTACGATTCTGAAAATGTTCCAACAGATTGTAAAGTAGTTAATATAATTCCTCTATTTAAGAAGGGAGGCAGAAAACAAGAGACTACAAGTCAATTAGCTTGACGTTGATTCTGGGCAATATATTTAAAGTGATCATTTAAGGCTGTTATAGCTGGACACTTAGAAAAGCTCCAGATAATTCAGGAAGTGTTTTGTGAAAGGGAAATCATGTTCGGCCTACTGGCACTGTGAGTCTACTTTCAGCACATGGACTGTAGCAGTTCAAAAAGGCAGCTCACTGGTACCTTCTCAAGTCCAACTCAGGAGGGCAGTAAATGCTGGCCTAGCCAGCAACATCCACATCCCAAGAATGAATAAAAGGAAATAATTAATTGTAATTGCTTCAAAGGAATAACACGTGCTGTGGATAAAGGGGCATCTGTAGAGGTACTGTAGTTGAATTTCTAGACAACATTTGTAAAGGTGCCTCATAGAAGGTTCATAAGCAGCATGTAGGAGATAACTTAGTATCATGGATAAAAGATTGGCTGAGTGGCAGAAAACAGTAAGTATGTCTAAATGGAGACTTTTTTTTCTGATTACTAACTGGGATTCTGCAGGGTCAATGTTTGGGCCTCAGCTATTTACATATACACCAATGACTAAGATGAGTGACTAAACTCTGGATGAGTAAAGTCTGAATGAATAGGAAGGGTTTTTAGAAGGATATAGGTCAAATGCTTACAAGTGGGACTAGGTCAGGTTGGTATATTTGGTCAGAGTGGACGAGTTGGATCAAAGGGTCAATTTCCATGCTGTATGAATCTGACTATGACTATAACGGCACGATAGTCACATTTGGAGATGACACAAAGTTAGGAATGAAAGTATATTGTGAAAAGGACGTAAAGAGGTTGCTGACAAATAGGTTAACTGAATTGACAAGAATCTGGCAGTTGGACTACCACATAAGAAAATGTGAATTCTCCACTTTGGCAGGAAGAAAAATTAGAAAATTACTTAAATGGAGAATCACAGCAGAATTCTGAATTAGAACATAGAACATAGAACAATACAGCGCAGAACAGGCTCTTCTCCCTCAATGTTGCGCCGACCTGTGAACTATTCTCAGCTCGTATCCTACACTATCCCATCATCATCCATGTGCTTAACCAAGTTTTGTTTATATCTCCCTAATGTAGCTGAATTAACTACATTGACAGGTAGGGCATGTAGTTAACTCAGCCACGTTAGGGACATTTAAACAAAAGAACTGAAGATGAATTTAGGCATCCCATACATGAGCCACAATAAAAGTAGCATGCAGGTGCAGCAAGTAATCAAAAAAGTTAATGGAAAGCTATCCTTTAAAAGGAGAGGAATTGAACATAAAAGTAAGGATGTTATACTTCAGTTGTGATATGGAGGCGTTAGACTGGGTGAACAAAGTTAGAAGCCACATGCCACCAGGTTATAGTCCAACAGATGTATTTGAAATCACAAGCTTTTGGAGTGACATTCCACCTGGTAAAGGAGCAGCACTCTGAGAGCGTGTGATTTCAAATAAACCACTGGACTACAACCTGGTGTTGTGTGACTTCTAACATACTTCAGTTGTACATTTATACAGTACTGGTGAGTTCACATTTCAAATACTCTTGCAGTTTTGATTTTTGATGGATGTAAATGCATTGGATTTAGTTCAGAGGAAGTTTTTTGGACTGATACCTGGATTGACCAGGTATCTTATGATGAAAGGTTGAACAGACTAGGCTTGCTTCCACCAGAGTTTAGAAGATGAGTGATATGATTGACGTATATAATCACAGAACTTCACAGTACAAAAGGAGGCCATTCAGCCCATCATCTATGCACTAAGAAATACTCAGCTAATCCCATTCTCTAGCCTTATCTCTGTAGCTCTCTAAATTCATCACTTTCAAATATATATCTAGCTCACTTTGAAAACTCATATAGAATCCATTTCCACCATTGTCCTAGATACAGCACTCCAAATGCTAACAACACCGAGTAAAGACGTTTCTCCTCATCTCACCTCTTGCTGACAATCCTGAAGGTACGATTCCTAGTTACTGGCATACTAACTAGTGGAAACAGTTCTTCACTTCCCTCTTCACACACTGTCAAAATTGTTCATAATTTTGTACACCTCAATAAGGTCACCAGTTAAGCTTCTTAGCTCCAAGTAAAATAAGCCCAATTTCTCTAATTGCTCCTTTTATCTAAAATCCTTCATTCCTTTATCATTCTAGAAAATCTCCTTTGCACTCTCTCCAAGGGTTTAATAACCTTCCTTAAATAAGATGCCCAGAACTGAACACAACACTCCAATTGTGGTCTGACCAATGATATGTAGACATGCAGCACCACCTTCTTTTTATAGTCTGCCTCTATTTATAAACCCAAGGATCCTACAAGCCTTCTGAACAACTGTATAACTTGCCTGCAACCTTCAAAAAATTATACACCTGAAACTCTGCTCCTCTTTCTCCTCAAAGTTGTACCATTGAGCCTGTTTTGACTGTCCTTTTTTTTCTCGAACAAAATGCATTACCTCACATTTCTCTGCATTGAAATTCATCTGCCAGATGTCTGCCCATTTGGCTAACTTGTCAATGTCTATCTGAAGTCACTCAGTGTCATCCTCACAATTCACTATTCTCCCTAGCTTAATATCATCTGTAAATTTAGAGATTTTGCCATCAACAGACATCTCCAAATTGTTTATATAAATCAGAAAAGCAAGGGTGCCAACACTAATTCCTGGGGAACACCACTTTCAATTAATTTGCAGTCTGAGAATTGTGCATCTATTCCTTTTCTGTTTCCTACCTTTTAGCCAACTTCTAATCTATCCTGTCATGGACTCATAAATCCCAAACTAACCATCCTACCATGTGGTGTTGTATCGAGTGCTTTCTGAAAACCCAAATGTCCAACATGCACAACACTATCCTCATCTACTGTCCATGTCACCTTGTCAAAGAACTTCATTAAATTTGTCAAACACGACCTGCCCTTGACAAAGATATGCTGACTGAATAGCATTCACTTATTTTCTCCGACTGTATAATTATCTTATCCTATATCCAATGACATCTATTAGTTTTCCACTATTGATGTCAAGCTGATAGATCAGTAATTTCCTGGGTTATCCTTTGCTCCTTTCTTAAACAACAGCATCACATTTGCAATCCTCCAATTCCCCAGTACTATCCTGTGTTCAAAGAGGCCTGGAAAATTTCTGGCATCTGTTCTGCAATTTGCTCCCTAACTCACTCAGCAATCTAGAATGTTTCCCATCCTGGCCTAGCGACTTTTCAACCTGAAGTGCCGCCAGTCTCTTCTTTATCTATCACTAGACTGTTCAGTTGCTCAGCACCCCCACATTTTTAACCATTGTCACCATCTTCTAATTTAGAAAAGACATGAGCAAAGTATACATTAGTACTTCTGCCATTCCCTTTGCTTCAGTAAGCAGCTTACCCTAGTTATTTCTTATGGGCTCTGCTCTACCTTTCACTAATCTTTGACTAGATTATGATTTGGAGATGCCGGTGTTGGACTGGGGTGTACAAAGTTAAAAATCACACAACACCAGGTTATAAGGAGCGTCGCTCCGAAAGCTAGTGTGCTTCCAATTAAACCTGTTGGACTACAACCTGGTGTTGTGTGATTTTTAACTTTGACTAGATTAGTTTGTTTTAGCGCAGCCAACTATCCTTTCCTCATGCTTCCTCCTAGCCTTCCTTATTCTAGCCTTAGAGTAAAAAGTGAGGTCTGCAGATGCTGGAGATCAGAGCTAAAAATGTGTTGCTGGTTAAAGCACAGCAGGTCAGGCAGCATCCAAGGAACAGGAAATTCGACGTTTCGGGCCAGAGCCCTTCATCAGGAATGAATCATTCCTGATGAAGGGCTCTGGCCCGAAACGTCAAATTTCCTGTTCCTTGGATGCTGCCTGACCTGCTGTGCTTTAACCAGCAACACATTTTCAGCTCTTATTCTAGCCTTAGCCTCTCCCCTGCATTTGAGATACTCTTCCTGATTTACAATATTCTCCCAGATGTATCATATGCCTACTTTATCTTCCTTATTTTCTCATCAATATTCTTAACCATCCAGGGCATCCTAGCTTAGGAAATCATGTATTTACTTCGCATGGGTATGTGCCTAGTTTGTACCCTATTCCCATTTTTTTTTAAAGTCTCCCATTTTTCATCCACTGTTTTATCCACCAAAACACATTTCCAATCAACCTGATCCAGTTTTAGACCCCTGCAATCTGCCTTTTTCGAGGTTGAGATCTTAATCCTTGATTGGTTTTTATCCTGAACAGTCTTGACAAAGTGGAATGCGGAAAGGATACTTTCTCTTGTGGGTTCATCTAGAACTGGGGGCACTGTTTAACAATTAGCAGTCACCTTTTTAGGATCAACATGAGGAGAAAAAACTTTGTGAGTATTGTGCAACTTCAAAACTCTCTGCCTCACAAGGCAGTTACAATGGGGCCACTGAATTTTTTTTAAGGAAGAGGTTGATTCTTGTTAGGGAAGGAAATCAAAAGTGATCAGCAATTGATGGAAATCTGATTTTCAAAACTCTGTTAGATCAACCATGATCTTATTGTATAATGGAACTGGCATGAGGGCCAAATAGCATACTTCTGGTCCTAACTTGTATGTTTGCACATTCATCATAAAGATAGTCCCAAAGACACAGCATACTATAGACTGTACAGGATGTCCCCAAAGACACTGCACCCTATACTTCATAAACAGTGTCTACAAATTTCTATAACTGGTACAAAATGTCTCCAAAAACACAATTTTCTTTGATGAACGTAACTGACCCCATGAAAATAAAAACAAAATATCATATATTACACAAATTGTCCCTAAGCAACGGGCCAGGTCTTGAGAAAAAAAAGTGGTCAAAGAAATCAAAATTACACCTAACAAATGGCTTGACAGAAATTGTCATTTTAGAGGTTTTCGCATGAGTTCAAAAGTTGCTTTGCTCCAACTGAAAACATTCTTCCGAATGTACTCAATGCGATTTTTGATTTTGTGAACTAGGGGAACATGCAGTCTTTAAAAACAAAAAGCAATTCTGTTTTTAACTTCCTACTTGCGCTTCAGTGGCATTTAACTAGCACTAATTGAGATGTAGCAAGACAAAATACCAAAGACAAAACTAGATATATGTTAAACATGGAGGCAACCTTGGTGATTTACTGACCAACTAACCAACCTGAACCAACAAAAAACATTTCAAAGTGAAAGTCTGAGGGAAAAGCAGTAGGCACACCTTTCAGGACAAGTCAGGAGCTAGCAGGAGGGACATGTTGCAGAGATCAGCTGTCAGACAGGACTCAACGGTGGCTTATTGAAAAACAACACGATAAAAGGAACAGTATATGTTCCCCTTCGGTACGATTATGCCCACTGCTTCACCTGTAAAAACATTTCAGAAAATTACCACAGAATTTTTATTTTGAGGGCTGGAGCAACATGGCATCAGTAAAATTTATCCTCTTCATAATTCAGGAATAGGCTTCATAGCTGCTTTGAAAAACTTTGGGATTTCCTTTCCTGGGTTTCACCCTTCTGCTGTTGAATAAACAACAAGAGCAATAAAGCATTTCGATGATTAATACAATCTATTCCTAGCACTGCAGCAAATTCAAAATTCAAGCTCCACTTCCGAAATCTGTGCACCGTATCTAAGCTGGCAGTTCAGCGAACAAAACGTACACTGCCAAAGGAGCCATCTTTCTAATGAGAAGTTAAGCTGAGATGATCTCATTTCTCAGATGTAAAAGATTGCATGCCACTATCTTAAAGAAGAATAGGGAAGCTCTCTTCGTCAATATTTAACCATCATACAACATCAGGACAGAAAGGATAATTTCGTATCACCACATTGCTGATTGTGGGAACATGGAGCAAGCAAATTGGTTTCTGGATATCCAACATTATAACAATGTCTCCACTTAAAAACCACACTAACAGTTGTGAAATACTCTGGGCATCATCAGGTTGGGCTTTAGAAATGCAAAGTCTTTATCCCTTTAACTGATTAATTTACTTACCAACATTTGGAAAGGCAAGGATGTTTTCACAGCCAGCATGAACAAGTTATATTTGTATTACAAACAATTGATGCCACAATAGAAGGGACACATGCATTCAGAAGCAATGTCATAAAGAATACCCCAGACTCTAACCAACAAAGAACAGGTTCTACAGTGAACATGTTTTTTCCACTATTCTGAACCTGGCCTACAATACTGGCATTTATTGTTCAGTCTAAGGCAATTAAGCTCCACATAAAAAGCTATGGGAAGATAGACTGGATGAAAACAGCAAGTCACATGGTTAGTTTCTAGTACCAGCTTACAAACGGCCATTCTTTAAATTGCATTTTCACAACACCTGAAGAGATTCCAACAGGGCTCCCAATCCACTACCATTAATGCCATGCTACCATACAAGCCTCTGAAAATCAAGATTCATTATGCTAACTACTGTGTTGATTCCTTGTCCCATACTTGTTGCAATCTATTGGTGATCTTTTGGTATTCTACTTGTCGACATGGGGATTATACCTCTAGCCATCAAAAAGGAACTGTGAAATTTTATATACCCTCTTGCAGCGCCTCAGCTGAAAATGAAGTCAGAAAGATACTGCAGCCCTTTAGTTTCAATTTTTCAATAAAATAAAACACAGAAATGTGAATGGTAGAGATCGAAACAAAACTGAAATTGCTGGAGAAACTCATCAAGTCTGGCACCATCTGTGGGAAGAAAGCAAAGTCAACATTTCAAGTTCAGTGACTCTTCTTCAGTTCTGTTTCTGCAATTTCTGTTTTGTTTCAGTACTAAGTGCAGCTCATTCTGGTGGGGACCAGAAAGGATGGCAACAGTTCAGCTGGATATGAAAGAATCATAATCTGGCATTTGCAGTAAAGCTCAAATGACTCTTTTCCCCATGCAAGAAACATTTTTCCACTTGCACTATTTCAACCAGCTCTTACTGGCAGAGTATCATGGCTATGAACAGGTGTGCAACAGAAGCTTGGAGTGACATGCACTACTATTTTAACATTCTTTCCATGGGGAACCAGCTGGCGTTGATTCATCAACCTTGTCTGCCCCCATTCCTTCACAATGGCAAGTAGCAAGACATGAGAGTGACAGAGAGCATAGACCCCTGATCTACTACTGATCAAAGATATGAAAATCTCAACCGTGGCTTCAATTAGCTAATTAACCAACATGAGCTAAGGTCCTATTGTTATTAAAGTCTAGTTAGGGCCTAATAATTAATAGCTGCTATGTGCAAAACTGCAAGTTCATTATCAAAGATGCTGACACCCCACTGTACAGAAACCTTCTAACTTGTCTTTTAAAAACCGCCTTAAATCAGCTGATGTTTCAATTAGTTTTAAGGTCATAAGAAAAAAGGGCGCAGGTAGAGCATAAGATCCCTCAGGTGTATTCTACCTTCTACCTCAATTCGATTTTCCCATACTACTCTCATATCCATTGATTACCTTCACGTTCAAAAGCCGCCCAATTTTTGTCCTGAATATGCTCAACAGCTAAGCACCTATAGCACTCTGGGGTGGAAAATTCCACAGATTTGCAATGTTTTGATTTAAGAAATTTCTGTTCATCTGAGTTTGAAATGGTACTCTGACATAAGACATTTAGATGCTTACACACTCTGGAAATACAGCAAGTAAAATAGCTGCCTTCAGCAATCTATATGCTCACAACTTTTTCACAAGCTCCAGGAGGAAACTTAACCCAAATAATGGTTGGCTATCGAGTTTGTTATCCATTGGCTTCAATTGGTTGATGCAGACGAATGCGCACAACTGTTTCAATAAATATTCCAATCACTTCTAAAAATGTCTTCACACAGGTTTCATTTACACCATAACTGCAGAGTCAGGGTGCCATGGTTTCACTTGCAATGGCATTTGTTTGCTGTATAACTGTGGAGCCAGGAACTGAGAAACTCGAAAGGCAAGTGCAAGCAGGCATTAGGTTTGAACTTCAGATTTACAATGCATCACTTTAGTATCAGAACTAAAGTCACTTCACATGTTATCAGAAAAAACAGCCTCAGTGCTCCCAAATTACATGGTAGTTCCGACAACAGTGCTCATGAACGAGATAAAGTCAATCCTTTTTTTTTAAACAAATCAGAACAAAACATGGGACCTTTCTCAAACTTCCCAACTGGTTCATCAGGTGGAGCCCAAACAGGTAAAACCTTCACGAAGTAATTATGTTTGTATTTGTACAAAATTTACAGCACAAAAAAAACACTGGGCAAATTTTCTGGGGAGTGTCGATCTCACATAGATTACCATTATGGCCCTTCTTTATTTCACATAAGAAGGGAGCTCTACACTTCTGAGAGGAGATTCAACTAAGGTTTCCCTGAGAAATGTATACTTCCATCCTAACAGTTCTTTCCTAGCGCAGAACTGTCAGAGGAAAGCAAACCATTCCCCCTTTTTTTATGGCAGTCAGCTGCCATATGCTGAAATACTACTTTGACAGCTGTGGGTCCGGTGGGTGGGGTTGGATCCAAGCGGTCCTGGGGATGGAGGAGTGTCAGAACAAATCCAAACTGGAGGGGAGAGGGGAATGGGTAGTCTGGTCTGGGACCAGGGATGTTGGGGAATGGTGGGTGGTTGTCTTCTGGTGACGGGTGTTAGGTTAGGTCAGGCAGCGGGAGTGTGTATGTTTGTGTGAGGTCATGTCCAGTGATGGCATCAAGCAGATTTTGGAGGTCAAGTAGGGACCAGCGGCAGGAGCGGGAATGGAATAGGGTCAATTTAATGGTTACTCATGAATTATGCAATGTATTTAATCGCCTAACTTTTCTTGAGTTACTAGTTTGCTTAATTTCATATGAACCCTCTGAAGTGTCCAAACTTTATGATACTTTTGACATGATACTTCAGGCATAGAGGTATAATCCAGCAGAAAATACAATTTCCCAGGCAAGCCCTTCAGAATGAATTATGATGGAGATTCTGCAGATTTCCCATGCATGACTCCGACCTACACTATGCACTGTCCAGCCCAACCAGTTTCTGCTAGTGTTCTAACAAGTTCAAAATCTAACCACCTTTTTGAGTGAAGTATTTCCCATGAATTCATATTGGATTGTGAAACTTGCTACCATACAAATTCAATGAGGTAAACAGCATTGATATATTTAAGGAGAAGCCAGAGATGCACCTGAAGGAGAAATGAATTATAACTTCTCCTGATAGGGTAAGATAAAAACAAAGTGTGGACCATAAATACAGGTTGGCTCCAGTTGGTTCAAATAGCCAATCTCTGTGCTGTGTATTTTATGTAATTAACTCAGCAAAGTACAATATGGGGAAAGAAATGGAATTTTCATTGATATACTAAAGCATATAAAACTAACTGACTGTTTGTTAAATGCAGTCACTGTTGCAATGTAGGTAACAAGTTATGGGAACGTAGTGGTGAAGGAATTGATCTAGCAACCTAGAAATAGCAAGTTAAATTCCCATCTCTGAAGTTGTTTTTAATATATCCAGACATCTTGCACCCATGCTACTGGAGAGATTCAGCCATAAAAACTATTGATTGTTGGCCAATAAAGACTCACCAACAAGCCTTCAAGGAAAAGAATCTGACACTATAACACGTGACTCCAATGTCAGGCAATGTTATTGACACTGAATGCCGCAGTGGCACAAACAGGAATGACGCCCATCAACACAACTATTCGTTAAATGGCACTGTCTGCTGAGAATTAAAGAAAATTGGCCAGTTTGCACATTGGAAGAAATTTTTTTGTTTCCCCCAGGAAGTGTCATTGGTTAGTTCAAGTCCTGAATTGCACTTGAACCATGAACATCTGACTCAGCAAAATATACTGCCACTGAGCCAAGATCCCACTTAATCTCTTGGGGTCAGACAGATATTTGATTTTGTCCAGCTCACTGTTCAATCATCAGTAGTTATATTGCAGGTTAAGTACTTGATCCAACGACTAGACTGATTCCTGCTTCTTGAGATGAAAAGGATGCCCAATGAATAGAGGCTGAGTAATTTGGGTCTATATTCTGTGGAATTTAGAAAAACAATAAAAGTGATTTCATTTAAAAATACAATCTCCTTAAGAGACTTAACAGGGTAGACATGGAGAGGTTGATTCCTCTGGCTGACACAGGGACATAGTCTCAGGATAAGGGGCCAATCACTTAGGACTAAAATGAAGGGAAATTTCTTCACTCATCAGGATGTGAATCTTTAGAAATTTCTATCAAAGAAGGTTGTAAGTCTCCATCATTGAAAATACTCAAGGTTGAAATGGACAGGTTTTTGATCTTTCAGGGAATCATGGATTGTGGGAGTGGACAAGGAAATGAGGCTAAGGCAGAAAATCAGCCATGATTATACTGAATACAGAGCAAACTGATGGGGTCATAGGCAGCATTCCCATTAAATTTTTGTTGCTGCTGTGCAGACATCTGAGGTCTGTGCATGGCAGCAACTTCTGAAACCAGAAATCAATGTTACAAATAGCAACAGCACACCAACACTATGCATGGATACTGGGAATGGGTGCAGATATGCTCATCTACGCAGCTTATACAAATGTTGGTCAGATAGTCTGTCCCTGCTCCTGTCTTAGGCAGTAATGTGTGTTGCTGATTTTAACAAGATGGGACATGGTATTATTATTTGGGGGACAGAAGTCCAGATTTCAGTTGTTTCACTTGAACTCAGAATGTTTGAATTAAGCTTCAATCCAAAGGAAAAGCTTGAATCTATACAGCACTTTTCATAGCCTTAGGATATTCCAAGAACACTTTATAAAGTCAGTTAAGTACTTTTGGAGTACTGTTGATTGCATTTTTTATTTCCATTTACATCTAACTGAGAGGGCAAGTAAGACACCATGCATTGTCACCTCTGGAAATAGTACACTTGACAGCGCACCCTCAGGGCTGCACTGCGAGTATTAGTCAAGAATTTTGTGTTCTAGTCCCTGGACTGAAACCTGAACTGGTAATCTTCTGAATTAAGAGCTGAGATAAGAGTTCAACCAAATCCTGGCATTAAGTTCACAAGAACAATTAATGTAGATTCCTTAAGCCAGGAAAACATCCCATGATGTTTCGATTGTCATCTGACAAAAACTGACATCCAAAAACAAAGAAAATATCAGAATAGGTAGATTTTATGAAATAGCTTAAAGAAGAGAGAGGTAGAGAGAGAATCAAAGAATTTAGGACCTTGGCAGCTGTAAACAATCAATAGTGGAACGATGGAATGTGGAGTTGCACAAGATGCTAGAATTGGAGGAACACAAAGATATTGGTGAGTGTTCGGGCTAGAGGTTATAAAGTTGGGAGACCACAGAGGAATTTGAAAACAAGGACAAGCATTTTAATTTTTGAGTATTTCCAAAATGAGAGCCAGTGAGGATCAACAAGTAGAGTAAGTGACTGGAACAGATGGATTTGGTTCAAGTTAGGAAACAGAATCATGTTGAATGAATTCAAGTGTATGAAGGGTGACAGACTGAAGGCCAGCCAGGGCAACTTTGTAAAGAACTAAAAACAGAAAATGCTGGAAATCTTAGCATATGTGGAGAAAGAAACAGAGTTAATGTTTTATGTTCAGAAATAGTCATACAGAACTCAAAATGTTAACTTTGTCTCTCCACTGATGATGCCATATCTGCTGAGTTTTTCCAGCACTTTCTGTTTTTATTTCACAATTACAGTATTTGGCAGTATTTTGCTTTTATTTGGAAAGGTTTATCTTGTTTTGGCTTAGAACAAAGAAGCAAGTCACTAACAATGAAGAACATTTAGCTAGCTCATAACTGACAGGGGCCAAATATTTCCAAATGGAAGGAGGAGAAACTTTACACAAAAAAACTCCGGAGCATAAACCATATCCAGCCCACTCTTTCCACTGAGAAAACCAGAAACAAAGATGTAATAAACAGGCAGAAAGGGTGTTATTCAACCTAACCAACCGCTAGATAGAGAGGAGGGAGATGAAGTAGACTATGGAAGAAAATCTGAGAAGATTTTCCAACTGGCACAGATCCCATATGATTGCTTAATACACTGCCACTATACATTTTTTGACACCATCATTAACCATTTCAAGGTTTGTATTATAAAAGCACATCCTTAGGATTTAATGCAAGTGTATTCAAACTAAACAGCCACAGTTTGGAAATGTTCTTTCCAATGTCCAGTTGTTCCAATATAAACAAGCCTTCTTTTTTGAAAATGTGCAGACAGGTTTCTAGCAATCACAATTGTTAATCTTTCAGTGAAGATCAACCACGTATCTTGGCCACATGGAAACCCTGCCCATGCTTCTTATTAAAGAAAACTCCAATAAACATCATTGTGAGCCAGATATATAAAACCTTCCATCTGCACAAACTACATATTCACAAAACCTTAATTCATGCTGTCATGTTTGTGCTGCATTTTTGGATCAACATTTTCCCATTACAAATCCTTATAACCACATCCATGAGAAGGGCCAGTGTTACTCTGGCCTGCTGTCATCCTGCCCTCTCGTCAGTTATATGTTTTCTGGTTCCTCAGCCTGTCCTGCAAAGAAACTCCAAGTTCCAAATGACACCACTCCTTTCCTTCCCAAAGGATGAGGGGTTTCAGATCATCAAGTCAGAAATAACACTTCCTAAGAGCAATCCAGTTACTCCCATACCCTGTTCTTTCCTTAAATCTAAGCAAGTATTCTTTAAATACTTCATGTATTTGTGCAGCTCCTTTTGAAAGCAACTAGCAAACCTATCAATTTATGAAGACCAATCCTAACTAACTATTATGTTTTCCCTCATGTCACCTTTGGTTCTTTTATCAATCAATTACGACTCTGCCATCTAATTATCAAAACTTCACCCCAAGAAACAGTTTCGCTTGACTCTAACTAATCTGTTCTTGACATTAAACACCTTTTAAAAATCTCCTCCAAGCCTTTCTTGCTTAGAAATTGTTGTGAACTTTGTTACTTATTAGAAAATTTAAATATTTTATCCTAAGCACAAAATGCAGATGGTTAAAATTTCAATTGGAATAAATCTGCATGCCACAGTATCATGAGGCACCCACCAAGGTTCACCTGAAAACAAACTTTAGCCTTTGCTATCTGTGTAAAATGTCACAGGAAATTGGTTTGTGTTCAATATTAGAGAAAATGTACAATATTGTAGGGTGACCCCCGTATCTGTGGAATCATTTTCCGCCGTTTCAGTTCCCGCAGTTTATCACAGCACGAACATATTATAGGGAACCTTCCAGAACCAGAAACCAGAGGGCTGTCAGAAAGTTATATTTTCCATATAAATGAATGGGTTCGCTACTATCCACGGTTTCAGGCATCCGCAGTAGGTCTTGGAACGTATTCTCCCGTGGTATGGCAGGACTACTGTACAAGCATAAAGCTTTTTAACTCTTTGTATGAATGACAGTGTCTGTATTTGATCCAATTAGAATGATCTACGCTTGGAAGGATGGTGCCAGAGTTGGAGGATTTGAGCTATGGGGAGAGGCGCTGGGGCTGTTTTCCCTGGAGCGTCGGAGGTTGAGGGGTGATCTTATAGAGGTTCATAAAATCATGAGGAGCATGGTAGGGTAAATAGACAGGGTCTTTTCCCTGGGGTGTGGGAATCCAGAACTACAGGGCATAGGCTTAGGGTGAGAGGGGAAAGATATAAAAGAGACCTACGGGGCAACTTTTTCACACAGAGGGTGGTATGTGTATGGAATGAGCAGCCAGAGGAAGTGGTGGGGGCTGGTACAATTGCAACATTTAAAAGGCATTTGGATGCGTATATGAATTTGAAAGGGTTTGGAAGGGTATGGGCTTGGTGCTGGCAGGTGGGACTAGATTGGATTGGGATATCTGGTCGGCATGGATGGGTTGGACCGAAGGGTCTGTTTCCATGCTGTACATCTCTATGACTCTGTAACTTGAGGCAATTAAAAGACTGAACACATGGTTGAGTTGATACATAAATACATTCTGATGCCGTAGCAACATGCTTCTAAAAAGTTCCATTAAGTTAAATGACCAAACTAAGATCACAAAGAGTCCAAAGATATCATGTTACACCTTCACAAAGAGAACAGTTCTGTAACAATACATCACTTCTTCCTAGTTAAAAAAATCACACAACACCAGGTTATAGTCCAACAGGTTTAATTGGAAGCACACTAGCTTTCGGTGCGACGCTCCTTCATGACAATCACCTGATGAAGGAGCGTCGCTCCAAAAGCTAGTGTGCTTCCAATTAAACCTGTTGGACTATAACCTGGTGTTGTGTGATTTTAACTGTGTACACCCCAGTCTAACACCGGCATCTCCAAATCATCACTTCTTCCTGGATTCCAAAATTTCACATGGATGATTCCATGGATGTTCCTGCCTGCGGACAGCTCTACTGCTATTGCTCTCTACTTAAGAAAATGGTGTGATCAAGACAGTAACTGCCCATAAAACTTACCTCTGTCCACAGAACATGTGCCAAAGTGAGTGCAACATTGACAGTAAATACACCATCTTAAGTAAATTATATTTATTCCGGAAACATTGCATTTAAATAACTCTGCAATCTTACCTTGTCACCGAAACTGGCTCACTTCCCAACCTCAAAACACCAGGACACTAATTTCAGCCTTCTAATGACCACTTGCTAACTCACAATCACCATAAATAGAAAATCCAAACAATTCATTTAAAATTTCAACATTCTGAAGGCATTTTCATTTTCACAGATGCAAGAAATAGGTAAGCAGCACAGCAATGGCAGGTTAGTTATGCAAGCAAAACATTATTTTCTGATTTAATGTTTTACCGTCTTCGTTTCTCTATTACATTTTAAACTGCAGCAAAGCACAAGAACAAAACTGAAAAAGAAAACAAAAAGGTGAACGGGTTAGGGACACTTCAACGATGTAAACTAAATAAAATGTAAGCCGTCAGAGATAGACACAGTAGAAAATATAATGATGAACAAGGAAATGCCAGAGATAGTAACTGAACTTTTTGTAGCTGTCTTTGAAGTATAAGGCCCCAAAAACATTCCAGTGATCCTGGGGAATGAAAGGTGTAGGGAAAATGGAGCAATTAACAGGACTAAAGATTGGCCAACCAATTAGCCTAGACCCTTGGGTTTTGAGCCGACAACAGAGATAGTGTTTTTATTCTTGAAGAACTTCCTAAGCTCTAGAATGATCCCCACTGAAAGGCAAATCTTCAAGAAAGGAAACACAAGACCACACGCACTCAATCAGTCATTGGTAAAATGAAGAAACTGTCACAAAATCAGGATATGATTTTGAATATGAGAAATAGAAGGAGTAAGCCATTTATCCCCTCAAGCCTCACCTGCCATTCAACAAGATCATTGCTGATCTGCCCCAGGCCACAAGTCTTTTGTGCAAGCTCAGTACAGTTATCAACACCCTGATATTCCAAAAATTTATCCCTTCTTCTATAAGAATATAAGTAATATGAGCAGGAGTAGATGAGAAATAGGAGCAGGAGTAGGCAAAGTCAACATGGATTTATCAAAGGAAAATTATAATTGTTTTGAGGTTGTAACTTGGGCAGCAAGGTAGAAAAGGGACAACAGATGGGTGTTGTGCGTTTTGCTTTTCAAAAACCTGTCACACAAAATATTGTTACACATAAATATGGCTCATGGGATTCAACATACTATACGAATACAGACTGAGGATTGGTTAACCAATAGAGAATTCGGTGATTTTCAAGTTGGCAGACTGCAATTTATAAAGGCACAGCTGCTCACACAATGATTGATTAAAATAATTAGATAGGGGGAATTGGGGGTCTTGTGGTGCAATAATATTTTCTCTACCTCTGAACCAGAAGGCCCGGGTTCAAGTTTCATCTGCTTCAAAAGTTCAAGTTCCACCTGCTCAAGAAATTCATAAAAGCATCCCTGAATGGATTTAATCAGAAAATATCTTGATTAGAGGTCTGAGTATAATGTCTCATGGTTTGTCAACAATACAAGGATAGGTTGGAAAGTAAATTTTATGGAGGATATAAGAGGCTTTACGCAAAAGGATTTAGACAAATTAATCAAGTGTGCAGCAACATGTTGGATGTGATTCACTATGGACAAATGTGCGCCTATCCATTTTGATAGGGAAAAGAGAAAAGCAGAATATTTTTAAATGGTGATCGACTGGTTTTCAGAGGAACCTGTTGACTTGTTTACAAATCACAGAAAGTTAGCATACATGTTTCAGTAAATAATAAGGACATCAAATGGTATGGAAGTTTTTTTTTACAAAGCGATTGAAGGATATTAAATGACATTAATAGCTTACTGCAATTATACACAAATTTGGCGAGAACACATCTGGGTAGTATGTTCAGTTTTGGTCTCCTTACCCAAGGCTACACTTTGTACCAAGTGCAACAAGGGTTCACCAGACTAATCCATGGGATAAAGTGTTGTCCAATGAGGTAAAATAGAATAGACCAAACCTATAAATAGCTGAAAAATTAATTGTGGTACTGGCTCAAGATAACTTGCCTTGCACCTATTTCCAACGTATTATATATAAGATAGACTTGTAAGCAAGTACAGATGGAAAAGCCTGGTTTACCAGCATTAACCATGCTTCCAAAGTCATTTATAAGAAATGTAGTTTAAGAGGAGGCTAGACAAAATCAGGGGAGGAAAGAATGGGTATGTTGATTGGGTTAGATGAAGTAATGGGTGAGGAGGCCCACATGGAGCATAAATACTAGAATGGCCTACTTGAGCCAAATGACCTGCTTCCATACTGTAGGTACGATCAGGCATAATTATAGATCCTGTATGTAGCCCAACACAGTGTTTGGTCCCACTGATGATAAGAGATTTGTCAACCTGACATCAATTGTACCATTTCTCAAATAGACTGGTATTTTAAAATCCAAATACACCAATGGCACTGCAAAAGGCAGCATAAATGTTCAAAGTAAGCTTCAGCAGCAAAACCCATTTTGGCAAGCTACTACAAAATATATTCATCAAAAACCCAATTAATGTCAGAGTCTCAAATTAATCCCAACAATGCAATGAATGCTCTGAGGCTACAGTGTTTAAGCATATTAATCAGCTCCTGGCAGAACACGGGATAAGAAAGACAGGTTAAGGGCCAGAATTTCATCTTATCTGTCAACATATCTGTTCAGGCACTAAATACCCCACTTCCAGGCAATGCTAGTTCTGTGGAAGGGAGACACCAGTCCTAACAATAAAAGTATCTGTGATGAATGTAAGGACAAGCTCTGGGAACCACACAAATACAGGAGTAGGCCATTCAACTCATCAAACCTGTCTTAGCATTCAATCAAATCACAATCGAACATCCAATGACACTTTTCCTATATTATCTCCACATCTCTTTATATCACTTGTCTTCAGGTAAGTAACAATTTTTATCTGGAAGATGATCAAATTAAACTTGATCAGCCTTCTGGAGTAGAGAATTATTAACATTCATGACTCTCTGAATAAAGGAATTCCTCCTCATCTTCATTTAAATTGCCTTCCCCTTATTCTGATTCCAGACTCATCAGCCAAGGGAAACATCCTATCTATATCCACACTGTCTAGCCATGAAAGTATTTAAGTTTCTATTAGACCACCTCTCATTCTTCAAAACTCTGAAGAATGCAAGCCTAGATTCCTCAATCTTTCCGCTAAACAATACTGCAAATCCAAGTAATAATTTGGAGGGCCCCTGCTGGATTCTGTCTCCGTCAAGAACATCCTTACTTAGTTAAGAAGTTAAAAACTGCACACAATACATCAGATGAAGTTTCACCAAAGCTGAACGCAATTGCAGCAAGATTTTGCTCAAATTGCTTTGCAATGAAAGCCCTATCATACCAATTGCTTTCCTTATTGATCGGTGCAGTAGCATGTCAATGGCCACCCAGGTCTCTTCGAAAGTTGCCCCTGCCATTTTCTCACTATTTAAGAAATGTTGTGCTTTGTTTCCACTGAACTGGATAGCTTCACATTTAATCACATTATATTCCATCAGTCATGTTCTTGCCCATTCACTTCGCATGTGCAGGTCTTGAATCCTTGCATCTTCCTCACAACTTACATTCCGACCTAATTTTGCACTATGGTACTCGACTGGCAACAGCCTGCAATCCTGAGAATAACAGCACAATTTCTTCTTTCTGCTTTCCATCTGTTAATCAATTCTCAATCCATTCTGATATACGACACTCCAATCGGTGAGTTTTAATTTTATTTACTAACTCTGTGAAGCAATCATTGTGAACACCCTTGACACACTGACAAAAATACCTTACTAAGTTCCTCAATCCTGCACCCTCTCTCAGAATCTACCAACCACTCCAAATTTGTTCATAAGCTGCTGGAACAAAGGTCTGCACAAGAACACCCATCAATCCCTCTTCAATTGTTGGAGGCTTCATACAGAATCACTAAACGGTTTCAGCACAGAAGGAGACCGTTTAGTCCATTGCGTTAATGCCGATTCTCTGCAAGAGGAATTTAGATAGCACCACTTTCCTGTCATTCACACAATGCCCTGCAATTTTTACCCTTCTTGTATATATCCAAACCTTTCTGAAAGGCATTACTGGATCTCCCAACACTATTTTCAGCAAGATTCCAGGTTGTAACCACTCACTTTTAAAAAAAAAAGGTTTTTTCTCATGCTTTCCTTTAACTACCATGTCTAGACCCTGCATGGTTCTAAACACCTCAAAACCTCCAATCTATTCACCTAGCAAAGTGCCACTTTTAGAACTATACACTTTAGTTTATATTATCTGTTCCTACCAAAACATATCACTTCACATGTGACCTCTACTCCTGATGAAGGGCTTTTGCCCGAAATGTCGACTTACCTGCTACTCGGTTGCTGCCTGACCTGCTGTGCTTTTCCAGCACCACTCTAATCTAGACTCTGGTTTCCAGCATCTGCAGTCCTTGTTTTTACCTTATATCACTTCACATGTCCTGGCAGTAAACTGCATCTGCCCATTCTACCAGAATGTATTGTCCTCACAGTTTTCTACACTTCAGCTTTTTAAAATTATCCACACATTTTGAAATTTGCCCTTTACACCAATGTGTAAATCAATAATATAAATCAATAAAAGCAGTGGTCTGAATACTGACAAAAGTCCTTCATTAGAGAATGGTGAATTTTGGAATTATCAACCCCAGAGGCCTGTGCAAGTTCAATATGAGCAGGTTCATGACAGAAATCAATTGTTTTATGGAACCTAGAAGTGTAAAACAAAGGGTAATGATAGTAGGGGATTTCAACTTCCCAAATGTTAACTGCAGTAGTCATAGCGTACAAGTTTAGAGAAAGTGGAATTTTTAAAATACTTCCAGGATAGCTTTTTAAGCCAGTATGCAGAAGGCCCTACAAGAGAGGGCACGATCCTGGACTTAATTTAGGTAGTGAAGCACTGCAAAGTGGAAGTATCAAAGGGGGAGTATTTTGCAGTCAGCAATCATAACTCCGTGAGATTCAAGATTATTATGAGGAAGGATAAGGATGGGCCTGAAATCTAAATTCTAAACTGGGGAAGGCCAATTTTAGTAAGACCAGTTATAGTATAGCTAGCGGGGACTGGGGGCACATACTTTTCATTAAATCTATGTCAGAGCAGTGAGATGCATTCAAGAAAGAAATAGGAAGAGTACAGGGCGAACACATCCCAAAAAAGATAAAGCCTGGGACCAACAAATCCTGTAAATCTGCATACCAGTGGATATACAAGACTGAATGAGGAACTCTTATGATGGGTACTAAGGGCTCATACTTCTAACTTGACTGAATTTTTCGAAGAGGTAATCAGGTATGTAGATGACAGAAACATATTCAGCACAGTCTACTTGGACTTCAGCAAGACTTTTTAAATAAGGTGCCACATAGGAGACCGATAGCGAGGGTAAGAGCCCTTGGGATCCAAGGAAATTTGGCAAATTGTATCCAGAACTGGTCGAATGGCAGGAAGCAGAGGTTGATAGTCGACGGATGATTTGTGACTGGAAGTCTATGTCCAGTGGGGTTTTGCTGGGAACAGGGTTGGAACCCTTGTTGTTTCTGGTATATATAAACAATTCAGATCTGAATGTAGGAGGGTTGATCAGGAAGTTTGTGGATGAAACAGAAATTAGTATGATGGTAATTAGTGAGGAGAAATAGCTTTAGATTACAGGAGGTTATAGAGGGGCTTGTCAGATGGGCTGATCGGAAAATGGAATTCAATCTGGATAAGTGTGAGCTGATGTACTTGGACAAGAGAAACAAGGCAAAGGAATATATGAGACCATTAGAAATAAGAGCAGAATTCAGCCATTCATCCCATCGAATCTGCTCACCATTCAATCATGGCTGCTATGTTTCTCAACCCCATCCTCCTGTCTTCTCCACGTAACACTTGATCCCCTTACTAATCAAGAACTTATTTAATTCTGTCTTAAAGACAAGCAATGACTTAGCCTCCACAGCTGTCTGTGGCAATGTGTTACCCAGATTCACCATCCTCTGGCTGATGAAATTCCTTCTTATCTCAGTGTTAATGGATCATCTCTTCATTCTGAGGCTGTGCCCCCCCTGGTCCTAGTCTCTACTTGGATTTCTTCTCGATGTCCACTCTGTCCAAGCTCCTCAGTATTCTGTCAGTTTCAATCAGATTTTCCCCTCATCCTTCTAAACTTCATCGATTACAGAACCAGAGTCCTCAACCACTTCTCATATGACAAGCCTTTCATCTCCAGATCATTTTTGTGAACCCCCTACAATGCCAACACCTCCTTCCTTAGATACAAGAGCCTTATATAGCTTCAGCAGTTCATCTCTGCTCTTGTATTCTAGCCCTTTTGAAAAGAATGCAAACATTGCCTTTGCTTCTTGCCAATTCTCCTGCATGTTAACCATAAGAAAATCCTGAACTAGGACTCATAAGTTTCTTAGCACTTCAGGTTTCTGAAATTTTTCCCATTTAGAAAATAGTCTATGCCTCTATTCTTCCTATCAAAGTGCACAGCCTCACACTTTCTCACATTGTATTCTATCTAACACTACTTTGTCCACTCATCTAGCATTTCTAAGTTCTTGTGCAGCCTGCCCGCTTCCTCAACAATATCTGTCCCTCCATTTATCTTTGTGTCATCTGTAAACTTAGCAACAATGCTCTTAGTTCCTTTGACTGGATCATTAGTGTAGAAGGTGAATAGTTGAAATCCCAACATTGACCCTTGTGGAACTTCACTAGTCAACATGAAGAATGGTAGGATCCTGGGAACTGGGATCATCGGAATCTGGGTGTGCCTATCCACCAACCTTAAGGTAACAAGACATACAGTTAAAGCAGTTAAGAAGGTATATGGGATACTTGCCTTTCTTAGACAAGGCACAGAGTTTAAGAACAGGGAGACCAAGTTCATTTGGCCACAGTTTGAGTATTGTGTATTATTCGAGAATTCACATTATAGAAGGAATATGATTGCACTTGAGAGGGTGTACAGTTTTACCAGATGTGGGCTGGAGAGTTCTAGTTATGAGAGAGATTTGATAGCCTGGAAGCAGAGGAGATTGAGGGAAGAAATGATTAAGATGTTTAAAATTGAGGGCATAGACAGGGGTAGACAGGAAGAAATCTTTCTCCAGAGGGGAAGAATCAATGACCGAGGAGGCAGAGATTTCAGGTTCGGGGCAAGAGGTTTTGAGGGGATGTGACGTTTTTCACCCAGGTGGTAGAAATTTCAACATCACTGCCTGGGAGGGAGATACAGGCAGAAACCCTTATAACATTTATAAAGTATCTAGATGTATATTTGTTATGCCAAGGCAAGCAGGCTATGGGCCAAGTGGGGGGAAATGCAAATAGAATAATTAAGTTCTTCTTTTGGACTGCTGCTGACTGGCTGAAGGGCCTTTATTAGATTGTAGATTTTTTTTGACTCTATGACTCTGGACTGTGGTGTACAAAGTTAAAAATCACACAACACTAGGTTATGGTCCAACATGTTTATTTGGAAGTACTAGCTTTCACACCACTGCTCCTTCATCAGGTGGTGAAGCAGCGGTCCGAAAGCTAGTGCTTCCAAAAAAACCTGTTGGATCATATCTGGTGTTGTGTGATTTCTAATTTTATGTTTGTGGAGTTTGCACATTCTCACTGTTTCTGCGTGGTTTTCCTCCCACAGTCCAAAGATGTTCACGTTAAGTGGATTGGCCATGTTAAATTGCCCATCGTGTCCAGGACTGTGCTGGCTAGGTGGATTAGCCATGGGAAATGCAGGGATAAGGTAGGGGTGGGATGCTCTTTGGAGGGGTGGTGTGGACTCAATGGGCCAAATGGCCCACTTCCACACTGTAGGGATTCTATTCTATTCCATTCACCAGTACTCTGATTCTTGTCACTCAACTAATGTCACATCCATGCTGCCATTGTCCCTGCATGTTGCAGCTAAGTCTATTCTATGGCATTTTATCAAACCCCCATTCATCTCACTCTTCAAAAGTATCTTCTGCTGAAAGCAGACCCATCACACTTCTCAAATTTATGGCATCATCTATGAACACACATTTTAATATTAGTTAGCAAGTGAAGAAGCATTTCAAATAAAAAATATAAAACACCGGAAATACAGATCAGGTCAATCTGCACCTGTAAAAGGAAAAGACAAGTTAAAATTTCAAACATGTGCACCTAAACATTGACCCAAAATCTTAGTAAGTCTTCCCTCTTCACTGCTGATGTGTATTTCCAGCAGTGTCTGCTTCCATTGCAGGCTGGTGACATATAGTTTGTTCCCAAGGAAATAATTGTACAGATCAATGCTGCTATTCCAAATTAGTGGCCATTGAAAAAGTTCAGATATTGGTTCATGGTAAATAAACTTACTCTAAATTACAAACTTATCAGGCTGATCAGTTTGCTTTTCTAGCAAGGCAATTTTTTTTCAACTGTCCTATATAGTTCAATCGTCTTTCAATCAGGCACCAGTCATACACCTTTTCAGCAAGTACTTCCACATATCACCTCGTGACATCACTCAGGTCACTTAAAAGTAATATGTGATCACTGTTAAGTTGGTAAACCTGCCAGCCAGCTTTGCACATGACAATTACATGCAACCGGCAACAAACTGAACTCCAGGCAATCTATTTCCGGTGGGATCAGTTGAGAGAGGAATGTTGAATTTGTGCATGTTATGGCTCTCTGGAAGTCTTGTTCAGCAAGAACTGCCAAGAAAAAGCGATTTGTGACATCATCTGGTCAACATCCTGTGCCCAACAAAAAACTAAATGTCAAAAGCTTACGCCAGTAAGCAGAAATCTGGTGACGTCAGCAAGAAAAAGACTCAAGACAGCAAATGAGAAATAGAAGGAAGCTGTTCTGAGGTAACTATACTTTCGAGTTTTCAAAATCTGAATTACTCTCATGCCACTTGTCAAGCTCTTTGTCTTCTAACACTGTGTCACTACAAACTACCCATCATTCTGCAGATAACAGGAGCAAAGCAGAGGCAGAGCCTGAAGATAAATGAACTTCTTGGACAATACACCACAAAACCGCAGTGCACCCATAGGATTTACACACCACAAAACATTGTAAGAAAAGCATAATCAGAAAAAGAAGAAGAACATAGCTGAAAGCATCTCAGCACTAGACAAAACATACCACACAAAACTGGTCAGTCAAACTTCATCCGACGTGAGAACAAAAGGCTTTCATGCTCAGAACACAATCGCTTTCACTCTTGACACTCAACGATGCTCATTCACAATTTGCAGTTTCCCCTACCAAAGTGGTCCATTCGGATAAACATGGTTTATCTAGCGCTCCCAGTGTCTCACTAGAAGTCTTTTGGCTACGATTAACAAGTGGTTCCTCAGAGCTCTGAAGAGAAAAAGAAATTGAAAAGATTATTTAAATTGGCCTCAGAATAACTGGAATTGTCTGTCATGCATTGCTGAATTGGAACAGCAAGTGTCCATGTTCTTACTATAGTTTCAAAGTGCAACATAGTGTTAACTTGTGCCAAATGCTTATATCAGTAATCAAATACAGCATTATACACACACGGAAATTTCAGGGTAGCAGTGGGGGTTTTTTCAGCTCATATTAGTTTGTTCACTTAACTGAAAAGTTCTTTCTTAACAATACTCATTTTTTTAAAAATCTAACTTTAGTAGCTGAGGTGCAATTTGAATTGATTGTGTAACTAAATTAGCTTTCTCGAGCATTCGATGAATACATCGGCTGGCTTGACAGAATACAAACAGCAGGAAATACATAAACAGAAGCTGTTCTTAAAAGATGGTAGCATTTAGCCAAAACATGACAGAGCTACAACAGATTACAAATAACAAGAGAATGTGGTTGATTCAAGTTATTGGGTTAATGTTTCTTAAAGTACATCCACAAACAAATAAAAGCAGCATTTGTTAGATTTCCATACACCTTCACCTATTTTGCTGTACTTGCTGACTTACTACCAAACTACGTCTCCTGCTGTCTCTACTAATAAAAATGTTTTCCACAAATATAGTATTGTTTCAATGTAGTTGACATTTACGCTGTCTACCAAAGTAAGGAAAGGACTGTTCACGAGAAGTCACAGTTAGAGAGAAAACTGAAAGCAGTTACAGGACTTAGATCAATTGGAGCAGATTCTATCACAGCTTCAGAGCTTTACTGTGCACTTTTTGGCTATCTAGTGACATGTCTGAAATTTCTCCCCAAATCTCTTCTCTCTACCTCATTTTACTCCTTCAATTCCAAAAGCACTTAATAACCTATAGTTCTACTCTCCTATCTCCTCACATGGTTCAGTGTTAAATTTTGTGAAGTACTTTTGCATGTTTTACTACATTAAAGGTGATTTTAAATATTTATGATAAATATAATTTGTCATTGCTGATGGAAATTTAGCATGGAAACTTGAGTGAGACTCCCAACTTGCATAACAGCTAAGACTCTTGATCAAGAATTCAAGAAGAAAGCCCCTTCCCACACAAATTCGGGAAATATTTGAAGGCAGACGAGCACAGAAGTCCCCTTCTTACAATATCCAAACAAGTTTCCTGGAGTATGAATTTGCAAGACCATAACTAAAAACATAAAAAAAGCTGGGCCCATTTCAATGCTTCGTCAATATATTTCCCAGTATATCCAAGTGCACTCAGTCACACACACAAATTTACAGATACAACATAGAAGGACCACCATATTAGCAGTAATGATCAATTATAGCTAATTGCTTAGTGAATAATTAATGAACAATACATGTCTTTATAAAAGGAGGATTTTGCAGTTTCACTTTAACAGGACATTTGTTGAGAAGTCACAAGTGATTCCTGAGTTTTTCACAACATGATTCTATTCCTATCTGCAAAATAGGTATTAGGTAGGTGTTTTGATGCCTGGATAATTTTATGGGCTACCCATTTATTGGCAGATTTTATCTTAAAGGAGCTTGACAAATACATCAAAACACTGCACAATTTGTTTGCAAACATTCAGAATATTCTCCTTACCTGGGCAGAGATTATGCTATCATTACCCCATAAGACTACCACAAAGAGCACAACAAACCACCTGCCACTAACACACTGTCTAGGGACCGCACTTTTCCTTTCCAAGGTAGATATCAGCCAAGCTATCTTCCTGCCTAACTTACCACCCAAGAACCACTTTTCCCATTCTCCCCAAATCTACCGTCCGGGAACAACGTGAAAAGCTGTGCCAGCATTGGCTTGTTGGCAGCATCCTTCCCTCTGCATCAGACATCCACGTACTCAAGCTCCACACTGACGGTACATTGATGTACTGAAAGAGTGTTGCAATGCTGGAGGAGCTATCTTTCAAAGCAGCTGTTGGAAACAGAATTTACCATTCCTCAGATTAATGTGAAAGATTCCATGGTGCTGTGAAAGAAGAGCCGATTAGGGCTCTCAAGATGTCCTGGTCGACTTTTGCCTCTCAACCAGCATCATCTATTAATTGGTCAAGACCTTACTACTGAGCATGGGAGTTTGCTGTGTACAATTGAGCCTTTGTGTGTTTTCCCACAATTCCAGCAAAGATTACTGTTCATGAATTTTCATTGACTATAAAGCAATTCAGGATATTGCAAGGTTGTGAAAGTTGCTGATCAATCCATGCCTTTATTTCTCTTTTCTCCTTTATCCTTCTACTCACTCTGCTACAAATCTCACTGTTCTGTCTTGCTGTCAATTAAATCACAGAACTGTAGGAACAACATGATTCAGCAAATGAACATGAAGAACACTTTCTGTAACTCATCTGATTGCCATTCAGCAACCGGTTCATTCCAGATAGTGTCATCTCCTCAGGTTCACCTGCAGAGAGAAGTGGCGAAATCTGCACTGCACAGACCAGGAAAAGTCCAAATGAGAAACACCAGCGACAAACATGAACTCTGGCTGATTAATCTGATATTCTCACAACATCTTCCACAACTCACAAACAGCCTTTCTACATGCTTCCTGCAGTCCAACACTGTTCATTCAGGCCTGACTTAGCTACAGCAATGCAATAATCAATAGTCTGCTCCAGCATGCCACATGCATCCTCCTTGTGCAATACAAACAGAAGGCAAAAGTGAGGACTGCAGATGCTGGAGATTAGAGTCAAGAGCATGGTGCTGGAAAAGGAAGGGTTGATGAAGGCCTTTTGCCCAAAACGTCGACTGTCCTGCTCCACAGATGCTGCCTGACCTGCTGTGCTTTTCCAGCACCAATATAAACATAAATCAAGCTTCCCACTCGTCCATAGCCTGACTCACTCACAATGCCCTGTCTCACCACTATGGTCATAGTCTTTGCTGAATTCATCTGTACTGACACAGCAGAACCTTCAAAACTACTCAACTTCCTCAGATGTGGAAACGCTGCATGCCTGAACCAGCACATAAATCAAAAATAAAATCCAAACTGTGATAATCTTAATTCAAACAAGATCAGATTACACTGTTATCTGCTCTAGTTTCTAACAGCACAATCAGACCAAAAACAATGAGAAACAACTCAGTCAAGAAAATCTTCAGTATAATAAAAGGATTCTTACTCCCAGTAAATGCAAGAATTCAAATGTTCAAAGTCCATTAAATAACAAACAACAAGATTATCAAAGGTAGAAAAGTACGTGCTGGGCTACACATCACCACCAGCTGTGTGTGTGTGTCTGTCTCTCTCTCTCTCTCTCACACACACACACACACACACACACACACACACACACACACACACACACACACACACACACACACACAGTTACACAGTACTCTCCCTTTCAATCAGATTCAGCAGAGTTGTTTATTGACGACAGCAGGTAGAGACAGCATTAAATGCTAACGATCTAACTTCCCCACAGAAAAAGCCAATAAGGTGGGTCAAGGGAAACCCAATGAGAAGGTTCATCTTAAGCATTAAGCAGTCTAATTGGAAACATGCACAATATGAAACCTTTCCCCATTTCGATAATGTATCGAAACAATATAAACATAACTTCTTGTCTTGTTCGCATGATAATATAGTTTAATAACTTGAAGGTTCTTCCCCCCTTAAAAGTATCTATTAACCAATCTCCTCCACCTTGATGACTGAACAAACTACTCTCTGTCATCATTTCACAGAGTTCAGCACAAACTGGCCAACAAACAATTCAACAGCAAAAACTGTTGCCATGCAACTACTCTGGATAAACAAGGTCATTGATCACAACTACTGTGCTCAGAACTGATAACAAAGGCAAGCAAGCAATCGGATTATCTTTGTACTAGCACACAATGTGCAACACTAAATGTTAGTCAATTACAGGGCACATAGGAAAACTGGCAGCTTGTGCGAAAACAACTCAATAATCAAACACAGTCGAACAGATACATGCATGCACAGACATTGAATCGTACACAAACAAACTCTATCACACACAGACACAAATGCAGCAACATGCAGACACACAGAGGCACGTGCAGAAACATCCATCCCCACACAGTCAGGTCATTTTGTCCAACTAGACTTTAAATGATCCATAAATAGAAAAATAGAAAAGTTACACCAGCCCTTCTGGTCCAACGATTCCACGTTAGCAGTCATTTTCCATCACTTACCTACCTTGCAAAGTCCTTCTGTACCCTTTCCTTCATTCACCTCTCTCATCTAATATTGAATATTGCCATAGTTTCAGCCTAAACAACTCATACTGCCTCACAACTCTGTATGAGCAAGTTTACAACTTTTTGTGTTTAATCTTGTATTCACTTATTAGATTGGCAATGATCACCATAACTCATTCGGAAATTATACGTTTGTTAAACCAAACACAAGGTAGCAAAAGTAATGTGTGTCTTCTTCTACTCCCACCATCAGATACTCTTCCAGCAAAGGTATGTTCGACTCAAGTGCATCATGTACACATGCACATGCTCCAGTTATTTGCCTGTTAGTCATTATGTAATCATTCACCCTGTGAAGACTGAGGATTCTGGGTTAGCTACTGTTGGAAGACACAGATGGATAAAACTTGTCGCCATCAAACTAGTTCTAAAACTGCTCATACTGAGATAAGAATGTGGATCTGAGGTAAAAACGTTTTTAAAAAACATTCTTCCCACTATTAGTCATTAGATTATTAAAGCTTTTGGACCCAAGTTCGTACACTGATCTCACAGACTAGTCCCTTTGCTTCCCTCCATTACATGACAACTGATCAAAGAATGGTTCAATGGGTGGAGAGGAGGAAGTCAACATCTTGCCCTTAAAGTAGCTCACCTGCAAAAACATCAACATCTTCAGGATAACCAAAGATTTAGAGATTGTCCTCATTCATGGTGGATAAGGAAAAGATTCAGGTTACTCTGACATATTCTCTGAAACAGAGAGAGACAAAGTACTTGTACTGTTGCTTCTGATGTACTGATGTACAGGGCAAATCTGACCTGCTCTGTGTCTCATCATGGAAAGATTGAAAGAGGCTTTCTTGGACCATTAAAGACTGACAAAAATAAAACCACCAAACCATCATCCATGTAATACAAAACTTGAAAAGTGATGCTACTGATTCCAATTAGATACTCACTCAGAATGAGAACAGCTCATGAGCGATATTGTGAGTTATGATGTCTGACTGGTAATCTAGGGCCCTGAATCGGTTAGCCACTGAATCTGAGTTCAAATCACATTATGGCAATTTGACAACTAAAATTTTAAAAATATGGAAATTAAAAATTATGTCCATAAAGCTGTCGGATTGTCATAAAACCCCATATAGTTCACTAATGTTTTGTAATGCAGAAATTCTGCTGTCTTAACCCTATCAGGACATTTAAGCATCTCTAGTACTGCACAAACATTGTTGGTACTTAGCTATAGTCTGTTGTGGCCTATGAAGTCATTCAGTTGTCAGAGCAACTAGGTACAAGCAAAACAGGCTGCCCTTGCAAGCAACACCCACATTTTACAAATAATAGTGTAGGCAAGGTTTATACTTCTCTGCTGAAGAAAAGACCCAAACCCACAATAATTTCCCTTCCCCTGTGCGCATGAAGGTAATATGATGTAAAACTATCCGTTTTGAATTAACTTATACGATTTTCTTTCTCATGGAAGAAATGTGGGGACTGGGCAAGAAAGTGGAGCTGAAGTCAGTCGCAATTGCAATTGAATGGTGGAGCAGGTGCAATAAGCTCTATGGTCTACTCCTGTTCTGATTTAATATGCCCTTAAGTTAGGAGAGTGCTAGCTGCAAAATTTAGATTTGACATCCATTTCCAACTGAAGAATTCCTGTAATTTAGGCAAACACTATCTCGTTCTGAATCTCATCTGAAGCACTGGAACACATGCACACAACGACTGCAGCCACAATGCTGAACCCTCTGAGTCCCAAAGAGGCTATGGCATCAAAACAAAAGCAAGTCATCAAAGACTGTGACCGTTTCAGTTTGTAGGAAAAATGTTCAGCTCATGCATGCAGCACTTTGACTTAAACATACCACCAGCAAAAACTGACATCACATTTCTTATGCACAGGTTCTGTGACAGAAGATCAGCTGTGTCGGACACATACCCAAGAGATTATCTCTCCCCGCATGAGAAGCGGTTTACACCTGCTTATATCAACACCGCCATGCTGCCTTTTGTTCAAGCCTAGCCTCCCTGAAGTTGCGAAAGCTCTGACAATGTCTCTCCATTCCTAGAACTCCCTCTTCAACAAGAAATTGTGATCTACACTAACTCCAACCGTCATATAATTTCAAAGCATGGAAACTGGCTATTCAGCCCAAACAGCTGTATGGTGATTATGCCCATGGACCTCCGAGCCCCTTACTTCATCATATGCTCTCAACATATCCTTCTATTCCGTTCCCCCTCTTGCCCTTATCTAGCTTCCCAGGGCAAAATAGGATCACATTGCTACATGGGCCCTGAAAAGTTAAGGTTTAAGAGTGTAGTCTGATGAAACATATGAAATGATTTACAGCTGCAATACTACACAACTAGTAAACTGAAATACTGTAATAGGGTAGGCATTCGGCCACAGGTTTGCTTGCCACTTGCTACCCTAGGGTTAAAGCTCCAATTCCATTGACTTAAAGTTGCTCCTTTGTACTCACATTTTCACTGGATAGTTTTTTGAGCCATGACTGTGACACAGCAGATTCAGCACAACTCAAGCAGATCAATGAAACAGTTCCCCTCCATAACCCGAACTGTATTCATTTCCAATCCCTCTGCATTGAGAAGAAATTCGTGATTTGGCTACCTTGGGCTAAATCAAGTTTCCAATTCTCCCACAAAAAACATTGCCTGCTTTCACCTAATGTTATAGGTGACATCAGCAATATGCCACGTGCAGGCACCAAAGACAGCTGTCCCGCTAAAGCTGTTAGACAGAACTACTTTACAACACTATCTGCATATGCATGTGGTATGACACACGATGCAGACTGTCAGTTCCTGCCATTAATGTTTAGTCTTTTAGTTTCACATAAGCCTCCCAAAATATAACACAGCTTGCAGCTCATCACCAAAACTTCTTATTACGTTCATATTGTAAAGATTACTTAAAAAGAACCACAAGCAAGCTTCACCAACTTACAATTTGATATTCTGCTCCCATCACAGCTGCAGACTAGGAAAGGGGGAGTTGTGTCCTGTAAAACTCCCTAGTCCCCTGCTGCACACCAATAATGCAGAGCCTCATTCACAGAAGGCTCCCTGGAAACTGTCATCCAGACATGATTGAGAGAATGATAGCCTTCAGCTAGCACAGCTGTCAGGTCAGCGCTGAGAGAGGCTAACCACTCCCCAACCACAATAACCAACACCCTCCCAACCCAAATTTGCACACCCCCAACAAGCAACCGGCTCAGAACTCACAGAAATAATACGTGGACTTCCTTTCTCTTGCGACCTGAATTTGTTGCCATAGCAAAGTGCAGTCAGCTGGTGGTGGTGGTGGTGGGGGGGGTAGTAGAGAATGAACTGTCAGAGCTCGAATAGTCAGCCCATAAGAGCTCTGATCATCACAGCCTGTGTTTCCAAGTCGCCCTCTGTTCCCGCTTGTTCCCGGTCTTTAAAGACTGTTTCCTGGAATTAGTCCCTGCACTGGAGTCACAATTCTGTTCCTTTTGATGACACCCATAGGCAAAGAAAACATGGAAGCTAACGTAGTCAAATGTAGAAATTTAGCCCATTAAAAGTTTGGAAAAATACTCGTCTCTGACCCATACAACATGGGACACTTTCTCCACCTGTTTACTGATATCGAAGCTTTGGTAAGATCCAAGGACGTGGTCACTAGTGAACTGGCACAACACCAGTTTGTAAACCTACCTGCCAGCTGATCTAACTTTAGATTTTGTGTTTCTTTCTGGAATGTTCCTACATGGGTAAAAATGAGAGGCTTGTTTACAGTCAAGAAGCTGTTTTTGGAATACAGAGGCACGAGCAAAAGTAAATGAAAAGTTCTCCACGACACAACCACCTTCCCTCCCTGCCACTGAAAAGTTTGTTCAACCAGCTTCACAATGTGATTGGAAACCGCATCTACCGGACTGGAGTTAGCAGAAACCACACAGTGCCGTGGACCAATACGCAATCATTTTTAAAGCCAGCGGGCATCACATTCAACATTCATCAGGTTTGGACTCTGATCCCAATCCCTTTTGGGAATTACAAGCTTCCAGTAAAGAGGGCAGGAGGAATCACATTGGCCGGATAAAGAGACTGCTTATGGTTTGGCACAGAGACACCCGGCACTATTTAAAACTGAGGTATTTTTAGATCTTAAAACTTTCTGTACTGAATATGTTTAAAACTGTGCTTCCAAGCCCAGACAGAATACTAAGTAGCAAAGTAATTAACACAGCTTAATAAAGAGGGTCTCGTCGGCACGAGATGCGCAGTAAGGTTATGGCATTTCTACAAGTCTGTCTCTTGTCCATTGTCATTTCTGTTGTACATTCTTACTAATATTTTCTGTAATTACAGCACTGTGTCCCACTAGGAAGTTAAACTTATATGGTTGGTGTTTGGGACAGGAGGTAGGGATCTCTGCGAGGTAAGTAAGATTTAACCAAGTCTTGCGTAGGACCTTTTACAAAGGACTAATGTTAAATTTTACAGGGGCCTTAGGAAGTCTTCAGAATTACAGCTAGTCTTGAAAAATATGTTAGTATCGACTGAGCAGAGGGACTTGACAAAGAGGTTCTATGGTAAAGTTTACTGGCATCTCAAAGAGTAATATTCATCATGGATACAAGGTAGAAGTCTCAAAGATAGTGTTGTTTACTGTGGGAATGTGAAAAATATACTGTGAACAGAGGACTTGAGAAGATAATATTTATTAGGGACACAAGGTTCAGGGTGGTTATCATTCACAATTGTGGATAGGAAGAGTAAATGTTTATGCAGGACCCAGTGTGGAAAGTATTGATGGAAGGGGCAGCTGAAGGTCAACATTTCAAGCAGGTTCGGGAACAACTGCACTTAAAGTAAGGGACGGGGAGGGTTTTAGGATGGTTGGGAGGAGGTACAGTTTAAGCAAGGGCCAGGGTGTAAGGGCAGCTACAGTTTAAGGACAATCAGAGGTAAATATAGTTTATCCAGTAATCTGAGTGCAGGCACAATTTAAGGGCAGTTGAGGTACATCAAGTTTAAGCAGGGGTCATATAACAGGTACAGTTTAAGTGCAGATGAAGAACTCGTGTAGTTGAAGCTGGCTTCAGTAGCAGGCACAGTTAAAGGGCAGTAGGGACAGATATAGTTCATTAGAGGTCAGGGAGCAAGTACAGTTTAAACAGGAAACACAGGTATGAATTAAGCAGGGGCAGCTTCAGTTTAGGTAGGGGTCAGTTTGGGTGCAATTTAAATGCAATTAGGGAGAATGGGTACAATATAAATGGGTGTCAGAGGCTGGGTACAGTTTAAGGAAGGTCAGGGGATTAGTGCTGTTTAGCAGGAATGGGGAAGACAAACATTTTAGTGAGGATCAGGGTCAGGTACATTGTAGCCAGACAGCAGGAACCACTTCCAATTCAAAGGGGAGTTAAGTTTAGTTTAGTAGATATCAGGGCAGGTACAGTTAAGCAAGAATTAGTGGAAGGTAAGATTGAAAAAGAGATTGGAATCAGATACTATTTGGCTGGAAATTGGAGTAAAGGTACAGTATAATGGGGATTGGAGGGCAGATATCATTTAGTGGGGATCAGGTAGAGTTTAGCTGAGGAGCAGGGGGCAGATACAGTTTAGTGCGATCGGGTGGGATCAGGTATAGTTGAGTGGAGATCAGGTAGGGCAAGATAACTTCAGGGCGGATTGATGGGCAAATGCAGTTTAATGAAGATCAGTTGGGATTAGTCAAGGGGCAGAGGCAGATATGGTTTAGCTGGGCAAAGGGGCAGATACATTTTAACAGGGATCAGAGGGAAGTAAAGTTTAATGGGGATCACGTGCAGGTACAGTTTCGTGGGAATCAGGTGGAGCAAGTATTTAGTGGGAATTGGAGGACAGATATGGGGTGAGAGCTGTTTTGTGGGGTGAGGTGCAGTGTAGTTGGCATCAAATATAATGAGGTGAGTATTAGCTACTGAGTAGTGGGCAGCAGGTTACGTTTGTTGGGCCGAAGGGCTTGTTTCCATACTCTAGGGACTGTAATCTCTAAATATATGTTCAAAAAGAAAGTATGGTGGCACCATGGCTCAGTGGTTAGCACTGCTGCCTCACAGCACCAGAGACCCGGGCTCGATTCCAGCCTCGGGGAACTGTCTGTGTGGAGTTTGCACATTCTCCCCGTGTCTGCGTGGGTTTCCTCCTGATGCTCCGGTTTCCTCCCACAATTCAAAGATGTTCAGGTTAGGTGAATTGATCATGCTAAATTGCCCATAGTGTCAGGTGCATTAGTCAGGGGTAAATATAGGATAGGGGAATGGGTCTGGTTACTCTTTGGAGGGTCAGTGTGGACTTGCTGAGCCGAAGGGCCTGTTTCCACACTGTAAGGAATCTAATCTCATATGGTTTGGTGTGGTCACGTACAGTTTAGCTAAAAGTGGGGATCAAGTAGAGATTGGATCCGGGCCAGTACAGTTTAGTGAGGATTGAAGGGCAGGTGCAGGTTATTGGGGATCAGGTAAAGTTAGCTAACAAGCAGCGGGCAGACACAGTTTAGCTGGCCAACTGGGGGCGAATACAGTTGGGGATCAGATGGTAGAAAAAGGTGAGTGAGGATCGGGGGCAGGTGCAGTTTAGTGAGGATTGGGGATCAGATACAATTTATTGGAGATCAAGAAGCAGGTATAGTTTAGTGTCAGTTTGGGGTGAGAACTGTTTTGTGGGGTCAGGTAGTGTAGCTGGCATCAGATACAATGAAGTGGGTATTAGCTACAGAGTAGAGGGCATCAGGTTACGTTTCACAGGGATCAGAAGACGTTAGCGGGGATGACAGATCAGGCATAGTTTAGTGGGGACTGGGGGGGAACCGGTTCAGTTTAGAGAGGTTTAAGGGGGAATCAGGCACGGTTTAATGGAGATTATGGGGGATCAGGTACAGTTTAGTGAGGTTTCATGGGGAATCAGGCACGGTTTAGTGAGGATTGGAGGGATCAGGCACGGTTTAGTGAGGATGGGGGGGATCAGATACAGTTTAGTGAGGATTGGGGGGATTCAGGTACAGTTTAGTGAGGATTGGGACGATCAGGTACACTTTAATGAGGATTGGGGGGATCAGGTACAGTTTAGTGAGGATTGGGGGTGATCAGGTACAGATTAGTGAGGATGGGGGGATTCAGGTACAGTTTAGTGAGGATTGGGGGGGATCGGATATAGTTTAATGAGGATTGGGGGGATCAGGTACAGATTAATGAGGTTTGGGGAGATTCAGGTACAGTTTAGTGAGGATTGGGGGGATCAGATACAGTTTAGTGAGAATTGCGGGTATCAGATACAGTTTAATGATGATTGAGGGGATAAGGTACAGTTTAATGAGGATGGGGGGGGATCAGGTAGCGTTTAATGAGGATTATGGGGATCAGATACAGTTTAGTGAGGATTGGGGTGATCAGGTAGTGTGTAGTGAGAATCCGGGATCCAATACAATGTACTGGGATCAGGTGAAGTGTAATGGGGATTAGGGATCAGTTACACTGGTGCAGATCAGAGATCAGATAGAGTGTAGTGGGGATTGAAGATCAGGTGAAGTGTAGAGGGAATAAGGGATCAGCTACAGTGCACTGGGGATGAGGGATCAGGTACACTGTGGTGGAGATCGGGAATCAGATACAATGTAGTGGGGATCAGGGATCAGGTACGCAAGTGCAGATCAGGGATCAGATATAGTGTCATGGGGATTGAAGATCAGGTGAAGTGTAGAGCGATCGGCTGCACTGTAGTGGGGATCGGGAGTTGGGCGAAGTATAGTGGGGATCAGGGATCAAGCACAGTGTAATGGGGACTGGAGATTAGGTACAGTGTTGAGGTAGCCGGGGATCAGGTGCAGTATAGATTCCCTACAGTGTAGAAACAGGCCCTTCGGCCCAAAAGTCCATACTGACCCTCCAAAGAGTAACCCACCCAGACCCATTTCCCTCTGACAAATGCACCTAACACTTTGGGTAATTTAGCATGACCAATTCACCTGACCTGCACATCTTTGGACTGTGGGAGGAAACCGGAGCACCCGGGGAGAATGTGCAAACTCTACACAGACAGTCGCCTGAGGCTGGAATCAAACCTGGGACCCTGGTGCTATGAGGCAGCAGAGCTTAACCACTGAGCCACTGTGCTGCCCTACAAGTGGGAATCAGGAATCAGATACAGTGTACCAAGGATCGGGGACCAGGTACAATGTAGTGGCGACTGAGGAAAAGATACAGTGTAGAAGGAATTGAGAATCATGTACAGCGTAGTGGGGATTGGGTGAAATGTAGATGGATATCAGAGATCAGGTACAGTGTAGTGAGGATGGGTGATCAGGTACAGTGTACTGGGAATCAGGGATCAGACGAAGTGTAGAGGGGATCGATGTTCAGGTACACAAGTGGAGAATGGGGATCAGGTACAGTGTAGAGGGAATCGGGGATCAGGTACAGTGTAGCGGGGATCAGGGATCAGGGGAAGTGTAGAGGGAATTGGGAATCAGGTATAGTGTAGTGGGAATCTTGAAACAGGTACAGTGTGTGGGGATTGGGGATCAGGTACACTGTAGTGGGGATCGGGGTGAAGTGTAGAAGGAATCATGGATCAGGTACAATGCAGAGGGAATCAGGTATAGTGCAGAGGGAATCAGGTACACTGTAGTGAAAATCCGGGATCCGATACAATGTACTAAGGATCAGGTGAAGTGTAATGGGGATTATGGATCAGTTACACTGGTGCAGATCAGAGATCAGATAGAGTGTAGTGGGGATTGAAGATCAGGTGAAGTGTAGAGAGAATAAGGGATCAGCTACAGTGCAGTGGGTGAGGGATCAGGTACACTGTGATGGGGATCGGGAATCAGATACAATGTAGTGGGGATCAGGGATCAGGTGAAGTGTAGTGGGGATCGGGTATGCTAGTGCAGATCAGGGATCTAGATATAGTGTCATGCAGATTGAGGATCAGGTGAAGTGTAGAGGGAACAAGCGATCAGCTGCACTGTAATGGGGATCGGGAGTTGGGCGAAGTATAGTGGGGATCAGGGATCAAGCACAGTGTAGTGGGGACTGGAAATTAAGTACAGTGTAGAGGTAGTTGAGGATCAGGTGCAGTGCAGTGGGGATCGGTGATCAGGTACACTGTAGTGGGGATCGGGGATCAGGTGCATTGTAGTGGGGATCGGGGATCAGGTACACTGTAGTGGGGATCGGGGATCAGGTGCATTGTAGTGGGGATCGGGGATCAGGTAAAGTGCAGTGGGGATTGGGGATCAGGTGCATTGTAGTAGGGATCGGTGATCAGGTACACTGTAGTGGGGATCGGGGATCAGGTACACTGTAGTGGGGATCGGGGATCAGGTACACTGTAGTGGGGATTGGGGATCAGGTACACTGTAGTGGGGATCGGGGATCAGGTGCAGTGTAGTGGGGAATCAGGGATCAGGTACACTGTAGTGGGGATCAGGTAGTGTAGTGGGAATCGGGGATCAGGTAAACTGTTGTGGGGATTGGGGATCAGGTGCAGTGTAGTGAGGATCGGGGATCAGGTACAGTGTAGTGAGGATCGGGGATCAGGTACACTGTAGAGGGGATCGGGGATCAGGTGAAATGTAATGCAGAATCGGGGACTAGGTACAGTATAGTGGGGATCCGGGATCAGGTACAATGTAATGGGGATTGGAGATCAGATACAGTATACTGGGAATCGGGATCAGGTACACTGGAGTGGGGATCGGGGACCAGGTACATTGTACCGGGGATCGGGGATCAGGTACACTGCATTGGGGATCGGGGATCAGATACAGTGTAATGGGGATCGGGGATTAGGTAGAGTGTAGTGGGAATCGGGGATCAGATGCAGAGTAGTGGAGATCAGGGATCAGGTACAGTGTAGTGTTGGGATCGGGGATGAGGTACAGTGTAATGGGGATTGGGGATCAGGTAGAGTGTAGTGGGAATCAGGGATCCGATTAGATTAGATTAGATTACATTACCTCGAGTGTGCAAACAGGCTCTTCGGCCCAACAAGTGCAAACCAATCCGCCGAAGCGCACCCACCCAGACCCATTCCCTTTTATTTACCCCTGCACCGAACACTAAGGGCAATTTAGCATGACCAATTCACCTAACCTGCACATTGTTGGACTATGGGAGGAAACCGGAGCACCCGGAAGAAACCCACGCAGCCACGAAGAGAATGTGCAAACTCCACACAGTCAGTCGCCTGAGGGGGGAATTGAACTCGGGTCTCTGGCTGTGAGGCAGCAGTGCTAACCACTGTGCCACCGTGCCGCCCCCGGTGAGGTGTAGAGTAGAGTGGGGATCGGGGATCAAGTACAGTGTAGTGGGGATCGGGGATCAGCTACAGTGTAGTGGGGATCGGGGATCAGGTGAATTGTAGTGGGGATCGGGGATCAGGTACAGTGTAGTGGGGATCGGGGATCAGGTACAGTGTAGAGGGGATCGGGGATCAGGTACAGTGTAGTGGGGGTCGGGGATCAGGTGAAGTGTAGTGGGGGTCGGGGATCAGGTGCAGTGTAGTGGGGATCGGGGATCAGGTGCAGTGTAGTGGGGATCGGGGATCAGGTGCAGTGTCCTGGGGATCAGGGATCAGGTACAATGTAGTGGGAATCGAGGATCAGGTACACTGTAGTGGGAATCAGGGATCAGGTACAGTGTAGTGGGGATCGGGGATCAGGTACAGTGTAGTGGGGATCGGGGATCAGGTAGAGAGTAGTGGGGATCGGGGATCAGTTACACTGTAGTGGGGGATCAGGTACACTGTAGTGGGGATCGGGGATCAGGTGCAGTGTAGAGAGAATTGGGAATCAGGTACAGTGTAGTTAGAATCGTGAAACAGGTACAGTGTGTGGGGATCAGGGATCAGGTACACTGTAGTGGGGATCGGGGATCAGGTGAAGTGTAGTGAGGTTCGGGGATCAGGTACAGTGTAGTGGGGATCGGGGATCAGGTGAAGTGTGGTGGGGATCGGGGATCAGGTGCAGTGTAGTGGGGATCGGGGGTCAGGTGAAGTGTAGTGGGGATCGGGGACCAGGTGCACTGAAGTGGGGATCGGGGATCAGGTACAGTTTAGTGGAGTTCGGGGATCAGGTACAGTTTAGTGGGGATCAGGTGCAGCGTAGTGGGAATCGGGGATCAGGTACAGTTTAGTGGGGATCAGGATCAGGTGCAGTGTAGTGGGGATTGGGGATCAGGTGCAGTGTCCTGGGGATCGGGGATCAGGTACAGTGTAGTGGGGGTTGGGGATCAGGTACAGCTTAGTGGGGATCGGGGATCAGGTACAGTGTAGTGGGGATCGGGGATCAGATGCAGTGTCCTGGGGATCGGGGATCAGGTACAGTTTAGTGGGGATCGGGGATCAGGTACAGTGTCCTAGGGATCGGGGATCAGGTACAGTGTAGTGGGGACAGGGATCAGGTACAGTGTAGTGGGGATCGGGAATCAGGTACAGTGTTATGAGGGGGCCTGGATCAGGTGAAGTATAGTGGGGATCGGGGATCAGATGCAGTGTAGTGGGGATCGGGGATCAAGTACAGTGTAGTGGGGATCGGGGATCAGGTACAGTTTAGTGGGGATCAGGGATCAGGTACAGTGTAGTGGGGATCGGGGATCAAGTACTGTGTAGAGGGGATCGGGGATCAGGTACAGTGTAGTGGGGATCGGGGATCAGGTACAGTTTAGTGGGGATCAGGGATCAGGTGCAGTGTAGTGGGGATCGGGGATCAGGTGCAGTGTCCTGGGGATCGGGGATCAGGTACAGTGTAGAGGGGATCGGGGATCAGGTACAGTGTAATGGGGATCGTGGATCAGGTGCAGTGTAGTGGGGATCGGGGATCAGGTGAAGTGTAATGGGGATCGGGGATCAGGAGCAGTGTAAACGGGATCGGGGATCGGGGATCAGGTACAGTGTAGTGGGGATCAGGGATCAGATGAAGTGTAGTGGGGATCAGGGATCAGGTACAGTGTAGTGGGGATCGGGGATCAGGAGCAGTGTAATGGGGATCGGGGATCAGGTACAGTGTAGTGGGGATCGAGGATCAGGTACAGTGTAGTGGGGATCGGGGATCAGGTACAGTGTAATGGGGATCAGGGATCAGGTACAGTGTAGTGGGGGTCGGGGATCTGGTACAGTTTAGTGGGGATCGGGAATCAGGTACAGTGTAGTGGGGATCGGGGATCAGGTACAGTATTATGGAGGGGCTGGGATCAGGTGAAGTATAGTGGGGATCGGGGATCAGATGCAGTGTAATGGGGATCGGGGATCAGGTACAGTGTAGTGGGGATCGGGGATCAGGTACAGTGTAGTGGGGATCGGGGATCAGAAGCAGTGTAGTGGGGATCAGGGATCAGGTACAGTGTAGAAGGGATCGGGGATCAGGTACAGTGTAGTGGGGATCGGGGATCAGGTACAGTGTAGTGGGGATTGGGGACCAGTTACAGTTTAGTGGGGATCGGAGATCAGGTACAGTGTAATGGGGATCGGGGATCAGGTACAGTGTAGTGGGGATCGGGGATCAGGTACAGTGTAGTGGGGATCGGGGACCAGTTACAGTGTAATGGGGATCGGGGATCAGGTGCAGTGTAGTGGGGATCGGGGATCAGGGGAAGTGTAGTGGGGTTCGGCGATCAGGTGAAGTGTAGTGGGAATCGGGGATCAGGTACAGAGTGGTGGGGATCAGGTACAGTGTAATGGGGATTGGGGATCAGGTACAGTGTAGTGGGGATCGGGGTCAGGTGCAGTGTTGTGGTGATCGGGGATCAGGCGTAGTGTAGTGGGAATCGGGGATCAGGTACAGAGTAGTGGGGATCAGGTACAGTGTAGTGGGGATCAGGGATCAGGTACAGTGTAGTGGGGATCGGGGATCAGGTACAGAGTAGTGGGGATCGGGGATCAGGTGCAGTGTAGTGGGGATCGGGGATCAGGTGTAGTGTAGTGGGGATCGGGGATCAGGTACAGTGTAGTGTGAATTGGGGATCAGGTGAAGTGTAGTGGGGATCGGGGATCAGGTGAAGTGTAGTGGGGATCGGGGATCAGGGGCAGTGTAGTGGAGATCAGGGATCAGGTACAGTGTAGTGGGGATCGGGGATCAGGTACAGTGTAGTGGGGATTGGGGATCAGGTGATGTGTAGTGGGGATCGGGGATCAGGGGCAGTGTAGTGGGGATCGGGGATCAGGTGAAGTGTAGTGGGGATCGGGGATCAGGTGAAGTGTAGTGGGGATCGGGGATCAGGGGCAGTGTAGTGGGGATCGGGGATCAGGTACAGTGTAGTGGGGATCGGGGATCAGGTACAGTGTAGTGGAGATCAGGGATCAGGTACAGTGTAGTGGGGATCGGGGATCAGATACAGTGTAGTGGGGATCGGGGATCAGATACAGTGTAGTGGGGATCGGGGATCAGGTACAGTGTAGTGTGAATTGGGGATCAGGTGCAGTGTAGTGGGGATCGGGGATCAGGTACAGTGTAGTGGAGATCAGGGATCAGGTACAGTGTAGTGGGGATCGGGGATCAGGTACAGTGTAGTGGAGATCAGGGATCAGGTACAGTGTAGTGGGGATCGGGGATCAGATACAGTGTAGTGGGGATCGGGGATCAGATACAGTGTAGTGGGGATCGGGGATCAGGGGCAGTGTAGTGGGGATCGGGGATCAGGTGCAGTGTAGTGGGGATCGGGGATCAGGTACAGTGTAGTGGAGATCAGGGATCAGGTGATGTGTAGTGGGGATCGGGGATCAGGGGCAGTGTAGTGGAGATCAGGGATCAGGTGAAGTGTAGTGGGAATCGGGGATCAGGTACAGTTTAGTGGGGATCAGGTACAGTGTTGTGGGGATCAGGTACAGTGTTGTGGGGATCAGGGATCAGGTACAGTGTAGTGAGGTTCGGGGATCAGGGGCAGTGTAGTGGGAATCGGGGATCAGGTGCAGTGTCCTGGGGATCATGTCCTGAGAAATGTGAAGCCTCACGTTGCCGATGAGCCTGAGCTAAAGTTTTGAAGTGCAGAGGTCGGCGGTTTTTGAGGACAGCCAGCAGCACAGGTGCCCGTCCTCCGGGAGCGGCTCTTACCTTGACGGGGAGGAAGCAGGGGGTAGCGGTGCGGCGGTGCCGGAGCCGATCCGGATCCCGATTCCGATGCAGTGGCCGCGCGGTGGAGCCGGAGCTGAGCCGTGTCCGCTGCATACTCGGCTCAGGCCGCTGCTGCCATCCTGTCCGCCTCGGCCGGTGTTGGGGGGGGGGGGGGGGCGCGCCGGGGGGGGGGTTGGTTAGGGTGTCCGGCTTCTCCCCTAACCCTGCCTCAGCCGCACCACCGGCTCCATGGACACATGGCCGACCGTCGGGGAGAGAGAGAGAGACTCAAAGGATCGCGGTGCCTCTCGGCCGCCGCTGGCGATCGCAGCCCGAACCCAACATCAACAACATGTCCGGGCGCAGCTCAATCTGTCTGAGCGAGAAACACTGCGCCTGCGCGCAGCCGCCGGGGTGGGCGGGGAAAGAAGTGGCAGGGCGGGGTCAGGCTGTTGCGGGCGTGTTCAAGTAGAGGGGGCGGGCTCAGATTGAGGAGGCGTGTTTGGGTACCGCGTGCGGGTCAGGTGGATGGAAGCCGGGTCAGGGGGCGGGGCTACAGTTGAAACGTCATCCGTCAGAGGGGCGGGATCAGTGTGAGGTGGTGGGGGGGTCAACGGGAAGGGCGGGGCCAAGGTGACGGTTTTCTGCGCGAGGAGACCGGACTAGAGTGACAGGCTTGGTCAGGGAGAGGGGCGGGGTCGGACTGAAGCACGGCGTCAGAATGAGGGGGCGGAGTCAGACCGTGGGGACGGAAACGACAGAGGAGGCGGAGTCATGCCGCCTGGGGGAGGCGGGTCAGATTAAAGGGGCGTGGTCAGACTGAGGGGCGTGGTCAGACTGAGGGGCGGGGTTCGCCACTTGGAAGCATTCGGACTCATTATTGAATTCCACAGCTTCAGAGTGTGACCTCTGTATTATATTATTTTTAGATTCTCATCCTTCTCTGGCTGTGTTTTCTGTATGCATTGTTAATTTTGTTAATCAGCAGAACAGAAAGCCATTTTTACAGCTCACATTAACATCTATTTTACGTTTCCATCACTCCTTTGCAGTTATCCCTGCCTCAGTCTTTTGCTTTGGGCACCTTCCCAGTCTGTTCTACTCGCTCTTTCTCCTCACTCTCCACAGCATGAAAACACATTTTTCAACTCATGGAAAGAAAACTGGATTCTGGTTGCTCCAGTTGAATAGCAAGTCCAGAGCCAGGGTCACGGGTTGAGATGAGGACAAAATTCTTCATCCAGACAGTGGTGAGCCTGTGAAATTCTCTGCCACAGAAATCGGTTGAGCTCAAAACATTGAATGTTTTCAAGGAGGAGTTAAATGAAGCAAAGGGTTCAGAAAGGAAACAGGAACAGGGTACAGAGCTAGAATATTAGCCGCGATCGAACTGAGTGGAGAAGCAGACTCAAAAGGCCGTACAGTCTACTCTTATGCCTATTTTCTATGTTTCCACAGACTGAACATAAAGTCTGTGTCTCTCACTGCAGAGGCCGACAGACCTGCTGAGTTTCTCTCGCACTTCATGTTTTTATCCATAATTTACCTGCCTTTTTATGCAAACATTGACAGAAAGCACAGACTAGGTTTCAGTACACAACAAGCATAATACAAGTAAGTGGATTCCAGCTAAAGGTAAATAACTATGAACTTTCACCCCTGATAAAACTTTTCTAAATGTGTAAAGTCAGACATGGACAGAAAAAAAGATGGCCTTATGGATGGGGGCAATTGTAAGGCAATTCAATAGTCTCTGTAGAGATGTCATTTTTTTGGCTTGTCAGGACTTACTGTTAGGCAATCTCACCAGGTACTTTAATTGCCTACAGGATGCACAAATCTACTGGTTCACAATTTATGAATTCCTTGACTTTGTTGGTTTACAGTAACTGGTGAGAGAAAATAAGTCGGCTTTCTTCAGGCTTTAAGTGTTTTCGTTCTGCAGTGTCAAATACCGCACCTTCCTTTCTGGAAATCTCAAGGCTTCTGTCTATCTCATTCATATCCACAAGCTAATTGGAGCCAATCACAGAATCATTGTTAAGGAGAAGCCCTTTGCCATTGACCAGTAATCATCACTCCACCGCTATTTGTTCCTGCTGAGTCTCATTCTGTAAACATTTTCCATTTCTAGTTCATCAGCTACTAAACTTCACTATCAGGTTGAAAAGACAGCAGTGCACCAATTCCTTCCACAATTCTTTATTTTTAAAACAGTTTTTTTTTCAATTTCAGTTTACTGTCTATAGAAAAATAGAAAGATATATTCTTTAAATGCCTCCAATCTTTTAAGGAAAAAAAAGTCATTTCAAAAATATGTTTTGTCACTAAATATCCAACACACAAACAATCAAACACAAGACTTATGTCCATTCATCTTTGCATCCCCTCTTACACAACATTAAATTGTATCATTTGTTAGACCTTTAACTTATTCCAAAATTTTACACTCAGGTCCATGCAATTGCAATATCTTTTCCAGCAGTGTGGATCATTTTGATATTAGATGATGGAAACAAAAGACTCCATCTGAGTAGAGTTGCATTTTGTGTGTTAAACTTTTCAATGAAGGCCAATGGATTATGGTTAGTGTAAATATCTGTTTGCTTGTTACTGTTTTAGACATGGACTTCAAAGTGTTGCAAAAACAATAATAATCCCAAAATCTATTTTTCTACCATTAAGACATCTTCTGATACTGCTTCAGTTTTTTTTATAGAAGTATCCCATTGACTTTTCTATTGCTGACTCATCATCTGGTAACAAGACTTTACCTATTCTCCAAGCTACGATCTATCTATTTTTTTCTGCCACTACATAGACCTCTAAGGTCAATGGACAGCAGTGGATTCTGGAACTAGAGGTCTACAAGCACAGACCCTCTCAACATTGCCCAAAGTCACTAGTCATAATTGCCATTTTGAAAGATCTGGAAAAATTACAGACAGCCTGAAATAACTCCACAGAGAGTGATATCACGTCACCAAGTCAGTCCACATTTATAAGTGCAGAGTCCTTGATACTGATGCTCCTGTTCTTTTTTTTAGGCCTTGACACTGATCCAGCTCCCTCAGAGTGAACAAAACCACTGACAGTCCTGCTTGTCTCTTTTTACCCCCACATTACCATATGCTCCTGTTTATTTCTATCAGCTATGAGTCTCTGATTGGACCAGATTAACAGCCTCAATCAAGGCATTCATTTTCTATGATGTCTGCCTGGCTGACCTTATTACAGTCACTGCACAGCCAACATGCATTCATTTAATAGGATTGCCTTCAGCCTTGCATTCTGCTCAATGTTCCCTTTAAGGTTTGTGATGTTATGGGCCACCAGATGCCCTCAAAACATTTCAAGAATGTAGCCCAGACTCTAACTTTGCTAGTTGTTTTAAGCAGGTGTAATGTGGATATTCCAGGAGAGATGCAGCTGGCCAGATCATTTAGTTTTAAACAAAACAATTTATTTACAAGATTAGTGAATGAAACACAAACAAAAGAGAACAGAGGATTGAATAACTTAACCTATCCAAAAACCCAACAGATTATCCCAACTTTTGCTGCTCCAAACAATTATCCCAACAATGATGCTGCTCCAAATTCCTGCAACAATCCCCATAAACACCCCTTGGCACAAAAGGTAAATTCAAATACAGGGTCTTAGAGGAGAGAGAGAGAGACAGAGAGAGAGATGGCAGCATAGAACACCCTCCTCCATGTCGTTGTTTCTTGGATCAGCACCTCAAACTGAACTGACTGCTTTCAGTAAATAGCCAGCCTGCTAAAGCCGAACCAAACCAAAGAAAAGCTGAGCAGGGAGAACCGGCCTTTCATTATATAAGTTCTTTTTTTTTAATTTGAAAGCCTTTTGGCCAAGGCAGTATCTGTTAGCTATAATCAAATTGGCCCTAAAGACCATCCAAGCCAGACTTTTTGGAATTGCTGCATTTACAACCTCTCTGAAAAAGTAGCCAAGGACATTATCGCAGAGGTTGCTCAAGGGCCTAGCAGTTCCACAGAGCTGGGATGAAAATTTCAGGGAGCACTTATTCTGCTCTGATCTACCACTGTTGCTTGTTTCTTTTATAAGATTCATGAAAGGTACAGCTCTTGTGTGCAGATTATATACAAACTTTAGGCAAAACCCATACATTCTTAAAACTCTGTGATTTCTCGTTTAGTTTTAGGCATGGGAATTCTATTAGAGCTTTCACTTTACATAATAGATAAGTTACTCTTGCTTTCGCAAATTCACTTCTGGCTAAATTTGTTACTGAGCCAGTCAACTGTAATTACTAAAACAGGCCTTAGACCTGTCTGACATGATCTTCCCATGAGTTTCTCTATACCACAATCTCATATAAATAAACCACACAATTATAAGCCTCACCTATAACTTGACTCAAACGTCTGGAATGGAGCTAGAGAATTATTTAACCCAAATGAAATCACTCAGCATTGTTATAACCCATTTGGTACAAGGTTAATATTTACTTACCCCTTTATGTTAGTGCCACTTGCCTGTGCCCCTTCAATAGTTCAATCTTAGAAAAGAACGAGCCACTACCAACCCAATGGATATGGTCTTCTAATCTTGGATTTGGGGATGAATCTGTCTTCATGACTGCATTTACCTTCAGTCTGATTGATCCATCCAGTTTAAGCACTAACACCTACTAGTGAACTCAAGAAGCTTTGGCCAGGTGAGTCAAATGGTTTTCCAGCAGTGAGCCTCAATGCAAGCTGGAATGACAGCAACTCATTTTCCACTCGGGGACCCTGCAGCCTGCAGTACTCAACATCAAGTTCGATAACTTTAGAGCCTGATTCCATCCTTCCATGTTTTTTACCCACCTCACACCTGGTCCAGTTCGGACATGGGTTGCTTTTAGAACGGTCACCCATTCTTTCCTACTCTTAACTCTTGTTTTCATTTATTCAACTTTTCTTCTGTCCAGGCCTGCTATCCATAATCTCCTTGTTTACCTACCCCTTTCATATATCTTTCCCTCTCTCTTGGCTCCATCTCCACCTATCCGCTCCTTAAAGAAATGGCCCTAGAAATTGAATTTCCCTATCTATGATAGTAAGAATATATTGATGTCCCTGCTTTCATTTCTGGTGATGGTCCTACAACATCTTCAAACACTTGATGGAATGGTTCTTCAAAAACTAGTCTGGGTATCATTCATGTTGATCTGTTTACATATTGAAGGTCTCTACATGTATGACACATTTTATAGAACGCATAATGTTCTTGCATACGTGTTGGCCTTGTAAAATATCTACTTATTGCTACTTGCAATGTCTTCTTGAGCTGTTTGGATGGCACTACCAAGTGATAAATAACTGTCCATTCTTTGTCCAAAGGTCTATGAGCTGTTCTCAAGTTCCTCATCAGACCTTTATTTCTAACATGTTGGCAATCGGAAACTACTTCAGGGTTGGCTTCAATGTGAACTGTCAGTGTAAACCATCCTTGAACCTGCAGGAAATTGGAAAAATGTGGCCTGTCCATCCATATTTTCTACTTGTGCCTATCCCTTAGCACTTAGATGCAGCTCAACCAGTCATAATGACTTATTAACTTTAAGTGCAAACTGTCTATGTAATATAACATCCTAATCAATTTTAAACCTTTTTTCAGAGCTACCTCCTCTTTCACCATGATGTGTTCATCATCTTCCTACCTGGCAAAGTAGTAATATTATACCACAGCTATGCCCTCTGCTCAATGTATAAATCAGTCATATTACATTGATATGGGAGGAGAGCGTATGTCTCTCTGTCCCACTCCTCCACAGGTCACAACAAAATTTAATTGTTTTTCCCATTTTGCAAAATAGGCAATCGTATTCTTTCTCTACATTAGGCTTATAATAATAAAAAATGTATTCAACATGGAAGTATGCAAAACCAGTTAACAAAGAGTTTGGAATGCGAAATTGTAAACGTTTAACTAACAAAATAATCCAACATACACACATCACATCAGATAAAGTCAAACACAAAAGAAAAATCTGAAATTCACTTTGGGAATAAAACCCCTTCAGCCAATAAGTGTTAGTTCTTGAATGCAAAATTGAATGCTCAGTTGCCCGATATTCTTACAAGCATAGGCAAGTCACTAGACATAAACAGTTGTCTTCAGGTCTTTACAGATGCAATCATTTAGGAAAATTCACAGCAAACATCCTCAGAGGTTTAAATTCCAATGAGTATAGTCCCAGGCTACTTAATCGCTCCTCATAAGCCAACCCTCTCAATTCCGGAATCAACCTAGTAAACCTCCTCTGCACCCCCTCCAGTGCTCATACATCCTTCTCAAATAAGGAGACCAAAACTGTACACAATACTCCAGATGTGGCCTGGAGCTGCTAGTTTCCTTTCATACCTGCTCTATGTTTCTCCTATCTGCTTTTTCAGTTCAGCTCTGAATTTCCTATATTCAGTCAGAGTTTTAGCTGTTTTATCTACTTGACATCAAAAAAATGCACACTTTCCTGTTCATCATTGTAAACTGTCTCTCTTCAGGAGATTCAGGGTATCTTTACCCTACCTTTCGGCTTCTTGGAAATTTACATTGGCCATGTCCAAACGATTCCTTCTTCAAAGGTAACCTATTTATCAGTTTAAGTTTTGCTTGCCAACCTTTGATTCAAATTTATTGAGGTCACATTCATTCTTTCTCCACAGAAGTTGGCTTTGCACCAGTTAATTCTTCTTACTATTGATTATTCCTTGACATTTTCTACAGCCAATCTAAACCATATGATATAGTGATCACTATCCCTTAAATACTTCCCTAATGACCCTTGATCCACTTGGATCACCCCAATTCCAAAACCAGGTCAAGTCAGCGCCAGGGAGAGAGCCAAGACATGCTTGTTTAACACTCCCTTATCCCACTACTCCTTTTAACAAATTTAAGTGCCTTCAAAATGTGCCTTTGGTCCTATGGAATAGAATTGTGCAGTATAAAGGATGTCATTCAGCTCTCTATGTCTTTGCCAAGTAATTCCTGAAGGAATACAGAGAGTTGGCATACCATCCTGATTTAGAAATATATTGTTGTTCTTTCAATGTCACTGCAACAGAATCCTGGAACACCATCCCAAACATCATTGCAAATCTACCTGCATGAAATGGACTGCAATGCTTTGACATGTAATCTCATCACTAATTTCTCAAGTGCAAATAGCAATGGACAATCAGGGTGAGGAGTTACAGAGAGGGGAACTTGCAGATGCAAGTCTCCCCATTTACCTGCTGATCCTGTCCTTCTGGAAGTGATCTTGGATTTGAAAGATTCGGTCTAAAAAGCCTCAGCGAATTTCTGCAGTGAAATTTTAGATGGTACACTTGCCGCTGCTGAGCATCAATGGATTGTTTCTGGATGTAGTGCCAGTCAAGCCGGCTGCTTCGTCCTGTATGGTGCCAAGCTTCTGGAGTGTGTTGGAGTTGCATTCATCCAGGCAACTGGGGAATATTGAATCACATTCCTGACTTGTGCCTTGTATATGATGGATAGGCTTTGGGAAGTCAGAAAGTGAGTTACTCACTGCAAGATTCCTAGCCTCTGATCTGCTCTTGCAACCACAGCATTTTAATGGCTAGTCTGTTTTAGTTTCTGTCAATGGTAACCCAAAGGATGTTAGTAACGGGGTTTTAAGTGATGGTATGCCATTGAATGTTAAGGACCATTGGTTAGATTCTATCTTATTGGAGATTATCATTTCTTGGCACTTGTGTGGCATTGCTTTCCATTTATCAATCTACAACCTGGATTTTCCAAGTCTTGTAGGATTTGGATGTTGACTGCCTCAGTATCTAAGAAGTTGTGAATGGCATTGTATGTTGTGCAATCATAAGTGAATGTCCTGCCTTTAATGGACAGAAGATCATTGAGGAAGACATTTGAGCCTAGGACACTATATTGCAGAGATATCCAGAGCTGACTGACATCTAATAACTAGAGCCATCTTACTTTGTGCTAGGTATGATATTAATCAGTAGAGACGTTTCCCTCGATTCCAACTGACTCCAGTTTTGTTAGGGCTGCTTGCTGTCATGCTCAGCCAAATGTGGCCTTGGTGTCAAAGGCCATCACTCTGATCTCACTGCTGGAGTTCAGCCTTTTTATCCATGTTTGAACCAAGGCTGTAATGAGGTCAGGAGCTGGGTTGCTCTGGTGGAAGTCAAACTGTGTATCAGTGAGCAGATTATTGCCAAGCAAATGTGACTTGGTAGCACCATTGATGACACATTTGCCTTCTCTTTACTGATGATCAAAAATAAAGTGCAAGGGCAATAATTGACCAGATTGGATTTGTTCTACTGTTTAACATGACATAACTAGGAATATATGAAAATTATATAATCATCTGATTATTGATCAGTTTTGGAAACAGTTTAAATTTTTTCTACCTAAAGTTTTCAGAGTTTTGTGCATCTCTATCAAAATCCCTCAGCTGTCCCAGCTGTAAAGAGAAATACCACAGAATCTCTAATCTCTCATATCTGAAGCCTTATTAGTATATTTCTTCCAAAGTCTCTATAAACCCTTCACATTTTTCTCATGCCCAGAGTTAGAAGCAGTTGTCATAGTTGGGTCAAACTGTCTTATATGGAATCAATGAATAATATTTAGAAGCATAGGTTTCTGCATCAGAAACATAGGATTCCATGTCACAAACTTGAAATACCAAGGCTTGGTCAGATAATTGCACACAACATGGTTTTTCCTATTATGTAAATAGCTTCACTTCTTTGAATCAGGTGCTAACTATAGTATATGTTACAAAGCCTACATATATATAGTAAACTTCAAAATGGTATCATCCACTTACTTTCACAGATGATCCTCTAATCACAGGCTTGTTCTTGCATGCTTGCTGCTGATAGGTGCCATAGTAAGCCAGTCCACAGCAAATGTGATTGAGAAACAGTCTGTGATTGGAGTAGAATGAGCAAGACAAAATTTTGATTGGAGAATTAAATCCTCAAATTCTGTCTTTTTTCAGGTTTCAGGATTATCTTTCTCTCATTGGTCACAGAGGTTGCAGTGCTGTCTGAGCCTGGACTGCCTTGAACAAACAGGACTTTGTGATTAGCACAGTATTCAGCTCCCACTACTGGGATCTTGGTCAAGTAATACCTCCTTTTTCATTGGACTGGAAACATACTCCAGGTCATACTATGGGAATGTTTAGATTTCTCTGCCTTTACATGACTACTATGTCACTCTTTATTCAGATAACTAAATTTTCCTCATTGTAACTACAGTATAATTCTTACACCACTATGTGTTTCTCTACATCTTTCCCATGGACTGGAGCCCAATGGACTATATCAAGACATGTAATTGCAAATATTTTATTCCTTAGCATTCACCAATTGGACTCTGCCCTTAATCCCTGTGGTTCATACTTTCTGTCCAATACTGCAATGTTTTCCTCGATCAACGCTACCACACTTCTCCACTTCCTTCCTTTCCTGAACACCGTGAATCCAGTAGTATTTAATAGTTTCTTGAGCTACATCTCCATTATTTCTGCAATAACATAATTCCATTTTGTTCCCTGCACCAGCAATCTCATCTGTCATATTTACTACTCACCATGCATTCACATATAAGCACAATGGCCCTAATGTAGTCTTTATTACTTTACCTCTTACTGCTGAACGCACCTAAATATCTGACTAATTGCAACTCTGGTTCTTTTTCTTTCACTATGCATCCTTCTCTAGTATTAACTCTTTTATTACACCACTGCCAAGTTAATTTCAACCTTTCCTAATAGGAGTGACAAACCTCCCTGCAATGAAATTAATTCTGACTCACATCACTTTCAATTTCTATATTTCAAATCCCATCATGTTCTGCTCAGCTCAAATTTTAAATCAGCAGCAATCAGTAAAGTCTAACTGAAAACAGAAGAACAAGAATATGATGTGAAAGTACATGACAGAAGCAATCCTTTAATATGTTACAGATCGATAAATATTCAGCTTGAAATTGGTTCATGTCGGTCTTCTGAACGGTAGTGAAAATCCCGACTCTGGTATTGAGCTCATAATTGCTAAAAATCCAATATGTGGATATGTAGGAAGACGAACACGTTTTTGAAAACTAATTCTGAATGCCTGTTATTTTTGCCTACACCAGAGCAAGATTCCAAAGCAAGGGAGCATAACATTATGTTCAGTGGTGATGTTAGAAAGCATTTCTACTCATACAGCCAAGGGGTCAAACCCTTCTGTCCACCCCATCCGCATTGACCAGACATCCCAGGCCTAGCTCCATTTGCCAGCAATTGGCCTATATCCCTTTAAACCCTTCCTCTTCATATATCCATCTAGATACCTTTTAAATATTGTATTTGTACCAGCCTCCACCACATTCTCTGGCAACTCATTCTATACACAAACCAGCCTCTGCATTAAAAAGTTACCTATCAGGTCCTTTTAAAATTTTTCCCCTCTCACCTCAACCTATGCCCACTAGTTTTGGGCTCCCCCACCCTAGGAAAAAGACCTTGGCTATTCACCCTATCTATGCCCCTCATGATGTTATAAACTTCTATAAGGTCACTCCTCAGCTTCCAATGCTCCAGGGAAAAATGTCCCAATCTATTCGGCCTCTCCCTATAGCTCAAAAACCTCCAGCCCTGAACACCCATGTAAATCTTTTCTGCACCCCCTCAATTTTAACAAAATGATAATGGAAATGTGAACCACTGCTCCCTCCAACACCCCCCACCCCCCACCCCAAATGTTTTTAAGATGGAGTCAATTCAAAGCTTCAAAACTATTATTATTTTTTTTATTATGTGCAGGTATTAAAAGGTACAGCAGAATTGGCAGTTCAGTTGAATTAAGATGAAAATAACCATGATCTATTTGAATGGCAGAATAGGTTTGACAGACTAAATAGCCTCTTACTGCTCCTATATTCCATCCAGAGGAAACGCTTATAAATATTGTCTGATGATAATTCCTAGGAAATTCATCAACAATGTACATTAAAGAAAAAGTATACAGAAAAAATTTATACTGAGAACAATTGAACTTATGAAGCAACATTGAAGAGCCATAATCACTCTTAACATTGCAGAAAATATCAGTGAAAAAGTTTGAGTCTTTTGAATGAAATAGAATTCAAAGTACGAATAAGAAATTGTGATCCAATGATTGCTTTAGGTATGCATGTCCCTTTCACAGTAATTATTTGCTAATTGTAATTTTAAAATACTTCCTCATTTACATATTATTCATTCTTTTTTTAATGTGTGATTAGCATATTTTTAATCATCTTTTATTGAAGTCGATTCCAAACTGCTCTGAAAAAGCATAGTATTAAACATTCTTTTGGAATAGTGAATGTAATTCCAGGTCAGATGAAAGCAGTTTTGGAAAAAGAATATTAAAAGGAACCATGGAACTTCATTCCAAGATTATGATAGGAGCTGAGAGTGTAAACATGGAAAAGAGATAAGGGAGTACAACCAGGCGACACAAGATATAGATATAGATATAGATTAATAAACAGTGACAAAGATAATAACAGACATCAGGAGGTCAGGGGTAGACTTGTGAAGTGGACTAACACAGGCAAGTAAAGTCCAACACAGAGAGTTTACAACCACTAATTTTAGGAGAAAGATGTTAAAAAGCAATTGGTACATTTTACGGTAGTTTTCTACATGAATCTTTGCAAATGATACAAAAAATTGGGAAGACTGGGGACAAAGTATACTCAGTTTATGAAAACAGAGGCAAGTGTAACTAAAAGTATGGAAGAGATGCTGATTTTTGCAGAAATCACTGCTTTGGTCTCAGCTGGATTATTGTGTCCAATTCTGAGCACCACATTTAGCAAGATTGTCAAGAATGTAGAGAGAGAATAGAGGAGATTTCAGTTCTGTGAAGAGAGTGGCAAAATAGAATTGAGGCCTCCTAGTTCAGTGGTTAGAGCAGTGCTGAAAATGTGTTGCTGGAAAAGCGCAGCAGGTCAGGCAGCATCCAAAGAGCAGGAGAACGACGTTTCGGGCATGAGCCGTTTTTCAGGAATCAGGTTAGAGCAGTGGCCTTGTAAACCAGAGGTTGTGTGTTCAAATCTCACTGGGGCCTCTTCCCATTTTGGGTGGCACAGTGGTTAGCACTGCTGCCACACAGTACCAGTGTCCCGGGTTCAATTCCCGTCTCGGGCAACTGTCTGCGTGAAGTTTGCACATTCTCCCCGTGTCTGCGTGGGTTTCCTCCCACAGTCCAAAAATGGGCAGGTTAGGTGAATTGGCCATGCTAAATTACCCGTAGTGTTAGGTGAAGGGGTAAATGTAGGGGAATGGGTCTGGGTGGGTTACTACTCGGAGGATTGGTGTGAACTTGTTGGGGCGAAGGGCCTGTTTCCACACTGTAAGTAATCTAATCTAATCTTATTAGAACAGCCAAAATTAGAGAGAGTTTTGGCACAGGTATTCAAACAATGGTTCAAGCAAGTAATGTGATATATGACTTTCAGTGCTGTTATGAGACCAGGTATGTAGGTCATGCATTCCAATGTTTGGTCAACTGTATCAAGCAATACATTCTGTTGACCAACAACACTGGGCAGTGTGCCACTCATGTTTATTTGCAAGTCTAGAAACATGACTAGCAGTAGATGAGATTCTGCTATTGGACATTTATTAAATAATCTGGACTGCACTAAAAATAACATCAAAAACCAATTTAAGATTATCACTTTAGTTTGTACGTAATGCAAGTACATGTGTTAGAAGCTCCTTATCTTTGCAAACTGTTTGAAGTATGTAAAAGGAATCACACCGACATTGCACAAATTTCATTGGAAAAAGGGGTCATGACTTATACCAATTTCAGCTGTGTTCCCATGCTTATACCCTGATAACTTAAAGTCTGTCTGCCTGATCTGAGAAATAGGTTTAACAGTCAGCTGTTCTTGCCGTGTTCCATGCCAACAATGGCCCAAATATGTATAAATTTTCCTTCATCAAATCTAGTTTCTTGAGTCCTAGTGCATATAAGTGCAAGATGAAAATATTTAACATTGTGTCTCCTTTTAGTAATTTCTATGAAGCACTTAAGGACAGCCTGAAGCCCTGACACATCATAAAAGTGCAAGTGATTTCTTTTACTGGGGTTCATTTCTAAAGAAAAGTATGATGAATTATTCATCAATTATAAAGAAAGGCTGGTTAGGCTGGGACTTTTTCCATTGGAGCATATGATGTTGCAAAGTGACTTTATAGAGTTATAAAATCATGAAGGGTATAGGTAGAAGTAATGTTAGTTGTCTTTTCCTTGGAGGGGGGATTTCAAGTCGAGGGGGCACAATTTTAAGGTGAGTGGAGAGAGATTTAAAAAAGATGAGGGGGGGTCAAATTCTTTACACAGAGAGTGCAATGAATGCCTTGACAAAGGTTTGGAAGGATATGGACCAGAAGCAGGCAGGTGGGATTAGTTTAGTTTGGGGTTATGTTCAGCATGGACTGGTTGGACCGAAGGGTCTGATTCCAAGCTGTATGACTCCAGGACTATGACTCTAGCTAACATGAACACTCATCAAACAGACCATTTGCACCTTGAAAATGTGCTTCCATTAGTTTGATGAGTTGGGTTTTGTCCTCCAGTATCAACCAAACAGTTTGTTTTATACTGAGGTTGTCGATAGTATGCTGCACACCACGACTAAACAAAGAGACCTGGATCTGGATGAGGAGGAGGGATTTGTATTCCACTCATCCTTGAAGAAAGATGGTGAAGAGAAAGAAGAGGTAAATGGAGGGGATACCCTCGATAGCTCTAATTTGAAAGAAGCATTGAAAGCAGATGACCAAGGCTGTTCCACTGCACCTTACAACAATCACCAGATTGACTTGTCAACAAGAACCTCACTCATACAACTATTAATACAATACTTCAATTGAATGCTCCCAGCCCTATAACAGCACACTCCCAATCTCAACCTGCAACACAGACACATTTTCCAACCAGTGCACCCTTCACCCCATATGCCAAACCATGCATCTGCACCAAGTCCATACTGTGACCCAAGCATTCAGTGCCACCCTCACTTTATTTTTTCAGTTCTCCCCGCAAGTTGTAAGTACAGAGAAGTCTGTCTGATTTCATCAAACAGTAATTTTATAAATATTAGAAAAGAAAGATTGACTGAAAAGTTAGGGTATCTTCCAATTAAGATGTTGACTAACATAATTATGGATTCCAATGTGGTCTGGACACTTTTAACTGATTACCAAAATGAAATATGCACAACATAAGCTGGGAGTAATTACACTAGAGGTATGCTATGCGAAGGTAAGTTTGAGAGCTTTTCCCATGTATATCAATCAGATATTTTAGTCTGCATTATTAGTCAACCACAACTGGTTACAAGTTCCTGTAACCCTGAACAGGCTGGTGCAGTCATACTGCTGAGAGTATTTGATTATTGAAGTGAAAAATGTTTCCTATTTTTCAACTATCGAATGCCTGACAATTCTAGTGGATTGTGACGGTGGCAGCAAGTGACCTACATGTAGCTCAAGGCAAAATGTTTTTGAAAGGAACAAGCCTTTTATTTGATTCAGGTAAACTGAAAGTGAGTGCAAGGTGTGGTTTAAAAATAGTTCAGGGTTTACTAATTCCGCTTCACTTGGCAACAATACTCTCTCATTAGAAGGTCACTTAAGTGAACCTAACTGCACCTCCTTAATGTGGAAATCATCTGGCAATTGTATCTGATTCAGTGACATGCGTTAGAGTTAAACTACATGAAGAGCACTGTATGAGTCAGGAAGCTAAGTGCGTCTTTAGAATTATGTGAGTGCTTTTCACAGGCACTAATTCTGTAGTGTATACTCAGCTCATAATGATAAGGAAATAATACTTTGTTCTTCATGTTTTCCTGATCCTTTGTAATGGATTTTTGATTTTTCCTATTTAGTCACCTGTCATCATTGCACTTGCAAAATCTACATTGGCTCCTAGTCTAACAACACCTCATTTAAAGTTTGCAACCTTGAGTTTAAATCATATCAAATGATGAATATGTCACTAAACTTGATTCACTCTGATTTGAATGCTACCTATACTCAGTTGGTAGCATTCTTGTCCCACTAAGTCAGAAGGGCACTCCAGGACTTGAGCATAAAAAGAGCTAAGGCCTATAGTCCAATGTAGGCCTGAGGAAGTGCTGCATTGTTGGAGGTGATGCCCTTTGATTGAGATGCTCAGCTGTGTCCCAGTTTGCCCCCTTTGGTGGATGTAAAATGCCATATTTGTCACTTTTTTAAAATAAATACTTTCATTGAAAATCTTTTTAAGTCTCCCAGACAGAAGATTCCCTTATTCTCCCATGCCTTAAAGCCACAGTCCATTGTCCCGGGTTTAAATACCTGGGCTCCCACCAACAGGGTCAATGGTGAAGTCTTGGACCAATTGCCCTCCTCCTGTCTCATTTTCCTTCAGGCTTTTACCATATTTAAAATAATTGGACTTTTATACTGCTGGGTCACATATTTCATCTTGTCCATGAATGACGAATTAATTAAAGGGCATCTCGACAGCGAGGCTTCAATATCAAGCCAAATCGACTCCAAATTCCCCGGTACCCAGTCACCAACATATGTTAACAGAGCACTTATTTGGCATTTCTTCAAATCTGGAAGATCCACCCCTCCCTTAGCCTGCGAAAGCTGCAATTTAATTAATTTAATTAAAGGACGCCCGTGGCACTAAATAAAGGACCCTAAACAACCATTAAGCCTCCGTAACACTGTCGCGGTAACAACAACAGAAACATTCTTATGGGTACAGCAGCCGAGGCAGAACATTCTTCTTAATCAGGGCTATTTGGCCCAACCATGATAATGGTAACCCCTCCCCCCACTGCAAATCCTGTTTTATCCTCTTCAGTAGTTGTACATAGTTAGCTTTATACAGCTGGTAGAAGGAAGTGGTAATAAAAATTGCTAAATGCAAAAAAACCTTTTGGCGACCACCTAAATGGGAATTGCATTCCATCCTTCAGGTTAGGCATCTCCACCAATCCACTGACCTGCATGGCTTCCGATTTTGTAAAATTGATCCTGTAACCCGAGAAACTACCATGTGAATTAATTGTTTGGATCAATTGAGGAACAGACTTCTCTGGATTGGCCAAACATAAAAGGATGTCATCAGCACATAGGATAATCTTATGCTTCCCATTCCCACCTTTGGCGCTACTATTTCAAGATCCCTCCTGATAGCTTCGGCTAATGGTTCAATTGCCAAGGTAAATAACAGCGGTGATAAAGGACACCCCTGTTGATTAACTCTTCCAATATTAAAGTTATTTGACTTAATACCGTTTGTAATTACTGCTGCCTTATGATCATTATACAGTACTGCTTCCCATCTGGCAAAGGATCCCCCAAACCAAAGCGCTCTAGAACCTCAAATAGATTCTATTTTATTCCATTCTATTCAATCAAACACCTTTTCTGTGTCTAGGGAGACCACCAAACCCGGAATCAATCTTCGCTGACATACCTGTACTGTGTTCAGTACTCTCCTAACATTGTTGGAGGAGCTACAGCCTTCTTTTATAACATGTGGCAGGACCTTCTCCAACCTCAGAGCCAGCATCTTGGATAAAATTTTGAAATCTACATTCAACAGCGAAATTGGTCAATATGAAGTACATTCTTCATGGTCCTTCCCTTTCTTTAAAATGAGGGAGATATTAGCCTCCTTAAGAGTAGGCGGCAGACAACCCTGCATATAAGAATAGATGTCCATTCCCAGAAGTGGCTCCACTAACATGTTTATGAATTCCTTATAGAATTCAGTTGGGAATCTATCTGGCCTTGGGGCTTTGTCACCCTGGAGATGCGTTATTGCTTCCTGTACTTACTGTAATATTAAAGGCGCATTCAAAAGGGAACCTGCTCCGTACTTATATTGGAGAGGTCCAGATTTTTAAAAAAGGACTGCATTCCCATTGAACTCCTCATCTCCTCCCCCCCCAACAACACCCCCACCACCACCGACTGATGTAGCTTTTCGAAGTATTCCTTAAACCTCACATTGGTCTTCTTCAAATTCTACCAGCCTTCTTCCAAACAGAGGAAATAGATTAGGGAGCTTTTTCCCTCCTAGTCAAATAAGCCAGATATCTACCCAGGATTATCTCCGAATTCAAACAGTCTTTGTTTGACAAAGGAAACCTCTTTTTTAGCCACTTGTGTGTGTATTGAGTCGAGAGCAGCCCAGAGAGCTGTGACCTGCTGCAGCTTAACCAATGATGAGCTATTATAATATGTTTTCTCTGCTACCTTCAGCCGGACCTCCAGCAACAATTGCTACTCTTCACTCTGTCTCTTTCTAGTCGTCGAATATGAAATGATCAGACCTCATAAATATGCCTTCGTGGCCTCTCAAACCATTGCTGAATTGCTAGCCAGACCTGAATTGATATCTCAAAAGGCCCTGAACTCTCTTGTGATATATTCAATACATTTACTATCCCCTTACAAAAATGGATCTATGCACCAGTGGCATGCATCCATTCCACTATCCTTGATTTTAACATCTAAATACACTGGTGCATGATCCAAAACAGCTATATTCCCAATTTTGCACGCCAATGTTCTGTCCAAACTGTCAGTTGACATAAAAAATATGTCAATTTGCATATGGCACTTGTGTGGGTTGGAATAGAACGTGAAGTCTCTTCCATTAGGGTGGAGGTACCTCCACACATCCACTAGTCTCAACTCATGGCACATGTCCACCAACTGCGTAGGCATACCTGCCAGGCCTTTTGGCAGTCTGTCAATCTCTGGATCTATTAGGCAATTAAAATCCCCATCTATAATCATACGGTGAACCCCAAGAATCATTAATTTAGCGATTGCATCAATTAGAAATTTAAGAGAGTGCACCGGGGGACAGTATACATTCAAAACATCTTATTCTTCTCCATGTATTAGGGCTTTAAGAATGATAACCCATCCATGTTCATCTTTAATCTGCTCCGTTACCTGAAAAGGGAGGTTCCTTCTTATCAGTATAGCCATTCCTCTACTCTTTGAGCAGATCAATGAGAAAAATACCCTGTGGTAACTCCCTTGCTGCAGTTTCAAATGTTCCTTATCAGTTAGATACATCTCCTGCACCCTTTCCTTCCTGAGGCTTGATAAGACCTTCTTTCTTTTAATAGGAGAATGGCTCCATTTTATATTTCAGGTGCACCACCTGAACAAATCACTAGCCGTGGTCATCCAGGGCAGCCCGTGGTTTCCCAAGAGGAGGGAACCTATCTGAGGCGTGATGAGCTACAAAGATATTAACTCTATGAGATCTAAGAACTATTCCTATAAAAACATCTCCAACTAAAAAAACACTATATATAACTGAAACAGCACCCAAATAACCCCCAATATTCGAGATCTTCCCCCTTGCCCATAGGGGGCACCCCTCCCGATCCTTAATACCATCTTAACTCCCTCTAGCTGAGACCATGCCCTATCCCCAGGCAATTCACAGATGAAGAAAATCTGTTATTTACATTCTGAAAGTTAACAATGGATACCCATTCCCCCCCTGCCCTCCCCCACTCATCTTAGCCACAGATAGAGGCACCCCAGTACAAAATCAAGACGACAGCAGTAAAGAAAAAGGAACCCTAGATAATACCCAACTGACCGTTATATAAAATAATTCCAATTTTACAATTTTACAACAAAACTGGAGTAATAAAACCAATAACCACAAAAAAGGAAAGGAGGAGAGGGAAGTAGAAGGGGGCGGGTATTCGGAAGATAAGGCATTCTTCCTCCAGGCGTCTGGTGGTGAGGGAGCAGCGGTGAAGGAGGCCCAGGACCTCCATGTCCTCGGCAGAGTGGGAGGGGGAGTTGAAATGTTGGGCCACAGGGCGGTGTGGTTGATTGGTGCGGGTGTCCCGGAGATGCCATTTACTAATATTTATCCATTAATCAGCATCATGATAAACAAATTATCTCAACATTACTGAATCTATTTTTGGGTCTTTACTATGTACAAATCAACTGTCATTCATAATATTACACACTTTAAAAATTATGATTGGCTGTAAAGTGATTTAGGATTTCTTAGGATTATAAAAGAGGCCATAAAAATGCAAGTGATTGCTTTATGGGTTCAAATGCCACCAGTTGGGGTGTCTAAATTCAATTAATTAAAGCAATTTGGAATAAAAAGCTAGAAATCAGAAACAGTAATGACAAAATCACCAGCTTGTTGTGAAAAGTCATGTGTATCACTAATGTCTGTTAAGGAAAGAAATCAGGCCAATATGTGACACAAGACCCACAGAAATGTTGTTGACCCTTAATTGCCCTCTGAAATAACCAACAAGTCAGTTGTCAAAAAAGTAATTTAACATCAAGAGAAGATTGAGACCTGAAGAGCAAACAGGGACTGGTAATAAACATTGGCCTTGACCATGACACTTCCATGCCCTGAATGAATAAAAAAATACCTATACAGGTATCTATGTACCATCCTCCAGGCACAACATCTCTCCGAGATCTCTGTACTCCTCTAATTTGGGTCTCTTGCACATCCCAGATTTTCATTTTATTGACAATTGTGCCATTAGTTGATGAAGCCCTAAGCTCTGGAAAACTCTCCCTAACCCTCTCCGCTTCTCAACCTCTTATCCCCCTCTAAGCTACTCCTGAAAATCTAACTGTTTAATGGATTGCCTTGTTTTACTATTTACTCCACTACATTACTAGTGATGTTTTACTACACTATATGCAAATTATTAAATGACAAGCCATTTTTGTAATGCAGCTGTTTAGGAATAGCCTGAAGCACTTAGAAAATGCGAACGTAATTTGTTTTTCCATTAAGAATCCTTGGCTCTCAGTTTGCTTCCTATCTTTATGTTACGTCCTTGAAAAAATACGCAAATACAAGAGGAGACTAGTGATAGTAATTGAAGCAGGGTTATACTAACTGTGATTAGAACTGTTAAACTGTTGTCATGCTCTGATTTCCAAAAAAAACCCTTCATGTTTCTTCATGAAAAGAAGCTCATATCAAAGCTCTGTTGTTTTACGCTCCTGGCTTTTCATTTTAATCATTTTATTCAGTACATTAGGAAGTTATTATGAAGTTGAAGGCCATAGTAGAAAGGGTTCTGATTATAATCATGAGTAATGTGAAGCTACTTAGAACATAGATAGAACATAGAACAATACAGCACAGAACAGGCCCTTCGGCCCACGATGTTGTGCCAAACATCTATCCTAGATTAAGCACCCATCCATGTACCTATCCAATTGCCGCTTAAAGGTCGCCAATGATACTCTACCACTCCCACGGGCAGCGCATTCCATGCCCCCACCACTCTCTGGGTAAAGAACCCACCCCTGACATCTCCCCTATACCTTCCACCCTTCACCTTCAATTTATGTCCCCTTGTAACATTCTGTTGTACCCGGGGAAAAAGTTTCTGACTGTCTACTCTATCTATTCCTCTGATCATCTTATAAACCTCTATCAAGTCACCCCTCATCCTTCGCCATTCCAATGAGAAAAGGCCGAGAACTCTCAACCTATCCTCGTACGACCTATTCTCCATTCCAGGCAACATCCTGGTAAATCTTCTCTGCACCCTCTCCAAAGCTTCCACATCTTTCCTAAAGTGAGGCGACCAGAACTGCACACAGTACTCCAAATGTGGCCTAACCAAAGTCCTGTACAGCTGCAACATCACTTCACGACTCTTGAATTCAATCCCTCTGCTAATGAACGCTAATACACCATAGGCCTTCTTACAAGCTCTATCCACCTGAGTGGCAACTTTCAAAGATCTATGTACATAGACCCCAATATCCCTCTGTTCCTCCACCTGACGAAGAACCCTACCGTTAACCCTGTATTCCGCATTCTTATTTGTTCTTCCAAAATGGACAACCTCACACTTGACAGGGTTGAACTCCATCTGCCACTCCTCAGCCCAGCTCTGCATCATATCTAAGTCCCTTTGCAGCCGACAACAGCCCTCCTCACCGTCCACAACTTCACCAATCTTCGTATCATCTGCAAATTTACTGACCCACCCTTCGACTCCCTCATCCAAGTCATTAATAAAAATTACAAACAGCAGAGGACCCAGAACTGATCCCTGCGGAACTCCACTTGTAACTGGGCTCCAGGCTGAATATTTACCATCTACCACCACTCTCTGACTTTGACCGGTTAGCCAGTTTTCTATCCAATTGGCCAAATTTCCCTCTATCCCATGCCTCCTGACTTTCCGTATTACTTGCTGCAAAGTGGATCTTTTTTTTGTAGATATTTTTATTGAAATTTAACATTTTTGCAAATTTACAAAAATAAACAAAACTCTCAAATACAAACATTGATGTACAATTAAATCATATATACAATAGTCATAATTTAACAAAGAAAACAGAAAGAAAGAAAACAAAAAGAGAAAAAAAGAAACGAAAAAAGAAAGAAAAAAAAAACTCAACTTTCTACTAATCTAACCTATAACTAACCAGAGTGTATACCTAAGTCTCTTACATGCTCGGAATGTATAAACATCAAATATAATAAAACCCGTATTCGCGCAGGATTCCTCTCCCAAGGGGCCCCGGAGCAGCCCGGTCTGAAATCTTCACTAAATAAAAGCCCTTGTTAGGATAGCCGATATATCTGCATTTATATAATTCAAAAAGGGCTGCCATATTTTATAAAATAATTCAGTCTTTCGGTGCACCATATTTGTGAGGAAGTCAAGGGGGATATATTCCATAATTAATCTGTGCCAATTTGAAAGTCCAGGGGGGCCCTCAGCCACCCAGTTCACCAAAATATTTTTCCTTGCACAGAAAGAGAGAATAGAAAATAGTCTCTTCCCATGCATATCCAGAGATGAGAGGTTCGAAAAGCCCAAAAGGAGAGATACAGGGTCCACCCTAATTTCCGTTCCTAAAATTTCTGTCAGGGTATTTGCCACTTTAGTCCAGTATCTGCGGATTTTCTGACAAGTCCACAGACAATGTACAAGAGTACCCACCTCTATTTTGCATTTAGGACACATTGGAGATGCTCCTGCCTTAAATTTTGCCAGTCGAGCCGGAGCTATATGGGCCCTATGAAGTATCTTTAGTTGGATAGCCTGAGTTCTGTTACAGATAGCAATTCTTCTAGCATTTTCCCAAATGTCATTCCACATATCCTCAGAGATTTCTAGCCCCAAGTCCTGCTCCCATGTTTTAAGCAGGTCATCCATGTCTCCTGAGACTCCATCATGTAGCAAATGGTATATAGTACTAACGGAGGATGCCCCTGCTGGTCGTAAGACATTACGTTCTCTGTCTGATTGATAAAGACTATCTATTAATGTAGTCTTCCTCTGTATATAATCTCGAACTTGGAAGTATCGAAAGAGATCCCCATTAGGTATTCCGAATTTCAGACGCAGCTGCTCAAAAGACATCAGGATCCCATCTTTAAATAGGTCCCCTAAGCATGAGATGCCCCTGGATCTCCAGAGTTTAAAGGTGGCATCTGTAATCCCCGGTTGGAATCCCCATGCGCCTACTATTGGTGCATGGGGGGATGTTTTATGTGAGTTACCCTCATTTTGCCGCATTATATTCCAGGCCTTAATTGTGTTTAATATTATGGGATTTTTACAGTGGTCTGTAATGATTTTCCTCTTATCTGAAAATAAAAGGTTAATAAGTGGGTATTTTACTTGGGAGGCTTCGATATCCAGCCAAATTGATTGTGGATCAGATGAAACCCAATCAGCTATGTAACTTAGTAGGGAGCTTAACTGATATTTCCTAAAGTCTGGGAAGTCCAGTCCTCCCCTTGCCTGTGGAAGCTGTAGCTTCTTCAGCTTAATAAGGGGCCGTCTATGGTTCCAAATAAAGGAGCCCAACCAGCCATATAATTTACGTAGGGCTAGCCTTGGCAGCATCAGCGGGAGCATTCTCATAGGATATAAGAGACGGGGCAGAACATTCATTTTAATTAATGCTATTCTCCCTAGCCAGGAAATCGGAAGGTCTCTCCATCGCTGGAGGTCCTGCCTTATCCTTTCCATTAATTGTACAAAATTAGCCCTATACAGCTGATCAAATACTGGCGTGATAAAAATACCTAAATATAAGAAGCCCTCCAGGGACCAACGGAAGGGAAAAGGGGATCCGTCCATTAAGTGGGGTATCATAGCCAGACCACCCATTGGCATGGCTTCCGATTTTGAAAAATTAATTTTATAGCCTGAGAATGCACTAAATGTATTAATAACTTGAATTAGACGAGGCACTGACATTAAAGGATTACTGAGGAATAAGAGAACGTCATCTGCATAGAGGGTAATTTTGTGTTTACCTGTACCAATCCTCGGGGCCGTTATATTAGGATCAGTCCGGATGGCTTCTGCTAATGGTTCGATTATCAGTGTAAACAACAATGGTGAGAGAGGACATCCTTGACGGCAGCCCCTACCCACACTGAAGCCATCCGATCTTAACCCATTAGTAATAACAGCTGCTTTGGGGTCATTATACAATGTTGAAACCCATTTGGTAAACACCTGTCCAACGCCAAACCTTTCCAATGTGTAAAATAAATATGACCATTCAACCCTATCAAATGCCTTTTCCGCATCCAATGAAATTACTACTCCTGGTATCTTTCCCTGATGACAGGCTTGGATCATATTCAAGACCCTTCTGATATTATTGGATGATCTGCGGCCCTTAATAAATCCCGTCTGGTCCTCCTTTATAATATATGGCAGTACCCTTTCTAGTCTTAGTGCTAACATTTTTGAGAGAATTTTAAAGTCTACATTTAGTAAGGATATTGGTCTGTAAGATGCACAATCTTCTGGGTCTTTTCCTTTTTTGAGGATAAGAGAAATATTTGCTTCTTTCAGCGTGGGCGGGAGACAGACCTGACTATGCGCAAAATTATACATATCCATAAGTGGGTCAACCAATATTCCTGTAAATTCTTTATAGAATTCAGCTTGAAAACCATCCGGGCCCGGTGCTTTTCCGCTCTGAAGTTGCCTAATTGCCTCAAGTATTTCTTGGACTGTTAAAGGGGTATTTAGGGCCGACACCTGTTCCGGAGTCAGGCCCGGGAAGGTCAAATTTTTAAAAAATGACTGCATCCTCCTAATCCTATCTTCACAATCCTGCGATCTATATAGTTCAGAATAAAATTCTTTAAAGGTCGCATTGATCTTTTTATGATCATGAGTCAGGGTACCTGTACTTTCCTTGATGGTCGGAATAGTTTGAGGGGCTTTCTTTTTCTTTGCAAGAAATGCTAAGTATCTACCCGGTTTGTCGCCATATTCATATAATCTTTGTTTCGCAAATAATATTTCCCTTTTAGCCGTTTGAGTAAGCGCGGTGTTTAAAGCTGTCCTAAGAGCTGTAATCCTCTGCAATTTTGTGATAGAAGGTCTATCAGCGTATGCTGTTTCGGCTGCTTTTAGGCGAGCTTCGAGCAGACGCTGTTGCTCTCCCTTCATTTTCCTCTGGGTCGCTGAATAGGAGATAATCAAACCTCGTGCATAAGCTTTGATGGTCTCCCACATCATTGACGGATTGCTAGCCGTACCAGTATTAATTTCTAAAAAAGTTTTTAAGTTCTTGGGAGAAGTACTTTAAAAATTTGCTATCTTTTATCAGGAAGGGGTCCATACGCCAATGCCGAGCAGATGTCCCATTGTTCTTTACCTTAGTTTCCATGTATACAGCGGCATGGTCAGAGATTGCTATAGTACCTATTTTACAGGTTGCTATAGAGTTTAGAAAAATCGATGGGGCAAAAAACATATCAATTCTTGTGTGACATTTATGTGGATTAGAGTAGAAAGAAAAATCTCTACCCTGTGGATGGAGACATCTCCATACATCTACCAATCCTAATTCTTTATTCAGGTCCGCCAGTTGTCTAGATCTAGAAGATACTCCAGCGGCACTCTTGGGAATCCTGTCTATTTCCGGATCCATAATACAATTAAAGTCTCCCCCTATAATTGTATGACGGGTACCAAAGGCCATCAGTTTTGAAAAAGCTTCCGTTATGAATTTAAAGGGGTGTGCCGGGGGGCAGTATACATTTAAGATCCCATATTCCTCTCCATTTATGAGGGCTTTAATCAAAATATATCGTCCAGATTCGTCTTTTATCTGATTTAGAATTTTCAAAGGGAAGTTCTTCCGGACAAGGATAACGACTCCCCTGCTTTTTGAATTAAAAGAGGAAAAAAAGGCCTGATCAAATCCGCCCTGTCGTAATTTTAAGTGTTCTTTATCCGACAGGTGTGTCTCCTGTAGGAGAGCTATATCAACTCTCTCCTTCTTAAGATTTGATAATATTTTCTTCCTTTTAACTGGCGAATTACTCCCCCTGACATTCCAGGTGCACCACTTAACGGACTGTTCAGCCATAATCATCTGGACAGATCCGAGACCCCTCGGGAGGGGAAACCCTATCTTGAACATCCCGAGCATGGAGCATACAAGATTTACAAAAGTAAAGATTCCCTGATACACTCAAAACAATATAACAAAAAACTCTTTCTAAGTATAAAAAATATAAAACATTCCGAATTGGAGATTTTCTCCCTTGTTCCCAGGGAGCGTCACTTCCTCTCCCACAGTCCATCTTACCCTCTTCCAACCAGTGCCCCACCCTTGACCCAGGTGTTCCTCAATAAAATGAGGAGAATTCAAATATAATATAAAGCTAGAGTTAACAGTGAACACCCCACCCCCACCTACACCTAAATATATTTGGGAATATTAATACCATATATAACTATAAGATTACAATCTCAACATGTAATACTTAAATATAATACCACAAAATAACAGGGGAAAGAAAAACAACCCCGCTCCTAAAAACAGAAGTAAAATAGACTAAGGTAACCACCTCTCCCCATCAACATTAACCAAACGCCCCAACATATATATATACATACACACATAGGGGGAAAGATAAGAAAAGATGAAGGGATGTAAACCAAAATAATGGGAAAGGCAGACCAGCGTCCACAATCTCTTATAGTTTATTTAAGAGAGTCCAAGAATTCCTTAGCCTTCTCCGGTGATCCGAAGTTATATATGGATCCTTCGTGGCTAAGGCGTAGCGTCGCTGGATATCGTAAGGAGTACTGGATATTTAAGTCCCTTAAACGCTTCTTCGCCTCATCGAATGCCTTCCTCTTTCGGACCAAAGCTGGGGAGAAGTCCTGGAACAGCATGATCCTGGATCCTTTGTGGGTCATAGCTTGGGGATCTTTTCCCAGATTTCTTGAGGCTTCCAGGAGCATCTGCCTCTCCCTATAGCTCTGCAACTGGAACAGGACCGGGCGTGGGCGCTGGGTTGAGCCGGGCCCACGTACTGTGACCCGGTAGGCCCATTCTACCCTTACCTGGCCTGATCCATTATGCAGATTTAAAAGTTGTGGCAGCCAATGCTCTAAGAATGCTGTCAGCTTGCCTCCCTCTTCCTGCTTGGGCAGGCCCAACAACCGAATATTTTTTCTACGACATCGATTTTCGAGGTCATCAATGTGGTTTTCTAGGTTCTGGACTCGATTCTCGAGAAAACGGATGTGGTCGGCTGTTGATTTTATCCCAGTCTCTGAGGCTGCGGCCTTCGACTCCACCTCTCTGACTCGGCACTCCAATTCCTGAATGTCTCTGCCCTGCTTCTGCAGTTCGGCTGATAGTGCTTCTCTGCTCTGCCGAGACTCATCGATAAAGGCATCAATCTTCGCCTCCCACCTGGCAAACATCTCCTCAAAGCTCATCTTCATTGGTAAATCTCCTGAAGCAGCTGAAGATACTTTTGTTGCAGATGAAGAGGGAGAGGGTGGGGGAGGGGTCCCTGCTTTCTTAGAGCCGCCTGTTCCCTTCCCTTTACTCATTTTCCAGCTAGTATTAGATTATTTAAATGTACTAATAGGTAACTATTTAAGGTTAACAACTATTATAAATGGTTTAGTGAGTGTGGTGGGGGTGGATAGCCCACTTTTCCCAAGTTTTGGGTAGAGCACTGTGGACTCAGTCTTGCTGGGTCGCCGCCATCTTGGATCCCCGCAAAGTGGATCTTTAAAGTTCTGCATACATGTTATTCAGTGATGAGATACCAACTTCCATCATCACCCCAAACTGTTAATCCATTTAAAATAGACAAATGTATTGAGTATACACATAACACAGTAGTTAATGTGAACTGCCAGAGGACAGTAACACAAGTTAAGGAGGCAGCTCACTCACTGAACTTTCACAACAAGATTTCTCATGCCTGGAAGCAGTTAGGGATTGGACATTGGCTTTAGCACTGATGCAACATTAAGTCTACCCGTTGAAGGAAGGTTTATGAAAACTAGCAAGAGTTTGAGTCATACCTATTTTACCAAATGGGATAAAGGTAAGATTTTCTCAAATGAGAGAGGAGGGTGTTTTTTTTTCCCATTATTTAATCCCAAGATAATAACTATCCCTTGGACAATGCTGCTCTGGCAAATGAAAGGCCAGTATAACCTTGAATGTACATTCCTACAGCTGGATAATGTTCAAGGGGCAAGCTGAGAATCAGTAGGACTGTCAACTGCATGCATGGAGGCAAGCAACCTGTGACTTGCTAGGCATGATTTCCAGCCTTGCCATCAGCTAAGAAGCCCTCATTATTTGCTCACTGCAGGCAGCAAGCTGTGAGAGCATTGATGGCTCCATGCCTCACAACTGATCCTGTTCCATTGGAAAAGTTTTCCCTCCAAGTCAATGGTCCTATCAGCCTGGATTTTGTCTAGTTCTTCAACGCCTGCAGGCCAAAGAGACACACTCCACATTGACGTCACCTCACAGTCCAGTCTTGCCTTAGAATCTCCAATTATATTAGTGGGGTTGGTGAGACTCCCAGGCAGAAGCGAGATGGGACCATTTGCCATAGCACATTTGTCGCCAATGATTCACCACTGCCCTTTCACCACTGAGGACGCCTAGCCACCGCCCATTGGCCACTGAAGACGATTTGCCACTGCAAGTAACTCATATATTTTGAATGTAGTGTTTGCGATGTTTCAGTAACAACTTCTTTTCATTACAGGAGAGTTTTTTTAAGCTTGTATTTTTGGAAGAGGAATTTTTAGTATGGAAATTATTACTAAACGTGGAAATAAGAAGTTTTACCAGGATGGTTTTATATCAGTGCTATGAGAGAATGTTTTCCTGCAGTTAGAATTAACCAATAAAATGATATTTATTTTATCTCTTTTTTTATCAATATGTAGTATGTAGTTGTATAAATAAAGGGAACTGAGAAGTATGAAAGAACAGGCAGGTGGGAAAACAATCAGTACATATATATCTTTCTGTTGGTGAATAGTCTCCAGAGGTCAAACAACCCCAGTGGAGAAACGCTGGTGGCAAACCGGCAATGGCTAATCATCGGTGGTGAATCGTCACCAACCCGGCAGAAGGCACTGTGGTTGGACCTGCAGCATTGAGGGTCTGCTTGTCATCTGTATTTGCACAAGTGCAAACTCAGGAATAACATGCTAGCTGTCACTAACTAGAGGACACAGATTTAGGGTAATGAAATAACCAGAAGGAATTTGCGAATTTTATTTTTAAAGGTGAGTTGTTATCCTAGGAAATGTTTTATCTAAAAGAGCAGTGGAAGCAGATTCAATAATTTTCTCTATGGAAGTGGAATAACTACATGAACATTAGGACTACTGCGAAAAACAGGGATGAGATGCCAGGGTAAAGAAGCTGGGAATCATTGAAGAGTTCTTAAACTTTTGAGGGTTATATGGGTCAGAGAAGCAGCAAGGGACAAAATGGAATTCTTTGAAGTGAAATAGAGGGAGGGAGTAAAAATAACACATTAGTTGCAGTGGTTCTGGATTTCAAACAGCCTTCTCTAAGATACTGCAGAACAGAATAACAAGTAAAGTCAAAGTATATAGAATCAAGACACAAGTATCTGAATGAACATCTGGTGAGCTGAAAGACAGAAAGCAGGCAATAAGGGTAGAGGATAGTCATTCAGTGTGACAGAAGGTGGAAAGAGCTGTTCCAAAAGCTTCTGTGCTGACACCACTCTTGATGACAATATAGATTAAGAAGTTACACCTGCATTTTCACAAATTTGGTGAGACTCTACCAATATTTAAAAATAGTGATGGAAACCAATTCTAACTTCTTTTTTCTGCATCCATTCCCAATGGGCCACATGCGTCATTATGTATTTTTGGCTGAGAGCACAGATATGCATTAGGCAGTTGAAACATCTATGCCATTGGAAAACATTGTTTGATTGATAGTTCTTTCTCTTAGATGAATTTTGTCAATTGTATAACATTTACACAAGTAGAAGTGTTTGTTGTTTTTACTATTAATAGAACAAACATTTGGACTATTGACACTTTTGTAGGACTGTAGAAGATGCAAGATCTTTTTTTAGAAGAAAGTTATTAATAAATCACTGTTGTTAAAATGTATCCACATATGCAATTGTTACCATAGGGTTAATTGGTTCTATAAAAAGCGTATTCTAGGTGAATGGGCATGGAGGTATCAACATTTTTCATGGGGGCATTAAAGACTATTGGAAATGGGTGTAAAGGCATAGGTTAGCATGAAGGGCATGAGAGGGCATAGAGGTGGGTGGAAAGGCATGAGTTGGCATGGAAGAGCACAGAGAAGTTGTAGGGATGTGAGGAGGTTCTGAGAGGTAAATGCTAAATAAAAGAATTTGGGCAGAGCTCCTGCGTATCAAGGCGGGCCATTTAAATCAATCTGCGGCACGGTGGCTCAGTGGTTAGCACTGCTTCCTCACAGCACTAGAGTCCGAGGTTTGATTCCAGCCTCACGCAACTGTGGAGTTTGCACATTCTCCCCATGTTTGTGTGGGTTTCCTCCAAGTGCTCCGGTTTCCTTCCACAGTCCAAAGATGTGCAGGTCAGGTGAATTGGCCATGCTAAATTGCTCATAGTGTTCGGTGCATTAGTCAGAGGGAAATGGGTCTGGGTGGGTTACTCTTCGGAGGTCAGTATGGACTTGTTGGGCTGAAGGACCTGTTTCCACACTGTAGGAAATCTAACCTATTTCATTATTTCAAAGTCTGACTCCAGTTAGGACCTCTTCCTTTGAATAAAAACCTTGCCTTCACAGGCACATGTCTCAGAGAAATTTCCTGTCACCTGCCACTAGCTTAGAATAAGTTAAAGGTTTAGCCCTTAGTCTTTCAAATTAGAAGTGCAGTTGCAAAAGATGTGGCCAAATTGAGGGGTATAAACAACACTCAGCAGAGCTAACAAATTACGAGAACTCATAAATAAACTTGTAGGCTGACAGTGTAATTGACAATTGAATTTCAACAAGCATTGTGTGGATTATCACATTTTGGAAAGAAAAATAAGGAGGCCACTTATTACTTAGAAAGTAGGAATCTTAGTGGAGTGAGGAACCACTGTGAGAACACATATACAATCAATATAAGTTGGACATAGTTCAACAAGGTAATAACAAACAGAAAGCAGCATTTGGATTTATTTCGGGGAAGAATAGAATTGGAAAATGAAAAAGCATTTCAAACTAGTATCAGACTTTAGTCAGTTCTCACTTAGAGTATTTTATACACTGGTCCTGATATTATAAGAATATATAGAGGCACAACAGAGTGGAAAAAAGAATTACATGAAATGGTACTAGAACTAAAAGAAGATGCATATTAAGAAGGACTCAGAAGGAAATGTCTCCTTTTTCTTAAAATAAAGGTGATTAAGTAGAGGTATTTAAAATTATGGAAGTTGTTGATGGAGTACAGCAAATGTTTCTACTTGTAGGAAAGGTCAAAAACCAGAAGCCATCAATATAAGGTACCAAGAAACCCAATAGGGACTTCAGAAGGAATTTCTTTATCCAGAGGGTAGTGGGAATGTGGAACTCTCTGCCTCGATAAATGTTTGCAGTGATCCTAAGAACATAAGAAATAGAAACAGGATTGGCTATTCGGGACCCTCGAGCCTGCTCTGCCATTCACCAAAATCATGGTTAACCTTTGCCAAGCCTCAACTCTTCTTTCATGCCAGCTTATCCTAGCCCACTATTCCCCCATACTTCAAAGATTGGTCTACCTCCTCTTTAAACACTTTCAGCAATTGACCCTCCACAACATTGCTGAGCCACAGCTCCACAATACAAAGTCAATTATGAGAAAAATTCTTGCAAATATCCCTTTTCTTGTCTCCTGTTTCAAAACTACAAAAGTCTTGCATTTTCATACCATTTGAGTGTCCTGGAGTCTTTTAATGATTGAAATGACCCTTTGTCAATCTTCCTCAAACTAACATACTCTGAATTCCTGAACAAACCCCAGTTGGCTCAACTATCTGCTTTGGCTGCAGTTGAATCTACAAGATACTATGTGGCTTTTGGGAGCAAGAGTTCAAAGCTTATTTGTGTCAATTTTTAAAAGGAGATTACAATTTGTTAGAAAATCCACAATATTATAAGTACACGTTTGTGATAATCATCTAGATGCATTTAAGAGGAAGTTATAGACAAATACTGACAGCTGAAGACATTAGAGGGAAGTGCTGATAGAGTTAGATGAGGCAAGATAAGAGGAGACTCAAGTTAGAAGGGTCTATTTTTGTGCTGCATTGTCCTGTGTAAGACTGTTTCAAGTTGTTGCCGCAATGTTCACGCAAGATAAATGTTGGTTTACCAAACCACAATGGAAAGCTCCCCAAATCTTCTTCAAAATGGAACCATGGGATTTTTTTAAACAAACATCCAAGCAGGTAGACCTTTACTTTAACGTCTTATCCAAATAATGGCACGTACAACAATACAGTATTCCCTCAATACAGCACTCGAGTGTTAACATTGACTTTTGTGCTCAGATCCTGGAGCAGAACTTGAAACCGAAACCTTTGGACTTGAGACAGAGGATTTTGAAGATAGGAAGGATGGAGTTACAAGGCAAACTATTGTAGAGCCAATTCTAAGGAGCAGTGTTCAATGACTGCAAGACTGACCTCTGGCAGTGGAGTTGGATGAAGGTGATCAGAACGTGGGAATCTGCAATAAGTGCTGATTCAGGAAAAGAGGCTGTGAGCTAGAGTCAAATGACCTGAAATTTTGATTCAGATTGAGGTGGGGCAAAGCCATAACGGTTTTCACTTCTCCCATTAAAACCTTTGTGATAATTTCCTGGGGAAAAGGTATTGTGTGAAACTAGCCATTGATAGGGATTAAGGAAATTTTTCTTTTATAGTTATCGACTTAATTGACGTATTCCTTTAGATATTGCAAGGCTGCACAAAATTTCATCACAGTTTTGCACATGCTCAGGGCCATATTCATCTAGTCATACAGTAGAGAAACAGGTTCTTTAGTCCACATGTCTATGCCGACCAACAAGCACCAAACTACACTCATCCCACCTACCTGCAATTGGTCCATAGCTTGTTAGGCCCTGGCATTTTAAGTGCTCATCGAATTCTTCTTAAATGTTGCAGCAGTATCTGCCTGTGTTTCTAACAACACCAATGAATTCACAGCTCCACATCACACAACAGCACTTTGCAAATGATTGAGCATTTCTAATATGTGTCAGTTGTTTCCTCCCTAACCTTTCAACTTATTCATATCCTTCTTCAGTTGGTATTCTGGGATACTCCATTTGGGCTGAATTTTGCAAGTCTGCAGCATTCATTTGTTTTTGTAGATTCTAGATATTCGAACAAGTGTGCCTGCACTTTGGGGTGCCTTCTCCCTCCCTTACCTTGAATGGGATCTCATTGCTTCGTCTGAATTAATGGTACTCTAATTGACTTCCAGCTATGAGAACCCATCTACCAGCCCTAATTGGCTGGTGAACCCACCCTGTCACTGTCAATTGGCTAATTCGACAGCAAAACACAGGTTGTGGCATTGGGGGTGGAATTTAATCCATGGCAGCGGGAAACCAGGTTTCCAAGCTCACTCCATCACAACGGAGACCTCATATCAGATTCTCAGCAGTTCCATCCTGGTACGCTAAAGAACTCTGGCCAATGATTTATCAAGGATGGAAATATCAGCACAAAAGTAAACTATATCATGAAATTTGTTCATGATATCACGCAAGACTCCTGATATAATAGCAATAATAATTTTCAGAATTCACCTTTCTACGTATCTTTTCTTCTTTAAGTCATTTCCTAAAACCCAGTCTTTATTAAAGCTTTTGGTTACCCGTCCTATTATCTCCCCATGTGACTGAAATAACTGCACAGAGTGCGATATCCCATCACCAAGCCATCCTTTATTTACTTGTGCATGATATACTGGCTGTGGCCAACCAGGTGAGAGTCAGTCCTGGTGAGAATCATCTCCTGGTTATATATTTTTTTCTCTTTTATTTCTAATTTTTTTTAATATAAATCTCCCACACTACTGCCAAACAGCAGTAGTGCTCTCTTCTCCCCAGCACCTATGTCACGTATGTGTAGGCATAGGACTCAGTGAAGAAGCGAGAGAGCAGAAAACATTATTCATATTCCACCACCAGGAAGAGAAAACACCTGAGTGGCCAATGACAGGCAATGCCTAAGTGACAAAAAAATGGAGGGGATGGTAGGGATTAAACCAAAATAGAATTGGAGGGAGAAATAAAGCACTCCATGCTCTGCGACAATCTCCTGGTATTTTTTTCTTTTTTTTTAAAATGTGAAGGGGGGCAAGGCTTAAATTAAAATAGAGTCGAAGAGGGAAATAAAACATGCCACTCTCTGTGGTGCCCACCTTTCCCTGAACCGCTTGAGGGAGTTGGTCGACACCACGTGCTCCTTCTCCAGAGACTCTTGGGCTCAAACGTAAAATCTCCAGTTTTTTTTATTCCCGCCTAACTGCGGTAGTGTTTATTTTTCCCCCAGCATCCACGTTGTGTGTGTGCAGGTGTGAGATGCAGTGAAGGACACAAGGTGCACGAATCATTATTCAGTTTCCACCACCAGGAAGAAAGGAAACACCCGAGTGGTCAGTGACAAGTAGTGCCCTTCACATCAAAGGGCAATGCTGTGTGATCAAACAGTGAAGGGCAGGGCAGGGATTAAATCAAAATAGAGTTGGACTGGGAAATAATACACTCCACTCCCTGCAGTGCCCATCTCTCCCTGAACAAGTCCAGCGTGTTGGTGGACACTGCGTGCTCCTTCTCCAGAGATCCTCGGGCTCAAACGTAAAATCTCTTGGTTATATTATCAGCTAGGGTTTTCCTGATTAGCCCAGGTTACCAATTCCAATCAAAGACATTGTAGTCAATAGAATCAACCTGGTTCCAATCATGACAATGACTCAGTGTTAAATTTTGGAACATAGAACATAGGACATTACAGTACAGTAGAGGTCGTTCGGACCTCGATGTTGCATTGACCAGTGGAACCAATCTGAAGCTTATCTATCCTACACTATTCCAATTTCATCCATATGTTTATCCAATGACCATTTAAATGCCCTTAAAGTTGGTGAGTCTACTATTATTGCAAGCAGTGTGTTCCAGGCCCTGACTACTTGCTGAGTAAAGAACCTACTTCTGGCATCTGTCCTATATCTATCACCCCTCAATTTAAAGCTATGTCCCCTCGTATTAGTCATCACCATCTGAGGGAAAATATTGTTTGATAATGTTCCTGTGAAGCACTTTACAATGAAATATCACATTAAAGATGCTACATAAATGCAAGATGTGGTCTGACATCCAGGTAGAAACTGGAAGTTCATTTCAAGATATCATTTCTAGTTTCACAGCAGCTACTTTTCCCTTATTGTCTTCTTTGACTGATTTCATTTTGTGCTTGGTATAATGAGTCTCAGTGTTCTGGAATAGGTCCCACACCTTCTCCTCTTCTATGAAGAATTGATAGGTCAGATTTCATTCAAATTGAGGAGATTTTTAAAAGGACTTTATATGAAATGAACACTTTTTTTGTAGTGAGGTGAGAATTACTTTTCTGCACATAGCTGTTATTATCTGGAATTCTCTGCCTGTAAGGCTGTGGCAATACATTCAATAGTAACTCTAAAATGGGATTAGATATTAAATTAGAAAAAAAAGCTGCTGGGCTGTGGGAAAAGAGATGGGACAGTGAGCGTAATTGGATAGTGAAATAACACCACAGAGGCCAGCACCCTATTACTAAGTCACCCATTATTTACATGTGGAAATTTCTTGAGACTGATTCAGCTTCCTCAGAGCCAGCTCTGAAAGTGACCAGAACCTCTGACATTCCTGTTTATATCTGTCAGTCAGGGCTCCCTGATTGGGGCTACTAATCTGATCCAATCAGGGAACTTATATTCTCTGAAGTCCCCCAGCTGACCTCATTATAATCACTATAAATAGCTTTTACAAAGAACCTGTCATGTATGATGGGCCAAGGAATCTCCTGCAGTGTTCCCTGTTCCGTGGTTCTATGGTTAATGATTCATGCCACATTTGAATATTTGTGAATAGATAGGGTGCAGGTAGTAAAAACTTTATGGACGTGCATCAATTCTGTACTTGCATGTGATATGATCAATATTTCTGGTTTTTCCTCATGCTGGCAATTTACTGTTGCTCTGTCTTTTTATTATCAGCAGTTCCTCTTTCCCTCATTTTATTTCTTTTTACTGAAATATCGCTCCTTTAGTACCTCTACTGTACCAGCTCACTCTCTGCTTTTAGAAGCTGGAGAAAGACCCTTTCCTTTGTCCAGACTCCCAGTTCTTCACTTCTAGCCTGTTTATTTCCTATTGCTTGGTGTTCACTCTCTCTGATTACTGTTCTGCTCAGGGCATTGAAACACTTTGCTATAGTATTACAGGAATGGTAGTGTCAGTGGTGACTATAGATAACACATTCATTTCCTGCAGAAGATGGTAGGTTTAAACTCTATTTGAAGCTCAACATCTAGAGAATTTGAATGACGCGGGTATTAAATTTTGCAATGGCTACTTCCTGTGAAGCATTATTCAGACTCCTGTGCCCAAATTCTTCTAAAATCTTGCACAAATGTTGCTATTTCAAAAAAAGACCTCAGAACTTCTGAAGTGCAGACATTGTTGTTTTGCAGGATACATGACTTGCACTTTGTTCACTGCAAGCTCCCATAAACAGTAATATGATAATTTGATTTTTTCTAATGATGCTATGTGAAGGATAAATTTTGTCCAGGCCACCAGACAGGATGCACTTGGCATTCTTCAAACCCATGTCATGGCATATCTTAACTCCATCTGATAACCCTTTAGTTTAACATTTCATCTGAAAGACTGCACCTTTAACCTAACTTTAGGTTGACTGGATATCTAGAAGTGTTTGATGAGGGTATTGAGTGTTTGAGCTTTTTGGGACAGGGACAGAAAAGAGGATCTGGATATCAGAGGGGCCCATGTTGCTTAGGGAGTGGCAGTGATTGTGGTGAGTAGTTACCATTTTTAAGGGTTGCTTACCTCCAGTGCAGACTGTGCTGGTAGATCAAACATATGAAACAGGTGCCAGATCCCTTACTTACAGATATAAAAAGATGAAGTATTGTGCAAAGGATGGGTTGAAGGCTCCACTTGGGTAACTTGACCAAAATGGCTAAAAATACATTTCAATATACCCTTTCTTCCTGCCCATTGTTTAATGAGCTAGCATAGATGCCTGGCACCTCAGATATGTTCCTTATGCTTCACAATTTTACCTCCATTGTCTATTGGATGCAAAAGATTGCAAGGGATTGATAGGCAGATGTAAAAGATTGTACATGTGTTTTTGAAAAAAAAAGCATGATAACTTTCGATATAACAAACATCTTAACAGATTTTCCTCATCTTGATATGCAAATTGTGGTGGTGATGCGATGTCATTGGAAAGGTAATGAATATTCCAACCCATAGCTGGCTGGAAAGCTTTAAAAGTAACCACGAGGAGTCCATCATTTAAACCCACTCAATTCTTGACTAAGCGACCCAACATCAGGAATGGACGGAGCTTGCAGAGAGTCAAGCCTTGCTTTTGCTCTTGATCCACATCACTACAACCCTTACCACAATCTCCCTTGATTCTCAGCTTCATTCTTTTGTACCTAAGTCCCTTGGGATTGGTTGTGTGTAGTAGTGAGAGTAGACATCACCTATGTACTGGCAATAGCTGGCGAATGCAGTTCTTGTAACTGGGGAAGGTCTGCCACTACCCTGTTAAGTGCATGATTGGCAGTTAATGTGGTAAGTCTTCCTGAGATGAGGTAAGATAGTGCTCTGTCTGCCTCCAGCTAGCTCTCCAACTGACAGGTGAGACTATCACTTACTTGACTTTTTATCTGGTGTTCTGCAGAGGTACGACTGGTTAGAAATAAAAGACTGCTTTTTCACTTGTTAGGACACACAGAAAAGATTCACCTTGTGCTGTAATCTGTTAAAATTGAGAGGCAAAGAACTATCCCAGAAGTCACTATTTAAAGCAACAATTAACAATTTTATTCTTTAAGTCCAACAGAGAATATTAAAGCCAATAACTGTTTACAACTCCTTTCTTTTACACCTATCTTATACCTCACCCTCTACAATACTAGTTCAATTTTAAAAAATCCACATTAAGATTTACAAAAATAAAATATTCACATTTCAAAACTAGTCAGTTTTGCCAATTCTCCTTTCTGGATTCTCTGTAAGTCAGCCTTGATGTTCTGCTGCACATTCCGCCACCGACAGGTACCTGTGAGACAACTCTTCAGCTAGCAGTCGACATTTGTTGGTCTTTGACAGTTTCCTTCTAACTGTTCAAAATGTCTGGTTTTGTACCCTACAACATTGGATCATTTCATTGGTCTTAATATTATCAGAATACGAAATTCAAATTTGATTGAGTTTTGGTATCTTAGGATATAATTTATGCTGATTGGCTAAATTTGGATTTGTTTTTGTTTGATGGTAGTCCAGCTGCTACTATTTGTTTCGACCGAGTGGTACATTGTTACCTTGTTCAGGACTCTCTGTGCTTTGTCAGTCCTTGCTAGCTTTTCAACTCTGTTACACCTCTACACCTTCATAACACCTCCTCCGTTAAGAAAAAAATGAACCATCATAATGCAAAGAAGACTTCTATTTTTGCTCTATTCCTTAACCACAATATCATAATATACAAATGACTTGAATCTAAGTTCATTTTAACTTCTTCCCACATAAATATTGAATGGACACCAATCTTATCTATATCAGTTAAATCTGCGATAATGCATCTGCGATTACATTCTTACGACCCACAACATGTACGATATATAACTTAAAAGTCTGTAAAATAGAAGTATCTTTTTCCCATTGCTGTTCTTCACCTGGAGAAAAGTAGATGTGATAGATGTAAATACTGAATTTCTATAGCTGTCCAGAAAAATTTCTTTCAAATTTTTCTTTCTAATTTAGAAGTAACTGGAAATGCCACTTATAGTGTGTGTCTGCAGAAAATGAAAAAAAGTCACTGTTTTGGAAGAGGGGCACGTTTTGTGTCATCATGTGAATAGAGGAAGCGACAACTATTTAGACATTGGTGCTTCACTCAAGGTGTGAAATCTCTGACACTGCCAATGCTAATTAAATCAGAGTGATGATCCATAATGCCAAAATGGCCACATGCACATGCAGGTGCTGCCAGTGAAGTCACCTGGCTACAGCAAGCCACCGAAGTCACCATACCAAGATATATTTGCACATGCACACTAACATCACCAGAGTGCAAATGAGTGGGTTGGGGGCGAGCGGTGATGAGGAGGTGGGAGAGTGAAACTAATTCAGTGGAGCCTCTTTGTCCCAGTATCCTTGGCCACCACTCCTTCACCACATTCACTTTATAGCCCAGCATCTCTATCCATTGCACAGCCCAGAGACGGACACCTCCTGGAATCAGGAGGCCATGCCTGGGGATGGGATGGCTGCTGTGCCTGTTCCTACCTGCCACCTTTTGGTTCCATCCTTATTATTGCTAACGATGGAGTAATCCACTTTCTTTACCAAGTTCATATCACTGTCCATAGATGGCCATTGGAATGATGCAGTTACTTGGGCTTTACTGTTGCAGCTGCCCTTCAATGACCTCTCAACCTGATTCACACTCAATGCAAGATATGGTTCAGGTCACCAAGTCCTGGATTCCTCTTCTCTGATTACATATACTTCATATAGCACCATCTTTGAGGCAGGCTACTGGTTTCGATTGTTCCCAAATGTTATGAGCCAGAACAAACCTCCTCAAAATGTATTAAAAAGATAGCCAAGATCCTAACTTTCCTTATTTTAAAGGCAAGTGCCAGGCATTTCATTCTGGATGCAATTCAATTGGTCAAACTACCAACACTGATGCAAAATACACTTTATTCATATACAATAGTTAAAATACAACAAAACAAAGAAGAAGTTGGAATAACAAGTCTATTGGAAAATTTAACAAAATAGTAGATTATTTAACCATTAAATAATAACTGTTCCAAAATAGTAACATTCCTTCCACATACCCTTGGCAAAGAAAAATTCAACAAAATAGATTGTGTCACTGGCATTCTCCAGTCCAGGAGGAAAAAACATCGAGAAAATGCTGAGAAAGAGTAGCAAGGAGAGACACACTGCAACTTCCAAACTCAGCTTTAAGACCCCAGCAATTTAGTAGCTTGACCACACCCATGCAAACTGCTTCTATTGTTCCAACTTTAAAAAAAGTCTTCACAAGTTGTTTACTTTATTAGCTTTGGAAAAGACTGCTTTGCATTTCTGTCTCAATGGCTTGGTAATATTATCACTAGACTATTAATCCAGAAACTCAGCTAATGTTTTGGAACCTGGGTTCAAATCCTACATGGCAAATAGTGGAATTTGAATTCAGTTAAGAGGGTCTAATAATGACCATGAAACCAACAATTGTTGTAAAATCTGCTTCACTATCATCCTATAGGAAAGGAAATCTGTCATCCTTACGTGGTCTGGCATAAATGTTACTCCTGACGCACAGCAATAGGTCTCTGGATAATGCGGGGTGGGCAATAAGTACTAAACCAGTCAGAGGTACCCATATTCCACAACTAAATTTTAAACAAAATTATTATCTTATGGTGGCATGAGTATCTCTTGGAAATGCTTCACTTCCTGTTCCTTCAGTAAATTTGATTATTTTTATTACTTTTTATATCTTCCAAAATCTATCTTTGGCCCCATCCATCTTTTATCCACAAGCTTTCCCCAGTAATATCATCTGAAAGCACAGTATTAGGTGTCACCTCATGTTGATGATACCCACCACCAATTTACCAATTCACTAAACTCTTCAACTGTTGCTAAATTAACAGATTGCTAATTTGGCATAAATTACTGGTTGAGCAGAAACTTCCTCCAAAAATCTTTGGAAGACAAAAACTATTGTTTTCAGTCCCTGCTGCAAACTCCATTCAATGACATACCAACTCCATCCCTCTGGCAACTGTCAAAGACTAAACTAGATTGTTTGCAACCTTGGTCTTGTACGTCATATTTGTGCTGTTACTATGACTGCGCATTCAAAACATTGTATTATCGTCTAACATTGCTCCTATCTCAGGTCATCTGCTGCTGAAATTCTCATTCAAACTTTGTTACTTCAGGATTTGACGATTTCAGCATTATCTTGGCTTATCTCTCATATTATTTCTTAATTAAACTAATATAATTAAGAATTCAACTTGAAGTAATCCAAAACTCTGTGAATCAGACTCACATTAAGTCTGATTCGCCACTTATTCCTATGGTTGCTAATCTCCTTCAACTGTGATCAAGCAACAACTTGATTTTAAAATGCTTAACCTTGTTTTGAAGTGAGTCCATGACCTTGTTCCTCTCTATCTGTGTAATCTTGTCCAACTGTACAATATTCCAAAATATCTGCACTCATCTAATTTTAAAAATCACACCAGCTTTCAGAGCTGACAAGCAACTGATGAAGGAGAGGCACTCCGAAAACTAGTGCTTCCAATTAAACCTGTTGGACTATAACCTGGTGTTGTGTGATTTTTAACTTTGCGCACCTCAGTCCAATACCGACATCTCCAAATCATCTAATTTTAGTTTCTTGTGTTTCTCCAAATTTAATTATTGGTGGCCATGCCTCAGTGCCGAGTTCTGGAATATCTCAGCATACTTTCCTCCTCAGGATGCCCCAGTAAACCTATCTCATGTACATGCTAACTTGTGCAGAAGATGAGAGCAGGATTCTAAATAGACATTTTGCCTCTGTCTCTCTGGAATGGTGGATAAACCTCCAGGATTGTGTGAACTGTGTTATAGGTTGTTAAAGGAAGCCTAAGAAGAAATACCAGATATTCCAAGGGAGTCAGTCCCTCCATATTTACCTTTTAATATGCCCACCACTGAGGTAAGATTTACACCTGTAAATTATTTGGCTCATCTCTTGCAGCCTTTTTTGAATAATTGAACAGCATTTGTAGACCTCCAATCCTCTGGTACTTTGCCTACATCTAGTACTGAATTACTGGAACCTATATTGAAAAATAGGATTAATTGTTAGTTGGAGAGGTACAGATTAATCACTGATCATTAGCATGGTTTTGTTGAGGGAAGGTCTTTGAATTCCAAAATTAACCAAATATTTTAATCAATTTACAAGGAGGATTGTCAAGGTTAGTGCAGTGGACATCGTTCACGTGGATTTTAGTAAGGTATTGACATACTATTATTTTGCAGTTTATTAAGTGAAATAATTTTCGGGTCTGAACTCTGCTATGTTCCAGCCCCCTACCCCACACATCAGACCTTGTTAACATAAAAGTTTGCCTTTACACACTATCTGTTGTTCGCCATCAACAGTCTGCATTAACAACTATTCATCGTCTTAATTAGGTCGTTATCCACTCATCTGTTTGTCCAACTGTTCTTCTCTCTATATGGGCTCTATTTCCACCTATCTTTTACTCCTTACCCCCTCCCCCCACTATAACATCTGCATACAAGCTAATATTTCCGAGCTACCATCAGTTCTGAGGAAGGGTCACTGGGTTTGATTAATTGTTAGTTGGAGAGGTACAGATTAATCACTGATCATTAGCATGGTTTTGTTGAGGGAAGGTCTTTGAATTCCAAAATTAACCAAATATTTTAATCAATTTACAAGGAGGATTGTCGAGGTTAGTGCAGTGGACATCGTTCACGTGGATTTTAGTAAGGTATTGACATACTATTATTTTGCAGTTTATTAAGTGAAATAATTTTCGGGTCTGAACTCTGCTATGTTCCAGCCCCCTACCCCACACATCAGACCTTGTTAACATAAAAGTTTGCCTTTACACACTATCTGTTGTTCGCCATCAACAGTCTGCATTAACAACTATTCATCGTCTTAATTAGGTCGTTATCCACTCATCTGTTTGTCCAACTGTTCTTCTCTCTATATGGGCTCTATTTCCACCTATCTTTTACTCCTTACCCCCTCCCCCCACTATAACATCTGCATACAAGCTAATATTTCCGAGCTACCATCAGTTCTGAGGAAGGGTCACTGGGTCTTACTTCTCTTCATGGATGCTGCCAGACCTTCTGAGCTTTTCCAGCAACTTCTGTTTTTGTTTCTGATTTACGGTAAAAGCAGTTCTTTTGGTTTTTTATGGAATATGGTGAAATGGAATTAAAATCGGCTCAGTGACAGGAAATATAGGATATTGTTTGACACTTTTAGGCATGGAAACGTTTCCAGTGATGTTCCACAGGGTTCAGTTTTTGGTTCTTTGCTGAGTGTGGTACATATTAATAATTAGAATAAATGTAGAAGGCATGATTGGGAAACAACTAGGAGAAAGTGAGGACTGCGGATGCTGGAGATCACAGTGGAAAAGTGTAGCACAGCAGGTCAGGCAAGTCAGGCAGCATCTGAGGAGCAGGAGAGTCGACATTTCAGGCATAAGCCCTTCATCAGTGGGGGCGGTGGGAGGGAGGGGGCTGAGAGATAAGTATAGGAGGTGGTTAGGCTGGGGAGGAAAGTAGCTGAGAAGGTGATAGGTTAATGCAATTGGGGGTTGATGGTGATTGGGTGGAGCAGATAGATGGGAAGGAAGATGGACAGGTGGGACAGTTCAAGAGGGCGATGCTGAGTTGGAGGGTTGGATCTGGGCAAACAACATCACAATTGGCTGAGTAGTTGATAGTGAAAAAGATGGCTGTCAACTGCAGGAAGATGTCAATGATTTGGTTAGTTGGCAGAAAAGTGGCAAATGGAATTCAATCTGGAGAAGTGCAAAGTTATGCAGTTGGGAACGGCAAACAAAACAATGTGTTCTGGTGCAATTTGACAAATGACAAGGAGACCCAGGTAGAAGTTGCAATCATTTCTTCCAGTTAACTCAGGGAGACCCAATTTTAAATAGTCTAAGAGAGAACTCAGCAAAGTCAAAAACACACATTCCTTATACACCTTAAGTCATACACACATACATCAGTGATTCCTGTAGAAAAGAACATGGATGATATAGAATGCAGGGAAATAGATGGTGATATCTTGAAAAATCTCCATATTACAGAGGAACAAGTGTTGGATGTCTTGAAACACATAACGATGGATAAATCCCCAGAACCTGATCAGGTGTACCCTAGAACTCTGTGGGAAGCTAGGGAAGTCATTGCTGGGCCTTTGCTGAGATATTTGTATCATCGATAGTCAAAGGTGAGGTGCCAGAAGACTGGAGGTTGGCTAATGTGGTACCACTATTAAAGAAAGGTAGTAAGGACAAGCCAGGGAAGTATAGACTGGTGAGCCTGACCTCGGTGGTGGGCGAGTTGTTGGAGGGAATCCTGAGGGACATGATGTACATGTATTTGGAAAGGCAAGGACTGATTAGGGATAGTCAACATGGCTTTGTGCTTGGGAAATCATGTCTCAAAAACTTGATTGAGATTTTTGAAGAATTAATAAAGAGGATTGATGAGGGCAGAGTGGTGGATGTGATCGACATGGACTTCAGTAAGGCATTCAACAAGGTTCCCAATGGGTGACTGGTTAGCAAAGTTAGATCTCATGGAATACAGGGAGAACTAGCCATTTGGATACAGAACTGGCTCAAAGGTAGAAGACAGAGGGTGGTGATGGAGGGTTGTTTTTCAGATTGGAGGCCTGTGGAGTACCACAAGGATTGGTGCTGGTCCACTACTTTTTGTTACTTATATAAATGATTTGGATGTGAACATAGGAGGTATAGTTAGTAAGTTTGCAGATGACACCAAAATTGGAGGTAGCATGGACAGTGAAGAAGGTTACCTCAGATTACAACGGGATCTTGATCAGATGGGCCAATGGGCTGAGAAGTGGCAAATGGAGTTTAATTTAGATAAATGTGAGTATTGCATTGTGGGAAATCAAATCTTATCAGGACTTATACACTTAATGGTAAGGTCCTCAGGAGTGTTGCTGAACAAAGAGACCTTTGAGTGTAGGTTCATAGCTCCTTGAAAGTAGAGCTGCTGGTATATAGGATAGTGAAGAAGACATTTGGTATGCTTTCCTTTATTTGTCAGAGTATTGAGTATAGGAGTTGGGAGGTCATGTTGCGGCTGTATAGGACATTGGTTTAGCCACTTTTGGAATATCATGTGCAATTCTGATCTCCCTCCTATATGAAGGATGTTGTGAAACATGAAATGGTTCAGAAATGATTTTCAAGGATGTTGCCAGGGTTGGAAGATTTGAGCTATAGGGAGAGACTTAATAGTCTGGGGCTGTTTTCCCTGGAGCGTCAGAGGCTGAGGGGTGACCTCATAGAGGTTTATAAAAACAGAAGGGGCATGGATAGGATGAAGAGACAAATTCTATCCTTGGCGTGGTGGAGTCCAAAATTCAAGGGCATTGTTTTAAGGTGAGAGGGGAAAGGTATAAAAGAGACCTAAGACACAACTTTTTCATTAGAGGGTGGTGCATGTATGGAATGAGCTACCAGAGGAAGTGGTGGAGGCTGGTACAATTGCTACATTTAAAAGAGACCTGGATGGGTATATGAATAGGAAGGGTTTGGAGGGATATGGTCTGAGTGCTGGCAAGTGGGCCAGATCAGATTGGGGTATCTGGTCAGCATGGACGAGTTGGACTGAAGCGTCTGTTTCTGTGCTGTACATCCCTATGACTCTAAAAGATTCCAATGAAGTAGTCTCATAATCTTGTCTTTAAAGTGTTCAAGAATGTAAGAGGCTTGTGATCCATATACACAACTGTCTCCAACACATTGTTTGTGACGTACACATTAAATATTCTACGGCCAATACCAAATTCAATAGTTCTTTTTTGATCGTGGAGTATTTCTTCTGGTGGATGTGGATCTTCTTTGAAAAGTAACCAACTGGCAGTTCAATCCCATCCTCATGTCCCTTTGGCAGTACAGTTCCAACTCCTATGTGACTAGCATCAATGGCAACTTTAAAAGGTTTGACAAGTACGTAAAACTGCTTTCAAATGGCCGAATGCTTCCTGGCATGGTTCTGTCCACCGAAACTTTGTGTTCTTCTTCAGCAAATCAGTTGAGGGTGCCACTATGCTGCTGAAGATTGGAACAAACTTTTGATAGAATTTGCTTAATACCAAGACTCAAAGCACCTCTTTCTTTGAGGTTGATCGTGGAAATTCCTTGATGGCGGTTGTCATTGCGTTCCGTGGGGTCAACCTTCAATGACCGATGTTATGTCCCAAGAATATCACCTCTGCCTTTATGAATTCAGTTATGTTTAAGTTTATCACCAGTTTTGCTTCTCATAGTTGTTCAAAGAGCTCTTCCATCTATACCATGTGATCTTTCTAGGACTTACTGACGATCACTACATTGTCCAAACAGACTGCACAGTTTGTTAACCCAACCACAAATCTGTTCCTGAGTCTTTGGAATGTGGCAGGTGCATTCTTCATTCCAAAGGGCATCACTTTGAATTTATATAATCTATTTGGGGTTACAAACACAGAAATTTCTTTCGCCGACTCTGATAAAGGAACTTGCCAATAATCGCGCATCAAGTCCAACTTGGTGATGTAACTGGCTTGTCCAGCTTTCTCAATACGGTTCTCCAATCTCAGAATTGAATATGAGTCTGATTTTGTAATAGCGTTCACCTTCCAATAATCCATGCAGAATCGTTAAGTCCAATCCAATTTGGGAACTAAGATGATCGGCGAACTCTACTCGCTCTGGCTTGGTTCGATGATGTCCTCGTCGGCATGGTCTCCACCTCCATCTGGACCTGTCTGGCTTTGAAAGGATTAAACCAATAGGGGTGTTGTTTTATTGGAGCAGTATTCCCTAAGTCTACTTCATGTACAATAGAAATAGTCCTCCCCATCTGATTCTTACATATGTCCTTATACTGTAGTAACAAATCTTTCAACTGCATTCTTTGCTCCTGAGATAGTTAGCTTACTAACCTATCCCACTCCGCAAGGAGTTCTTCATTTTTTAACATATTTTGAGCCACATCAAAATCCCCATCATCTGGATTTGATTCCTCACTCTGCAGGCCAGTAACTAACACCTCTTTCTCCAGTTCTTTCTCTCTAGTATAATACAGTTTCAACATGTTCACGTGACATACCTGATATCTTTTTTTCCTATCTGGCATCTTTATTAGATAGTTCACCTGACTCAACTTTTTCTTAATTTGATAGGGAGCATTAAACCTGGCTTTGAAAGGATCTCCTATCACTGGTGACAGTACTCCCTCAGGAAAACTTCCGTTTCAGAGCTTTTACATGCCACCTGCTTCATCCTACATTGTGCCCTCTTTAGGAGCTGTTTTGCTAACTCACCTAGTCGATTCAATCTCTCCCTCACCTCAGATACATAATCTAAGTGTGAGATCTCAGACTTTGGTCCTGTCAATTTTTCTTTACTTAATTTCAAAGGACCTCTCACTTCATGCCTGAATATTAACTCGAAGGGAGTGAACTGAGTAGATTTGTTTGGGGCATCTCTAATGGCAAACAATACGAATGGGATACTTTTATCCCAATCCTTGGGGTAATCCTGACAGTATGCTCTTTACATGGTCTTCAAGGTCTGATGCCATCTTTCTAAAGCTCCCTGGGATTCAGGATAATACACACTGGATTTAAAGTGCTGTATACCTAGGCTATCCATAACCTCCTTAAACAGCCCAGCAGTGAAATTTGACCCTTAGTCCGACTGAATCTCTCTAGGTAGCCTATATTGTGTGAAGAAAGCTATTAACTCCTCCACCACCCTTTTTGACTTGATACTCCGTAATGGAATTGTCTCCAGAAATCTGATAGACACATCCATTATGGTTAACACGTACTGATTCTCACTTTTAGTTCCTGGGAGGGAACCTACACAATCAATGATAACCCACGTGAAAGGTTCTTCAAATGCAGGAATTGGCACAAAGGTGCTGGTTTTATTTCTGCCTGTGGCTTACCTATCAATTGGCAGGTATGATATGTACAACAAAATTTAACCACATCCTTGTGCATTCTAGACAAATGGAAATGTTTTAGGACCTTAGCCTGAGTCTTTTGTACCCCTAGGTGACCTCCCACAGGTATTTCATGTGCTACCCTCTGCCTGTGTGCTACCGGCAACACAATCAGGCCCCTGAGGCCCCTGCCTCCTCCACACTAACCTGCCGAGGTCTCCATTTCTGTCTTGGAACTCTATCTTTCAGATAATAACCCTCAGGAATATTCTCTACCTCCTTTTCAGAGTGCGCATCCACGTATATTTCTTTTATCGCCTTGTCTTTCTATTGCAAGTTCCTTAGCCCATCAACGCTAAAGACTTCTGTCTGACCACTGCCTGTTCAGATTTTCTAGCACCGTTACATCAAACAGGCTGTCCGCTAGCTGAACCTTAACTCCTTCATCTTTCTCCTTAGTTTTTGCTTCGTGCTGTGACTTATGATAGTGGGATCTGGTTACTACACAGTCTGTGAAAATCCCGGGATATTTCTATTTTAACTCTTCAGTGTCTTGGTCTTCCTTGGGCTTCTCCACAACAAGGGGTGTCACTCCCACCTTGGATCCTGCCAAATCATTCCCAAGAACAAACTGGATTCCTGGAACTGACACTCTGTCAATCACTCCCATTATTACTTCCCCAGTCTTGAGTTGGCACTCCAACCTGATCCTACATCGGGGAATGCTAAATTTCTTTCCATCTATTGCACAAATTACTACACTCTTGGGTAACAGTTTAGAAAGAGTGCAAAGGCTTAAAAATGTGTTGCTGCAAAAGCGCAGCAGGTCAGGCAGCATCAAAGGAACAGGAGAATCGACATTTCGGGCATAAGCCCTTCTTCAGGAATCAGGCTTATGCCCAAAACGTTGATTCTCCTGTTCCTTTGATGCTGCCTGACCTGCTGCGCTTTTCCAGCAACACATTTTTAAGCTCTGATCTCCAGTATCTGCAGTCCTCACTTTCTCCCAGAAAGAGTACAAGTTCACTCATTTTTTACTATCAGAGACTGGTTAGATCCTGTATCTCTCAAAATTATAACTTCTTGTCCTTCTCTTCCTGTTCTTTCTGAGTAAACTTTACCCACAGAGATGATTTTTTTTTATCAACATCAACTACTAACTCCGCACCCAGCCCTTGTCTAGGCCATGCATTTCCTGCAGCTCCTCGGCTCCTCGGCTCTTCTTAGTGTTTCCTTTACTAGTTTCACTCATGCCACTGGCTTAGCTTCTTTTACCACATCTTTTCCCACAACACCTTTCTTTAATGACCAGCACTGTGACTTTACGTGTTTCACCTTCCAGCAGTGAAAACGTCCTTTCCCAGTGCCCTTCTTTATGTTTCTAAACTGCTGTCCATACACTTCTGGTACCAATTCATCAGCACTTAAAATAGCCTGTTTGACCTCTACACAATCTCTGACCCCTCATCTGACAGTGCAGCAAATACCGCACTAGCTCTGCTTAGCAGGTTAGTCTGAACTACCATTACCCATAAATCCTTGGACCAATCCATCTGCCAACCCAAGTTTTAAAATGAAATAAAGAAGGCTTCAACATCTTTGTCATGTGATGGAGTTTTGACATATTTGTATAGATCACTACCTTCTCTTTTAATCTCCATCCTGTTACCTTAACTTTGGTGACTATGTTGCAACTTCTCAAGTTTAAATTCTCTCTCTTTTTGTCTCTCCTTTCTTCTCTCTCTCTTTGTTCAGCAATAACCCTTTTCTCTCTCTTTTTCCTGTTTCTCTCTCTCTCTCTCACATCTCCCTCTTTCTCTTTCTTCTCTCTCTCTTTGTCTTTCTTCCCTCTCTTTCTCTTTCCCTCTCCCTTTGTTAATCTTCTAATTCCATTTTCCTCAATTGTAATTTTAGATTTCCTACCTCTACTGCACTTGTCTGTTTCTCCGATACACCTAAGTGTTTGAGTAATTCCCTTATAGTTTCAGCTTTACTTTTGTCTTGGTTAAACCCAATCTAAATTCTTTGCTAATTCTAAAAGTAAAGCCTTTTTCTTTTCTTTTAAACTTTCTTGGCAAATTTGAGAATCACCTTCAAATCCCAGAAGCTCTTGAGAAATTTTAAGAGCCATTTCTCTCACTTTTAATTTAACTAACCACAAGTCACCGAAATTATACAAATTGTCTCACCTACATTTTATTTAAAGATCTAGGACACTAACCTGCAAGTGTTTAAATATACTGGGCTTTTTATGTACTCCAAATCTATTCAAATCTGTCCAAATCTCAGACTGGATCTGTCTAAACCTATCCAAATCACGAATCCGAGACCCAAACTGTTCAAATCACAGTGTCCTGCCCTGTTACAACACGGGGTAAACCCCTCTGCGAATTAAAACCAGCCACACAGAAAAGATTAACCCGGCGCTGTAATCTGTTAAAATTCAAGAGGCAATAAACTATCCCAGAGGTCGCTATTTAAAGTAAATATTAACAATTTTAAAGCCAATAACTATTTATAACTCCTCTCTCTCAAACCTGTTTTTTACCTCCACTCTACAATATTAGTCCGATAAAAAAAATCCTGATTAAGATTTCCAAAAAGAAAATATTCACATTTCAAAACCAGTTAACTTTGCCAATTCTCCTCTGTAGATTCTCTCCAGGTCGGCCTCAATGTTCTGCTGCACATTCCCTCACAGCCAGATAGCTTTCAGAGGGCTCTTCAGCTAGCAGTCTATATTTGTTGATCTTTAGCAGTTAAGGCCATAAGACCATAAGACATAGGAGTGGAAGTAAGGCCATTTGGCCCATCAAGTCCACTCTGCCATTTAATCATGGCTGATGGGCATTTCAACTCCACTTACTTGCACTCTCCCTGTCGTACTTAATTCCTTGCAAGATCAATAATTTATCGATCTCTGCATTGAAGACATTTAACATCCCGGCCTCCATTGTGCTCTGTGGCAATGAATTCCACAAGCCACCACTCTCTGGCTGAAGAAATGTCTCCTCATTTCCATTCTAAATTGATCCCCTATAATTCTAAGGCTGTGCCTATGGGTCCTAGTCTCCCCGCCAAATGGAAACAACTTCCCAGGGTCCACCCTTTCTAAGTTTCTATTAGACCTCCCCATAACATTCCAAACTTTAATGGATATAATCCCAGGATCCTCAGCTGTTCATCATTCATCACCATTCCAGGGATCATCTGTGTAAGTCTCTGCTTTACATGCTCCAGTGCCGGTTAACCTTTAGAGTATCCTTGACTAGCACTCTCAGATCCCTTTGTACTTTGCTTTATGAATTTTCTCACCGTTTAGAAAATAGTCCATGCCTGTATTCTTTTTTCCAAAGTGCAGGACCTCGCATTTGCTTACGTTGAATTTCATCAGCCATTTCCTGGACCACTCTGCTAAACTGTCTAAATCTTTCTGCAACCTCCCCACCTCAGTACTACCTGTCTGTCCACCAAACTTTGTATCATTGGCAAACTTCGCCAGAATGTCCCCAGTCCTTTCATCCAGATCATTAATATAAAAAGCGAACAGCTGCAGTGCCACTGAATACTGCGGGACACCACTGGTCACTGGCTGTTGTTCCGACAAAGAACCTTTTATCCCCACTCTCTGCCTTCTGTCAGACAGTGTTGTGGAGAAAATATAGAGAATCACCAGGAGACGCAGAGGGTTCTTCAAGAAGTAGGTCCTTTATTTGCAAACAAAAAACCGTGACACTGAGAAAGCAGAATCTTGAATGCCCATGAACCTTAGGGTCCATGGATTTTTATTTTTTTTAATCATGTTTCTGTTAGCTTATCACCATGTCAACTATATTAATCAAAGTACCTCACTCTAGCTATACAATAAACCAGTGATGTTCGTTCCCATTGTCTCTTTAGTTGTACATTCTACTTAATGTTATTCTAATGTCATAGTTAGATATTTATTGCTAACTCTGCTACAGTGATCTTTTATTCCAGACTAACCCGTCATGATAGATATTAAGCTGTTCCATCTATTACACTAGTTTCCTGTCTCAAGCTGACTCTACTAACTATTAATTAGATATTTTAATGTCATGTCCCAAATATTTATTGTCCCAATCTTGTCATAATAACAGTTAACAGAGAAACTTATTTTATTACTTTTGTTATCACATCTCGCCATTGTGACTTTTCAGCCTGAACCTTACTCTGCTAATTAGTCTAAGAATGTTCCACTATTCTTATCCCATCCTGCCTCCCACAGACCACAGATTGCCAGTGGTCTTCATGCTTTAACCCTTCCCATGCTTTCATGTTCTTTATTTTCCATAACAATAAATCCTTAATTCTTACCTGTAGTTCGCCTCAAATACCATGAGCCCTCACCTTACTCAGCAGCCTCCCTTGAGGCACCTTATCAAAGCCTTTTTGGAAGTCCAGATAGATAACATCCACCAGGTTTCCCTGCTCTAACCTACTTGTTACCTCTTCAAAGAATTCTAGCAAGTTTGTCAGGTATGACCTCCACTTACTAAATCCATGCTGACTTGTTCTAATTGACCCTGCACTTCCAAGAATTTAGAAATCTCATCCTTACCAATGGATTCTAGAATTTTACCTACAACCAAGGTTAGGCTAATCAGCCTATGATTTTCCATCTTTTGTTTTGATCCTTTCTTGAACAAAGGGGTTACAATAGTGGCTTTCCAATCATCTGGGATTTTCCCTGACTCCAGGGATTTTTTGAAAGATAACAACCAACCACTCTACTATTTCCTCAGCCACCTCCCTCAGAACTCTAGGATGTAGCCCATCCGGGCCAGGAGATTAATCAATTTTTAGCCCTTTTAGCTTTTCTAACACTTTGTCTTTTGTTATGGCTACCATATTCAACTCTGCCCCCTGACTCTCCTTAATTGTTGGGATATTACTCATGTCTTCCACTGTGAAGATTGACACAAAGTACTTATTATATTCTTCCGCTAAGTCCTTATCTCCCAGCACTAGCCTTCCAGCATCAATTTGGAGTGGCCCAATGTCTATTTTTGCCTCTTGTTTGTTTCTTATGTATTGAAAGAAATTTTTACTATCATTTCTAATATTACTGGCTAGCCTACCTCCTTATTTGATCCTCTCCTTTCTTATTTCTCTCTTTGTTGACCTCTGTTTGTTTTTGTAGTCTTCCCAATCTTCTGATTTCCTAGTGCTCTTAGCCACTTTATAGGCTCTCTCATTCTCTTTGATGCATTTCCTGACTTCCTTTGTCAGGCATTCTACACCCCCCCCCCCCCCCCCCCACCCTTGTACTGTGTCCTCAATTACACCCAGAAACTCCTGGAATTGTTGGTCTACTGTCTTCCCCACTGGGCTCTTCTTCCAGTCAATTTTCATCAGTTCCTCTCTCATGCCCATCTAACTGTTTAAAATATTCAGTTGTATACCCCAGAACATTGCATCGTTTCATTAGTTTTAATTTTATTAAAATATTAAATTCAAATTTGATTGGATCTTGGTATCTTGATGCATAATTTAAACTGATTGGCTGAATTTGAATTAGTTTTTGTTTCATGGCAACTCAGCTGCTACTATTTGTTTCGACCAATTGTTACATTATTGCATTGTTCAGGACTCTGTCCTTTGTCAGTCTTTGCTACTCTCTTAAATGTACAACATACCTCTATACCTTCATAACAGACTAAAGGAGTGTGGTCAAATACTTCTCACCTGCCTGGATGAGTGTGACTCCAACACCACTCAAAAACTTGATATCACCGAAGAACCCCAGCTTCTCCACGATCTTAAACATTCATTCCTTCCACATTGCTGCAGCGACAACAATTGTACCATCTGAAGATGCACAGCAGCAAATCAACAAATCTCCTTTGACAACATTATTCAAGCCTGCAGACTTATCAATCACCCAGTAGGACAAAGGACAGAAAATGCACTAGAACACAATTTACTGCAAGTTCCTCACCATTCTCACTTCAACTGTATCACTGTTACTTTATGGTCACTGGGTCAAAATCCTGAAACTCTCAAACATGTGGGTGTATTTCCATCAGAGAGATGGCAACACTTAAGAATGCAGCTCACCATTACCTTTGGATAATTAGAATTGGGCAAAACATGTTGCCTTTGCCAATGACATCCACAGCCCATAAATGAATTTTAAAAAGGCATTATGGAAACAGTTCTGAAGAACAGATCACTGACCTCAAAATATTAACTCTGCTTCCTGTCCCCAGATGCTGTCAGACCTGCTGAGTTTCTCCAGCAACGTCAGTTATTATGGACACAGTTGTTTCTGTATGACAAGCTTGCCTGTTTGCACTGCTGGAAGCAGCCCACAAAGCAGCAGCAGATTTATTCGATTTCATTTGACATCTACCATATCAGTATCTGATGTCATGAAGTTTCTATGTACTACAATAGAGGTAAAAACAATGACTGCCGATGCTGGAAACCAGATTCTGGATTAGTGGTACTGGAAGAGCACAGCAGTTCACTGCTCCTTGGATGCTGCCTGAACAGCTGTGCTCTTCCAGCACCACTAATCCAGAATATGTACTACAATACACTACGCATTGTTTCCTCTGCAGAAGTAAGCCACATCACTTTCTTTTTTTTCTGGATTTGAATTATTCCAAATGATAATAAACCTTTGGATTGAATTTTTCGATTCTTTTGATCAATCATCTGTGGCCATTCAAACACTATACTATTTCCTTAATATCTTACCACATAGCCACTCAAATTCTTGTTCTTATTGACAGCCATTAAGCTGCTTTCATACGATCAGTAATTAGAATCCCACCAGTCTATTACACTTCAGTGACAATATCTGAACATCCATTACCATTTAAGTGCTGCATTTATTACCATAACAAAACATTCAATACTAAACTACCCATCAATTAAGCATTCATGAATAATGCATGAACTATTGATCAATAATCCAATCAATTTCTTTACCTCTTGTGCCACAGCCTTTCCTGTATGGCAGTCCCGAAATACATATCCACAGGGGGAGGTTTAGCTTGGTTTAAACAGCCAGCTTAATTAAAAAGGATTTTTTTTTAAAAAGGTACAATAATGCTTACACAGACTCATAATACTTGATAGGTTTATAAAGAACTCACACTTTGAGTGTCACCATGGCAATATGAAGGAAAACTCAACTGGTTCAAGGTTTTTTGATTAAGTTTAGAGAAAGCATCATCACTTACTTTCTTGGACTTGCTGTTTTACAGCAGAGAAGCTGTTCACCTAGTTTGTACTGCCTCTTTGCTGAAGCCCTGCAAAAATCATTTCTTCATTTGTTGCATTGCTGTTTGTGAAAACTTGTTGTCTTGCATTCCAAACACTAGAGCACTTAACTATAAGAACAGAAAATGCTGAAAACATATAACATGTCAGGCAGCATCGGTGGAGAGAGGGACAGTTTTTTCTCAGTTTTGTTTCAGGGCGAGATGACCTTTCATCAGAACTGAAGATTGGAATGAAAGAATTTTGAAGCCTTTGAAGTGGTAGGTGAGCAGGAAGAACAATGGAGTAGGTCTGTCACAGGTTGGATGCCAGGGGAGATTCAATAACATAGACTACATGATGTAACAAGCAATTTTGATTTGAACCTCACTCTAATATAGCAGGTCAAGAACAGAAAGGGAGCAAAGTGGAGAATTAAAATGACACAACAAAACGCAGCTCAGTGTATGCCTCTGAACTGAAGGGGGTTGCTCCACAAAGAAGCCACACAGTTTGTGATTGATTCCTCCCAGAAATCTGTTGCTAACATGAAACTGACTATTTTCTGAATAGTGATTGTAGCAAGTTCCCTGATTGGGGTTGTTAATCTGGTCCAATCAGGGAGCCCTGGCTGACAGATAAAAAGAGGAGTATCAGATATTTTGACACTCTGAGAACTGGCTCTGAGGGAGCTGGACCAGTGTCAAGGACATTCCACATATAAATAAACACATGACTTGGTGACAGGATACTGACCTTTGTGGAGTTATTTCACCTGATCATCACAGAAGTTACTTCTAGCTAAACCATCAAGTTAGGATGGACAACAAATGGTGGCCTTCCCAGCTATATCCACATCCCAGCAAAAATTAAGAGAAAAACGTTTTTAGCTCTATGACATGCCTAGAAGTTTTGTAAATTTAAGGAGGATGATAACTACAAATTTCATCATAGGTGGTCACTTACACAGCAGAGCTAGCCACGGAATGTAATGAAGAAGGCTCATTCTCACTGGTAATTTGCAATATGTTATGACAGAATAAATATCTGTCTCGCAAACAACATCCATATCCCCTGAATTAAGTTATAAAACACTTGAGCACATAGTGCAAGCTGACAGTTGGGACATTTTTGAGAGAGTGCAGCCTTATCAACAATGTCATTTTTTGGATGAGAATTAAACTGAGACTCTTCCTGCACAGTCAGATAGATGTAAAAAATATGAATACAATATTTAAAGGGAAAGGGGAGTTCTCCCTGGTGTCCTGAGCCAATATTTCTCCCTAACCAAAATGAATAAAACAGAATATCTGGTCAATGTGTTATGAATCCTTACCATGTGAAAATCATCTGGAATTTAGGGTAAATAGACAAGGTCTTTTCCCTGGGGTGGGGAATCCAGAACTAGAGGGCATATGTTTAGGGTAAGAGGGGAAAGATAGAAAAGAGACCTAAGGGGCAACTTTTTCACTCAGGGTGGTGTGTGTGGAATGGGCTGCCAGAGGAAGTGGTGAAGGCTAGTGCATATGCAACATTGAAAAGGCATCTGGATGGGTATATGAATAGGAAGGGTTAGGAGGGATATGGGCTAAGTGCTGGCAGTGGGACTAAATTGTGTTGGGATATCTGGTTGGCATGGACAGGTTGGACCAAAGGGTCTGTTTCCATGCTGTACATCTTTATGACTCTATAAATCTAGGGTGAAAAATTGAAAATTGAAAATTGCTTGCCATACATTACAGCACTTAAACACTTCATCAGCTCTAAAGCTTTCTGGGTTATTCTGAGATTGTCAAAATAATTACTCAGAAACACAAAACAGAGATCAATTGTTATGTTGTCCAACAATATTTAAAACATATTCAATGTTGAGTGCTCTGACTGTTCAACTGTTAAAGTGCCAGGCTTTCAATCAGATACTTATATGTTCAGATCTCTGTCTTGCCTGCTAACAGTTCCCACTTGGTACCAAACAGAGCAGAGGAAAAATATGTTCAATCATTATTATTCAGCTGATCTTCTCCTATTCTCATTTCCTTTGTTTGCTTAAGATAAATTATTTGGTTGTTTATTGTCTTGCTTTTTGTGAGAGCTTGCTGTGCACTTATTAACTGCTATGTTTTGCACATTCTGTTAGAGACTACTTAGCTGGCTGGACAGCTAGCTTGCCATCCATAGTGATGCCAACAGTATGAGTTCAATTCCTGTACTACCTGTGATTACCACAAAGGTCCCTTCTCCTCAACCTCTGCCATCTTCTGAGGTGTGGTGACCCTCAGTTAGACCACCTCTCTGCCATAACAAATCAGCCCTATGGTTCTCTGTGACTATGGCAACTTTACAAATTTTGAAAAGCATTTATGGCTCTCCCTAATTTCCCCCACATTCACTGTAAAAGGTCAACAGTATAGTTCACCATCACTCCTGTAATGAAGTTTCAGCCTAGATTAGGTACTTGTCAGTCACTGGGCTTCAAATTCATAATAATATGTAAACTGTGAGTGCAAGCAACTGATCCAAGCAAGCATTAAAGGACAATTCACAAGAGAGAACTCTCTTACTGTGATAAATCAGGTGTTATCTTTCAAATCTCTTGTATTCCATTACCTGATGACCCCTCAGTCACATTCCACAAACTATGTATGTTGATATAGTAACCTTATGTTGTAACAGAGAAACTCTGGCATAATATCTTTGTTTGAGTTGTATAAATAACTTTCAAGGTGAAATCAATTGAATAATTAGCGAAACGCAAAGGTTACTGAATTTCACACACAAATAAATTTAGAAAATATGTCACCATCTTGGAACTTTCCCAAATCATTTAGCATCAAAATCTTGGTTACTGCTTAAGATCATTTGTTTGCCTTACAAGAACTACTTTATCAACAATCACAGCAAATCATTATCACAGCTCAGTCTCAGATTTATTTTTGAATATATTGAACAAAACTCTTTCTCTATTCATCAGACGTGATTTTGAAACATTCTCTTTGAACCAAGAGGAATAACTTGTCCTTATTCCGCACATTGATCATACTCAGCAAATTTCTTGAATGAATTGTATTCTGTGTTTAACATGAAGAAAGAAAACATATATATGTAAGGTGTTTCACTACCAATGAAGGCATTTTGATGCATTGTAGTGTCAGAAATATGACAGCCAATTTTTGCATGCAAAACTCCCACAAATAACAATGAAGATCATCCATTTTATAAATGCTGTTAGCCAAGAGTTAGGGTTGGGAAAGCTCTGATGCTCTTTTGCAAAATAGAGCCATGAGGCCATTTGCATCAAAGCAGAAAGACCCTCAGATTAATGTTTCATCTGAAAGATGGTACTTCTGATAATTCTTGGATTCAAGTCTCCAGAGCTTAAAGCCTACTGTCTTTTAACTCAGAGCTAAGAGTGTTACCACTGAGTCATAGTTAAGAACGAAGAACAGGAAGTTGATGGTGCAAAACTATCCCAAATGAATTAACATTTGATAAAAATAATCGGAAAGCAGTACTTAACCTCCTGGTAAGTCGCAGGGAATTTAAGACTGAAGTGAGGAGATGTTTTTTGACATTAGAGGATGGTAAATCTTTGGAATTCTCTACATAGATGCATTGACAGTTCAATCACAAAGCAAGTTAAAGATGTTAACCATTAGGTTTCTGAAGACTAATGATGTCAACCGATATGGAAATCATGTGGGAAAGATGCATTGAGGTAGATGACCATTCTGGATCAAACTGATTGATGGAGTTGGCTTGAAGTCTCCTGTTTCTACGCTTTTAAAGTTAGGAAAAGAAAGAATTAGAAGGATATGTTGAGAGAGTGAGATGATGTAGACATTGAAGGAGGCTTGGAATGGAAGATATGCACCAACGTTTACTAACTGGATTGAACAGACTGTTCTTGTAGTACTTAGTAATTCTTTACAGGTGGAGCAGTGGCAAGGCAGCAAGGTAGTCTATTAAAATGACATATATGATAAGCAAGGAAGCAGAGCTACAGGATTTATGTAGGAAGGAATGAATGCTGAGACACTGTAGAAAGAACTTGTACACAAAGGACGCGATTCATACAGCATTCATATGGTGAGAACTCAAATAATAAAAGAAGTCAAATCATAATTAACGAGAGTGAAATAAAAGTAAACGTATGTAAATGGAATAACAAGATGAGTAATGCTAAAAACATGATGTTGGCTGCTTCTAATTATTTTTGTTACTTGTTCAGAATTTCATATTTAATTAAATGTTCAGATCTTTTCTTCAGTTATATAGAGTATAAAAGTCAAAGTATAATGGAACACTGTGTGCGGTTATGGGTTCTACACAATGGTAGCAATTTTCAGGTAATAAAGGGAGTAGAGCACACGTTAACTTTAATGTTCTCGAAGATGAGGAAATGCAAAGAAAGTATTGAAAATAGGGAATCTCATTGAGGAACCTTATAACATGTCAGAGAGGACCTTTCTGTAATTTGTTGGCAAATTACACTTTGTGGAGGTGCTGTTGAAAAAGGAGAAAAAGAACTGATAAATGTTTTAGAAAAGACAGGCTAAAAATGAAATAGAGGTAAGATGGATTGATCATTGATGATGCGCACGAGGTGTGAAACTTGCGTCTGGTTCCACCAAAACACGGAGTCTGAGAGTGATCTGGTACAGGCGAGGCTAACAGCCTCTGGATGGAATTTTCTTGTCAGCAATGGGGAAACAGGAAAGTTTGATCTTGCAGTATGGAAGTCATTTGTTGTGTAAGGAAAGAAGTGAAGAGATATGGCATCATCAGCATTGAGGTAGAAGATGGCCCATCACTTATAGGTGATGACGAGGAAGGAAAACTCTGCTGCCTGTGTCCCAACTTGCACCATGTCCTGTTCACCCATCAGCACTAATTCAGAGGTCTTCATTAGCTCTATAAATCGAAAACAGTATTTTAAAATTCTCTTCTCTGTTTACAAATCTCCATGAAATTATCCTGCCATATCTCTGTATCCATCTTCCCAACAAGGAAAAGGGGTCTTACCTACCACCTTTTGAGATCTCTGCATTTGTCCAGATTTGATCTCTTGGGCCTGTTTGATTTCTTTTGCTTCAGCAGAGGCAACTGTCTGGGGACTCAAATCTAGATCTCCAACTAAACCTCTCCAACTCTCTATCTTCTATTGAGGTGCTGCTAGAAACCTATCTTTTTGATCAAGTTTTTTAGTCACTGTGCTGTTGTCTTATGTCAGTGCCAAATTTTGTTGGTTTAAGGCTCCAGGGAAGCATTATAGTGTATTTTGCTACTTTAGAAATATTACATAAATGGAAGTTTTGGTTGTTGAAAAAGAGGAAGAATGCTGGGTAATGATAGTTGCTTGGAGAAGTTAGGACATGTTCCGAGATAGAACAGTCATGGCTGATGACAACTGATATGTATGGATGCAGGAAAGTGCCACACCAAGGATACATTTAGTTCAAATAAGTCAATAGATAGATTAATGAGAGCAAAATTAGTGTGAGTACGTTATATAATATTATTCATATATCATTCAAATGATCATCATTATCTATTTTCTCCTTGAACAAAAACCAAAATATATAGCATGAAATTAAGGTTTCCCACACTGTTTCTGAGCATGCGAGTGTTGAAAATTTATTCCCAGGACATTGCTGTGAGCAAGAGCCAGAATAAAAACCATAAGAGCATTAACATGGTGCATTTTTGTTTGTTATTCAGGAAATACTTTTGGCAATTGTTTAGAAACTTTCTAAGTGAGTGAAAAATATTGTACCACTGGCAGTCAAAAGTCATCCAACTGGGTAACAAAGAATCTACCTCATTTCCAATAGGTTCAGGAAGGCAGACCACTGAATGTCAAGTGACCAATGGCCAGGTATTTGGACGGGAATGTGACGATATCTTCTGGACGCATCCAAATAGAATTGGAAAACATAGAATAGTGACTCTGGCTCTATGAAGTGTAAGTATTGCTAAAAAAATGTAAGGAGCAAGATAAGATCGTTTTTTTTTTGACAGTGGCTGCAATTCCGTTACAGGAGCTGAGAGCGAGAGGTGATCCTGCAGAGAAATATTCCCAGTGGTGGCAAATGAATTGACCAGCGTTCAGGTAGCCATCCATTCAAAGAACAGCAGCCTGCTACCAACATTCCACCCACCACCACCACCAACTCCCCCCAACCCCAAGAGATGGCAGCAGCTGAGAATTCACAGTTCTTTCAGTTTTTGTTGTGTTGCATCTGTTGGATTTAATGTCAAACTTAAGGTTTCCCTTTGCACAATAGTTGCAATTGATAGTTGTCGAGTCCATTCAATAACACAGAACTGCAGCTGTCCAGACTGGTCTTGGTTACAGTTTAATGCACTATTCACCCCATTTCCCTTCTTGAAATTGATGGAAATTCAACCGAGTCTATCCACTCCTTATCTTGCAATGCAGCCTTTTTAATTGTGCTCACCCTTGCTTTGTGATGCCACTCCTAAATCAGAAAGAAATTATGATAAACTTAAAATGCTGAATTAAAAATCAATTGATTCAGAATGCATCAAACAGATTGAACTCTGACCCATGTTGATGCTCTAGTTACATAAATCCTTCATCCCATTCAACTAATATAGTCCTTTCATAAGTCTATTGCTTCAGCTGCCTGTCTATTGTCAGAACAATGCTGTGTCAGCAGTTTTTGCCTATCTAGTGAGCAGTGTATTGTGATTATGGATGATGATGGTAAAAAAAGAAAAACCATGTGACTGGGAGTGTAATTGGATGAAAAATACACAGACTCAACAGGCTGGAAGGGATTCACTATTTGCAACATAAGCAAACCTTTGACTGGACTTTACCAAAGCTAGTTAGATACTGAGATGTCCGGCCTGTCCTCATAATTAACACGCTCATATCACTTGTGGGTGCCACATTACATTGTGCATGCATTGGAGAGAGTGAGTAAAAGACTTCAGTTATGAGAATACGTTGAAGAAATTCTTGGAGAAAAGAAGCGAATTTGATAGATGGTTTCAAAATCATGAGCTGGTTTGAATAGAATAGGTAAGGAGAAGCTATCCCCATTCGAAAAGAAGAAAAGATTGAGATGGCGGAGATTTAAAGTGATGTGCAAAAGGAGCAACGATGATATAAGAAAAAAGTCTTTTTCTCAGTGAGTAGTGAGGGTACAGAATCATTGCCTGGAAATGTGGTCGAGGCAGGTTCAGCTGAGGCAATTACTTATTTGGATAGAAATGATGTACAGAGATATAGGGAAAAAGCAGGAGATTGACACGAGATAATAGAACCAGTGCAGGCATATTGTGCTGAATAGCCTCTTTCTGCACTGTGACAATTCTCTCGTTCAGTGATATCAGAGTCCAAAACATTGAGGTTTCAAATCCTATCACGGACCTGAGTTCAAAAGCTAGAGATCCTTTGCTGCCATTTTGAAGAAGTTTTTCTCTCCAGTGCCCAGGCCAATATATTTTCCATAAACAACATCCCAAAAAAGTACACTTTTCTCATTTATTCATATGATGCGAGCTTTGCTGGCAACACTGACATTTATTGCCCAAGCTAAGGTGTTGATGAGCTACCATGTTGAAATGTTGCAGTCTATCTAGTGTAGGTACACCTACAGCACTTTTAGGTAGGGAGTACCAAGTTTTTGTTGACCCAGCAACAATGAAAGAATAAAAGAGATATAGTTCCAAATTATGATTTCACAGGGCTTGGAGGGCAACTTGCAGATAGTGTTCCTATGCATCTGCTGTTCTTTCTCTTCTAAGTGTCAGAGTTGTTCTTTCTCTTCTAAGTGTCAGAGGTCTTGAATTCAGGAATTGAAGTTGAAGGAAACATGGGGACTTACGGAAATCAATTGTGCCTGAACAATACATCCAGGCAGCATCTGAGAAGCAAGACAGTCAATGTTTTGGGCATGACCTGTCTTCATGACTTTCTCTTGAAGAATGAAGACTGAGGATCTGTTAGAGATCCTTAAAAACTATTAAGTATTTCAATAAGGTGGGTGTAGAGAAGATGTTTACAATGGTTGACCAAACTTGAAGACCTCAAGTAACAGTTGGTCACTAGTAAATCCAATAAAAATTCAGAAAAAAATATTATTATCAAGAGAATGGTGAGAATGTGGAACTCACTAATACAAAGAATGGTTGAGGCAAAAGGCATGGATGCATTTAAAAGGAAAATAAATATTCGAAAGAGAATGGAATAAGATGTTTGATGGGGATAGTTGTGAAGAGGCTCAAATGGAGCATAAACAATAGCATGGATTATTTGGGCCAAGTGGACTGTTCCTACACTATGAATACTTTGTAAAGTCAACCTGGCTGTCTACGGTGATACAGGCTCCTAATACTGAGCCACAGCTAACTATAAAGCTAACAAACACACAAGCAATGGCAGACAAGGAAAGATCCTCTGATCCACTATGTCTCACACATACCAAATTACAACACTCCTACCTCACCACATCATCATGTGAGAAATGTGAAATACTAGGAGTAAATCCAGGCTATTTTGGGGATTAAACAATATGAAATTCCTCTCTGATGCCTGGAGGCATTTTAAACTGGTCGAGGTGATGATTTTATAACAATTGTTTAATTTTACTTGTAGTTAAAATGTTCTTTTACAAAGTAAGGAATTTGTATTCTTTGGCTTTTCTCCCACACAGTTTAAAAATGACAAAACTGCCAGCCAGTTAATTAATATAAGTATACGTTGGGGCTGGATTAAAAGGGCAACAGTCTAGTTTTTTTTAATTCTCTGACAGAAACAGCACTTTTACAGATCGTTCATGCTCTATTTTGTCCACTAGGTGGTTCTGTTGAATGATCAAAATAGCACCCGCTATTATTATGAAACAAAGAATCTAAAACGGAAATAGAAATTGCTGGAGAAATTTGGCAGGTCTGGCAGCATCTATGGAGGGAAAGAAGAATTAACATTTTGAGCCAAGTGTTCAGAGTTCAGGCCTGAAGAACTCTGCTTTCGCTCCTCAGATGTTGGCACCTCATATTAGTAGAATGGCATAACTACTGTGGATTTTAATTTTGTGATCCAGTAACCTGGGCTGTGCCCACACCAACTTCATGATGATAAAGAGTAAACAGGTAAGGGCATATTAGTTGTGGTATTAGAAACAAATAGGCAAGCAAAGAACCTGGAAGTGTTTGCTGTCTCATATTTAAAACTGTGCTGAATTGACTAAAGTAGTGAACATATTCCCTGTTGCAGTGAGTGATTGACTGTTGCAATGTAAATAATAATGCTCATCAGATCGATGTGCATTCAGGCTACCAGTTGCATCACTGCAACACCCTCACCCACACAACAATGACAGTCGGGAGGTTAAAAAAAAACTATTTATATATTTCACAGCATTAGACTTCACAGACAATAAGCTTTTTAAAGGTCATCATTGTTGCTCAGTGGGAAAGATGGCAGATATTTTTGTGCACAGCACAATCCCATGAGCAGTGATGTGAAATCGCCCAGATGTTTTCTCTTCTTCAGTGTTGGTTGAATGATAAATATCTGGTGAAAGCGATGCTGCAGTTGTATGGTTCAGACCCTGGTTCAATGAAGAGTCTGAGAGAGTATGCATGAAGACCAATCATTCTTAACAATCTACTTGATAGATTTTCAACACAGGACTACTTGCAAGCTAAACAGCAACACCAGAAAGTGATAGACAGAGCCATGCAATTACACAACCAGTGGATCAGATCTAAGTTCTGCAGTCTGGCCACATCCAGTCATAAATGATGAGGATCAATTAAACAGCTCACTTGAGTAAGAAGACCCCAGAGATATCCTCATCCTCAAAGATGGGAGAACCCCACACATCAGTGCAAAAGATAAGGCTGAAGCGTTTGCAACAATCTTCAGCCAGAAGTGATGAGTGGATCTTCTCTTTTGGTCTCCTTCAATGTCCCCAGCTTTACAAATACCAATATTCAGCCAATTCAACTCTGTGAGATGAAGAAATGGCTGAAGGCATTTGATTCTACAAAGCCTATGAACCCTGAAAATATCCTGGCAATAATATTAAAGGTAGATGCTCCAGAACTTGCCACACCATCATCCAGGCCCAAACATCTTCAACTGCTTCATCAATGGCCTTCTTTCCATCATAAGGTCAGAAGTGGGACTGGTCAACAAAGATGTACAACGTTCAGCACCATTCACAACTCCTCAGGTACTGAAACAGGCCATGTCCAAATTCAGCAAGGCTTGGATAATATCCAGATTTGGGCTGAAATGTGATAAGTAATGTTTAAACCACACAAAAGTCAGGCAGTGACCATCTTCAACAAGAGAGAATCTAACCACCGCTCTTTGACATTCATTTATCTTCACTGGATCCCCTACTATCAACATCCTGGGGTTACCATTGACTTGAAGTTAAATTGGACTAGCCATATAAATACAGTGGCCACAAGACCCTGGCCAAAGGCTAGGAATACAGCAGCAAGTAGTTAACCTCCTGTCCACCACTTAGAAGGCACAAGTATGGAGTGTGATAGAATACTCCTCACTTGACTGTGAAGCGTGACACCATCCAAGACAAAGCTGCCCGCTTGATTGGCATCACATCCACAATCACTTTCTTCACCAAAATTCCCCTTAAATTGCACTCTGAGGGTCTTCACACACTGATTGGCATGCTGATGCCATCTGTAGTATTGACTTCTGTTTGTGTAAGTTGCTGCTGTGCACTGAACTGATGCTCAATAATAAAAGAGTGTACCATCTGTAAGGTGCACTGGAGAAATTCACGAAGGGTCCTTAGACAGGACCTTCCAAATAATCGAGAAGGAATAGTGCAACAAATATGTGGAAAGACCACAACTTGCATTTTTAAAATTTCTAAAGTATATTTTACTCATAAAAAACATCTTTGCATACATACATTCACAAATGCAGCTCTGTTCTTTACAGTAGCATATTAAAGAAACCAATAAACATTGAAGTTTGACTCTATACAAACAAACCAAAGACATTTCTTACACATGCAGGACTGTAATCATGTGCATTTGAGGCAGTAGGAGGGCCTGATAACTGGATGTATCCCCAACTGACTTCAGCAGGAAGGCCTCAGACAGTGGTCTTTCCAAAGTGTACCTTGGTGACAGCTGCCCCAAGCTTTAGTGTGTCCCTCAGCATATAGTCCTGAACCATGGAATGTGCCAATCTGCAACCTTCAATTGAGGTCAACTCCTTGGTCTGGAAGAAGAACAAGTTTCAGGCAGACCAAAGAGTGTCTTTGATCAAGTTGGTCTCCTTTCGATCAGAAAGTTGTTGTGAAACTTGAAAGGTTCAGAAAATATTTACAAGGATGTTGCCAGGGTTGGAGGATTTGAGCTATAGGGAGAGGCTGAACAGGCTGGGGCTGTTTTCCCTGGAGTGTCTGGGGCTGAGGGGTGACCTTATAGGGGTTTATAAAATAATGGGGGGGGCATGGATAGGATAAATCGACTCCCTGGGGTGTGGGAGTCCAGAACTAGAGCACATAGGTTTAGGGTGAGAGGGGAAAGATATAAAAGAGACCTAAGGGGCAACTTTTTCATGCAGAGGGTTGTATGCGTATGGAATGAGCTGTGAGAGGAAGTGGTGGAGGCTGGTACAATTGCAACAATTAAGAGACATCTGGATGGGTAAATGAATAAGAAGGATTTGGAGGGATATGGGCCGGGTGCTGGCAGGTGGGACTAGATTGGGTTGGGATATCTGGTCGGTATGGACGGGTTGGACCGAAGGGTCTGTTTCCACGCTGTACATCTCTACGACGCTATGACTCTAAGTTGATGGTCCTCCAAGCACAGTTGACATTTATTCCAGTGTGCATCCCTGGGAACAAACCATAGTGCATGAGCGTAGTGGCTCAGGACTACCCTCGACAAAAACCACTGCATTTTTCTCCAGACGTGTTTCACAAAGGCACATTCCAGAAAGAAATGTGTGACAGTCTCAAACACCCACAGCTGCTTTGAGGGCAGCGTGTAGTGGCACAGACTGACTGGGCATCCATGAAGAATCTCACAGATAGTGCCCTCCTCATCATCAGCCAAGCGGTGTCTTGGTGCTTGCATGTCCCCCTCCAAGCCATTCATCATCCTGACTTGGAAAGATATTGCCGTTCTTTTCAGTGTCACTAGGTCAAGATCCTGAAAACCCCTCGCTATCAGTATTATTGTGGTATCTACATCAAAAGCACCACAGCACATCATGAAGACAGCTCTCTACAACCTTCTCAACAGCAACTAGGGATGGGCAACAAATGGTGCCCCTCTTCCCCTCTCCAACTCCCCCACCTCCCACCACCAACACCACTCACGTCCCAGATTGTTATTTTTTTAATTACTAACTGAACAATACGAATGTATCCAGTGTTATGAGAGCAGAGGGACCTTGATTTGATAATTCATGTGAAAGGACAGCACAGTGCAGTACCCCATTGAATACTGCACTGATTGTGATCATATCTCTGACATTTTCACTATCCTGAAAAACAATGTGATCTCCACAGATGCAGGAGTTGATTCCACACAGGCTTAATTCCCCTCTGTCTGATACTGATTGCATAAGATTTGAAGCCAGAAGCTTAAGCAATATTCTAAACAGATCAGTTAATGACTAATGTAAGAGATGCACACCAGGAGTAGAAGGATTTTAGAAAAAACTATTGCTAATATTTATTAAAGAATGAGTTCTCTAGGCATGTACATTTGCTATTTTGATCCGTCTTTTTTAAAGTGATTGATTTCTCTGATATTTAAAAATATTATGTGACCTATGAAGTCAACAACAAAAACAGCAGATTTGACATAATAGAAGACTTCATCAGAACAATTATCAAACAAAATTTGACACCAATAAATGTATGTGCGTAGAGTCCTGCATCAATGCGGTTGACACTTAACTGCCCTGTAAAGTGATCTTGTGAGCCAATCTATGTAAGCAGGACGAGGCGTGCTCACGTTGTTTCTTTCAGAAGGTGCACAAAGAAAGCTCTATGCTCGGCAGACTGAAGGAAGAAGATGGCTCGGTAACATCATCTTAGGCTGACATCATGAGGATCAGCAAATCCTTCTATGCCAGTCTGTATGACTCAAAGCCAACTGACAGCGCAGCCTCCCAGTTGTTCCTGTCCTCTATCAGGGAGGTCTTAGACGACAGAACATGGGAGAGGCAGGACCAGCCATTATCTCTGGATGAGCTGACCAAGGCCTTCGAGTCCTTCAAATAGAATAAAATTCCTGGAAGTGACGGCTTACCGGTTGAGCTCTATTCTTCTTTTTGGGACTTGATTGGCCAGGACCTGCTGGAGGTGTATGTCAGGATGCTTCTGGCAGGTACCATGAGTGAATCCACTAGGAAAGGCATCAGCACCCTCATCTACAAACAGAAGGGGGAGAGGGAGGAAATCAGAAATTGGAGACCAATCTCACTATCAAACGCGGATTACAAAATCTTGTCAAAGGTCGTCGCCAACCTGCTCTGGGGTCGGTGATCAATCCTGACCAAACCTGTGCTGTACCGGGCAGGAAGATCACTGTGAGTCTCACGCTCCTCAGGGATACGATTGCCTATGTGCAGGACAGGGGGGTGGACACCTACCTCATCAGCCTGGACCAGGAGAAAGTCTTTGACAGGATATTGCTTACATATATGAGGGATGTTCTCTCCAAAATGGGCTTTGGGGAGGGAATCTGCAATTGGATCAGACTGCTCTACACCAACCTTGTCAGTGCAGTCTCAATCAATGGGTGGGAATCAGATAGCTTCCCAGTCAGATCTGGAGTCAGGCAGGGCTGTCCTCTCTCTCCTGCCTTGTTTGTGTGCTGCATAGAGCCATTTGCCGAGTCCATCAGGAAGAATGCGAGCCTGAGAGGGGTGACTATTCCTGGCAGCAGGGGCCTACAGGTTAAGGCCTCCCTGGACTTGGATGACGTCACCGTTTTCTGCTCAGATCCGCTGTCCGTGCGCAGACTCATGTGCATCTGCGACCAGTTCGAACGGGGGACAGGGGCCAAGGTAAACTGAGGCAAGAGCGAGGCCATGCTCTTGGGAACTGGGCCGACCGATCCTCAATCCCCTTAACCGTCAGGACTGACCACCTGAATGTGCTGGGTATTTGGTTCGGAGGGGCTGGGGTGTGCGCCAAGTCTTGGAAGGAGCGTATCAGCAAAGTGAGGCAGAAACTGGGCAGATGGGAGCAAAGGTCGCTCTCCATCGCGGGAGAAAAAAAACCTGGTATCAGGTGTGAGGCACTGTCCAGTGCTGTTATATGTGGCACGGGTCTGGCCTATTCCCAGAACCTGTGCCACCACCTCCACTTGGGCCATCTTCCACTTCATGTGGAGATCAAAGATGGACCAGGTCCGAAGGGACAGCATGTATAAAGATCTGGGCAACAGGGGGAGAAACACACCCAATGCCATCCTCATCCTGATGGCCACCTTTGTGTGTGGCTGCATCAAGCTGTGCGTGGATCCCTGGTACGCAAACACCAAGTGTCACTATGTACTGAGGTTCTACCTGTCCCCGGTGTTGCAAAGGATGAGCCTGGCCTTGCTGCCATGGAACGCTCCGAGTAATTGGACCGTTCGGTATCACCTGTCCTTCGTGGAGAAATTATGAAGAAAAACACCTTTGACCACAAGTCCATCAGGAAGTGGTCAGCACATAGTGTCCTTGAGACCCTTCAGGAAAAGGAGAGGGTGGATCCTATCAAGCGGTTCCCTGAGCAGACTGTCAAAGCCATTTGGCAGAATGCCTCATTGCCAGAACTTTCCAACAAGCACCAAGACATGGCTTGGCTGGTGATGAGAAGGGCTCTGCCTGTGAGATCCTTTATGCACGCCCGGACTCTCAGCCGCACCGCACGCTGCCCTCGAAGCGGCTGCGGGGGGACGAGACTATCACACACCTCCTTCTGGAATGTGCCGATGCAAAGGAAGTCTGGAGAGGAATGCAGTGGTGTTTGTCGAGGTTCATCCCGAGTAGCTCCGTGACGCGGGACTCCGTGCTCTACAGCTTGTTCCCCGGGACGCACACCGAGACGAACATCAACTGTGCCTGGAGGATCATCAACTCAGCGAAAGACGCTCTTTCATCTGTCCGAACCTGTTGGTCTTCCAGCTGAAGGAGTTGACCCCGACTGAGTGTTGCAGGCTGGCACATTCCAAGGTCCAGGACTACATGTTGAGGGATGCGCTGAAGCTTGGGGCAGCTGCCGCCAAGTGCGGTGAGGAAAGACCACTGTGTAAGGTCTGCCTGCCAAAGAAGAACAGGGGGCCCATCCAGTAATTGGGCTCCACTGACATCTCAGCAGAATAACTGGATAGTCAATGTACAGATTTGTACATACAAATGATTAATTCCGATCTCTGTATGTAAATAATGGAATGTATATGTATATTTGGCATCACCAATTATATAGATATCAAAATAATTTAATGAATAAAGTATATTTTTGAAATTAAAAAAATCTATGTAAGACAACTAAAGATGGGATATAAATGACGGTCTTGCCAATGATGGCTACATCTTGGGAATAAATGAATTGCAAAGAACAAATTATCAATGTGAATTATGAGTTATATAATCAATTGTTGTGGCATTTTATCCAAGGAGTTGTTACGATCTGGAATACACTACCAGAAAGGACAAAGGAAGCAGTTTCAATTGGAAATTTCAAAGAGAATTGCAAATAGACTTAAAAAAGGAAAATCTTAGAAGATTTTGAGAAAAGACTGGAGGTTGACCAAATACCGTTATTTAAAAATGGCCAAGTGGTATCCTTTTGCTGTGAGAATAATCCATAGTCTCTGAAGATGCCTCCTAAATTCCAGAGTAAAAGTCAATCCCTCATTAGACAGCCTTCACTGCCTTTCATAGGACACTTAACAGTACACTTGCAGCTATATTGTATGCAGATATATTCATGATAAGATTTCCCTAGAGGTGGGTCATCTGGAATGTTTGTTGGTTGGGTCCAGATAATCTTTCCCAGCAGATACTTCAGAAACAAGCAACAATTTTCCTTTGGTGGTCTCTGTTCAATTTTTTTCAACACAGAGATAAAACTGCATCCTTTTAGATGCTCAAGGTAATTCTTCAATTTAAATATTTCTGAATAGCAGAAATGTAGAGCACTGCATTTTTTTTTCCTGAAATGGACACTTAAATATAGGAATAGAATGTATGTGTTTTGGATTGACATGGCAGAAGAATAGGCCTGGAATATATGAGCCGAATGGCCTTGTTCTGCACAGGAACCTCCCTGCTTCTCAGAGTTTAAATATCCTTTCTCATTATGAAAATGGGTGTCTTAAAGGTAATAGATAATAAGTGGCTAGTGGAGCGATGGTGTGTAAATCTGTGGCCTCTCCATCACATTCCTTTTATAGCCATCGACCTTCACTTCCATAATATTGTTCATTTTTCCTCTGCCTTAACTGAATGCCTGGTGAAATTCTTACCCTTGCCTTTGTTAACTCCAGGCTCAACCATTCCAATGCTTTCAGGCTGGTTTCCCACCATTCATGGAGTCATAGAGATGTACAGCATGGAACCAGACCCTTTGGTCCAAGTCGTTCATGCCGACCAGGTGTCCCAACCCAATCTAGTCCCAATTGCCAGCACCTGGCCCATATCCCTCCAAACCCTTCCTATTCATATATCCATCCAGATACCTTTTGAATGTTGCAATTGTACCAGCCTCTACCACTTTGTCTGGCAGCTCATTCCATACACGCACCAACCTCTGCGTGAAAATGTTGCCCCTTAGGTCCCTTTTATATCTTTCCCCGTCTCACAAAACCTATGTTCTATAGTTCTAGACTTTACCCACTCCAGAGAAAAGACCTTGTTTATTTATCCTATCCATGCCCCTCATGATTTTATAAACCTCTATGAGGTCACCCATCAGACTCCGATGCTCCAGAGAAAACAGCCCCAGCCTATTCAGCATCTCCCTATAGCTCAGATTCTCCAACCCTGGCAACATCCTAGTAAATCTTTTCTGAACCCTTTTATGTTTCACAACATCCTTCTGATCGGAAGGAGACCAGAATTGCATACAATACTCCAAAGGTGGCCTCATCAAAGTCCTGTACAGCTGCAACATGACCTCCCAACTCTTTTACTCAATTTTCTGACCAGTAAAGGAAACCGTAACAAATGCCTTCTGTACTATCCTGTCTACCTACTACTCCACTTTCAAGGAACTATGAACCTGCACTCCAAGGTCTCTTTGTTCAGCAACACTCCCCAGGATCTCACCATTAAGTGTATAAGCACCACTCTGACTTGCTTTTCAAAAATGTAGCACCTTGCATTTATCTAAATTAAACTCTATCTTCCACTCAGCCCATTGGCCCATCTGGTCAAGATTCCATTGTACTCTGAGGTAATCTTCTTCACTGGTCACTACACCTCAAATTTGGTGTCATCTGCAAACTTATTAACCATAACTCCTATGTTCACATCCAAATCATTTATGTAAATGACAAAAAAGCAGTGGACCCAGCACCAATCCTCTGGCATACAGCTAGTCGCAGGCCTCCAGTCAGAAAAGCAACCCTCCACCAGCACCCTCTGTCTTCTAACTTTGAGCAATTTTATACAAATGGCTAGTCGTCCCTGTATTCCATGAGATCTAACCTTGTTAACCAGTCTCCCATGGGGAAACTTGTTGAACAGGATTTGAACGCTTTACTGAAGTCCATGCAGATCACTTTTGCTCATCTAAATTTCTGCTGTCTGTATCCTAATTTGCAACATTCATGCTTCATGACCAATATAGTTTCTGATCTAAGAATGCCTTAAACTTCAATTTCTCAATCATATTATTAGATTATATTAGATTACTTACAGTGTGGAAACAGGCCCTTTGGCCCAACAAGTCGACACTGACCCTCCGAAGAGCAACCCACCCAGACCCATTCCCCTACATTTACCCCTTCTCCTAACACTATGGGCCATTTAGCATGGCCAATTCACCTAACCTGCACATTCTTGAACTGTGGGAGGTCTGGTAGCTGACCCCCTCTATATATCAATAACCTCCTTCAGTCTTACAATCTCTGAGATCTCTGCATTCCTCCCATTTTGGCCTGGTATACTTTCCCAATTCTATTAATATTTCCTGCATTAAAAATCTAGTCATATAACTCAAACTGTCTACTTCAGTGGGCAGCAACTTTCTGAGAAGGTATAATTTAATTGTGGCCTGTGTAATGGGCAGGTTTGTTAAAAATAAAACTTTTATATGTTATTAAAATGACCAGACACATTACAAATCGATGGAATAAAGCTGAATTTTCGTAGTGATATGCATCAAAATACATTTTAATGTGTAGTCAATTTGTGGAATTCTTTACTGCAGAGGTCTGTCGAGGCTGGGTCATTCAGTGTGTTCAAGACTAAGATAGACAAATTGTTAATCAGTAAAAATATCAAAGATTATGGGAACAAGGCAGAAAGTGGAGTTAAGGATTATCAAATCAGGCATGATCTCATTGAATGGCGGCAGATCAGACTTCATGGACCATATAGCCTACGTCTGGTCTCTGGTGTGATGGTTTTATTTATAGTTATCATGAGAGCTGAACATCAGCAATGATGATTGCCCCTGACATCAAGGCAGCATTTGGCTGACTGTGGCATCAGGGTGACCTAAAATCATTGAAGTTATTAAGAACTTAGAGGAAATCTCCATTCTTTGGAGTCATACCTTGTACAAAGGAAAATAGTTGTGATTGCTGGACGTCAGTCAACTCCGTCCTAGGATGTTACTGCCAAACTTACAGATAATTCCTTGCATCATAAGATGATTGCAGACTGTTTGGGACCATTGGCAATTCCTCATATATTTAACAGCTTTAGACTGCCCTCTGGTGATGAATCGAGACTTTTACGAGCATTTGGAGACTAAATCTCTACTGTGCAAAAGTCTTTTTGCGATCACAACAATGCATTCCATTGCTCAACAAGAAAGAACGATGTATACTAATGAAGGGTCTTCCAGGACTTCAGGAAATACTAAACTTTTTATAATGAGGGAGTGTTCCCCGGTTGATGATGTTGTATTTAAGGTGCACTGCTGCTTTCTCTGGTGTTTATAAAAGATTCCATGTCAGGGGAATTCTGCATGGTGTACCGAAACATAATAATCCCTCCATGAATATCATTTACAAATTCTGATTATCTGGTCATTCTAATTATCATATTGTGCTTTGTGGGCATTTCCTGTGAGTAAATTGACCCACTGTATTTTTTAAATTAAAGGATATACATGATAAGGATCTGGTAAACAAAAGACAAGAAACACCAATACTACTGGTAATCAATCCATTTTGGGCCTGATTTTAAATCTGAGCAAGAAGATGGAATTTGGATTTGCTAAAATTAAACCCAATCTCATGCAGCCAGAGACAAAATCAAGCAGTGCTAATTGCCACCAACTCATTCATTGTAGGAAGTGAACCTTCAGAATCAGAATGTGATGCTTGATGTGTAAATGTAGGGGAATGGGTCTGGGTAGGTTGCTCTTCGGAGGGTCAGTGTGGACTTGTTGGGCCGAAGGGCCTGTTTCCACACTGTAAGTAATCTAATCTCATGCAATGGGCAGGTTGGTCATGATAAAAGTTGCCATGACAACAAAGATAGAACATACATAGGTTTCCGACCCATTATATTATCAGATGAAAAGTGCACTGTGTTGCAGCCAGCTAACAAATAGTAAATGCTTGTTTCCTGGCACTCTCATTCATCACTTTAATGAGCATGCATCTTACAACACACGTAAGGAAGGCCAGTTACATTGACTTGGTGTTTGCCTTGAGTGTTTGTGTAGCATTGGCAAACAAACCAGATGCAACATCAAGACTATTACATTTCATTGAATTCCTAGAGTAGGGAAGCAGGCCATTCGGCCCATCTAATCTATACTGACCCTTCACAGAGCATCACACAAAAAAAAATCTATACTCCCCCCATACTCTATCCCTGCATTCACTGCACTTCACTTCACCTGCACATCTTTGGCCTGTAGGAGGAAACTGGAGGAAACCCACACAGATGCAGGGAGAATGTGCAAACTCCGCAGAGCTAGAGGGTAGAATCAAACCGGGAGTCCTTGATATTGTGAGGCAGCAGTGCTGACCACTGAACTATTGTGCTACCCTTTTTCTGCAGTAAGTTGTTATGATATAGACTGCACCGAAAATATGGTGAAAGTAAATTAAGTAGTAACTTTTAAACAAAAGAATTTGAAAGAGGATCATTTGGAGACCCACTGATTTGAGCAGTTGGGCAGTTAATCTAGTTGCATATCACTTTCAGAGTCAGCACAGGCATGAATATTGAATGGCCTGGCTCTATGTTGCAGGAGGTGTTCTTTCTATTTTTAATTCTGATCTTCTGCAAGTTGGTAGTCATAGAGTCATAGAAATGTACAGCATGGAAACAGACCCTTCGGTCCAACTCATCATGCTGACCAGATATCCCAATCCAATCTAGTTCCACCTGCCAGCACCTGGCCCATATCCTTCCAAACCCTTCCTATTCATATACCCATCCAGATGCCTTTTAAATGTTGCAATTGTACCAGCCTCCACCACATCCTCTGGCAGCTCATTCCATACACGTATCATCCTCTGTCTGAAAAAGTTGCTTCTTAGATCTCTTTTATATCTTTCCCCTCTCATTCTAAACCTATGCCCTCTAGTTCTGGACTCCCCCACCCTAGGGAAGAGACTTTGTCTATTTATCCTATCTATACCCACCTCAATAAGGTCAGCCTTCAACCTCCGACACAAGTTTGAAGTAATTTATGAAGTAGATAAATAAGACACACACACACACACACAATTAACTGCTCTATTAGCTTGCTTTTCCCAGTCTGGAGAACATAAACAACACTATGTACTATCTTACTGGATACCTCAATTTTTCAGCAGTTATGTCTCAATCAAGGAAAGATTCATCCTCGGAATGGGTGAACTGCCCTATGTTTCTTCGAAATAGTGCCATCAGATTCTGTGAAGACAGACAGGCCTTGAGTTCACATTTTATCTGATGTTGTAGAGATCTCTCAGCATCAACAGAGAATTTTGTTGATGGATTGCCACATGAAACCATGAACTCGGAGTCAGAGGTAAGTTGCTGCCCTCTGAGCCACAGCGGGCTCCAATATTGTACATTGGTTCAGTGAACTGAACACATGGTACAGTGGTTCAGCGGTTAGCACTACAGCCTCACAGTGTCAAGAGCCAGGGTTCAATTCCACAACCTTGGGTGACTGTCTATGCAGAGTTTGCACATTCTCCCCATGTCTGTGTGGTTTTCCTCTGGGTGCTCCGGTTACCTCCAATAGACCAAGATGTGCGGGTTAGGTGGACTGGCCATGCCAAACTGCCCATATTGTCCATAGTGTGCAGGCTAAGGGGATTAATCATGGGAAATGCAGGGTTACAGGGGTGGTCTGGGTGGGATGCTTTCTGGAATTGGTGTGGACTCAATGGGCCGAATGGGATTCTATGATTTTACTGGTACTTAGCTTCACATGCTGAATCAGAACAGAAAGACAAAGTGTCGTGAAACTTTGCCCTTCTCCAATCACTAACCTGGGGGACTAGGGGTATAAAGGCTGTGTTGTGACATTCAGCAGCTCACTTGAAATAAATCATTCCACGCATACATGTGAGTTCCGGGGGATTGTGCAGTCACAGCATGTGGGAGGAACCTTCGCTGATGACCTTTTCTCGAAGCAAACGTGGGCTGACGAGGCCTGAGTGCCCTTTTATTTAGAAGGAACGCAAATTGAATCCCCTGTTACTGCCATACATGCTGTTCGCAGTGTAGATGGATATGTAATGAGCCCTGTGATTCTCTCCCAGGTGCTTGTTTGGATGAAACAGCTGTCCCTGCCAAAAGCTCTCTTGTACAAATCCTAACTGGCGAGGAATATTGTTTCATTCTGCTTTATGCATTTAGACATGCAGAGTTGAAACCTACAGAGGACCGTAGCTAATTTCATTTTTAAGGCACAGTCATACAAGTTAATCTAAATTTGGTTCATAAATCTTGTCAACTGACCTCCATAACTGGATAGAATGGGACATGCAACTGTAAAGAAATAGTTTAGAGGCTGATAATTTAGCACTTTCCTTCTGGAAGGAGAGCTAAAGCTCTATGAGCTAGCCCATGCATTCTCCAGTCCAATATTATCCCCGTTTGGACATCTACCTTTCTTTGATTTAATTGAATAAACCGGAGTAACAGTTTATGGTTTTGGTACAGACTTTAAAGACAGAGGTCCACTCAGTTGAGAACTCTCTCAAGGCAGCTTTATTCCAGCAGACAAATCTCCACCCAATTAGTATTAACTAGGAGCCAAAAGTCCACTGAATGTTAAATAAAATAATTAGACAGGGTTGACTGCTTGTGTGCTACCTGCAATGCACTGTATGAGGGACAGCTGGTCTCTCCTTGGTCACTTCAAAACAGAGTTAGCATCTGCTTACCACTGGAAAAAGCAACACATTCCACACATATTTTCAAGGGTGACCATTCTTAAGAGTAAATTACTCAGATGTCAGAGTTAACATAAAACACATCAGGCCCCAAATTTGAAAATTTGCCCTGTGATTTGAACAGTGGTGTTCAAATACCTGTTTTAAACTCCCAATAAATGTAGATGGACATAATTGTGCACAATGAGCCAGGGCCTCTTTTCCAATGAGTTGTACAGCTTCTTCCTGTGCTGTAGGATACTGCAGTATGAAGCAGCACTTTTGCACAAATCAATTACAGATCCTCAGATGGCAAAGGTGCTAAGGAGTGAGCTGCTGTCATGATTGGTGCTGGTATGACTAGGGCAAAAGCCCTGTGATTGGCATTCCAAATGCCCAGAGAAAGTGAGGACTGCAGATGCTGGAGATCAAAGTTAAGAGTATGGTAGTGGAAAAGCACAGCAGGTCAGGTAGTATCCCAGGAGCAGGAGAATCGATGTTTCAAGTGTAACCCCTTCATCAGGAATGGCCCACACCCCAATACTTTTGAGCTATTGTTACCCTGACTGCAACCTTCAGTAACAGTAAGGTGGCTGTGAAAAAACTTGCTGATTTTAAGATGTGACTGTCTTTTGACCAATTTACTTGAAATTATTTCACATGATATAAGGAATTTTCCTGATGCTTGAAATGGAGAAAGTATGGACTAGGTACTAGATTGTTATTTCTGACAGAAAACAGTAATTTGTGTGAACCAACGTTAACTACCTCCTGTTCTCTCCAGTGAGTCTGCCTCATAGATTGACCACTCATAGGAATGTCAGGCTGGAATTTAATGGTTGGGTCATGGCTCCAAAGTTGGCTTCAATTCTGGGACAGGAGGTGGCAGTGGCAGAAGGTTGCTTTCAAATCCTGTCTAACGATAGGGTTCTAGGGCGGCACGGTGGCTCCGTGGTTAGCACTGCAGCCACTTTCAGGAGCATCTCAGGTGCAGTATCACCAAGGGGAACTGCATACCCACCATAGTTAGACAGGTAAACTCTGTTGTGCTCCAGCAAAAGTCACGTAGAAATGGAAACAAATCAGAGAGCTGACCCATACACTACCTTCTGCTTTTGCTTTGAGTTCCCTCCTCTATCCCACCACAACAGGAAAGAAATATTTCACCCCATGCTGTTAGGTGTCGGCCATTCAGCCCCTCAAGCCTGCTTTGCTATTCAGTTAGGTTATGGTTGATCTGGATCACAGACTGAAATATTCCTTCTATAGATTTGTTTCTAATTTACTCTCTTAAATGAGGGCGGCATTCTTTCTACAGTCCACAGTGAGCCAGATTGTTATGGTTGACAGTAAGAACAGGAAGAATATCATCTCGTAATCTTGCCTCAACACACTTGATATCATTGGAGGGAAGAGGTGCACCTGACACAGTGCAGGATCTCACACATGCAGTTGTCACTGCTCCTAAAGCTGTGAACTCCCAAAAATATTGCATACAATTTCACAACTGCAAAACAGAGCACTTAGCCCAACAGGTCCATTTCAGCATTTATGGTCCATATTCGTCTACTCACACTCCACTTCATCTAATCTTTCCACTGTACCCTTCTATTCCGTTCTCCCTCACATAATTATCCAGACTCTCCTTAAATGCAGCAGTTACTCCCTGCGGTACACATGTACACATTCGGTGGTACACATCTTTAAAGAGGGAATCTTAAACTACAATCAGTCATTACACTTCTGGACACCAGGATGTGATGTGTTATTGCTCTTGACTGAAGTTAGTCTGCAAGCAGCAGGGCAGAGATCAGATGGACTATACTCAGCTTCCTGTGTCAAAGAGTGTGGTGCTGGAAAAGCAAAGCCAGTCAGGCAGCATCCAATGAGCAGGAGAGTCAGCATTTTGAGCATAAGCTCTTCATCAGGAATGATCTCCAGCATCTGCAGTCTTCACTTTCTCCTATTCTCATCCTCCCATAAACATTATCTGTACATCACCTTATCTTCAAATAAAAGACTCCCACTGTTGTTTCACCAACCCTTGCATATGCTCAATGTCCTTACGGTGAAGAAAAAAAGAATGTAACCATTACAAGTACCAAATTCTACCCACTTCGGGTAAAAAAGTTTTTCCTGAATTCCCTTTGGGAATTGTGGCTATTTCTTAATGATAGCTTTTTTCTTTACTCTAGCCACAAGGGGAAACATCTTTTCTATATGCACCCTATCAAATCTCTGAATAATTATAAAGATATGCACTCATTCACCTGTCTTTTTAAAGGATAGACTGGCTTTCATGAGCTCAGACATCACAGCGTACTTTACAAAATAAAATGGAAAGAACTGTGGATGCTGTAAATCAGAAACAAAAACAGAAGTTGTTGGAAAAGCTCAGCAGGTCTGGCAGCATCTGTGAAGAGAAATCAGAGTTAACCCAAAGTACTGTACAGCCAATTAACAATCACTTCTTAAAATGACAATGTAGAAAATACAGACACAATTTGACTCTCCGACAAACAGCAGTACAAAATGATCAGATGTTCTGCTTTGTGATGTGCACTGAGGGGTGAACTTTGACTCCAAACACCGAGGAGATAACACAATGGGATCTTTTACACTCACTCGAAAGGGTGTATCGGGCCTAGCACTTCTGACAGTACAGTACTGGGCTGGGAGTGCCAGCGAGATTTAATAGATTTCAAAAGCAGGATTTGAATCCACAACATCTAACAGGGAGGTCAAAATATTGCACACTGAATCACAACTGGCACCCAGTTCGAGACCACTACCAGATGTATCAAAGGTCCAAATCCATTGTCAACACTAAGGAAAACAGGCTTTGATTACTGATTGACATTGCTGACGGAAGAAAGCTATAGTTGACAGGAGTTAGATTGAGGAAGAGACATCAAATGAATGGTTTTTCTATGTGCTGATTCTTCAGGGATGATGGAATCAAACCAGAGTCAGAACATTTGGTAAAAAGACTGAAATTTGCATTGGATATTTAGCACATGCTTACTTTAAATTTATACTTTCTCCTGTCATGTACTCTTTCTCTCATGCACTGGTGGTGTTGCAGCAATATTCCTGTAGTTTTCTGTATTATTTCAACAGTAGACCGTGACTGATGCTGCAGACTGGCACATTCCGAGGTTAAGGACTACATGCTGCAGGACACGTTAAAGCTTGCAGCAGTTCCCACTTGGTCTTGATGGGGAAAGGCTACTGTTTGAAGGTCTACCAAAATAATACACTAAGGTGCTGGAATCCACGTGAAACTCCTTGAGATGTATACTCCAGTATATATTTCACATGAATGATAGTCTGTAATTGTAATAGAAGAGGAGATGTTTTCAGCATAGGCAAGATATATTCTCTCAAAGAGGAAAGGTAGGACAAATAAATCAGCGGCTCCTTGGAAGATAAGGAACCAGAAATGAAGTTAAAGAAGAAAAGTGTACTTAAGACAGTTATTGGGGAGCAAATATAATTGAGAACAAAGCTGAAACCAAAACGTTCAGAAGGCAGGTGACAAAGCAAATATAAGAAACAAAGTGGGATTATGACAAAAGGCCAGCAGCTAACAGAAAAAGAATTCTGAAAGATTTCTGGACAACATCAAAGGTAAAAGGGTAGTAAAAGAAGGATTATGACATTGAGGGAACAAAAAGAGGATTTACACTTCCAGACAAGAGACGTGGTTCAGGTGTGAGGAAGATGCTGAACAGGCCGTAGTGGCAGAGCGGGGATCTTAGGATATTGCCAGAGGATTTGAGAAACACATACATTAAGCCTTTATTCAATTAAAGGGTGTAAAGATTGGCCCAGCAATGATGGACCAGTTAGTTTAATTTTGTTTGTAGATTACTGTTAAAACACAATCGCTGCATTGGATAATGTGGATTTAGCCATTAGTCAGCATGGATTTGTTAAGGGAAAATAGTGTTTAACTAACTTGCTGGAGATTATTTTAAAGAGGTAACAGAGACAGTTGATTGGGCAAGGCTGATGATGTGGAGTGGGAGCAAGTTACTGTAAATGCTGAAATCTGTACTGAAAACAAAAAATGCTGCAGACCATAGCTAGCCAGGCAGCATCCATGGAGAGAAAGCAAGCGAATGTTTCGAGTCTAGATGACTCTTCATTAGGTCTCTGATAAAGAGTCATACAGACTCAAAGCATTAGCTTGCTTTCTTTCCATGGACACTGCCTGACCCACTGATCTCCAGCACTTTTTGTTTTCAGTGATGATGTGGAGTACGTGAATGTCCAAAAGGCATTTGATATGTGCTAAATGTGCGAAGTGTGCTAAAACTTCGGAGGTATGGCATTGAGGATACATTAGAGGTTTGGATTAGGAATTGGCTGGCTGGAAGGAGACAGAGGGTAGTAGTTGATGGATTATGTTCATCTTGGAGCGCAGTTACTAGCGGTGTACCACAAGGATCTGTTTTGGGACCATTGCTTTTTGTTATCTTTATAAATGATCTAGAGGAAGGACTTGAAAGCTGGGTAAGCAAGTTTGCGGATGACACAAAAGTCGGTGGAGTTGTGGATAGTGAGGAAGGAAGTGGTAGGTTACAGCGGGATATAGATAAGTTGCAGAGCTGGGCGGAAATGTGGCAAATGGAATTCAATGTAGCTAAGTGCGAAGTCGTTCACTTTGGTAGGAATAACAAGATGATGGATTACTGGGCTAATGGTAGGCTACTTGGTAGTGTGGATGAGCAGAGGGATCTTGGTGTCCATGTACACAGATCTCTGAAAGTTGCCACCCAGGTAAATAGTGCTGTGAGGAAGGCATATGGTGTACTGGGCTTTATTGGCAGAGGAATTGAGTTCCGGAGTCCTGAGGTCATGTTGCAGTTGTATAAGACTCTGGTGAGGCCTCATCTGGAGTATTGTGTGCAGTTTTGGTCGCCATACTATAGGAAGGATGTGGAAGCTTTAGAACGAGTGCAGAGGAGGTTTACCAGGATGTTGCCTGGAATGGTAGGAAAATCTTATGAGGAAAGGCTGAGGCACTTGGGGCTGTTCTCATTGGAGAAGAGAAGGTTTAGGGGAGATCTGATAGAAGTGTATAAGATGATTAGGGGTTTAGATAGGGTAGATACTAAGAACCTTTTACCGCTAATGGAGTCAGGTGTTACTAGGGGACATAGCTTTAAATTAAGGGGTGGTAGGTATAGGACAGATGTTAGGGGTAGATTCTTCACACAGCGGGTTGTGAGTTCATGGAATGCCCTGCCCGTATCAGTGGTGAACTCTCCTTCTTTATGGTCATTTAAGCGGGCATTGGATAGGCATTTGGAAGTTATTGGGCTAGTATAGGTTAGATAGGATTCGGTCGGCGCAACATCGAGGGCCGAAGGGCCTGTACTGCGCTGTATCCTTCTATGTTCTATGTTCTATATAGTGCCATACAACAGACTTGTGGGGAAAGTTATAGGTCATGGAATACAAAGGATGGACTAACTGCATACAAAATTGGTTGAAGTCAATCGTGATTTTATTGACTGAAGGAAAATGTGTTTCGGAGTTCCCAGATGCTGGTATAAGTCCGCTTGTTTGCCCTGACCTAGATCTCAGCATGCACTGTGAAATGCAATGCCTGGAAGTGTGATGGAGGCTTGTTCCATTGAGACATTCAAGTGGCCATTTGAACTTAGAAATAATGCGCAGGGTTATAGGCAAAAGGCAACAAGACTGGCACTAAGTTAGATTACTCAGAGGGCTGGTATAGATACAATAGGCTGAAATCTGTACCATAAGAATTCTGAGATTCTCTAAGTGTGGTGAGACTCTGTGGAGTCCCATATATCCTATTAAAAGAAATGGAATTGTAGCACATTTTATGTAATGCCAAATTTTAGTTGTTATGTAATGTATTGTAATGAGTTTTATGAATAAGTTATATTTTATAAAATAAAAGTCAGTATTATTTTTAATAGTGCCCGCATCATATTCCTGGAGTGTCATATTGTATTCATATTCCATTCTTTCTGTGATACTCTACTTGTTTTTGCACTGAGTTATTATGACTTGGAATATACTGTCTGAAAGGGCTGAGGAAGCAAATTTAATAGTAACTTTCAAAAGGCAACTAAATGAAAAACTTGAAAGAAGGAACAGTCTCAGAACAATGCAAAAAGCATTCAATAGTAGACTAGTTTTTTAGCCCTTTGAAAGAAATAGTTTGCAAAGTAATGGGGGAGCCCCTCTCTGTGCTCCACAATTCTATTCTGTTATGAGGATACATTAAAATTGAATAAAGAAAGTAAAACTACTTTGACTCAAGTCAGGTAATTAAAATATTAAGCATATTCAATAAGGGATAGTTCAGGAGAGATAAGAATGGAGATGAGTTGAAGTGAGATTCCTCACAGCCCCAATAGCCTCTGTCTCTGTTTTTCAATCCTCCCTCATCATTCTACCAACTTTGAATTTTCAAATGAGACCATTGAACTCATATGGCTCTGTCGGCTCCTTGAGATATTTTCTCTTTCCGCCCGTATTCTTTCCCCTTCTCTTTTCCACAGGCCCATGCCACTTTATTTTACAACTTTCCTATTTAAATTTAATGGAGCAAATGTCAAATGCATGTAAATACTCTGATGTTACACAAGAAAAAGACTAACATTTATGTTGAGCTTTTAGTACTGCAAGTGATTCACAGGTGTGATTATCAAATACCAAACCATGAAAGATAACATTAAGACTGATAACCAAATCGGTAGATTTTAAGGGAGAGTAACAAAGAGGAGTTTAGGGAGGGATTTCCACTGCTATCCACACTATATAATGGTAAAGATAATGAGCTATGTGCTGGTTGCATCCTGGAAGGGACCTCAGATCAATCTAGTGTATGTGATAATATCCAGAGGAGAATATCAAAATTCTCTTCTATAACTCTCAAAGAAAGCTACCTAATGATAATGTGAATTCTAATTCAGTTTAAGAAGGTATCTGCGCATTTGTTTGAATCACAATAATGACAAACGACACATTAATTTAAGAAATTCTTCAATTTCTTCCTGATCTCCCTTGTGAAATTATTTCTCTCTCCTTTCCTATTCTGATCATTCAGCACTGAACAATCAGTTTTTCCATAATGCAATGGTTGCATTCTTGTGCAAACCCCAGGTTATAGAAAAAAAATCACACTTAAAAGTGCTGGCGCTGTATTGTGTTACAGCCAACACACATTTTAAACGTTCGAGTCCCCAATTCGCCGTTCACATGACAGCGAATTCATGTTGATGAAATGCCCATTATAGCAGAATGACTTATATAGAAATTAGAACATATTATATTATACACCGGATCAGACCCCCTCTAAATATTTTAAGGTGGTAGCCTAGATCCTCACTTTTTCTTATTTTAAAGGCAAATGTGAATTGTCAGTTCCTGATGCAATGTAACTGGTCAAACTACTCAACGTTAAGCATAACAAAATTTATTTAAACACTATAGTTAAAATACAACCAGAGAAAGAGGAATTTAGAACAACTTAACTCTTTTGGAAACATTACAGAATAATAGACAGAGTAACTGTTACTAGTTAATGATTCCAATATAGTAACATCCCATAAACACACCCCTTGCTAAAAATAGGAAAATTCAGATACAGATTCTCACATGCAATTGTCCAATCCAAGTTGAAACATAAACAACAAGAGAAAATTCAGAAAGAGTAGCAGCCAGGAGACATTCATTGAAGCTCCAATCAATTAATACCCCAACGGTGTGCTCTCCATCATCAGCAATGCAATGGAAGGTGCATAATCTTCTCACTGATATTCAGTTTGAGTTCCACCAGGACTGCTCAGTTACAGACCCGGTTCAGACATAGCTATGGAGTTGAAGTCAAAAGTTTGAGGTGAGAATAATAATTGTCCTTGGTGTCAAGGTAGCTTTTTACCAGGAATGACATCAAGGAGCCCTAGCAGTATGAAGACAATGCAAATCGGGGGATGTATTTCCACTGGCTACAATCACATTTAGGACAGATTGAAAACAATTATGGCTGACAAGGATAATCCCAGTAAGTCACTGTAGGAGCTGCTTAGGTAGATACTCACTTACACAACCTGTTGAGAGATGTTATCACATGCCCCTGGAGCAGATAGGACTTGAACCTGGGCCTCCTGGTTGACAGGTAGGGATAATCCCACTGCGCAACAAGAACACTCACAATCAATATTTTGTCATTAACTAATAAAGTGCTTATTTTATATATGGATTCTTGCTCTGTAATTTATTCAACATTAAGAGTTATCAATGTCATCATTTGCTGAGGAACAAGTACTTTTTAAAATTAAGGTTCCCCCCTCAATTACTCTTCCAGATAGATTCCCAGCATCCTTTGGGTGAACAAATGTTTCCTGAAATGCCCTATAAATTTTAAAATTATGCCCTCATATTATTGACTCTTCAACTGAGAGGAACAGCTGCTTTCACACTTTGCACCCTATCATTTCATACACCTCAAACAGGTCTCCTCTCAGCTTTCTCTGCCTAGCTTCATCCCAGACAACCTCCTGGAGAATCTCCTCCACATCCCTTCCAAAGCAATCGCATCCTTCCTACAGTGTGGTGACCAGAACTGCTTACAATACTCCAGCTGTGGCCTAACCAAATTCTGTACAACTCCAATTTAACCTCCTTGCTCTTGTAATCTATACCCTGACTGATGAAGGCAAATGGCTCCATGTGTCTTTTTAATGACCCTATTGACTTGTCCTACCACCTTCAGGGATCTGTGGACAAATATCCCAAAATCCTTTTGGTCCTCTGAAATTCTTGTTGTACTGCTATTCATTGAGTAATCCCTTGGCTTGTTACTTTTTCCAAAGTGCACAACCTCACACTTATCGGGGTTAAATTCCATCTGTTCCTTTGGATATACATTAATTTTCTTGACTCGGGTATAGGAGGCAGTGAGCACAAAACTCGGAAACCCAGTGAACAATGAGAAGAATAGTAAGGGACTTCAGGATAACATAAACGGGCAAAATTGGCAGACATATGACAGATAAAATTTTAAAAGAACTTGAAGCGATACATTTTGGGTGAAAGAAAAGGAGATTTAATGTTAAACAGAATGATTGTAAGAAGCTGTGCATGGAAAATATCTAAGATTGTATGTACACAAGGCTCTCTATCTCTAGACTAAAAGGTCTGTATTCATGTCCCATCTACTCCAGAGGTGTCACAACATTTCTGAACAGGTTGATTAAAGATATCTAAAATATTCATTTCTTGTCATTCATGATATAATTCAAAGACAATTATAGCAGCTGGTCTAAATCCCTTATAAATAATGAACAAATGGAATATATTAAGAAGAAATTATTCAGAGAATTATTTGATGTAAAGTGACAGATTATCAATATCTAAAGGTATAAGTGAAGGACAAATAATGTAATATAAGTCAACAAAGTCATATCGGTATTAGGTGTTCTGAAGCAACTGACAAATCTAATGATCCACATCCCTGGACATAAATAAAGGAAAAAAAAGAATAGTCCATATTCATCATCATTAATTGGCTCTGGATGTAAATCGAACAGTTGGAACACAGGTGACTTAATGTTTGTGGTTAATAAGTGAAAATTGCCACAGGTGATTTAGTGGAGGGTAAAGCCATTTGGTTGTGTATGACAGTATTTCCAGATATAAAATGAAATGACCCATATTCTATGTTGCTAAAAGCCCAAACACAACTGAAAGGTTTTCACTCAACTTGCTCAGCCTTACTCAGCATCAGCTCTCACTGTGCCATATGTAGCACTAACTTGGATCTTACATGAAGATGAAGTAAGCAGCTGTTATCTCCTCAGCCATATGTTATTCCTCAGGACATAGGGAATCAGGAATAAGGTAAGACGCTCAACACAGAATCAGCTTTTGCAGAACACCTGTGCCTTGGAAAGCTCAAGTTTCCACACTTGGGTCACAATGACACCTCCTTTGCTGTGGATCTGGTAGGCATGCATTGCCAGTAGCCATCAAGGCGACTGAAGGGCTGGCCTCGTCATTGTGGGTGTTCTGCATTTGCCTCACCTTCAAGGACAGAGAACAGAGCAATGATTATGAGAGATGGATTAAAAGAACAGATTGGAATAATAACAATGGTGGACAGGGATAATGAGGCATGGTATGTGGCAGTTAATAAGTGGAGGGTGAGCAGGAATGTTACCTGTTTCAATGGAAATGCGAGAAGGTACATTGTCACAGAAATGGGCAGAACTGGAAGGTGTATTGTTCTGAGGAGCACTATGCAGAAGAATGTTGGGGAAGCGAAGAAGGTAGAGCTTGATGTGTTGAAATGGATGTCACTCACCTTTCGTGCCCTTATGAAATCAATTAATCTCTTAGCACATATTCTCCAGGATCAAGGAACCACATTCCCACAGTTCGCTTCCTTGACTACTTCAATTTCTACCCCCTTAGTCATCTTTCTTCCATCTGCAAGAATCAGTAAGCAGGGGCGAGTCCGAGACCTGAAAAGCAATCTTCAAACTTAGCTTACTGAGTCTCCAGTTAACCGCAATGTAGAATTCAGTGACACCAAGCCTACCAGGAGCCCTTTCAACTGGAGATTCTTCTTTTTATAGGAAGGAGGGGGTCATCATTGTGTGTCTCCTCTGAGGTTAATCTGAAAACTGTGAAGCAGCATGTTAGTCCTGTGCACCATCCAAACATGCACTACACCACACACCAAACTGGGTCAGACCTATAGCACAATTCCTTCAACACTGCTGGGTCAGAGGTCTTGGGACTCCTAGCTCAGCAGCCCTGTGGGGTACCTACACAGATAATCTGTGGTAGCTTAAAAAGGTGATTCAGCACTGAGGAGCATGGATAGAAGTCACAAGTGTTGCTCATGTTCCCAACCCTCAAACCAGAACATAGTTAGCTCCCTGAGCCTGGCTATTGGAGGTTGGTGTACACGTCCTGGGCTAGATATTTTCCAAACCTTTTCAGAGATCAGAGAACTCCTACAGTGTGGAAACAGGCTATTTGGCCCAACATGACCACACTGACCCTCTGAAGTCTAACCCACCCAGACCCAATCCCCTACCCTATTACTTTACATTTACCTCTAACTAATGCACCTAATCATACATCCCTGGTCACCAAGGGACAATTTAACATGGCCAATTCACCTAACTTGCACATCTTTGGATTATGGGAGGAAACTGGAGCACCCAGAGGAAATCCAGACAGACACAGGGAGAATGTAGAAATTCCACAGTCACCCAAAGGCTGGAGTTGAACCCGGGTCCTTGGTGCTGTGAAGCAGCAATGCTAACCACTGAGTCACTGTGCCACTCTAAAGCAAAGGCAAACGTACATATTGCAAGTGTGAATCTGTAACTTTCAAATTGTGACCACAGACCTGGCCAGTATGGGGATTGACGTATCTCTGAAGCAGGTAGGACTTGGAACTGGGCCTCCTGGCCCACAGGTATGGGCATTACCAGTGCACAAGAACAGTGCCAATTCTCTCCTGGTTCATGTCACCACCAGCATCTGAAATGTGATGTGTAAGGACAGGGCAGTAACCATTGGCATTGCCAACAACCTGCACATCCTCAGAATGAATAATCATTTTAAACATTAACTTGCTGTAAGTGACCTCATTTAGGTCAATTTTTGCCGTTTGTCCCCTTCCCTCACCTCCAACAATTTTCTAACTAGTACAATGGAAATATTCAAGGAAATGTCTTTGTTAGATTGCTTCTCTCCTGTGACTGTTTTGGAAGACAAATTTGCAACTTCCTGGAGACTGCAGCCATGGGGTTGGGGGAGGTGGTAAGCCATTCCTAGTGAATGGTTTTCAATGAATTCTCCGCCAGCTGGAAGCATGATCTGGTTGGGGTGGAGCTGTTCCAATTCTGGCGTCCCCCACCCAAATCACGTCGTATCACGGTGCAACACATCAGCAGAGTCCGTGCTTACAGCCTCTACAAGGGGAGGCAGTAGGTCTTCGACAAAAGACCTGCAAGGCCTATGGAGCCTCTCGCAATGGTAGGTGCCGGTGTGTGCAAAGTGGGTTAAAACTCCTCGCTTTGCATTGAAGGCTGCCCCCGGTCTGACGTATGAGAGCGCCTTTCGGGGGCTCTGAATGGAGAATGGCGGATGCGGATTCCATGAGCTCGCCGGCTGCCTCTCCCTTTCTGGGGCTGCACATCACCTCGCCTCCCAATTTCAGGTAAAGCAGAGGCAGTGCGGGGTCGCGGCTTCGTGCGGTGTTGAACGTCCGTGCTGTCCGGTAGCGCTCGATGTGAAATGCCAAGGCTGCTGAGCCAGAGGGAGGAGGAGGAGGAAGGGACATGTTAGAGCATTTAAAGTGGGGGGCAATGACTATACTGAAACAGCCAGGGCTGTTACAGCAGGAACGGGGAGCTCTGCTCTGCTCCTATTCCCCCACTGTTCCCAGTTGAGTGACGCTGAGAATTGGGTTTAATTTGATTTAATTGCAGGTTATTTGTGTGTGTGTTTCTTGTTGCTAGAAGTGGCGGAGATGATTTCAGGGCGTGGACAGCTCCCTGTGAGAACGGACCGGGAAGCAACACCGGGGAGGGTTTTATTTGAAATGTTAGCTCTTTTTTTAAAAAAAGAGAAGCATCTTCCGAAATCCGTTTTCCGTGCGGAAATTACAATCCGAAATAACGTTTGGACCTCTTTTCTTAAAAAAAAACAAATTAGCTGTCATCCTCCTGTTCGTTTCTGAAGCTGGAATTGAGACAGCAGGTTGATGAGCCAACTCCATGCATTTGTTGAGTCTCTGTGTGATTTTTAAATGTGCTAAATGTTAGGAAGTGGCGTGCTTAAGTCGGGAAAGGACAGCTCAGAAAGAAGCTGTTGGATTGCAGGGATATTTTGAAAATTCAGCCTAGGAATGGTAATGAGACTATTTCTGGGGACTGGAAAGACTATGGGAGATGGATAAGATAAATAGACGATGTCTCCTCCCTGAGGTGGGGAGTCCAGAACGAGAGGGCATAGGGTTGGCGGTGAGGGGAAAGGTAGAAAAAGGAGTTAGGGGATAACTTTTTTTTTCTCAAAGGGTGGTACGTGTATGCAATGAGCTGCCAGAGGAAGTGGTGGAGGCTGGTACAATTGCCACATTTAAAAGGCATCTGGATGGCTACATGAATAGGAAGGGTTTAGCGAGATATGGGACTAGATTAGGTTAGGATATCCTAACCTATGGCATGGATGGGTTGGACTGAAGGGTCTGTTTCCATGCTATACATCTCTATGACCCCAAGTCCTGTTCAGAAACTTGGGCATAAAATTTTGGTTAAGGTTGCCCTTTCAGATGAGGTGTAACCCCATCTGCCCCTCCTGTGAAAGCTCCAATGATTTCTATTTGTAGGAAAAGCTGGGGACCTCTTCCTTTCAAACTGATATGCATGTTGTAAATATTAAAAACCGGCCTTCTATTGTTTGTGGGATCCTGCTTTGTTGGTCGGATGGATGCCTTGTTTGAGATTGCAACTATGACTATTCTTTTGTAAGCATTTCATGATCATTTCTAATGAACCTGTTCAGAGATGTTACAGTCCACTTCTGGAGCAGGTGGGACTTGAACCTAAGCCTTTGGCTATCACTACACTGTACCATAAGTCCTCATAAGCATTTAATTTTATTTTCTTTTATATCTGTGAAAGATAACACTTCCAATGTAATGGCTCACCTTGCCCCATAAGCTTTCAATTGGCTGCTAATTAGCTGTCTGAAGATCATGAAAGGCACTATCTAAATGATAGACTTATCATTTATTAAATCAGCTCCTGTACAATACCTGAATAATCCATGGTCTGTTCTTAATATGTGGGATTTTCTTAAATCTTACAGGTGTTCTTTTTGGTGAAATTGCTTCCTGCTATTTTGACCTTTTCATGATTGTCTGTTAGTTCCTGGAGGCATAAACCAGTCACATTCCTCCATTTTTTTAGGATTTCCCCTGAATATTGGTCTTTATTATTTCATCTAATGGCAACTGGGTCCATTATTCACTGGTATAGGGTATTTTTCTCAGGAAAATCAGAAAACTGAGGGGTGACTTGTTTATTATCTTTATGACAGACGTAACGAAGATGCCGCCACTTGTGGGTTGCTCCAAATGAGAATGTGAGATAATCACTGACAATTGCAAATAAGAATTCCAGAGGAAATTATTCTTCAAGTGGTGGGGGTGTGGAACTGCTACCACATGGACTGTTAGTGAAAAATGTAGATGCATTTCAGAGGAAAGAATAGAAACACAGGAGGAGGAAAGAATAGAAAGATACACAATGGAATGCGATTAAGTAAGCTGGAAGGAATCGATGTGACACACGAATACCAGCCTCGAACCAAAGAGATACATAGGTAGTTTCTTGTCTGTAAATTTTATTTAAAATTACTTTGACTGTAGGATTGCTTCCTCCACCATCAGAATTCAGTGCTCCTTCACTTTTGGTATCTTGAGCATCCTGTTTTTAATTGTCTTAGCATTGTTCTGTTCAAAAGCTTGGGAATTCTGTTTAAACCTCTTTTTTTCCCCCTTTTTTTTTGAGACACTTCTAAAATCATCTTTTCAGCTTTTGCTTACCTGGCTTGTCTCCTTCTGTGGTATGATCAAATTTTGATTGATAACATTCCTGGGAATGGGTTTCTGTTGGTGTTTTGGAATTTTATTTTGATTCCTTTTTTTTGTCACCAGTAACTACAACGTTATTTAAAGGATTACGAATCTACCTGTTTGGCAAAGAACTGGTCTAATATATAGACAAGTCCAGGTAAAGATAGCAAGCTTTCCCCTGTTAATGGGGGGTGGTGGAGGGGGAGAAATTAGCTACCTTGCCTGGTATGGCCTGTGGAGTGCAGCCCCAAACAAATGTGAGTGACTCTTGCCTACCATCTGAATATGCCACAGCTGAAAATGTGTTGCTGGAAAAGCGCAGCAGGTCAGGCAGCATCCAAAGAGCAGGGGAATTGACGTTTCGGGTATAAGCCCTTCTTCAGGAATCAGGACCAGTTCAGTCAGCCGAAGGAGCGTGTCAGTGGAAGGGTACTGGTTGGTACGGCGGGAAAGGAAGAAGCAGAGGGTTTTGAGTCCTTTGTGATGGGGGATGGAGGTGTACAAGGACTGGATGTCCATGGTGAAGATGAAGCGTTGGGGACCGGGGAAGCAAAAATCATGGAGGAGGTGGAGGGCGTGGGTGGTGTCCTGAACGTAGGTGGGGAGTTCTTGGACTCTTGAATATGCCACACACATGTAACAAAGGTCTGTCTTCTCAAGCAACTGGGAATAGGCATGTGACCTCTACTCTACCAGCATGAAGTTTTGGAAAAGTTCAGTAAGCAGCAACTTGTATTTGTAATGTTCCCTTTTTTAATTCAATGAACTATCAAAAAGATGCTTCCTGGGAACATCTTAAGCCCAAACTGCACATCCACTAGATGACTAATGGTCAATGAGTTAAGCTTTAAAGACAGTCTTAAAGGTGGAAAGAGAGTTGGCAGGATGAAAGGGTTTAAGGAGCAAACTGCAGAACACAAAGTTCAGGTAACTGAAGGTACTGGTACCGTTACTGATGGGGAACAGTGAAAATTTCTAATCTGTAGGTGCTCAGGAGAAGTTCAAAAGCACAAAGGCCTAAATACAAATAGCTCCCTCACTTAACCCCTGTTCAGATATCTGTTCGGTTACGCCATAGATCTAATTGGCCAGTTGCAGCAGCATCAGTGGATGCAGAGAACTACTTTTATTTTATCCAAAGCCTGAAGATTGAGAAACTGGGCTCTTTGGTTTCTTTATTGTCAGGATGAAGCTGCAACTGCCTCCAGGTAGTATCTCCATTTAGAGATGCAGCAGTTTGACTTCTACTTAGCTGCCCTCCTGGTGACAGCCATTGAAGTTCTAGTCAGGTGTGGCTGGGAGCAGCTGCTGGAGTTGGACAGAACACTTTCTCTCCCAATCAATTTATTAAGTGTAGCTGAATTCGATGTTTCACTGACTGGGTGACATCACACCCTACGGTGTTAAATTTGATTAGACCCTAGGATTCTTAAAACAGGCATAGTCTTCCTTTGCAAATTGAAAGAAACTAATGTCTGTTTCAGGTGGCCCCCCTGGGTGCCTCACAAGAGGGCTAATTAAGCTTCTCAACAGACATTGTTTGAACATCTTGGGGGCAGAATATTAGACACCCATTGCACCAGTAAAAGACACCTATTTCTACTGCAGTCTTTGTCTCCAGGCCGTTTGTGGCACAGTTTTACCAACCTCTGTCTAAAGTAGTTAATACTGTCACAAGAACTGGGAATTACTTTGAGCATTGTAGTCACTGCTCTGTCTGTAACAGGCACCCACAATTGTACACTATTTCAGATGATTGTACCATTATTCTGCACATATATGACTGTGTAAGATTTATAAAGAAGAAAGCATTCATTAAGCAGCTTTCAGAGACGCAATTACAACTGATGTCAGTTGTTTTGCACCTTTCTTGTTTAAAATGGGGGTTTATATTACTTAGTCTGCATTTTAAAACTCAAGTGATATTCCATTAATTGACATGAATACTGTTATCTGCAGTTGTTATCCAAGTTGGAATATTGTTGAAATTGCACCAGAATCTGTGGCTAACAGTTTGGAGAGACACCAAACTTAATCGTGGAATTAAAACTGTCCTTATGCCACAGTGCTGCACAATAAGTCAGTTGTCCCACGTTATATTTTGGTACCATGAGCGTTTTTACAGCTCTAGTGAAATCAATTGTTTTAGTCAGATTTAACAATTTGTAAATTTCATAATCTACAATGGATTAAGTGGAATTTATAAAATGAGCAAGTTGTTAAAGATGGTTCATCAGGTCACACTGTCTTGAGTCAGATGACTCTCTAGGTTCAAGTCTTTCTTTCACTGGAAAATGGGGATTATGATCAAGGTGGACGCACTCAGGGTAGTACTTAGGAAGTGCTGCCCTAACAGAAGTGCTGATTGTAAGGTAAGATGTTGGACTGAAGCCTCTCACCTGTTGAATATCAAATAATTCTGCACATGTGGCAGAACTTAGTCTATAGCCCTACAATAAATACTGTAATTAATTGCTCTTAATTACTTTGTTTCCAATAATTTGGGTGTTTATATGCATCACTACCATTCACTGTCAGTTGTGGTTCTGGATTGCACTCGCACAAAATGTAGGTCTACAATTCACCAAAGTCTGAGCCTTTCAAACTCTTGGGTCTGTTTACAAGTAGAGTCTGGAATGTTAATGGATGTTAATTGTATTATCAAGGTTAATGATAAATAGGTTGTGGGTTATGGTGTTTCTTTCCTGTGAACCAGGATGTCTAGGTTCAAGCTCACATCCATTTGAGACAGGTGTAATAACATCTCTGAACAGATTGATTGTAAAACATCTATAAAGAAAGGTTGCCTTCCATGGGCACCATACATGTTGAAGAATATTAATTCTAGGAATTTTAAGTTGCCTGTGAAATTTATTTTTGTTGCAATGCACCCCTTTTTAAGGACTAGTTCTTGAAGTTAACAAGTTAGTTAATTTGCTCATGGAACAGGTTTTTTTAAAAAAGTTCCTTCCTACAAACGGAGGGACTGGAGTGCATCACCATTTCTCACCACTCTATTTAAGTGTTTAAATTTGATCACTTTCTTTTAAAGGTTTTGTTAGTGGTCATTTTTCAGATGTTGCCAATTAGTTTGTTTCTTTGCTCAAGAGTATGAAGAAATGCTGAAAAAACACATTCATTTAAAGACAATATGATGAGTGAATTTGATCACGTCGTTATTGATTTGCGTGAATACAAAGAAAGCTTGAGGTTTCCTGTGGTGCAGTGGTATTGTCTCTGTCTGAGCCAGGAAGCCCAGGTTCAAGCCCCAACTGCTGCAGAGGTGTGTCATAACATCTCTGAACACTTATTGTTATATACAATGTGATTTGTTTGTTTTGTAGACTTTATTTTTAAATAGTTGATTTGTTGTGGAGGATGTTGTATGCGGCAATTGTAGGTTTGGAATCCTGGGCTGTCTCATGTCCATGTTCACATACAGTTAATTCTGCTATAACACGGTAGTTCCACTCTCATGCAACCCCCTGTTATAAGAAACTAGTGTAATAGAAGCACCGTTTAAACTCATGGGGCTGGCATAGTGTTACATACTTAAAACCTTGCGCTTCAGAAACAGTGTCCCCAATTTGTCAATTGTGTTATAGCAGATTGTGTTAATGAAACACGTGTAATAGCAGAATGACCTGTACTTTGGGCAATATTGGAGCTCCTTTTTTTTTCATTATTTGAAGAGGCCACCCTTTGGTTTTTAGTTGATTTCAGCCTCATTCTCCCGATCTTTAGGACCTCCACAACATGTAACCAAAAGCATTTCTCTCTGTGATTACCTCTGCACTTGGACAAGAGCCAACAGATGCATGGGAGCACAATCGATTACAAGTTCCCCTTCAAAGCATGGACCATCCTCACTTGGAAACTGTGTTGTTATTGCATCACTGTTACTAGATTAAACTCCTGGAGTTCCCTCCCTAATGCTAAGCCCCTTTTGGTACACTTAACACGAGGTGGACCGCAGAAGTTCAAGAAGGTAGTTTGCTGCTTTTCCAAGGGCAGACGTGGAAGGACAACAAATATTCTTGCCAGGCTACTCGTGCAAAGATTACTCTCACCTGTGATACCTGGGGATGTGAATGATCTCTGGAGTTGACAGGATTAATTTTTAAACGGTTAGGATCAAAGGGATTGAATGAGGCTTAGGCCATGTTGCTTCACATGTCTCCATTCAATGTAGACAAACAGCAGCTCTCAGTATCGCTGCCACAAAGAAATGCCAAAAGAATAAATCCAATTTCATCCTGATCTGGGTTTTACTTAGCCCCAACCTCCTCCCACCAGATTTCATCCAAGGCTCTGGAGTGGTGAGGGGTTCTTTGTCCAAAATATGGCAGCGTCTGTACTACATTAACATATATCTGTCTTTAGTATTAGTGTCCATTCCTGTGACCTGATTTGGTCAAATTCAAACAGTGGTGGATATTAATGTTTTGGGGAGACACTCCATCCATGTAACCATTTTTGACCCATACCTGCCTTCTCACTACTTTTTAATAGCATTTTTTGATCTGTTCATTGGGTTAACATCTGGCTAAGAACTTGGTACGGCAATAGATTATTGGAACTGCATACTTTGGGTACCAGGTCAGCATTAGTTATGGTAGGGAGAGGATATTTAACTGATGTGTCTAATATCTATCCAGAATGACAGAAATGATCCATCTAGAGAGAAATTACTGTTAGCTCATTACTTTTGTTATTCATATGAGATGTGGATATTGCAAATTCCCTTTTTTTAAATGTTCAAGTGTCAAGTTCCTAACTATGCCATTCCACTAGGGGATTAATTTTATTTTAAACCGTAAGTGTTTTAATGCCTCTGCTAGAACGTCAGAGCGGGGAGAAAGGATTAGTTGATGGTGTGACAATGAGTGAGCAGACTTTTTGCACAAGAGGATAGAAGCAGCAGACAGCATGTTGGCAGAGATACTGATTGCAGAAGTTTAAGGAACAAAGAGCATTGTTATTGTTACGATCCTTTGGAGACATATTGGGCTGGCACCGTACTATTTAGAACAAAGAGCCTTAAAGAGAGAAGCTTCTGAAGAAAGGCAATTCAGAGAGAGAGAGAAAAAAGTGATGCAGCCCATTACTCCAAGCAGTAGGATAATCAAACAAGAGGTTTCTCAAGAAACCCACCTTTTATGAAAAATCTACAAGTGGAGAGGGAGCAGATAGCTGAATCACATGACAAGTTGTATCTATTCATTAATTAACCAATCATCTTGTTGGTGCAAGCAATTCTCATCAAAGAGGCTATATGGTGTCAGTTAACATAATTACTGTGTTTTCATTGTAGATTCTCAATGGAGGACAAGACCAGTCTGTCCATCGTGCTTATGTTGGCACTTTAAATGACTTATCAAATTGCTCTCACTTCGCAATAGCCCTGCATATTGTTTTAATTTTTAATACTTGCCTTGTTTCTTATTTGTGGGCATTTGCAATCAGTCATAATCATCTTCATAGCTACTCTCCCTCTCCCTGAGAGTGATAGGCAAAAAGGACTTGGAGCAGGAGTCAGCAATTTCGCTCCAAACTCACATATGATCATAGCTGATCCATCTCAGTCTCAACTCCACTTTCCTCCCTGCTCCCCATAATCTTTCAATACTAATAATCTGTCCATTCCTACCCACCCCCCCCCCCCCCCCCCCCCTTCAAATTTTCTCAATGCTCTAGCATCCGCTTCACTCTGGGGTACTAAATTCTACAAATTCATGACCTTTTGCTTGAAATTTCACCTCCCAGTTTGAAATTTGCTAGCCCTAATCCTGAAACTGTGACCCCTCATTCTAGATTGCCCCACATGTGGAAATCTTCTTTCTATATCCACTTTGTCAATCCCCTTAGCATCTTTATATATACTTCGATTAGATCTCCTCTTGTTCTTCTAAACTCAAGTATAGGCTTAAACTACTGTTTCTGTTCATTAGACAAGCCCTTCATCTTTGAAATCAATCTAATGAACCTCCTGTGAAGTACTTACAATATAACTGTGTCCTTCCCTCTGAGGCCAAAATTATGTGCAGTACTCCAAATGTGGTCTCAATGCCTTGTGCAGTTATAGCACACTCCCCTGCTTTTACATTCTGTTCCTTTGACAATAACTTTCTTTACTACCTGCATACCCGTTTTGTGATTCATGCACAAGCATTCTTGAGTTTCTCCCAATTAGGTAATATTCTATTCCTCTGACTAAATTGGATTATCTCTCACTTATCCACATTAAACTTCATCAGCCAAACTTTTGCCCATTCAGCTAACTGGTCTGTAACCTCCATTAATAATGTTGTTTTCTCTATTGCAACTTACTTTACTGCATATTTTAGTGTCACCTGCAAACTTACCTTTCGTACTTGCATAAAAGTCATTAATTTAGGTTGTAAATAGTTGGGCACTAAGGACTGAACTCTGAGGCACCCACTAGTTGCATCTTGGCAACCAGAAAAAAAGGACCCACTGGTCTGGATCTCTGCTTTCTGGTAGTTATCCAGTCTTCTAACCAAACTAATAAATTTCCCCCAGTGCCAGTTTAATTTTACCTTGTGTATACACCTTTTTATGCAGCACCTCATCTAATGCCTTCTGCAAGTCCAGATATACTACTTCACATCATTCCTATCAGCATATTGTTCATTGTGCTTTCACTTCATATTCGAACATCACCAGCTAGAAAAGAGAGCTTGCATTTTGTTAGCACCTTTTCACCATCTCAGGGTATTGGCTGTAAAATGTAATTATTTTTGACATGTAACAGTCACTGTAATCTGGGAAATGTGGCAGTTAGCTTTGCACAAATTTTGCCAAACAGTTGCAAGATAATGACTGTTTTTGCTTTGACATGTTGGTCGAGGGATGAATTGAGTCTGGATATACCTGTTCCCCTTCAAAATAAGGTTTACATCTATATCATTGTGCCAATGTAGTAACATTATCTAGAAGATGTCACCTCCAACCGGTACTGTGCTCAGTCTATGCTGGAATGTCAACCATAGAGTTTGTGCTCAAGTAGGGCTTCAACCCACAACCTTTGGGTATGGGATGCTATGAAACTGATCCAGGCCAACACCCAAAGTCCTATCTTGTTTGATTAGACCTGTGAAATAGTAAACTACTATTAAATTTAATCAATGTTATGATTTTCTTTTTTGAAACACTTGAAGACTTACCAGGCTGTGTAACTTTAGCACCACTACTTAAACTTAAGGATGCAAAATAAGTCTAGGAGGTAAAGGGGAAGTATAATGAGGTATTTAAGATGTTTAATATATTAAAGGAAATTAGACAAACTATTTCCCCTTGTGTGTGAATTTAGAAAAAGGTGGCAAATCTGTCAATGAGATTTGGGCTTCCTGACATGATCCCACTTCCCGTCACAAAGGGCCCTGAAATTCTTCCGTTTTCTCTCAACTGTTGAGAATGAGTCAGTTGAAAATGTCACAAGCTGAGCTTCTGTTAGGTAGGTTTACTGAAGGAGTACGGTGTGTGGATGGAGTTGTGATACAAGTCAACCACTATCTAATGTAACAGAAGAGCAGTACAAGCTTGAGGGGCTAAATGGCCTGACTTGTTCCTGTCTTGTGCTGTAGTGATTTTCGTTGGTAGTCTCCAAATTCTATTCACCAAACTTTTTATTGGGAAATGAGTAAATAGATTTTTTTAAAATTTTGTTCAATTTCGTGTTCTGCTATCATGCTGGGCTACATTTAAGAAGACTTCAGTAGCACTCCATCAGCTATGAGGGGGCAAAGTGTTAACTGAATTGCCAAAATTTAAAGGTGCTTTCATTTTTCAACATGTTTTAATTGACGTCTTTGAAGTTGATTTGTAACTGAGCATTAATTTCCCTGAAGAGATGATGCACAAGAGTGGGTGTTAGAAGCAATAAGGACTGTGCTCATACTTATTCAAGTATTTAAAGTTTCAAGTTTGAGATATAGTTTTCAGAAGGAAAACACAAACAATGATGGCTTGACATATCCAGAGGAACAGCACATGGTAAATTAGATACATTTTATATAAATTTCCTTACAGCAAGACCTATTAGCAATTCAGATGTGAGGCTTCCAAAGATGTTCAGGACAGGAGTAGACTGCTTCTTGCATTGAGAACTCCGTACCTTTTCAATGAAATCATACCTGACCTGTGATCTCACTCCATATAACTGCCTCTGTCAAATTTTCCTTCATGCATTTTGCTAGAGAAAATGTATAATTTCCAACTTTAAATTGTTCAGTATTTCCTAATTTCTATCCCGAACAGGTCCTCACTTTTTTTTTCTTTTAAGTGAAATGGCACCTTCAGTGTAAATGCTATTGATAAATTTAAATTGGAAAGACCAAGCGTGTAGACACAAATATTTGATAAACATGGTTTTGCTTTTGAGTCCTGTGTTGTGGACTGAAGTATAATTCAAAAGACCAATATGCATAAATGGGACTGACATAACATCTGCAAATGTGTTGCTGGTCAAAGCACAGCAGGTTAGGCAGCATCTCAGGAATAGAGAATTCGACGTTTCGAGCATAAGCCCTTCATCAGGAATAAGAGAGAGAGAGCCAAGCAGGCTGAGATAAAAGGTAGGGAGGAGGGACGAGGGGGAGGGGCGATGGAAGTGGGATAGGTGGAAGGAGGTCAAGGTGAGGGTGATAGGCCGGAGTGGGGTGGGGGCGGAGAGGTCAGGAAGAGGATTGCAGGTTAGGAGGGCGGTGCTGAGTTGAGGGAACCGACTGAGACAAGGTGGGGGGGAGGGGAAATGAGGAAGCTGGAGAAATCTGAATTCATACCTTGTGGTTGGAGGGTTCCCAGGCGGAAGATGAGGCGCTCCTCCTCCAGCCGTCGTGTAGTTGTGTTCTGCCGGTGGAGGAGTCCAAGGACCTGCATGTCCTCGGTGGAGTGGGAGGGGGAGTTAAAGTGTTGAGCCACGGGGTGATTGGGTTGGTTGGTTCGGGCGGCCCAGAGGTGTTCTCTGAAGCGTTCCGCAAGTAAGCGGCCTGTCTCACCAATATAGAGGAGGCCACATCGGGTGCAGCGGATGCAATAGATGATGTGTGTGGAGGTACAGGTGAACTTGTGGCGGATATGGAAGGATCCCTTGGGGCCTTGGAGGGAAGTGAGTGTGGAGGTGTGGGCGCAAGTTTTACATTTCCTGCGGTTGCAGGGGAAGGCGCCGGGGGTGGAGGTTGGGTTGGTGGGGGGTGTGGATCTGACAAGGGAGTCACGAAGGGAGTGGTCCTTGCGGAACGCTGATAGGGGAGGGGAGGGAAATATATCCTTGGTGGTGGGGTCCGTTTGGAGGTGGCGGAAATGGCGGCGGATAATACGTTGTATGCGCAGGTTGGTGGGGTGGTAGGTGAGAACCAGTGGGGTTCTGTCTTGGTGGCGGTTGGAGGAGCAGGGCTCAAGGGCGGAGGAGCGGGAAGTGGAGGAGATGCGGTGGAGGGCATCGTCGATCACGTCTGGGGGGAATCTGCGGTCCTTGAAGAAGGAGGCCATCTGGGCTGTGCGGTGTTGGAATTGGTCCTCCTGGGAGCAGATGCGGCGGAGACGAAGGAATTGGGAATATGGGATGGCGTTTTTACAGGGGGCAGGGTGGGAGGAGGTGTAGTCCAGGTAGCTGTGGGAGTCAGTCGGTTTATAATAGATGTCTGTGTTGAGTCGGTTGCCCGAGATAGAAATGGAAAGGTCTAGGAAGGGGAGGGAGGAGTCTGAGACAGTCCAGGTGAATTTCAGGTCGGGATGGAAGGTGTTAGTAAAGTTGATGAACTGTTCAACCTCCTCGTGGGAGCACGAGGCAGCGCCGATACAGTCATCGATGTAGCGGAGGAAAAGGTGGGGGGTGGTGCCAGTGTAGTTGCGGAAGATGGACTGTTCCACATATCCTACGAAGAGACAGGCATAGCTGGGGCCCATGCGGGTGCCCATGGCAACTCCTTTAGTTTGGAGGAAGTGGGAGGATTGAAAAGAGAAGTTATTCAGGGTGAGGACCAGTTCAGTCAGTCGAAGGAGGGTGTCAGTGGAAGGGTACTGGTTGGTGCGGCGGGAAAGGAAGAAGCGGAGGGCTTTGAGTCTTTCGTGATGGGGGATGGAGGTGTACAGGGACTGGATGTCCATAGTGAAAATAAGGCGTTGGGGACCGGGGAAGCGAAAATCCTGGAGGAGGTGGAGGGCGTGGGTGGTGTCCCGAACGTAGGTGGGGAGTTCTTGGGCTAAAGGGGACAGGACCGTGTCGAGGTATTGGGAGATGAGTTCGGTGGGGCAGGAGCAGGCTGAGACAATGGGTCGGCCGGGGCAGGCAGGTTTGTGGATTTTGGGCAGGAGGTAGAAACGGGCGGTGCGGGGTTGTGGGACTATGAGGTTGGAGGCGGTGGATGGGAGATCCCCTGAGGTACTATGAGGTTGGAGGTGGTGGATGGGAGATACTAACATGAAAAGGACATTAAGCTCTGGTAAGAGTACACTATTTTCGAGGATGGTATCAGTAATAGGAATTCTTTTTGTATCGAGTAGAGACTTGAGATAATTGAATTGCTTCCACTAGAACAGACCTGACTAAGAGGACAACTCATAGAAATTTATTTTTAAGCTACTGAATTTTAGAATAATTTAAGGAAGAATATTTCCTGAGGTGCAATGGCAAGGGATACTCCCTTTTTAAATGATTGCAAGAGAAACGACCAGAACAATTTGTTTTGGAGATTATTGGAGCATGGGATGCTATGCCACAGGAAGTGATCAGTTTTCAGGGAAAATAATTATGACTTTGGTGATGCGGAATATGCAGAGCCTTATGAAGAGAGTAGATTAGATTTGAGTTACTTCAACAAAGAGCTGCCATGGACTCAATGGACAGAAAGACTATCTCCTGCACTGCAAGCTTGTGCATTTACTTTGAATAGACTAATCCTGGCCATAAATAATGTAGAGAGCAACACCCATGCACAGTGTGGTCTGTTTTTGTTAGTAACATAGCTCATTATCACACTTATCTTTAAGATTTTTCTTGCATCCAAAAACAAAGATGTGATGTGTAATACATGAATGTTGCAGTATTTGGCTAAGACACAGTATTAATGTTATGCTAATGTGGTTTACCAGAGAATATTTTTAAGGAGCGCTATGATTAAATTGCTGTGAAAATAACATTACCAGAATCAATTGGCTACAGTTCAGGTGGCAATTGAGTATTGTATTCCTGGTGGGGCCACAGTAGGAGTGGAATTGTTTTGTGTGTATGCATCTGCTGCAAGCCTGACCTTCCACTCTAGGAGGTGGGTTTACATTGCACAAAGCGATGCAGGCTATTTCTGCACAGGGCAACTGGAAAGGATCTGACAGATGTAAACAATCTCAATCCTGTCCTGTGGAAATGTTCAGTAGTGTGAACATGTTGCTGCTGCTTTCATTGACACTAAATGTGTGAAATGCAGGTCTCACTGGAATCTTCGGGCAAAGGAGGAGGCTCATTGGTCCATCAAAGTTTGTGCTGCCTCTTTTGAGCAAATTAGTCTCACTGCTGTTGGTCTTTCCCCATTGCTTTGCAAATGAGGATGTTTCCACGTATACAACTAACATCGCAACCTTGTGCAGTGCCTTTTAGTATAGCAAAATATTCTAAGGTACTTTAAGGTGAGCAATTATCAAATAAAATTGAAACTGAATTATGTGAAGGCGAAAGCAGGTAACCAGATCATTAGGTAAAGTTAGCTCTTAATAAAGGAGCCTCAAAGCAGGAGAATGGAAGGCTTTGGAGATGGAATTTCTGGGTTTAGTAACTAGGTACGAAGGCATAGCAATCAGTGATGGAGTAATGGATTTGGTTTCAGTACCTCTCGTAGCTGGGGTACGTTGTGTAAAAGGTCTATCAATTACCTCCTATCCATCTTTGATATCTAAAGTTATGCCTAAATGTTTGTAATGAGGTAGGCCATTCATTTATGATCTGTCTCTAGTGCTTTACTTGTAGACAGCCTGGCTCCATTCTGAACGCTTTGTGAATTGTCAGCTACAATTCTAAGTGTTCAGCCATCTTGAAAATTTTGAACCATTTGAAATGTTTTTAAATTTTGTGGACACAGATACTGCAGGCTAATTGAAGTAGTTTTTGACAATAAACATGCTTTATATACAAAAGCAAAATTCTGGATGCAGGGAAAAAGTGAGAGGAACAGGTGAAATTCACAGAGCAAGAGTTAATTTTTCAGGTTGTGCAACCTTGGGAACTGAAAGGACTGAAACCTTGAACCAAAGGAAGGTTGTGTACTAGGGTGGAGGATGAGAAATGCACTGACAAAAATTTCATGATTCATGCAACCCAAGGGAGTGCTAATATTGTTAAATAAAAGAAACAAAGATTGTAATTTATTTGGTTCAAATGCAGGGGAGAATAATAAGTGCCTTTTGTTGTTCTTGCCACACCCTTCCCCCTCCCTACCCTCCATTTCCACAAGAAGTATTTTTTATGTCTCTGTTCAGTTTGGATGACAGTAGTCAATAATGAAACCAATGATTCATTTCATCTCCATAAACGGTGAGGTTTAAGGGTTATGAATTCAATAGAGGAACAAGTGAAATTAAAGTTGGGCAAATTTTAAAGTTAATCTGGTCCAGAAAAAGAAATAGCTGGAAAGAAAGATTTGGGTTGAGTGACAAATTGGGTCAAGAGACAAAGAAAAAGTAAAGAAATGATCAAAGAAAGTTACTTTCTTGGAATGAATACCTATGGGCAGTTTTAATTGCTCCCTTTCTGGACCATGGCATTGAATGACATTGCATTAATGGTCACAGTGAAGAAAGAATTACCAAGCTCTTATTCACTGGCCCTAAATTCAGATTACAAGTTTATGGGTAGATAATGTGGGAGACTAAAGGTTGACTGTGTTTATGTGAAACAATCCTAGAATGACATAAATTAACCAGCAATTTCTAGAAAATCAAATCATGTTCTCTCGAACTTTGTTAGAATAATGAGTATGATCCATCTTCTGCTCCTGATGTGCCCTGTGTCAAAGATGCCAGTCTTTATCTAATTTGATTCACTCCACATGACATCAGTTTCTGTGCTCCAAAGCTAGCTATGCCCCTAACCAAACTGTTCCAGTACAGTGAGAACCTTGATATCTTCCCAACAATGTGAAAACTGCCCAGATATGTCTTATCCACAAAAAGGATGAACAGAATCTAGCCAGCTACTTTTTTTTCCCAAAAAAAATCATTCATGGGATGAGGGTGTTGCTGGCTAGGCCAGCACTTAACTGCTCTCTGGGATAGGCAATAAGAGTCAACCATGTTTCTGGGGGTCTGGAGTCAGGCCAGGTAAAGTTGGTACTTTCCTTCCTTTAAAGGACATTAGTGAACCAGATGGGTTTTTCCTGTAATCAACAATGGATTCATGGTCATTAGATTCTTAATTCTAGACTTTCTTTCTTATTTAATTAAAATTCCGCCATCTGGTGGGATTCAAGCCCAGATCCCGAGGCCATTACCTTGGTCCATTGATAATACCACTAGGCTGTCACCTCCCCAAATATTGTCCCTTTCAGCTGAAAAGTGATGGAGGGTGTCCTCATTGATGCATTAAAATGGCACTTAGTCAACCAAATTGACTTCCAAAAGAATTGAGGAGAGGGGCATCTATTTAGTCATTGCAGAAATGAAGATGGTTATGGTTATTATAGATTAATCATCTCAGTGCCAGCACATCTCTGCAGCAGCTCCTCAGGGTAGTCTTGGAGGCATCCTCAAAGACTGCCTGCCTGCCCGCCCTGCACCACCACCATTATAACATCAGAAGTGGGGATGTTTGCAGATGACTGCAGTGTTCAATACTATACCTGACTCTTCAGATACAGAAGTGGTCCACATTCAGACACAGTAAGATCTTGATAATATTCAGGCTTTGTCTGATAAGTAGCAGGTAACAATTATGGTGCCCAAATGCCAGGCAATAAGAAACTCTAACAAATCTAACCATCTCCCCTTGTCATTCAAATGCATTACTATAGCTAAAGCCTCATTCATCAGTATCTGAGTAACACTATATTCACCAGAAAGTTATTCCCACTTAAATAGAGGTTGCATCAGCAGGTCAGAGGCTGGGAATTTTGTGGTGACTCTCCAAAGCCTGTCCATGATCTACAAGGCCAAAGCCAAAAGTGATGGAATACTCTTTTTTTTTTTTCCCCCCCTCCCCCCATAAAGATGTATACTTCCAACAAAACTGTTCACATCTTCCAGGATAAAGTGACCTACTTGATTGACATCTCATCCATCACTTTTTAACATTCAATTCCCCCACTACTCCTGAACTGTAATAGCAATATATACCATCACCAAGATATACTGTTATAATTTGCTAAGAGACTTTCAATAGCATCTTTTTGAGCCTGAAGGACAAGGGCAGCTGATGCATCAGCTCTCAAGTTCTCCTCCAAATCACTCACCAACATCCTTTGTCACCAGACCAAAACTGTTCTCCCAACAGCACTGCAGGTTTTCCTGCACAGCTAATCTTCTGTTCAAGAAGGTAACTTCTCAACGCCATATGGATTGGACAATAAATGCTTGCCCAACTAGGGCCAGTCGCATCCTGTGTGGGGTGGGGGGGGAGAAATACGAAAATCCAGTGTGCTTTGTCACCTTGCTCTTACTTTACCAATAATAGTTGGACAGATATATCAGTAACTTTACTACTGTGCCCCTGAGTAGGGGAATGTCCTGAACAAGGAGATACAGGAGGATATTGAACAGAGACCAGAGATTGGTTCCTCCCCAATTTATTAAAACTGATCAGAAAGAAAACAGCAAGAGACAATGACTTTCCCAAAGAACTGAGGTGAGGGGAATGGTATGGTGGAATGATTTAGGAAGGAATGTGTCAAAGATTAGTTCTGTTGACAAGCAGACATGCTTGTTCACTGACAACAGTGAACAAGCATTCTGCTGGAATAAAGGAATGGAGTATGTTCTGGGATATGTAGTTCACGTGTAGTAACGAACAATCTGAATTCTGCCACGGTAAACTGGCCAGTGGAGAGTACATGTAGCTTATCCAAATCCAAGAATTAATGGGCGTGCAGAGGTTACAGTACAAGTAAATTTTGGACTGCAGAAATGTAAGTTAGTTGAATTTTTTTCCATGGAATGGAGGAAGTGAAGCCAACTTAGGAGCAATCGAGACATATCTTCAGAATGATGGTGGGTGTAATTTGACATCAGAATAGAGAAGTAGGAACAAATGGATAATGTTCCTGAGGACATGCTCGAAGTTATTAGAATTCAAGGTATAAAATGAATGAAGAGATTATGTACAGTTCAGACTACAACATTCTGAAGGAGTTACTTTTACTTTCTCTTTTATGTTGACTTGAAATGTTTGATTTGCTCCTCAGTCTAGGTTTCCTTTTTTGACCCCCCCCCCCCCCCCCCCCCCCCCCCCATGCTGTCCACTCAGCATTAAATACATAGGAGCGAATATTATCAACACGAAAATGTCGTAAACCTTTTACTTGTCCTTTTTGTAAGTAGGACCAGACAGAACCCTTCAAAGCTGAAGTACTGCTTTTTGACGATAGAATATAACTGATGTAATGCAGGAAAACCAGCAGCAAACTTGTGCACAGCAAGATCCCACAAACCATACTGTAATATCCAGATTGTTTGTGATGTAGCTTAAAGGATAAACATGGTTTGTGGTGAGAACTCCCCTGCTTTTATTTTAAACTGAAATAGTGAGTTGATGGTTTAACATTCATTTGAAAAACATTACTTCCAAAAGCGAACTTCCCCTTCAGTACTAACTTGGAGTAATTAATAACTCATCCATAAAGGCCGAGCTCAGGAGACTCAGTCATACAACATGGAAACCGATCCTTTGGTTCAACTTGCCCATGCTGACCAAGTTTCCCAAACTAACCTTGTCCTACTCGCATTTGGCCAGTTGCGTTGACCGTAAACAGAATTTGCTTTCTCTGGCTGAAGAGACTAAAACAAAGGACTGCCAGTCTCTGGATGAGGCAATTATTTAGGTAAGAGAAAAGGAGCAATTTATTGCCATGCTTCTTTGGTGAATAAGGCACAGATTGGTCAAAGAACCAATATGAGAAGACCGAGCCAGTTGTCATAATATCAAATGCACAGCCTGAAAGGACAATGGATACTGATTCAATGACAACTTTTGAAAGGGAATTTTGATACTTAGATAAATACTTTGACAAGAGACCTTTGCAAGGGTTTAGGGAACAAGTAAGGTTTGTGTGGGATTAATTGAACACCTCTTTCAGAGTTAGCACTGGTATCATGAACAGAATAGGATGTTGCTTCAGAAATATATTTTTGCTTTTTTACTTCAATGCATTTTACCTTGAAACCTCCATGAACTCTCTAGAAAGGCATACCTCATTAAAATAAATGGGTTTACTGTGATTGAAGAAAGTGTGCAGGGAAATCAGCCGTGTGAATGCAAAACATGTTTTGAGTCCATTGCTATAATCGGGCAATAAGTCTCACGGTCTCTTTTTACATTTGAAGTTTTCCCTTCTTCACTAAAATAAATTGTTTCCATGTAATGGCAAAATTTGCTGGTATCTAACATCATGGTAGACACATGCTCTTGCTAGCTACTGGCAGTTCTGTGATCTTTTTGGTAGCAGTTCTTTGTTTTTTATAACAAGTGAATTTTGCATTTGTAACTTTTTTTTGCATTTGTTTTTGTCACTTGTTCTGCCATGTTGCAGAAAATTCTAATCGTTTTCGGATATATTTGAGAGAGCAGTTGGAAAAAAAGCATCAAAGTTAACATTGGAAAGACTGAGGCTATTGACTTGGTCTGCCATAAATGCTGTTGCCTAGCCACTGACTCCATCCTTTTCCTGAGCAAATGTCTGTAATAACACTGAAAGCACAAATAATCAGGTTTTATGTTTCACCATGAGATGAGCTACCAAGCTCATCAATGTCATCACTAAAACCACCTACTTTCCACTCTGCACCTGCCTTATCTCACCTGAACCCTTATCCTTGCTTTCCTGACCTCTGCAGTTTATTATTGTACACATACCTGGCTGGGCTTGAACAATCTACTTCTAAATTTAAGGGTATCTCTTGTTTTGAATATTAGAATATCCATATTCTAACTTGAACCAATGTGTTTGACTCAGTAGCCCCTGTTCTCAGCAATGCCTCCATTTTAAAATCCTTGTTTGTGTCACCATCTGTGACTGGGATTGGGAGTTCCAGCTGGAAGAACACACATTGAAGATCTCTGCACCCTTAACCAATCAATAACAAGTGGTCAAGCATTACCACTAACACTTGCCTCATGCTCATTTCAATCTTCCCAGCTGTTAATCCAGGAGTGAGGCACATCTGCAAGAATAGTATGAAATGAGTAATGTATTCATTAGGAAGTAGGTGCATTCTGACTTTACCCTCTGTGAAAGTCAATGGAATAATAAACTGTGAGGTGTAAAACAGACTGAAAATCAGTGCTGGTGGGCTATCTATCATGACTGATTTGTCAAGTATCTCAGTTTCTTTGGTGATTGCTTATGGAAGAACTTTGATTTTATATTGATGTGAAGATGGTGTTTCAGTGAAGATCTATCAGTTATGTAAAATGGGTGGCTTGTTTGAGGCTAGGTTCCAGTGGGACCTAGCGATGGCTTGATCAAAGTGCATTTGATTGGTCTTAACAATGTGGACCCAGAAATGTTGTTTTTTTTCCCCCATGTGCAAGAGTTCAGAACTATGGGACAATCTTCTTTAAAAATTAGGGCATGCAGATGGGTGTTTTCTCACAGGAGGTTGTGATTTTGGAACTTTGGCTCAGAAGGCAACAGGGGCAGGATCATTGTATCTACCTCCACCTTTTTAAAAAATATCCATGCAGGGCAAGACAATTGAAGCTTCCCAGGTGTAGATGTGGAATTTAAAATACAAACATCTATTGTGAGGAGAAAGTGGTGGCTGTGGGCACAATTATGATGTTTTAAAAGATGCTTGGAAGTACATGAATAGGTAGGTTTTGGAGGGATATGGGCTAGGAGCAGGCAGGTGGGGCTAGTTTAGTTTGGGACTATGTTCGGTGTGGACTGGCTGGACCGAAGAGTCATACAGCGTAGAAACAGACCCCATGATCTTATTGAATGATGAAGCAGATCTGAAGGCTGATAGACCTACTTCTGCTATTTGGTCCTTTTTCATGTAGCACCTTTCACAAGCTCCGGATGGCCCAATGATGTTTACAGCCAATCAGATACACTCTAAGTCAAAGCTCTGTGAAGTATAGCAGTCAGTTTGAGCACAGTAAGATCCCACTAACAGCAATGTGATATTGACTCCGTGGTTTTTGTTTTATTACTGAATTTTAATTGAAGCATTCAGAATTTTGAGGGTTTAAACTTTGCTACAACCTACATTTTGTCCACGTGGCTGTTCTATAGATTGAACATTCTATTTAAGTGCAAAGATAGATAAGCTAGATAATATGAAGCTAGGTTCCCCTTGCAACAGTTTCTGTGCACAAAAGGTTGTAGAAATAAGATCTTAAGACATCAACTGATCTAATTCTTGCTTCTATCAAGTCTGCTCCACCATTCAATCATGACCGACACATTTCTCATCCTCGTTCTCCCACTTTCTTCCTAAAACCCTTGATCCCCATGATTCTCAAGAACCTACCTATCTCTGTCTTAAATATGCTCAATGACCTGGCCTCCCCAGCCTTCTGTGGCAATGAATTCCATAGATTCACCACTCTGGCTAAAGAAATTTCCTTATCTCTGTTTGAAAAGGTCTTCCTTCAATGTAAGGCTGTGTCCTCTAGTCCTAGCCTTTCCTCCCAATGAAACATCTTTCCAACATCTACACTGTCCAGTTCCTTCCGTATTCTGAATTTTTGTTTCCGTTCAATTCCCCCCTCATCCTTCTAAACTTAAGTATAGATGCAGAGACCTCAAAGGTTCCTCTGATGTTAAGCTCTTCATTCCTGGGACTATTCTCATGAACCTCCTCTGAACATGCCCCACAGCCTTTGAGATATGGGGCCCAAAGCTGCACACATTACTCCAACTATGATCTGACCAGAGCCTTAGAGCCTCCGAAGTACATCCTGCTTTTATATTCAAGTCCTTTCAAATGTCGTCATTGCATTTGTCTTCCTGCAAGTTTACCAGGAGAGAATTCTGGACTAGACCTCCCAAATCTCTTTGTACTTTAGACTTCTGAATTTTCTCCCCATTTAGAAAATGGTGCATGACCTCACACTTGGCCCACATTGTACTCCACTTGCCACTTCTTTGCCCACTTTCCTAATCTGCCCAAATCCTTCTGTAGCCTCCCAGTCTCCTCAATGCTATCTGTTCCTCTAAGTATCTTTGTATCATCTGCAAATTTAGCCAGAAGGCCCTCACTCCTTCATCTTGATTTGTGAATATATAAAGTTAAAAGTTGTGGTCCCAAACACTGAGCCTTGCAGAACACCACTCTTCATTCCTGAGAAGGACCCTTTTATCCTCATTATCTGCTTTCTGCCAGACAGCCAAGCTTCTATCCATGCTAACACCTTGCCTCTGACACCATGGGCCCTTATCTTACTCAGTAGTGGTACCTTGTCAAAGGCTTCTTGAAGTCTACGTAGATAACATCCATTGGCTCTCCTTGGTCTTACCTGCTCAATACTTCCTCAAAGAATTCCAGCAGATATGTCAGGCATGATCTCTTGATGAAACCATGCTGACTCTGTCCTATTTTGTCATACACTTCCAAGTATTCCAGGATCTTAGTCATGACTGAGCTTAGGCTCATCGGTCTGTCATTTTCCCTTTGCCTTTCTCCTTTTTATTAAATAAGAATGTCATTTTAGTGATTTTCCTGTCCTGAGGGACTCCCTGATTCTAGCGATTCCTCAAAGATTACTACTAACGCCTTCACTATCTCTTCAGCTATCTCCCTGAGAACTCTGGGGTGTAGTCAGTCAGGTGATTTAACCACCCTCTGGTCATTCAGTTTTTCTAGCACTTTCTCCTTGGTGATGGCCACCATACTCAGCTCTGCTCCCTCGCATTCTTGAATTTTTGGGATATTACTCAGTTTTCACAGTGGAAGACTGTGTTGCAAAGTAAGTATTCAGTTCCTCGGCTATTTCCCTGTTCCCATTACTCTCTACCATCATTTACCAGCAGCCCAATATCCACTTTTGCCCTTTAACATAATCAAAAACTTATAGTCCTCCTTTAAATGAGGGTAAGCTAACCAATAATACAATCTTTTCCCTCCTTGTTTCTTTGCCCAATAATCTTCGTAAGCTTCCCAATCCTCTGGTTTCCTACTGTCCTTCGTCATATTATATGCTTTCTCTTTTGCTTTTGTGCTATCCCTGACTTCCTGAGTCAGCAATGGTTGTCTCATCCTCCCTGTACCGTGCTGCTTTTCCCTCGGGATGAATCTCTGCAGTGTCTCCTGAATTACTCCAGGAAACCCCTGCCATTGCTGTTCCACTGTCTTTCCTGCTGGGCTCCTGTCCTAGCCAATTCTACCCAGCTCCTTGCTCATGGCTCTGTAGTTGCTGTTATTCAGCTGAAATACCGTTACCTCTGATTCTATCTTACCCCTCTCAAATTGCAGAGTTAATCTGGCAAGATCTTCCCTTGGAAGGCTATGGTGGACAATTGTGTATTAGACAAGGTTAAAAATCATGCAACATGAGGTTATAATCCAACAGGTTTATTTGGAAGCACCATTGTTTTTGAGACACTGTCGCCTCATCAGGTGGTTGTGGCCACAAAAGCTCGACAGAGCTGTGAAAGCTAGTGCTTCCAAATAAACCTGTTGGACTATAATCTGGTGTAATGTGATTTTTAACTTTGCCCACCCCAGTCCAATGTCAGCTCCTGCAAATCACATTTAAACAAGAATGTGGAGTTAGAGTATAGTTGAGACACAATGCACTCAATGTGATTTTAAAATGGCAGTGGCAGGTTTGATGGTTTGATTGGCCTCTGGATTTGAGAGACAGAAATTCCTTGTTCTCTGGATGTTACATATTCATTAACTCTCCCACAGAAGGTTAGGCACTTTGCAGTCTTGATCAGAGCTTGAATTTTAATCATTCCAACCCTGTGGGGATAACTTGAATTGAAATATTCAGGATAGATGCCAAGCTCCCCATTTGAAGCTAACACTTTTTCTCTCAGTTGTTAAAGGAAGCTGACATTTTTAACAACTGCCAAAAATTCCACAACGCATCCCACTTGCTTCTCGATATCTGAGCATGTGCAAACATAGCTTTTGAGAATTAATGCTGCTGTACAATCTGTCTAGAGTATACAGGCAGGAATATTATGAGACCTCCATAAAACATTAGCTAGAGCAAAGCTGGAATATTGTGTGTATACCTGTGCTTGTGGCATTCTAGGAAGTAATTACACCCGAGAGGGCACAAAGCAGTTTTAATAATAGGATGTTGTCAGGATTGGGGAGTTTTAGCTATTGAGAAAGCTTGAATAGACTGAGTTTCCTACCGAAAAGCAGAGAGATTAATGAGGCATATAAAATTGTGAAGTGCATTGATAGGTTCAACCTATCCATGCTATTTCATTTGTCAAACAAGTCAACAACCAGGGTAATAAATTTAAAATAATTGGTGCAAGGATTGAAGGGGAGTTGAGGAGTGTTTTTTAACCCAGTGACAGGATTCACTACTTCAAAGCATAGCAGAAACTGAATCACTTAGCACTTTAAACAAAACCTTTTAATCACAGCACCTCAAATACAGATCTTAAAAACCTTTGGACCATTAACTGTAAAGTGGAATTAGACTGTTTACCTTCTACCAGTACTGACATAATGTCCTTTTCATTTTGCGCCACAGACCTTTGTCTCTTTGGAATAGATTTTATGGTTTTCAGTAGTGTAAGGAGGTGGAATGGGTAGTGGACAGTCTGCTGTTCTCGTCTGCCATCTCTCTCGGGTTGAAGGGGAGCTATAGCACTGTCACTGGACGAGTGAATCTGAGACCCAGGTTCAAATCCCACCATGGCAGATGGAGGAAATTGAATTCGATAGAAATCTAGACCTAACATCTAATGCTGACGATCTACAGTGGCTTCATAGTTATAAACCTCCATCTGCTCACTAACGTATGTTAGGGAAGGAAAGACTGTCATCATTTAGGCTGGCTTATGTATGAATCCAGACCATGTGATTGATTTGTAACTGTGTGCTGAAGTGGCATAGCTAGTCACACATTGTAACAACCATTTAAGAAGTCTCTAAAAAGGAATGAAACCAGGTGAATCACCTAGCAATGGCTAAGGGACCAAACATGACAAAGCCAAACACAGCCCTGTCAACTCTACAAAGACCCCTTCGTAACATTAGGGGGTTAGTGCCAAAGTGGAAGAGCTGTCTTAATGAGCAGTCTAATGACAGCCTGCCCCAGTCATATTCCACCATATTGTGAGGCACCATCACTGTGCTAAATGAGACAGACTTCAGACTTACCAACTTCAGTCTAGGCACTATGGGCCATCACCAGCAGAATTGTTTTAATAAAGTTGAAGGGGAAAGGGTGAAATTAAATCTAGAGGGTTTTTCCCCAAGCAAGCTGGGTGGACATAGTCTGACACATCTCCCCGACATTGAATCCAAACCTTCTGGCCCAGATGTAGGGGCTGTGTTGCAAGACTCTCAAATGTCAAGTGTTACTGGTAAAGGGACAAGTAAAGACACAAGATGCATCAATGAGGTAGAATCACAAGCAGCTACCATCCAAAAGAACAGATAAGGGAAAAGTTTGAGTAAAACCAAACCTGGAAATGAAAGGAACCAAAATGGGGGCAGAGTTCTGGTTTGAAATTGTTGAACTCTGAGCAATACGTTGAAAACACAAAATGTAATCTTGAGCTGCAGCAGCTGTGTAGTTGCAGTAGAGGGAGTTACACATTTAATATGTGGTTATTCACTAGCTTTATTTAGCTAGCCACTATCATGTCTATCTTGATTTCAGGATGTTCCAAAATACTTTACAGCAGTGAAATATTTTTGTCATATTTGAAATATCGTAGTCAATTTGCATGGAGTAAGCACCTACAATCTCTATTGGGAAATTTTTAGTCTATTATAAAGGGTACGATAGAGCATTTAGAAAAGCATAATAAAAACAAGTAGAGTCAAAATGGCTTTGTGAGAAGGACATTATGCCTGATGAATTTATTAGAATTCTTGGAAGTAATTGGCAGGATAAATGAAGTTGAAACAATGAATGTAATGTTTGTTCTTTCGGAAGGTATTTGATAAGTAAACTCATGTGACACTTAAATAAGTCCATGGTATTGGAGGTGGTATACCAGGATGGATAGAGGATTGGCTAACTAATAGACAGAGTTGGGATAAAGGGGGACATTTTCAGGAAGGCAGCATGTAGCTAGGGGAGTTCTACGGGCATTACTCCTGGGGCTACAGTTATTTACCATATATTAATGATTTTAGGTAAGGGAGATGAATGTATTATTGCCAAGTTTGTGAAAGACGCAAGTAGTGAAGATGATGTCAAGTCTGCAGTGGAATATCAACAGGTTGAGCAAGATATAGGTTCAAACTTGGTAGATGGAATATAATGTGGGAAAGTGTGAGATTATGTACTTTGGCAGGAAGAGTAGAGGAGTTGAATATTACTTAAATGGAGAAAGATTGCAGATAACTGAAACTTGGAGGGATTTAGGAGTCCTTGTGAATAATTCAAAAAAACTAGTGTCCAAGTTCAACATGTAATTTTGAAGACAAATGAATTGTTAACCTTTTTTTTCACAAAGGAAATGGAGTATAAAATAGGGAGGTCTTGCTAAAGCTATGCAGGATACCAGTTAAACCACACTTAGAATATTGTGGACACTTTGATCCCTTATCTCATGAAAAATGTACTGGCATTGGAGGTAGTCCAAAGAAATTTCTCTAGGTTGATCCTAGGTGCAAAGAGATTGTCTTTAGAGGTGAGATTGTGTGGGTTGAGCCTGTACTCACTGGAATTTAGAAGTGGAGAAGACATTTATTGAAACACATAATATATTTAAGGGGCTTGTCAGTGTACATGTGGAGAGGTGGTTTTTCCCTTGCACCTCGGACCAGAGGGGATATAATATCAAAATAAGGGCTCATCCATTTAAGACAGGAAAGGAAGCATTCCTTCTGTGGGTAACGAATAGTGGAATTCTGTCAGAATTGCTGAGGCTGTTTTTTTTTGAGTATATTCAAGGTGGAGGTAGATATTTTATTCATAAGTGAAAAGATAAGGCAGGAAAGTGGAGTTGGGAATTATCATAATCCATTGAATGGTGGATTCAGTTTGGGCCAAATGAGCTATCTTTCTCTATCTACATTTTTATGGTTTTACAAATAGCACTATGATCACCAGCTAATGTGTTTTTTATGGCATTGATCAAGGGACACTTATTGGCCCAAGGCACTGAGGATACTGCTTTCTTTTTTACTGTGGAACAGCACCATACTTTGTCGTCAGTCTGAAAGGGCAGGCAGGTCTTTGGTTGACATTTTCTCTAAAGGATGACACTTCTGCAGCTCTGTTAATACTGCACTGGGAATATTGTTACAGTGTAGTAAACTCTACTTTACGTTCAGCTTTCTGTTGTCGTGAAGTCTCAAGCTTGAAGTGAAAATGTTAGCCAATGAGCTTTGGCTGTCGTTAGTGCTTGGTTATAAGGCTACATGTTATTTATAAGGTGTGGGGCTGCTGGATGGAGCAGCAGGACGTTCCTTTTAATGACATTTGTGTGACAGAGATGTATCTGAGAAATATCTTCCACTCCTTCACATACAAGATGATTTTGCACAGCATGAGGTTTGCCAGCTATGTTGATTTTAAAAGCAAGTTTCAATCACTGTTTCCCTACTGTTGGAACACTGTCTGACCGCATCATTCAGTTTGATCAAGCAACATCAACTCAACCTTTCTCCACAGGTGTTGCCTTACATGTTAAGGATTTGGAGAACTTTTTTTTTTGTTTGTCAGCACCTGCAGGATTTTGCTTTTGTCCTTCTGTCAGCTTCGCAAACATCGCTCCAAGAATTTGCTCTTAACCATGTTTTAGCCCCTCTAACCCTTTGTTTCTGTCATCCTGCTGCTCAGTCTGCTATTCTTCCACACTGCAGTGTGTACTTTTAATCTCTTCTTGCAGATAAAATAATGTAAGGCATACCTTCATTAGGTACCTCCACGACTTCATTGGCTCCAAAGCATTTTGGGTTACACTGAAGTTTATTTGACACTTATTTGATAAGATGACAAATTCTGAAAGACTTTGTTTCACTTTCATAATTGATCTAAGTCTTCCAATTTGTTACAGATTTGAGCAACAAGAGTCAACCTAAAGGTTTACTAATCCTGATTAAATGGTCTGCAAACCTGTAACTAAATTGAGACGCCAGTTCAAAGCACCGGTCTCTTGATATGATTGATTTTTGAAGTCCCCCTCTGTCTTCCATCTTGCTCCTTCTATAACAAACCACTAACACCAAGGCCTTATAAGCCCATAATAGCCACTACAGTTCTGCATTTGCTCAGAAACATTCTGAACTCTGACTTATTATATGAATGTTTGATGTCCAATCTTGGATTGGTTTTATAGTATCTACTAGTTCCTGATATTTTCTTTTAAGGTAGTAATCGTCTAAGTGAACTCTCGTCCTACAGTCTCAAACTTCCCCTTGGATATTGATTATTCGTGAGACTGTCCTCTGCTTGGTTTGTCTAGCTTTTTGATTTCTTAAGATAATACAGGGTAATTGGCAATATCTTTACTCGTTAGTGACTGCTCTAAGTTCATCTTTTCGTTTTTTTAAATTGGTGAGTGTTCCTTATTAAATCAAATTCCTTATCGTAACTTCATTTTTTTTTTAGGCTGTTGGCTAGGAATTTTGACTTACTAACAGTTGGTCTTGGAAGAGTTAGCTTTCTATGAATAGATGTTTGTGGTAAAGTAGCGCATGATCTTAAAGTTATATAATTTTTAGCCAATAAAGAAACCTGCAGGTAGTATTTAAAATCATACAGTATGTTGAAAATACAGGTGCATAATAGGAATTTAATGCAAAAGACAAATTATGATGGGAACTTGCTCTTTTTTACTTTGAAAGGTTGTTAGTTTCTTATTTCAAAACTTGACTTTATTCATGTGGGGAAATAACTTCAGATTTTCAGACAGTATACAGTCTGGTTCTACACAGTTGCATATCAAGTAAACACAGTGTTGGGAGTTTGACTGTACACAAGACCAAAGACCACCTTACACATACAATACTAATATTTATATGTTTGACATTAGGAGGGTCCGATAATTGAACAGGCCCCCGTTTGCATTCAGAAAGACCTCAGCAGCTGCCCCAAGCTTTGGTGCATCCCTCGTCATGTAGTCCTGGACTTTGGCATGTGCCAGTCTGCAACACACTGTCAGGGTCAACACCTTGCTCTGGAAGACCGACAAGGTTCAGGCAGACCAAAGAGCATCCTTCATGGGGGTCATGGTCCTCCAGACGCAATTTGTCATGGTATGCCTCCTGGAGAACAGACTGTAGAGCGCACAGATTCTGTCGTGAGGCTGCTAGGGATGAACCTCAACACAACCTACTGTAACTTTCTCCATGCTTCCTTTGCAAAGGCATATACCAGAAGGAGATATGTGACAGTATCAACCCCCTGCTGCCGCTTCAAGGGCAACCTGCAGTGGCACAGACCAATTGGCATGCATGCAGGGTCTCGCAGGAAGTGCCCTTCTCACCACCAGCCAAGCGATGTCTTGGTGCTTGTTAGAAAGTTTTGATGAGGCAGTCTTTGACAGTCTGCTCAGGAAACCATACAGCGGGATCCTTTCCCACAGGGTCTTGAACACTACATGCTGACCACTTCCTGATGGATGTGTGGTCAAAGGTATTTTTCTTTGCAAATTCCTCTACACAGGAGAGATGATCTGGAACGGTCCAACTACTTGGACCATTTTGCAGCAGTGAGTCCAGTTCTGTCCTTCGCAACACTATAGGACAGGTGGAACTGCAGTAAGTATGGCACTTGGTCTTTGCGTACCAACTGTCTACACACAGCTTGATGCAGCCACACAGAAAGGTGGCAATCAGAATGAGGGCAACAGTGAGTATGCCAAGCCCCCAGAGTTTTGCACAAGGAGTCCCTGCAGACCCGGTCTATTTCTGGCTTCCAGATGAAACGGAAGATGGTTTGGGTCATTTGAAACAGCACCATTGGAGGGAATGGGCCAAATATGTGCTATGTACATGAATAAAATGATGACCAGGTTTTTACCAGCAATGGACAGGGAGCAATGCTTCCAAAGGACCAGTTTCTGCTTCACTGTGACAATGCACACCTCCCAAGATTTTGTGCACATTTCAAACCCTCCGAATGATCCATCCTGATGGAGAAGGGAATGAAGGATCAGTTGGCCTAGTTCCCAACGAACATGGCCTTGCTCTTACCTCAATTTACTTTGGCACCTGAGGCCAGTTTGAACTGGTCACAGATGCTCATGAATCTACACACTGACAGTGGATCCAAGCAGAAAACAGCAATGCCATCATTCTGAAATATAAACCTGAGAGCAGCAGTATACCCTCCCTTGTCTTGAGTGAGACTGGGTTAGAAATGAGTCAAACACGTGCTTTAATGCTCTACATTGACTACAATTGAACAGAAAACATTTTAGTTCCTTGCTGGCCTAGGTCAAAACTATTCAACTAAGATTTATCAAATATTGACCACCCTACACTAAAACAAAAAATTTATTGCCAAAAGCTTTCATGGTGTAGGGTGAACACATTAGCATGGGTTGAAAATTGGCTAGCTAACAGGAAGCTGAGAGTAGGCACAAATGAGCGCTTTTTCTAGTTGGCAATATGTACCAAGTGGCGTGCTACTGTGCGGATGCAGTGAGCAATTAAAGATAATAGAACGTATTGTTTGTGAGGAAAGCTGAACACTTAAGGTTATGCATCAGCTATGCAGGGCACTGCTGAGAACACATCTGGAATATTATGTACAGTATTAATCACTTCATTTAAGGAAGAATGTAAATGTTTTGGAAGCAATTCAGCAAAAGTATAGTTGACTGATGCATGGAATGGGCTGTTTTGTGTTGAGAAAACATGGACAAACTAAGCTTGTATCTGCTAAACCTCAAGAGTAGGAAGTGACTTGATTGAAACAAGATTTTTGAGGGGATTTGACAGCTTGGGGAAGGATGCTGTCTCTTGTGGGAGAATCTAGAAGAATTTGGAATTGGCATTTTTTTAAAAAAGGTGGTCCTCCTAAGACAGGTGAGGTTATTTTTTACCTCCGGCTTGTCAGTTTTTGAAACTGTCTTTCAAAAGGCAATGCAAGTATTTTTTTTGTACAAGAAAAAAATGCCTTTGGTTTGTTTCCTGGATAGAGTCAAACTCTAATGCTTGTTTTATTTCTTCATTTTAGCTTCTGTACAGAACTCTATTGCTTTAATCATGACATGCATATAAAGTTATTTTTTAAATTTAAAACAAGGATGCAGAACCTTTTTTTTGAGCTTTTTTAAGGCAGAGTTTTTTGAACTTTTTCAGTCTGGTCTCATAGATTTCATTTACAGAAAGGATGTGGAAGCTTGAGAGAGGGTGCAGAGGAGATTTCCCAGGATGCTGCCAGGAGTGGAGGGCATGTCTTATGAAGAGAGATTGAGGGAGTTAGGGCTTTTTCTCATTGGAATGAAGAATGAGCAGTGACTTGATACAGGTGTACAAGATGTTGAGAAACATACACTTTTTCCTTGGGTGGAAATGGTTATCATGAGAGGCTATAATTTTTAAGGTAATTGCAGGAAGGTTTAGGGGAGATCGCCGAAGTAGAGAGAGAGTAGCTTTTATTAATCATTTCTACCATTTACAACTGATTCCGTAAAAATAGACCGTTTTCCTCCAGGATTGAGGGTGCTACATGGACGGCACAAACTGTACAATCGTACACGGCATAAAGTGCATTAGAAGCGCAAAACATGCAAGTTCCAGTGTAATAGGATGATAAATAATGGACTTTTTTTTGGCAGCAATTGAAAGTCATGCAAAGAATTTCAGATGGGAAAGCCTGATCTTACTGTGTTAAGGAGCGTGATGGCTGGGGAAGGAAACCCTTGCACAGTCTGGCTGTGAGAGACCAAATGCTTTACACAGTGGTGGGTTTGTGGAATGCACTGCCAGCAGTGGTAGGAGTCAGATACATTATGGACACTTAATGACTCTTGGATAGGCACGTGGAAGTTAGTACAGAGGGACCTCTACTATCCAAAGGAAATGGGTGGGGACTATTTTTTGTTTGGTTAATCAAATGTTGGATAACATTGTTTAGCCAGGCATCAGTACCTTCTGATCTTGTCAATAATCCAATATTCAGGTAATCAAATGCTGGATAATTGAGGTTCCTCTGTACAATAAAGAGTATGTAGGTTAATCTGATCTTAGAGTAAGATAGAAGGCTGGCACAACATTGAGGGTCTGTACTTTTCTATGTTCTTTGAAAGCTTGTTAAGCAAAAGTGAGAGAAGTGAGGGGTAGGCAGAAACATGGAGGATACAATCAGTTCCTTTGTAAACGGCGAAGTGGGGTTTTTTTTTTTTTGCATGCATCAGAACTTCACTTTAACATTGCATCCCCAATAATGCAGCACTCCCTCAGTACTACACTGGATGACAGCCTGCATTTTGAGCTCCAATAAAAAGAAGTTGGTGCTATTTGAGGATGCTTGTGTAATAACATTGAAACTTTTGGAACAAAATTGACATTGGCTTCCTGCCAGTATACAGTACATTGTTAGGTGGTGAAATATATCAGCCTTGATACTGTGTGGCAAAGCCATTCAGTGAAATGAAGCCATCAAAAATTGCTTTGAGAGTACAAAGCCTTGTCAGATGGATGGCTTTTAAGTGTGTGACGGCAATCTAATAGTGCTTTTATTTAAATTTAATCTCAAACATATATTTCTAACAGATTCAGGTTTTTCTGGCTCTCCTGTCTTTCTTGTACAAATCCTTAACTAGGAACTGAACAGAATGGGATTTGCAGCAGTGCATCAAGGATTAGGCTTCAACTAGGATACAAGAAATGAGGGAATTGGGTGCTGTTTCTTGGCAACACAGATCATAGCGTTTCCTGCATTGCTCGCTCCATGAAGAGCAAAGCAAGGTTTGCATCAACATTCACTGGAGAGGCCATGGCCTCAAGGTACTATTAGACTAATTCAGAGACCAGTTAATGGTCTGGAGACCTGGACTTGAATCTTGCCATAGAAGATAGAATTTGAATTCAATTAAAATCTGCAATTAGGAGTCTAATGATATCAAATTGTTGTTTTAATTATCAAAAACGTTTTCAATATTCTTCAGGAGAAATTACGATATAACTTAGCAACTTGTATACACTTCTATATACACACAAAGCTATTACCTTTAAATAGGCTTTCTATAGCTTTCCCCTTGCTAATTGTCAGGAGAAACCCATGTGGTTCACAAATGCCCTTTTAGGGAAGAAAACTGCCATCCCTACCTGGTCTGGCCTACATGTAACTGTTGACCCACAGCAATGGGGTAGACGTTTGTTTGCCCTCTGGCCAACCCAGGATGAGCAGTAAGTTCTGGCTGAGCCAGTGAATCCCATGTCTCATGAATGTAGAAAGCACAAAAACTAGAATGATTTCATTCCAACTAATGTTTTTTCTCTGTAACCATGAGGTGCTGTTTTTGGACTGGGATAGCCAAAATCAGAAGCCACAACAACACCAGGTTATAGTCCAATTACAAGCTTTTGAAGCACTGCTCCTTCATCACATGAAGCCCTTCCCATGACAAAGGTGCAGTCCTCAGAAAGCTTGTGATTTCAAATAAACCTATTGGATTATAACCTGGTGTCATGTGACTGTGTATGTTGTGGTTTTCAGCTGAATGAAGTGGTAACTTATTGAGGAGATTTGAATTCATTTTTTCCTGTGCAAGTCCAAAAATGTCAACACAATACAGAAGGTAATCTTGCCATGTGACTGCATTACCTATTGAGTTAGTGTGAATCAAAGAGGAGCCTCTGAAAATCAAAAGTAAGTCTCCAGCAACCGTGTTTAGCAGCTGTATATTATTTTCATACATCCTTTTAAAGAGTAAAGGAGATTATTTTTGTTAGGTTAGATTCCCAGCAGTATGGAAGCAGACCCTTCGGCCCAGCAAGTCTACACTGACCCTCCGAAGAGTAACCCACCCAGACCCATTCCCTTACCCTGTATTTACCCCTGATTAATGCACCTAACACAATGGGCAATTTAGCCTGGCTAATTCACCTAATCTGCACATCTTTGGATTGTGGGAGGAAACTAGAGCACCTGCAGGAAACCCACGCAGGCTCAAAGAGAATGTGCCTACTTCACACAGATAGTCGCCTGAGTCTGGAGTTGAACCTGGATCCCTGGCGCTGTGAGGCAGCAGTGCTAACCACTGAGCCACCATGCTGTCCCCATTTTTAATGGCGCAAATGTTTTTAATAAAAATTGAACTGGAATAGATAAATTTCTTCGCTTGCAAGATTATGAATCTTGGTAATTCTTGGCCTTAAGAATTGTAGATGCTTTGTTATTGAATATAATCAAGACTGAAATTGAGAGAATCTTGGATGGTAAGGGGGTCTAAGGTTATAGGGATAAGGAGAGAAAGTGGAGTTGAGACTGAAGTTCAGCCTGATTTTATTGAATGACAGAACTGGCTTGAGGGATTTTGTAGCTTAGTTCCATTCTGTGTTTGGACATAATATGGGCACTGACCTGATGTGCCAGAATAATTCCATGAAGTCCTTGTGCCCACTGACAGGATTAAAATGGATTGAGAGGGAATGTTCACGATTGCTTCAGCAATCTTCAGGTGTCATGTTACTGTAGCTCAGACCATAATCACATCTCGTGCTAGTTTTATTTTTATCTGCCCTTGACTTGGATCTTTCTCTTGAAAGAGAAACCAATTTGTAACCAATCATCATTTTGTTTCCATCATGGTTCTATGCAACAAACAGTTTTTGTGAATGTCATTCTTCAGTGAGAGGACAGACCAGTGTGGGGGTATGTTTGTTAACAGCAAAGATTGATGGAAGATGTGAGATGACTCATGTCCACTTCCCAGGACGAGATTCTTCCCAACTTTGTACACCTACCTCAGGCAATACCAGCCCCAAGAGGCACAAATGTTGTTCTGGGCGATGGGTGCCTGCTGAAGTTTGGTCTAACAACTCCCCCACCCCCACTGCCAGCCCACCCAAAAGCCATACTCCATGCCAAGTTGTCATCACTCCTAACCCTCGTGGCCAATCATGCCTTGGCCACAGTATGGATCTTTCACCTACTTATAGTCCCCATTGTCAGCTTTTCTCTTTCCCTTGTTTACCATTATCCATTTCTTTTGTCTGCCTAACTGTCCTGCTGTCCTTTCTGGGCTCCATCTCCAACAATCACTGCTATCACTTACTCTTTTACCCCCTAACCACTACAAGCCATCACACATCTACCACCTTTTCCATGCTCCTGTCAGTCCTAAGCAAGGATTACTGCACCACAAACATTAATTCTGTGTTCCCTCCACAGATGCTGCCAGATGTGGATTTCTCATTCAATGTCTGTTTCAGATTTTAAGATCCATAATTCCTTGTTTTATTATGTCCCTTCTACGACCTTTCATCCACTATATATGCTTCATAGAGTAAATGAACTCCCAAAGTGTCAGTTGGATATACAAAACACAAACTTTAACCATGTTAATCACTCAGTTTTGTGCCATGTTGCTTTAAAAAGAAAATCTTCTCCATTCTCTGCAGCCCAGTAAGTTAGCCATTCAGAGTCTTAGAAATTCAATAGCTGAAACCATATTTTACTTGAGTCCAAACATTGGAATTGATAGAGATCAGATATCCAGATCTCAGTCAGGCAGAAGTTCAGATGCTTGAGCAATCTAGTGGTTGTCTAGGCTCAGACATGCCTCATTATTATTGGTATGTGGGTACTTTTTTAGACTTATTAATCAGGTTGGGAGTGAAACTGTTGGCTCGCATAATAAACCTATTCACAATCTTAAAAGACTTTCCTGAAGATTGGACCTGGCAGTTGTTTTTAAGAACGTTCAAGTCAATTTGGCTTGGCAAACATTTTGGTCTTCGAGAGCAAGTGCAAGGCTAACACTTCAGCGATGTACTGAGGGAGTTCTGCAATGTCAGAGGAAGGTGCCATTGTTCAGATGAAACATTACGCTGAGGCACCATCTTCCTTCCTGAACTGCTGTGGAACATTTTTTTTTAAAGATAAAAATCACACAACACCAAGTTATTGTCCAACAGGTTTATTTGGAAGCACAGGCTTTCGGAGCACTGCCCCTTCATCAGGTGGTTGTGGAGTAAAAGATAGTAAGACGCAGAATTTATAGCAAAAGTTTTGTGTGATGCAACTGAAATTATGTACTGAAAAAGACCTGGATTGTTTAAGTCTCTCAAATCTTAGAATGACCATGGTGGTTTCAATTATTTTAAAGAATGGAACATTTCTCCCTGGTGTATTGGACAAATTTTTATTCTTCAACTGAGTTCACTAGGAACCAATTATCTACAATGTTTCACATTTGAATGGCACCTTTTTAACGTACTAAAATGACTCCGTGTTCACATCACTGTCGTGTGAGCTTACTATGTGCTAATTAGTTGCATTGCTTCCTACGTTACAACAGTCTATGCATCAAAAGTACTTTGATTAGCTGTAAAATGCTTTGGAACATCCTAACTTAGAATCAATTGGAATTGGATTTTATTGTCACTTGCACTCCAGCGTAAGAATACATGAATATAGTGAAAAGTGTACAAAGTCACCATTCTCCAGCACCATTTTGGTTACAAAACCAGAATTTTAATAAACCAAAAATAGAATTTTTTTTAATTTAAAAAATCAAAAGGTAAGAAAATCTCTTGAAATCTAAAGTCTTATTGTATAAAGGTGTTTGGAATGTTTAGCTTCCATTGCAGGCACTCTGGCCTAGCCATGGCCTGGAGTGTAGGTCAGCCTGAGAGTCGTGCAGTGATCACCACAAGGAATGGTGTTCTTGTTGCTGCTGGCTATGCTGCTGCCCAGTCTCCCCTTGCTGCTGTGCTGATACCACTGAATCACTGCAAAAAACTGGAAAGAAAACAATTGGTAGTGATTTGTGTATAGGAGTTGGGAGGTCGTACTGTACAGGACATTGGTTGGACCACTACTGGAATACAACGTATAATTTTGCTCTCCCAGCTATAGAAAAGATGTTGTTTAAACTTGAAAGTGTTCAGAAAATATTGACAAAGATGTTTTCGGAGTTGGAGGCTTTGAGGCTGAATAGGCTGAGGCTATTTTCCCTGGAGTGTCGGAGGCTGAGGGGTGACTTTTTAATATAGAAGATTACAAAATCAAGAGGGGCTTAGATAGCGTGAATAGCCAAGGTCTTTTCCCAGGATGGGGGAGTTCAAAACTAGTGGGCATAGGTTTAAGATAAGGTAGGAAAGATTTAAAAGGGGCAATGTTTTCCACAGTGTGGTGCATGTCTGGAAAAAGCTGCCAGAGGAAGTTGTGGAAGCTATAACAATTACAGCATTTAAAAGACATCTGGATGGATATATGAATAGGAAAGGGTTTAGAGGGATATGGGCCAAGTGTTGGCAAATTTAATTTCGGATATCTGGACAAGTTGGACCAAAGGAAAACAAACAAAACAGGTGGGAGCAGATGAACCCCAGACTCAGCCTGGCTACTCTATTGCCATCTTAAATGTTACAGTCATGATAGTACTTTAAACTATTGCATTATAGACACATTTTTAGATCTCCGTCTAATTTTCTGAGTAGCTGCTCATGTTGCATCTTGGAAAATCAGTCCCTGGGAAATATTCCCAATTAACTGCTGTAGGTTGTTTGCAAATTGGACACTTTTTAACTTAAAAAGCATTGATTACCAAGCCAGATATTGAGAAATGGATGAGAACAACTTATCCACAGATTTGATGAATATCTGGACCTGAGTGCTAATAGCAACTACAGTGTGGCAGTTGGAAGAGGTTTTGAATTAATGGTTTTGTTCTGAATGTCCCCTGAGATGAATCCCAAAGGTGATCATTAAACAGGATTTCACTGCTTTTTATAATCACGCTGCCTGATACTGTTTTTTTTTAATCTTTTCTTTGTGAAAGCCCATGTTTTATTTTATTTTCCAGCTGGGAAGCTAGAAAGTCATTGACTCAGCTTCTGGCCTTAGACTGACTGACGTGATTATTCTGTTGTGGATGGAATTACTGCTATCTCTCCCACAGGGTCGTTGGGGATTTGGACTCTGTAGTAATTCACAGCTACCAGACTGTCAATTATGGTAGAATGTCTTCCTTAAATTTCCACATGACCAAGTGCCACATCCAACATGGCATGGTTACGCATGTTTGTTAGTCAGAACATAAAAATGTTCTTATTTACCATTGCCCATCTGCACCAAAATTGCAATAGCAATCCCACTGAACAGCTGGGAAATAAATATCCTTCTTGGTCACAGGCATTGCACTTTTGCAATGAAAATGTTCAGTGCTGCGTTTGTTGAAGAGAGTGCAGAATAAATAACAAAGACAGTCAAAATGATAGCACAAGATAGATACCTATAGTAAAATAGCACTGTAGATAGCACTACTGCCTCACAGTACCAGGGATCTGAGTTTGATTCCAGCCTTGTTTGGGCAGAGTTTGCATGTTCTGTGTCTGTGTGGGTTTTCACCAGGTGCTCCAGTTTCCTCCCACAGGTAAAAGACGTGCAAGTTAGGTGGGTTGACCATGCTAGATTGTCCTCTAGCATTCAGGGATGTGCAAACTATTTGATTGATATGAGGCTATAAGGATAAGATGGGTTGGAGTGTGATGCTGTTCAGAAGGTCAGTGCAGACTTGATGGTCCAAGTGGCCTCTATCTCCTCTATAGGGATTCAGTGATTCTGTACCAGGATAATACCCAGATTTGCTCTAGAATTAAATCACAAAACAATACTGCGGGTGTTGCAATTCTGAAATAGGTTCAAAACTCTGCAGTCATTGGACTGAGAAATAATAGACCATTAAGAGTGCAATGTAACCTTGCTATTCCACCAAATGCTTACTGAAGTGATGTTTTGGCTAGGATACGTTCCCTCTAAAAGCCCCCAGCTTATATCTGAGGCGGAGTCATTCTAGTCATGGTTACACTGAAAGTATGGTGGTGTGATTATTTCTGGAGGTTAATGGGGTTTAATAGCAAAGAGGTCAAGTCAGTTTTTCTTGCAGCTGCCTGTTCCATGTCCTTTTAAAGATGGCATTTTACCTTTGAGAGGCATCATCTTACCCATTTGTAAACTGATATTTCCCCTGACAATCTGTGTCTGGGAGAGGTTTTATTTTGTATTCTCTCCATTGTTACTATACACCAAAGAGGTGCAGAGCTTTCTGACCTTTCTGCTGCATGAGTTGGGCTTCTTACCCCCTAATTTTATTTTCACTTTTTTTTGTTGGGAATTGTTCAAAAGGTGAGGGAGATGAAAGCAGATGGTGTCCTTCATGAGCAATGGGATCCCCTGCCTTAACTAATGCTGGTAAAGAATTAAGAAGCAGGAAAAGCAGAGCGTAAAATAAGATGAGCGGGTCAAATCAAGGACAGGAATAGAAATAGTGAGAATTAAGGAAGTGTCAGAAAAGTGACCAAAAGAAAAATTTAAGAAAAATAGAATCTTCAATCTGTAAGAAGAATATATTGATGTCAGGGATGAGATTCCATGGTTTCACTTATATCCAAAACAGAAAAACTAATAACTGTGGATTCTGAAAATCAAGCAAAAACCAAACTGCTGGAAAAACTCAGGTCTGGCAGCATTTATGGAGAGAAATCATTTCATAGTTTTGGTTCAATAGAAAGGTCACTGAACCTGAAACATTAACTTTGATTTCTCTCTACAGATGCTGCCAGACTTACTGAGTTTATCCAGCAATTTCTATCAAATTGTATCCTTTTGTGTTCCAGAGAGGTTGATCTGCAGAGCTGCAGTAGCTTCAGTCCTGCCTTGAGAACTGTTAAATGCTAGCCATAACTTTGTTTAGGTCAGAGTGGTGCTGGAAAAGTTCATTAGGTAAGTAATGCAACATGCAGCAATCTCATGAAATTCATGGGTGCTTAGGAGTGATTTGTAGTGGTGATTGGTTTTGCAACTCCTGGCTCATCTCTTCTGCACACAGCTGACCTATTTACAGGGCATACAAAAAGCAAAGCAGTTAGCGACTATTATTTTAACATTTTAAAATCTGGACCAGCCAGTCAAATTGAGGTGATGTTGTTAAACTACCTTGTCCATTTAAAGCTCTACCAAAAAATAAGGAAAAGGAACATGAGTATAATGGAATGTATCTCCTCTCAAAGATTTTTAGATCAACATTTATTAGTACCATAACTTAGCACACTCGCGACTTTTTTTTTATTTTGGACAACATCTCGAAGGGAAAATTGCACGAAACACTTGCTGTTGCTGTACCTGTGAATGACAAACATGTCAGACATAATGAGTTCCCCTTGCTTCTCCTTGCTCTTCCCCGTGCATTTTTGGGGGGGAGAAAACAAGCTCTTTTAGGTGGAATGTAGAACACAAAGCGACCAGTTGGCCCAAAAAGAGCAGAAAGACAGTGTTCCACGCTAGACCTATTATACGTCCTCATCTTTATACCCCATCAACATATCCCACCATTCCATTCTCCCTCAATTATTCAGTTTCCTCTTAAAGTTTCTTTGCTATTTAGCTTTGACTCCAAGTGGAGGCCAATTTTGACCTCCCCATTCTGCAGGTAGAGGGCTTTGTCCTGAATCTCCCACCTGGATGAATTTGTGATCTATCTGATATTTATCACCCCTGGATTTGGATTGTTCGACAAGTGGTCATATCTTGCCGTTAGCTACATCAAAATTGATTTAGAATCCTATCAGACTCCATGCTAACTGTGTTTCCCTCTCCAAAGATTCTGCTAGAAGTGCTGAATATCTCCAGCATTTTGTTTGTTGCCATCAAAGTACACACCATGTTGGATTGTACAATGTCAGCTAAATTTGCACAGAGCAATACGCATTTTTGAATTCCATATATGCTTAATTATACTGTTTCATTAGGTCCCATCATGCAGTAGTAGCATGCCTACATGTGGGCCAGAAGCTCTGGGTTAGTGTCCTACACCAGGACTTGGTTGCAGAAGTTGCATTTGTGTGTTGGCAAACAGATTTAATGTTAGCTTGTAAATCCTGATAGTAGGTGGACGAATCTTATCTGCAATTTTGCAGATGGAAATGACAAACTACCACTGAAACTGGCACAGCAAGTAGAGCCTCGTTTTAACCCCTCATATGAAAGAGAGCACCCCTGAAAATGTCACACACTCTCTATCCTTACTGTATTGGGAGTGATAGGCTGAGATACGATAAGATGAGAGTTAAGTCTCTGAAGTGGTCCTCAATCCTACAATCTAATGACACTGGTGTAAAGGGGTGATCAGCTGAGCCACTGCTAACAATTGGATATGGTGTGTGCAGCAGAAAGATTTTTGATCCAAGCTTCGTTCTACCTTGTTCAAAAAGCACATGATCTGTAGATAGTCAGTCAATGTGGCATTTTATAAATTCCTACTTTTGGAAATAAAACCAGTCTGGCTCCAGGATGAGATACAAACAGACTTGAAACATGGCCTCACACCTAAAGTGCACTCTGACCTAAGGTGTCACCTTTATTCTGATAAAACCTGAAGTTATCTTGGGGCAGTGACTTGAAAGAAGTTCTGGGATTTCCATATTAATCAATTGAAACCTGTACCTCCATTCTAACCAATTAATAGCCATCTAGGTTTGATTTAATGCATTCGCATAAATTGTATGATCCTTTGATCTTTATTTATAAATTCTGCATCCAATATATTCTGTCTGTCAAGATGCGTGCGGAAGGAGCAAGGGCTCCAAAAGCTTGCGGTTTCAAATAAATCTCTTGGACTAAACCTGGTGTTGTGATTTTTGACTTTCAATTAAAGCTACTGTTGCATGTAAGGCACGTCTGTTAACCCTATTGGAAGATTTTGAATGGGATAATATAGTGGCCATGAATTGAGCAGAATGCCTGATGTGTTGCTTGATCCTATGGAACAGTTTCATCTTTTTCCTGGCACTCTGGCTGTGAGCACAGGGAATGCGGATTTATGCAGCTCTAGATCATTGATTAGAGTAACAGGATCTCCCACACTGCAGAGGTAAAGCAAGAGAGAGGGAAACAACAGCTCTTGGAAAATGTAACTTATTGATTTAAGCTGTAAATAATGAATGAAGATGGCTTTGCCTGCTGGCTGAGAGCGCTGGGCGAGGCTGCATTTCCTGTTTCGGGCTGGTCATATATAGAGGCTCATATCATAACAGTGCTGCTTTTCTGTGGCTGCTTGTGCAGTGAAGGGCAGGTTCTTTTGGGCTGGTGAATGGATTTGAATTATGGAGAGAACCCAAATCAAGGGCACTGAATGAAGTGGAATCTTCACGTGCATTTGTTAAAAGCAGTCTATTTTATGAACATGTAGAAAGAAAAGAAGAAAGCGGCTTATCAATGTCTCCCCCTGCTTCCAAAATGGATTCTGAGGAGGAGGAGAATTGGATTGAGGATCACTGGGAAGAATGGTAGGCAAACTGTCCAATCAGTATGTGGTGGTGTGGAAGATTGCAGGCAGGTGGATGTTTGATTTTCTGCTAAGACTGATTTTTGTTTTGAGTCATTCTTTAATCAGCAAGTGAGCAATTTGTTACTCAGTCCATGCTGAATCCGCCTAAGTTTCTCCATCCGGTCTTAAGTTTTTTTTTAATGCATTGTATGAAAACAGTAGGATTTCCCGGAATGCTAGGTCAGAATTTCATCAAGGGGATTTTTCTTCTCTGCAATTTTCCTGCGATCCATTCTCGGCTAGGATCCAACCAGTCCCTCTGTTACAATGCAACCTCCAATGTATATACATCACAGAACTAAATCTCCTCTCTCACTCTCTCATGAAAAGGGGTAGCATCTGTTAATTTTGATAAATTGATTTTAAAACATATGTTGCATTTTTCTTGCATCATGGTAAAACAAACAACTTTGTCTTGTCGGCAAAATCCAGGGTGTGCTTTTTAAATTGTGCCTACTGGTGGTCTATGATATATATGGTTAAGTTTCCTCAACTTACGCGCACAATAGTGACTGCTGTCCTAAAGTAAATCATGAAGCCTATGTTTTGTTTTTAATGTAGTGTGTAAATAATGCTGTGGTAAAGTGTTATGACCCCTAATGCTTAATGTAGAACTGGCTTATTTCAAAGGATATGGATCTATTGAGCCACACAAGGGATATGCTCAAAGGTTGAATTTTCCCCTTGGTCAGTAGCGAGGTTTGGCCAGTGAGGGAATTGTGAAATGAGCATTTCAATTCTTGATTTTAAAAACTGATAACCAGTGTGGGTTTCCCTGCTTTTGCACCTTCTGCAGCTTTCTCTCTCTAACACTGTTTAAATATTTCTTGCTCAGTGACTTTTCATTGCACCTCTTTTGTTTTTCACCCTTTTTCTTTTTTGAGGTAATCTAAAGGGGCAACATTTTCACACCAAAGGATGATTCATGTATGGAATTACCTGCCAGAGGGAGTGGTGGAGTAGCCAGGCAGGAGGCTGGAAGAACACAGCAAGCCAGGCAGCATCAGGAGGTGGCGAAGTCAGTGTTTCTGGTGTAACCCTTCTTTAGCCCTGAAGAAAGACTACGCCCAAAACGTTGACTTTCTCACCTCCTTGATGTTACCTACTGTGCTGTTTTTTTCCAGCTTCCTGCTTGTCTACTTTTGAATCCAGCATCTGCAGTTCTTTGTCTCTGGAGCAAGTGGTGGGGGCTGGTACAATTACTGCATTTAAAAGGCATCTGGATGGGTACATGAATAGAAAGGGCTTAGAAGGGAAATGGGCCAAGTGCTGGCAAATGGTACTAGATTAAGTCAGGACATCTGGTTGGCATGGAGGAGTTGAACCAAGGAGGCTATTTCCATGCTGTATATCTGTCTTCAGATTTGTTCATTTTTCTTTTCTCTTTATCTTGGTATTGAAAGATTAGAACAGAAGCAGACCACTTAGTGCCTCAAGCCATTTGCGGAGGTCATGATCGATCTATACCTCTGGTTTTTAAAAAATGTCTTATCAAATTCTGATTTTAAAATGAACAATTGATCTGTCATCAATTGTTCCTTTCTGAACAGAATTCCGGACTTTCTGCATATAGCTATAGCAGGATGACCAAGGCTGCCCCTTTAGTATTGAAGCACTGTGGCACTGCTGCTGTTGTCATTTGGATGATCTTTGCTCATCAGTGGAGATAACAGTTGTAGGTCCTGCAACACACTTTCAAAGAAGAACAGCAATGTTCTCCCTAGTGTCCTGACTAAAATCACCCAATAAATTTGCAAAAACTGATCTAGTCATTATCGCTTAGACATTTCTGGGAGCCTGCTATATACAAATGTGTTGTTTGTATTTCTTAAGTCTTTTTAAAATTCACTTGATGTAAACATGGCTGGGCCCAGACTTATTGTCCATTCCTAATCACCCTTAACTGCTGCAATTCATTTGGTGCAAGTACCAGCCAAATGCCTTTTAGGAAGGGGGCTTCTGGGATTTTGACCAAGTGACACTGGGGAATGGCGATGTATTTCCAAGTCAGGATGGTGAGTGGCTTGAAGGGAAACTTGCAGGGGATGGTGTTACCACTAATCTGCACTTGACCATCTAGATAGTAGTGATTGTGGCTTTGGAACATGCTATCTCAGGAGGCTTGATGACCTTTTGCAGTAGACCTTGTAGATGATAGACGCCCCTCCTACTGAGTGGTGTCTGAAGTAAATGCTTGTGAATAGGGTTGGTTGTTTTGCCCCGGATGGGGGTGTCAAGCTTCTGGGCAGTTGTTGGAACTGCTCTTTTGCAGATCAGGGGTGAATACTCTGTCACATTCCTGACTTTGAGATGGTGTGACAGGCTTTGTAGAATTAGGAGATGAGTTACTCACTGAGGGATTCCTAGCCTTTCACCTGTTGTCACAGTTGAAAATGTGTTGCTGGTTAAAGCACAGCAGGTTAGGCAGCATCCAAGGAACAGGAAATTCGACGTTTCGGGCCAGAGCCCTTCATCAGGAATGAGGAGAGGGTGCCAGGCAGGCTAAGATAAAAGGTAGGGAGGAGGGATGTGGGGGAGGGACGATGGAGATGTGATAGGTGGAAGGAGGTCAAGGTGAGGGTGATAGGCCGGAGTGGGGTGGGGGCGGAGAGGTCAGGAAGAAATTGCAGGTTAGGAGGGCGGTGCTGAGTTGAGGGAACCGACTGAGACAAGGTGGGGGGAGGGGAAATGAGGAAACTGGAGAAATCGGAGATCATCCCTTGTGGCTGGAGGGTTCCCAGGCGGAAGATGAGGCGCTCTTCCTCCAAGCGTCGTGTTGTTATGTTCTGGCGATGGAGGAGTCCAAGGACCTGCATGTCCTTGGTGGAGTGGGAGGGAGACTTAAAGTGTTGAGCCACGGGGTGGTTGGGTTGGTTGGTCCGGGCATCCCAGAGATGTTCCCTGAAGCGTTCTGCAAATAGATGGCCTGTCTCCCCAATATAGAGGAGGCCACATCTGGTGCAGTGGATGCAATAGATGATGTGTGTGGAGGTGCAGGTGAATTTGTGGCGGATATGGAAGGATCCTTTGGGGCCTTGGAGAGAAGTAAGGGAGGAGGTGTGGGTGCAAGTTTTGCATTTCCTGCGGTTGCAGGGGAAGGTGCCGGGAGTGGAGGTTGAGTTGGTGGGGGGTGTGGACCTGACGAGGGAATCACGAAGGGAGTGATCTTTGCGGAACGCTGATAGGGGAGGGGAGGGAAATTATATCCCTGGCGGTGGGGTCCGTTTGGAGTTGGCGGAAATGACGGCGGATGATACGCTGTATACGGAGGTTGGTGGGGTGGTAGGTGAGAACCTGTGGGGTTCTGTCTTGGTGGCGGTTAGAGGGGCGGGGCTCAAGGACGGAGGAGCGGGAAGTGGAGGAGATGCGGTGGAGGGCATCGTCGATCACGTCTGGGGGGAATCTGCGGTCCTTGAAGGAGGCCATCTGGACTGTACGGTATTGGAACTGGTAATCCTGGGAGCAGATGCAGCGGAGGAAAAGGAATTGGGAATATGGGATGGAGTTTTTACAGGGGGCAGGGTGGAAGGAGGTGTAGTCCAGGTAGCTGTGGGAGTCAGTCGGTTTATAGTAGATGTCTGTGTTGAGTCGGTCGCCCGAGATAGAAATGGAAAGATCTAGGAAGGGGAGGGAGGAGTCTGAGACAGTCCAGGTGAATTTGAGGTCGGGATGGAAGGTGTTGGTAAAGTTGATGAACTGTTCAACCTCCTCGTGGGAGCACGAAGCAGCGCCGATACAGTCATCGATGTAGCGGAGGAAAAGGTGGGGGGTGATGCCAGTGTAGTTGCGGAAGATGGACTGTTCCACATATCCTACAAAGAGACAGGCATAGCTGGGGCCCGTGCGGGTGCCCATGGCAACTCCTTTTAGTTTGGAGGAAGTGGGAGGATTGAAAAGAGAAGTTATTCAGGGTGAGGACCAGTTCAGTCAGTCGAAGGAGGGTGTCAGTGGAAGGGTACTGGTTGGTGTGGCGGGAAAGGAAGAAGCGGAGGGCTTTGAGTCCTTCGTGATGGGGGGTGGAGGTGTACAGGGACTGGATGTCCATCGTGAAAATAAGGCGTTGGGGACTGGGGAAGCGAAAATCCTGGAGGAGATGGAGGGCGTGTGTGGTGTCCCGAACGTAGGTGAGGAGTTCTTGGACTAAAGGGGACAGAACCGTGTCAAGGTACGCGGAGATGAGTTCGGTGGGGCAGGAGCAGGCTGAGACAATGGGTCGGCCGGGGCAGTCAGGTTTGTGGATTTTGGGCAGGAGGTAGAAACGGGCGGTGCGGGGTTGTGGGACTGAGGTTGGAGGTGGTGGATGGGAGATCCCCTGAGGTGATGAGGTTATGGATGGTCTGGGAAATGATAGGGTCATGGTCAAGGGGGCAATAGGAGGAGGTGTCCGCGAGCTGGCGTTTGGCCTCAGCGGTATAAAGGTCAGTGTGCCAAACTACTACCGCGCCTCCCTTGTCTGCCAGTTTGATGGTGAGGTTGGGGTTGGAGCGGAGGGAGTGAAGGGCTGTTGTCACAGTATTTGTATAGCTAATCCACTTCTGTTTCTTGTTGATGGTAGCCCCAGGATGAGTCTAGTTGGGGATAAAGTTGATAATACCATTGAATGTCCAAGGACAATGATTAGATTCTGTCCATTTGAAGATGATCATTGCTGACACCTGTCTGGCTGAAATACTTCGAGTAAAAAGTGAGGTCTGCAGATGCTGGCGATCAGAGCTGAAAATGTGTTGCTGGTTAAAGCGCAGCAGGTCAGGCAGCATCCAAAGAACAGGAAATTCGATGTTTCGGGCTAAAGCCCTTCATCAGGAATTCCTCATTCCTGATGAAAGGCTTTAGCCCGAAACGTCGAATTTCCTGTTCCTTGGATGCTGCCTGACCTGGCTGAAATACTTGTCAGCTGTCAGAGGAGGTGGTTGAGCCAGGCACAATTCCTATTTAAAAGGCATCTGGATGTAATATGAATAGGAGGGGTTTGGAGAGAGATGGACCAAATGCTGGTAGATGGGACTTGGCCAGATTTGGATGTCTAGTTGGTGTGGGTGAGTTGGACCAAAAGGGTCTGTTTCTATGCTGTATGACTCTGACTTTCTATATCTGTCAGCCCAGACATGGATCCTGGATGTTTTCCTGGTCATCCTGCTTTTGGATGAAGGTTGCATCGGTATTTGAGGAGTAACGTACAGTGCTTAACATCATGCAATTATCAGTGAACATCCCTAACACTGAAATTCAGTGTTTTGTATCTGTTTGAACCAAGGCAGTAATGAGGTTGAGCTGAGTGACCCTGACAGGAGCAGGTTATTACTAAGCAGTTGCTGCTTGATGGCACCTTCCTTCACTTTACTGATCAAGAGTAGACTGTGGGGTGGTAATTGGCTGAGTTTGAATGGTTTTTTTTGTATACAGGCCAAATTGGGCAATTTTCCACATTTCGAGTAGATGCCAATGTTGTAGCTTGATTTGGGGTGTGGCAAGTTCTAGAGCACAAATCTTCAGTGCTGTTGCCAGTGCCTCGAACCTTTTTTTCTTAATGTTAGTTGGATTGTGGCAGCGCATTGACTTGGGTTATATGTTGCTGAGTGTAAAGCACTTTGAGACATTTGGCTGTGAAAGCTTCTAAAAGCTTTTTTTTCCCCTTTTTTTTTAATGTGCTATGGAGGATCCAGTCTGTAGTTGTGTAAATATCTTGCCTCAAAGGAGCGTGTAGTGCTAAATTAGTGGACTATAACCTGGGGTTCTGGTTTAAATGTTCAGGAGGTATGGGTATGAATCCCTCCATGGCAGATGGAGAAATTTGAATTCAGAAACAGTGTGTAATTGCTATGGGGGCTGGTGGATCCCATTGTGGTTCAGCGTGACAATGTCTGTAGCACGTGTTGGCTGCTTGAGGAACTCTGGCTCAGAGTTGATGGAACTGGAGTCTGACCATTTGAACACTGACTCATCAGGGAGGGTGATGCTGAGTTTCAAGAGGCAGAATCACATCCCTGAGATTAACTGTCTCCGATTTGGTCAGTTGCCAGGGACAGGGAGATGGGGTTGGGTGACTACCAGCGAAGGATTTAGTGTTGAAGGAGCCTCAGCCCTTGAGCTTGTCTAACAAGCTTCAGATTCTTTCCCCCTGTGTGGATAAGTGGGGGTTGTTGAGAGGGTGAGCAAATTGCCCACTGGACTGTGGTGCAGGGAGCTATTTGAGACTGGTGGGGGTGGGTGGGTGCACAGACATGTAGTTGTAATTGGGGATGGTATAGTCAGGGGAATAGTCACTGTACTTTATGGCCAGGAACTAGTGTCCCAAAGGCTATTTTGCCTGGATTTGGGATCTCACCCAGGCTGCAGAGGAACTTGGAGGGGGAAGAGAAAGATCTAGTTGCTGTGGTCCATGTAGATATAAGGAGGAAAAAGGTTCCACTGAAGAAATAAGCAGCTAGGGGCGAAATTAAAAGCAGAGCCAAAAAGGTGGTAATATCTGGATTATTACAAGTCACCAAGTAAATTGGCACAGAATTAGCAAAATTAAAGAGGTAAACACTTGGTTCAAAGATTGTGGGAGAAACTAGTTCAAACACATGCTACTCTGTCACCACTCCTGGGGAAGGAGGGAGTTGTTCCAATGGGACAGGCTCTACCTGTATCCAGGTGGGATTAGCATCCTGCACTAGGACTTTAATCTAAATAGTGGGGTGGATGGGTTCAGTTGCATGAAAAATTCTGGAAAGAATTTAAAGGGGGAGGGCTAAGCAGAGGTCATTGCAGAACAAGTAATAGAGAGTATGAAAGGGGTCAGGCATCTGACCAGAAATGGCAGATAAGGGGACAGCTGTGAGAAGGGGGTGGTCAATATAGGACTGAGTGTCTTGTACTTAAATGAGCACAGCATATGAAGCCAAGGTAAATGAGCTTGTGCAGATTGAAAATGCCAGATACAATAATGTGGATACCACCGAGACCTGGCTGCAAGGATCAGGGCTAAGAACTAAATATCCAAAAGTGTGTCCCAACAAAAGGACTAGCAGATGGGCAGAGGAGATGGGTTGCCTTAGTAAGAAGTGAAACTAAATTGAAAACAAGTATGGAATCTGTGTGGGGAGGCTTTGAGGAACGGCAAAGGAAAGAGGCCTCTAAGGAGTAGTCAGGATGTGGGAAAGAAAATAAATCAGGCATGTAAGAAAGGTGCTATTAAAATCATTATGGGATGACTTCAATACACAGGTGATCTGGGTAAACCAGGTTAGCAGTGGATTCTAATCAAAGGAATTCATGGAACATCTATGTGATGGTTTTCTTTTTGAACAGCTTGTGGTAGAGCCCACGCAGGAGCAGGGCAAAAGTGAGGACTGCAGATGCTGGAAATCGGTCTGGATTAGTGGTGCTGGAAAAGCACAGCAGGTCAGGCAGCACCAGAGGAGCAGGAAAATCAACATTTCAGGCAAAACCCTTTAATCATGGCTTTTGCTCGACATGTTGATTTCTCATGAAGGAACAGCTAATTCTGGACTGCTGATCTGTAATAAGACAGAATTCACCCTGCACTTTGAGGGGAGAAGCTGCAATCAGATGTAGTGTTCTATTGAACAAAGACATGAGGGAGCTGTTCAGAGTTATTTGGAAGGTGCTGGAGCAGCAACGGCAGGATTTTCTGGGGGTTTATTTAGGACGTACAGCAGAACTTCATCCCAAGGAAGGAGAAACCTACTCTGGGAAGGATGGGGCAACCATGGGAAGTCCGCCTTGGAGGATGGTCACCCGAAAGGTCCAAGGTCAAATGTCCTGGACCACTGAACCCTCCTGTCTGTTTGTTTTGCGGTGCCCATTCATCCGTTGTCGTAGCCTTTGCTCAGTTTCCCCAATGTACCATGCCTCTGGGCATCCTTGCTTGCAACGTATAAGATAGACAACGTTGGCTCAGTCTCACGAGTACCTAACACGTACAAGGTAGGAGGTGTTATCAATGAGGATGAGCACCTCAACAAGACCTTCCCCACACCTACACTACTTGCCTTTTAAACTGAAGAAGCATATAACGTGGTGAAGATTAATTGGAAACCAGGGGATTGCAAATCACTTTAAAAACCAGCAGAGAATAAATACAAATGCGATAAGGGAGGAGATAATTAAATGAGCTAGTTGTATTGAAGGACGTTGCAAGTGTTTTAAAGAGATATTTGAAAGGTAAGAGAGGCAAGTGGAAGTTGGACTGCTGAAAAATGAGGTTGGAGGAATCTTATTGGGGAACAAAGAAATGGTGGAGCAATTGAATCGGTACTTTGTATCAGTTTTTCACAAGGCAAGACACCAGTAGTGCTGGGTACGTAAGGTTATGCACCTTGGAAGAAAGAATTGATGCACAGACTTAGTTTGAAACTGGGAAAGGCTTCGGAATTCTGAAGCACAAATGGACTTGGGAGTCCTAGTTCAGGAACCTCTTAAGGTTAACGTGGAGATTCAGTTGGCAGTTAGGAAGCCAAATGCAATGTTTGTATTCATTTCAATAGGGTGAATATACAAGAGCATGGATATCCTGCTGAGGCAATAACAAGTTTTGGTCAGACCACATTTGGAAAGTGTGAGCATCTTTTGAGCTGGTATCTAAGCTTGTAAACCTCCTCTGGACCCCCTCGGAGAACAGTGCTGATGATGAAGAGCTTGCCATATGAGCGAATGAAGATTCTGGGTCTGTACTTGGGGAATTTTAGAAGGATGGGATGGGGAATCTATTTGAAACTTAGAGAATACTGAGTTAAAAATCACACTATACCAGGTTACAGTCCAACAGGTTTAATTGGAAGCATGCTAGCTTTCAGAGCATCGCTCCTCCATCAGGTGGTAGTGGAGGGCTCAGTCCTAACACAGAATTTATAGCAAAAATGTACAGTGAGGTGTAATTGAAATTATACATTGAAAAATTGATTGTCTGTTGAGCCTTTCATCTATTAGAATACCATGATTGTTTCACTTGTTTCATGTGTAAATCACAAAACCTGTTTTTAAAAAGTTGCATTCTCAGGTTAGCAGTTAACAATGGTGATAGCTAGACAATATGTTGAAGGTGTTAGCCCCCTGTGTTCTGTCTATGCCATGATGTTTAGATTGATTCTAATCTAAAAAGTGAGATTACAGAGTTCTACATGAATGCATGCAGTTTTTGAGCAAAGTACAATGTAACCCTGAAAGTACAAATTCACTGTGTGTGTGTGTGTGTGTGTGTGTGTGTGTGTGTGTGTGCGCAATGGTAGTCACCTGTAATGTGACATGAACCCAGGTTCCCGGTTGAGGCCCTCCCTATGGGTACCGAACCTAGTTATCACCCTCTGCTCGGCCACTTTTCTCTGCTGCCTATCCCAAAGTTTGCTTTGGAGGATGGTCCGAGGTCAAATGTCCTGGACCACTGAAGTGTTCACCTACTAGGAGGGAACATTCCTGTCTATTTTGTGGTGCACATCCATCCGTTGTCGTAGCCTTTGCTCGGTTTCCCCAATGTATCATGCCTCCGAGCATCCTTGCTTGCAACGTATAAGGCAGACCATATTGGCTGAGTCACATGAGTACCTGCCGTGTACAAGGTGGGAGGTGTCCCCATGCGTAATTGTGGTATCCATGTCCACACTCTGACACGTCTTGCAGCGTCCACCGTGACAGGGTTGTATGGAGTTGTCCTGAGAGCCGGGCAGCTTGCTACGAACAATATGTTTGAGGTTTGGCGGTTGTTTAAAGGCAAGTAGTGGTGTGGGGAAGGTCTTGGTGAGGTGCTCATCTCATTGATAACACCTCCTACCTTGTACATGTTAGGTACTCGTGAGACTGAGCCAACGTTGTCTATCTTATACGTTGCAAGCAAGGATGCCCAGAGGCATGGTACATTGGGGAAACTGAGCAAAGGCTATGACAACGAATGAATGGGCACCGCAAAACAATCAACAGACAGGAGGGTTCCCTCCCAGTTAGGGAACACTTCAGTGGTCCAGGACATTTGACCTTGGACCTTTCGGGTGACCATCCTCCAAGGAGGACTTTGGAACAGGCAGCAGAGGCTGATTAGCTAAGTTCCGTACCCATAGGGAGGGCCTCAACTGGAACCTTGGGTTCATATCACATTACAGGTGACCACCATTGCACTACATATGCACGCGCGCACACACCTATACACACAGACGCACACACAGACACCCACACACACCCTTACAGAAACACACTGCCACACTCTCTCACATGCACCCCCTCATAGACTTCAGACACTCTGCACTCACTACACACACGTACACTTTCTCACACTCCCAACCCCTGACCCAGACAGACAGACACACACGCAGACAAAGATCCACATGCGCACACATTTAATGGGGTGAATTTGTACTTTCAGGGTTAACATTGCTCAAAAACTGCATGAATTCATGTAAAACTCCATAATCTCTTGTTTTAGATTAGAATCAATCTAAATATCATGACATAGACAACACAGGGAGCCAACATCTTCAACATATTGTCTAGCTAACACCAATTGTTACAGTTAACCTGAGAATGCAACCTTTTTTAAGAAAAAGGTTTTGTGATTTACACAAAAGAAGTGAAACTGTCATGGTATTCTAACAGTTGAAAGGCTTAATAGACAATCAATTTTTCAATGTATAATTTCAGTTACATCACACTGTAAATTTTAGCTATAAATTCTGTTAGGATTGAGCCCTCCACTACCTGATGAAGGAACGACGCTCCGAAAGCTAGTGTGCTTCGAATTAAATCTGTTGGACTATAACCTGGTGTTATGTACACCCCAATCCAACACCGGCATCTCCAAATCATGAATACTGAGAGGCCTGCATAGAATGAACTAGGAGAAGATATTTCCATCAGTAGAAAAGACTAGGACCTGGGGGCAAGACCTACTGCTTGGTGTGAGTGATTGCTGCACTTGATAGTTAAATCTATATATATAGTGAGCAGAGTTTGGTTAAACAGTGTTCTCTAAAGATTCTGTAGTCTATTAAGCAACTCTGTGTAGCAGGCAGTTGAGGCAATCTACTTAAACAGTGCTCTACAACAATCCACAAAAAACTAGAAAATACAGGCCCAGAACTTTCAGAATCCATCTTGGTGATGTTGACCGTGAAACTAACATCAATTTTTTTTTGTCTTGTTAATTGACTAATAACCTCCTTAGGGAGCTTAATATGTCATTCTTAACTGGTTATGCCTACATGTGACTTCAGATCCAAACATTGTGGTTGACTCTTAATTATCCTGTGCAATGGCTGAGCAAGCCATTTTAGTTTTAGGGCAATTTGGGATTGGTAATAAATATTGACTTTGCCTATAGGAAGGGTTTGGAGGGACATGGGTTGGGTGCTGGCAGTATGGGACTAGGTTGGGTTGGGATATCTGGTTGGCATGGACGAGTTGGACCAAATGGTCTGTTTCTGTGCTGTACATCTGACTCTGACTAACACTCCCTTCTCATTGTTTACAAGAAAGTGAAACAACCACCTAAGACAATCCCACTTCTGGCCTTCTGTTCCACTTCATTTTATGGCAAGTAAATCCTGCTTCAGTAAGAAAAACGGCACACAATACACCAGGTGAGGTTACAACATGGTTTCATACAATTGCAGCAGAACATCTCTTACTCCTGATCTCAAACCCCCTTACAGTAAAGGTCAATGCAGCATTTGCTTTCTGTGACTGCACATAAGCTAATGTTGGCACATTAAACAAAGACTCCCAAGACTCCTTGGAACTCAACACTTCCCAACCCCTCAACATGTTAAGAAATGTCCTTTTTTTTTAATTCCTACCAAAATGGATAATCTCTCACTTATTCACATTGTATTGTCTGCTCTGTTCTTACCCATTCATTTGGCCTTCCAGACTCCTTCGAAACCTCCTTGCATTCCTCTCAATTCTCATCTAATTTTGTGCCTTCAGCAATCTTGGAAATGCTAGATTTGTACTCCATAGACAAATTGTTTGCAATAATCCTTTGTAGGATTATTGTTGTCCGTGAATAAGCCACTTAGTCCTTCCAGCGTACTGACATTCAATAAGATCATGGCTGTAACCTCAACTCTACATTCCTGCGTGACAACTTTTTTTCTGGAGGGGGGGGGGAGGGGTAAATCATCACATTACCTTTTAATTTGTCTGAGACTTATTTTTAAAAAGTAGCTAATCAAGTACTGAAACAATGACTTTATTGCATGTAGCAGCAAAAATAAGACCCTCGAGTGAGGGAAAGTAAGTATCTCAATTCAACTTAGTTATTACCCGATTTAGTGGTGGAATGTGGCTCCAATGCTGTCATTTTCTGGAAATGTCTAGGGTTCGATCCTTGTGCGGTGGTGTTCTACTAAAGTGGAAATTCTGGTGTTCAATTCTTACCGATTTTTATCTGTCAGGTCTGTTTATGATCTTGCTTTTTTTTCCTTCCTTTTCATCCAAATTACTGCAAGCATGCAGCGTGCCTTCTTATCTGAAGTAGCTTCTTTTGCCCTTCGTTACATTCGGTCTTATCTGTTTGAAGACACTACTTTCCTGTAGTTAATTCCTTAAGTTCTTCTGCCGGGCAATCCATTATCCTTCTAGCATGAAGCAGTCAGTTATCAAGCAAATTGCAAAGCATTTTTTGTTTATGTAGTTTCAACTCTCCTTTTTCCCCAGATGTGACTAATTGCTTTTAATTCCTGCATAAGTTTGTTCTTGTCCTCTTTTTTTTTAAATAATTCACCCCAGACAGAATTATTACTGCTGCTTTCTGAGTAACAGTTTATCTTTGAATGTTCAATCCATGAACAGTTGTTAAAATTCTACAGTCTATAATGTCACACCTTGGTAATCAAGAATTTATCTACCTCTGCTATTAAAAATATTAAAGATTTTGTATCCACTGCCTTTTGAGGAAAGGAATTCCAAAAGGACTCTGGGACCCTCCAGTTTGTTTTTTTCCTCATTTGTCTTAAATGGGCAACCTTTTTTTTTAACGTTTGCTCAAGGTCGTTATATATTTTAAGTCACCTCTGACTCTTCTAAACTCGAAAGGACACTGATCTGGTCTGTCTATTCTATCCTCAAGGCAATCACCTCAATTCACATATTGGTCAAGTCAACCTCTTCTGAACTGCTTCAGCATATTTAACACTAAGTACTGACTAGTACCATGGAGTATACTTCAGATGTAGGTTCATCAGTACCCTTTTATAAGTAATGAATATCCTTCCAACTTTTTGCATTCAATTCCTGTTGCAATAAATTTCACACCATTTGTCTATTTATCTGCTCCTTATGTACTTTTCAAATTCATTTTTCTACTTTTGTGTCTTTAGAAGGTTTAGCTACCATACCTTCAGTCTCTTCTTCCAAATCATTTTGCATGAAATGTAGATATGAAGCTCCAGCACTGACTCCTGTGGCGTGCCACTCGTGACTTCTGGCTAACCTGGAATAGACCCATTAATTCCTACATTTTGTTACTGCTCAGATCATGAGCTTTTTATTTTCCATAATTTTTGTGGCATGTTACCAAATACCTTCTGGAAATCTAAATACAATCCATCAACTGGTTCCCCATTATCCACAGCACCAGTTACTACTTCAAAGAATTTCACTAAGTTAGTTATTTAGCAATGTAGTTTTAGAACCTACCCAGGTGTCCTGTTATAAAACATCCTCCCTATGTCTGATGGTAAACTAACTGATCTGTAGATTCCTACTTTCTGCCTCCCTTGAATAAAGGAGTTACATTTCGCTATTTTCCATTCTAAAGGAACCTTCCCTGAAACTAATGTGCTATTTCACTGACTCTTTTTTTCTTTTCAGACCCAAGGGTGAAACCCATCAGACTTGTGTTCTAACAATTTACTCAGTGCTACTTCCTGTGGATTTAACTTCAGTTCACTTCAATTCCTGACTTAGCTATTTCTGGGACTTTGCATTTATCCTTTCTAGTGAAGGCTAATATCAAATATCTTTTCAATTCATCTGCCATCTTTGTCACTCCATTTTGTGTAGAACTAACACACTTTGTTAATTCTCTCTTTAAATATTTGAACAAACTTTTCCTGTCCATCTTTGTTTTATGGCTAAATTTCTCTCATTTTAATTTCTCTCTCCTTTTGTCGATCTTCCTGTAATTATTTTCTGTCCAATCTAGGACTTCCACATTTCTTTGTAGAATCATTTGTGCTTTGAGTTTGATATTATGACTCTCTTCTTTTTAGTTAACCATGGATGGTAGGTCATCCCTCTTAAATTTTCCTTAATTGTTGGAAGTGGAGTATATTTATGCTGCGCTTTCTGGAATACCCCTTAAATGTTTGTGACTGTATCTGTATTGAGTTATCCCTTAACCTAAATTGACAATTCACTTTCATTAGCTCTGCTTCCATGTTGTCATAAATGCCCTTGTATGAATTCAAAATCTGTAGCCAGAGGGTGGTTAATCTGTGAAAATCATTGCTACAGAATGCCATGGGGGTCAAGGCACTGAGTGTATTTAAGTCAGAGAAAGGTCCCTGATTAGTAAGGGGGTCAAAGAGAATGGGGTTGTATATCTGTCTTGGTCGAATGGCAGAGCAGATGCGGTGGGCCAACTGGCTGAATTCTGCACCTCCAGTATTTAGTCTAAACCCCACTCTACATTCCTAATTGTGGTTTGACAGAACACCAGCTCCAATATGGTTGAGGTGTAGACCATCAGTGGTACAGATCCCAGTTGTGATGCCAGTGCCTCATGAATCGGAGCTCACTGCTCCCACACCAGCCTTTTAGCCACACAGTAATCAGAGTCATACGGCAGAGACATAGGGCCCAATTCTGTGCTGACCAACAAAATATCACACTAATCCCATTTACCTGCCATTGTTCCATGGCTTACTACACCCTGGCATTTTAAGTGCTCATTCCAGGTAATACTTAAATGTTGTAAGAATACCTGCCTACCTCAGCCTTTCAGGCAGCACATTCCATATTTCTACCACACTGTGGTGGAAAAAAATGTGTGAAAGAGATTCTTCCAATCTGCTCTGTCTGTGCCTCTCATAATTTTGAATATCTGCATCAGCTCACCCCTCTCCACCTCCTCTGCCCCATGGAAAACAAACCCAGTCTATTTAGTAAGTCCACATTATTGAGACTTCTCATCCCAGGCAACATCCAGGTGAGTTTATTCTGCATCCCCTCCAGTGCAATCACATCCTCGATAGTACAGCAACCAGAACTGCCACACAGTATTCCATCTGTGGCCTAATCAATGTTTTATAAAGTTGTAACAAGACTTTCTTGCTCCTATATCCTTGGCTAATGAAGGCAAGTGTCCTGTATGCCACCGTCACCAGCTTGTCTACCTGTGCCAATACCTTCGGGGATCTGTGGATTTGTACACCAAGATCGCTTTGTTTCCTCAGTACACTGTAGGGAACTACCATTCATTGTGTATATCCTTTGCCTTATTAGACCATCCAAAAAGCATCATCTCACCTGGATTAAATCCCATCTGCCATTGCTCTGCCCAATTTACTAACTGTTCAATTTCAGACTGTAGCCTGAGACCATCCTTGTTACTAACAACAACACCCTCCACTTTTGTCACTACAAATCTATCAGTTATACCTTCTACATTCCAGGCTCAATAACACTCTGCTGGTGTTTTGCACAAGTCCAGCTGCTCCACCTCCTAAAAGATGAATGAAGGCCTTGAGTTTCACTCTTTATCGACTACCTGAGTAGAGACCTCTCCCACAGCCTGACTATACCCCACTTCAGGAACAATTCCATCTCCGAATGATCACCTGTATCTTTTAGATTTTTTTTAAACCTTTTTTGTTTTCTTCCAGTCCCCTTTTTTACTTCCATGACTACGATCATTTTTACTATTCTTTTTCCAAGTTTAATTGCCTGAACCTTTCACAATTCTGATCTTAATTTTCTCAATTTAAACTTCTGTTCAGTCTTTCCTGGCTTGGGGTCAGCTGGCATTACTGCTTCTTAACTGACTGGATTCAGTCAGAATTCACTGGGACATGAGGGAGAAACTGTCCTATTTTCTGAACTAAATTATTGAACCTTCTGTTCTAAAGTCACATGTAAACAAATTGCCATAATGTGAGTATCTATCCAAAACTCAACAGGAAAACAAAAAGGCAGTTGGCTGAAAACCTCTTCCTCCTTTTAGAAATAATGTAATTCAGTCGCTGAAAAAAACAATCCTCTCTGAACTAACCAAAATCACCTTCCTCTCTCTTTTTGGAATTTTAATTGTTTTGAAGTGACGTTGTACCTTTTATCCCACGTGGAACTAAAGTGATGACCTTCTATGAAAAGTTGTTCAAGTCGACAGTGAACATAGAGCTACATAACACCATTCCATTCAGTTCACTGTTTGAAATGTTTGGTGCAATATTTTGCTACCACTAATGTATGCCAACCATACCTTCTCTGGGGCTGGCATTAATACATCACCCAGATGTTAAGACCAGATAATAGAAAACCCCTTTCATCTTATCACAGATTTGACAATGAATTGAATGCACAGCTAATAGAATATGGAGCAGAGGGGTGATGGATTCTAGAACAATCTTCACCCATTTTGATTGTCCATGGTATTGTCCTCTCTGAAATCACTATCCTTTCAAGACCCTTTGCTAAAATAACCCAAAATACATAACGGTAACATTGTCGTCTTTGTACATTAACGTGGTATTGCTTTCCTTGAATAAGTTACAAGTTAAGCAATCTGGAAGCCACAATACAAAAATGGAAACAACAAAAACATTTAAAACCTAATTCATTCTTTCGGGACTGCTGCTGAGGGAATTTGAAGAACTAATTCAATTGACAGAATCTAGTGGACATTAAGAAATCTCCAGAGCTTTACTTGCCTGCTTGATTTATGTCATCAGAAGCGCTCAATGTGATTACTGATCTCTAATTCTCTTTGGGGCAGCCATTACTTCCTTGGAAAACAGACATCGTGTCGGATGTAGTTGGAGCTAAGTTTATTGTTCCCACATCAGATTGTGCTCATCCACTTGTTAACTGGTACCTAACGAGTTACTGTGTATCCCAGCTGTACACATCTGCTTAACTGGCACAATCTGGAGAAGGGGCAGCCTATGTTGGACGACTTGTGAAGATAGCAAGTTTTTAAGTGTCATTGCTCAAAGTACGCTAGTTTATCATACATGTTATGTACTGTGTGGTCCACAGTTTATAATACTGCTAAGGTGGAGTTATATGCCTTTTTTGAGGTGGCAAAATTAAATTAAGTAAACAAGCCCAGGTCAGTCAGAGTTTAATTGCAGTTTGATCAGGTATCTTCAAGATTTTAACAATTTTACCATAAACCGAAAGGACATTACCATACTTATCAGCTTGGTTGTTGAGAGCTTGAAAGTGCAATCTCTAGTCTGCCTGCTGTCTGTGTTGCCATGCCATTTCTCATGTATTGTGGGAAGCTTGGTAGATGTGGCCAGACAATGAGGACATTTTCCTCTCTTTAGGAAGTCACCTGATGGAGAATCTCAACTGTGCTACATCCACTGTACAGTGCATGTAATTTCAGTAAAGGGCTGGTGATGCTGATTTATGTAGAATAGAGTTTGAAAACTGATTCCTCTGCACTGCATTTCGATATTTCCTGATTTTTAAAACAAGACAGCCTTGTACATTTACTAACTCTGATTTGTAGGCACAGCATTGTCCACAGTTACTGAGTCCTTCATCCAGTTCTTTATCTCCAGCTTCAGGTCTCGTCTTCATCCTCCTTTTTAAAACTTGAGATAATCACAGTTGCTTGTATTGTAACTTGTGTTACTGCTATATTCACAGATCTGTGTTGCAACACGCATTATCACTGTATTCACTGATTTGCACTGGTTCCTGTTTGGGCAGCATGCATTTTTTTTAAATTAATCTTCAGTTTACTTTCCTATCCAATCAATCCATCAACTCCCTGTTTACTTGTTGAATGTCCATTAGTTGAAGGGCCCTTTTCTCTGCATTAGTTGGTAGTTGAGACTTGTACTAAACCCTTCATTCTTTAGATGTGGTTGAGTTGATTCTCTTGATGTGGAATTCTCCCTTACAAACCCTCTTGTTTCAGCAGCTTTTAGAGAGGCTGTCAAATCACCAGCTTGGCTTTGAAGAGATGTTTCAAAGGGTGGGAGTGTTTTTTTTTCCCCTTGTTCTGTTATAGTTTTTATCTCTGTTCAAAGTTCAGCTATTTTATGCCCTAACAGTTGGGTCACATGACATCTCCCTGATGCTCCATTGATTCTCCCAGGAAAAAAACAAATTTTGACCTGGATTTACCACTGGCTAGTTGGCTTTTATTCCAATATTGATCAGTTTGTTTCGTGCAGACACTCCATGATCGTACATTCTGAATTGAGCCACCTCCAAAATATTCAAAGATAGCCAAGACCCTAACTTTGCTTATTTTTAAAGGCAAGTGTAAGGCATTGTGTTCCAAATGCAATTCAATCAGTCAAAGTACTAGCTGGAAGCAAAAAACACTTTTTATTGTTACACTTTTAAATTAATATACAAATGAAAGAAGAATTGAATAATGTAATACAATAATATAGTACTTAAATACTAACCAGCAACTTCCAATATAATTAGAACAACATCCCATTAACATATCCTTGGTGAAGGCAAAGTTGTCTCAGTAAAGCAGCAGGAAGAGAACTCGAACTATTAGCTGCAGCAGCTACCATTCCAGCTTCAAGACCCCAGCAACTACTGAAAGCTAAAACTAAAACATCTGGTTCTGTGGGAGCTTGTCTCCACCTGTTCATGCTGCTTCCATTGTTCCAACTTTTAATAAAAATCCCCAAAGCCCCTCAGGCTGTTTTGTTCATTGGCTTGAAACAAACCACTCAGCACCTCTGTCTCAATCTCTCCTCCTATTTTAAAATAAAGGAAAAAAGGTCAAATACAGAGGGACCTCAATTATCTGACATCGATTAACCAAATTTCAGATTATCCAAACAAGATCGTAAGGTCCTGATGCTTCACTAACTGTTGACTGGCATTCGATTAACTGAATGAAATACTTCCCGCCAAGGTCCTTTGCATAATTGAGGCTCCTCTGTATACTTAAAGCCATAGTGTTGTCATACCTGCCCCTTTTTTTGAAAAAGCACTATCAATGTACAAATATGGCTTCATTTTAAAAAAAATCTTTAGTCTTCTATATTGTAGTGTACTAATAGTGTACACATTACATTGACTTGAAGCATGCAAACATTCAATACTACAGTCCACTTCTTCAGCGCTGAACTTCAGCTTCCTATGTCACAGGTGTGACAACGTGTTGATAATTACATTCCCTCATTCTGCCACATGTGTAACTTTCAAATTACAGGCTGCAATAATAAGTTCCATCTTAAACAGTCTGGAATTTTTATCTGGAAATGTTTCTGGAAACTGAAGGGTTACGATCTGTAAATGCAATTGTCTTTGATACATGTTGAAATGTTGCAACACCAACACCAAACCCAAGGTTCCCTGCTCAATTATGGAATATTTCTGAGAATAATCATTGTTTTGGGAAAAAATACCCAAATATGTTTCTATCTTCTTGACTTGTAAGAGTACAGCAGCAAAACGAACATCACTAGCATTGATAGTTACTTTTCAGTGCTTTGGATGTGACTAACACAGCTTTGTTTCAAGCTTTCACATGCATTGTAACACTCTTTCCACTGAAATCTTCTGCACTTCAATAAGTCAGTCAGCAACCACACTGCTAATATTTGGTACAAATTATTGATTTAAAACATACTCAAGCCAGGACTCGTAGTACTTCCCTCTCTTTCTCTCTGGGGAAGCTCCCCAATAACGCTTGTGCTTGTGCTTGGTTGGACATCCTGTGGAGCCATCTGCCCATGTCCAATGATATGGCCTAGAAACACAGCTTGCACTTTTGCAGACTCCCTCTTAGTGAGGATCATCACTAAGTCTGCCTCTCAAAGTTGATCGAATAATTCTGTTGGAAGCTCTAAATATTCCTTCCATGAATGACTGACTGACTGAAAATCACCAGATCGTTTTTACATACCACACAATTGATAATCCCAAAATGACCTTTATTGGTTAGTCTTTCAAATGCGGCAGAGATATTCTTCATATCGACTGACATGATTTTAAACTGATACATCCATTTGGTGACATAAAAGCCAACATTTCCTATGTTCTTTTCAGGCAAAGGTACTTACCAGTATCCTCTGAATAAGTCCAACTTAAAAATTTAAGTTGCTTGTCTTACCTTCTGTATGCAGTCTTCCAAACATGGAGTAGGATATTAATCATACTTTGTAATTGCATTGACTTTGTGATCATCCACACACAATCATTGGATACCATCTGGTTTTGATGCCATTACTGTTGGTGAGCTCTATTCACTGCAAATTAAATTATGTTGTCTTTGTGCACAGATTCAATCTTTTTTTTGAACTTGTGGCAACTTTAGAGGGTTAAGACTATAAGGTTGTTGCCTAATAGAGAATGCTATTCCAATATCTAACCATGTGTAATTAGATTAGTATTTTCCAGTTTATTCCCACATTTCCCCATGTGATTGTAATAACATTTTTTGGTTTATTTTGATTTTCCTCTTGAAGGTAACTCAATTTATCCCAATTTTTGAGAGCTTCCTCATTGTCTGAATTAATTTGAGGAATATCCAATTCCGAATCCTCTGAACTTGGTTCTTCCCTCTGTAACCATTAACAAATTCTCCTTTTTGGCTTTTCTTCCCTGTCAAAATATTGTTTGAGCATATTCATAGGCATTGAAATCCTAATATATCATATCAGTTTGATAAGGTTCACTAAACCATGCCCTTAAAGGTTCACCTACCACTGGGACTATTACTAATACTCTGTCTACTATCAAAGTTGTGGATTTTTGATTTTTGTCTGCTTCCTGTTTCTTCATATGCGGTGCTACATTTAAATGTTGTCTAGCCAACTCACCTGCTCAATTTAATATATCCTGAAAATTTAACACAGTCCAAATATGTAGTCTCTGAATTCTGACTTACCAAATTTTTTCTTAATTTCAATGGACCTCATGCCCGAAAACTAATTCAAATGGACTCAATTTAGTTGATTCATTAGGTGCATCCCAAAGTACAAATAGAATTCCTTTATCCCAATCCTCTCTGTAGTCATGACTACACCCGCAACATGGTCTTTAAAGTTTGATGCCACTGTTATAATCTTTGCATTCCATCCAGAATTGAAAATAGTTGATTTGAATTACTTTATACTTAAGTTATCCATAACTTAAATAACTTTTTGTAAAGTTTGACCCTTGATCTGATTTGTATATCCAGGGTAGTCCATTTTCTAGTCTTTTTTTTAAAAGACTTTCAATAACTCTTCTGCAATCCTTTTTCTAAGCTGTGCAATTGTGTAAGGGAATGGTCTCTGGAAATGTAGTGGACACATCTATTATGGTCAACAAATGCAGATTTCCCTTTTTTTTTGTTGCAGGTAGGTGTCCTATATAGTCAATTATTTTTCAATTGTTGGAATGGGTAGAAGGGTGCTGATTTTATCACTGCCTGAGGTTTTCCTATTTACTTGGCATGTACAACATGCCTAACAAAATTCAACCAATTTTTCTGCAGTCCAAAAAAAAACGGTTTTCATATTTTGACATGTGTTCCTTACTTCCAAATGACCACCTGCTGGTACCTCCTGCACTACTGGCAAAAAGTCCTTTTTCTATTAACCTACCAGTAATACAACTTGAATTACTTTAATTCATTTAAACTATATGTACATTTGACCAGGTCACTTCCTCCTCAAATTCCTAAAATGTGTGTCTCTGCCTCTAGTACTAGCTCATATGCACTTTTTTTAAAAAAAGACTTTTTCCATGAGATACCTCCTCTGATCGTGATGCAAACACTTCACTTAGCTCCACCTACCAACTCCATTTGGATCAACAGCACCACATGGTCACTGGTCATTTCATTTATTTAGCTACTTTCTCAAACAAAATAAGACTAGCACATACTTTTGTCAAACTTGGGCAATGCTCGGACATGTTAAAACTGGTCCCCACCAGGCGTTTGGCTTTAAGGGGATTACTCTCCAACACTGTCCTCAGCACTGCTCCTACCTTTCAACACTACCTTTTGCCATTTTCAGTCGCCTGAGTTTTCAATTCCAACCTCTAAGTTCAAATGTTCTTTCTCCCTTTCTTCTGCTCAGGCCTTCCTTACCCTTTCCTTTTACTCTGCAAGAGCTATTCTTTCTTTCTGGTTTTGTTCTGCTTTGGATTGTGATTCAATATCTCTTTGTTGCCTTTAATTCAAGCTGCTTCATTTGCCATTGAATTTTAACCATTTTCAAAGATTCCAATGACGTTTACATATTGAGCTACTGCTCCAATCACCATCCCCCTCCCCACTACACTTCTTCCAACAGCTTTGCCTTGTTCACCTTTCTGGAAACTTCCAAAGTGATCTCTCCCACTCCCAGGAAACTTGGCATGCCTGGAAGCACCATTACATGCAGCAAACCCTATTTAAATCAGCCAAATGCAATGCCTGAAAAAAGAGCACCAACACTCACTGCCTTTTGAGTCCGATAATTCTGAACCCAACCTATTAATAGGAATTTTGATCCTGAGAATAGCCGCTACAAAATGGACCTGTGAAAACCATTGTCATCACACTCAGGAAATTAAATGTTCCACTGGACAATTCCTTCATGTTTAGAACCCTTTTGAAAGTCCCTATTTAAATCCAAATTTGGAAAGTTTTGATCAACTTTAAAAGATAGTTACTCAGGAAATGTTAGAGGTAAATTGTGTATTTACTAGTCTGAGTAAATATTTGACAGAAACCATCTTTATCTCTCTAGCTGCATACACACACTCCTACGTGACTATACATCCTGCCATGGGTACCTGACACCCACCCCTCCCCTCCAGACTTAACAGCCCACACCCGAGGGACCTGGAAATCTGAGATTGCCATTCCCAGAAAATTGGGCCCTTAAGTTGCTGTCAGGTATTGTTCTTTGGTTTGAAAGTGTTCTTCTCGACAATTCCATTACATCTATATCTGTCTAATTTGTCATAAAATGTGTTTCCTGAAATGGCCTCCAGCTCTCTTACCACTCCATTTAAATCTGTGCCTTCTGGTAATCTATTTTTATTCAAAACAGGCAAAACCACAAATGTTACAATGTCCCCAATGAGTATTTTTGGCAAAATAGTCAGATACTGCATCAGATCATTGATATTTCATGAGAATTTGTTTTAAACAGATATAGCATATTAGAGTAAAGGAGGTTGAGTGGAGATTTCTTTTAAATGTTCCCAAAATCACGAGGGGTTGAGACAGTGGAGGTGCAGAGAAATCATTTTTCCATTGGTAGAATGGTTAAGAAGTAAGCAAAATTTGTATTTTTAATGCTGTGATTGGTTAGGAATCTGAAACACTGCCTGAGAGTGTAGATTTGGCCCAACGTGGATATATTTACAGGGTTTTTGGGAAAGGGGGTTGGTGGAGTCTGTGGTACTAGATCATTCTCTCGTTTAGAGAGCGGACGGTTAAGATTCACTGTAGCTATTTAATGATTCTATCGGAGATTCTTGACCCCATGGACCCAGACCGAGAGCTTTCTGATATCCTTGGAGAAAACTCATGGAAAAAGTTAGACATTTATGGAGTTTTAAGACAGCGAAGGAGACCACTCAGTCCATCATGCTCTACTCTCCCTCTGAAGATCTATCCAACTGGCCCCACTCTGCTCTTCTCCCCCCTCAGAAGTTGAATATTATTCCTGCATACTCTAATTCCTCATTATCTGCATTACAACAGGGTAAAACTGCTGAGAACAGAATCAAAATATACATGAAATATACACTAACTTGATGAACTTACTAAACAAAGAGGAAAATAACTTGCCTTTATACAACATATGTTACAATCTTAAAGTCTAAAGAGCTTGAGAACTACTGCTGGGCTAAATGGTCTGTTCTTGTTCCACTGTCTGTTTCTATTGAGGTGCTTTTGAAGCCACTGTTAGCAATTTATGGATTCTGCAACCAATTTTCACACCAAGATCCCACAAACAGCAATACTGCAAAGGCCATATCTCTCTTGTATAGCTAATGTTAGGGATAAAACAAACCACAGGATGTCTCGTGTCCACCTGAATATGCAGATGGTGCAATTCCTGAAGCATTAGCCTAGATTTTGTTCTTAATCAATGGAGTGGGATTCAAAACAAGAATCTTTTGGGCTCTGAAATAATCATGTAGTTCCCCAAGCCAAGATTTGTACTTGAACACAAATATGAATATGAATGGTTAGTAGAATCTCACCACTGTGAAAGATAGATCTTCCGCATGATGCGTCCTCTCGTTTTGGTCTTGTGCTGACTCCTTATCCATTGTCATTGCAGGTTAACCCATGACATAAGCTTGGAGGAGTTTGAAGATGAAGACTTGTCAGAAATAACAGATGAATGTGGGATTAGTCTGCACTGTAAGGATGGCCTGGCTACAAGGGTAAGAGTCTGTGAATGTTGACGACAATTTTGTGAATGTTGACGATTCAGCACCTTGATGGTAAGGACCTGGGTGGGACAACATTGGTAAGCAAAACCGTCACTACACCAGTTACCCCTCAACAATTTTAGGTCTAACCAAAATGGATGGAAGTTGCAAATGGTTAAGTGTAAAGACAGTTTTTATTTCATTGCTAATGCATTAACTGCAATACAAACAAACCTGACAAAATCAATTGCTTGCTCAAAGTCTAAGACTTTAGACAATTACATCTGTCCAGCATGTTACATGCAATATTAAATTGTAATCAGAATCACATTGATGACAAAAGTATTGATAGTCAAATATTAACTTTGCTTGGCTGAGTAACACTCAAGCCTTTGTGTTAAAGACTGATCCAGATCCAACTCCAGCACATGAGCACAAATTAAATCCAGGCTATTGATTCAGTAAAGTACGGAGGGAGCAGTTGAAGGTGCTGTCATCCAGATGAGATGTTAAACTAAGGTCTTTGGTTGATAGAAAATATCCAGTGGCACCATTTTGAAAAGAGCAAAGAAATTCTTCCCTAGTTCTTATAATCATTAGCTGAAAATGTGTTGCTGGAAAAGTGCAGCAGGTCAGGCAGCATCCAAGGAACAGGAAATTCGACGTTTTGGGCATAAGCCCTTCCTGAAGAAGGGCTTATGCCCGAAACGTCAAATTTCCTGTTCCTTGGATGCTGCCTGACCTGCTGCACTTTTCCAGCAACACATTTTCAGCTCTGATCTCCAGCATCACTTTCTCCTTATAATCATTAGGTTGAACATGCAATCAAAATAAGTGAATGTGCCAACTCATTGCATGTTTGATCTCTTGTTAGTGTTGGAACTTTGCATTCAGTTCTGGACATGGCACTGGAGCTATGAAAAGTACACAGTGGATTAGAATGATTCCCCCAATCAGGTTATGTCTGAAGAAGTTGAGATTCTTTAGTGGCACTGGAAGTTGAAGAGAATTCTAACATGCCTTCTGAAAGAGTGAAGTGGGGAAAAAAATTATTTCCTGTGTCATGTATCAGCAAGTATAGATTAAAGGTGGGGATAACAGTAGCAGAGTGATCATGTGATGAATACTGATGACTAATCCAAAAACCTGGACCTGCAATCTGTCTGTCACAGCTGGACTATTTGAATTCTGTCAATTAAACAAATCTAGATTAAAGATCCCTTGGACTGTAGCCTCTTTAGACAGGAGCATTTGGGATCAAATTTTAGTATTTTGGAGTTTTCTAGATTTTGGAATGATGTTTGAATGCCTAACTGTATGAATCAGAAATATGTACTGGAGACTTAAATGGTGATAATACATTATAAGGCAGTATGAAAAATTGTTATATTTATCCATATCCTGTATTTCCTATGCTCCTGAAGTACTATACTCTTCAACATTTGGAAACTGTAATTATGAGCAAGTGCCAAGTGGGATGTTTGTGCGCTGATTTGATGCAAGGCAAGTGTGACTGTGACTGACAAAGTGTGTGGAGTGGGGAGAGGAGATGGGTGAAAAATTGAGGTTGTGTGCCTGAGTTACAAGGTTAAATGGCAGCATCAACTTTTACTGTGTTTCTAATCCTGTCTAACCTGTTGTGTATGATCCTTGTTTTGCTTTTATAATGCTGAATTGCAGGTACTGGAAACTATAAAAATGTGGAGAGAGGAGCTGACTTAAACTCTGCATGTGTGGAGAATGGGCTAGGAGTTGATTACTGTCTCTGAGCCAGTGAGGCTGGTTACTGTGCATGAAACATGCCTCTACCCATTGTTTAAAAGCCTGCTTTACAACATAATTCTTTGCATCCTCTTCTATTTCAACTTCTGCTTGGATACATTAGATGTTTGTACTTGACAAGGTCAATTAGAATGCTGGAGTGGCTCCCAATGTTCAATTAGCAACCATTAGGGCCATGCTGTTAACCTTGTTGCAGTGTCTCAAGTGGCCAGCCCTGGAGCTCAGTGTATGCCTTGTTTTCGAAACGCTTAGAGTTGGTATTAATACAGCTGAGACGCTGCTCGGACTACGCTGCTTGCATATTGCTGACTGGATTCTGAGCAACCTGATGTTATGGTCTCCAGGGCAGTCCATCTTTCTGAGCAAGACCTGCACATCTTGATTTAATTTTACAGTGTAAACTTTTATTCATCTGTCAAGTCAGCAAAGCCATAACTCGGTTAATTGCCTGGAGTACAGTTATATTATTGTAGCATCTCCTGATACCCAGACACCTGACAAACTTTGCAAGGCTCCCTGGTGTCAGTAAATTGATACTCCTCTGAACTATGCCTGAACTTCTGTTGTGTATCTCACCTAAAGTGTCTCTAAGATACTACGTGGTGAATCTGGAGGAGTAATCCTATCATTTCTTAGAGTCTGAATGAGAAATTGCTTCCCAGGTTGGGAAATGTTTAATCTCCAAACTGTACGTCTCATGAACATGGCTTCTGTGTTGCTAGCACTGAATCAGACCCTTGTTTCAGATTTCAAACTCTCTCTCTCTTTTAATCTTCCATTTCCAAAAAGCCAATTAAACAAATATCTGGTCTAACTGAGCTTTATATCGATCAGCTGATTTCATTCTTTAAATAAATATTGACTAGGGAAAATATTTCCTTCTATGATGCAGTCTATCTTTTGTCACTTGGGAGGGACCTTTTTGAATGAGAACAAGGTTATGGAGGAAGCCAAACCCAGCTATGTTCCCCATAGCAATGCCTTGACCAATCAGAATCTATCTTCCTGGCCTAAGTTTAATTAGTTAACTAACCATTCTTGCTCTGACTCCATATCGGCCATGGTCCAAACAGCGCCCTCTTGGCTTGTATGAATTGTTATTCCCTCTTCTAAATATACTTTTTAAAAAAAAAGTCTGTCTTGAGTGCCTCCTATTAGTGAACTCATTCCTTAGTAAAGCGAACATTCCTATTCATTTCCTACATTGCTTATCTTCAAACCTGTTAATCAAAGGTCAACTTACTGCCCATCCATTCTGATAATGGCAAGTTGTGGAAAACAGTTGAGTATTAAAAATGAAAAAAAATTATCGTTCTAAATGCTATGTCAACAAACACTTCTTGAAATTGCAAGAACACTTTTTTTCAACTGGCATACATTGACAAGTATTTTTCTTTAGGGCAGTCTACTTAATTAACCTGGCCTATCTATACTTCACAAGAATTCATCACTTCTCTGAAGATTTGTAGCACCCACAGTATGAGGCTCACCCTCATGAAGATAGGAACTTTGAGGTCTACACTGAATTCAAATAACTGCTGAATTTGTATTCTCACATTTGGAAGTCACTTCCTGTCCTTGTTCACCCCACCTCAACAAAGTGTTCTGTTGGATATAACACTCTCTCACAATCAAAATCAATCTACTTACCTTTTTTCATTGTGGCTATCTCTGGCAAGGTCACCATTCACTGCCCAGAGAGCAGTTAAGAGCGAGCCACATTGCTGTAGGCCAGACAAGGTAAGGGTGGCAGTTTCCTTTCTGAAAGGACTTCAGTGAACCAGCTGAATTTTTCCAAAAATCAACAATGGTTTCATGGACATCAATAGGCCCTTAAGTCGAGATTCTTTATTGAATTCAAATTCCACCAATTTCTGTGGTGGGACTTGAACTGAGTTAGAACATGGAACGTTACAGCACAGTACAGGCCCTTCAGACCTTGATGTTGCACTGACCTGTGAAGTTAATCTGATACCCACCTAACCTACACTGTTCCATTATTATCCCTATGTATGTCCAATGCCTGCTTAAATCCCTTTAACATTGGCGAGCCTACCACTGTTGCAGGCAGGCTGTTCCATGCCCCTCCAACCTTTTTGAATAAAGAAACTACCCCTAATATCTGTCTGAAATCTATCACCCCTCAATTTAAAGCGATGTCCCCTTGTGTTAACCTTGACCATCTGAGGAAAAAGGTTCTCACTGCCCACCCTATCTAATCCTCCGATTATCTTATGTCTCGACTAAGTCACCTCTCAACCACCTTCTCTCCAATGAAAACAGCCTCCGTTCCCTCAGCCGTTCCTTGTAAGACCTTCCTTCCATACCAGGTAATATCCTAGTAAATCTTCTCTGCATCATTTTTAAAGCTTCCATATCCTTCCCATAATGCGGTGACCAGAACAGCACTCAGTACTCCAGGTGCAGCCTTACCAGTGTCTTGAACAGCCGAAGCATGACCTCATGGCTCTGAAAGCCAACTCAATCCCCCTACCAATAAACGCCATACCAATAAACGCCATACCAACATACCATGTGCCTTCTTAACCTTATCAACTTGGGTGGCAACTTATAGGGATTTATGCACCACAACACAGATCTCTGTGCATCTGCACTGCTAAGTGTTTTAGCCCAGTACTCTGCATTCCAAGGTGATCTAGAGTATTAGCTGGACTTCTGGATTAAGGGATAGTGACAATACTACTAAGCCATTGCTACCCCTCAGGAAAGATGTTCTCTGTACAGCAGAGCAGAGGGTGGACTTAATGTAGAATGTGAAGGTTGTCCATCATTAGTGGTTTTGTAGTTTGGGTCCACACTTTGAAATGTTGAGATGAATAAGAAGTGATGTGACTGAAACATACAAAATTCTTAGAGGCTGCTTTCCCTGGCTGGAGACTCTAAACCTGAGCAGCATAGTATCTGAATAAAGGCTGAATATTGAAACCAGAAGGTGTTTTTAAACTCAAAATTGCGAATTTTTGGAATTCTACCCCAAGAGCACTGTGGATACTCATTGAGAGTAAGCAGTGTTCAAGACATGGATTGGTATATTTTTAGATTCAACATGAAGTAAAGGATGGGGATAATAAATGAGGATATTGGTAAAAGGTGGGGTAGAGGTGGATCAGTCATGATCTTTTGGATGATAGAGCAGTTTGAAGAGCTGACAAGGCAAATTGTGAAGAATTTTCATCAGATTCTGCAAAGTTCATGATATAATTGTTACCAAGGGCTTCGTTTGTGGCTTTTTAAAAAGCAGATTGTTATTAAGAACATACTGATCTAGTGATGGATCAGCTTCTACTGAAGAAGGCTAATCGACCAGCCTGCCTGCTTGTTTTTGTATCATGTTATAGATATTCCACCCTAACGAAGTTATTTCCTCCGAGGGGACAGATTTGATTTAAAAAGAGAACATCAAAATCAAGTGAACATGTCAAGTGCGTCACCAAAATTTAAAGGTATGACATTGAAGTGTTATCAAAAAGGTCACAGGACTCCACTCTGCTTTCTAGCCACAGAGGCTGCCAGACCTGCTGAGTTACTCCAGCAATTTGTTTGTTTTGACTTGCAGCATCTGCAGCTCTTTTTTTATTTATGAAATCCCCAGGACCTGATCAGGTATACCCTAAAACACTGTGGGAAGCTAGGGAAGTGATTACTGGGCCTCTTGCTGCGATATTTGTATCATTGGCCACAGGTAAGGTGCCAGAAGACTGAAGGTTGGCTAATGTGATGCCACTATTTCAGAAAGGTAGTAAGGAGAAGCCAGTGAACTATACACCAATGAGCCTGATGTCTGTGGTGGGCACGTTGTTGGAAGGAATCCTGAGGGACAGGATGCAAATGTGTTTGGAAAGGCAAGGGCTGATTAGGGATAGTTGACGTGACTCTGTGCGTGGGAAATCATGTCTCTCAAAATTGATTGTGTTTTGAACAAGTAACAACGAGGATTGAGGGCAGAGCAGTAGACATGATTTTTATGGACTTCGGTAAAGTGTTCAACAATGTTCCCCATGGGAGACTGATTAGCAAAGTTAGATCTCATGGAATACAGAGAGAACTAGCTGTTTGGATACAGAACTGGCTCAAAGGTGGAAGGCAGAGGGTGATGGTGGAGGGTTGTTTTTCAGACTGGAGCCCTGTGACCAGTGGAGTGCCACAAGGATCGGTGCTGGGTCCTCTACTTTTCAGTTATATAAACTATTTGGATGTGAGCATAAGAGGTATAGTTGGTAAGTTTGCAGATGACATCAAAATTGGAGGTGTAATGGACAGAGAACACAGTTACTCAGATTACAACAGGATCTTGACCAGATGGGCCAATAGGCTGAGAAGTGGCAGATGAAGTTTAATTCAGATAAATGCAAGGAGTTGCATTTTGGGAAAGCAAATCTTAGCAGGACTTATACACTTAATCTTACAGTCCTAGGGAATGTTGCTGAACAAAGACCTTGGAGTGTGGGTTCATAGCTCCTTGAAAGTAGAGTTGCAGGTGGATATGATAGTGAAGAAGGCATTTATTGATCAGCATATTGAGTACAGGAGTTGGTAGGTCATGCTGCATCTGTACAGGATATTGGTTAGGCCACTTTTGAAATATTGTGTGCAATTCTGGTCTCCTTCCTATTGGAAGGATGCTGTGAAACTCAAAAGGGTTCAGAAAAGATTGACAAGGATGTTGCCAAGGTTGGAGGGTTTGTGATATAGGGAGAGGTTGAACAGGCAGGGGCTGTTTTCCCTGAAGCGTCCAAGGCTGAGGGGTGACCTTGCAGAGATTTATAAAATCATGAGTGGCATGGATAGGGTCAATAAACAGTCTTTTCCCTGAGGTGAGGGAATCCAGAACACTAGAGTATAGGTTAAGGGTGAGAGGGGAAAGATATAAAAGAGACCTAAGGAGCAAATTTTTCTCTCGTGTGTGTGTGTGTGTGTTGAATGGGCTGCCAGAGGAAGTGGTGGAGGCTGGTACAATTGCAACATTTAGAGGCATTTGGATGGGTATATGAATAGGAAGGGTTTGGAGGGATATGGGCCGGGTGCTGGCAGGTGGGGCTAGATTGGGTTTGGATATCGAGTCAGCATAGACAAGTTGGACCGAAGGGTCTGTTTCCGTGCTGTACATCTGACTCTGACTGATCACCCCTTCAGACATGATCTCCAGGGGAAAATTCCCGTGTTACATCCAGTATGAGTTTATAGCTCCCTCTATTGACTCTCTAACACCCTGCAGCACTGTCTCCAACACATCTCTTAGCTACTTGGCATATTTTTCAAGTGAAATCTGATAGAATGTGTAAATTTGCAAAGTTTTTTGTTTTGCATGAAAAGCACTTTCCTGAAGGAAATGTTAGTTGGGAGTGGTAAATTTGAATTTTGTTTTCAGTGTCTTTTTGTTAATTGTAATTCTTCAATTCTTAACTCAGCCATTTGAAAATGGTTCCATTAATCAATAGTTGAGGATTATTTTGCATGTAGAAAGTTGATAGAACCATTCCTTGATTTAGATTGTGACTACCTAGCACTTCGATGGCAAGGTCCACTTCAGAGACCTGTGGTTTTAACTGACTTCCAATTTTAAAAAAACTTGGCCAAAATCCAACACCTTTTTGATTAATTTCTAAACAAAACGTTTTCAATCAAGTACCCCAGAGGTAATCAATTGGAGATGATTGTAGATCAGTTAGGCATAATCTTTGACTGGAATCTTCCACCTTTGTTCAGTGTTCCTGTTGATAAATGTTCTGACTTCCCTTTCGAATGCTGACATGTGGGATCATCTTCAGGGGTTTACACAAACTGAATATCAGGTGTGTTCTTCCTGAAGGCATGTCCTTGGTTGTTTGCTGATCCTTCATCCGAAGCTGTTTTCTTTGTTTCTGTCAGGGGTGACCTTGCTATTGCTTTCCACTCTCCAAGGGCAGGACAAACAGGCAGGTCCCAAGTCCATCTTTAGAATAAGAATCAAATCTTCATTCCTGGTGTTAACTGGCAGCATACTCCTAACATTTAATCAACTGACCTACCCAAGCTTCTGGGTGTGTAGAACACAGTTTGCGAAAGCACTCACTAACAAATCCTATCATGGATGTCCATCGGTGAGTTGGTGCATGTGCTGAAGGTTGTCCTGTCAGGTGGAAGGAATACATTCCATGCCATCATTTTGAAGAGAAGCAGGGGAAGCCTTCATTGTGTCCTGGGCTGAATATTTATCTCTCAACCACCCACCGCTTTTCGTTTTAGAAAATAGGGTGATTATTTTGGCCGTACTTTAGCAAACCTGCAGATTTGGGGCTCCCAGCTCTCTCGTTCAGTGTCTCTTGACCTGCTCAAAAATGGAGGCCACCTTCACTGAATCATGGTCTTTCCGTCAGTGTCCCAAACAATACTATTCTTGGGTTTGTCCTGTTCAACTGTAGGACAGACCTAATAAATGTAGTGGTACTGTGGAGGAAGTGCTGTCCAAAACTTTGATTTCAGATCCCATGGAGTCTCATGGCATCAGGTCAAACATGGGCAAGAAAGCTTCCTCATGGTTACTACTTACATACTCCTGATGATTAGGGTAGCAAGGATGCAGTGTACTCTGTGGGAGATGTTAATGTCTCTCACTAAGGGTAGTAGCACCAAAACTGACCAAACTGGTCAAGCCCTGAAGGACAAATCAGCCACACTAAACTTGTTTGGTCATGAGAAAAGTGGGCAAACTTGTTTGATCCCACCTTCTCCAATCTGCCTTCTACTGCATCTGTCAGTGATACGTTGGGAGTAGTTAATGCTCAGTCCTTTGTAGAAGCCTAATCCTGACTTAACATTGATCATACCTTCCAATGTGTCATGTGTACTAGCACCACATTAGATGCAGGAAAAAAATCGATTCCCCCAAGTTGCAATATCCGTGAAGTCCTGTGCTATCAGCAGTACAACTGTTATCAGGGAGGAGAAAGTGAGGTCTGCAGATGCTGGAGATCAGAGCTGAAAATGTGTTGCTGAAAAAGTGCAGCAGGTCAGGCAGCATCCAAGGAACAGGAGATTCAACATTTCCGGCATAAGCCCTTCTTCAGGATTCCTGAAGAAGGACTTATGCCCGAAACGTTGAATCGCCTGTTCCTTGGATGCTGCCTGACTTGCTGCGCTTTTCCAGCAACACATTTTCAGCTACAACTGTTATCAGCCACATTCTGTAACCTCATGGCCTGAAGTCCCATCACTCTTACTTTGTCAGAAGTCACATGACAACCAGCCTCTGGCAACTGTCTGTGTGGGATTTGCACATTCTCCCCATGTCTGCGTGGGTTTCTGCGGGGGTGCTCCAGTTTCCTCCCACAGTCCAAAGATGTGCAGGTTAGGTGTTTTGGCTGTGCTAAATTGCCCATACTGTCTGGGGATGTGTCGGTTAGATGCATTAGTCAGGGGCAGGGGGTGTGGGTCTGGGTGGTTACGCTTAAGAGTCGGTGTGGACTTGTTGGGCCAAATGGGCTGTTTTCACACTGTAGGGATTCTATGATTTATGTAAACCAGGTTATAGTCCAACCGGTTTATTTGAAATCACAAGCTTTTAGAGCAGCAATTTCAAATGTGTTGGGCAGTAACCTGGTGTTATGACTTCTGACTTTGTCCACACCGGTTCAACAGCAGCACCTCCACATCAACACTTCCACGGAACCTGCATTCAATGAAGACTATAGGGGAGTATGAGGGAGAGGCAACACCCTGGTGAAGTTATAATACGGGACCACATACAAGCTTAACAGTCGAAGTAAGGACCTACAGACAACTAATGTAACAGTTGAAAATTCTGCAGTCTTGCCACATTGTTTAACTGACCATTACCATTTAGACAATTATCTGGAAGAAGAGGCTCTGAAAGAATTTTTTTAATAACAATGGAGTCCAGAAGCCAAACGTGGATGATCCATTGTGGACTCATTCAGACGTTCCCAGCATCACTAATGCCACTGGGCAGACCATTTGATTCCCTCCATGTGATCTCAAGAAATGACTGTTTTTGCTGTGCATTCAGTCATCTATCTAAACATCACCTCAACTTGAGCCCTGAATACTTGTGCTCCAGAAATCTGTTTCTGACTGAGCTCTTTCAGTTGAGCTACAGCACCAACATCCTGCCAGCAACGTGTGGAAACTTAATTGGGCAAGTCCTGGGTAAAAAACGGCAGAAGTCCATCCTGGCTATTACACTCAATCATTGGTGGAATTGACACCGATACTGTTATCAAATGACACTTCTTTCCCCTTCAGTAACCTACTTACTGATGCACCGCTTGAGTTCTGCCAAGGCCACTTACCTGCAGATCTTATTCCAGCCTCAACCCAAACAAGGATAATAAAGCTGAATTCCAGAGGTAAGGAGAGCGTGACTACCCCTAACTTGTTTGCCGAGTGTGGCTTTATGGAGCCCTCGTGAAAATGAGGTCTGTGGTATTGGGGGTGAGGAGGTGACTTTCCATTGTGCCAGGCTGACTTCTAGCCAAAGGAAGATAAGACCATAAGACATAGGAGTGGAAGTAAGGCCATTCGGCCCATCGAGTCCACTCCGCCATTCAATCATGGCTGATGGGCATTTCAACTCCACTTACCAGCGTTCTCCCCGTAGCCCTTAATTCCTTGTGACATCAAGAATTTATCAATCTCTGCCTTGAAGACATTTAGCGTCCCGGCCTACACTGCACCCTGTGGTAATGAATTCCATAGGCCCACCACTCTCTGGCTGAAGAAATGTCTCCGCATTTCTGTTCTGAATTGACCCCCTTTAATTCTAAGGCTGTGTCCACGGGTCCTAGTCTCCTCACCTAACGGAAACAATTTCCTAGCGTCCACCCTTTCCAAGCCATGTATTATCTTATACGTTTCTATTAGATCTCTTCTTAATCTTCTAAACTCCAATGAATTCAATCCCAGGATCCTCAGCCGTTCGTTGTATGTTAGACCCATCATTCCAGGGATCATCCGTGTGAATCTCTGCTGGACACGCTCCAGGGCCAGTATGTCCTTTCTGAGGTGTGGGGACCAAAACTGGACACAGTACTCCAAATGGGGCCTAACCAGAGCTTTAAAGTCTCAGTAGCACAACGGTGCTTTTATATTCTAACCCTCTTGAGATTAATGACAAGATGGTAATAGTTGCTGGAGGCCAGTCTTGTCAGACCCAGGGCATCATTGAAGGAGTTTCTCAGCCATTTCTCCAACACTCAACACTTGCTCCATATAAACATCCATGCATAGTAGCAGCAGTGTATGCCGTCTAGAGTTCATAGCACCTTCCTGATCTTTACCACCTGGAAACAGAAAGGCAGCAGTCATGTGGAAATGCCACAACTAACAGGTATCCTTCTTTGACTTGGAAAAATATCGTTCGCTGGAAGAATCCTACATTTCCTACTCCACTGAGTGGGCTTACACTACATAGACTGCAGCAGTTCAAAAACAAGCTTGTCAGCATCATCTTGATGGCAAATGGTGCTGGATAACTAATGCCTAGGACATTTGGTGAACAACTAATGGAAACAAACAAATGCGTTTAGGCAAATAGGGATAGCAGGATGTTCATGTGGAGCACAAAAGCACCATAAATGCGTTTGATCAATTGGCTACCAATGTACTTGCTGTATGTACTTTGTAATTCAATATAAATGCAAACCTAATTAGATTGAACCATTTCCTGTTGCAGTGACACCATTTCACAATAGATCAGTAACTAACTGGAAAAGAAGTAAATTAGACAACTGAAGGTCATTGGTTTTCTGTCAAGGAGTGTATTGATTTTAATGTTACCTTGCTGCTACTCCAGGACTATCAGAAGATCAGAATTTGCCTTCCAATCAGGAATATGTTCCAAATCTTTAGACCTGTTCAAAAGTGGCAGATTTGAATCTATCTCACAGCTTTTATTTTTAGCATTTTTGCATTTGTGCATTTATATTTAATTGTATTTTGTCTGAACCGGGAATGTGTATGAAGTCTGGCAATCATCATTGTCAATCAGGATCATGCCTTAAATCCTTTTAGAAGCAACAAAGCAAATATTTTTAATAATGGAAGAAAGAAATGGAGGGCAGTGAGAGGGATGAAGATATTTTCTTGAGCTGATCTGGAATGCACAGCCAATAATAACGTCTGTTGTTAAACTCTGATTTAATTTGAGGAAAGGCACCAGAAGAAATGCAAATTAAACAGTCGGTGCATGACTTTTAGTATACTGAAGTAGGCTCTTTGGCCCTGGCAGACTGGTGTTTTCCACACAATCTTCCCCTCACCATACTTACTTTATCAGCATATCTTTCAATGTTCATATTCTGTTCACAGAAGATGAATTAAAGGCCACTGATTCATTTTTCTTCCCTTGACCCTGACTGAATCTCAATGGAGTAAGAATCAAATGGGATTGACGTTGCTGCCATTTTGGTTCATTTTTGATTAGCTCAGACACACCCTCATTCCACCTTATCGCAGCACCAATAACAATTTACTGAATCCACAATATATTTCACTGGATTGTCATGTAACTGGGGCTGGGTTTTGAATTAAGTAACTGATGACTAGTTGCTGTTGAATAGAATAACTACAGTTCCAAATCTGAGCAGACCCATCGGGCTGCTCACACTCCACATAGGGAATTCAAAAGGTTCATCTGCGTTAATTGCTATAGATACAATTTAATTTTTTTAGAAATCAAGCTTTCAATGCTGTATAATGTCCCAAGGTGCTTTGTAGAGACATCAGGCAACATTTGACAAAAGCTACAAAGGGGATGCTAGGGCAGATGATCACAGATTTATGCAAAAAAGTACATTGCAAAATGAACTCAAAAGGAAGACTTGCATCTCTATCAGGACCATAGTATATCATGACCAGTTAATACCCCTCCCGTTATGATATTGATATACTGTAGGGGTGCCTTCAAGGAGACTTGGAGGTTAATGGAGTGATTCCTCAAGGTTTGTACCTCTTGTCGCCATTGACAAGCATGTCACCACCAGCTGTAAAAAAATTAGGGATGTGCAAACAGCTAGTGTTGGAGTGCGGATATCTCCAAAGGTGATTCGAGTTGGCAGCGAGATCACAGATGGAAAAAGCGTGCAGAGATTTTGAAAACAAGGATGAGAATTGGAATATGAAGGTAATGCATAATCAGAAACTAGTCTTGATACATGAACAGACTTTGATGCAGTTTAGGTTTTTAGAGGATGAAAGAAGTGAGGTTAATGTGGAAAGCATTGGGATATTAAATCAGTGGAACGAAAATCAACTGAAATTTGTGTCCCATTTGCTTTCAGTCTATTTCATCATCCCAACCTCTATCCCTGTCCTCAAAGTCTGGGCATAGTGAAGTCATGAACGAGGGTTTCCAGAATAGTTGATCTGAGGGAAGAACAAAGGTAAATGATGTCAAAGCTCCAGTAATGCATGTAGAACATGGTGCTATGGAACAGGCCAGACCCTCAACACACTTCAAGAAAGTAGCCCAGACCCTAACTTTGCTAGTTGTTTTAAACAGGTGTAATGTGGATATTCCAGGAGGGATGCAGCTGGTCAAACCACAGTTTTAAACAAAACAGAATTTAGTTACCAGATTGCTAAATGAAACACAAACAAAAGAGAACAGAATATAGAATAATGTCACCTATCCAAAAACATGACAGATTATTGCAACTTAATGATCCAAAATCTTACAAAAATCCACATAAACACCCTCGGCAAAAAATGTAAAATCAAACATGTCACTGTTTCTTGGATCAGCAGCCTCAAAACTCACTGACTGCTTTCAAAAAACAGCCAGACTGCTAAAAACCAAACCAAACCAGAGAAAAGCTGAGCTGGGAGAATTGGCCACTCCCCTTTATTATACAAGTGTTGTTTTAAACTTGCTGGAAAAGCGCAGCAGGTCAGGCAGCATCCAAGGAACAGGAGAGTTGACGTTTCGGGCATGAGCCCTTCAGGAATGAGGAAAGTGCGTCCCTACCTTTATCTTAACCTGCTGAACACTTTCCTCATTCCTGAAGAAGGGCTCATGCCCGAAACATCGACTCTCCTGCTCCTTGGATGCTGCCTGACCTGCTGCGCTTTTCCAGCAACACATTTTCAGCTCTGATCTCCAGCATCTGCAGTCCTCACTTTCTCCTAGATTATTTTAAATTTGAAAGCCTTTTGTCTGGGGCAGTATCTATTACCTATAATCAAATAGGCTCTAAAACCCTCCACACCCTAGACTTTTCAGGATCACTGCTTTTTCAACCTCTTAGGGTGGAGGGAGCCAAGGACAGCATAACCTTGCTAAAGGATCAGCATTGCCACATAAGCTGGGGTCACAGGATAATGAATAAACTGTTTCGAACTGATGAAAAAGGTGTTCACCCAGACAGTGGTGAGCCAATGGAATTCACATCCACAGAAAGAAATCAAGGCCCAAACATTGCATAATTTCAAAAAGAAGTTGCATATAGCACTTGAGGCAAAGGATCAAGAGATATTGGGGGTGTGAGGGAAAAGCAGGAACAGGCTATTGAGTTGGATCATCAGCCATGATTACAATGAATGGCAGAGCAGGCTAGAGGGAATGAGTAACCTACCTCTATTTTCAAAGTTAAAAATCATAACACCAGATTTATTTGGAAGCACTAGCTTTTGGAGTGCTGCTCCTTTATTAGGTGATTGTAGTTGTGATCAAGTGATCCTATTTGCAATGTTTCTAAATTAGAGTTTCTTTCCTGGCAAAAGAAAAGACTGAGGATTGGTCTAATTGAGGCCTTCAAGATAAAGGAAAGTATTTCCAGGGCAGCTGGTTAGCACCAGAGTCCCGGATTCCATTCCATCCTCAGGTGACTGTGTGGAATTTGCACATTCCCCCATGTCTCCTTTTGGGTGCTCTGCTTTCCTCCCGCAGTCCAAAGATGTGTAGGATAAGTGGAATGGCCTTGATAAATTGCTTGTTATTTCCAGAGGGGGTGCAGGTTAGGTGGATTAACCATGGGAGATGGAGGGTTTCAAGGATGGGGTGGACCGGTAGGTCTGGGTAGGATGCTGTTTGGAGGGCTGTTGTGGACTCAATGGGCTGAATGGCGTGCTTCCACACTGTAGGCATTCTATTGATTGTACGTGTTAGATTTTCTCACATCAGGAGTCATGAATACAAGAAACATTAAATCCATTAGGATACTTGTTGAAATGTGTTCACTTATAGTGGTAAAAAAATGTGGACCTACACATTGAGACATGGGTAAGTAGAAGTTATATCACTGATGAAATGAAGCTCACAAAGGGGTCCACTGATGGGACCACTCACAAGAATCCGCTTTCTTGCTGAAGATTTAATGTGACTTGATGTACCGTTTGACAATTGCTTTTTTTTTCTCTCTGTACTAAAGGCATTACTTTTTATTTCTCTAGTCACATCACAATGCTCTAAACTTGGCATCTGTTATCTCTAATTGTTTTATCATTATGCTTACAGCTGATCCAATGCTGACTCTTGTTACAGATTGCTGCTTAGTACACAGCACACTGACTCCTCACACCCATCCCACCATTGCCATTGTTGGCATCAGTTGACACACCACGTCAATAGATAAATAGAAGTCTTTAATACCCACAAGTGGGGAGCAGCCAAATAAAGCAGAAAATACTGTGAATGCTGGAAAACTGAAATGCAAGCAGAAAATGCTGGAAAATAGTCAGCAGGTCAGATAGCTCTTCTGTTTGTTTTTGTGATTTTTAAAAGGTTTAGCCCTACATTCAATGGCTTCTATCAGAACTGGGAGATAGTTCAAGGATTGAGCAGCTTACAGCAAATACAGGGAGAGGGTTGGGGCGAAAAGGTTGGCAAGAACATTAAGTCTGCAACAGAATGGAAGGAGCGATTTAAATGATGGTGCAAGACCAAAGGTTTACATAAAGGAACATTAAACTACTGTACCGGTCTATAAATGATTGCAATTAGAGTCAACTGTTTCTAATTTGCTCATTTTTAATGAGCTTATCTTTCCTCTTAGTGTGCACATCAAGAGTGGGGGTGGGGGGGTATTATGCAATAGCAATTGTTCACTGAACCCTATGTCCCATTATGGATACAGACAGAAGAGGAAATTAAATATTCCTTGTGAAAGCACAGCCTGGGGCTGAAATATCCCAGTGCTTATTCTTGTAATTTATTTCACATTCAGCAGAGCAATGCTGAGACAGGGGAATGTCATTTGGGGATAAGAGGGTCAGATCAACATCTAAGACTCTGATTTAGTTCATTGTGCAACCTTTGTTTTTTTTTGGTACTCCAACAGGATTAGTCTGCCCCGATCCTGGGGATTTTCACAGTAGGCAACGGCTGCTTCCTAGTTTCCAGCTTTGGGTTGATGTGATTGATTCCCTGCTCTTGTCATAATGGCACAGAGGCCATTGGGCCCATTGAGTTCTTGCTGGCTCTTGCATGGATCTCAAGCAGATACATTTGTTCCATTCTCCTGCTCTATCTTTGTGGAACTGAGATTTATTTTCCTCTAAAATTCACCCAATTTAACTTTTTAAAATCATTGTTCACCTCCATCTTCATCACTGTTTGCAGGCAGTGTGTTTCAAGTCTTTACTGCCTGCTCAAAAAATGAGGCTTTATCTTGCATTTATGCTCTTGCTAGAAAAAAACTTAAATCTAGCAATGCCTAGAAAATCCTCTAGTACCATCAGGTGAGGAAACCAGCCTTCCTTTTTCTAAAACTGTCTACAACTTCTACAACTCTCTCAAATATCCCCTCAATCATCTTTTGTTCCAAGGAGAACATCTCCAGCCTCTCCAATCTAACCTTTTTGTATCAAATCCCTTATCTCTTCCAACCTTCTGCTCCCATCATCTCCGTACTGTCTCAAGGATATTCTTTCCTTTTCTAAAGCGTAGATTCAGCCCAGCTATCATTTAAATAGAAAGGAGAGGATTCTGAAGACGTTTCCCAGCCTAGTATGAGCAATGAGGGACATGAGTTGTGAATGGGGAGATGTTGTGTTTAGTCTACTTAGAAGGCTTGTAAAGTCATGGAGTTTTGAGAGACGAAGGAAGGAGAAACTATTTGCACTGAGGACAGAAATTTAAGATGAGTTGGGGAAAAAAGACTGGATCAGGCAATTGAGGAAAATGCAAAATGTCCAGATTACAGAGGACAAAGTGCTGGATGTCTTGAAATGGTTAAAGGTGGATAAATCCCCAGGATCTGATCAGGTGTACCCAAGAACTCTGTGGGAAGCTAGAGAAGTAATTGCTGAGCCTCTTGCTGAGATATTTGTATCATCGATAGTCACATGTGAGGAGTCAGAAGACTGGAGGTTGGCAAATATGGTACCACTGTTTAAGAAGGGCGGTAAAGACAAGCCAGGGAACAATAGACCGGTGAGCCTGACCTCGGTGGTGGGAAAGTTGTTGGAGGGAATACTGAGGGACAGGATGTACACGTATTTGGAAAGGCAAGGACTGATTTTGGGATAGTCAACATGGCTTTGTGCATGGGAAATCATGTCTCTCAAACTTGATTTTTTTGAAGAAGTAACAAAGACGATTGAGGGCAGAACAGTAGATGTGATCTATATGGACTTCAGTAAGGCATTTGACATGGTTCCCCATGGGAAACTGATTTAGCAAGGTTAGATCTCACAGAATACAGGGAGAACTAGCCATTGGGATACAGAACTGGCTCAAAGGTAGAAGACAGGGTGGTGGTGGAGGATTGTTTTTCAGACTGGAGGCCTGTGACCACCACAAGGTCTGGTGCTGGGTCCTCTACTTTGTGTCATTTACATAAATGATTTGGATGCGAGCATAAGAGGTACAGTTAGTAAGTTTGCAGATGACACCAATATTGGAGGTGTAGTGGACAGTGAAGAGGGTTACCTCCGATTTCAACAGGGTGTGGACCAGATGGGCCAATGGGCTGAGAAGTGACAGATGGAGTTTAATTCAGATAAATGCAAGATGCTGCATTTTGGGAAAGCCAATTTTTGCAGGACTTATACACTTACTGGTAAGGTCCTAGAGTGTGTTGCTGAACAGAGATAGGATAGTGAAGAAGGCGTTTGGTATGCTTTCCTTTATTGGTCAGAGTATTGAGTACAGGAGTTGGGAGGTCATGTTGCGGCTGTACAGGACATTGGTTAGGCCACTGTTGGAATATTGCATGCAGTTCTGGTCTCCTTCCTATCAGAAAGATGTTATGAAACTTGAAAGGGTTCAGGCAAGATTTACAAGGATGTTGCCAGGGTTGGAGGATTTGAGCTATAGGGAGAGGCTGAACAGCTGGGGCTGTTTTCCCTGGAGCGTCGGAGGCTGAGGGGTGACCTGGAGGTTTACAAAATTTGAGGGGCATGGATAGGATAAATAGGCAAAGTCTTTTCCCTGGGGTCGGGGAGTCCAGAACTAGAGACTTGGGTTTAGGGTGAGAGGGGAAAAATATAAAAGAGACCCAAGGGGCAACCTTTTCAGAGGGTGGTATACTTGAATGGAATGAGCTGCCAGAGGAAGTGGTGAAGGCTGGTACAATTGCAATGTTTAAGAGGCATTTGGATGGGTATATGAATAGGAAGGGTTTGGAAGGATATGGGCCAGGTGCTGGCAGGTGGGACTAGATTGGGTTGGGATATGTGGTCAGCATGGACGGGTTGGACTGAACAGTCTGTTTTCGTGCTGTACATTTCTATGACTCTGAATAAGCATTTTTACACAGCAAGTTCTTTTTAATCTAGAATGCACCATGTGAAAGGCAAATTCAACAGTAGCTTTCAAAAAGGAATTGGATTAATAGAATCCCTGAAGGATGTCATCAAGCCTGTGCTGGCTTTCTGAAAGGAGAAAGTGAGGATGGCAGATGCTAGAGAGTTAGTCTAAAAGTGTGGCACTGGGAAAGCACAGCAGGTCAGGCAATGTCTGAGGAGCAGGAGAGCCGATGTTTCGAACACCTTCTGATGAAGGACTTATGCCTGAAACATCGGCTCTCTTGCTCCTCGGATGCTGCCTGACCTGTGATTTTCCAGTGCCACGTTCTTTGACTCTGGCTTTCTGAAAGAGCAGTCTAGCTGGTCCCATTCCCTACCTGGTTTCCCCAAAGTTCTGCAAGTTCTTTCTGTTCAGGTGCTTATCCTGTTCGCTCGTGGAAATCAGGATTGAACCTGCCTCCACCACCCTTTTTTCAGGCAGCATAATTGAAATCACTCAGTCCATTATTTTTCAGTCCCCCACTCCCCACTGACTTCAACTCTGGTCAGCTGGTTCCCGGTCATCCACACTGGAAGGGGGCTCCTTTTTCAGAGCTGTGGAAGTAGACCTAGTGGGACTACTTCACAGCTCTTTCAAAGAGCTAGCACACAGACACTGGGCTGAATGGCAGGGGAGGGATGTTGTAGGATGATGAGTGGGGATGAGTTAATTTGGATGACAGCCCTGTCTGTGTAACTGTCACCATTTGCTCCACTCCCTCTTGTTTGTTTTGTCTCTCAGTTGGGGGTGGGTATATTAAGTGGTCCTATAATCCCAAGGCATGGCTCTGCCTGTTTCCAAATGAAATGTTGTAAAATTAAATACACAAAGCCTTTTGAGCATGATCATTCCTACATTACAAGTGACAAAGCACTGTTCCTGTTTTTGAATATTCTGATCTATATTACTCTAAATATGGAATACAAACAGAAGATTGTTGTTCTTCATTTTATATGTAGAAGCGCTTCTTAGTACAAGCGACTGCATCTGGATTTACAATGGATAATCATTGATATACTGCAGATGCAACATCTCTGTTAGAATTGACATTGAGCTGGTAATGATACTACTGTGAAATGTCAAATGCTAACCTTTTGGTTAACAAATGATTGTAGATCCAAAGATGTACAAGTGGTAAAATGCTGCATGCTATACATTGCTTCCTACATGAAAATATTTGCATTTCATATTCATCATGACCAGTAATGTTAAAATGCTAATTACTGCCTGAAATCTATTCTGCATTTGGAAATAGATATGAATTTTTTTTTAAACCATCATCTTATTTGCTTTAAAACAAGGTCCAGCGCTCTCCCACTACAAAAGAGCGCACTTTTTAAAATTTCAAATACAGGCTTCAGTTCAATGTTATATTGAAATGTAAGCAAATCAATTCACCCCTTCAGCTGACCCAGCCTGACAGTCTCTCCATAAATCCGAATGAAGTGAAAATACTCTTGCCACTGGACGAGTATAGCTCTAGCACCGCTTTATTCTGGGTGGGGTCAATCTTAAAGCAAGCCTCCATCGTCAGCCTTCATTCTCTTGAATGCTGACATTGGGTGGCTGGAGTGTGAACCATCCACGTGAATCACTGCAACAAATTACCAAGGCTTCTTTGATAGTACCCTCCCAGATTGCCCTCCAAGCAACACTCCGTCCTGACTTAGAGGATCCTACATGGAACCGTGCAGCGCACACAAAGCTTTTGGTCAAAACTAGTCCTACATGTCTAGGTTTTATCCATATTCCTCTCCGTCTTACAAAAACCAGTCATGAGGAAGGGTCACCAGACATGAAACATTACCTCTGATTTCTCTTTACGGATGCTGCGGAGCTATTCCAGCAATTTCTGTTATTGTTTCCTCTAAAGCTTTCCTATTCATGTGCCTATCCAAATGTCTACTTTAGATTGTACCTGTATTCCACACTTTTCTGGCAGTTCACTTCATATACGAATCACCTTCTGTGAAAAAGATGCTCCTTATGTCCCTTTTTTTAAATCTTTCTCCTCTCCCCTTAATATGCCCCCTAGTTTTGAACTCTTTCCCCACGCTAAGGAAAGATGTTTTGCTATTCACCTTTATTGTGCCCCTCACTATTTTATAAACATTTTATATGGTCACCCTTAACCTCTGATGCTCCAGTGAATGAAGTTTGAGACAATCCAGCCTCTCCTTGTAACTCAAACCCTTCTGGTACTATTTAAATTAACCCTTGGGGTTAATCAATCCCTGACAAGTGATCGTTGAACTGTTATCAATAACATGACTTGTCAGATTTATTTTTTTGTTTAAAATCTGATTGAAGATTTTTTTTTGTCTCTGATATGCACTTTCTGGTTTTAAACTTCAACAAAGGTCTGTCAGTCTCACCTCATCCATCAAGAGATGCCCCAGATAAGACAATGAAACATTATTGCTGGTGATTTCACTGTCCTATAGAACAAGAAATATCTTTAGAATTTATTTCTCCAAAAGGTAGTCAAGGCTAGGTCTTGAAATGTATTCATGGCTGAATTAGGTTGATTTTTGATCGACATGGAAGTCAAAGTTATTGGATGCAGGTGAGATCACAACTGGATGAGCCATGGTTTTATCGAATGGTGGGGCAGATTCAAAGAGCCAAATGGCCTATTCTGACCTCTTTAAGTTATTGGTTGAATCTAACTTTCAATTAAAACACATTTGCAGACTAGTTGGTGTCAATAAATTCTAAAATGCGATTGAAATAGAAACCCCAACAGTTCCGTGGTTGGTTAATAACTGGACAGTAATCTGAGTGGATTCAACCCAGAGCAATTGGATGAGAATCACCTTCCATTTTTGCTGGCTACATATCTGCTAGGCTGTTGACATTGTTCTAATGACAACATATGAAGAAGACTTGCACAAACTAAGCAATACAGTTGTAATGTTTAACTTTATCTTATTTTTCTATATGATCTATGAATAACCATAAGGTAATGTACCTTGTTTCTTTATTTCTGTTTGGTATCTAAGATTTGTACCTGGTACTTTGTACCCAAGATGGTGCTGTGTGGGGTGACATTGTAAATCTTGCCCTGTATTTCTGTACTTGAATACATGTGACGATAAATCTAATTCTAAAACCTTCTAAACGAAACTGATAAAAATGGGTTTACGGTCAACTGCAAGAAAATATACACTAATGACAAAGACAAAGGACATTCCAATTTGTAACACCACATTAATGGAATTTGTTTTTGTTCATTTCTTTGCTATTATTTGGTTGAAATCCTAGGACTTCTGTCTGAACAACAATGAAGATGTGCCAAAATCCTATTGATTAATGCTCACTAATACCTTTTCAGACCATCTGAGACTGGCAACAAATTGTCACCATATCAGAGATGAGCACATTCTGGAGACATAAGATCATATGAAATAGAATGAATTTAAAACAAGTGTACGTCTCACTGACTGAACAATAAATAGTGCCCTGTTTTTGGCCCTCTCTTTCTATGTTGCCAGTAAAATAGTTATTCAGCCTGTCATTCAGTGCTGGACACTTCTTCATAAGTGCAAACTCTCCGAAACTGAAGAAAAAACATTGAATCTGCTTTTAAAATTCAACAATTATCATGTAACATTCTAGTCTCCTATGCTCCTCATCACTATGTACTCAACATAAAAGACCAGCGTGTTATAGGTAAACACAAAGTTGCCATTCTCCTGATGGACCATAGTGCTACTTTCTCATTAGAGAGAGGACCGATTTTAACCAGGGGTTTGCCATACCCCAGGTGAGGGGACCAGTTGAGATGGAGAGTCTTTCATGGTAATTCGGCCAGTGCAGAAATTGATTCCACATTGTTGGCATTAGATCGCAGTGCGGAGTAGCCATACAGCCAGCTGATCTGACCAATTTGTGTGTGGTAATATAAAGGAAAAATGACCGAGTGACTGGATTTTTTTTTGGATTGCTGGAATCTTAGAACTCTCCTCCTCATGGCATTGTCTACTATGTCAAAAGGGTTATAGCTGTTCAAGGCGGCACCAACTTATCACCTTCCCATGTGAATGATCGAATCTAGTCCATCCACACACAGTGACATTTATGTAATCTCCTGGGAGACATGAAAGGCCAGATCAAAATCCAGGTCAACTTTGGGGAAAGATTCAGAAAAATTGCTTCGAGGGAATCATGTGGTTTGACAACTTTCTGCTGCACCCCCCTTTACATAAGGTGATTTCAGTCTCTGCAAGGAATTCAACAAGCTCACATCAGCTGCTTGAGCCAAGAGCCTGTTGTACAAGGCCCACTATATTCTGGGAAGCAACCACCATGGATTGCCTACTATTTTTGGTCTTCATTGTAAACTGGATGTCTGGTCATATGAGGTGGATACTTGTGGGAGCATGCTGTGCACTGACTGCAATGTTTCCTCCTGTAGGATAGCAAGCGCTGTTCAAAAAGCACCTAATTGACTCTAAAATGCTTTGCTATGTCATGCGATTGTGAAAGGTGCCACATAAATGCAAGTCATGTTCTTAACAAAAATGAGGTACAGTACAGTATTGTAAAGGGAGAAATGGCACAAGATCTAAATATCTCCCATAACACAATGTCATTGGATTAAAACTGACTGTGGATGGTGGTGTTGTGTTTTCAAATTAGGCTGAAGGTTTCTGTTAAAATGACAAATTTACCTCAGAATTCTAAATATTCATAAAATAGAAATTGCTGCCAAAGATGCTATCCTCTCCGTGGAATAAACTCCAAAACAGACATTTATTTTTAATATATTACATGGAAGGTTTGTTTTGCGTCCCCATGATTACTTTATGCCTTGAGAAAAGAATTAATGAGATCTCTGTTCTCCCATTGAAAGCTTGTGATGTTCAATGGCTTCTAGCTACAGTGGTAATAGCAAATTATCCATAACATGTTCCAAACTTTCAGTATACAGGCTGAATAGCCATTCTAAATCTGGCATGGCCAGTGCTGACCCATCATTACCAATAAAGGGTGGGTGGGTCCTGTTTAGTTGAGAGAGAGCTTTAGAAAGGGATGATCTAATGCAGTAACAGATGAGGTAATGAATTCTGCTGGGGCATTGAAAGCTTAGCTGTGTTTGTGTGCTTGTGTGTGACCGAGTGGAAGAATTAAGCTGCATTGTTTTTTTTGTCAGTCCTTTTAATTGACCCTGTGATAGATTCAAATCTGAGCTTTACATTGGGGGAAACAAACTAAGGCTGAGCTCTGGATCTTAAACTGAAGGTATGTGGCAAAATCGGACCAGTAATGCTTTTGTCTGCCCCCATTATGAGTAGGGAGTCTGTGAGTAAAGTCCAGTAAGGCTGGTAAATTGGAGACCTTGCGCATGGTAACGGTTAGGTGAATTCCTGCCTTCCAGCCAGGTTGGTCTACAGTGTGGTTGGGGACTGGAGAGTCTGGAACTGAAATATTAGTTCAGATCAGAAGCAGCAACCAGGAATCCATCCAGCTGGACCGCAGGCAGTTAGCTTGAGGGAAAAGCGGGGTGCGGGATGGGGGAGAAAATTTAGAGCTGCAATTTGATGGAGAGGGGTGCAGTTTGTGGATTTGAATGCTGTCATAATTGGGATTGTTGTGAAGGTGTCAATCTGCAGTTGGGGTGAGTGGGCATTTTGGAATGGAAGGGCTTTGTGTCTGATCATTTTGAGGGATGGAGTGGGTGGTAGGAGTTGGGTTTGCCCACTGTTGGATAGTGTACGTGGTGAAAAGGGGCACTTTGACTTTTAGAATTCCAAGGTTTCCTCTTGCAATCTGGAGCGTACTTTCTTTATCTGAGATGTAGAAAATGTGAAAATGAGTTTAAACCTTGCCACTTGGGACTTTTTGGCCTGAGATTTGGCTCAAAATTATGACTTGAACCAATGTGGGTGCTCTCTGTCTCTGCATTCCCTGTCATCTGTATTCTCTCAGTCCCTGACACCATTTCTTTCCTGCCTCACCTTTTCCTCGACTTGCCCCTCAGTCTCTCCCTTTCTCCCCATACTTGCGTTCCAGCTGCAAATTGCAGATTTGTCTCTGATAATCAAATGGACCTGAATCCAAAGCTTAAAAGAGTTCCCCTGTCTCCTTTTGGCTATTGTTCTGCTTGACTGTGTGTGGTTTTATACATACATTGTGTTTAGTTAAAAATTGGAGGGTAGCTGTAGACTGCATCAGCGGACTAGTCACATGGCAAGGCAGTGACGAATAGAATTCGACAAAGGTAAGTGGCAGGTAAAGGACTTGGTGGTGGGCTAACCAGGCAAGGAATAATACTATAAATGGTAGGACTATCAAAAGTAATAAGGTTGGAAGGGATTTTAGTGTATTCTAAATCCTGCAAGTAGCAGGGAGGTATGGTGGTTAAGATGGCGTGGGGATACTTTTATGTTTTATGCCTTGGCTCATGAAAGCAAAAGCAGGGAGAGATTGCTAGGACTGTTTAAAACACTAGGCTATACCTGTAGCACTGCATGCAATTCTTGTCATCACATTTATCGGAAGGATGGAATTGCACTAAAGAAGGTAGAGGAGATTTTACCAGGATGCTACCAAGGCTGGAGGGTCTGAGCTAGAGGTAAGATTGGATAGACTGGGGTCATTTTCCTTTTAAAGCAGTGAAGATTGAGAGGAGACCTGACAGTGGTGTACAAAGTTGAGGGTCATAAACCGAGCAGTTGGGAAGGCACTTTTTAAATTAATTGATTCAATAACTTTTTTTATTTGAAAAATATACTTTATTCATAAAATATGCATAGAATAATTTGATACACTGTACATTAGGTAATGCCATTCATATTTCCACATTTACATACACAGCTCCGAATTATCATTATTACATACAGATCAGTGCATTTCTCACTCATATATTGAGCTGAGGCGTCAGCAGAGCCCAAATGACTGCATGGGCCCCCTGCTTTTCTTTAGACAGGCAGATGTTAAACGGTGGTCTTTCCCCACCGTGCCTTGGCGGCAGCTGCCCCAAGCTTCAGCGCGTCCCTCAACACGTAGTCCTGGACCTTGGAATGTGCCAGTCTGCAACACTCAGTCGGGGTCAACTCCTTCAGCTGGAAGATCAACAGGTTTCGGACCGCCCAGAGAGCGTCCTTCACCGAGTTGATGATCCTCCAGGCGCAGTTGATGTTCGTCTCGGTGTGCGTCCCGGGGAACAGGCCGTAGAGCACGAACTGGGGGCCATAGATTTAAGATAAGTAGTGGCTGAGAAAATTTATTTTCCCACTTAATGGGTAGTGGAAGTCTGGACCTCCACTCCTTGAAAGGGTGATTTAAATCACAAACACTCAAAACATTGTGAAAATATAAATATTGTTCTAACATTCTAGGCATGTAGGCCAATAGATGAAAAATCAATTAGGTTAAAAACAATGACTGCAGATGCTGGAAACCAGATTCTGGATTAATGGTGCTGGAAGAGCACAGCAGTTCAGGCAGCATCGAAAATGCAGCGAAATCGACATTTCGGGCAAAAGCCCTTCATAAGGAATAAAGGTGGAGAGATAAGCTAGAGGAGGGTGGGGGTGGGGAGAAAGTAGCATTGAGGACAATGGGTGAGTGGGGGAGGGGATAGGTGGAAAAGGAGACGGGCAGGTAGGGCAAGTCCGAACAAGTCATGGGGACAGTGCTGAGCTGGAAGTTTGGAACTAGGGTGAGGTGGGGGAAGGGGAAATGAGGAAACTGTTGAAGTCCACATTGATGCCCTGGGGTTGAAGTGTTCTGAGGCGGAAGATGAGGCGTTCTTCCTCCAGGCGTCTGGTGGTGAGGGTGTGGCGGTGAAGGAGGTCAATTAGTCTAGTCAGATCTTTGACTAGGACAAATTGGGCTGAATGATCTCCTTCTGTACTGTAAATGTTTGAAATTTTTCTGAATTGCCTTGCTTTAATGTCTTTCACACTGGTATTACCATCTTCTCTGTGACAGATGTCAGCCTAACTGGTCTGTAGTTCCCTGCTTTTTATCTCCCTCCCTTTTTGAACAGTTCACTATATTTTCAATTCTTTTGGAGCCTTCCCCAAATCTAGGGAATTTGGAAAACTAAAGCCAGCACATCTACTATCTCAATCACTTCTTTCAAGCCTCTACAGTCCGTTGGGATCTATGTTCCACTAATTTTCAGTCAGTGCACAAGTGTGGCTTCCTGAACAGGAAGTGTGGGTCTACACTGATGGGAGGGATTTTGGTGTGCAGGTATACTAAACCCTGCAAGTAGCAGGGAGATAGTGACTACGACAGCATGGGGGATGCTTATATTCTATACCTTAACTAATAAAAGCAAGAGCAGGGAGGGGATACCAGTTGGTGTGTGCTGACCCTCTGCTTTGAAAGAACATTGACCAGGCTCCTGCCAGCTGATAACACCAACAATGTACAGGTATCCCCTGCTATTGGAAAGTAGAGCATTCCAATGAAACCTTTCGTAAGCTGAAATAGCATAAAGTGAAGCATTAATTTATATGGGAAAAGTTTTGCCTATTTTCATAAGTGAAAATCCTGTTCCAATTTCTTTTGGTTAGTAAAAACGGGTACTAATGCAGGTCTTTTGTAAAAGCGAAGTGAACTTTCGAAAAGTGGGGAATATCTGTATTTAATAACACTCCTCTGTAACTGTCATGTTTCTCCCTCCCTTCATTTCTTGATTCACAACAAACCTGGAGACATTATTTGTATTCTCTATAGTGATGACTCGAGCAAAATGCCTGTTCAGGTCAGCTGCCATCCCTTTTCATTTTACACCCAAAATGTTGACTTCTTCACCACCTGATGCTGTCTGGCTTAGAGTCATAGAGATGTACAGCGCGGAAACAGATTCTTCGGTCCATGCTGACCAGATATCCCAACCAATCTAGTCCTACTTGCAAGCACTTGGCCCATATCCCTCTAAACCCTTCCTATTCATATTGCTGTGTTCTTCCAGCCTCCTGCTTGTCTACCTTGGATTCCAGCGTCTGCAGTTTTATTTTTGTCTTTTATCCCTTTGCATTCATAGTTTGTCAAAGTATGAAGTAAAGTTATGTCTGTTATGGGTTGGTTTGTCTTTGATGTGACAGAGCATTTGGTTTCAGTATTTGTTGCTGGTCACTAACCACTTGCTTTCTGAACCTCTGTTTTTTGAAAAGTGTGAGATGCTTGTATTTAATTCCTAGCCTTGTTCAGTTAAGGATGTTGAATCAAACAAATGGTATTAAACTAAAATTGTGTGGAGCTGACCAGGGAGAGCTAGAAAATTCATTCCCAGAGGAAGAATAATGCAGTTAGCTTCTTATGTACATCTCACCAAATTTTAATAAAGAATTTGAATAAGGTGATGTTATACAAAATCATTTACATTTGTACAGTACCTTCAACATAATAAAACCTCTTCAGCTGCTTCATAGAAGTGATTAACAGACACAATTTGATTGAGTCAGTTAAGGAGACTTATAGATAGGTGCACCTAAGATGGTCAAAGGGATAGTTTTAAGATCTCGTTAAAGGAATGAGAATGAGAGGTAGAGAAAGTATTAGAGCTATGAGCTGTAGTGGCTTATAGCAGATGAAAAAGGAATTTTTGATGTCGAAAGTTTGAGTGTATGTGTTGACTGAAAGGGCAGTGGAAGCAGATTCAATGCTATCTTGCAAAAAGGAAGTGAATAACTAATTGAAGAAAACATTTGTTGCGATGTGAGGAAAAACAAGGGAATGGGACTGATTTGGATAAGCCATTCAGAGTCTGTCCAGGCATGATGGGCTGAATGAGCAATACCTGGTTCAGTAAGATTAGATCATGTAACTCTGGGATTATGCTACGGTCTTGTCTTCAATAGGTGTCTACTTAAGTAATCAAAATCAATTGTTTCTTAACCTGGTAAGAGGCATTGCTGCAAGAAACCTCCTTTGTCCCTTCTTTTGAGGTTTTTTTAAACCCATTTAGCCAAGGTCGAATTGATGACGTCTGGGCCTCTGAAATATGTGTCCTCCAGTTGTACCAAATAGTCCTACCCAGCAGCTATGATTATGTTGTTTTTGTTTTAATGTGTTCTTTTCCTGGATGTACTGACTTGGTGTTTTAGGCACCATCAACACTTAACACAAATGGCTAGTCTTCATGCTTACTGTGCACATTGGCAGGCTACACTAGAGGGCAATAGCCCCCTTCCTCCAAGGAGGAGGGTGTCGCTGGCTGGGCCAGCATTTATTGCCCATCCCTAGTTGCCCAGAGGGCAGTTGAGTCAACCACATTTCTGTGGGTCTAGAGTCACATATCGGCCAGACCTAGTAAGGAAAGCAGTTCTCTTCCCTAAAGAGCATTAGTGAACCAGACAGGTTTTTCTGTAATTGACCATTGTTCCATGGTCTTCAATAGACCCTTAATTCCAGAGTTTTATTGAATTCAAATTACACCATCTGCCATGGCAGGATTTGAACCCAGGTGCCCAGAACATTATTGAAATATGTGGTGCTGGAAAAACACAGCAGGCCAGACGAGGGGCAGGAGAATCGATGTTTCAGGCATAAGCCCTTCAGGAATGAGGCTGGTGTGCAAAGCTGGCTGAGATAAGGGTGGAGGGAATTTGGGGGAGGGGTGCTGTGAATATGATAGGTGGAAGGAAGTGAGGGTGAGGGTGATAGGCCGGAGAGGGGTTGGGGGTGGGGGCGGAGAGGTCGGGAAGAAGATTGCATGTCAAGAGGGCGGTGCTGAATCTGGGGGTTGGGACTGAGATAAAAAGGTGGGAGGGGAAATGAGGAAGCTGGCGAAGACTATATTCAACCCGTGTGGTTGGAGGGTTCCTAGGCGGAAGATGAGGCGCTTTTCCTCCAGGTGTCGTGTGGTCAAAGTCTGGCAATGGAGGAGGTCAAGGACCTGCATGTCCTTGGCGGAGTGGGAGGGGGAGTTGGTCTTCAACCACGGGGCATTTGGGTTGGTTGGTGCAGGTGTCCCAGAGGTGTTCCCTGAATTGCGCCACAAGTAGGCGGCCTGTCTCCCCAATGTAGAGGAGGCGAAGGAGTTGGGAATATGGGATGGCATTTTTACAGGGGGCAAGGTGTGAGGAGGTGTAATCTAGGTAGCTGTGGGAGTCAGTCAGTTTGCAGTAAAATGTCTGTTGGATCGGTCGTCCGAAATAGAAATGGAGGGTTTCAGGAAGGGGAGGGAGGAGTCTGAGGTGGTCAGGTAAATTTGAGGTCAGGGTGGAAGGTGTTAGTAAAGTAGATGAACTGTTCAATCTCCTTGTGGGAGCATGATGTAGCGGGGGAAAAGGTGGGGTGTGGTGCCAGTGTAGCTGTGGAAGATGGACTGTTCCACATATCCGATGAAGAGGCAGGCATAGCTGGGGCCCATGCGGGTCCTTTTGGTTTGGAGGAAGTGGGAGGATTGGAAGGAGAAGTTAAGAGTGAGGACCAGTTCAGTCAGTCGACGGAGGGTGACAGTGGAAGGGTACTGGTTGGAGCAGCAGGAGTGGAAGAAGCGGATGGCTTGGAGGTTGGAGGCCTTCTTGATGGGGGATGGAAGTGTATAGGGACTGGATGTCCATCGTGAAGATAAGGCGTTGGGGGCCGGGGAAGCAAAAATCATGGAGGTGGAGGGCATGGGTGGTGTCCTGAAGGTAGGTGGGGAGTCCTTGGACTAAAGGGGGACAGGACAGTGTCTAGGTATGCAGAGATGAGTTTGGTAGGGCAGGAGCAGGCTGAGACAATGGGTCGGTCAGGGCAGTCGGGTTTGTGGATTTTGGGCAGCAGGTAGAAATGGGCGGTGCGGGGTTGTGGGACAATGAGGTTGGAGGCGGTGGATGGGAGATCTCCTGAGGTGATGAGGTTATGGATGATCTCAGACTCCTCCCTCCCCTTCCTAGACACCTCCATTTTTATCTCTGGCGACTGACTCAAAACAGACATTTACTACAAACCGACCAACTCTCTCAGCTCCCTAGATTACACCTCCTCCCACCCTGCCCCCTGTAAAAATGTCATCCCACATCCCCAATTCCTTCACCTCCGCCGCATCTGCTCCCAGGAGGACCAATTCCACTACCGAGCAACCCAAATGGCCGCCTCCTTCAAAGACTGCAAATTCCCCTCCAACGTGGTCGACAATGCTCTCCACCGCATCTCCTCCACATCCTGCACCTCTGCCCTTGAATCCCGCCCCTCCAATCACCACCAGGACAGAACCCCACTGGTCCTCACCTTGCACTCCACCAAACTCCGGATACATCATATCATCCTCCATCATTTCCACCACCTCTAAACAGACCCCGCCACCAGGGATATATTCCCCTCCCCACCCCTATCAATGTTCCGGAGAGACCACGCCATCTGCGACTCCCTTGTCAGGTCCACACCCCCCACCAACCCAACCTCCACTCCCAGCACCTTTCCCATAATTGCAAGAAGTGCAAAACTTGCGCCCACACCTCCTCCCTCACCTCCCTCCAAGGCTCCAATGGATCCTTCCATATCTGTCGCAAATTCACCTGCATCTCTACACGCATTTTACTGTATCTGCACCCGATGTGGTCTCCTCTACGTTGGGAGACAGGCTGCCTATTTGCAGCACGTTTCAGGGAACACCTCTGGGAAATCTGCACTAACCAGCCCAACTGCCCTGTGGCTGAACACTTTAACTCCCCCTCCTACTCTGCCAAGAACATGCAGGTCCTTGGCCGCCTCCATCGCCAGACCCTGACCACACGATGCCTAGGAACCCTTCAACCACACGGGATGAATGTTTCCTCACTTCCCCTTCCTCCACCTTTTTATCTCAGTCCCACCCCCTGGATTCAGCACTGCCCTCTTGACCTGCAATCTTCTTCCCAACCTCTCCACCTCCACTCCGGCCTATCACCCTCACCTTCACCTCATTCCTCCTATCTATTCCCAGCGCCCCTCCCCCCTACCTTTTTTAATCTCAGCCCATTTGGCACACCAGCCTCATTCCTGAAGAAGGGCTTATGCCTGAAACATCGATTCTCCTGCTCCTCGGATGCTGTATGGCCTGCTGTGTTTTTCCAGCACCACATTTTTCAACTCTGGTCTCCAGTATCTGCAGTCCTCACTTTCTCCTACCCAGAACATTAGCTGAGTTTCTGGATTAATAGTCCAATGATGATACAACTAGGCCATTGTCTCCCCATATAGTAGGATAGAATTCAGCAGAAAACTCTTTAGCTCTGATAATATCAAGTCAACTGTTGTGCTGTTAACTGAGATCAACTAAGTCTTTCCCATGGTCATGAGGAAGAGACACTTTAATTTACTTGCCAAATCTGCAACACTTCAGCATTCACATTCTAATTGAACTAATCTCTCTCTTTCACTTCGGAGTCAGTCTATCTATCTGTCTGTCCCATATTCAGTTATATGATGGAATCGGCCATGAGCAATTAAAACGGGTTATGTTCATCCATTGAATTTGCTGCTGCTTCATTTTTTTTAAAAAAAGAATAGATACACAGAAAATAAGGAAGCCGGGGAGAAAAAATTAATTAGTTCTGCCTTCTAATTAGTTCCATGCTTCCTCTGGGCTTAAAGTATAATAATTGGAATAAAATTAGTGCTGGAGCATGGGAATCGGGAATAGAGTCTAGTTTTGTGTGGGAAATCCTATGGACTGTGTGGAGGGGTGTAGATTGGCATGGAGATTGTGACATGGGAATTGGGTGGGGAAGTACATGAAATGGCATGGATGAGTTGCCCTCTAAATTTTGTTATGCATGACTGATGCATTTGAATGCACATACACACCCCCTACCCCTCTTCCCCTTTTGAGGTGCCCTTCACTTTGATCATTGATCAATGCTTTGGTCACCAGTTTTAATTTCTCACTCTTCGCTCAGTCACTGATTTTGTTTGGTAACTTTATTCAAATAGGACTTTTGCCATAGCAGCAGAGAGTTTGTTATTGATGGTCTTTTTTGACTATCACCAGATGAGTCCTATATTAATATTCTCGTAACCTTGGACAAAATTTGAGAAAAAGGGTCCCTGGGATATTTGTGACAGGAATCGAGCTCCTTGCTACTCAGTCCCTACTGTACTCCCAGGGCTGAGAGCAGCACAGCCAGAGTGAAGTGTCATTGTTTTCTGTATTTTAGTTTCCATTTCCAATGGAATTGTTCAGTAAGACCATAGTGCATCTGTGGTGAAAGACTAATTATGCCAGCATTTCATTGATCTTAAACACTGGGGCAGATATTAACCCATGCTTGGTGGTTAAAAATTTAAAAACCTGAAATACTCCTGCCCACTTTATGCCAGTGGGCTGCGTGACATTTGTGCGTGAAATTCATCTCTGAAGTGGAAACATGTCATTATAACCTTTAACAAAAGCAATTTGCTGAAAAAGCTCGGCAGGTCTGGCACCATCTGTGGAGAGAGCAAGCACTTAATGTTTCAGGTTGAGTGACCCTTCCTCTGAATGTTGGGTTTTATGCAGTTCTGTTTTCAGATCCATATCCTGGGAGCAATCAGAGAGGCTTGATGTTAGGTTGGCAGGAAGTGACGGGTGTTTTTGTAAAAGATACCTCAACAAATCAGTCTAAGCATCTCTCATCACAGAGTAATCATCTGTTTGTCATAAGGCTACCCAATGGTACTTAGCAACAGAAACATCATTGGATATTAAAAAGCAGCCTCACTAATAAGAGAAAAGATAAACAAGCTGCTCATCAATGCGTCATGTGTGACAGGAACTTGATTTTTTTCAATGCTTTTTGCGTAATATAGAGCAATTATTTGGCCCCTTGAATGCTGGAATTCCTTCATAGATCCTGCAACACATGTGTTATCTGTCTGGTACATAATGAAGTACCAATAAAAATTGCAAGGAAATAAATTCTCGTTCTATTTTTCCCTCTCCATTAATCTTGAAAAGAAGCTTGTGCTCTTCTTTAGGATTATTTCAAACTAATTCTCTGAAGCCTCTTGAATCAGCCTGCAGCTGAAAACCTGAGGAGCTATTTTTAAATAGCTCCTAATCTTCTCCTCTTCCTAGATTTATTTTCTCTTTCATCCAATTGCTAACTATTTTGCCAAATGGGTAAGCTAGTTGGATTAGAACCTGGGGAAAGACTAACTGGAGGCCCACTCAGGAGAGCTGCTGCTGTGGATGGCCTGAAGGCATCCTTTCTGTCAGAAACCATGAAAAGATACTCTCTGCTGCACGCTGCATTCTGTATGTGACAGCCTTGGCCACTCTGCTATTGATAGGAATTCTCCAGAAAGTTGGATTTTTGAGACCTTGGCAATTATGTCATTAGTTTCTGTAGACTGGACCAATGGGTTGATTCCAGTTTTAATGGAGTCTGCAAAGATGTCAGCTGTCTTGATTTTTTCGTTAGATTTTACATAGAATTTTCATCACTGAAGCAGAGTATTCAGTGTAATTGCAGTTTATGCTGGACACAAACCTTGGCAGACCCCACAGTGTCTAAATCTCTCAACATACCCTCCTATTATTTTCTCCTCCTGTCGAAATAGCTTTCCTCAATGCATCTAAACTTCCTGATGAAGGGCTTACGCCTGTAATTTTGATTCTCCTGCTCATTGGATACTGCTTGACCCGATGCGCTTTTCTAGCGCCATACTTTTCGACTCTGATCTCCAGCATCTGCGGTCCTCACCTTTTTTCTCTCATCTTGTTCACCCAAGACAGGCTTAATTCTCCTCAGACCCCTTGCACACACTGGATACTGAGGCATCACTCTCTCTGTCACCAGGCCTGACACTACCATTTTCCTTTTTCCAAGGACCTGACACATCACTCTTCTACCATCAGACCTGACACCTCAGCTGCCCCTTGTTTGCTGCCAGAGCCAATTTCGCTCCCTCCTCTATACGCACTTCACCCTGACCCACTGTGTCGCTAACTTGGGCATCTTCCCCATCTTGCACCTAGTTCCTCACTCCTATGACACCTCATTCTTGCACATCCCTCTTTTCACAGGAACTGTCAGAGTCTCTGGCTATGCTGGTAGGTGTTTCAATCACAACATTGCAACTGACTGCCCTGTACTATGAAGGACCTGTTAGTTATAGGCTATGCTCCACATTCTTGAAAGGGCTGTGATTGGAATCTTGTACTAGAACAAGGGAGCCATACCTTAACAAAAATAAATAGGACTGATGGGGCACTCTGACTGGGATTGTCACTCCTGAGAAAATCCAGCCCATTGTTTTGCTGGGTTAGCCTGACTTAGCAGCATGAAGTCTGGGATCGACTCCATGCAAACAACCAACAATAAAGGGACTTTACTCATTTGTCTGAATTATTTTGTTTTCCTCACATGTCTGTCAGAATTACAGGCCATTGTTTGAAACGTGAAATGAGAATACATTGTGATTTGGCATCAAAACCACTGTCTTATGACAGGAGGTTGCTCAGTCCATTATAGATCTCCTATAATGTAAAGTAAATCAGTGTACATTCTTAAATAATCTTATGTTCATTTGCTTTTCACTTCAAAAATGATATAAAATCTGTAGTTGAAGCTAGTTCTGAAAATAGCTTGTCCATATGTTCAAGTCAGATGAGCCTTCAGCAATTGAGCAGAAGTAGCTGAGTGGTGCTATAAAGTTTCAAGGCTTTTCACAAGCTCTTTCTGTTGATTGCTGACCTGCATCTCATGATGAATGACCCTTTTGGGTTTTGAGAATGATCACTGCTAGTGAGTTTTGAGAAGATTTGAAACTCATTTTGAGGTTTTGGTTGTAGGTTTGCTCGCTGAGCTGGAAGGTTCGTTTTCAGATGTTTTGTCACCATACTAGTACTTACCATCACCAGTGAGCCTCTGGTGAAGCGCTGGTGGTATGGCCCACTTTTTATTTGTTTAAATGAATGTGTGTTTATGTGCAAAACCACTGCAAGAACTGTAACAAACCCTACGTTGGACAAACAGGCAGAAAACTAGCCACCAAGATACATGAACATCAACTAGCCACAAAAAGACAGCCCACTCTCTCTAGTATTCCAGATGAGGAAGGACACCAGTTTGACTGGGACAATACATCCATCCTAGGACAAGCCAAATGGAGAGAGAGAGACACATGACCCCTCTCAACAAACACTTTAACTTGGATCCCATTTACCACCCCCTGAGAAAAAGAACAGGAAATGACGTCACCACAACAAATAATGTCACCATAGAAAATGACATCACCAACTCAAGGAAACCTAAACGTATAAAAATCGGGCCATTACCAATAGTTTCACCGGAAGCTTTCTGATATTACCTAGTATGGTGACGAAACGTCTGAAAATGAACCTTCCAGCTCTGAGCAAACTTACACCGAATGATCATTGCCTTTAGCCTGGTCAGTGCATTTAGCCTGATTTAGGGCTTTTTTTTACTTTCCTGGTCAGTGCTGTTCCCTTGGTTCAGGATCAATTTCCAAGCTTGCTCATGGAATTTCGGACAATTTATTGACTTGGTTAAGACGCTGGTTGAGTGTAGGGAGTCAGCATCATGAGTAGTAATCTAATTGACATGATGATAACTAACAATGCTCTGCACTGTACTGTGCTGGGGTCTCAACCATTTACTACTTAGATGGTGAGATAGCAAGTCATGCGCAAACTTGCTGGTTATGAAGTACGGGTGAAATTATAGCCTTAGGAAATATACAGAGGAATTACATGAATGAGCAAATAGATTTCAGAGCAAGGCAATGCTTATTTTGGGCCAAAAATTGATAGAACTGGGGAAAAGTGAGAAATGGTTCTGATCCAATGCAAGACTTGAGCAATCCAAGTTAACAAATCACTGAAATGTCATGAAGGAGGAAAGAAAATAATCAATAGGGCGAATGGAATGCTAGCCTTGTGTTAGAATACTTAGGGGGTAGGAGCACTGCTTCAGGCATGCAAAATCCTGCTTTAGACTACAGGTCAGAAAGCTGGTTGTGATTTTGGGCACTATACTGTTTTAGAAGGGAATGGTAACCTTGCACGGAATGCAGTGTTAACTTATTAGAACATTATCTGGACTCAAAGAATTAAGGTGTGAACAGATTTTATTTTATGCATTCTCTGGAAGTATGAATTAGGTATAGACTAAAGCACGCCCTTTATGCAAAGATTGGTGCAAGTTTGGACCTCTTCTCATCAAATGGCAATTGATGTTGTGACGGTTATTAATTTTAAAACAGATTTGATATTTGTTAACCAAATGTGTTGAAGGGTCAAGACGAGATAATTAAATTGTAGATCAATCATAATTTAATTGAAAGGTGAAGCAGGCGAAAAGGACTAAATGGTCCCCTTCAGTTCCCATTCTCTCACCCCTGTTTTCCTACTCTGACCACCTGCGAATGGGAAGAGTTCAGCAAAGTAAACAAATAGACCTATCTTAGCAATTTGACATTCCAACTGCTCTCCACACACTGAGCACTGTTATTAACGAGGCAGTCATAAAACCCATACAGTGCCAAGTCTCTGCACAATAGGATTGGTTGAATCCTGAAATGCATGTCATGAGAGTCTAAGGAATGGCTAATATTTGGGTATTGAATCTAACAGTGCTAATTTGCACACTGCCAACTCCAAGTAACTGGAAATAAGATAATGACTGGGTAATTTGTTTTGCCAACAATGTTGGTAATGTGTTTCGTATTGACCAGGACAATAGAATGAATTAGGAATGTAAGAAATGGGAGTGGGAATTGACCATTTGATCCTTTTTAATCCTGCTCCACAATTCAAAGATGATCGTGGGTGATCTCATTGTGGCTTTAATTCCACTTTCCTGCTTATTTCCCATAACCTTTTCAGTCCAAAATCAAACATCTGTCCAACTTAGATTTGAATACATTCAATATCCCAGTTTCGACTGCTCTCTGGGGTAGTGAAATCCAAATATTAACAACCTTTTGAGAAGACATTTCTCTTCACTTTTACCTTAGTTGGGGAAGCCTCAACTTGAAACTACTTTGAAATTTTCCTATGAAGGAAACTTCCTTCAGCCTCTACTGTCACACCATCTCAAAATCTTATTTCATAGAAAAATAGAAAATTGGTGAAGGAATATGCTATTCTCTCTTTGAGCCCGCTCCACCATTCAATGATAGAGTGGCTGATCATCCAACTTCGTACCCTGTTCCTTCGTACCCTGTTTTCTTCCCATATCTTTTTGATGACTTTCGTTGGAAGAACTATATCTAACACCTTTAAAACAATTCAATTGTTTTGGCCTCAACCATTTCCTGTAGCAGAGCATTCCACATGCTCACCACTGTCAGGGTGAAGAAATGTCTCTTCCTCTTTCCAAATGGCCTACCATGTATCCTTAAAATGTGATGCCTGCTTCTGGACACTTGGTAATCCGGAACATCCTTTCTGCACTTACCTTGTCTAGTCCTGATACAATTTTACAGATCAATAGTATCACTTTGTGTTTGGAATGAGCATAAAAGCCCAAAATGGCAATCCTTTAATCCTCCGAATTAGCCTAGTGAACATTTTCTGAACTTTCTCCAGTCCAAATAGATATCTCTGCTTAATTAAGAAAATAGAAACTGCACATGATGCAGACCTATCCATAACCTGAATAGTTGTAGCAAGACTTCTCTATTTTTCACTTCCCCCATTCCATTTGCCTTTCTAATGACTTGTATCCGCTTGCTAACGTTTTTGTGATTCATATAGAAGGATCCCTCTGTGTCAGAGTGACACTTTTTTTATACTTTCACAATTATAATGTTGCTTTTTGTAAGAGTGGTATGGGCTAATTTGCAACCCTCACCTGAAGGGGACAAGGGTTTTGTTTATCTTTCCTTCCCAATATACAGCTTTTAGTCACTACAGACGTGGAGAGTCGGACTTATTTTGTGCCTCTGCTTCTGCAGTGGATCTTAAACCCACATTGTCTAGCCCAGTGGTCAGCACTGACCTCACGCTGATTTTTCAAACCTTAGCCTCCGTTATAATGTAACCAATTAGCTCGGCAAAGTCACTCAGACGCGTATGAAAATGACCATATATGGTCGTCATAAGTGATATTTCTTGTGGGATAAATATTAGAGAGCACACCAGGGAGTATACATCTCCCATTCTTCAAAAAGTACCATGGGATCTTTTAAAAGGGCCTTGGTTTAGTACCTCCTCCTGAAAGATGGCACTTCTGACAATGCAACATTCCTCGGTACTGCAGTTGGTATGTCAGTGTAGATGAACAGCTAGTCAGATATTTCTCAAACACGACACTTAATAACAGACCACACCGTGTGAATAATTTTTATGTAAAGGAGCCCATACCTCTGCAGCTCCCACATGAACTTCCAATAGGAACAGCTTTTTACTGTCACAGCATTAATCTTTAGTGAGGAAAGAGGGACTCTGAATGATGAAGAAACACACACTGACAAAGCAGGAACTAGCCATACATGCCTTTAAGGTAATATGTGCAATGTGGAGTTGTTGGTTTTGTGTTAAGGTATAGACTGGTAATTCAGAATTGACATCAGTTTTGACCATTTTGTGTTACTACACAGAATTCCATTTATACTGGCCTAACATTTTGAATCGGTTTTGGCATCCTCAGTTTGAAAGGAACCTCTTGCTGGCAATGCTGCTGATCTGTATTGACTTTCCAACCTGCGTTCTAATTCACACCCAAATCCTGTTCACCCATCATTCTCACAAGCTCATTAATCAAAATTAGCTCTCAGTCCAATAATGCCTTGATTTTGAAAATTTCAAACTTCTCTGATAGCCTTGCTCCTTCCTATTTCTATAATCTCCTCCAACCTTACAATTCTCCAATATCTCTTGTTTCTCTGATTCTGCCCTCCTTTTACATTCCCAATTTTAATCACATTTGGCTGTCGTGCCTTTAGCTGACTGGCCTAAACTCTTGAATTCACCTCCTTCAACCTTCAGGTTTCTCTACCTCTTTCCCTCTTAAGATGCCTCTTCAGTCCAACATCTTTGAAAAAGCTTTTACTTAACTGTCTGAAGGCCTCTGTGATTTAGTGATTTGATTGACGTGCCTCGGAGCATTATACTGGGTTAATGATGCTTGGATAGATGGTCTTTCAGTTGTTGGAAAAGTGAGTTTGTTCTTATTGTGTGCAACTTTGCGAATTGTTTTGATCTTTGGAGCATTAGGTTTGTAATTTTGTAGATTTTCCTGCAAGAATTGTTCATGACAATTGGCAACTGGCTAATGAACTGCTTGCACATCTAATGTATGGAAAGGCAGGATGGATATATAAAGTGTATGCTGACTACTTGGACAGGAAAATTAAGGACAATGGGGAAAGGTCAGGGAATGAAACTAATTGGATGAATCATTCAATGAGCTATAGGAAGGATATTACTATACTGGAGGGGGTTTACCAGGAATCTAAAAATAGGCTGGGATGTAAGAAGTTGAGGAGTGACCTTCGAGGTTTATAAAACTGAGGGGTACAGATAAGGTGTTTTCCCTAATATGGGAGAGCTCAAAATATTCTTGAGGTGAGAGGAGAAAGATTTTAAAAGGACATGAGGGGCAAGTTTTTCCACACGCACTGTGGTTTTGTGTGGGGAATGAACTGCAAAGGAATTGGTGGATGCAGGTACAGTTCCAACTTTGTATAGACATTTTTAATAAATACATAAACAGGGAAGGTTTGGAGGCATATGGGCCAAACACAGGCAAGTGGGATGAATTTGAATGGACATGGTTGGAGTAGAATCAGTTTCCATGCTGTATGACTCTGACTCTACGTAGTGCAGACATGATGGGCTGAATGGCCTTCACTAATGTTCCATATTTCAATGTTCGGTTAATGTGTGTTTTAGATTAAAAATAAATATGCTTTGTGTTTGAATTGTTGACATCTCCCCTGTGACAAGAGTTATGTTTTTTTTTACTGAGAGAACCTGGAGAATTTTCCTACTTGCTCAGACAGCAGAGAGACTTTAAGCCTGTCTGGCACTGAATTACAACCTCTCTATATAGTGTGTACAAAATTTACCTAGTTCCGTATGAACAGTTGACCCCTTACTGTCCAATCTCCTTCTCTTCTCAGTCTCATGTGACCCTGGAGACCAATAATGCTGCGACAACAAGCGGAAATGATGCCTGCACTATCCAGGCAGAGATGCTGCAGCTCGACCTGATTGATGCTGTTGATATCGAGGAAGAGGACAACGGTCCTCTGAAAGAATCGAAGCCTGTCAGCATGGCATCTTACAAACCCAAGCGGCCCACGACCTTGAATCTTTTCCCACAAGTTCCTCGTACTCCGGTAAGAAGGATGAATGATGATGATCCTCTGCTGGTGTGTGTACAATAGCTCACCGATTTTAAAATGACCTCGGCAGCTGATCCCCCTTTAATCTGGTTTCTTGGATGGTACATCATGTGCAGAAAAGAACGTTTTTTTTCCTTTCTTGCAGCCCAGTTGAATGGCAATAATGATGGGTCTTTAACTTTGCCAGGTTTATAGTTGGTCATGGAATTCAAATATCCCTGTGCTTTCACGCTCACTATTGCTTTCCCTGATTAGATAATCCAAAAAAACAGACTGCAGAAGATTGCAAGGATTGCCTTCAGCAGTGAGTGTCTAATTAGATTACTGTAGCAGTAGACAGTTGCATAAGTGACACACAGACTTAACTACTGGGTTAAAAAATATATTATGCCAATTTTATAATCTGTACGTGGAAGGAATCCAATCATATATTGATGATCGAAGCTGCAGACAGTGCTTAAAATTGTGGAAGTTAAACCACATGACATTATAAATCAATTTATAATCAAATTGAATGGTCTGCATAGTTTTTGCAGAAAATCACTTGCAAATCTGTTTTGCTAGTAGGTGAATGACTCATAACTCTGTAAGCCATAAAGTAAAAACAGAAGGGTTGTACCTGATATATAAAACCTTTTGCAACCTCAGAATAAAAAAGTACTTGGCAACCAACAAAATACCATTTTGAACCAGTCGTTGCCCTGTAGAAATGCAGCAACCGGTTTGGACCCAGCAAGCTTCCACATATAGTGGGTGGCATGGTGGCACAGTGGTTAGCACTGCTGCCTCACAGTGCCTGGAGACCTGGGTTCAATTCCCGACTCAGGCGACTGACTGTGTGGAGTTTGCACGTTCTTCCCATGTCTGCGTGGGTTTCCTCCGGGTGCTCCTGTTTCCTCCCACGGTCCAAAGATGTGCAGGTCAGGTGAATTGGCCAGGATAAATTGCCTGTAGTGATCGGTAAAGGGGTAAATGTAGGGGTATGAGTGGGTTGCGCTTCGGCGGGTCGGTGTGGACTTGTTGGGCCGAAGGGCCTGTTTCCACACTGTAAGTTAAGTAATCTAATCTAATATAGGAATGTAATAAAAACCGATTGAGGATTGAATATAGGCCTGGGTGCTAGGGGGAACATTATTCTTGCTTTACCAGCCACTGGAATCTTTTCTATGTACCTGAAGTGATGAATCTGTTAAATGATTCACCTGAAAGGTGATGATTCTGACACAGTGGCAGTATTGCAAGTGGGAGTGTTGGTCCAGATATTTGGCCTGAAATCTCTGGAGTGGGAACTGACCATAACACTTTCTGACTGAGGTAGATATGTGTCAGTCTCCCCTGCACATATACAAATGTTATTATTTCAGTAAGTAAATAAATAGATTTCAATAAATACATCATTCTCACTGCTGTCACTCTGCTACTCTGGTATTGACCTGGTGAGCAGGTTTGCCGTCCACACGCACATTGGCAGATTTCAGAAGGACTTATTGCTTTTACTAACCTATTAGTATACTAGCAAACCTACCATAGTAATTTTTTATTCACTAGGGAGGTGGCATCACTGGCTAAGTCAGTATTTATTGCCCATCCCTAATTGCTCAGAAGCAGTTTAGAGAACCACCTTTCTGTGGGCCTGAAGTCACATATAGGCCAGATCAGGTAACGCTGACGGATTTGCTTCGTAGAGAGCATTAGTGAACAAATGATATTTTTTTTCTCTAAGATTTGACAAAGGTGTCTAATGTTGACCATGAAACCAAATTCCAGATTCTTTATTGAATTCAATTCTGCCATCTGCTGCGGCAGAATTTGAAACTGCCCCCCACCACTTGCCAACATTAGCCGAGTTTCTGGATTAATAGCCTAATGATAATACCACGTGGCCATCACCTTCCATTTACGGTAAACTGACAATCAAACATCTTTGGCACCTCCTCCACGTGAATCTTCTCACAGGGTGAGATGAAGTGAAGTGATCTATCAGTATGGCTTACTATTCCTTCCTCCTGCAAATGTTTATTTAGCTTAAATATGTTATTTGCTTGACCAAAACTTGTTGCTGTGAATTTGAGATTCTTACCAGCTTACCCTGCATTAAGTATGAAATAAGATTTCTGGAGAGGTTGATTTTTTTTAAATTAAAAAAAAATCTAGACTATGACCATGACCCCTGGTTCTGGACTCCCTGGTTGTCAGGATCATCCTTCCTGCATTTAACCTGTCTGCTCCTGTTAGAATTTTAAAGGTTTCTAGGAGATCCCAGCCATACCCACACCCCAATCCCAGGCCCACCCAACCTCCTTTGTGTAAATGCGAGTGAATATATTCCAAACTGATTCTCTCAACTAACACCAATCCTACTATCCCGGGAATCATTCTGGTAAACCTTCGTTGTACTCCTGCCATAGCCAGAACATCTATCCTCCAATAAGGAGATCCAAACTGTGCAAAGCACAACAGGTGTGGTCTCACCCAAGGCCCTGTATACTTGCAGCAAGACATCCCTGTCCTTGTACTCCAATCCTCTCACTTCGAATGACAACAAAACATTTACTCACTCCATCACCCTCTAAACCTATATACTTTCAGTGACAACAAGGTCACGTTGCACTTCCCCTTTTATAACCTATCACCATTCAGGTGATGATCTGCTTTCCTGTTTTTGTTACCAAAACGAATAAACTCATTTTATTCACATGATATTTCATCTGCTATTCATTTTCCCATTCACTCAACTTCTCCAAACCACATTGGGATATCTCTGCAGCGTCCTCAAGTCCCTTTTCTGTGTGGCTTTGGATTTATTAGGGACAATTTTATGTTTATGGTTCCTAGCTTTGGTCTCTTCCTGTTCCCCACAAGTGGGGAGCAACTTCTCTGCTTCCACTCTACTGAACTGCTTCATATTTCTAAAGACTTGTACGGGATTGTCCCTGGGATTTCTCTCCCAAAGAAGTGAGCTTCAGACTGCTCAATAATTCCTGAGAGTTGGAACCTCTTAAATTCTGGCATGTGTCAAAAATTCCCATTGGTCCTGTTTTCTTGGAGATATTTACTAGTTTCCTTTTAAAATGACAAAAACAATTTTGGATTAACCATCTGATTCAGTATGTGGATGTACCTACTAGAGAAGGTGCAGAACTTGACCTGCTCTTGGGAAATAAGGCGGGGCAGGTGACCGAGGTGACTGTGGGGGAGCACGTTAGGGCTAAATTGGAGAAATGCCAATTTTGACGGTATTAGGCAAGAACTCTTTCGAAAGCTGATTGGTTCTCAGGTAAAGGGATGGCTGGATAATGGGAAGCTTTCAGAAGTGAGATAACGAAAATCCAGAGAGAGTATATTCCTGTTAGCGTGAAAGGAAAGGCTGGTAGGTATAGGGAATGCTGGATGACTAAAGAAATTGAGGGCTTGGTTCAGAAAAAGAATGAAGCATATCTAAGGTATAGACAGGGTAGATCGAGTGAATCCTCAGACCAGTACAAAGGGAGTAGGAGTATACTTAAGAGGGAAATCAGAAGGGCAAAAAGGGGGCATGAGAGAACTTTGGCAAATAGAATTGAGGAGAATCCAAAGAGTTTTTACAAATACATTAAGGACAAAAGGGTAACTAGGGAGAGAATAGGACTCAAAGATCAGCAAGGTGGCCTTTGTGTGGAGCCGCTGAAAATGAGGGAGATACTAAATGAGTATTTTGCATCAGTATTTACTGCGGAAAAGGATATAGAAGATATAGAATGTAGGGAAACAGATGGTGACACCTTGAAAAATATCCATATTACAGGGAAGGAAGTGCTGGATGACTCGAAATGGGTAAAGGTGGATAAATCCCCAGGACCTGATCAGGTGTACCCTAGAACTCTGGATAGCTAGGGAAGTGATTGCTAGGCCTCTTGCTGGGATATTTGTATCATGATAGTCACAGGAGTGGTGCCAGAAGACTGGAGGTGGCTAACATGGTGTCACTGTTTAAAATGGGTGGTAAGGACAAGCCGGGGAACTGTAGACCAGCGAGACTGATGTCAGTGGTGGGCAAGTTGTTGGAGGGAATCCTGAGGGACAGGATATAAATGTATTTGGAAAGGCAAGGACTGATTAGGGATGGTCAACGTGGCTTTGTGTGTGGGAAATCATGTCTACAAACTTCATTGAATTTTTGAGCAAGTAACAAAGAGGATTGATGAGGGCAGTAGATGTGATCTTTATGGACTTCAGTAAGGCATTCGACAAGGTTCCCCATGGGAGACATGTTAGAAAGGTTAGATCTTACTGAATACAGGGAGCACTAGCCATTTGTAAACAAAGGGTGGTGGTGGAGGGTTGTTTTTCAGACTGGAGACCTGTGACCGGTGGAGTGCCACAAGGATCGGTGCTGGGTCCTCTACTTTGTGTCATTTTATATAAATGATTTGGGTGTGAGCATAAGAACAACAATTAGTAAATTTGCAGATGACACCAAAATTGGAGCTGTAGTGGACAGCGAAGAGGATTACCTCAGATTACAACAGGATCTTGACCAGATGGGTCAATGGGCTGAGAAGTGGCAGATGGAGTTTAATTCAGATAAACGAGAGGTGCTGCATTTTGAGAAAGCAAATCTTTGCAGGACTTATACACTTAATGGTAAGGTCCTAGGGAGTGTTGCTGAACAAAGAGACCTTGGAATGCAGGTTCATAGCTCCTTGAAAGTAGAGTCGCAGGTAGATAGGATAGTGAAGAAGGTGTTTGGTATGCTTTCCTTTATTGGTCAGAGTATTGAGTACAGGAGTTAGGAGGCCAGGTTGCGGCTGTACAGGATATTGGTTAGGCCACTGTTCGAATATTGCGTGCAGTTCTGGTCTCTTCCTATCGGAAAGATGTTGTGAAACTTTGAAGGGGTTCAGAAAAGATTTACAAGAATGTTGCCAGGGTTGGAGGATTTGCGCTATAGGGAGAGGCTGAACAGGCTGGGGCTGTTTTCCATGGAGTGTTAGAGGCTGAGGTTTATAGCCTTCTAGAGGTTTACAAAATTGAGGGGCATAGATAGGGTAAATAGGCAAAGTCTTTTCCCTGTGGTCAGCGAGTCCAGAACTAGAGGGCATAGGTTTAGGGTGAGAGGGGAAAGATGTAAACGAGACCTAAGAGGCAATTTTTTTCAGAGGGTGGTACGTATATGGAATGAGCTGCCAGAGGAAGTAGTAGAGGCTGGTACAATTGCAACATTTAGGAGGCATCTGGATGGGTATATGAATAGGAAGGGTTTGGATGGATATGGACCGGGTGCTGGCAGGTGGGACTAGATTGGGTTGGGATATCTAGTCGGCATGGATGGGTTGGACCAAAGGGTCTGTTTCCATGTTGTACATCTCTATGACTCTGACTCTATGAAATTAGGTGCTTGTGAATATCCGTTAGTATTATTTCAAGGCTGCACTTCCAGCACATCAATATTGAACCACTTTACATCCAGGCTTACTCCCCTTCAAGTTATATATATTCTTAAGTTAGTCCCTCAGTTGAGTAGGCCCTAATCTCAAGGTAACATAGCGTTAAACAATCTGCAAACTTGTTTAACTCTGTGCACAGTTGAGATCTGCAAAAAAGTAGATATCACAAGACTTGTGGAGCTCCCTGCAATTTTTCAATTATTTGTTTATCACTCCTTGCCAAATTAGCTATTTGATTTCATAAGGTCCAATCATTATGGAGGGCATGCATTTTAATGAAATTATCATTTAGTTTAAATTTCTTCAACTCTTTATTTGAATATGTAATGCTATAGACATTTGAAGTAATGGTTAAAGGAATAAAACACAACCATAGTGTCTTGCATGGTTTATTGACACTCCAAAGCACTACTTGGTCACTGAAGAACTACTTGAAATTTGGTCACTGTTACTACGTAGGGAATACGTAGCCTCTTTTATTATCACTATCACCCCATAGTGAATATTTTAGAATATCAAATAAAATTACCAAAGATCACATTAGAAGGGAACTAGTAAATCTAAATAAATTAGGGTTATGAAATGAATACACCCAAGCAGAAATTAAGTATTACAGATGTGTCTCCAAAGACTACAAGGAAATTGGAGTCAAAGATGCAAAGTACCAGGCTAATGTTGTTAAAGAGCAAGACCATCCTAGGTTTTTGTTTTTGTCCCCTCTCATTCCCAGGTGCTTGAAATAATCACTTTCAACTTGGAAAATGAACTCTTTTGCTTAATTCAGAATTGCCATACTGAATACTGGGAGGCTACTAAAACTGGTGTCATATTAGACCAAAATGGACACGCTAGTGCAACTGTGAATGTGGCCTCATTGAAACACTTATCTCACATACATTGGTTACCTGGTTAATTAGATCCTCACTCTTTACAGAATGCATATTATTAGTGCTTTTGGGATATAGTGGCAGCTCTGTTACAGATAGTGGCCACATGTTGGAAAAGGCAATGCAAAATGCCAAGACTACAATTTGAAGCAATGACTTTCCTTCTAATCGCTTACGGCCATTCGCCAAGGGCCAGATGTTGACAGTCTGATGTGAAGTGGCAAGCATTGCTGGGTAGCTAGTCACTGCAGAAATCTTTAGGCTTTGCTGAACTGGGACTGAACAAATTATTTCAAGCCAGTTTAATTTCGATTGACTGGAAAAATGATTGGAAGGGACATTTATAATAAACAACATTGCTGCCTACGAATTTGCAATTTCAAGGCCAAACCGTACTTCAAACAGGATGGCTATATCTGATATAAGATTCCAAGTGAGGAAAGATTTAAAACAAAAGTCTGCATTTAGTAACCTAGCCATTTAGTTGATTAGAAGCACTGTAATGACCACCATTCCCTTCTGTCTAAATGGAGCATTTACTTCTCATTTGATGTCACAGGCATATGATGCTTTAGTATGCATTGTTCAGAGCTTATGCTCCTGGAGCAAGAGGAGGATTTGGCAAAGATCATCTCTCATCCCTAACAAGATCTGACTCTGATAGCAAGTACTCTATTTGATTGGAGCTCAGCAACAGAATTTTAAAGTATTAAGACAGCAATTGTTGCAGAAGAGAATTCTGAATGCATGTTGCAATTCAGTTTTAGCCAAGAAGCCTATTGTGTTGGAGTGAATAGTTGAAGATTGTAAAAGTGTTTGTTTGGCTAGACAGCCAGGAACTTGTACAGTGTTTTAAACATCGTTTTTTAAAAAAGGTCCAAAATGCATTTCACAATCAGTTGTTTTAAAAAAGTTGAACCACGCCAAGCATTATTAGGCTTTAGGTTTAAAGGAACACCTTGAAGGGCATGAGAGAGGGTGATCGAGACAGAGGGAATTTGGGGCCTAGGCAAAGACACTGCAGAAATCGGATGCTCAAGATACCAGAATATAATGAGTGTAGATATTTTGGATGGTTGTGGGGCTGGAAGAGATTACAGTGTGAGAAAGGTGCAAAGACTTGAATGGATTTGAAAACCAGAATGAGGTTTTGAAACCAATGTGTAGATTGTGGGAGGCCAGCAGGGGTGCATTGGAATAGTCTAATCTAGTGTTTACAATGAGCATGAACTGGCGCCAACAGTAGATGAGACAGGTGAGAAGTCTGACAGTGTTACAATGTGGAAATGGATCATCTTATTTCATAGAGAGGTTTTTCACTTGTGGGATAGGTTCAAAGTTAGGGGCCATAACTATACAATAGTAATCAATCCAATAGGGAATTCAGGAGGAATCCCTAGCTGTAGGGAGTGGATGAAATGTGAAATTCATCCTCATGTGCAATGCTTGAGGTGGTTGAGTAAAATTAAAAGGTAACGCAATATTGCATGAGGGAGAGAGAAAAGAGTTGACATATATCGATAGCTTTGGATGGAGGAAGATGGAAGGCGACTCTGGGAAAGCATAAGGAGTGACAAAGCAGCTAAGCTAAATGGCCTATTTGAGATGTGAACACCGTACTTGGGAGAGCTGTAAAATCGGCTGCAAACTCTCCATCACATGCTTTATACTTGCACTCAAAGCCAAGATCTGTGACGGTCTAAGGAATGAATGGGACCAGGCTGACTACTCACGCTAGAAGCCTCTATTCATTGCACTATTGTCACTAAAGGTCAAGTTAATGAGAGTCACTTTTGACTTCTGGTGAAGAACTGAATGATATTAGTTGAAAATGTGTTGCTGGAAAAGCGCAGCAGGTCAGGCAGCATCCAAGGAATAGGAAATTTGACGTTTCAGGCATAAGCCCTTCATGAATTTCCAGCAACACATTTTCAGCTCTGATCTCCAGCATCTGCAGACCTCACTTTCTTCTCTAACTGAATGATATTAGCCCTGTCACCAATTGATATACCCAATTGAAGAATATGATGGAACAAGAGAGGGGTTCAACATGCAGGTGTAGCTTATTTACCCAGATCTGCACTACTGCCCACAGTTTTGATTTTTTTTTAACCTTTTATGGTGGCTCAGTCATTCAAAAGCAGGAGAATTATATTCAATAATCTCTACAACTACTTGAAAATATGATGCATGGTCCATTGTGTGCTGCCCAGCTCTGTGAGACTGTTGCCATCTGCACCTAATATCCTTTATTTACCTCTATTACAGGATACACTGAACAACAACTCATTTGGTAAAAAGTACAGCTGGCAAGAAAAGGTCTCCCGATCATCATCCCCACTCAAAACAGGTATGTGTTCCTGCAGTGTGCAAGGCCCTGATATGTTTGTTTTGACACCAGAAACTTTAAGAGCAGCATTTATTAACTCTGTTTTTAAACCATCCGATTTGCTGAGTGAGCGCTAAGGGTGTGAATTGCACAGGGATGTTTTTAAAAAGAGAAACCACATGAATGTTGGGTTGTGATTTGAAACAGAGACTTGCATTGTATTGCCCCCTTTAACATGGTAAAATATTGAAGGTGCTTCACTGGAGAGTTATCAGACAAGAATTTGGCTCTGAGCCAGATCAGGTGATCTCATGAGACAAGGCTTGGTGAAAAAAGTTATTTTTAAAGGAGGTCTCAAAGGGCAAAGGTATGTAAAGCAACAATGATTTATGAAGGGTATGCTTGAGTTTAGGATCTGTGCAGCTGCAATTAAAGTTGCCAATGATGGGGTGAAAGTTAAAGGGATGTGTGCGACACCAGAATTGGCAAAAATCGGTATGTAAGGTTGGAGAAGGTCGCAAGGATAAGGAAGGGGTGAGCGGATAGATGGGAACTCCATCTGCAAGTTTCCCTCCAAACCACTCACCATCCTGACAATATATGGTCATTGCTTCACTGTTGCTGGGTCAAAGTCTTGGAAGTCCTCCCTAATGGCATTGTCTGTCTACCTTCAAAATGTGGACTTTAGATATTCAAGAAGGTAGCTCACTACCATCTTAAGGGCAACTAGGGGTTGATGATAACTGCTGGCCAGCCAGTGATGCCCATGTCCCGTGAATGAATAAACAAAGGACATTGAAGGATTGAATGTGAGGATAAGAATTTTAAATTTGAGGTGATGTCAGTCACTGAGCTCTGAGGTGATAGCTGAATGGGACTTGGTAGCCCTGGCTGAGTGGGGATGGACTCTGGAGCTGGATTCTGCAGGACTGAGTACAGAAGCAGAGTAAGGAGGTCTATCTTTGTATTTCTGCCTGTTAGAGAGCTTCAGAAATTATCCTGCATTGCTCTTCTCTCCCACAGGAGAGTTTGTGACTTTAGATTGTCCCACTGCATTGACATGGAAATATGAGACCAAGGAAACCAGATGTTTTCTCTTCTGTAGTCATAATTACTGCCTCCTTTAAGGCCCTACTTATCATCTCTTTACCCAGCATTTGTTTGCTGGGGTGAGAGAGAGTTCCTCCCTTGGCTTATTAGTTTATTCTGATTTATGCTGTTGTGAAGTATATTATACGTCTCTCTTCAGGCACTCTATCAATGTAGTTGGTTCATCCAATGGAATAAAAATTGGGCTGATTCTCTCATGGGTGGATGGTCTGTTATGCAGTGTACCAAGCAGCTAGGAAAGTGATATTTGCACAAAGCAAAAATGTTCTCTGGACTGCAGATGTCCTCTGAAATGTTTGCCTTTCCTTGAGATTTCCCACAGCACTTCCCCTATATGGCCTGATTTAACAACTGACAAAGCTTTTCTTTTGACTGCATTGAGAATCCAAGATTCCTAACTGATCGTACAGGTTTGGAACAAATCAATCACTCAATCCTTTTGAGCCTGCTCCATCATTCACTTAGGTCGTGGCAGATCTGATTTCTCTAAATTTCTGTTGAACCCGATAACTCTTTCACCCTCTTATAATCCTAACCCTACCTACTGCTGTTTTAAAAATAATCAAAGACACTGCTTTCATTACCATTTGAAAAATAGCATTCCAAAAACTGATGACACTCTGAAAAATAATACCTCCTTTGTCTGTCTTAAATGGGTTACCCTTTTATTTTAAAACAATGACTCCTAGTTCGATTCTCCCAAACGAGGAAACCTCCTTGCTACATGCATCTTGTCAAGATCTACGGGGAGATTGTAACAATCATCTCAGATCGCTAAACACTAGCGATCCAGCCTTTCCATCCATTCCATGGATTAACCTAATGAGCCATCCCTGAACTGCTTCCAGTATATTTACACCCTTCCTTAAATAAGACAACCAATATGGACACTAACTCAGATGCGGCCTCACCAATGCCCTGCAAGACAGCAGAAGTATAACACCCTTACTTTTGCATTCCATTCCCCACACAAAAATTATAGGATTTCAGTCATGCAAGAGTTTTTAACAACACAGAAAGAGGCTCTTCAGCCCATCCCATCCCTACAGCCCCAAAGAATCCAATGATGAGAGGGTAAGTTTTTCTTTCTGATGGAGTGGGGATCATATTGGGAGAGGGGCCAGGTCAATCAGAGGCAACGGAAGAGATGTGGCTTTAAGATGCCACACTCTCTCTGCCACTCATGCTTCCAATTTCTGTCAGATGGGACCAAGCAATTGGGGATGTGATGAGTTGAGGTCCTTAAGTGGCCATTTCTTGACCACTAGGTCCTTAATCATTGGCGAGTTGTGTAGGTCACCCACGGACCTTCTTGCCCAGCACACCCCTGGTGAAGTAACAAGATGGGGGAAGAGTTTTTCTTCAATGCCAATTTGTCCTGTTACTTCACCTTCCCTCCAAAACCTAACCAATTCCCTGCTCCACAGTTACCATTCAATCTATTTCTGCCAGCCCAGTACATTCCAGATCCCAAACACTTGTGTGAAAAAGTCTTTTCTTATGTTACTCTTTTCTCTTTTGAAAATTACTTTTTAATCTGTGTCTCCATGTATTTGACCTTCAGTTGTGGAAGCTGGTTCTCCTTGTTTGATTTATCTCACATTTCAAGATTTTAAACACACCTTTTTAAATCTATATTCCTGACCTTCTCTGCTCAGAATCGCAGAATTGTTACAGCCAGATTGAGGCCGTTTGGCTCATCACGCCTGCCAATGGTTCTATTACCTAATGCCAATCCCTACCTTTTTTTTCCCTATTCCTGCATACCACATCTATCCAAATAATCATCTAATGCCCCCTTGAATGCTTCAATGGAATCTGCCTCCATCACGGTTCAGGCAGTACACTCTACATGTCGCAATCATGTTTTGGTTTGTATATTCCTTCATTAGTATGTGGCCATCACCAGCAAGGCCAGCATTTGTGCCCATCACCCCTCTCTATTTCTTTGAATTGAGTGAACTTTCTAGGCAATTTCAGAATTATATGTGGAATTTATATGTGGACCAGATTGAGTGAGGCCGGCAAATTTCTTTCCCTGAAGAGCATTAATGAATCAGCTGGATTTTATGACCATTACTGATTAGAGACCATTTCACCGTTACTAGGACCAACTATTAATGCCAGATTTATTAACTGATTACAAATTTCACTAGCTGACATTTTGGAATCCAGACTCTCTTTAACTGGAGTCTCTGCATCAATTGTCCAGTGGCCATTCCAACTTCACTTTTGAGATGTGTGTCCAACTTATGATTTTTTTTAAACTAGGGAGAACCATCAAACTCCTGCAGTGTGGAAACAGGCCATTTGGCCCATTTGAGTCCACACTGAAGCTCCGAATGTACCATCCAGACCCATTTCCCTAACTTGTAACCCTGCATTTCTAATGGCTTAATCTATCAAGCCTGCGCATTCCTGGACACTTTAGCATGGCCAATCCACCTAACTTGCACACCTTTGGACACTCAACTCTGCAAATGTCTGAAGTCTACAGGGACATGAGAGAGAGCTTTAAACACAATTCTTTGCAATGAGCTGAATATTTTTAAAATAGAAAGATTGGAATTCTATGTTTCACCCTTTTTAACAAAACCTCTTTGTGTCTGTCATTTTGTCCGTTTGTTTGTCTCCCATTCTCAATATCCTTGTACCTCAATTCTGTCCCCTGTCCTTCTCTTCCAACTTTTCCTCCTCCTCTCTTCCCTTTCTTTATCCTCCTTTCCTTTTCTTCCTCCCCTCAGCTTTCCTTCTCTTTTTGCCCCCATCTTTGCTCTTCTGCACTTTCATCCTCTTACTGCACTCCCCTTCCTGTTATGTCTTTTTCCCACTTTACAACTTGTGTTTTTCCTCCCTTCTTGCTCTTCTTTATTCCTTCCATCAATCCAGTCCCTAGGGCTACATGCAGGTGATACAGTACTCTGTTACTCTTGACTGACAAGAGGAGGGAGTGTTTGCTGAGCAGTGCAGTGGATGACTTTCTCTTTAAAGGCAATCCAGTGGCCTAGGGAATAGAGCAACTGTTTATTTAAGATTTGGTTTCTTTTGTTTGGGACATTGAGTAAACTTTCCTATGTTATAGGAGATGTGACTCCCACTCACGGATGCCTCGGAGATGAGGTGAAACCAGCAAGTGGCACCACTGACAAAGGGACATCAACTTCCCAGGTCAGCACCTGCAGGCGGGCGCCAACAGGACAGAGCGAGACTGCAGCTTCCAAAGCCATGGGATGCTCTGTGACAGCAACGGCCTCTAACCAGCGGGCGAAGGATAATGAAAGCCAACATGACGAGCACATCCGGTACCAAACACAGGTGCCAATTGAGGCGACCGAGGAGATCTACCTAACTCCGGTGCAAAGGAACTCTGACTCGTCTGAAAACGAGAAACCTTTCCTCTCTCAGTCCAATGAGAACCGCATGTCCATCAGTTCAGATGTGGACTTTGCCCACTGCCTGACCCTGCCGGGGAACCCAAAACCATCCATCAGCGAAGAGGACGAAGTGCTCTCCTGCCTTTCCACATCTCATAGCTGCTCGCTGCCACGAACCTCAGTCAATGCAGAGCAGCTCTGTCCACGGACCTCAGTCAGCTCCGACAGTGCGCTGTCCTATGACTCTGTTAAATACACTCTGGTTGTGGATGACAACATGCAGTTGGAGCTGGTGAGCCTAAAGCACTGTTACTCAGGGTACAGTGATGACAGCGATTCAGCAACCGTCTATGACAACTGCGTTACGTCGCCGTACGAGTCTGCAATTGGGGAGGAATATGAGGAGGGTGTACCGAAGAGGGACTCTATCTGTCTGTCAGAAGACTCCACGCCAGAAGCAGATATTCCTTTCTCCAAGAAATTCCTCAATGTTTTTATGAGTGGAAGATCAAGGACGTCCAGTAAGTAGCTTCCAATTATTTCCTTTCTGTGATTCAGTGACTTGACAGTGTGGCTGCGAGGATATATATGTAATATTCCAGAAGTAAGTTCCTCGTGATGTGGGGTCCCAGGCTTAACTTGCCAAATAAATCCCCTCCGGTATTACCACATGTAATGAGAATGTTAGAAACCAGCAGGAATAGACCATTTGGCCCTTCAAGCCCAATTTTCACTTCAATAAATCACAACAGGTATTTAGCTGTAGGCAGCATAGTGGTTAGCACTGCTGCCTGTCAATACACCTGGGTCCCAGGTTCGATTCCAGACTGTCTGTGTGGAGTTTACATCTCCCCGTATCTGCGTGGGTTTCCTCTGGTGCTCCAATTTCCTTCCACAAGCCAAAGATGTCCAGCTTAGGTGGATTGGCCATGCTAAATTGCCCAAGGTGTGCAGGGATGTGCAGGCTAGGTGGAGTGGCCATGTGAAATGCAGGATTACAGTGATGGGGGGGCGGGGGGTATTGGTCTGGGTGAAAATGCTTTTTGGAGGGTTGATGTGGATTCAATTGGCTGAATGGCTTGCTTCCACACTGTAGGGACTCTGATTCTACCCTCAAATCCCCATATTTCTTAATTCCCTGAGTACTCAAACATCCATCAATCTCTTTTGAATATATTCAATTACTGAATATCCATAACACACTCTGGGTTGGAGAATTGGAACTATTCCTGAATTTCTGGTTAAGACATTTCTCCTCACCATAGTCCTAAATGACAGATCCTTATTGTGATGGAAATTCTTCTATGTCTTGACTGTGATGTCACTTCCACGACATCCCAGGCAATAGAGACATCCTTCCAGCATCTGACTTGTTGAGCCCCTTCTGCATTTTGTACGTCAGTATCGTTGTTTGTGTGAACTGCCTTGGGATGGTTCACTGTGCTAAATGCACCACACAAATGCAAGTTGTTGTTACCCTTCCAAGTTAACTGGTCTATTTTCTCCCATATCCAACATTTGAATTGTAACTAAGGGAATAAGTTAAAAGAGAATTGAGAAAAGTGCACATCTTGTTTTTTTAAACCTGCCTGATTTGCTGCCCACTCCTGTCCCCAGGGTAATCCAACACAGTTTGCAACCTTTATCCCACGCAGAGACTGCTTCCCTGAATTTAAACTTTGCCCAGGGTTGTGGAATTCCAACTCTGAGTTTTCAACATGCCCCCATGCGCACTGTAGCAGAAGCAGCTTTTGGCTGAAGAATCAAATGTGGTTTGAACAGCTTGCAAATGTGGTCTCTTTACCAAAATTCTGGTGATTTAAAGTCTTCAATTTTTTTTATGAAAATGATGGCCTTAACGATAAGTCAATTTTGTTCAGCTGGATTTATTTCATGAACAAATAGCTTAAGCAAATAATCTAGGTTGATGTACTCCAGTGCAGTACTGTAGGAATACTGCACTGTCAAAGGGTCCTCTTTTTCAGTTCAGATGCCCTGAGGAAACAGAGACCCCATCTACCTTTTCAGTTGGATGCTTCAGATCCCATAATACTATTAGAAAATGAGCAGGAAAGTTATCCAGTGTTGTGGCCAATATATCCCACAAACAACAACTCCCACCAAATGGGATCAATGTGGATTTCACCAGTTTCCCCATTTCTCTCTCCCACCCACCCACCTTATTCCAATCCCAAACTTCCAACTTAGCACCACCCTCTTGAATGGCCCTACCTGTCTATCTTCCTTCCCACCTATCTGGTTCACCCTCTTCTCTGACCTATCTCATTCCCAGCTACCTCACCTTTCCCACTTATCTCTCAGCTCCCTTGGCCCATAAGCCTCATTCCTGATGAAAAATTTAAGCCTGAAACGTCGATTGTCCCACTCCTTGGATGCTGCCTGGCCTGTGCTTTCCCAGCACCACCACCTTCGACTCTGATCTCCAGCATCTGCAATCCTCACCTTTCTCATCCCTGATAGTCTTTGTTGCTCATTTCACCATGATTGGGCAAAGCTGATTAAATGTGCTTCAGAGCTATTAGGTACAAACGGACTGTGGGATTATCGGGTGACTAGTTGAAACATACCATTTGGTTTGTAGTAAAATGCTTATTGTTGTACTTTTACGGTAAGAACTTCTATTTAATGTATATTCACGAGTAAGGATTCAAAACAGACTGCTCAAAGAGAAGGTGAAGTCAACAGCTGTCTTCAGGCTTGGATTTCTTCATGACACTGAACTATATATTGAGTCTAAATGTCACAATTCAGAGAACTCTAGCTTTAATCTTACTGCTACATTACTGAAAGTCTATTTCATAAACTCTACCACTAATACTGTTCTTTTACTTCACATGCATCTCTGCAAATGTTTGTAACATTCATGTGGCTAGATTTTATGCTTCTGCCTAGTTCCCTGAGTGTTTTCCTCCTTAACAACACCCGCACTGTACTATTTATGCCCAGTGAGGTACAACTCTGACATTTTGAGTTTACTCCAGAGTCCTAAAGCCATTAATAAATATTTTTCAAACGTTCAGCGATCCCAAAATGCTTTATAATTAAAAGGTAATTGAAGTGTTGTTGCTGTTATACTATCGGAAGCATAGCAGCCAATTTGCACACAGCAAGCTCCCGTAAACAAATTAAATGCCTGATAAATTTGTTCCATTTGGATCATTAAGTAAAACATGGTACCCAGGAAAATAAGTCTACTTTTGTTCTTTGAATAATGCCACGTGCTTGTTCAGGCCCACCTGAATAAGGTGCCCTCATTCCCTCAGTACTGAACATTGATGCTTACCTGGATTTTTTTTCCAAGCCTCAAGGGTGAAACTCTGAGTTGTTTCATAGATTCCCTCAGGATGTACATTGCAATGTGCTCACCATTAGTTGAAATCATTCTTAGAATACAGGGATCACCTAGCAAGGTTGCAATTTACTACTCCAAGCTGGAAAAGGAAAGAAAGGTTTGCATTTATCTAGTGACTTTCATGATTCCCAAATATCACAAAATGCTTTAAGTGAAGCTACTATTGTGCTTTGGAATTGTAAATGTCAGTCAAAACTTAACACACTCCAAACAGCAATATGACAGTGATCGGATAGTCTGTCTATGAATGGGAGGCATGGTTTCTTCTGTCCTAGCTTGCCATCTATAATCTCCTTGTTTATTTCATATTTTGCACGCTCTGTCTGGGCTCCATCTCCATCTATTTACTCACCTCTCCCTTCAGGCCACCACCACCCCTGTAATGTTGTCTTCAGCCATCAGTTCTAATGAACAGTTACTGGACATGAAACATTAACTCTTTCTTCCCTCAGATGCTGCTAGTCCTGCTGAGTTTCTCCAGTAACTTCTGGTTTTGTTCCATATGATTCCTCTCTCCATTAATATTGTGTGAATTTCTTTGCTTCCCTTTTTCTGGGACAGTACCAGTGCAAGTTGATGCTTATCTCTGGTGATGGGCTGGTCACAATAGACATGTGCAATGGAGTGGGGTTGGGGCGATGGGGGTGATGGAAGAGAGGAACATTGAGCAATCTACAAAAGGGACAGTAAATAAAACTGGAGTTGTATGTCAGTAATGACGATGCACCTTTTCAGGTTCATGGGAATTTTGCATATATTGAGTCTAACTTGGGCATAACCTCTTATAAGGAGACCAGTGGCTAACAGAACATAGAACATTACTTAGTTCTATAGTGTAGGTTAGATGGGCTTCAGATGTGGTTCACAGGGTGATGCAACATTGAGGGCCAAAGGGCCTGTGCTGTGCTGTAATGTTCTATGTTCTAATGGGCAGGATGGATAGAAAGTTGGTCAAGAACAAGGGGCGCACTTTTAAAGTGAAAGGCAGGAGGGTTAACAGTGATTTGAGGAAAACCGTTTTACCCAGAGGTTAGTGGGGGTCCAGAATGATCTGTCTGGGAGGGTAGTTGAGGTGGGTAACCACACAACCTTTTCTCAGAATATTTGGATATGCACTTTAAGTGCCATAACATTCAAGGCTAAGGGTATATGGAAAATGAGACTGGTGTAGGTAGCAGTGTATTTTTGTATTGAGTACAGACTCAATAGGCCCTTACTGTAGTATATGGTTCTCATACTGAGACTGGAAAAAAAAAATGTATTTATCATGCAATCATAGCCTCCAAACTTTACAAAGTGGTTCTGAAGACAATAAACCACTTAAGAATGTGATCATACTGTAATAGAGGAGCATGGCAACTAATTGGCACAATGCAAACTCCCACAATATTTGGTTCAGTATTGTTTTGGCACAACAGGAAAGAATACACCTGTTTTTCCTCAAAATAGTTTCCTAAGTGGGCAGATGAGTCCTCTGTTAAAAGTCCAATTCTCTTAGAATCTTTGTCCATTTAAATGCGATGACTTATTCTTCTGTTGTCTTCCACCACACTATGCACTGTAAAACTATATGCTCAATACCCCTTACTTTACCTTTACCATCAGGCCAAGTGACCAACATTGGACAGATCTAAACTTCAGATAGCACTATCCTGAGGTTCTAACACAAAATTACACTGAATCTCGCAAAGGCCACCAGTCTGGACAACATCTTGGCTGTCATACTGAAGATTTGTACCTCAGAACCAACTGTTCTATCCAACAATGTAAAACAAAACTTCTCGTGTATGTGTGTATAAATCACAAAAACAGGACAAATTAGCCCAGTCAATAACCACTGCATCAGTCCATTGTCTGTCAGTAAAGTGATGGAAAATGTCATCGACAGTACTATATCAAGCAGCTCTTACTTAGTGATAACCTTCGCAGTGATGCTCAATTTGGGTTCCACAAGGTGACAAGAATACGACAGAATCTGGGAACTGTGTGGTGAGTAACTCTCCACCTGATTCCTTATTGTCTAATCAAATTTCAGGGGTCTGATGGAATACACTTGCCCAGATGGCTGCAGCTGCTCAGGTAGTTCAACACCATTGAAGACAAAACCGACCTCTTAACTGATACCCTATCTACCTCAAACATTCAATCCCTCCACCATAGAGTAGTATCAATGGATACTATATGGATGATGCATTGCAGCAACTTGTTAAGTTTCCTTTGACAATCTCTTCCAAACCCTCCAAGTTCTTCCCCAAGCAGCATACCATCCTAACTTGGAACTGCATTACAATTTCTTCACTGCTGTTCAGTTAAGTGTGGAACTCTGTCTTTTTATTTAGCAACACTGGGGGTTTACTAATACCAGATGAACACTCAAATTGCTTCATTCTTGAACTTCTGTCACCTTATTGAAGGACAATTGTAGATTGTCAATACATGTTGTCGTCCTCAGTAGTGATCACATAGCATGAAGTAATAAAAGCAAACAGAACCCGTTCTGCTCTGAACCTCATTGTCGCCATGGGTCACGTATGGACTAAGATGAATTCCTGAGTTGACATGAGAATGACTGCCCTAGACATGTAGACAGAGTTTGATTGAAACATGCACAGTGAATGCTAGAAAACTCCACCGGTCTGGCAACATCTGTGGAGAAAAAGCCGAATCAGCATTTCAAATCTGGTATGACTCTTCGTACAGAGAGATATTAGAAAATTGTTTGTTTTATCTATATGTTTGACTGAGGCAGAGACCCAGTGCAAAAGTTAACGGTGGAGAAGGAGAAAAAGCAGTGTAAATTAAACCATGAAAGGGAGAGAATTTGTCCAGTCTAAGTGCAGAGTAAAAATGGCACAAACTACACAAGGCTGTGCTTGGAACAAGAGATGGGTGGGAGAAGGACAGAACGTAAGAAAAGCGGAGAACAAACATGGTGAGGCCAGTGTCAGAAGATTAGATTAGATTAGATTAGACTTTCAGTGTGGAAACAGGCCCTTCGGCCCAACAAGTCCACACCGACCCGCCGAAGCGCAACCCACCCATACCCCTACATTTACCCCTTACCTAACACTACGGGCAATTTAGCTTGGCCAATTCACCTGACCCGCACATCTTTGGACTGTGGGAGGAAACCGGAGCACCCGGAGGAAACCCACGCAGACACGGGGAGAACGTGCAAACTCCACACAGTCAGTCACCTGAGTCGGGAATTGAACCCTGGTCTACAGGCGCTGTGAGGCAGCAGTGCTAACCACTGTGCCACCGTGCCGCCCACGGTGAATTCAACATTGAGACCTCAAGGTTGTTAAGGACCTCAGTAGAAATTGAATTGTTTCTCAACATTGCAATGTTCCAAAGCACATTCACCAAATCCAGAGCAGAATTGCTTGCATAAAGTGAGATGGTTTTTGATAAAGCCTTCCAATCCTGCAGCATCCATCACCTAGAAGAGAACGTATGGTGATGCCATTTACTGCAAGTTACCTAACAAGATAATGTCCTGATTCTGAGCTATACAATTCTGTTCTTCCGTGATATTGGGCCAAAATCCTGGAACTCTCCCTAATGACAGTATTGCTGCACCTAGACTACATGGCACATTACCATCATCTCCAGGGCATTAGGGATTAAGCAATAATTCCAATGATTTAATAATAAATTTTCTTAATTTGTTCATAGGCTGGCCAGCTTTCTTGAACCAATGCAGCCCACCTGCTGTAGATTGGCCCACTGGAAATTCCAGGATTTTGACCCAGCGGTAGAGAAGAAATGATATATATTTCTAAATCAGGATAGTGGGTTGCTTGGAGGGGAACTTAGTGATGGTGTTCCCATGTATCTGCTGCCCTTCTCCTTCTAGATAGAAGTAGTTGGAGGTTTGGAAGGTGCTATCTAAGGATCTTGGGCTGACTTTTGCAGTACGTCTTATTGATCGTACACTCTGCTGCTGTTGAATCATTGGACGAAGTGGATACTTGTGGATGTGATGCCATCAAGTCGGCTGCTTTGTCTTGGATGGTGCCAAGCTTCTTGAACGTTGTTGGAGCTGTGCTAATCTGCTCCAGTAATGACACCCTTTTCCGTAATGTTATTGACCAGTCAATGAGTCAGCAAGATATGATATTGAGAGTTTCACTCCTGGGTCTTCGATATGATCATGCAGGTATACTTTCTATGGCCCCTATGCATTGCTGAGTCTACTTTCAAAGAGACTGTCAAGCCTTCATGACTGAAAATGATGGATAAATTAATTTTCCTAAATAAAAGCAAAGTACTTTGGCGATCTCTGCAGGTCTGGCAACATCTGTCAAGACAAATTATTTTATATTGATTTACTTCCTGTTTTCCCCACACTTAATAGAACTTCAGTACTCAAAGGTTGGGGCTAGGGGTGGAATCGTGAAGCCAAGTCTACACAGTGTTCACACCAAATCCTTCCCAAAGCTCCTTTCATTCCATGTGTAATGAGTTCAGAATTTATAGGCTAGTATCGGCTCACTGTGACGCGTACCTCATAATGGGTAAAGTTTGGTGCATCAAGGGAGTGTTTTACAGAAACCCGTCTCTATAAAATTGCAAAGCATCATTAGAAACTTTTTTTTCCCCATTTTCTCTAATTAGCTATTGGCTGCTGGGACCTCCAATCAGAGGTTGGGAATTGGTCTTGTGTATTGGTGCATGATAAATCTGTAGTGCAAGAAGAAAAAGGCTGTTAGGAGGATTGTGAATCAAGTACAGAATCTGCATGAATCGCTTGTCTCAGTGCTACTTACCAAAGTATTCAGAAGGTGAAGGAAACAATATCAAAATCTCATAAGGATCTGAATTCTGTCATAGTTGTTTCTGGACCTTGCAATTGACACATTAGGTAATCCAGTATTTGCAGATTAAAAAACTGTCCATCCAATAGTTGTCTTTCTAATATTTTTTACTGAGGTGATAAGCTCTGTTAAAATCAGGAAAAAACTTCTGTGCAAAATTCTTAACATTGACCTGTCCCTCTGAAACCATCTTCACATAGCAGTGTTGTTAAAATAATGTATGGAATAATAAAATGTTCTCCCCATTTGGACTGTTGTGCCTATTCTGTCTCTTTGAAAGAATTATCCAATTAGTCCCCTTTCCTCCTGTTCTTTCTTTGTAGCCCTGTCGGGTTTCTTCCATTCTAGCGTTGATCCAATTGTTGTTGGCAATTCACTATTGAATCTGCTTCCATCATCTTATGAAGAGTTGCCAGTGCCTGGGCAACTTTAAACTTTTGAGGTTAAGATATGTGCAGAGTAACTAAACTAGCATTTCAGCAAATGGGTGTAAAGTTTGATTATTTTAAATGCAATGGCATTGAAATGAGTTCATTTAAATTTGTTTGTTTCTATTAGGTGCAGAATCCTTTGGATTATTTTCATGTACAATAAATGGAGAAGAAAGAGATCAAACACACAGAGCAGTATTCAGGTAAGAACCACTTCACATCAAATACACAAAGACACATCTAACTCACTTTGCCAGTGCTTGCCTTTAACTAAGGCTACTGACTCCAATTCTGTTCACTTGCCTTTGGATTAAGTCACCACTGGTTTCATCATTTCCTATTGTTGATCCACTGGTATCATGGCCAATGTTTGTCCCTCAGCCAATGTTACTGAAACAGATTATCTGGTCATTCACACATTTGTGTGACCTTGCCATGTTTCCCATTGAGTTATGGCCATTGGATGTCCTGACAGTGGTGAAATCCTCTAGGAGTCCCAGTGTTCTTTTTTCCCTACTTTGCAGCCAATTGGAGCATTTGAAATACAGTAGTACTTTGAAAGACCTGGAGAAACACCATTAGCATTTCTTACATTGTCGTGTCACACATCTGAGGTTGCTGCCAATGAACAGAAGAATTGTTGGAAGCCCATTCCTGTGCAGTGCCCCTGATTTTCTGATGCGCTTTGGTTCGCTGTATTAATATTTTTGTTTGCACCTAGCACTTTCTGCTCAAACACCTTTCAACTTACTTGAATAACAGCTTGAGGGCACAAGTCTCCACATCTGTTACGTGATGTTTACAGTGAGGTTTAAAAAACCGTTTTGAATTGAGCAACTCTATTTAATTTTTTTTTTAAATGGAAAAGGTATCTGTGTGGGAGAAGAAAAATATACATCCTGTTGAAGACATACCTGTCTTGAAAACAAAAGTAGGAAGTGTTAGAAATACTCTGCAGATCAGGCTGCATTATATATATAGAGAGAGAGAAACAAAGTTGTTCTTTCAGGTCCATGACCGCTGTCTGTTCTGACCAAAATGTTAGCTGTTTCTCTCTTTGCAAATACTGCTTGAACCGTTGAATGCTTTGAGCATTTTTTGTTTTTGTTTCAATCTTCTGAAATCTGCAACAATTTATTTTTGTACATCTTTTGATTGTTTTATGCTCCAGAGACTGAGAAGCACAGAGATCAGAGACAGACCAGGATAATTTTAATTTTCAGCAGGAGTTTAAAATGCCTCCATTTCTTAGGCTTCTGGTTGACTGTAGCAGAAGTGTTCTTGAGCTGAGCTTTTACTTTGCTTGTATTGGCATCATCTGAATTGTTTTTATCTCTGTCCCTGATGTTCATGCCCCTTTTACTTCTGGCTTCTTTGTTTAATGAATTCATTAATCACTTGTTGATCAAGCACATATAATACAAACAATCCTACTGACAATTAACCCATTTGATTATCTTAAAATGCCCAGGTTTTGCTGTTCCTCCTTCGGATTTGATTTAAAAATGATGCCACTTTTTGAATATTTTCCTACCCCATTTCTATCCACGTTGTTCTGCTGTCAAAGCTGCCTGGTTCTCTCATAGGGCGGCAGGGTGGCGCAGTGGTTAGCATTGCTGCCTTACAGTGCCAGGGACCCGAGTTCAATTCCACCCTCGGGCGACTGTCTGTGCGGAGTTTGCACATTCTTCCCGTGTCTGCGTTGATTTCTTGGTGCTCCAGTTTCCTCCCACAGTCCAAAGATGTGCAGGTTAGGTGAATTGGTCATGCTAAATTGCCCATAGTATTAGATGCATTAGTTAGGGAGAATGGATCTGGGTGGGTTAGTGTGGACTAGTTGGACCGAAGGTCCTGTTTCCACACTGTAGGGAATCTAATCTAATCAGCCACGCTCCCACTTTTCTGTGCTACCTCCATTCTAATTGACCTAGGAGGCAGTTCGCCCCCACAACAAACAAGGGCAACTGAGGGTGAGATGATGATTATCGCCCTGACCATCAGCATCTAGATGTTGCAAATGAGTAGATAAGATTTTCTGTTTGTATTTACTATTATAATCCATGGTGCTTCATAGAGGTTTTCTGAGAAGAGGATAAAACTGGAAAGTTTGTCGCAATCTTTCTTGAGGTTGTTGAGGAATGGGCATCAAGATTACGTGTTACTTGGGTAGCATATGAAAAGAGCTGTGAAACAAATCATGTTAAACCATCTGCCTCTGGTAGATTAACTACAGCCAGATACTGTAACTTGACACTCAGTTAATTGATCTAATCCATTCATTAGGACGTGTTTGTAATTATATAGCTGTTATGACTCTGATTCCTGTGTTAACACGATAGATTGGGTCCACATGTTTTTGCGCCACATATTCATAACACTGCAGGGAGGAAATTTATAATTGGTATAGTTTTGAAAACCTGTTAAAATAACAAAATTGTTATCATTTGTTATTACCAAGCATTGTAATACATTTGCTGTCAGCCACTTAGTGCCCTTTTTCCTGGTTCTCTGCTATTTCAGCACATGCTTTAGTGTTTTGTGAGAACAGAGCTGATTGCAATTTGCATTATTGTATTGTATTTGTCAATTGTCCAAAATCGCAACATAATTAGATGTGAGATCATTGAGGCATAAAGAACAAGAAGAACGAAGAAATAGGTTGTGGAAATTTGCTCTTTATTTGGGGATGAGGGTAGAACAAACAAAAAATGAATAGAATATTAACACATCTGTTTGGAATATTTGAAAAGGTGCAGGAGAGTTCATGCAAAAGCACATTATTCAATAATTTAACCCCTTGTGTGAATAAAAATATAAGGATAAAACAAACTGAAGAAAGAGGCTCACATGAAAGAAATACTTTGATTCATTTTGGACCTTTCATGTCCTCAGGAATCCCAAAGTGCTTTATTATGGGATGTGGAAATTGTAAACTAGGCCAGCATTTCATTGTGCATCCCTGACTGACATTGGAAAAGTGGTGGTGAGTTGCCACCTTCAACCAATGCAGTCCCTGTGCTTTAGGTATACACAATGCTGTTTGGAAAGGAATTCCTGTATATTGATTCCATGACAGGAAAGAAATGATTAAATAATTTTTAAAGGATGGTATCTGACTTGGGTGGGGGGGGGGGAATACCTGCAGATGGCAGTGGTGCTCCCATGGCATCTGCTGCCCTTGTCGTCCTAGATGGTAGAAATCACAGTTTGAAAACATGCTTTTGAAGGACCCTATCTTGTGGACCAGTCATGTAAATACTGTAGTTACAGGATAAGTCAGAGGCTAAGAATTCTGCAGCAAGTAACTCTCCCAAATGCCAGTCAACGGTCTATAAAGACACAGGTCAGGAGTGTAATGTCTCATACTTTTTGAATTGCTGGATCTGCTTAATCTGTTTCACTTATCATGGTGTTGCCACACTACACAATGGAGAGTTTTCTCAAAGTGAAGGTGGGAATTTAAGTTGACGAGGACTGTGCCACTGTCACTCCTAACTTTTAACTGTCTTGGGTCGATGCCTCTGTGACAAGTAGAAAGATGGGGATAAGCACAAGTAGAGTTTTTTTCCTTGCTTCCTTTCTCACCACCTGCAGACCCAGTCCAGCAGCTACATCCTCTGACTTGGCCAACTCAGTCAGCGGTGGCTGTACCAAGCCATTTTTAGTGATTGGCATTGAAGTCCCACACCCAGAGCAAATTATTTACCCCATTCCTTTCTTGAAATTGGCCCTCAGCTTGAGGAAGTATTGATTCATTAGCCAAGTTAGGGGGTGGAGAGGGAGGAAACTATAAATAATAATCAACTGATATGTCTTTGACATTAAGTTTTGTAGGGTCTGGTGTCAGTGTTAAGGCCTCCCAGAGCAACCTTTTTCTACCTATATGTCAAAGTGCTGCCATGTCTGGCCAGTTGATGGGACAAGATGTACCCAGCAAATAGTGATGGTGGTCTCTGGGACACTGTATGGTATGATTCAATGAGCGTGATTATGGAGGCTATTACTTGACTAGCTTGTGAGACAGCTTTCTCAATTTTGGCACAGTCTCCTGGATATTAGAAAAGAAGACTTTACAGGGTCAAAATGTGATGTGCGATCTTTTCTGTTGACCATGCTGATGCTCTGTCCAATTTCACTCCTTAAGGATAGTGATTTGGTACAACTCGACCATTCCAGAGTCAACCACATTGCTGCGGGGTTTGAGTTAGAGAAAATGGTTCTGATAGACCAGAGAAAGATAGCATATTCTCTCTAAGGGGTATTCATGAACAAGAATGACTTTTGCAGCAATTGTCTGTGCATTCATGTTTGTCATTGGGCAAACAATTTTTTTAAAAAATTAATTCCAGATTAATTCAAATTTCATCATCTGAGTTTCTGGAACTAACCAAAGTGCAATTTATGTTTTATATTGTGTAATGGGGCAGGATTTGTGAATGACTTCAGACTAATCCTCCCTTCTGAAATTTTAAGTGACCACAATGTGATTGAATTTAACATTTTCATTTGAAAGAGTAGATTAGATTAAAGACTAAGATTTTAACCCTAAAAAAAGGGCAAATACATGGGCATGAAAGCTGAGCCACCTAAAATGAACTGATAAGAATTAGATTAATAAAGATGTAGTGGCAGACATTTAGGGTGATATTTTGCAATCTTCAGAATAATTATGTTGCTACAAAAAGAAAAGTACTAAAGGGAGGACCTCTTTAGAAGTGGGATGAGCACCAAACTTAAGGAAAAATCAACTTATTGCTCAAAGATGAGTAGCAAATCTGATTGGTCAGAACATAAAGTTACCAAAAGGTTCATCAGGAGAAAGAAACCAGAATATGAGACAAAGTTAAGAATCTAATTTTTGTAAGCTTTTTAGCAAAAAAGTACATGGTGTGTTGATCCTTTTGCACATAAGATTGGGGAATTAGTTGTAGATGATTAAGACGTGGTGGATTAAATGAACAAATGTGAAGACACAATCAACACTACCTAAGGAAAAAAAACTATTTCAATAATGGTAAATCAGGAGGTGAAAGGAAGAGATGAGCTTGTAGAATTATAATTACAAGGAAACTGGTATATAGCAAACTGACTTAGCTGTGATCTCTCATGACTCTGGATCCAGGTGGTGTTCACCCTCTGGTCTTAAAAAGAGGTGGCTAGTGAGGTCATAGATGGATTGGTGCTTCATTTCTAAAGTTTTATTTAATTGAGCAAAGAGTCCATTAGACTGAAACACAGCAAATATAAGCCCTCAATTCAAGATGGGAGAAAGTTTCCTCTTTTTTTTTGTCTATCAGCCAATTAGCTTGATGTATGTTTTTGATTAATCCATTATTACAGCTGCACAGTTTTGGGAAAACTCCAGGTAATCAGGAAGGGTCAGCATGGTTTCGTTGAACAGAATTTACGTTTTAACCAATTTATGTTCTGTGCTGTGGATAAAGTGAAGCCTGTGGAAATATTGCACTTGGATTTCCAGAAAGCATTTATTAAGGTGCCATAGCAAAAAAAAAAATCCTCATGGTATAGGGGATGGCATATTAGCATGGATAAAAGATTGTCTGTCAGATATAGACAGTATACACAAATAGGCCTTTTGGCTGAATAACAGGATATTGATGAGTGGAGTTACATAGGAGTCTGTGTTGGGACCTCAAGATTTTACAACTTCATCACTGACACAATTGAGGGAAGCAAATTTGTAGATGACACTGAGAGGTAGAAAAGTATTATGTGAAGAAAACATAAGCTTGCAGATGGATACAGATATTTTCAGTGATTGGGTGAAAATCTGGCATTTGGAATATAATGTGGGAAAGCATGAAATTGGTCGGTTTGGCACGAAGAATGAAATAGCAGAGTATTACTTAAATTGTGAATGACTGCAGAATTCTGAGGCGTAGAAGAACACTAGATGTTCCAGTGCGTGAGTCACAAAAGTTAAGGAACCAAAAGAGAAAATGCTGGAAAATCTCAGCAGGTCTGGCAGCATCTGTAAGGAGAGAAAAGAGTTGATGTTTCGAGTCTAACTGACCCTTTGTCAATTGCTTTTATACAAAAGTTAAGGATGCAGGTACAGCACATAGTTAACAAACTAATAGGATGCTGCTCTTTATTACAGGTGAATTGAAGGTAAAAATGATGTGCTTCAATTAGACAGGGCATTGGAGAGACCATATCTCATACTATGTTCAGCTTTGGAGTCCTTAGTTAAAGACTGAAGGCGTTTCAGAGAAGGTTTACATGATTGATACTTGGAATAAGTAGGTAGTCATATTGTTACGACACAGGGTAAGCACCCCCACCTCCCCATGTTATTTTAAACCAGCAACACAAGATTTACCCTGTGTGGTAATCTGTGTGAAAATTTGAGGCCAAGAACTAGTTAAAGTAAAAGTAACCACTTTATTCCTTAAAGTATAACACAGAATAATTAGCTAACAACTATTTACAACTCCTTTCTCTAACCTATCTTTCTCCTTCCCCTTCTGCAATACTAGTCTGATAAATCTTAATCAAATTCAAATTTCAAAACCAGCCAGCTGTCGGAACTTCGCTTTTGGCTTCCTCTGCCTTCTTTTCTTCTTAGGGATTTCCGTTTCACAGGTCACCTTTATAGAGAGCCATTTTTTGGGCAGTCTTTACATGCTGGTGGGTTGGTGGCTCTCCTCCAATTGTTCAATATTCCCGATCGTATACCTATAAAGCAACAGATTGTTTCATTGGTTTTTAATATTGTCAATATACTAAATTCAAATTTTTAATTGGATGTTGGTATTTTGGGGTATAATTTAAACTGGTCAAATTCAAAATTGTTTTGTTGTCTCCAGACAACCAGCTACACCAGCTGCTGGACTAAATTGTTACAACACCAAAATGTTCTGAACAAGACAAATGTATCAGGTAGTTCTGCTAGCTTTTAACTCTCTTAAAGGTACAGTACCCCTTACACCTTCACAACAGCTATGAACCACACAGGTTGTACAGGCTGGAGTTTTTTCTACTGGAGTTTAAAAGAGTGAGGGGTGACTCAAATGAAGTTTATAATATCCTCTATGGTCTTAAGGTGGAAATGGAAACTCTAGGTCAGTCTAGAACTAATGGGCAGAATTTCAAAATGAGGTTTTAGCCTTTCTGAACACAGATGAGATTTTTTTCTTTCCTTTGAGGTTTACTTTCGAGTTCTCTGCCTCAGGCAATGGAGGCAAGATCATCAAGTATTTTAAAGGAAGTGAATTTAAAGTTCTGGCAAGCAGTTGGAAATGTGAAAATCGAAGCACAATCAGAACAATGATCTTATGGAAAGGCACAGAGGACTCCAGGGTTTAATGGTCTACTTCTGTTCCTATTCTATATGTTTGTACTCAAATCCTCAGTGTTAATCTGGTCTCTGGAGCAATAGTTTAATGGCACCCCCTGCAATAGTCAATGAAGTGTTGTAACTGCTGGAATGTGAGAAATATGGCACGTTGGCAACTCTGTGCACCGTAAACTCCCAGAAACAGCAATGTGGTAGTGTCTTTGATATAACTTTAACTTTAATGATGTTTGTTGAAGGATGGCTTTTGGCCTGCATTATCAGCGAGAACTTGCCCACTCCTCTTCAGTGTACTTCCAAGAGATATTTTCCATCCCAATTGGAGAACAAAAGAGGGTTCACTTTATAATCCTGACCAAAAGACAGCATTTTAGACAATGTAATGCTCTGACGCTGACTTTTGTTCTAAACTCTCAAGCGGGATTTGAACATCCAGCCTCCTCATTCAGAGACAAGAGTGCTACTGCTGCACCAAGACTGACACAGCTTTGTCTAAACGCATGGATACTAAAAGAGGATATGATTTTGATTGCTATGTCCATTCCATTATGTAAATTGTACAGGACAGTAGTCTCAGCCCCAATTCCTGCAGAACACCACTTCCCAGCTACCAGTAGTCTAACTATTTTTAAACTCGTGTTTTCTGTATGATAGCCAATTTTTGAACCATTATGTAGCTTGTCTCCTGCCTCTGTGTGCTCTGTATTAAACTGTTAGGATGAATAGCCTGCTACTGTGCTGAAAATTCTGTTTCTGACTAACCACATACATGATTTCACATTATTAATGATACAATCCATAGGTTAGCAGATTGCGTTAGTAATGGAAGCCGGATGCTTCACCTTCAACACTGTACTCTTAAATACTGAGATATAAGCACTTGTTTTGAGCCCAGTAGTCTGCCCGTCTCCCCCCTCATTTTAGTGGAGGAGCTACCTCATAAGAGACTGAGTAAATTCTGGCTTTAAAATAAGAGCAGTTTAAGATGAGCACACAAACACTTATGTAGCTATACCCATGGTGTAATTTCAAATGAGGATGGAGTGCAGCATGTGCAATGATCAATTGTAGCTGTCAATAGACATGTTTTAAATAATCAAACCAGCAGCTAATGGTACTCCCAAAAATCTACAGAATTATTACAAATGCTAAGTGGGTAATTTTTAATGTTTTCACTTGATAGTGTAGCCATGAGCTCAAGTTTCATTTTAGAACTTGACCATATTGTGTAAGTTGGCTCCAATCCCATTTTGCTTATTCAGCAGCAGTGAATTTTCTCCTAGCTGATACATCTCCAAGTAATAGCAAGAAAATTCAATTAATTTGGCAATAGTTTTTGTTGGTAGAAACTTGCTGTGCATGAATTGGCTGTAAACAAAGGTATCTATCAAATCATAGACATGATGGGCTAAGTGGTAGTTCTGTGCTGGCTCTCTGCAGGAGAACCTCAGCTAGTTTCACACCCCTGACTTCCCCATTGGCCCTACGATTCTTTTTCTCTACAGATGATGATTCAATTTTCATTTGAGTCATGGTTGAATCCATCACCATCATTCTCTTGGGCAATATATTCCAGATTTTAACCATTTACTATGAAAAAAGGTTTTTTCTCCTGTCACTCAATTCTTCGTTTTTCACGTTAGATCAGTGCCCTCTAACTCCTGATGCTTGCATTGGTATAACGAATATGTCTGTATTTGGTTTGTGCAGACCCCATGTCTCCATCTGTTCATTAAACGCCGCACTTATTTACACTGGTTGATAGAATGGACATGCAAGAGCTCTGTGTAATCCTGTCAGCTGAGGTGGCAAGGGAATGAATAGATTAGATTCCCTACAGTGTGGAAACGAGCCCTTTGGCCCAACCAGTCCACACTGACCGTCCAAAGAGTATCCTACCCAGATCCATTTCCTGCTGACTAATCCACTTAACATTATGGGCAATTTAGTGTGGCCAGTTCACCCTGACCTGCACATCTTTGTGACTGTGGGAGGAAACCGGAGCACCTGGAGGAAACCCTTGCAGGCGCGGGGAGAATGTGCAAACAGTCGCCCAAGGCTGGAATTGAACCTGGAACCCTGGTGCTGTGAGGCAGCAGTGCTAACCACTGAGCCACCGTGGTGGCATTATTACTTGGAGTATTGTATAAATCTTTTAATAGTTGTCAGAGCTACAAGAAAGTCTCCTGTTTTTTTTTGCTCATTGTCACTTAGTGCCTTTAAATAGCCTGGAATACTTGATTACATTAGAGGTGCCATATAAATGCATGCTGTTGTTGGCAATGATCACTGAAAGAGCCCATGCAACATTTAATTCAGTCCTTATCTTGCTTTAAAATTGTACATTTAGTGACACACATATTAGTATATAAACAGCTAATTTACCTTGATCAATGAAACAGAAGATATTCTATGTAGAACTGCAAATGCATTTCCACATTGTAATATGTGCAAGATCACGTAATTGGAGTTTTGGTGGAGTGGTGATAAAATTATAGAACTCCAGTGAAAAACTATTGTCACATAATGTGGAATTTAACTTATGTGCATAAGTTTTTGAAATTTGCTTCACAGGTAGATAGTGGTTAAGAAGGCATTTAGCATGCTTGCCTTCATTGCTTAGACCTTTGAGATAAGGAGTTGGGATGTCATGCTGAGGTTGTGAGGTGACCTGTGAAGTACTGTGCGCAGTTCTGGTCAATCTAGCATAGATTGGATAGGATTCGGGAAAGCTTTACCACAATGTTGCCAGGCATGAAGGGTTTGAGCATATAGGCTGGAACTTTGTTCACTGGAGGGTTGACCTTTAGAGGTTTATAAAATTGTGAGGGGTATAGATAAGATGAATTGCTAGGATCTTTCCCCTAGAGTGTTTGGAGTTCAAAGCTAGAGGGCATTTTTGTAAGATGAGAAAGATTTGAAAAGAACATGAGGGGCAAATTTTTCAGTGTGTGCTTATTGTGTCGAACGAACTACCAGAGGAAGTGGTGGATACAGGTACAGTTACAACGTTTTAAAAGATGTTTGAATAAGTATATGAATAGGAAATATTTCAAGGGATATGGACCAAACACAGGTAAGTGTGGTTCTAGTTTAGTTTGGGAACATAGTTGGCATGGACTGAGTTGGACTGAAGAGTCTGTTTCCATTCTATATGACTCTGATTCTTAGTAAACCATTGGGCTGGCTTTATAAATGGACTGGATGCAATTTCCCTCAATTCTGCTCTTCAGTGCATGTTAGATATTGGAGGTGCCATCTTTAGGAAGAAACATTAAAACCAAGGTCATGGGGCAGCACGGTGACTCCCTGGCTAGCACTGTGGCCTCACAGCACCAGGGACCCAGGTTCAATTCCTGCCTTGGGCAACTGTCTGTGGGGAGTTTGCACATTCTCCTCGTGTCTGCGTGGATTTCCTGCAGGTCCTCCAGTTTCCTCCCACAGTCCAAAGATGTGCAGGTCAGGTGAATTGGCCATGCTAAATTGCCCATAGTGTTAGGTTCTGGGTTAAATGTGGGGGAATTGGTCTGGGTGGGTTGCTCTTCGGAGGGTCGGTGTGGACTTGTTGGGCCGAAGGGCCTGTTTCCACACTGTGTAGCTAAGCTAATCTAATCTAATCTAATGTCTGCCTTGGTGAACTGATTCAATGGTGGTATTTTGAATGACAGCAGGGGAATTATCCCTACTGTCCATTCAAGTATGGATTCCTTATTCAATGCCTCAAAAACTGATTATTTGGTAATTGTAATATTATTGTTCATAGACAATCCCCAGTACAAATAAGCTGTTTTGTTTCCAACATTACCATAGTGATTAGACTTCAAAAATACTTTAATGACTTTAGAGCTTTGCATGTGCAGTGATCTTGAAAAGTTTATATCAAATTCAAGTCACTTTCTTTTAAATAGGTGCTTCATTAGTGCACTTGATTTTCAAAAAAATGAATTTGATTCTTATCTACAAATCACTAGTCTGACTAACTATAACTGTAAGTTCACTGCAATTACATTTTCACCTTTAGTTTAATTTCAATTAAGTCTTAGTGCTTGGAAAAGCTTTTCTTTCCTTTTAAGGTAGTCTTGCTTGTCACTGTGTAGATTTGTGCCTCGGCATGATGATGAGCTGGAGTTAGAGGTCGATGACCCTCTCCTCGTAGACATGCAGGCTGATGATTACTGGTACCATGCCTACAATATGCGAACAGGTGAAAGAGGAATCTTCCCAGCATACTATGCACTCGAAGTCAACATGGAACGAGGACAGTTTGCAGGTATTTGATTTGCATTAACTATATAGTAAAGCCAGGCACTCATACCAATAAGCAAAATGCAATAAACTTGAAATGGGATGTAAAAACTGAATCCCTCTCAGACAGCCTTAATAGAGAAAGGGAAGAGGTTAACTCAGTGTTTCAGACTGATGGACTTATGTTCTTTCTGTCTGAATTGCTGACAAACCAAGTTCTTGATTTAGGTTTAACCAGGAGTTGAATCAAAAATTGACATATGCATAGTATACAAATTACTCACTACTTTGGGGGGTGGCAAGGTAACAGTGAGAGGTGAACCTATTGTAGATTTGTGCTAATTGTCCTTTGTGCAAAGCAAGTAGTGATTTCCCCCTTAACCTTGCCAGTATTAGGAAGTTGGATTTATACATTAGACATGCTTTACAAAGATGGAGGTAATGAAAGGCATAAGCAACGTATCAACATTGACAATTGTAAATTAGTTGGTAGCAAATCAGTCTCTCTGGCCCAGAAAATGAATTAATTTGAAGCTTTTGTCCTTGCCCCTTCAATGAAAATAACAGCTCACGACTTTATAAAAAATAAGTGCTAAAATTATAACCAACTATTTTTCCAGCACTTCCATCCAAATTGATCTTTTGTCCCAAAATATCTCAAACAAGGCTTGCCATCTACATTAAGATTGCAAAAGTGATATCTAATTCCAATGTGTTAGTGCACGCTATCAGAAATCATTTCAACCCTACTGTAATTACATGTTTCCAGTCAAAAAGTCTTTTAAAAATGTAGAGCTTGTTTTTAAACATTGCTTAAACAAATAGGTTGATGTTATAAATATGTAATCATGTTTTTTCTCCTCCCTATGTCTCCTTCAGCAGCAGTAGCAGAAAAGAATGACTGGGTAGATAAATTCCATCTGAAATTCTTGGGTTCAGTCCAAGTGCCATACCATAAAGGGAATGATGTACTGTGTGCAGCCATGCAGAAGGTAACATGAAAATACTGGGAAAAAACTGTCTTCTGAAAATCACAATGGAACCATTTTTATCCTGGACTTGAAACAGGAGCAATATCCTTAATATGGAGTGATGGAAAACAAACACTCAAATTGAAATTTAAGTGTTGAATGCACATTTCTGCCTTTAAGCAAACTGGATACATTTTATTAAAATTTTTTGTGAATATAAATCGTATGGGTAAAAGGAAAGCAACTGGCATAGTGTACGTGCATTTCCACAGGTCTCCACCATCCCTGAAACCCTTAAAGGTTATTTACAACTTTTAACACAAAGCTAGTGCATAAGACACAGGCTTATGGAGTGGAGTTTAATAGAGAAGTATGGCTAGTGGATTAGTTAACAATCATGAAGCAAAGAGCAGGATAAAGCGAATATTTTCAAGTTAGGCTGTGAACTGCAGCAAGGATCAGTGCCAGACGCTCAGCTATTTGTAGAGTATATTAATGACAGATGAAGTGGCACAGTAGTGAAGGTTGCATCTGGTACAAAGCTAGATGAGAACCTAAGCTGTGTGAAAGATACAGACTGAAACAAAGACAGACTGGTTCAGATAGTGGGCAAGAAGGTTGCAGATGGTTGTAAAGATTGGGCAATGCAAGTTTATTTGTTTTGGTAGAATAGAAAAGCAGATTTTTTCTTAAAGAAATGAAACTTTTAAGTGTTGAAGTTTAGAATGACTTGAATGCATTTGTACAAAAAACAGTCACCATACAGTAATAGGGAAGACAAATAATAGGGTAGGGAAGGCAAGTGGAATGTTGGTCTTTATTGTAATGGGGGTTGGATTATGAATAGGGAAATGTTGATGTAATTTATGTAGGACTTCAATGAGACAATACCTAGAGTACACTGAATTCTTTTAATCACTATTTAAGGAAGCACATACTGCGTTTAGAGGCGGTACAACAACATTCACTAGATTGGTTTCTGGGTTGAGATAATTGCCCTAAGGTGAGAGGCCGAGTTCATTAGGTTCATCATCTAGAATTTGGAAAAATGATGTGATCTCATTGAGACATGTAAATCTGACAGGCAAACCTTGTTTTCCCTTGATGAATCTCGAACATGGACCCCATCTCTGGACAAGTAATCAGTCATTTAGGAGTAAGATGAAGATGCATTTTCTCACTCAAATGGCAGTAAATCTTGGAAATTCTCTACCCCAGAAGGTTGTGGATACCCTATGAATATATGAGGCTGAGAGAGATCTTTGATTTCTGAAGGAGTCGAGAGGTGTGGGTTATCTCAACATCTGCAGTGAAATGGCTGAAAGCGTGTTTGGGGACAGCACATCATTTTAAAGGATCTTCATGGGAAGATAGAATTAGTCCTTAGCAAGGACAAGATCAAATTTGCTTAATTAAGGGGAGCCAATGGCCTAATGGTGTTATCACTAGACTGTTAATCGAGAATGATTAGCTAATGTTCTGGAGACTCTGGTTCAAATCTCACCGTGACCTAAACTGTTTTTCAGTTCTAACATCTTGAACATTTCTGTCCAATTTCCCTAGCTTAGAAACTCCACAAACTAAAACTTCCGATCTGGTGACTGGTTCCCCTGAACTAAAAGTTTGATTTGTCTACTCTCAGAAACATATGCAGCCTGAATTGAATTTTTGACTCTTCTGAACTGAACTAAAAAGCTAAAACTAGTGTTTTTCTGGTCTGTTAGCAGTGTAAACATTCAATTTATTAAAATTACAGGGTTTCTTCCAGGAACCTAACAGCAGTAACATACTTTTATTGACTTGATGCACCTGAGTCACTGGTCCAAATAAATTTCTGACCAGTTGAAAAAATTATCTTCAATGAACTGACCCACATTCATCTGCCTCTATTTTGAAATCCAAATCTTAAAATATATATATAAACCCTTGCCATCATGCAATGAAGCACTTTGTTATCACTGTTGGAAACCATTTGTAGACATATCGTGCAGCACCCTTGCCCAAACTGCTGTAAGATATGACTGGATTGTGTGTTTTTTGTAACTTTTTCTTGTTGCTAGATATTGGCTAGGATTTGTGCATCAAAAGGAGAAAAATAGTGAACAGATACCAGGTTAAATTGCTATTTTAAATTTGGTACCTCAACTTTTATACCTGAAATCTGAATGACTGCTGTTTTCTTCTGAATAGATTGCAACAACAAGAAGATTGACTGTCCAGTTCAACCCTCCCTCTTGCTGTGTCCTGGAGATCAGTATGCAAGGAATTAAAATAGCTGTACAACTCGATGGACGTGGAGTCTACGAGAAGGTAATTACCTTGCCTGTATTACTTGCATAAATTAACTGTTGAATGGAATGATAGTTCAGAGCACAAAGGATTCTCTAAAAGAGAAATGTTGTTATTTCCGTCTTTATAATAGAAATGGCCTTCACACCATTACACATTCTTCTACATTTCCACACTTTGGCTTAGTTACTCCAACCAATAACAAATTTGAGGAAAAGCCGTCTACACTGTGACAAAAAAACTGACATTGCTGGAAAGGTATAGCAGGCCTGGCAACATCTATCTAACTTGCTGTCTCCATGGATGCTGTCTGACCTGCTGTCATCTTGAGCATTTGTCATTTTCAGTACAGATTTCAGCATCTGCAGTAATTTGCTCCTACCTGGCAGCATCTGTGGAGAGAAACAGTTAACATTTTGGATCAAGTGATCCTTTCTCCGCACGCAGTGAGTGGTTTAGGATCTAGAATGCACTGCCTGATTAGTTTGGTGATGGCAGGTTCCACCATGGCTTTCAAAAGGTAATTGGCCAAACATCTAAAGGTGACAGATGCAGGATGAGTGAGCAGCTTTGATCTTCCAGAGGTCAGGCACGAAAGAAATCTGCCTCTTCTCTACTTTAACCATTCTGTGAGTTCCCCCTCATGTATACCATATGAGATCAATTAGTTAGAAATAAATTATGCAATACAACCTGATGTAATACTCCTCCCATGGAATTGCTGATGTCTTGTTAGATTGTGCTTCCCTAATAAGGGATGTTACCAGGAAAGAGTGCAACATTAATCAGTTCTTGTCTTATGGTCCTGCATTCTGTCTTTATTTTGCATTTCCTATTCTAAGCTTTATGTTTTATAAAGATCATAGTGTTGTCACATACTCCCATCACTGCAGCACCTTCACTGATAGCGAGGTTTAATTTTCTGGACAACTTGCCTCTAACTTTCATTGTAAATGTCAACTTTGGAATATGTAAAAGAAAAATGGTTGAGTGCATAAGGATGGAAAGATAACTTTGTTTTTAAATATTAACAATTGGAATTGTTCTGAGAGTTAGTTACATAGAGACTAACAAAGACATAAAGAAACTAGGGTCACTCTCCTTAGAGAGAAGAGGAGATTTGATAGAGATCTTGAAGATCATGAAGGGTTTAGAAGCAAATAAAGAAAAAACTGTTCCCAGTGGCTCAGGGGTTAAAAAAAATCAGAAGATGCAGATTTAAAATTATTAGCAAGAAAGGACTGAGGCAACCTGGAGGAAATACATGTTACAGAGCATCTTCATACAATTTGGAGTAAATTAATCGTGTGGTCAATACTGATTCAATAATCGCCTTTTTAAGGGGGAATTGGATGAATATCTGGGAGAAAACTTTCAGGGATGAGAAGTGAGCAAAGAATTACTGACTAAATTACACTTTACCAGATCTAGTGTAATTGAGTGTCCAAAAACCTGTTCTGTTCTGTTCTACAGTTCTCTAACCTATATACTACACATTCATTCCTTTTATTCAGCAATCTCTCCACTGACACAAAACTAATTATTTTATTAATTTTATTTCAAATTTTCCACGTCATTCATTTTACATTTACTCTTTTTTTAGTTTTTAAACTAACATTCTTTTAATACCTAAATTTATGATAAATATACAACTGGAATAATGTTCTTTATTGCTCCATTTGTCAAACATACAGTGCAGGAATTTATACACCACTGTGAAAGTATCACAACAATAGATCCTTTTATTAATCTAAACAGTGTAGATCAGTGGACATTGCAATATGTTACATCTAAACTGGATGAAATAAACTCTATCTCAAGAAATATCTGCAGACTTCAAATGTCACATAACAAAGTGAGGTAATAAATATCATGCTGGTTTCTTCTAACTTCATGTTAGAAATTTACGATCTCACACCAGTCTATAAACATCCCTTGCCTTAATCCCATTCTGAGTAACCTCATGTTGTGTTTTGAAGGATTGACTCAATTAAACACACTTCTACCTTAGCAGCAGAATAGTATATTCAACTTTATCTGCAGTAATCCTTTAGTGTATTTGTGACTCATTATGACCAAGCTATCATTTGATATTTTTAAAAAAGCCTGTGTAAAATTGCATCTACACAAGTATGAAATATAAAATTCTGCTTTTAAAAATAAATTCTGCTCCTATTGTTTTGTTTTATGACAGGCCAGTAAATGCAGTCACTTTTTTCAACTGAAGAACGTTTCTTTCTGCGGGTATCATCCAAAGAACACCAAGTAAGTCCATTCACAGGAGTTTAATATTTTTCAAGTTGAGTTGGCTGGTAGTGATGTGACAAAAGTAACCACATTGACTACCTGACACCAAGGTAAGAAAGGATATTCCCATTTTCTGGCAATCTTTGTCAACCCAGCCCTACTCTACTTTGGATGTTTATTCTATTTAAAAGCAGGACATAAGTGCAATTTGTTGCAGTACTAGTTTAAATCTGTCACCTGGATATTCAACCATGGAGAGACCACTCAGTACCCAGCTGTTGTTCACTTATTGAGCGAAGTGGCTATGTGACTGAAATAGCCACTCAACAGACCAGGAACCGTAATCCAGCACATTAGCTCCCCCCTGCACTGTGGCACTTTGATCACTTAAAATCAGTTTTTAAAATATAAAAGGAAATGGTGGTAGCCGTAACGATGCTCACTAGGAATGAGAATCTGGTGTTCCTATGCCTTCGGACTGATACGTGACACCAGTCCCACACTAACGTTCGCTCATTCCTATTTAATGCCTTGTCTCAGTGGCCCAACAAGTAGATTTAAGAAACAAATAGCAGAATCTTGTATAGCAGAAGAGTTTAGAAGATTCAAAGCAGACAAGGGACTGAAGTCCAAAGATGTCAAAAGACCTGAAAATAATGAGTTTTAACAGAAATTTGTGATTGTAAAGCGTCGGTGTGTTGTTTAATATAGATCGGGGCATGCAGTTTTGGTTTTGAAGGTGTTGCGAAGGAAATTTGCTGGATTGATTCCAGCAATGGGGAATGTGAAGGAGGAGGCAATAGAGGAATTGATTTTTTTTAAAAAAGACAAAATAACTGCAGATGCCGGAGACCTGGAACAAAACCAGAAATTGTTGGCGAAACCTATCCGGTCTGGCAGCATCTGTGGGAAGAAAGTAGAGTTAGTGTTTCGGATCCAGTGACCCTTCTTCAGAACTGGAGGAGTTTACATCCTTGGAACTATAAAATGAGGTGAAAAGTTTTGTTTTAGTAAGGGGATTGGGTGAATACTTGAAAGGGAGAAATTGCAGGAATGGAAAGAAAGTGGGATTAATTAGGTTGTAGTTCAAAATCAAAACTGGTACAGACTCAGTTGGTTGATTGTCTTTTTGTGATGTACTATTCTAGTAATTCATTAGAGAGACAAATTAAAATGTGATTGTTCTCCTATGACCAGAGAAGTTTAGGATTTATTGGAGGTTTCAAGGTAATAAAGGGTTCATGTTGTTCTGGTTGAGTCACTGGACTCAACATTGACTCTGCTTTCTTCCCACAGACGCTGTGAGACTTGTTTAGTTTCTCCAGCAATTTATTTTTGTTTCAGATCTTCAGCATCTGCAGTTCCTTGTTTTATTCCAGAAGGCGGTGAGTATTTTTTTTAGATAGTTTGGACTGCTTCATTTGAAAGAGGTGAAAGCAGATTCGAGAGTATGTTTCGAAAGAGGATGAGATAAATAATCAAAGGATAAATGATCTTTTGAGGCAAGTGCAAGGAAGTGGGGCTAACTTATAACACTTTGATTTTGGATTAGTGGTGCTAGAAGAGCACAGCAGTTCAGGCAGCATCCGAGGAGCAGTAAAATCGACGTTTCGGGCAAAAACACTTCATCAGGAATAAAGGCAGAGAGCCTGAAGTGTGGAGAGATAAGCTACAGGAGGGTGGGGTTGGGGAGCAAGTAGCATAGAGTACAATAGGTGCGTGGGGGAGGAGATGGAGGAGGGTGGAGTGGATAGGTGGAAAAGAAGATAAGCAAGGTAGGACAAGTCATGGGGACAGTGCTGAGCTGGAAGTTTGGAACTAGGGTGAGGTGGGGGAAGGGGGAATGAGGAAACTGTTGAAGTCCACATTGATGCCATAGGGTTGAAGTGTTCTGAGGCGGAAGATGAGCGTTCTTCTTCCAGGCGTCTGGTGAGGGAGCGGCGGTGAAGGAGGCCCAGGACCTCCATGTCCTTGGCAGAATGGGAGGGGGAGTTGAAATGTTAGGCCATGGGGCGGTGTGGTTGATTGGTGCAGGTGTCCCGGAGATGTTCCCTAAAACGTCCTGCTAGGAGGCACCAGTCTCCCTAGTGTAGAGGAGACCGCATCGGGAGTAACAGATACAATAAATGATATTAGTGGATATGCAGGTAAAACTTTGGATGTAAAAGGCTCCTTTAGGGCCTTGGATGGAGGTGAGGAAGGAGGTGTGGGCGCAGGTTTTGCAGCTCCTGCGGTGGCAGGGGAAGGTGCCAGGATGGGAGGGTGGGTTGTTGGGTGTTGTGGACCTGACCAGGTAGTCACAGAGGGGAATGGTCTTTGCGGAAGGAGGAAAGGGATGGGGAGGGAAATATATCCCTGGTGGTGGGGCCTTTTTGGAGGTGGTGGAAATATCGGCAGATGATTTGGTTGATAGGGTGGAAGGTGAGCACCAGGAGTGTTCTGTCCTTGTTACGGTTGGAGGGGTGGGGTCTGAGGGCGGAGGTGCGGGATGTGGACGAGATGCGTTGGAGGGCATCTTTAACCAGGTGGGAAGGGAAATTGCGGTCTGTAAAGAAGGAGGCCATCTGGATTTTGAGGCTAGATGGGCCAAATAACTGCCTGGTATACTGTATAATTCTGTGATTCTAAGAAAAAAATCTCAATGCTGTCTTCTTGCTGCATTTGTTCTCTTTCTAGATATTTTGGATTTATTACCAAACATCCTTCAGACCATCGATTTGCTTCCCATGTTTTTGTCTCTGAGGATTCAACCAAACCAATAGCCGAATCAGTGGGGTATGCTTATCTCTTTTTTTTCAAACTTCTATTTGGAAAAAGGAGAAATTCACTGCCTATTTCTATGGGCCAGTGTGTTCAAAAAGAGTGGTGCTCAGACTGCAATGCACTAATTTCATCTTGTTTTAAGCCCATTTTCCCTTTTGTCAATGTGCCACCTCTAACTTTTATAATAGGACCATCATCTATGACTCCGTTGTAGGTTCATAGTCCCACAAGAGAGATTTGAGAACCAGTATCCAAGGTGACCTTCCCAGTACAGTCAGAGACCACTAGTGATTGAAAAACAAAACCCTATAGACCAGTGCAGGTGATCAATCAAAGTCTTGACAAACAGATAAGCTGGGAGAAATCTCCTAACTCAGAACGGTTTTGGGCCATGGAATGGCCTACATTAATAGTGAGGGCTATGTATCCATATTAGCCTTTGGCAAAGAAATGATCGGTTAAATGGACTCCTTCTATATTTGGGTTTTATGATCCCACCTTAACAAAATTTGTGGTTATCCTTCTTGCCTGACATTTGTTTTCCTTACACTTTGTAAAGTTTGCATTAAAAGTAAAGCCAGTTTTAAGTGAGCTTTGGCAGTAAATGTAAACATTATATATCCAGTGAGATTGTGCTATATTTCATTCTTGTCATTTGTGTTAGTTGGAACATGGAAGTGCCAATGGACCATTTAGTGCTTCAAACCTGTCTGAAATTCTTTGATTTGATGATGGCTGACCTCTTTACCCACCTTTTGTTCCACATCCCATGTCAGCTTTACTTCCCCAAAAACACTGGTTGATCTTAGTTGTAAACATTTGGTACATTAATCCATGTACAGCCTTCTCAACATAAATAATCGCTGGGCTACCACCATAAAAGATGACAATTTGTACTTCAGAGGAAGTGGAGTGAGGGTGGTAGTCATCATGACTGGGCCACAATTTGAGTTCCTCTTCCTCTTAGAGTTTGAATAAAATGAATGTGGTTGACACTGGGGGTTTACAGAGTTGGGTTTGTGAGAATGGATCACTGGGCTCAAAAGCCAGGGTGCAAAGCTTCTACATGGAGCCCATTATTCTAACTTCACCCTGTTCTTTTCAGCCTAAGTGGCTTATACCTATTATAGAAGCTATTTTCCTTCACTCCAAAACGTTTGGAGATTGACTCAACCATAGTAGGATTTGAATGAAGATCTGAAAATGTGTTGCTGGAAAAGCGCAGCAGGTCAGGCAGCATCCAAGGAACAGGAGAATCTGCCTGACCTGCTGTGCTTTTCCAACACATTTTCAGCTCTGATATCCAGCATCTGCAGTCCTTACTTTCTCCTTTTTTGAATAAAGATTTGTCTGTCCGTATGATAAACATGATAGAGTTGGTCAATGAAGGAGATGTAAGTTTGGCATTTAATGTTAAATATTTCTGTTTCCCCTCTTGTACAGGAGGGCCTTCCAGCTATTCTACAAAGAATACATTGAATACACCTGTCCAACAGAAGACATTTATCTGGAGTAGAAGTCTCTGAGCTGTGGGTGTTGCTCTGAACTCCTTGCGGTCTCCTTCTCAAACTCACCATGATGCATGAACATACTGAGCCAGAGGTCCTATATCATGATCCAGAACTATACAGCATCTCATTTGAAACATTTTACCTATTGTTACTTTTAGCCATGCTACACGGGTTGACAGCATTCTCCATCAGTTTGTGCCTCTTATCCCTCTTCTCTGCAAATCCGGTCCCATCTCATGTTCCATCATGTCATGGCAAAACAGCTCAACTGCTTGCTTCTTAACATCCTTGTGTGCATTGGGTACATGGTGTGATGGGCCAGAATATAAAGCTGGCGAAATAGCAGGACAAAATGGCACCAAACTACTCGGGAGTTACAAGATTGTAACAATGACGTTACACTGTATTCATTTAATAGTGTTGTGTGTAAAGTTCTTAAACTTTGTTCATGGAGTGTACAACATAGTTTATTTAAAGTTTGATGACAGCACCTTCTACACTTTGTTTCTTTGCACAACAATCATTCCTTTTTTTTGTTGGGGGGGGGGGGAAACCTGTACGATTACCACCTTCATTAAAAAGAACAAGTGTTGCTGAAGGTTACATGGCATCATGGGTGACATCAAACTATTCAATTATCAATTGCTGCACAGTCCATTTGCAAATTCACAAGTGTGTGTGGTACCACATTACAATATAGTCGAGAGCATTGTTTCAATTGTGACTGACTAAGTTTAAATTATGTTTCATTTACATGGAATTTTAGAATACCAATTTTGGATGCTGTTACAATCCAAGTTGATGGGCTTGGAGGTCCCAGAATGAAAGCTGACTTGATTGATCTTAATCTGTATTTTTGCAGTTTGTTACCATGGGGTTTAGTCATTGACGATATTCACACAAGACTATCACTATTCAAGTTCATTGCACAAAAGAAAGGAAAGGAAACAAAGTTTATGACATTTATATGTGTGAATTAATTTTAAATGCTGACATAAAGCAAAAAGAAATTCAACCTTTATTTCCCCTTGCAATATCCTTTTTCAGATATTCAATCCCAGAGAAATGTCACCTCTGTTTTAACTCTTAACTAACTTTTTCTTGTTTTTCTTTTTGGACTGCTGAAATAGTTTTAACATGACTTCCCAGTGATGAGGGCTTGAACTTCCTCTTAATTTTAATGGCTTAAATCTTTCTTCATGTCTGATAACTTGAAAATGTCCACACAAAATCTCATGGTTTGGAGATTTTACAAAGTGAACCTGTCCTTCTGATAGGGTGAACTGCTGTCCTGAACTGAGAATCTGACTCTTCAACTAGTATGGAACTGAAATCTGACTTTGCTGAACTGGACTCAAAGTAAACTACCAGTACCCTCTAATCATTTGTTTTTCTGTTTGTCATTAACTCAGCAATGTAAACTCTATATCCTTTAATATCGCAGGTACCTGGCTAGGCACTTGCAAAGTCATATGCTTTCTTAAATGATGTATTTGGGTCACTTTTTAAAATAAATTTCTGACCTTTCTTTTTAAAAGAAGTGACTTTAAGCAACTGAAACTAAGATGTATCAATCTCTTTTTTTTTGAGAAAAGCCCAAATTTGCCATGGCAATATATATAATAGACCATTATCACAACTCCCATTTCCTGGCTGTATCTATTTACAGTTGTGCTGTAGTGGCTGAAAAAAACCTTCTGTATTTATGAGATGGTGTTGTGATTTGGGGATTAAAATTCCTCAATTCCAGCCATTTTCCATTAAAGCTATGGATTGTCAAACAAGCAAGCGCCTGCATGTTTTCCCCTTCGCTTTTGTCTTTTTTGCCAATTTATTTTCAACTTCAGTAAGAAACTTTGTAACTGTTGTTTTGCCACAAAACCAAGACATCTCTGTCCCAGATGCCAGCAATGTCCTGAGATTGCACAATGACCTTTTGAATTCTAGACTTGTAAACCTATTTAAGTCTAGGTTGTAAGATCCTCATAATTATTGTAGCTGACAGTTATGATTATTTTAATATAAATAATTGAGCTGTGGGTTGAGTAGATCCTATGAGCTTTCATCTCAGGCTCTCCTGCCTTGAATCCTTTTGCCCCCCTTTTTGCCAATCTTGGGTACAACATTAGAAACATTTGTTGTTCAAATGGACTAATCCTGATGTGTTACCGAATCACCGTTAACCACCCCCCCCAATGCTCCAACATTTTTATAATAAAAGTGATCAAAGAAAATGAAAAAGGAACAATTTTTCTTTCATGTCCCCCCTTTGATTTTTCTTGTGGATTTTGCAAGTAACATTTTCTCAGAGATTGACCTTTTATAATTCCTGGAGACTGAGGCAATCTTAGTGGATTCATGACCCTAAAACAAATAACTTTCCTCTGAAATTCCTTGTGGGCAATTTGAGATCTGGAATACTTCCAACGTTTACAGGTTACACTGAATCAATCTTAAACATGTCTGCCCACGTGCAGTATAGTTGCATCTTTGGTACTGCTAGTAAATATTTATAGTTTCCCTTTTCCCTTTTAGGCAATTTAAAAGCTGGGGTTGGTCAGAGTTTAACTGCTGCTTGGCGAAGTTTTCAGTGCTGTACTGGAGTGTTCCAGCACAGAAATACACTGACTGGAGTATGTCATTGAGTCCTACTATCCTGTTCCACTATTCAATGTGATATAATTGTGGCTGATATGTGTCCTAATTGCTTTTGCCTCATAAATCTGAATAACACAAATCTATGCCTTTCTTCCTAATGAAAATTTACAATTCATCTAGCATCAGTTACCACTTGTGGCAGTGTTCCAAACTTTTTTAAACACAAAAAGGTGGGTACGCGTTTTCTCAGTTTGTTCTTGCAAGTTCTGGCTCTTTTTTTTTAGATAATACTCTCCCCTTCCTTTTATTTGCCTTGCACAGGTCAAAAAAAGAAATATCCAGAGAAGATCAATTCGAAGCAGTAGGATATGGTTAGTGATACTTGTGAAATCTTAGCCATCTCCTGATAGCTGTGGAGTGCTCATGTGAGAAGTGAAGTGAAACAGGTTGGAGACAAACTGAGTAATGGAAGGATTGATAATGCTAGAGGGATCCACAGAAGATGCAACCTTACACTGGGTGCCCCATCTCGTGATCCATCCGATGGATAATATCTATCACATTGTGCCTTGTAAAACCCTGTACCCATCAAGTTATGCATCCAACTTGATCTTGTGCTCATTTTATTATTGGCAGAGTCCTTCTCAAGTTAAGGGGACACCTTTTTAAGAAGAAAAGAGTTGTATTTATGATGCATCCTTCATGAACTTGGATATCCCAAAATTCTTCACTGTCAATGGATACCTTACAGCAATTACTAAAGTGTCTATTATAGTTCCCACATATTACATGGCAAGGTCCTCAAAACAGTTCAAAAATGGATTAGGTCATCTGTTCCTGGTGTTGTTAGAGAGGAGGTTAATGTTTACTCCTCAAAGCTTTCCCCCTCCAAGCCCCATATAGTCCTGAAGAAAAATATGTCATTTTTCCTTCAGTGTCACTGGGGTCAAGATCAGTGAGGGTGTTCCTACAAAAGAAAATCCTGGGATTTTTAAAAATAGAGCAGTAGGATGTAACATGGCCATCTGAGATGGAAAAGTGAGCTTAACTGGGTTATTAATCTCTTATAAATGATGTCTGTTCACCTATCACTACCTAGCCACCCCACCTCTCTCCCCACCCTAAAAGCCTCCACCTCCCTCCATACCTGCAACAGCCCTCACTCCCACCTCCAAGCCTGAAATGTTGACTTCTCCACCTCCTGCTTGTCGACTTAGGATTCCAGCATCTGTAGTTTTTTTTTGTCTCTAATCTCTGACAGTGTAACACACTCCACGTTTAACTGAAGGGAGCATTCTGGGTGGGCAATTAAGATTCCAGAATTGGAATTGAGTCTTGGGATTCGGGCTCAATCTGGTACGGTGAAGATGTCATTTATGTGGATTTTCTCACACCACTACATGTAACTAACCCAGTTGAATTACATTAGAGGAAAAATGATGCAGGGATACACCATCCTGCCCAAACAGTCCATTCCAATGACTATTGCTCGACCAAAACCACCACCTATAATTCGTCATTTAAAACCATTTTAAGTCTCCATTTCCTCCCCCTTCAAAGACTTTCCCAGCTTTCCCATATGTTGTTTGCTTCAACCATTCCTCTTGGGAGCAAATTCCACATTCCTGCCACAGAGTCCGGAGTTTCATCAGAATTCCGTATTGGTAATAGAAACAGAGCATTGGATCTAGAGTGATAGTCACCCATACATTGCTGGAAATAGGATGACAGTATCTAACACCAGTCAGGCAGCATCCGAGAGGCAGGAGCATCAACATTGCGTGAAGAGCTCATGCTCAAAACCTCAATTCTGACTGGCCATGCTTTTCCAGCACCACACTCTTTGGACTCTGGTCTCCAGCAGCTGCAATGCTCACTTTTTCTCCAGTATCTAACAGTGATTAATTTTTGCCTTTGGCTCCAATGTTAATGATTCTGTATTCAGATTAAAATGAACGAAAGCTGATTGGGGGCAGATGTTCGCAGGTAAAGGGATGGCTGGAAAATGAGAAGCCTTCAAAAATGAGATAATGAAAATCCAGAGAAAGTATATTCCTGTTAGGGTGAAAGGAAAGGCTGGTAGGTATAGGGAATGCTGGATGACTAAAGAAATTGAGGGTTTGGTTAAGAAAAAGGAAGCGTATGTAAGGTATAGACAGGATAGATCGAGTGAATCCTTAGGAGTATGCTTGAGGGAAAACAGGAGAGCAAAAAGGGGACATGAGAGAGCTTTGCAAATAGAATTAAGGAGAATCCAAAGAAGTTTTACAAATACATTTAAGGACAGAAAGGTAACTAGAGAGAGAATAGGGCCCCTCAAAGGTCAGCAAAGGGGCCTTTGGGTGGAACTGCAGAAAATGGGGGAGATACTAAATTTCGTGTTTTGCATCAGTATTTACTGTGGAAAAGGATATGGAAGATATAGACTGTAGGGAAATAGATGGTGACATCTTGCAAAATGTCCAGATTACGGACCAGGAAGTGCTGAAGGTCTTGAAACGCACAAAAGTGGATAAATCCCCAGCACCCGATCAGGTGTACCCTAGAACTCTGGAAAGCTAGAGAAGTGATTGTTGGGCCTCTTGCTGAGCTATTTGTATCATCAATAGTCACAGGTGAGGTGCCGGAAGACTGGAGGTTGGCTAATGTAGTGCCACTGTTTAAGAAGGGTGGTAAGGACAATCCAGGGAACTATAGACCAGTGAGCCTGATGTCAGTGGTGGGCAAGTTGTTGGAGAGAATCCTGAGGGACAGGATGTACATGTGTTTGGAAAGGCAAGGACTGATTAAGGCTAGTCAACATGGTTTTGTGTGTGGGAAATCATGTCTCACAAACTTGATTAAGTTTTTTGAGGAAGTAACAAAGAAGATTGAGGGCAGAGCAGTAAAGGAATACAGGGAGAACTAGCCATTTGTAAACAGAAGTAGGCTCAAAGGTTGAAGACAGAGGGTGGTGGTGGAGGGTTGTTTTTTTAGACTGGAGGCATGTGACCAGTGGAGTGCCACAAGGATCGGTGCTGAGTCCTCTACTTTTTGTCATTTATATAAATGATTTGGATGCGAGCATAATAGGAACAGTTAGTAAGTTTGCAGATGACACCAAAATTGGAGGTGCAGTGGACAACGAAGAGGGTTACCTCCGATTACAACAGGATCTTGACCAGATGGGTCAATGAGCTGAGAAGTGGCAGGTGGAGTTTAATTCAGATAAATGTGAGGTGCTGCATTTTGGGAAAGCAAATCTTAGCAGGACTTATACACTTAATGGTAAGGTCCTAGGGAGTGTTGCTGAACAAAGAGACCTTGGAGTGCAGGTTCATAGTTCCTTGAAAGTGGAGTCACAGTTAAATAGGATAGTGAAGAAGGTGTTTGATATGCTTTCCTTTATTAGTCAGAGTATTGAGTACTGGAATTGGGAGGTCATGTTGTGGCTGTACAGGGCATTGGTTAGGCCACTGTTGGAATATTGCATGAAATTCTGGTCTCGTTCCTATCGGAAAGATGTTGTGAAACTTGAAAGCGTTCAGAAAAGATTTACAAGAATGTTGCCAGGATTCGAGGATTTGAGCTACAGGGAGAGGCTGAACAGACTGGGACTGTTTTCCCTGGAGCGTCAGAGGTGGAGGGGTGACCTTCTAGTAGTTTACAAAATTGAGGGGCATGGATAGGGTAAATAGACAAAGTCTTTTCCCTGAGGGCGGGGAGTCCAGAACTAGAGGGCATAGGTTCAGGGTAAGGGGAAAGATATAAAAGAGACCTACAGGGCAAACTTTTCATGCAGAGGCTGGTACATGTATGGAATGAACTGCCAGAGGAAGTGGTGGAGGCTGGTACAATTGCAACATTTAGGAGGCATTTGGATGGGTATATGAATAGAAAGGGTTTGGATGGGTATGTGCCGGGTGCTGGCAGGTGGGACTAGATTGGGTTGGGATATATGGACGGGTTGGACCAAAGGGCTTGTTTCCATGCTGTACATCTCTGACTTTATGACTTTATAATTGAATGCATTATGCAGTGAAGCAGTTATCCTGGGGGATAGACAAGTGAAGAGAGAAACACTTTCGTTGGTTCAAATATATTTTCAGTAGGCTTCAAAATATCCAGATTTGGGACATTATTTAGCCAACATGATAACTGAAGATTCATCTGCAAATTTTTCTCCATTATTTTGGAAGAGACGTTATAATCAAGTTTTTGTTTGTTTGTAGTGAGATAGCAGAAGGGAGTATTGTTAAGCATTCATATACTTAACGGTGTAATGTTAGGAGTTTGGAGGATAAACATATTCCTGGCACATACTCTAATTGTCATGCTTCAATATTTTTAATCAGCTTGTGAAAGAGAAGGGTAGGTCACACCTTTGATGTGATCTGATGGATAATTGTTTCATTTTGGATGTTATCTTAGATATGCTGTTGAGTTTGAACTGCTCTGATTTCATTTGAAGAATCCATTTATCTCTTTGATCATCTAAAAATATCTCGGAGCAAACAGGACACTGATGCAGAACTAATACCTACTTTCTTGCACTGTTTTACAAAGTTCTCAACTTAATTCCTGCCAATGTTTATTTGCTGAATTTTAATGTCCAATTATCACATCATCCAGATCAGATATTGGTTGTTTTGTTTAACACAACATGTCAGGTTTAAGAATGACAGTAGGCATTTGGTAGCGTCAGTAGTTTTCAGATTAGAGCATAACCTGTTGAATTTATCATGCTATGGATTTTATAAATCAGGGCTCAAATTGAGGTTTTGTGACATGGGAAATTTGAACATTACCAGCTTGATGCAATGTTAACAGTTCTTCAAGTGACAAGTCTGTAATGTAATGTACTTAATAGATTGTTGAAACAAATGCTTTCTGTTCGGAAGGCCAGCATGCCTGCAGACTTCCCTCAGTAGGTTGATCACGATCAATCTCCTAGGGTTTACAAAGATGGTCATCTGTGCTGAAGCAGTGGGTAACAATTAAGATCATCTCGTTACGGTGATTTTTTTTTGCTTTAGTTAACATGAAGGTGGCATGGCTAATGTTGTCTGGTGGCATTTAGCAATCCCTAATCTAACCAGGAATCAAAACTTGTTATCCCTACTGGAATTTGATGTTGCAAGCATTTTCATTTTGGAGTGTATATTGACTCTGCAATTTAACGATTTGTGAAAAATGTTGGGGATAATGTGTGTAATCCAGATTCCATCTCCACCTTGAAAATGTACAAGTTATGGATTTTAAATCTAAGATTTACTGTCACAATGGGCCTGTAGATAAACAGTTTTTTTCTGCAGAACACATGAAAACCTCCAACATCCGTTCCAGGACTATTGAGAAACAGCAGATTAGTCTCTGGAAGGATGTAAGGGAAGGCTTTGGATGATTAAAATCAGAATGTCGAATGCTGGAACAGGAGCGTGAAGACAGGTTGGTTGTGGCTGTCATGCACTCCATGGTCAAATGTCCTGCCAAAATATTTATTTTTCTTCTTGGCACACTCTCAGCATGATATTTGAGATGAGACATAAGTAGTGACTTTTCTACTTTGGAATCGAACCCTCATGGAATCAGGATTCCTCAAGAATGGGGAAACAAAAGAAAACTAGATTTGAAAGTTGAGTTCTATTTAACAAGTAAAAGTCGATAACATGCCCTCATGTCTTTCTAAAAAGTAGTCTCATTTTAAGTTCCTGGCTGTAGAATTTTCAAATTTTGTGTTTTATTAAAAAGCTATAAAATTAAATATTTTGATGCTAATTGTTACACAAAATAATCATAAAAGACATCGATGTCTGGGTCATCCCGCTTGCTACGTCCAGCATTCCTTAGGAATAAGGATGGTGCTTTCTTTCGTTGTTTGCTTGGCTTAGGAATTACTGGTTTTATGCCATATTCTGAAAAGACAAGCAAAGACTCTTTTTATTATTTTATAAATTAAGATGTGCTTATTTTCTTTAGCCGTGTTCATATAAATTCCTGGAATTGTTTTCATGGAATGCAAAATCTGTGTTGACATTCCCATATCAAGACACAAACATATTCAACTACATTTTTCCAACTCTGTCAAATGATCAGCAAGCACAGTCTTCTAAAAGTGCTTTGAAAGGCAGTTTGCATTGACTAGAGAAAAAGTCCTGATACATGCTTGAAGTAATTTTGAGTTCAGGGTGAACTATAAGGGTGCAGAATGATTTAAAAAAAGCTTTTAAAAACTGACAGAACTGCAGATGATAGAAAATCAGAAACGAAATCAGAAATTGCTGGAAAGACTCAGCAGGTCTGGCAGCAGCTGTGGAGAGAAATCAGTTAATGTTTCACGTCCAGTGATCCTTCAGAACTGATTGTGTACTGAGGAAAGAGTTTGTATAAATGCTAAAGTTGGGTGGAAAGAAAGGGGAGGAGTAAACAATAGGTGGGGATGGAGAGAGAGAGAGAGAGAGACGCAACAGTCGGACGGACAAAGGAATGGGTAAAAGCTAGCCTGGAAAAATGAATAGCTGCTTATGGTTTGGTCATAGTAGTGATCCTTGTGATGACAAGGTGTGGTGTGTGGGGATTGGGTAGGAACATAGGAGAAGGTGCTTGGGCTGTAAAATTATTGCATTTGATTTTGAGTGCAGAAGGTTGCAGAGTTCCCAAGCAAAAAATGAGGTAGTGTTCTTCCAGCTTGCACTGAGCTTCACTGGAGCACTGGAAATATTGACCAGTGAACATTGTGATCTGTTCAAATGGCAGGCAAGCGGAAGCATGGTCATTTTGACAAACCGATTGTAGGGTTCTCTCCACAGATGCTGCCAGACATGCTGATTGTGTTTCATTTCGTCAAAGATATCAAGGAAAGCAGAAGCAAAATTATTCCCACTCCAGTAGGAATGTTGTACTGTGAGATGGTGTAGCCTATTCAAAATAGTGGGGGAAAAATATATTTATACAGAATCACTTGTGAGAAAACAGTAGCCTTCTCAATAATTTAAGTGGTTTAACACATGGTAAAACTCTATATGGCTTACAAATTCCAGTTTTTGAAACTTATTACTATCTCTGCCATACTTAACTATTTGAGTGACGTCTGGTGTTCTCAATGGATTATCTGCTTATATCCTTGAAATGCTGCACTGTTCTACACCAATACATGTCCCTCAATCTTCCAACTCTAGTCTAGTAAGCATTTTCCTTGATGTCCTCCTATACATGGCTTCAGCATTTATTTTTAGCTTTACTGCTTGACACTCATCTCCTTTTTATTTCCATCCCTCATTTTCCTGAATACCATGTCTCCAACCTACCATTCTTTTTGAGTCAGGTCCAAGTTTTCCCCACATCATTGTATCTTTAATCCATGGTTCTTTTAAAAAGATCTGCTCAAAAATCAATGAGTTCATCTGTTCATTCAGTCAGATCTGTAACTTGCTCATTACTGATCCAGGTAATACTATTTGAAAATGGTGGTGTTGCAGGAGTACAGTATTGTTGTTAATATTAAAGTATGGACCTGTGGCTAATATGCCCCTCAGCCAAGTTGACTTATCTCAGCATTAGCTTATCTTCCTGGTCTGTTTGAGGTATTCTACTATACATCTACTATAAACCGACTGACTCCCACAGGTACCTAGACTACACCTCCTGCCCCCTGTAAAAACGCCATCCCATATTCCCAATTCCTTCGTCTCTGCCGCATCTGCTCCCAGGAGGACTCGTTCCAATACCGTACAGCCCAGATGGCCGCCTCCTTCAGGGACCACAGACTCCCCCCAGACGTGATCAACGATGCCCTCCACCGCATCTCCTCCACTTCCCGCTCCGCCGCCCTTGAGCCCCGCCCCTCCAACTGCCACCAGGACAGAACCCCACTGGTTCTCACCTACCACCCCACCAACCTCCATATACAGCGTATCATCCGCCGTCATTTCTGCCACCTCCAAACGGACCCTACCACCAGAGATATATTTCCCTCCCCTCCCCTATCAGCATTCCGAAAAGACCACTCACTCCATGACTCCCTCGTCAGGTCCACACCCTCCACCAACCCAACCTCCACTCCCGGCACCTTCCCCTGCAACTGCAAGAAATGCAAAACTTGCACACACACCTCCTCCCTTACTTCTCTCCAAGGTCCCAAGGGATCCTTCCATATCCGCCAAAAATTCACCTGCACCTCCACACACATCATCTATTGCATCCGCTGCACCCGATTTGGCCTCCTCTATATTGGGGAGACAGGCCGCCTACTTGTGGAACTTTTCAGAGAACACCTCTGGGACACCTGAACCAACCAACCCAACCACCCCGTGGCTCAACACTTTAACTCCCCCTCCCACTCCACCAAGGACATGCAGGTCCTTTGGACTCCTCCACCGCCAGACCATAACAACATGATGGTTGGAGGAAGAGCGCCTCATCTTCCGCCTGGGAACCCTCCAACCACAAGGGATGAACTCATATTTCTCCAGTTTCCTCATTTCCCCTCCCCACCCCACCCACCTTATCTCAGTCAAATCCCTCGAACTCAGCACCGCCTTCCTAACCTGCAATCATCTTCCTGACCTCTCCGCCCCCACCCCACTCCGGCCTATCACCCTCACCTTGACCTCCTTCCACCTATCACATCTCCATCGCCCCTCCCCCAAGTCCCTCCTCCTACCTTTTATCTTAGCCTGCTGGGCACACTTTCCTCATTCCTGAAGAAGGGCGTATGCCCGAAACATCGAATCTCCTGTTCCTTGGATGCTGCCTGACCTGCTGCGCTTTTCCAGCAACACACTTTCAGCTCTGTTTGAGGTATTGCTTTCTTGGGAGATTGCTTCATCACCAATTCAACTAGGTGCTCTTTTGATTGATTAAATCAAATTTTAATTTTCCAATGAAATCATTTTGTACTTAGTGTTATAAGTATTTGGTGTAACTGATCACGCCGATCATTGTCATTGGGGAATACACTGAAACAGGTGAAAAAGGAGTTCTATCTGGCGTATTGGCCAATAATTATCCTTAATCCACTCAAACCAGATTATTTGCTACTGTGTGGAGTTTGCACGTTCTCCCCGTGTCTGCGTGGGTTTCCTCCGGCTGCTCCGGTTTCCTCCCACAGTCCAAAGATGTGCGGGTCAGGTGAATTGGCAATGCTAAATTGCCCCTAGTGTTAGGTAAAGGGTATATGTAAGGGTATGGGTGGGTTGCGCTTCAGCGGGTCGGTGTGGACTTGTTGGGCCGAAGGGCCTGTTTCCATACTGTAAGTAATCTAATCTATTTCAGTGCTGTTAATGGAGCTTGCTGCGTACAAATTGGCTGTACTGTTTTCTACATTACTAGTGATCCTTCAAAAATGCTTCATTTACAACGAATGCAAATCATTTTTTTTCTTAAAATAAACAAGGAATCAAAGCTTGGCTTTACCATCTAAATATCCAAAGTGCTGTCTTGGGTGATTCAAGTCCATTGCATTCCCAACATTTTCTTTCTTCACTCTGATAGTGAAATGGAGGAATAAACAGCAAAAAAAATTAGGCTAGCTTTACACCATATCATATATCTTTAATCTTTGATAAATATACATTAGAAATAAATTATTCCTGTTAACATTGGCATACCGTTTCAGTGTGAGTGTTGCACTCAAATCAAAAAGTACCAAAAATAAGAAGAGAAAATTGAAATAAAATCTGTTTAAATAGTTGTGCTTTATATTAATGAGAGTGTTCATTTTTCCTTTGAAGGAAAATTAAATCAAAATGTATACAAGCATTGAATTTAAAAAGTAGCGATATCAACTCACAACATTATAAAATACAGTTCTGCCTAGGTGAGTGAAAAATCCAACTTTAAATAGAACTGTTTTTAAAGATCATCACCAAAACATCACTGCGTATGCACTTATGATGTCACTCTTTGTGAGGCATGAATGTTCTTTTTGTGGAGAGCTTTGCTTCTAATTAGCCAGATAAAAATTCATACACATGGATGTTCTTTTTCTTTTAGAAAAAGAAAGGTTGAAGTTCATTGTTTTGCTCTGCTCAAATGAAGACTTGTTTTCAAAAGCAAAGCTTTAACTCTGGTTGTACCGTTGCAGTGGATTCCTATTTCTTAGAGTAATTATGCAGCAGGAGTCGAATAAAAAGTAACATTTTAAGGAATGAAAACAAACCCTAAACAGATGACTAACACACAAATTACAGTTCAACCATAAGGCTACTGAAAGTTGTGGAGCCTGCCTGATAATGATTAAATCAAACTCCACACTCAACACCAACAACAACACAACTTTCTCCAGCATTTTGTTTTTGTTTCAGGTCTCCAGCATCTGCAGTCCTTTGTTTTATTCTGCACAACTCTTCCACTATTGCCAACCAGCAATTATGCTTGTGTTGCAAATAGGCATAGCCCTAAAGCAAGTGGACTGCAGAGTTCACCTGCCAAAAAAGGCTGTACTCTCCTCTGAGAATTCGTATCACTTTACCTTAACAGGACATTTTGCAAGAAATAGTAATGTAGAGTACAAGATGAAAAGCTTCAACATACTGTCTCACTTCAATAATATTCTAGCAATTACATTATGCTACATGGTATGAGAAAAGCTGGTATAGTTACAACAGTGGTATTTAGCTGACAATGTGGAAAATTGCCCAAATATATCCTGTACAGACAATGTAGGAGAAATTCAACCTTTCCACGTACTGCCCCATCAGTCTACTCTCGATCATCAGTAAAATGATGGAAGGTGTCAGCAACAGTGCAATCAAACAGCACCCACTCAGCAATGAGCTCCTCAGTGATGCCTAATTTGTGTTCCATCAACTCCTGACTTCATTCCAGTCTTTGTTCAAACATAGACAAAAGAGCTGAATTCCACTGGTGAGGTGAGAGTGAAAGTCTTTGACATTAAGGCTATGTTTGAACAAATGTGGCATCAATGCATCCTAGCAAAACTGGAACCAATAGGTAGAAGAGGCCAAACACTTCTCTGGTTGGAATCAATCCTGACACGTAAGGTAGATATGGTTGTTGGTGGTTAGTCATCTCGGCTCCAAGAGTTCCTCAGGCTAGTGTCCTTGGCCCAACCATTTTCAGCTACTTCATCAATGGCATTATTACCATCATAAGGTCAGAAGTAGAGATATTCAGTAGGGTCGGAAGTAGGGAACTACTGAATTGTGAGTCTGTCATCAGGGGTGGAGGGCATTCTGAAAAATAGGATTTACGTGGATTTGGAGAGATAAAGACTGACTAAGGATAGTCAGTATGGTTTAGTGCTTGGGAAATCATTTCTCACAATTTAATTGAGTTTTTTTGAGGAGAGAACCAATAAGATTGAGGGCAGAGCGGTAGACATTCTCTCCATTGACTGCAGTAAAAGCCTTTGACAAGGTTCTGTGATAGACTAATTAGTAAAGTTAGATAGCAGGGTTCAGGGAGAGCTTGTTAGTGGAAGACAGAAGGTGATATTGGAGGGTTGTTTTTCAGACTGCAGGTCTGTGACCAGCAGTGTTCTACAGAGATCAGTACTGGGTCCACTTTTATTTTGTCATTTATATAAACAGTTTGAATGAGAATATTGGAGATCTGGTTAGTAAGTTTGCGGATGGCACTAAAATTAGTGGTATAGTCGATAGTGAAGATTATCTAAGATTATAAAAGGATTTTGATCAATTAAGCCAATGGGATGAGGAGTGACAAATGGGGTTTAAAATGGATAAATGTGTGCTTTTGCATTTTCATAAAATGAACAAGTGTGGACTCACACAATTAATGGTAGGGCCCTGAGTTGTGTTATTGAACAGTGACACCTAGGGGTTCAGCTCCATAATTCTTTGAAGTTCTTGTCACATTTGCCTTCATTGCTCAGACCATTGTGTACAGAAGTTGGGACATAATGTTGAGGTTGTAAAGGACGTTGGTGAGGCCACTTTTGGAATACATATACAGTCCTGGTCAACCTGATTTAGGAAGGATATTATAAAACCGGACAGGGTTCAGAAAATATTTACCACGATGTTACTGGAAATGGAGGGTTTGAGTTATCAGGCCTCTTTCACTGGATCATAGGAGGTTGAGGAGTGGCCTTATAGAGGTTTCTAAAATCACAAAGGGCTTAGATAAGGTGAATAGCACAGATCTTTTCCTGAGGGTGGGGAGATAAAACCTAGGGGAATATATTTTTAAGGTGAGAGAAGAAAGATTTAAAAGCAATCTGACAGGCAACTTTTTCACAGTGAAAATGGAATAAACTGCCAGAGGAAGTGTTAGATGCAGATATAGTTACAACATTTAAAAGATATTAGGATAGGTACATGAATAGGAAAGGGTTAGAGAGATGTGGGCCAAACACAGGGAAGTGGGACTTGTTTATCTTGGGAAACTTGACCATCATGGATGAGTTGGACCGAGGATCTGTTTTTTGGGCAGTATGACTGTATGGTAGTGAGACCATGACCAATGCATTTCAATACGCCGTGGGGGAAAGATAAAGATGGTTCAAGAAACCAGTGAGTTTTCTTTTTTACAAAATGTAGTTCTTAAGGCATCATTTATGACCAAAGAAGGAAGGGGACTGAAATGGTTTCTAAAGGACACAGTGCAAAATCATTGACATAAAATGTCCACTGTCTGCAGCTAACCAAGATGATTTGGCCAACTTTCACAAAACCAGTGTGGATTAAATAAAAGACTGTCTGAGTTGAAGTTAATTCCTTTCTAAAAGGAAATCTGAATAAAAAGGCAAATCCATTTCAATGGTAGAGGTGAGATAGCAACAAAATTTACTTTCCGGGGTGAATGAGAAGGAAAAACTCCCGACAATTCAGATCACTACAATCAAAACATATTATTTGTTTTGGGGAGCACGGTGGCTCAGTGGTTAGCACTGCTGCCTGACAGCACCAGGCTAACTGTTTGTGTGGAGTTTGCACGTTCTCACCGTGTCTGCGTGGATTTTCTCTGGGGCTCTGGTTTCCTCCCAGGTTAGGTAAGTTGGCCATGTTAAATTGCCCATAGTGTTAGGTACATTAGTGAAGGATAACTATGGGATAGGGGAATGGGTCTGGCTGGGTTACTGTTCGGAGAGTTGGTGTGGACTTGTTGGACCAAATGGCCTGTTTCCACACTGTAGGGAATCTAATCTAATCTAATCTAATCAAAACATTAACAAATGCAAGATGCTAGACCTTAAAACAATGCCTTCCATAGAGATACCCATGATAAATAAACGTCTCAGAAATACATACAGCAGCATTGTTCCAAGGGAGATTTGGTGAACTTTGAGAATGTTGAAAGGAAGCTACTGTCACAACTTCCGTTATAAAAGAAGCTGGCTCAGTTCCCATAGAAACAACAGAGAAGAAGCATGAGGGAGTTGAGGACTTAAAATTGTATATTTTATTTCCTTTTATACTGGTCACAATCACCTTTCAATTTTGTAATCGTGTGTTTATGTAGGAATGAAAGAGACGGCACTAGGGCTGTACATATGACATTTATTATTTTTTTCAGGGTTAACATTAAACCTTCTTTTCACTCAAGAAAGCCTTATGATTGGTTCGTATTGCTACCGTAAAAATAAATTAGCTGTGTTTTAAAAGGAACAGAGAGATATGCTCTCATGCTAAAATAATGTAAATATTTGTTGTAACTATTTGGGGAAGTTCAGAAGAGGTATGCTGAATCAAACCTCTCCACCGGGTCATACTGAGACTTACTTTAATGACATAAAGACTGCTTTCAGACAGTCAGGCAGTTCCTCATTGTCAACTGGAGATTGCAAGACTGATTTTTCTTGGTCGTGTACACCAGGATATATGAAATAAAAATGGAGTTAAATGGATTCAAGCTATTTCTCATTGAATGGCTATAAGGATGGAATGATCTCCTGCCATATATTTGGTCATCAACTACCAGGAGAGAAGCTGTATGATATCAGTTATCCACTCCACTCTGCATAGGTGGCCATTCAGCTCACCTTATCCACAATGGTTTCCTGAATGCCACTCGCCTTTCTTTTCCTTGTAACCCTGTATACCTTGTTTTCAGTTAACAATCTAATGCTCTTTCAAATGTTTCAATTGAAACTGTCTTGCAGTGCCTCTTAACAATGTCCTTCATTGTGTGAAAAATATTTTCCTCATGTCACCGTTACTTCGTTTGCCAATTACCTTAAATCTGCACCTTCACATTCCTTATCCTTTCATGAATGGGAACATTTTTTTCTACCTATTCTATCCAGAATTCTTGTAATTTTGAACACCTTTCATCTCCTATCAGCTTTTGTCTTTCAAAAATACAGTCCTAACTTACCAGTGTGCTCGACTCTTGGTTTCGTAATGTTTGTTTTTACCTAGAAAGGGAGATCTATGACTGCAGATGCTGGGAACCAGAGTCTCCCTTTCTCCCAACTTCTATCCCTCACGGGATGAAATACTGGCTGGAAGCTTGTCTTATGCACCAACATGTACTCATCTGCTAATTCTGCTGCCCTTCTCACTTCCTAAACGTTCTGTTCCTCCACGTGAAGTCTTACCAGCTCTGGAAGTAAGTTTTTAATCTCCTCCAGCAAAATAGTCTTAGAACCTCAAAGGTCTTATCTATTAGCTTGTTTAACCTCTTCATAATCTCTTGACACCTCATCTGACAGTGCGATAAATACCTCACTAACTCTGTCTACCAGTTTAGTCTGAACTAGCATTACACCTAAATCCTCAGACCACTCCATCTGCCTAGCCAATTTTTCAAATGAAATAAAGAAGGCTTCAATATCTTTCTCATCAAAATGTGGTAGAATTTTGACATATTTAAATATATATCACTACCTTTTTTAATCTCCATCCTGTTAACTTGACTTTGCTGACTAAGTCGCAACATCTCAAGTTCACATTTTCTCTTTTTGCTCCGCTAAGAAGTTTCTCTCTCTTTTGATTTCCTTTCTCTCTTCTCGCTCTCTTTCTCTCCCCCTTTATTCTCTCTCTCTTTTCCTCCGTTTCCAACTGTTTATCTTCTAACTCTCTTTTCCTCAATTGTAATTTAAGTTTTTCCACCTCTACAGCACTTGTCTGTTTCTCTGACAAACCTAAGTGTTTGAGTAACTCCCTTAAAATTTCAGCTTTACTTTTGTCCTTGGTTAAACCCAAATCTAACTTATTTGCTAATTCTAAACATAAGACCTTTTTTTTCCTTCTAAACTTTATTGGCAAATTTGAGGATCAACTTGAAATCCCAGAACCTCTTTTGCAATTTTAAGAGCCATTCTTCTCACTTATTATTTGATCAACCACAAGTCACCATAATTAAACAAATTGTTTCACCTACATTTTATTTAAAGATCTAGGACATTAACCTGCAAGTGTTTAAATCTGCTGGGATTGTTCATATCCCCAAATCTATTCAAATCTGTCTAACCAGTTCAAATCATGGACCCGAGCCCCAAACCGTTACAGTACGGGGTCAACCCCTCTGCTAATTTAAAACATGCAACACAGAAAAAATTCATCCCATGCAGTAATTGGTGAAAATTCAAGAGATCAAGAGCTATTTAAAGTAAAAATTAATAACTTTATTTCTTAAGATATAACAGAGAATAATTAACTAACAACTATTTACAAGTCCTTCTTCTAACCTATCTTTTACCTTTCCCCTTCTACAATACTAGTCTGAGAAAGCTCCCAATTAAGATTTACAAAACAAAACTTCTTATCTCAAAACCAGACAGCTTTCAGTTTTCTCTGAATTCCCATCTTCTTCTTCTTGGGGATTCTGCTTCACAGGTTACTGGTCGATAAAGGTACCTTTTTAAGATAGCTATTTTTCAGACAGTTTTTACAGCTTGGCAGTTCTCCCAACTGTTCAATTCTCCCCTATCTTATACCACCAAAGCATTGGATTGTGTCATTGGCTTTTAGGATTGTCAATATACTAAATTCAAATTTGATTGGAGTTTGTTTTTTTTTAAAAACTGATTAGCCTAATTCAAATCTGTTTTTGTCTTTGGGCTACCAGCTACCCTAGCTACCCCAGTAGCTGGACCACATGTTACATCTTATTCAGAACACGGTGCTATCATTGTGAGTTTTTAGCAGTACACCCACATCTTCATAACACTATTGTTTTATCCTACTACCAAATTATACACCCACTTCTTTCAATACGACTGATTTATTTGCTATGCAATCATAGAGCAATGTTAGGCCAGTTAGTTTAACATCTGTCATCATGAAAAGGCTATAATCCATTAGTAAGGTGGTATTTAGAAAATTATAACACAGAGGAACCTTGATATCTGACATTCAATTATCTGAATATCAGATTGTCCAGCAAGATAGCAAGGTCCTGATGCTTGGCCAAACATTTGATTATCCAGAATTTGATTCACCAAACAAAATACTCCCCACACACGTCCTTTGGATAATCAAGTTTCCTCCTTACATCAGATAAAGTTAATGTGGTTTTGTGAAAGGGAAAGTGTGTTTGACAAATTTATTAGAGCCATTTAAAAGACAATATGAACTTATTTAAATATATAAATGAAAGGGAGAAGTCAAAATGAACATAGATCCCTTAGAAAATGAATCTGGGGATAGTTATGGGGAACAGGAAACTGACAGGAATTAAAATGATTTTGCATTGGTCTTTATGATGGAAGATACTTCAAACATCCCATTAATGCAAAAGAATGGCAAGGCAGTGGTGAAAGGGATGGGGTGGAATTAAGTCATCACCACTATAAAAATAGTATTGGATAAACTAATGGGATTAAAGGCAGATAAGTCCTTTGGCACTGATGTCTTTCATTCAAGGATCTTGAAAGAAGTTGCTACAAAGATAGAGGGTGCACTATTTGTAATTTTCAAAAAAGTCCATGAATTCTAGAGAAGTACTGGAACATTGTCAATGTGACATCCCGATTTAAAAAGAGAAAGAGGTAAAAAGCAAGTAACCAAAGGCCATTAGTTTAATGTCTATTGCTGGAATCAGTTATTAAGGAAGTAATAATGGGACATTTGGAAAATCATAATTTAATCAAGCAGGATCAGCATGACTTCATGAAAGGGAAATATCTTCTGACTAATTTATTTGAGATTTTTGAGGATGTCTCAACCAGGGTGGATAGAAGGAAACCAATAGACGTGTAATATTTAGACTTCCTGAAGGTGTTCGACAAGGTATCTCAACAAAAGTTGAAGCTGTCATGGTGTGGGAGGTAGTATTTTGGCATGGATAGAGAATTAAGTTAATGGGCAGTAAACAGTGATTTATTTTTCAGGTTGGCAATGTGTAACCAGTTGATTCATACAGGGATCAGTGCTGGGACTGCAACTTTTCACAGTATTTATTTATGACTCCGGAAAGAAGTGAAAGTACTGTAGCCAAATTTTTAGGCCACACAAATATTTAGAAAGGCAAGTCGCAAAGGGGATACAAACATATTACAGAGAGATGTTGATAAGTTATATAAGTGAGCAAAAAGATTGGCAAATGGAATATAAAAAGTGAAGGTTTTCATTTTGAAAGGGAGAACAAAAGAACAGAGCATTAGGGTATTATTTAAATAGAGATAAGCTGAACAAAGAGACCTTGGAGTGCAGGTACATAGCTCTTTGAAAGTGGAATCACCGGTAGATAGGATAGTGAAGAAGGCACTTAGTAAGCTTTCTTTTATTGGTCAAAGCATTGAGTATAGGAGTTGGGAGTCATGCTATGGCTGTACGGGACATTGGTTATACCACTTCTGGAATCCTACGTGCAATTCTCATCTCCTTCCTATCAGAAAGATGTTGTGAAACTAAGGGTTCAGAAAAGATTTACAAGCATTTTGCCAGGGTTGGATATTTTGAGCGATAGGGAAAGGTTGAATAGTCTGTGGCTATTTTCCTGGAGTGTCAGAGGCTGAGGGGTAATAGAGGTTTGTAAATTCATGGGGGACATGGTTAGGGTAAATAGACAATGTCCTTTCCCTGGAGTGGGGGAGTCTAAAACTACAGGGCACATGTTTAAGGTGAGAGAGTAAAAATTTAAAAGAGGCCTAAGGAGGAACCTTTTCATTCAGAGGGTGGTGCATGTATGGAATGAGCTGCCAGAGGAAGTCGTGGATTCTGGTATAATTGCAAAATTTAAAAGACACCTGGATGGGTATCTGAATAGGAAGTGTTTAGAGGAATATGGGTCAAATGTTGTAAAATGGGACTGGATAAATTTAGGATATCTGGTCAGCATACGTGAGTTGGACCAAAGGGTCCGTTTCAGTGCTGTATATCCCTATGTCTATGTCTTCAATGTGGGAGTAATTACATATGAAGCACAGGAAGCTAGCACACAGGTACAGCAGGTAATCAGGAAGACTAATGGAATATTGGTCTTTATTTCAAGGGGGTTAGAGTGGGGAAGTATTTTGGTTTCCCGTATTTAAAGAAAGTTATTGTTACATTCAGAGAAAGTTTTTACTAGGATGATACCTGGTATGGAGGGATTATCTTAGGAGCAAAGGTTAAACATGTTGGGATTGTGTTCACTGAAATTTAGAAGAATGCAAGATGACATCATTGTAACACCTCACATTCTTAAGGGGCTTAACAGGGTAAATGCTGAGAGATTGTTTCCCCTTCGTGAAGACTCTAGGACCAGAGGACATAGTCTCAGATAAAAGGAATATCAATTTAAGATTGAGATCAGGAGTTATTCCTTGTCTCAGAGGGTTGTGCCTCTTTGGAACTCCTTGCCAAAGAGAACTATGGGGACACAATCCTTGTATACATTTAAAGTTGAGATTGATAGCTTCTTGATCAGTCAGGGAATCAAATGTTATGGGAAAAGATAGGAAAGTAGATGTGTGAATGTCGAGTCAGTGATGATTCTGTTGAATATCAGAGTGGTCTGGGTGTCTGAACAGTCTACACCTCAGTTCTTACATTCTTGTATGAGGCTGTAACAAGCAGGAATGATAAATAAATGTAGTGTAGTTGGATTTCCAAACAGTATTCAGTAAGTTACTACATAAAAGGTTACTATACAAGATCAGAGTTCTTAGTTAACCTGTCCTCCTATTTTGACTGATATATCACCCTCAACACTATCAGGAAACAGAATGCTGGGATAAATGGATTGTTTTTACTTTGTGGAGCTCTACTAGTTACAGTTTGACAGAGATGAGAGCTGAAACATTTATAGTTATTGACTTGAGCAAAGGGACTAACTGTGTGGAAGCAAGTTGTAAGGATAATACAAGAGCTTGAGGGGTATAAAGGTTAAGAGCCATGGAGCCATAGAGTTTTACAGCATGGCAACAGGCCCTTTGGTCCATGCTAATCAGATATCCTAAACTGATCTAGTCCCGTTTGCCAGCATTTGGCCCATATCTCCCTTACTGATACCTTTTAAGTGTTAGAATTGTATCTGCCTCATCACTTTCTCTGGCAGCTCATTCCATACATGCACCATCTGCAACATGAAAACGTTGCCCCTCAGCTACCTTTTAAATCTTTCCTCTTGCAGCTGAAACCTATGCCCTCTAGTTTTGGACTCTAATACCCTGGGAAAAAGACCTTGACTATTCAGCCTATCCATGTCCTTCATGATGTTTAAAACCTCCACATGGTCACACCTCAGCCTCCGATACTCCGGGGACAAAAGCATCCACCTATTCAGCCTTTCCCTATAGCTTAAATACTCCAATCCCAGCAACATCTTTGGCAATCTTTTCTGAACCCTTTCACGTTTTAACAAGATCTTTCCCATAGCAAGGAGACCAGAACTGAATACAGTATACTGAAAGTGTCCTCACAAAATTGGACAAAATTTGACAGATGGAGTACAATGTGTGAAACTATGGGGTTCTACACATCAACCTGAAGAGGAGGAAAGCAGAGTATTAAGTTAAATGGTCAGAATTTTTGAGTATAGCTGAAAATAAAACACATTTGATCAAATACTTTTATCTTGCATTTACTAGAATGTTTTGAAAAATTTGCAGACAGAAAGAATATGTACACACAATGTATGAGTTTCAACTCAACAAAACACTTGCTGGCCTATTTTTCAGGACAATGCCACAACTAAGCAGAGTCCACCTGCTTGGTTTAAAATTTCAACAAAGTCTGGCAGTTAACTACTAATCATCACTAACTAATGCATTCTTCACAGTAATATCTGTACCAATCAGAGTCTGTTTGTGAACCAATCAGCACTATTCTTTCAAATAATATAAATGTTGGTCCTTTCTTAAAGTGAGTTTTTTTTGCAAAATCCTGATGAATGCATGATGAAAAGCTTTGACAAAATTTGCTGTTTTTCAGCCATTCTCAATATTCATATAACTGGACAGAGGTTGCAAATGCTTTTGTGGACAGGAGTCTACATGAAGTACTAAAAAGTTGGCATGCAAGCACACACAGCAGGTTATTAAGAAGGCTGATAAACTGTTGACCTTTACTGAAAGGGGGATGGAGTGTAAAAGCATCGGGAGGTCTTGCTACAACGGTACAGAGTATTGGTGAGACCATATCTGCAGCACTACGTACAGCTTCTGTCTTGTTACTTAAGGAGATATACTTTGCTGGAAACAGTTTCCAGAAGGTTTAATTGATTGTTGACTTATTAGGAAACATTGAGCAATTTACTCAATGCAGTATACTCTCCTGAAAGAATCTAGGATGAGGAAACACATTTTAAAAATAGGGAACTTCCCTTTTATGTAATTTAGAGATGAGAAGGAATTTTTCCTCTCAAGAGGGCCATTAGTGTTTGGACTTTTCCCATCGAACAGTGAAGGCTGGGTTAGACAGTTTTTTGATTGACAATGACATCAAGCATTATGTGGGGCAGACTGAAAAGTGGATTTCAAGCCACAATCAAATCAACCATGACAGTCAGCACTCTGAGCCAAATGGCCTTCCTGTTGCTGTTCCGATTATCTTATGTTGACATCCTTCATTTATGGTTAAAAGAAAAAGATTTGCATTTCTATAGTGCTTTGCGTAACCTTAACAATAATTAAGTGAAGTCGTAGAATCCCTACAGTGTGGAAGCAAGCCATTCAGCCCGTACTGATCCTCCAAAGACTATCCCACCCAGGCCCAACCCTACATTTTCCTAATACACCTAGGCTGCACATCCATGGACACAACAGACAATTTGCCATGGCCAATCCACCTGCATATCTTTGGACTGTGGGAGAAAACCCAGTTAGACAGTTGCCCAAGGGTGGAATCAAACCCAGGTCACTGGTGCTGGTAGGCAGCAATGCTGACCACTCAGCCATCGTGTCTCCCTCAGTCACTTGTAATGTTGGAAATGTGGCAGCCAAGTTGCATTCAAAAATATCTCCCAACAGCAAAGTGATAATGACTGCACAATTTAAATTGTGGGGGTTTTGGCAGATAAATGTTAGTCAGGTTTCAAAAGACAAATGCAAAAATTTCCAGAAAAAGTCAGTAGGTCTGGCAGCATTAGAAAGATGTGTGTCAATTACAGGGAAATGGGGTTAGTGCAGATAGACATTTTGGTTGGCATGGACCAGTTTGGGCCAAAGGGCCTGTGTCTGTGCTGTGTGACTCTATGTGGAGAGACATAGCAGAGTTAATGTTTTTGGTCCAGTTCACAATGGACAATTCTCTCCTTGTCTTCAAAGTACTTTCCATAGACTGTTATACATTGATGCAAAGTGGCACATTCTATCTCAGACAAGAGGCAGCACCTGCTGAGCCCAGCAGGGGTGGGTTGAGATTTGAGCCTAGGACCTTGTGTGCATTACCCCCTTTGCCTTGATTTAGTTGTGTAAGTGTCCCTCCTAGATTAGGAGGCTTGGGTTCAGGTCTCCATGAAAAATGTGTAATGACATCTTTGAACAAGTTGATTATAAATATATTCACTGACAGAGGGTAAGATCAATCTCCACAATTTGTAATCCAAACTGTAACCTTCCCTTTCTTCTTCCATGGATTCTAGTTCCTTTGCTGCCAACTGTCTCTCCCTTCATACAAACTTAAAAATCACATAACACCACGTTATAGTCCAACAGGTTTAGTTGGAAGTACAAGCTTTCGGAGCACTGCTCCTTTCTCAAGTAGTTAGGGGGGTGTAGGATCATGGGACAGAGAATTTACAGTAAAAGTGTTATACAACAGCTGCAATGTTTTGAAGAAACCTAGATTGCTGTAAAGTCTTTAATTACTTAGAATGGGGATGCAGGTTTTCAATCATTAATTTGTAAATCCCATAACTTCTTTCAAGCCACATTGCAGAGACAATTTAAGGTTCAAACTGCAACATCACTCAGGCTGTGGGTGGCACAGTGGCACAGTTGTTAGCACTGCTACCTCACAACGCCAGAGACCCGGGTTCAATTCCTGCCTCAGGTGACTGACTGTGGGGAGTTTGCACGTTCTCCCTGTGTCTACGTGGGTTTGCTCCAGTTTCCTCCCACATCCAAAGATGTGTGGGTCACCATGCTAAATTGCCTGTAATGTTAGGTAATGTGTATATGTAGGGGTATTGGTTTTTTAGATTAGATTACTTACAGTGTGGAAACAGGCCCTTCGGCCCAACAAGTCCACACCGACCCACCGAAGCGCAACCCACCGATACTCCTACATATACCCCTTACCTAACACTACGGGCAATTTAGCACGGCCAATTCACCTAACCCGCACATCTTTGGACTGTGGGAGGAAACCGGAGCACCCGGAGGAAACCCACGCAGACACGGGGAGAACGTGCAAACTCCACACAGTCAGTCGCCTGAGGTGGGAATTGAACCCAGGTCCCTGGCGCTGTGAGGCAGCAGTGCTAACCACTGTGCCACCATGCCACCAGTCTGGTGGGTTGCACTTCGGCAGTCGGTGTGGACTTGTTGGGCTGAAGGGCCTGTTTCCACACTGTAAATAATCTAATCTAATCTGTAAGTAATCTAATCTAAACGATTGGTCAACATTGCTGTCAATTAACTCTCTAAAGAACAATGAGCACGCCTTCCTATTTGCGTGAACCGACGGCTGGGCGTCACCTATTCCGGAGCCGAAATTGACAGTCCGACTGACCAATCAAAGTGTTACGCTGGAAGTCGTAGACGCGGATTAGTCCAGCGGTTGTCAATCAGCACTGTGGGCGGGTTCATTGCCAGCTGCGGCATTGCGCAGGCGTGGTTGCACCAGCCCGTGTGTGGCCTAACGGTCGCTGGGTGTGCGGAAAATGCGGAAACTGAAAGGGGAACTGCGGCCGCTGAAGCAGGTGAGAGGGGGCGGAGCAGAGCGGGACTCATGGAGAGGCAGAGGCCGCAGTCTGCTGACTGCGGCACCAGGAAGCCGGCCGGGATCACTCACAAAAGCAGCAAACCGTCCCAAAGACCCCAGAAGTCGTCGCGCAGTAAGGTGACGTTTGTTCTGTTCCCGAGCGAGCAGCCTCCCCCCCCCGACCCCAACCCCCACGGAACCGGGGCAGGTGAGGGCGAAAACCCGGAGGATCCGGAGTCGCCTCCAGCGCCAGGCCAATCTCCGGCAAACCCGCATCCGCTTCTTCCCTATTGGGGTCACGGACAGGGGACCCCGGGGACCACCCGGTCTGACAGCCCCCACACCCCATGGGGCCCGGCTGTCTCCGTCAGCCCCACCCCCACCCCGGGGCCCGGCTGTCTCCGTCAGCCCCACCCCCACCCCGGGGCCGGGCTGTCTCCGTCAGCCCCACCCCCACCCCGGGGCCCGGCTGTCTCCGTCAGCCCCACCCCCACCCCGGGGCCCGGCTGTCTCCGTCAGCCCCACCCCCACCCCGGGGCCGGGCTGTCTCCGTCAAGCCGCCGCCCCTCCCCCCGGGGCCCGGCTGTCACCATCCAACTCTTTCTAAATAAATGATTTTAATCTCCGTGTTGAGCGAGCAGATCTGAGGTTGCCGTCAGATCAGTCACGGTCAGGGAGGGTCGGAGCAGGCTCGAGGGGCCGAATGGCTTACTTCTGCTTCCTGTTCTCATGTTTAATGTTTCGGCTTCCTGTTACATTGCTTACTGATCACTTTTTTTTTAACTGTGCAAGTAAAGTCAAATCTCCACACTTTATTTTAAAATTGATTTTTAAAATATTGCGTTGCACTGTAAGGTGCACGTTACTGCCTTCTTGGGGTGACAGTTAATCAGTTGATATGAGAAGTTTCTAATATCTGAACTGTGCGCCAAACTGACTATAGATGACGCGACTTGTCTCACTGTTGCACTGGTTTCCTGCATTCACGGCAGTGGCAACTTGCATTTTTACGTAGTACCTATTAACATTATAAAAGATTTAAAAACACTTCAGTGAAAAGTAAGAAGACCCATATTGGCACTGAGCCAAAGGGGGCGACAGTAAGTCTGGTGAATGAAGACCATAAGATACAGGAGTGGAAGTATGGCCATTTGGCCCATCAAGTCCGCTCTGCCATTTTTAATCATGGCTGATGGGTAGTTCAACTGCACTTACCCACGCTCTCCCCATAGCCCTTATCAATCTCTGCCGTGAATACATTCAACGTCCCAACCTCCACTGCGTTCCATGGCAATGAATTGCACAGGTCCACCACTCTCCTCATTTCCGTTCTAAATTGATCCCCTCTAATTCTAAGGCTGTGCTCACAGGTCTTAGTCTCCCTGCCTAATGGAAACAAATTCCCAGCGTCCTATTTTCTAAGCCATGCATTATCTTGCAAGTTTCTATTAGAGCTCCCCTCAACCTTCTAAACTCTAATGAATACAATCCCAGGAACCTCAGCCATTCATTGTATGTTAGGCCTACCATTCCAGGGACCATCCATGTGAATCTCTGCTGGACATGCTCCACAGTGCCAGTATGTTCTTCCTGAGGTGTGGGGCCCAAAGCTGGACACAGTATTGTAAATGGGGTCTTAATCGACCTTGATAAAGGTTTGGTCAAAGAGATAGGTCTTCATATGCATCCTGATGAAGGGAGGTTTATTGAGGGAACATTAGGATTTGGGCATGCCCTCCAGTGGTGGAATAAAGGAAACAAAACAAAAAAAAGTTACTCCATACTGGAAATCAGAAACAAAATCCAAAATTGCTGGAGAAACTCAGGTCTGGCAGCATCTGTGGAAAGAAGACAAAGTTAATATTTTCAGAACTGTTTTGGTTTGATTTATTATTATTGTCACATGTACCAAGGTACAGTGAAGTTTTGTTTTATGTGCAGTATAGGCCGATCATACTATACAACGTGCATAGGTAATAAATCAGACCAAGCAAACAATGTTACACCTCCAGAAAAGGTGCACAGAGGGCAAAGTTAACATTTAATTTAAAATTTGAGAATTCCACTCAGAAGTCTGGTAGCAGCAAGGAAGAAGCTGTTCGTGAATGTATTCGTACATGTACAAACTTGTACATCGTTTGCCTAATTGAAGAGGACATAACCAGACTGGGAGGGGTCTTTGATTATGTTGGTTGCTTTTCCAACACAGTGGGAAGTATGGCAGGAAGGCTGGTTTACATGATGGACTAGGCTGTACTCATGACTTTCTGTAGCTTCTTGCGGTCTTGGGAATAGCAGTTACGAAACCACATGGTAATGCACTCAGAATGTTTTCTGTGTTGCATCTATTAAAAGTTGGTGAGTCTTTATGGACATGCCAAATTTCCTTAGCCTGCTGAGGAATTAGAGGTGTTGTCGTGCTTTCTTCGCCATTGCATCAACTTGTTGGTAATCATTACTCCAGCAGCTTTGCACTCTCTATTGTCTCTTCTTCAACACCATTGATGCAGGGCAGGAGCATGCCTTCCATTCCTCTTCCTGAAGTCACTGACCAGCTCCTTCATTTGCTGATATTGATGGAGAGATTTTTGTCTTTACACCATGTGACTAAGCTGTCTGTTTCTTTCCTGTATTCTGTCTTGTCATTGTTTCACCCTACAATGGTGGTGTTATCAACAACCTTGTAAATGGAGTTGGGGCAGAATTTGGCCACACAGTCGTGAGTGTATAAGGGGTGTGGTAGGGGGCTGAGTACGCAGCCTTGCAGCATACTGTTGTTGAGGATTATTGGTGGAAAAGGTGTTGTCACCTATTCCTACTGAAAGTTGAGGATCTGATTACGGTTTTGGGGGGACTGGGGGGTGCCAAGACCTAGATCTCAGAGTTTAGAGATGAGTTTGTTTGGAATTATGGTATTGAAGTTGGAACTATATTCAATAAACAGAAGTCTGACATAAATATTCTTAGCGAGTTTTGAGAAGATTTGTAGCTCAAGTTGAGATTTTGGATGTAGGCTTGCTCGCTGAACTTGAAGGTTCATATCCAGACATTTCGTCACCCTACTAGGTCCTCGGATGAAGCACTGCTGAAAATTCCTGCTTTCTATTTATGTTTGGGTTTCTTTGGGTTGGTGATATTATTTCCTGTGGTGAAGTCACTTCCTGTTCTTTTTCTCAGGGGGATGGTAGATAAAGTATCAGTTGGAATGCCATGCTTCTAGGAATTCTCATGCGTGTCTTTGTTTGGCTTGTCCTCGGACAAGAATTCCAACCAGTACTCTGTCAACAAACACATTGAGTTAGAACCCATCTACCACCCCCTGAGGAAAGGAATAGGAAATGACTTCACCACAGGAAATACCATCAAACCTACATCCATAAGTATTCTTGTTATCCAGATATTCCAGGGATGAGTGTGGGTCGACGGAGATGACATCTGCTATGGACCTGTTGTGCCGGTTGGCGAATTGCAAATGGACAAGGCAATCTGGGAGGCTGGAGTTGATGTGGACCATGACTAACCTCTCAAAGCACTTCATAATTATGGAGGTCAGAGCTACCATGTGGTAGTCATTGAGGCATGCTACTTGATTTTTATTTGGCACCGGCATGGTGGTGGTCTTGAAGCAGTTGGGGACTTTAGAGGGTATTAAGGAGAGGTTAGAGATCTCAGTGAATACTCACGCCAGCTGGTCTGCAAACAATCCAAGTGCAACGCCAGGAACTCCATCCAGCTGGGTTGCTGGATGTGAAGAAGGGTCACTGGACCCAAAATGTTAATTCTGCTTTCTCTCCACAGATGTTGCCAGACCTGAGTTTTTCCAGCAATTTCTGATCATTGTAAAGGAAACAGGTAATGTTCAAAAAGCCAGTATTGAAATATAGCAGGCGTCTTGAAGCACTGTAAAGCTGAACAATGTTACAGAAATGGGGAGGAAGGATGTGTCATGGAGATGTGTGAACATCAAATTGAGGGTTTTGAAGTCAAGGTGTTTGTGGACTGCGAATCTGAGAGAGATGAGTATATAGGGTTGCGAGAGCTTGAGTATCTAAAGTTAGTTTGTGTAATTTGGACAATTCCAAAAATGCTGAGACATTTGTAGGTGTTCCTTTGGTTATGACTGCATAGGTAAGAATGGAACCCTGTGAGAATAACCCCAATCAGCTTACATTGGAGACAAATTGTACATTTTGTCAAAGGCTGTAGAGAAGTCAAGAACAATAAGTGAAAGTGCACAGCAGTTAAAGGATTTTTTTAACTTCACTTATGGCCACGTCATTGCTGTGCTGGTGGAAATCTGTCATGGAACTGAGGATAAGAGAGATATAAATTAGGGTGTCAGCATTTTCAAGGGCATTGGAAAGCATCAGAAGGTCAGATATGGAAATAACTTGTGAAGGTAGAAAGTGAAATTTTTGAACCGGATTAGGACACCAAATAAAGGTGGGATGATACTTAGAATATAGTTGAAGCCAGAAAGGAATGCAGCAGACTGGCTATGTGAGTGAGAGAACAGACAGTAGGCCATGTGGACAGAATGAGGGCTAAGAAATCTTGAGAAATATTTAGGACCATGCCTAGGAGGAATATGTGTTTGACAAGGAGGTGGGCACTCCTTGTAAGACGTTTAGTTTGAGAATGGGGAGAGATGGCAAAGATGTTATTATATTCCTGTTTATAATTTATTTGTTTTATGACCAGGGATGGTGTTTGACTTCAGAGTTACTCATGTTGGGGCTGGCAATGGTTTTACAATTGGCACTTGATAGGTTTTGACAATTGCTATACTACTATTAATATGCTGGATGTAGCAAAATCACTGATCTTTGTTTTGTTTGCATTCTAAATGTTGATTTATTGTAGAATTGGTTGACAGGAAGTTTGTACAGATGTAAGGATTGTTTTGATAGGCTATTAGGTTGTATTGAAGCTTTTAAGAAAGAGATGTGCATCGATTAAATCTGGTAATCAATGAACCATGAGAATGTGTCTCAACAATTGAAAGGATAAAAAAAATTGTTTTCTCTCTGAAGTGAAAACACAACTGTATTGAAATAATGTATTTTATTTTTTTCCCTTTATATGATTATAAATTATATGGAAATATTTAGAAAAGTGTTAAGAGAACTTTCTTGTTGAGTACAAAGTTGCACTGACTCTCCCTGTTCTTGCCTGTGTTTAAAAGTTTATGGGAAAATTGTCCCTTTTTTAAATTTCTAAAATTATTTTAACTGGATTCTTCTTAAAACGCTTTTCTTAATTATTTAAATTATTGCAGTAATCCATTTACTCGTGGCATCGCTTCTAAATCAACCCAAGTATTCAGGAATTGCTGGTAAGTTGAGCTTGAATTTGAAATAGATCTGAAACTTGAGGTGTGACAAGAACTGGGACTAGCATGCTGCATCTTTTTGTGGGTTATTACGCAATATCAACCGAATGTCCGGTGCTGTCACTTAATGATGAAGAATAGTGTAACTGAGAGTCAAAGCAATAGTTTGGAAGTGCACATGCTCCTTGGCAATTCATTGTGACTTAATTGACAAGGCCCTCTGTTTTATTCAGTCTTTGTGTAGGTTGGTGCGGCAGTGTTGTAGCTTTGTTAGTTATTTGTCTGAAGTTGACTCTTGGTATATTTTTCTCCAACATTAAGGAATAGTGGGTATCAAAACTATGGAAAGCGCATGAAAATTTGATATACTTAAGGGTGAGGTGTTAGAGGAACTAAGGCCTGATGCAGGTTTAGGGAAGGTCTTGTGGAAATCTTCAAAATTATATAATATGTCACAGTTTTGAACCAATTTTTAACCAAAGTCATGGTTACCATCCTATGTGACTGACAAAGGTAACCTCTTCCTCCTCTATTCTTCTGGACCTGTCTACAGCCTTTGCGACAGTTGACCTTATTCCACCAGTATTGTTCCATTGTCACCCAGCTCAATGGCACTGCTGTCCTGGTTTCATTCCCTGCTATCTGATTGTAACTAGAGTATCATTTGCAGTGACATTTGAATCCTGAATCCACACAATTACGTCTTATATATTCCAAAGATTATCTTTAGTCCCTGCCTGTTTCTAAATTTTTGTCACTTGGTGACACCATCTGAAAGCACAAAGTTAGCTTCTGCATGTTTGGTGTGTTGATTTTAGGGGATTCACACTCAGTGTACAAATTGTCGAGTTGTGTTGGTCAGGAGCACACAGAAACAATGGGTCCGTTTGAGCATTCCCGTTTGTGAATTTTGGGAAGGAGCTTGAAGCATGCTGTGTGGAGTTGCAGGACCTTGAGCTTGGAGGCAGTGCACAGTCACCAACTCTTGGGCATCTCCTCTTATCTCCACCCTGGACCATGATCCCACCGTTGAAGAGTAGACTGTTGTGTCTGCAAGGATCACTAATCCGGTGATCTCCTTCTCACTGCCTCTGAGCTTACAGTCCCTGGACACCACACGGCCTGCATCTCCCTCCTTCCCAGTTCCACAGAAGCTGCCAGACCTGCTGAGTTTCTCCAGCAATTTCTGTGTTTGTTTCAGATTTCCAGCCATCACAGTTCTTTTTGTTTTTGTTATTATTCAACCTGATGAGAACTGTCTCATCAAGGCCTACTTGTTAAGAACTGCCATCTGACAGAATTCTTCTCTGCCCTGAGAATGTACTGTTAGGTTACTTATGTTGGAGGTAACTTGTGCTGTGTCAATCAATTGTCTGAACCTTTTTGCCATTGGCAATGGGACAGCTACTCGTGGCATTGGATAAATGTTATCCTCTTGATTACCTTCATCTGAGGGTTCGTAAATCATTCTTATTAAAACCAAATGCCGTATTTTCAAAAACAACACTGCGGGACTGTCTTTGGCAACAGTTAAACTGTTGATGTTAGTACAATGGGGAATCATGACACTTGTTTTTTGCCTTTAGTTCTCATCTGCTAAAATTTTGGCAAGTTAGTTATTGCTGTAATAGTTGTTAAATAAAATCTCATGGTACATTGTAGATACTAGGAAAATTCAGTTTTTAAGGCACTACAATCATCAACAGCTGATGACACCCAACTGTACGTCACCAGAAACACACTTACCTCCTGCACTGTTGCGAGACTATTCATCAGTTTATCAAATATCCACCACTGATATGACATTCCTGATGAAGGGCTTATGCCTGAACTGTCAACTTTCCTGCTCCTCGGATGCTGCCTGACCTGCTCTGCTTTTCCAGCACCTCACTTTTTGACTCTCATTACAGTACTGTGAATTCAAAGTTGCATCTAAGGCCAGACCAGGTAAGCTAGGCAGATTTGCTTCTCTAAAGTGAGCCAGATGGGTTTTCACAACAGTGGATGATAGTTTTATGATTGTGATTCCTGAGATTGCTTTTAGTTCCAGATTTTTGTTCACAATTTAAATTTCACCAGGGGCCAAAGAATTATCCTGGATTCTCAGTTACAGTCCAGCAGAATTGCCACCACGCCACCTTGGGGGAAAAAGCAAGATACCATAATTTAAGATTAGCACCAAAACATTGAAGGTTATTAAGAGAAAAGCATTGACTTGCCATGTGAAGGATTTTGGGACATGGACTGCCCCTCAAGAAACAATGAAACCATAATATCATTGAATAGAGGAGTAAATAAATATCTGAAAATCAAAATATTTGAGTATGCAGGAGAATGGGACTAAGTGGGAAATTTGTTGAGACTGAGAGCTGAATCGTCTGTTTCTGTTTTGTAAAATGTTTTTGTGCATGGGGAAGATACTAGTTGAGGGATTCAAATGTCCTCAAAAACAAGATTGAGCATTCACAACTGGATGACACCTGAGAATGGATTCCTACTTCTGTGACCCATTGTGTGAAGTTTGTTATTCACACTGGGACGGTGCAACATCTGACAGCTTGTGTTTTTTCAGACTCCTGAAATGTTTCAAAAAAAGAAAGCTAATGCAATGAAATCCCTGAACACGTGGGCCACTTGTCCAATTTAAAATGAAAGAAATTGCACCTTTTTCTCAAGGTGATCTCTACATTAAAGGAAACTGTTTTTCTGCAAAATCTCCCTGGATTTGCTGTGCTCTTGCTATCAATTATACTGTTTTAACAAGATTAGGGATTAGGTAAATGTAAAAGATTTGAGAGTATCTACTAACTAATACTGGGGACATTTTCAAACTTAGTTTGCAGAAGTTTAGAAAATGGGCAGCTACTGACTTTTTTCTTTTAGCAAGGGGATGTGATGTGTTGTGATAGCAAAGATTGGAGAAAGACTAAGAGCTACTTTGGCTGGGACCAATAAAGAAAACTGTATTGAGCTGCTGGATGGTGTGCACATTATTGGGCACAACCAAATTGTTCGTTCATAAATATAGGTTTGTTATTTGCCATTTCTCAAATCTTGGTGGACAAAAAGATTCAAATTGTCATTGTACAGATAATGTATATGTTGGCCTTTTTGAAATTTCCTAGGCACGAACCACAAAAACACTCAGGTCCCTCCAGTTTGCTAATCCTGGCCGTCAGATTACAGAGTTCACGCCAGAAGCCAGTCGGAGAGAGAAACGCAAGCAACAGACAAAGCCACCAAGTCAGTCTAATGCTGATAGGTAATGTATTTGTGGTGTATTTGAAAATTGAGAAATAAAGTTGAGTACACATGGAGTGCAATCTGGACCCACCACTTCATAGCTATTGAATTGAGGGAGCTGAATGATTTTAAAATTTCACTTTCACTCATTGGTTAGGGAAATTGACATATGATTGTGAATACAGTGGTTTTTAAATCTTCCATGAGGTTGGAGGGGGTCTGCAACTGTTAGGACACAGCTCTTTGCCAAAATTCTGCAAGAATGCTTCAGTTACTTTTGAGAAGCAAAATATAAATAAACATGGGTTAGAGAACACCAAAAATGTTTTTTAAAAATTGTAAAGACCATATGTGCAGAATAATGAACTATAAAATGCTCTTGGGGTTTCTGTTCAGTTTCCAAAGGTCTTTGTGGGCTTAAATTTGAAAAACCTTTGACTCAGCCTTTCTACACTTGATGCTGTTCACTTTTCTAGGAATCATCAAATGGGTTGTGGTCTGTATTGTATGATGGCTCTTCCATTTTTGTAAAGTCCCTCCATAATTCTGTCTACATCACTAGTGATAAGCTGTTGCCTGGTTTGGTCAGCCTCTGACAAGTTACTGGAGCATTTTAAAACCGAAATTCAACAATCTTCTACTGATATAGGACATTTGGGTGCCAAAGCTAGTTGCGTCTGATTTAGCCTCCTTAACCCCCCACCTCCAAAAGCTTTGTCTTGATGGTATTTATGGGTTTTCAGGCAGTTTGAACATGTTTACATAGGGGTAGATAACAAAATCTTTCTGTTTAACTCCTGTTTATCAGTTTCATTGGCTATTCTGGGTTCTTACCAAACCATTTCCCCATGATATAGTTTAATTTTCTCTTTATCATTTATACTTATAATCCCATATTCTGCACCTTTGGCCGGAAAACTTGTTTTTTCTCTCTTACTCTATGTTAAAGCTGTAACTCTCTTTTTCTGCTGAAATTCAAGCTCTAGTCTCCTGCTTTCCGGCTCTGTCAACCACTTAGTCACTTGGGCAATTATTCTTGGTGCAGTACTTCAAGCAAGTTTTGGTTCTGACTCTCCTATCTGTTCTGCATAGGGACTAAGGTCAAAATACCCAAAATATGTCTGGAATATCTTGAGAGTCTTTTCATTTCAGGAGGTACTTTCACCTGTGTTTTCCCAGTGATAAATTACAATGATCCCAGTTGTAGAGAAGCTGACATTTCAGTGGTTAGTTCTTCCTTTCCTTCACTGTCCTTTGTAGTAGTATTTTCCATCTTGATATAAAACAATATTAAGAGAATTTGCTAAGGTGCTTATACTCATAAAGATAATTACAGTAACTGACATTTTCTCTTGGCTTCCAGTTAGTTACTTTTATTAATCCATTCAAGCTTATTTCTTACATTTAGACTGGTCAGAGTTTGTGTATATTGGTCAAATCTGACTCACTTGCCATGTGTCCTGAGTCAAATTTGAGGCCCTAGTCTCTGTTACGGAAAAACAACTGTGAGGTGAATTCAATTATTTTTATTGTTCCCCTCTTCTACCATGGCAGAGGTAGTTTTCAATTTCCTTACTTATTGTTCTTTTTCTTTAAAATGGGTGTTGGTGTTTCCCCAAACTGTGTTTGTGAAGTCCAATTTAAAAATGACCCATAGCAATTTCCTTTGTGTAAAAAAAAATGTAGAATTTATTAACACATTCACAGCCCAATGTAATGGTTTGCAACGCATGTCACATGCATACATACTCATCCAAGGAAGAAAGAAAAAGAGAAGAGAAGGGAGAGAGTTGCAAATTAGGAATTGTGTAAAATCACAGATACTGTCAGGAGGTCACATGAATTTGAGTGTAGTAATTGAATGTCCACTGACAATTTTTTTTATTGGTAATGGAGAGAATTCCTTTTGCTGGACTACCAATACAGTTAAATTGCTGGTGAAGGTGCATTGGTTGTAAATTGTTTCACTTAAGTGGTGAAATACAGATATTCCACCCCCGACCTCCACCAGAAGTTAGACTTTTGAGTGATTGAAATTAGAGGTAGCTTATGTAACGTCCTCTTTTGGTGTTATAAGCAGATTGATGAAAACAGTCAAAGGTGTATTAGAGCTGGTCAAAACCCAGCAGTTGCACTTGAGGCTTGGGTTTTGATTAGCTTGCTTAGTTAATGAGGTTGCTTTTGATGTCCTCTTGTCCAAACCTATTAAGATAAGGAGGGCCAGTTAATACCAAGTCAAGCATAATATGTTTCAGTTACTTACTTTTGAGCTAATCTTGTTATGGGGGCATGTTATCTGGGGTTCTGTGTGTTGTCTAGGTGGTCATAAACATGGGAGAAGTTACATTCCAGAGAGATAGTGAGTTTGCTTTTCTCCTGGTAATTGCCGTAATTTCTAGGAGCGGCCAACTTGCCCATTCAGTATTTGCTAGCAGTCATTTTAAGTTTAGAAGAAGTCCTTATTTTTAAATAAAGTAATTTAAACAAGGTAATGTAGTTTTAAGGAGACAATTACAATCTCTTTTCCTGTCCTCTGGACATTATGGAATATTTTGTATCTTCTACAATCTAAGTGAATTACCTGGCTAGTTTGGTTATTCATCTTATTGTTGCACTTTTTTCTTTTTGAGGATCTTGTAAGGCATACACAATAAACTGGAGCAGTTTTGTGATTAATGAGATCCCAATCAAAAGCACCAGTTCCTGTCTTCTTATTTCCAACCCACAATTTCTCCCTTAGGTTATTATGCACAGCCAGCTAAGTTAAAAATCTCATAATCTACATTGTGTTTGGTTTCTCTAAAACTGAAATAATATATTATTTGTTTTAACATACATATTTAACTGGCCTTCAGGTGGTCCTGTTCAGCTAAACACTTTCTTTTAATTGTTTTTTTCCTGAACCAGTTTGGCTTCAGGCAGTTATATTTCTGAATGTGTTTGCAATCTTTGAATTAAGAACCCCATGTAAGTATTTCTTTAACATTTAATGTATTCCATCCTGTGCTCAGATTCTATTTTGAGATGGAATATTCAAATACACTTCCATTTGACAACTTCCTTTCATGGAAATCTAATGGCTTTCCTACTATTTTCTGCAAGCCTACCTTCACCAATCCATTCATACAGTAGGCTTTGGAGAGCCAATAATGTTACAGGGACTTAGTCATTTGTCCACCTTGCTTCGTGCAGGCATAGAGCAAGACAGTGATATCCTGATCAGATCATTGTTTGCTCTGTATTATGCAAACTCACAAGCCAAAGATCCTCACTTTCGAATCTGAAATTTGTCTGATTTACCCTGAAAGGCAGCATGCTCAAATTTGAACAAGTTTTGCCAGCCGTATCATAATACTTTTATGCAATGAGGAAATGCATTATATTCCATTAATAAGATGCTGCTGCTCAGGCAGTTGAACAGCATTGTGTATGCATTTCATTGCTGCTATGATGCGAGTATGTCTGCCATTTACCTCCACAATTGGCTGATCAGATCAGATGAGTTCGAATAGCAGCATAGAGACTAGACTCAACCACTTCACACTTAGAAAACCCAAACCAAAATGTCTGCTGTTAGATGTGACTGCACTATTAAGTGCACTAATAGTTACATGAACAATTTTCAGCAATATAGATTGAAATTCACACACTGTTTACTAGATTGTTTCTAGTTCCTTTTGTGTCCTCTTCCCCAATCAGAAACAGATTTTGTTTTCTGAGTCTAACCAAAAAAAAAATCTTTTTGCTTTGTTTCTGGATTTTGATCTTGTACTAAAACTAATTTAGTGGCAGTCATTGTAGGGTTGAAAACCAGTAATGACAGTCTAACTGCACATTGGCAGGGGAAGTTAGATAATGTTGAAGTTACTTTTATGGAGAAAGACGATTATCTTTACAATGTCCAAAAATATTAACGTTGGTGGAAACCTCTTTGAAAAGAAATCTCCAAAGCGAGAAGTAAGAAATTTACAAATACTTGAGGTGAATTCATTGAAATATGTCAAACTTCTTAAAAAGGCTTGACAGAGTTGATGCTGGATTGCTGTTTTTTATTATTGGAAAGTCTAGAATTTGCTGTGGGATTGTGGGGGGCAGCGGTATAGTGCGGTGGTGGCAGAGGGCACTAGTCTTGGGATATGAAATTGGCTGTTGAGGACTGAGGGAAGGAGGCATTTCTTCACTGAAGATTGAGAGTATTCAAAATTCTCAACCTTGACAATACTTTTTTTTGACACAAATTGATGGTTGAGTGACAGTAGTGTAGAAGATCAGCCATGATTTTGTGAGCGGAGGGAATTTGAGCCTTACCTATGTCAAGCATTCCTTTGGTTAACAAGACATTGAGGGATATTTTAATGACTGATTTCATTCTTGTGATTGAATGGAGTATTAGCAATTGTGCTTTATAACTTAATTTTAAATTTCATTGTATGCAACTTTGCAACTGGCATTTGATGGACAATTAATTATAGATACAGAAGCTGTCATGCCAGTTCTATTGTATCATGAGATTGACTCAAGTTATGATAGAATCTTAATTCCCAACACAAGCAAGTGTCTTATAACATCAGGTCGGTTGTTATACAGGACAATGAAAACTTTATCTGTCAGATTTCTGCACTAGTGTTTGATAGTCTTTTGGCTTTCATAACTATTTCCCCCCTTTGTAACAAATTCCATGTCCTCTGCTTCTCGATTCAATTCCTTTTGAACATACAACTGAGGAGTAGGCCATTTGGCTCCTTGGACCTGCTCCACCATTCAATCAGATCATAGCTGACAACTTTTGTTTTGAATTTCATATACCCATCTTCCATGTTTCTCGATAACATCTAACCTGATATTACACAAAGGCTACCTACGTGTAATTTCTTGGGTGGTGTCTCCTAAGTCCACAAGCTTCATCTTTGAGGAGGTTGAATAATCACCACCTCCAGGTTTCCCTTCCAAGATTGATTACATTTTAAAGAGGATCTGGCCACTGAATCAAAATCATGGAATTTCTCATCTAGCAGCATTGTAGGAGCACTTTTACTATGTGAACTGCAGTGGGTCATAAGGCAGCTCAATACTGCCACTACTTCAATATTGTATTTGGACAATAAATTCTGTTTTGCTGGTGCTGTCCCTAGAATGAATATCAAAATTAGGGTAACTATATCTATGTGTTCAATCATTCTTAGATAGCTAATTAATTTGAAAACAAACTAATGAAATGCAACTACTATTAAGTAAATTCAGTGTTTATCCCTTTTCTAAGAATCAAAGGTGATCAACTGTCATTTGTGTTGTGTATCTTTATAAAATTTGTAACTGGACAACAGTAAAATTATTTTTCATGAAACTGCAATGCTCTGATCAAACTGCACCTTGACCATTGTCAAATTTTGAACTCCAAGATGCAAAGGAAAATTGAAGCAATATAGGTAAGTGGTACCATAAAATTGGCCTCTAATACTAGAAGATTGTTTCATTGAGGGAGATCAGTTCAGTTCAGTTCCGTTGGCTGGATTGTTGGTTGACAGAGCACTGTGATGACAACAGCATGAGTTCAATTCCCATTACCAGTTTGAGATTATCTTGAAGGACTCCTTCTCAACCTCTTCCCTTGCCTAAGGTCTGATGGCCCTCCGGTTAAATCACCACCAGCCACTTCTTTCTCTCATTAGAGAGCAGCCCCTTTGGTTTGGTAAGACGATGGTGACAACATCTTTCTGAGACTGTTTGTTTAACTTTGGATGAAATGTACAGATTTGCTGTGGTCGTGACTCTACTTTAAATGTTCGGAACTCTCAAAAGAAACAGCGATGGTTGAATGAAGGTTCTTACTGGTTACAAACTAAACTTGCACTATTGCAAAGAATTTCTTTGCAGAGTTGAATAAATTTCTCTGTAGTTCATTGGCAGTAAAAGTTCTGGTTCTTCAGTTGCTAGTTAAATACTGTGATGTTATAAGAGCCCTTTCTGTATGAGGAGCAATGATAGGCAGAATAGGCTTCTGATTTTGTATTTCTGAAAACTATATATAGGAATTTGCTGCATGCATTTTGTCTGGTTTGAAAATTTGGGCTGGAATTGAGTGTATCCTGGATGGAGTAGGGCATTTGAGAGTTTATTTTCATGCTTGATACAGAACTGACTTGAAGGTAAAAGACAGTAGTGGTGGAGGGTTGCTTTTCAGACTGGAGGGCTGTGGCCTGTGGTGTGCCACAAGGAAACGTGCTGGGTCCATTGGTTTTCGTCAGAAATGATTTGGATGTGAACGTGGGAGATATGGTTAATAAGTTTGTAGATGACACCAAAATTGGAGGATGAGTGGACAGCAAAAAAGGTTACCTTTTGATCAGATGGGCCAGTGGGCTGAGGAGTGGCAGATGGAGTTTAATTTAGATAAATGTGAGGTGCTGCATTTTGGAAAGGCAAGCCAGTGCAGGACTTATACACTTAAATGGTAAGGTCCTGGAGAGTATTGTTGAACAAAAAGACCTGGAGTCCAGGTTCACAGTTCCTTGAAAGTGGAGTCACAGGTAAATAGGATAGTGAAGAAGGCGTTTAGTATACTTGCCTTTATTGGTCAAAGCATTGAGTGTAGGAGTTGGGAGGTCATATTGCATCCATACAGGACAATGATTAGGCCACTTCTGGAATACTGTGTGCATGTTTGTTCTCCCTGCTATCGGAAGGATGTTGTGAAACTTGAAAGGGTTCAGAAAAAATTTACAGGGATGTTGCCAGGGTTGGAGGGTATGAGTTATAGGGAGAAGCTGAAGAGACTGGTACTATTTTCCCTGGAATATCGGAGGCTGAGGGGTGATGACCTTATGGAGATTTATAAGATCATGAGCGGTACGGAAATGGTAAATAGACAAGATCTTTTCCCTGGGGTAGAGGAGTCCAAAACTGGAGGGCATAGGCTTATGAGAGGGGAAAGCTTGAAAAGGGACCTCAGGGATACCTGAGTAGTAAGGGTATGGAATGCTCTGCCTGCAACGGTAGTAGATTCGCCAAGTGCATTTAAGTCGTCATTGGACAGGCATATGGACGTACATGGAATAGTGTAGGTGGGATGGGCTTCAGATTAGTATGGCAGGGTGGCGCAACATCAAGGGTCAAAGGGCCTGTACTGCGCTGTAATGTTCTGTTTCACGCAGAGGGTGATGCACGTATGGAATGAACCGCCAGAGGAAATGGTAGAAGCTGTTACAATTACAATATTTAAAAGGCATCTGGATGGCTATATGGGTTTCAAGGGATATGGGCCAAATGCTGGAAAATGGGACTAGATTAATTTAGGATATCTGGTTGGCATGGACAAGTTTGACCATAGGGTCTGTTTCCTTTCTGTATATCTCTCTGACTCAATAATCTGGGGGAAAAAAAATTACTCCGGTTTATGTAATAAAGTTACTTTCTGTTGCAGTATGATAATCTGATAACTCCGATTGACTATTTGTTCTTTCAGGCAAACAATGCCAATAAAAAGCAAGGTTTATGACAGTCAAGGTCTCCTCATCTGTAGCAGGATGGATCGGTGTGATTGCTTGGATGAGGATTGTTTGGGCTGCTTCTACCCCTGCCCTAACTGTGGCTCCCAAAAATGTGGAGTTGAATGTCGCTGTGACCGCAAGTGGTTGTACGAACAAATTGAAATTGAAGGTGGTGAGGTAATTCGCAATAAAAACGTGAACTAAGCTTTTGAAGATTTTTGAAAGATATTTTTATTTATAACTCTAAACTAGAATGTGCCATTTCCCTCTGTGATCATTTAGGAATGTAGACTTGTCAAAGTATATTGGTTCAAGGAACCAAGGTTCGTTCCAGTGAGGGGATACCAATTGCAAATCTTAAAATGTATACTTATATTTAAAATGTTCTAAGATTAAAACATTAAAAATGTATGATCAACAGTGTTAAATACAGTATGCTGTAAGTGCGAATGTTGGCTGGAGAATTGTATTTTATCTACTCTGAATTAACACGTTCACTTTTTAAGCAATAAATCCTACTTTTATTGGTTACTTTGTTTACTTTAAATTACTGGATAATTAAAAAAGATCAGTGCAAAATTAAATTGTTATGTCTAAACTATCCATGTATTAACTGTAAATAAAACTCATTCCTTTCTCATAGCATTTTGCTCTTTAATTAATAAAGAGATTACCTGTGTGGTGTCTGAAGCTAGTTACGTGCTTGCTTTTTAAAAAGCAGCATTACTCATTTTTAGGGTATGAGTTTATGGTAGCAGACCCATGATTTTTGTGTGGTTAAAATGGTGTTTCTCTTGAAGCTTGATATCCTTAAATCACCATTGCATGCCTTTCTATCCCTCTCATACCATATTCACTCCTTCCATTCCCACTCAGTCTGGAGGAGGACCTCTGGATTTTCCCAGCTACCCACCTTGAAGTTGAAATTCCATCTGATATCTCTATTTGACTATCAGTTTTGTTTACTAGTGCTCTTGTAATGCACTTTGTGGTACTTAATTAGATTACAGGTTTTATAGGAACGAGAGTAGACCATCAAGCACTGCCCTGCCATTTAATAGGATCATGACTGATCAAATCCTTCAATGTCTTTTACCTATGAAATTCGCATGACTGTAGGTCATTGGTAATCAATTTCAATAGTCAATTCCTGTCTGAAACAGACTCCAGCACTACGTTAGAGAATTCCAAAGTTTCACAAACAGCAGAGTAATAAAATTCTTCGCTTCAACTCAGGTGGCATCCCCCTTAGTTGTAAATTGTGTCCCCTAGCTCTAGACACTCAAACCATCTTAGTTGCATCTACCCTTTGTGTTTGTGAGTTTCAATATAGTCACACCTCATTCTTCAAAACTCCCATGAATATAGGCCCAGTGTGCCCATTTTTCCTTCTAGAGTAGTCCACACTATCCCCTGGAACTATTTTTGTGAACCTGCATAAGATTTTGTAAGTGAACATTCAGATTTGCGTGCAGATTTAAGAATGCCTTAGTATGTGGCAGGTGATTGACTTTGTGGGGAAATACCCAATTTACTCATTTGATCATTTAACAATAGACATTTGAGGGGCTGGGGCACGACTGATGTTTTACATAGGTGTCGTGACTTCTGAAGATGTCACCGGGGGTTGGTGTATAAATGAGAAATATGTGGCCAAGGATGGTGTTACATAAGGTAATAATCCCAAAAAGGGAAATTGTGAAGAATGCATCGTTGTGGATATTTTCTAATCAACCTGTTCAGAGATGTTTGTATATCCCTCTGGTGCAGATGGGACTTGAACCAAGGCTTCCTAGTCCACAGGTGAGGACACTGCCACTTATCACAAGAGCTCCATTTCACCAATATTTAACCACACTTAACTGCTATAGTGATAAGCTACATTTTGTTTTTAAAAAAAAACATTTATTGTTAAGAGGCAAAAGTAGTTGATCACCTTCCTCAGGATTGGTCATTAGCATTCTACTAAATGCAAGTGGTAGTATCTCTACCTCTGAGCCAGAAGGCTCAGTTTTGAGGCCCACTTGCTCCAGAGGTGGGTCAGAACATCTATGAACAGGTTGATGAGAAATATATTCTACTATGCACAAATTCTCCAGCTGCTTATAGAGGCTCTGGTTATAACAGTGTCTGGTGAGAAGCAAAACCACAATAGTTAACTGCACAGATTTCTAATGTATAAATCTCGTACAATCCTGTGGTTACGTTAATGCTCACTAGGTGTCAGTAAAAGACTTGCTTCAGCAGTTACTCATAATACCATGGACATTTAAAGTCTGATTCTGTAGTTTAAATATTCCATTTTGTACGTTAAAAAGATCAAAAATATGATTTCCCTTCCCAGTATATTAACCTTCAGAAACATGCAAACTAAGAACAACTGCATAAGCCAGATGGCTGTTATTTGTTGGGTGCATTTGCACAAGTTAGCATAATATGAATAATATTTATTCATTTGTCTGACATATTGTGCCAAATAGACATGCTTCACATGATTGACATAACAACTAACAAGACCATTATTTTGACTGTGCACAGAAATACTCAGACAAAACCCCAGCAGCTCACTCATTCTAAGAATTGCATTGTCAAATTGTAGGATAAGGTTCTGCACTTTTCTCAGCTTTTGCATGAAGGGAAGTTTCTTACTGCCTGAATGGCCTGGCTCTGATGTCAAGGTTATGTCCACTGTGTACATGACACATTTTCAAGCAAGGTGTTAGTGATCAGAAGCAGGTAGGTGTTTGGGTGATTGCCTGCCCTCTCTGGTCCAGTAGGTCCTGTGATTGGTGGTTAATCATTCCTATATTGTGACCATATGAGAATAGCACATAAATGTGATCTGCTGCTTGTATTTGACACTTATGACTGAGGAGGAAATATGCTTGAACCTCACCATGTGAAAAAATTATCTGGACATGACCACACATGTTCAAGAGTGTTTGCTATAAATCTTTTTCCTGTGTTCTAACAGCAGATACACTTCAAAGATAGCTAATTAATGACAATGTATTTTACCATGTCCTGGATTAGGAGCTGTTGAATGATTCCAAGTCTTTTTTTTCAAACCACTCTTCTGTTGCCATCAGTAGAATGGTACTTAAGTATGATACTGTGGCTATTCTATAATATCGGAGATGCTATGTGTCATGTGAGCTATTTGACCAAAGCTGAATTTGTTTGGTGAATGTAAAAGTCCCATGACACCATTTTAAAGAAAGAGTGAATAACTCCCTTTCCTATCATTGCCACTTTTTGTCTCTCATGACAACGTTGACAGAAACCGATTGTCTGGTCATTCTCTCATTCCTATTTGTTGGACTTGCTATTTGTAGGTTGGTTGCCACATTTCCCTATATTTCAAAAGTGACCACTGCTGTAAAGTACTTAAGGGCATCCTGAAGTTGTGAAAGGTACTATAGAAATAGATGTGCATCTTGTTTGTGCAACTGGCAAATGCAGCGATCCTCCAATAGAGGGTGCTACAACTGCACTATTCTACTGCAGTTCACAGTTTCACCTTCAATTGCCATTAATGTGCCTATTATACCTAATAAATATTGCCATTTGTGAGTTCTATGGGATACTAATCACGTGCAGAAAAGTTAGACTGTAAATACCCTGAATTATTTGGAAGTTATTAACAGGCAAAATTGTTAATTCTATCTAAGCAATCTTGGTAAAACACTTTAGGTTATCCAGTGATTGTGAAATGTGTCATTAAAAATGCCAGTCTTTTCTTTAATATTAAAGTTTCAAATGAAGGAACATCACGAGGACCAGTTAGCCCAGTGTCTAAGGATTTTTATTTGTTTATGAGAAAATGAATGAAAGAACGTTTGAACTTCCCTTACAGAGCTTGCCTTGTGTGTTCTTGCATTAACTCCCTCCCTGGCACCCCACAAAGAAGGATGTGTGTTGTTAGGAACTGCAATTAATTATAAGACCTTAAGATCACAAAACATAGGAGCAAAAGTTACCCATTCCATCTACTCTGTCTTTCAGTGAGATTGTGGTTATCTGATAATCCTCAACTCCATTTTCCTTCCTATTCTCTGTAACCTTTGGGTCCCTGACAAATTTTAAAAAGATTGTCTCAGCCTTGAATATGCTTAATAACCCAATCTGTATAGCCTTCTCTGTTTTTTAAAAAAACAAATTCACTGTCGTCTAAAACAAGAAACTCCTTGTCTCTCTTTCATGTACAATCCCACCTAATTGACTTATTGATTAATTTTGGAGATTATCATATTGGATGGAATCAAATGGCCAATGATATACAGCCCTGGGTGGAGAATTGAGGTGTCTAGTTAGAGATCCTGATGATGAATGATGTGTAAACCTGGTTCCTGCTAGTTGGAGTAGTTATGTCTAATTAGGCATAGTAACTTGTACTGATTGTTATCATACAATAAATGACATCTTGTTAAACAAGTTCTTCTTGTTAAAACCAACTAGTGGCTCACCTTCAACCAATGCTAAACAACAAGCCCTTAGACTCAATGTAGACCATGTCAAAGGATAGGAATTCTGCAGCGAGTAACTTATCTCCTGACTCCCCCAAAACCTGTTCACCATCAACAAGGCAGAAGTCAGAATGCTGTGTGATGCATCCCACTTGCCTGAGTGAGAGCAGTTCCAACACTATTACAGAAGCTCGACAATATCCAGGACAAAGCAGCCCACGTAATTGGCTCCACATTCACAAATATTTACTCCTTCCAGCACTAATAGACAATGGCAACAATGTGTACCATCTATAATATTTATAGCAGAGTCTTTAGCAGGTTTCCAACACAACCACTGCCATCTGGAAGCACCAGGGCAGCAGACGCACAAGTACACCATTGCCTGCAATATCCCTCCAGCTACTCACCATCTCACCATCCAGACGTGGAAATATATCACCATCACTTCAATGTTGCTGAATCAAAGTCCTGAACCCCCCTCCTCCCCAAACTAATGGCAATGTGGGTGTATCTACACCAACTGGACTGCACTGGTTCAAGAACACAGTTCACCATAACTGTTTTGAGCACAACTGGTGATGGCAATAAATACCAGCCCAGCCAGTGATGCCCACGTCCCATGAATGTTTTTTTTAAAACAGAAGAGAGGATTGGTGGAAACATTCTATCCCAGCCATCAGTTGGTCACGGTTGGTTCCACCATGCATGCAATATGGTGATCAGCAGGTATGGGCCAGGTGCTGGCAAATGGGTTAGATTAGGTTAGAATATCTGGTCGGCATAGACGAGTTGGACCCATGGATCTGTTTCCATCTCTATGAGTCTAAATAACCTAGGGTAACAATGGAAGAGAGTTGACCCAGAAGAATAAATTTTCAAATGACTAGTAAGCTTAGCACACTAAAGACATGAATACTTTAAAAATGCTTGTCTGGAGTTACCTGCTATGTGGAGTAATGAGACAGAACTTGTAGAAGGAACTGGCAGAAAAAAGCAGTACTCCAGTGTGGTCTAATAAAAGACTTTAAAAATCTAGTCACGGTTGACAATTACAGAGCCCTAAGAGAAGACAGATCTGTCAGGGCTGTCCTGATTCAGGGTTCAGCCATCTGTTCTAGATCTCCATGAATAAAGTTAAAAATTCTTGTAGGTAAGATGAAAAACATAAGGTTAACAACGTGAAGAACTGGTCAGGGCAGAAGGGAAAATGGAGCAGCTGCTGTTCACAATGAGAGGGCACCACAAGGCACAGCAACAGCAGGAAAGCAATCGATGTGGAGGCTGCAGCATCGGGAACATTGTGAAGAAAATTTCAGCTAACGATAGGGAAATTTCAAAGGTTTTAAAAACAGTGCCCAACAGAAGAATTTTAAAAATAGAAGGGAGGATTAGTGGGACAGTCTTGTCCAGTGGGAGCAGGCTGGTAGAGGACTTTTGTCTCCTGGATGTTTCATCTAAGACCCAGCTCACGTATGCATCCATGAATACATTGATAATAGTTTGAACCCTGGCCTCTGAGTGCACTTAAACGCCAGTGTTTGTATACTGTATACAGTAGGTTAATGTCAGAGGTTAGAATTTTCTTGGTTCTGGATGAGATAAATTAGCTCCAGACCAGCACGAAGCTTCATGGAGATGGGATGGAATGTTTCAGCTAGGAAGATGGAGAAGAGCACCGTTGTAAAATCACAGTCTAGCTTGACTCTAGTTTGCAGTGGTATTGAGTCTCTCCTGGATCCCTTGGTGAGGATCATAGTTTGGACACTGTTACGCAGTAAGTAGAGGATGGTGATGAATTTCTCCAGATGACCAAATTTGAGGAGGATGCTCCATAGTCCCTCTCAGCTGACAGAATCAAAGGGATTAGTTTTTATTCAAATTTAGTGAAAAACAGCTTTGAATAGTGGTTGCTGCTTAACCTCTTAGTGGTTAAGAGGTCAATGCACTCTTAATTTTGGATGTATCTTCCCGAGAAGATCAGGTCTGCCGTACCTCTTGATGGAGGAATAGCACAGTAAGAATAGTGAAAGACATTGTGTGTCAATGCAGCCTATGGCTATCTGGGGGCAGAGCGTTTGATGAAAGAGATCTCAAACCCAACATTAAGCTAAGAGTAGCAATGTTACCAACTCTCCTGCATGCATCAGAGATGTGGAAAATACACAGTGTTCACTTCGAATACTTTGGGAAATATTACCAGCAATAGTTCTGCAAAATCTTGCAAATCCACTGGCAGAAGAGGTGTCCTATTATATTCTCTAAAGTCACCACTCCCGTTTTGAGGTACCGGGGGCCACAGTCAGTCAATTGGCTGGGCCACATCGTCTGTATAGCCGACGTAAAACTTCCAAAATAAGCTCTCTACTTTGATCAGCATTGTGGTAAGCAGTTACTGGGGCTGAAGGGGAGGCACTACAAGGATGTCCTTAAAATGTCCCTAAAAATGTGCAATATCCCCTGCCGTAACTCATGAGAATCTCTAACCAAGGCCCTCCAATGTGGAGAAGAAACATCCACAAAGATAGCAACCATTCTGAGTGTGTCCAAGAGGCTAAATCGAGCACAAACAATGGAAGGAGCACATGAAAATCTAAGCATCCTAACCACCCACCTTAGTAAACACCACCTGCCCCACTTGTGATAGGTTTATAGATCTGGTATTGGAATATTTAGTTCCCTCAGGATTCACAACAGCGGAGTAGAAGAAAATCATCCTTGATCCTGGGGGACTGCTGAAGAAGCAGACAATAAGAGAACTGTTTCTTATGGTAAAGGAAGTTTGTAAATTTATACAGAGTGGTGCAAATGTTTTCCAGCACCGAAGAATATCCAGATGTATATGAATTTCAGTAAAGCATTTGATAAGGTTCCCCATGTTAGGCTACTGCACAAAATACGAAGGCTTGGGATTGAGGGTGATTTAGTGGTATGGATCAGAAATTGGATAGTTGAAAGAAGACGAAGGGTGTGTTTAATGGGAAATGTTCATCTTGGAGTTTAATTACTGGTGGTGAACAGCAAGGATCTGTTTTGGGACACTAAGGTTGATGGAGTTGTGGATAGTGCTGAAGGATGTCGATTACAAAGGGGCATAGATAAGCTGCAGAGCTGGGCTGAGAGGTGACAAATGGAGTTTAATGCAGAAAAGTGTGAAGTGATTCACTTTGGAAGGAGTGTCAGGAATGCAGAGTATTGGGTTGGTCATGTAGATGCACAGAGAGATCTTGTTGTCCATGTACATAGATCCTTCAAAGTTACCACCCAGGTTTATAAGGTTGTTAGGAAGGCATATAGTGTATTAGCCTTTATTAGTAGAGGGGTTGAGTTTCGGAACCATGAGGTCGTGCTGCAGTTGTACAAAACTCTGGTGTAGCCGCCCTTGGAGTATTGCATGTAGATCTGGTCACTGCATTATAGGAAGGATGTGGAGGCTACTTTCATTAGAGAGAAGAAAGTTGACTTGATTGATACATGTAAGACAATCAGAGGGTTAAATCGTGTGGACAGTGAGAGCTTTTTTTCTAGTACGGTGATGGATAGCACAAAGAGACATAGCTTCTAATTGAGGGGTGATAGGTACTGGACTGATGTCAGAGGTAGTTTCTTTGTTCAAGAGAGTAGTAGGGGCGTGGAACGCACTGCCTGCAACAGTTGTAGACTTGCCAACTTTACAGGCATTTAAATGGTCATTGGATAGGTATTTGGATAAGAATGGAATAGTGTAGGTTAGATGGGCTTCTGATTGGTTTCACAGGTGGTGCAATATCGAGGGCCGAAAGGCCTGTATTGTGCTGTAATGTTCTATGTACTATGTTTTATGCTGGAGCTGTTAAAAATCAGCAATGTTTGCCAGAAGAATCACATACTAAGACCAAGAAGAAGTACAACCTATTTAAACTCATTGATGAAACATTAGTGAAGTTGTTCAGACAGCAAAGTAGGAATAGATTGATACAGTACAGACTTGACTTTGTTGTCAGATAATGAGGCAAAACAAGCTCAAGAGCAACATTTTAATCTTTTGTCTTCCAAAGCAATGCTCTCAGTACCAGTGATCGAGGTAAAACTGAATAAAGATCAGTCTTCCAGTATCAAAACTAAAAATGTGGAAAAGTCTAGATCATCAGAAATAGGTCTACAGAGGACAGATGAATATGCTCAACCTATGCAACAAGAGTAAGCAAGCTTCTACACAGATGTATCAGCCGAATGAGAATAAAGATTTTCTTGAACAAAATAAAGATGAGATGCCTGCAACTCCATTGGGAGGTTGGAGGGTAGTGGATGGGAGCAAATGTTGATAAGGGCAAAAGAACTTTGTTGGGGATGGGAATGGTCTGTTGTATAAGATAATTGTCCCATTCTGGCTGGTTTAGGAAAATAGTTTTTTTTAGAAAAATCTGGCAGTGAAAAGCTATTCCATCATGTAATGCCTCTATAGCTGCTCCAGCTCCAATATTTCACCTTCCTCTTCTGGGTTGATGCACCCCTGGATTCTTGAAATTGCACTGAATCTAGTAATTGCAGGTACACCTTCCACTTTTCAAAGCTAACCTCATCTAGATAGATTTGCTCCTGTTAGCTCAAGTTTTGTTTAGCTGAACCCACTGGCTTTTAGGATTTCCCTGAGTTTTAAGGACACAGAGATAACCAACTGGTTTAGGGCATCCGAAACCAAGAGAAAATACTGGAAAATCTCAGCAGGTCTGGCAGCATCCATAAGGAGAGAAAAGAGCTGACGTTTTGAGTCTAACTGACCCTTTGTCAGTGGTTTAGGGCATCTCCTTGAGACCATGTAGAATCAGTGACCTTACTAGCACTGCTAATAGCACATGTCCTGCATGGAACCTGCTTCTGTCTCTGCTTCACATTGGCTCTCCAACTGACTGCAACCCTGCAGCTATTCTTCAGTGACCCCTTGAACTGCTTTGAATCATCTATTCAAAACCTTGCCACAAGCCACACCCTTGTTCTGAGGCAGGATTGAATTTAGCAGCCAGGAGACCTCAAATGTTGCAAACCCTTGGAACAGTCTGCTTTGAATTTTACAATGTTCGCAGCTTGCTTACAATGGTACAGATTACATACAGCAAAAAGAGGATTTTTGCCACAATGGATTTAACCCTGTATGGTCCATGCTCCCCCTGGAAAGAATTGGAAGTAAGATTCCCTCCTGCTGAATACTTCTCCACACTTTGCTTCAGTATCAGCTCAGCTTCAAACTGCACCTTTTACTGGAACTTTTGTGAGGATCCATCTCCTGCTGTCTCTCAGTTGCAGTAGTCTACGTTTGAACATAGAATTGAACAGTATTGACTCCTGATTTGGTAAAACATTGAACAAAGTTTATACCATGACAAATGCCTCGGAGCACTGATGACAGGAATATGCTAAGCCGCTTCTCTGGTTGATACTCATTCTGTTCATGATAGGGAGTTGTAGCAGAATGGTCACCTTACTGAGCTGGCGATCCAAACACCTAAGTTATTGATCAAGAGCTAGGAAGCCATTCCAGTAAGGGAACTTAAACTAAGTTAATTTAATAAACAGGATTACCAGAGTAATCATAATTGTAATGTGTTTGGTGTATCTCTGTCCACAGCCTCATTAAGCATATTGTCCTAAGAATGGTCAATTTACCTGTGCAGCTTTATATTCTATAAATTTACACTACTGTCAGAGGAAATAGGCAAGCAGATAACAAGACACCTATATTGTTACACTGTAAGTTGCACTTGGATATCTGACCTGATAATTGATTTGTATTTTTGCTGTGACTATTTTCCTATCCAGATTTTCTTATATTTTGTGTCCTATGTAAATTTCCGATATTTTCTTTCCTAGAAGAAAAGTGTTTAAGGGCATTTCCCATCAGTTTTTATCTACTTCATCACAAATCTCACTGCAACCAACCATTTGCTGCCCTGCCAAGCTTTGTTGTTGATCGGAAGCAAGGCAATTTTCCCACAAGGAAGGGTAGGAAAACCATGGATCACATCTGTCTATCTTCCAGTAGCTGGACGTGCCACACAATTGGCAAAGGCTTAAAAGCAGGTCACCTGCCCTATCGCTGCCTTTTATGGCAAATGACTTGGACATTAACCGAGGGATGGACAGAATAAATGTTTTTTAAAAAGTGAGGTAATTTTTAAAGCCAGTTGCCAATTCTTTGAACTGAATCACTACAAAGAGGTGATACCTTGTTTTTTTTTGGTTTTATTAGCCATTTTAGTGAATGATGTCATTCTATTCTTCAACTTGAAGCTGAGCATCTGTTTTGTGATTTAACGACTTGTTTAGGTTGTTATATTCTATGAAAGCAACTGGGGTGGGAGCCAGAATTATCTGTTCTGATCCAGAATCCAAAACACTGGTTTAAAATGCGCTATTCTGAACACATAAGAGCTGCTCTACAATTACTGTCGACAGCATTGGTCTACTTATCTAACAGAGGTCAAAATAATATTTTTTCAATGTCTGTTTTTGAGATTCTTATTTTCAGGAACTAGTTTTTGACTTTTTGATTTCAGGGCCTCATTTTTTCCCATTTTCATTGTTGTGAGGCATGTGATACAATACCGTATTTCTCTTATTAATTTGTTTCCTCATTCCCATTTTATAGGTAGATATCACAAATCTCAAATGGAAAGTAGCTCATCCAATCTCAAGCCAAGGAATAATCAGATCAAACAGCACACTGGCCATGTGTCAACATTGTAATGTTATGATTAGATTCCCTACAGTGTGGAAACAGGCCCTTCGGCCCAACAAGTCCACACCGGCCCTCCAAAGAGTAACCCACCCAGACCCATTTCTCTCCGACTAATGCACCTAACACTATGGACAATCTAGCATGGCCAATTCACCTGACCTGCACATCTTTGGACTGTGGGAGGAAACCATAGTACCTGTAGGAAACCCACGCAGACACGGGGAGAATGTGCAAATTCCACACAGTCACCCAAGGCGGGAATCGAACCTGCGACCCTGGTGCTGTGAAGCAGTAGTGGTAACCACTGAGCCATTGTGCTGCCCCAATGTCGTATTTTAAATTACTTTTGAGAAACTTGAATACATTCAAATGCCGTGCAGGACCAAAGCACAGGGCATAAAGAGTCATCCACGCTGAAGTGGATTTGAAGAGGTCAGAGTGAGTAGGAACTTTTTTTTCTTTAAAGGAGATTACTGCATCAAAATGTGAAGAAAAGAAGGGAGTTGGGCGATGGAGAGAACGCAATTTTATTGTGGGTTGCTCTGGCACATGACCAGCACAAATATATTGATATGAATGACCTCTTTCTGTGTGGTGAACCCCTTTTCCTCAGATCATAAGTATTAAATACACCAAAATCAGGTTATTCAACGTATTAATGCCAGTTTCACTCTGATACATTTCTAATACATTTATATTCTTCTGGGCAATGGTGACAAAACTGCTTTTCATTCTCCAAAGCATTCCTCACTATTGACTCATACAACGTCACTGCCAATTTTCTGAGTGTTAGTTCAGTTACAAATTTCAAAACATCCAACCTACTTGATTTAACGTGTATTTCTATAGCATGTTTTACAACCATAGGATATCTCAATAGTGGTTTGCAGTCACTTTTGAAGTGTAGTCATTGTTGTTTGTAGGAAACATGGCAGCCATTTGGCCCACAGCAATAACAATGAGGTAATGGTCAGATAACCTGTTTTTTGTTAATATTATTTGTTAATATTTGATAAATATTGGTCAGTTAACACAAGAGAATGCCCCTTTGAAATAACACATTGGGATTTTTTTTTATATTCATCTGAGAAGACAGAGAGTCTCAGTTTAACATTTCATCTAAAAGTCTGCATATCCAACTCCCTCAGTGCTGCACTGGGGTGTCAGCCTTGATTATGTCATTAAGTCTTTCCAGTGGCACTTGAACACAAACGACGGGCTGCTGTGGTGAGATTATGGATGTTAAAAAAATTCATACATAACAGAGAAAGACCATTCAGCTCAGTGTTAATAATTACCTCTGACTGAAATAGTGATCTCACAATGTAATCAGTGATCGCTGACCAGTTCTTGTTGGTCTACAGTCATACAGTGTGATCCTTCTAGGGTATACAATTGAAATAAATGTGATTCAGGAAATTGTGGACTTCACTTGTGATTAAATAACTTTGGTTCCCTTTGGTGAACCAAAGATAACAAGTATCCTATCAATGTTTGCATAAAGCCAAGATTAACCAGCTGATGATTTCATTGACTATTCCCTGTGATAGTATTCCCTTGAATTCCAGGCATTCACTGAAGCCTCACTGTTAATGGTTTTTAGTGACCAAAAATTTTCATGTTAACATTGCTTGTTTGATGCAAACATTGATTTTAGACGAACCAACATCTCTGCTAAAATAGCAGGTAGTGGAATTTGTACCTAGGCGATAGTCAATTATCCACCATTTTCCAGGCTCCCGCACACCAGAGACCAGATCAATATTTGATTGCTAAGGGTTTTTTTTAAAACAATGCAAACAAACGTCTTTAGTAGTAAATTTCAAATAATTTCAGTGAGAATCTCAGGTCCTGTAATGTAATCTTTCTACCTTGTACTTGGGTGATTATATAGGAACACCATATGGTTAAGATACAAAGGCTGTGCCAAATAATTTAAGTAATTGTTTTACAACAAAGCCTCTGAACTTGCTTTTAATTAAGGAGTTTCATTGGGATATGGGCTGCTTGTAACTTAAACTGGAGGCATTTCAAACTTTTAACTACTTTTATTACAGGCAGCAACAAACTAATCTATAAAGGGAGATTTAATAGAGATTGTTCAAAACGATGAAGGGTTTGGAATGAAAAAGGAAAAGCCATTTCCACTGGCTGGAGGGTTGGGAACCAGACAACACAAAGTTAAGGTAATTGGCCCAGGAACCAGAGGGGAAATGAAGAAAAATTTTGTGGTGTAGTGAGCTATACACTCGGTGAAAATGTGATGGAATCAGAATTCAATAGTAACTTACAAAAAGAAAATAGGCATAAATTTGAACTGAAAATTTTGAAGACCTACAGGAAAAAAGAAGAGGGGCAGGAGACTAATTGCTGAAGTCTTTCAAAGTGTTAGCCAGAACACAATGGTCAGTAGGACTGTGGAAGTGTTTACACATGCTGACAAAACATTAAATTTACTTCGAGCATTCGGCATTATTTGCTCAGCCTAAAACATATCTTATGTCAATTTCTTTTCTTCCTTATCTTATCCTTCAGGCTTAGTCAAGATTAGGCACTCAGAAATATGTTCCTATTGCTTAATCTATCACAGTTTTCATTATATGATGTGATATAAAGAGATTTTCTTTGTATCTGACTCAGTGATCCAAGGGAACTTAATGGCCCAATTTTTATTTTTGACACTGAGAGAAACATGGATTTGGGGATAGGGCAGAATGCGGAATTGAGGTGGAAGGTTTGGCATGTTTGTATAAAGTGGTGGAGCTGACTCAAGATTCTGAATAGCCTACTCCTTATTAGATTCTTGTCCTTCCAAGAAGTGCCCTTTCTGGGCTGAGTGGGTTATTTTCTCAATTTGAGTGTTTTTAGTCTTTGGAAGGTATGTGCTGTCTGATTTTCTTCCCTCTTTGAGTATAAGCTTCTCACTTTATTTAGTGAGTTGACATTCACACAATTGAGTACAAACTATACACTCAGTCTGCATACTTACTAAATAACACATTGCAGAGAAAAATGAACTCTCAGAACATACAAGCTAAAGTTGTTCAAGGGTGAGAGAGAGAGAGAGGAGTACTCTGTACTTCTATAACAACATGAGAGAGAGGCGACAGAGTATCATAAAAGGCATATGAGAGACAGGGGAGAGCAGCTACATAATGAAACTGAGAGAGAGAGAAATTGGATTATAGAGTGTAAGATAGAGCAGGGATAGCAGCTGCATAAAAAGTGAGAGTCATAACAAGGTCAGTAGCTTCTCAAACAGTGTGAAAGAGAATGGGGACAGCTTTATAAAGATGGAAACAAATCTGTGTGAGAAGTGCAGTGTCAGTGGAAGATAAAAACATGCAGCAGAACACCTCTTTAAACAGTTTCTATTTGCTGGAGCCAAAGTATAACATCGCAGGAAATGTGGTTAAGGATATTTACTGTATTCACACAACATTTGTAATAAGATAAATGGCTTGATGGCACAAATAGAAATAAATGAATATGACTTGAAAGATTTTACAGTAACATGGTTGCAAGGTGATTCTGGAAGAATAGACAAAACATTTGTAAGAGAAGGTATTAGTGTGGTGGTAAGAAGTGATATAATTGCAATAGATTATGAGTTGGAATTAGTTTGGTTGGAGAAAAGAAATAGCAAGGGAAAGAAGTCATGGGTGCAAGTCATCTCCAAACCCCTGAAGAGTTGCCTTACTGTAGAACAACATTGAAAATTAATGAAAGCATATAAAATGGCATTATGATTATTGTAGGAGGAAGTGAGGTCTGCAGATGCTGGAGATCAGAGCTGAAAATGTGTTGCTGGAAAAGTGCAGCGGGTCAGGCAGCATCCAAGGAACAGGAGATTCAACGTTTCGGGCATAAGCCCTTCTTCAGGAATTTTTGTAGGCAATTTTAACCTGCACATTGGCTGGACCAATCAGATGCCCAAGAGGATCATAGAAAATGAAGCTGTAGATTGCATCAGCAATTGTTAGAGCAGTATATTCCACAACCTACATGGAAATGGGCTGTTTTAGATCTAGCCTTGTGTAATCAGCTAAGTGTAATATTGTGGTTAAGGATTCTCTAGAGGTGTAGTGTTCTCAACATGGTAGAATGTCAAAATTTGTTGAAGGGAGAGCAACTGGGGTCTTATATCAGAATCACAACTTAAATAAGGGCAACGACTGCAGTATGAAGAAAGTGTTGTCTAAAGTGAGCTGGGAAAATAGGTTCAAGGGAATGTCAGAGAGTAAGCAGTGACAGATATTTAAGTAATCTTTTTTCATAATGTTCAACAAAAATGTATTCCAGTCGTAAAGAAGGACTCAATAAGAAGGATGCACCACTCATGATTAACAGGGCATCAAAGAGAGTTCCAGTCCAAAACTAAGGCATGCAAAGTGGTGAAAATGATTGGAAGGCCGCAGGATTGCATTTTTTAGGAATCAGAAAGGGATGTCTAAAAAAGCGAATAAAGAGGAAGAAAATTGACCATGTGAGTGAACTCAGCCAGAAATATAGAAAGAAAGAGCCAAAGCCTAAGGGATGCAAATTCACATCAAACAAAGCTAACTAGCAGACTCACCTACTCTGCCTGCCAGCCATTGGTGTATTGGAAGGACTTAAAAGTTGATAATCATCTTATTTGGCAATATTGTTAATGCACCTTCTGTTTGCTCACAGTTCAAGAACAAAAGTAACATATTATGTTAGATTACTTGATTACTTACAGTGTGCAAACAGGCCCTTCGGCCCAATAAATCCACACCGACCTGCCAAAGCACAACCCACCCATACCCTTACATTTACCCCTTATCTAACACTAGGGCAATTTAGCATGGCCGAAACCGGAGTGCCCGGAGGAAACCCACATAGACACGGGGAAAATGTGCAAACTCCACACAGTCAGTCGCCTGCATCAGGAATTGAACCCGGGTCTTGGGCGCTGTGAGGCAGCAGTGCTAACCACTGTGCCACCCACTAACTCATTAGAAATCATTACTAAGTGTCAGATAGCAGGAATAATAGAAGTGTTTATGGAACTGCATTAGTAATTTAAACGAGGTCAAATCCTACCATTTAATGAATAAGTCTGGAATAAAAAGCTGGTGTCAGTAACAGTGTTCCTGTTGTATTTGAGAAAGGGGCTTACCACCATCTTCTCAAGGACAATTAGAGATGGACAATGAATGTTGGTCTTGCCAGAGACACTAACATCACTTGAATTAATTAATAAATCAAGATCATGACCGAAGGAGGACTCCCAGATAGCGACGGTAATTATCTCAGTTTGGTTAAAAGGTTAGAGGTGAAGAAAGCTAATTGAATAATGTACTAACGATATGGTTGTTTTCCTGCAAACAGAAGCTATTCAGCAGGAGGCTTGTAAAACGTGTTCTTCACTATCAGGGAAGCTTTATTAACCTGAGATTTGACCTGTCAGATCAATGTGAAAGATCCCAGAGACATTATTTGGAATAAGAAAGGGTTTGGGGAGCGGATAGCTCTCAGTTCACACTGATATTTTGCCCTTTCTTGTCTGCCCTTTGATGTTGAACTGGGAGATTGGGTTAAAAGATAAGACAGTGGAGTGGCAGTCACAGACTTATTGGAGATACTTAATAATTCTCAGCAAAAGTTTAGCCCAGTCCAGTGAGAAAAAAAACACTTTGTGAAGGATGCATCATCTAGGACTGAATATGAAAATTAAGGAGAACATTAAATTGACAGAAACACTATACAAGTCTACAAAGACAACTGGTAGAACAGAGGATTGACTAGAATTTAAGAACCAGCAAAGAATGACTAAAAGATCCCCTACAGTATGGAAACGGGCCCTTCGGTCCAGCAAGGAAAGATCTTAAAGAGACAGATATCAGATAATAAGTGAAAGCTAGCTAGAAATAACAAACAGTTAATAAGAGTATTTAATAAGAATACAGTAACTAAATTTAGAGTAGGTGAGTCTGCTGGTTAGCCATGTTTGATGTGGCTTGCATCCCTCAGGTTTTGACTGTTCCTTCAGAGAGTGAATCTCAGGAAATGATAGAAAGAAACAATGAAAGATGCAAACAAATAGCAAAAACTTTGAGCAGGTATTGTGCATTGATCTTCACAGTCGAAAATTCAGAAAAAGATAATTGAAAACAAGAAGAGGTAAGGAGGATTGAACTTAAAACAAGCACCAGCACCAGTGAAAAAGTGCTGGGAAAACTGTCCGTCTTAAAGGCTGGCAGGTCTTCAAGTTCAGATAGCCTGCATTCCAAGCTATTAATAGAACTGATGGTACTGATCATAGATACATTGGTTATAATCTTCCAACATTTCTCTGATTCTGGAGCAGTCCCAGCAGATTTCAGCATAGCAACTAGAACACCTTAACTGAAGAAAGGAAGAAGGGAGAAAGCAATAAATTACAGTATAGGCTGACTAGCTTAATATTTATTTTAGTTAATTCACAGGACGTGAACACCACTGGCTGGGGCAACATTTATTGCCCAACCCTAATGCCTGGAGGGCAATTTAGAGTTAACTACATTGGCTGTGTGTCTGGAATCACTTGTAGGCCAGACAAGGAGGGAAATTTCCTTCCCTAAAAAACATTAGTGAAGCAGATAGTTTTTTTTCCCCCTGACAATGGGTTCATTATCATTATTAGATTTTTATTAAATCCAAATTTCACCATCTGCCTTGGCAGGATTCAAACGCAGATGCCCAGAATATTGTGTGGGTCTCTAGATTAATAGTCTAGTGATAATACCACTAGGCCATCACCTCCCCCATGTTTGCCAAAGGGAAGTTGCTAGAATCCATTATTAAGGAAGCTATTGCAAGATACTTGGAAAATTGTCATTTAATTAGGCAGAGTCAAAATGGCTTCATGAAAGGAAAATTGTGTTTAACTAAGCTATTCAGGATTTTTAACAGAGTAGCATTCACAGTGGAGAAAGGGAACCATAAATTCATTAACAGTACAGAAGGAGGCTACCAACCCATCATGTCTGCACTGATCACCAAAGATCTAATAACACTAAACCCACATTCCAGCCTTTGGCCCATAGTCCTAGAGACCTATGGCAATGTAAATGGATACTGCTGAGATATAATGAGAGGTTCTGACTCACCCATTCTTTCAGGCAGTGAGTTCTAGACTCCCAACAATTCTCTGGGTGAAACAATCTCTGCAATTTTTCTTTTAGCCTTCCACCTCTTATTTTAAGTCTATATTTCTGGTTAGTGACTCATCTATTAATGGTATGCATGCCTTCCCATCCATTGTCTCTGTGTTCTTCATAATCTTATACACCTTCAACAATCCTACAATCCTAGCTTATCCAACCCTTTTTAATAGCTCAGACTGTCCAGCCCAGGCAGAGTCCTGGTAAATCTCCTCTGCACCATTTTTAATTTAATCAAATCCTTCTTTTAACCTATGCATGCCTCAGGCAGTACTCGAGGTGTAGCCTAACTAATGTTTTCTATAGTCTTATGTAGTTCCAGCATAACCAACAGGTATGATTTCCAAAAGGCATTTGATAAGGTACTGCATCAAAGGTTGTTGGACAAGATAAGAGCACTTTGTGTAGGAGGTAACATATTAGCACAGATAAAGGACTGGTCAGCTAACAGGTACCAGGAAATATGGATAAATTGATCTTTCTCAGATTGGCAAGCTACCGCTAATGAAATAGCACGGGGATCAGTACTAGGTCATCAAGTTTATATCGAATCTATATCAATGATTTGGATGAGGGGACAGAATGTATGGTTGTTACATTTGCAGATGAAGCCACATTAGGTGAGAAGATAAGCTGTTAACTGGAGGTAGGGAGTCTGCAAAAGGATATAGGCAGATTCAGTGAATGAACAAATATTCGGCAGGTGGAATATAATATGGGCAAATTTGAGCTTGTCAACTTTGGCAAAAAGGAATTTGAAAACAAGGATGTGAACATTAAAATTGATATTAATATGACTAAAGCAAATTTTGTGAATATGTGACCCTCATTCCTATCAGCATTCTTGGCTGTCCATTGCCTGCAATGAGCTTTGGGGTATTCTGAAGGCATGAGAGGTTCCATGTACAAAAGCAAGTTCACTTTCTCTTTTAGTCTTGGTGTTTTGGGCTGGTTTCTCAGTTTGTTGGAAGGCTGGTTTGTGATGCAGAATGATGCCAGTAGTACGGGTTAAATTCTTATACTGGCTGAGGTTGTCATGAATGTCATGCCTTCTCAACCTTGCCCCTTGCCTGGAGTTTGTGACCCTTAGGCTAAACTCACTACCAGTTGTCACTCTCTAATGAGAAAGTAGCCTTTGACCCTCTGGGACTATGGTAATTTTCACTTCACTTTTCATTACCCCCTGAACCAGCAGCATCGAAAGGTGATTAACTGGTGATAGGAATGACGCCGTCTAAATAGTGACTGTTATTTTGAAGTAAAAATCTCAGACCCATTGGTGGCAAAGCACTTTGGTAATTTCTCCAATGAGATTTCAATTTTTCTCCTCAGTTTCTTCCTGCCTTGTGACCCTGCCTTTTGGAATTCTCTTCGAAATCCTCTTGGCACATTCACATCTGAATCAGAAAGAGTTGGGTTTGAGTGCCATGCTGTCACAGATTGGAGCACAAAATTTCAGCTGACAGGTTTTTACACTACTCAGTTAGTGCTGCACTTTCAGAAGTGCCATCTTTCAGGCGAGATAATAATGCAAAACCCTGTCCGCCCTCTTAGCATGGTATAAAAGATTCCATGTCATGATTTCAAGGAGGAGTAGGGTAGTTCTCCCATGATCAATGTCTATCCTTCAATTAACATTATGCAAAGCAGATGATCTGCTTATTTCTTTTTTGTGTTATGTTGCAGTGTGAAAAATTAACTGTTGCATTTCTGCTTTACATCAGTGACTGTAATCAGAAAAGTTCTTCATTGGTTGGAAGACTCTTTGAGACTACCTAAGAGGTGTGATATCAATGTGAGTGTCTATTTCTTTACCTCACTGAAAGGGGATTGTCAGCTGCAGGCTGCTGGGGATAAAATTGGAATAACAGCATAGCAACAGTATTGTGTCCATTTGCCATTATTAGATTAGATTACCTACAGTATGGAAGCAGGGCCTTTGGCCCATCAAGTCCACACCGACCCTCCAAACAGTAGCCCACCCAGTCCCATTCTCCTCTGATTAATGCACCTAACACTACAGGCAATTTAGCATAGCCAATTCACCTAACCTGCACATCTTTGGACTGTGGGAGGCAACCAGAGCAAACCCACACAGACACGGGGAGAATGTGCAAGCTCCACACAGACAGTCACCTGAGGCTGGAATCAAACCCGGGCCCCTGGTGCTGTGAGGAGAAAGTGAGGACTGCAGATGCTGGAGATCAGAGCTGAAAATGTGTTGCTGGAAAAGCGCAGCAGGTCAGGCAGCATCCAAGGAACAGGAAATTCGACGTTTCGGGCATAAGCCCTTCATCAGGCAACAGTGCTAACCACTGAGCCACCGTGCCACCCATTAGCCTCTCTGCTTCCAGACAATCCACCCACGACACATTGTGATTCATAGGACCTCAGCAGGCTTTGTTGTACATCAATTTGCCTTCTTGACCTTGAGGATTAAGCAGCTAAAAATCAGGGCCAGTTATTTAAAAATGACCTGCTGATATCGGCCACGGCACAGAATATGTGCCACGATATTCCATGGCACTGTCAGATTTGCTTTTATCTCTCAATCTGCTTCTCAAATGTAAAGTGAAATGTCCATTCATCAAACAATTACAGCCAGTGCTTGGCTTTTGGATCTGAGATGCTGTGACGGCAAACCTGATGTGTACCCTTGAGGATCTGTGAGCGAGAGTCTTGCCACACTGCACCTCCTCCATGCTAATTACACAGCTTGATTTACGGTGATGTGAGAGCAATGACTGGAAGATAAGGAACCCAGTGCTGGTGCAGTCTGCCTGCCAGAAATTGCTATTGACATTTCAATTTTGCATGATTTTTCTTCTTTGATAGCATAATAGGGAAAATTTACATTTGAATAAAGAGCAAATAGTACACGTCTCTGCGAGTTTCAGAGAATGTCAAAGTGTTTTTTTTCCAATTACAGATCTATTTCAGATGGTATAATGCAATTAAAGAGTAATTGGTACAAGAGCGGCAGCAAGGTTATGATCCCAACCAGTCCCGTCTCTTTTATTTCTCTGCAGAAACATTCTACTGTCTCCTGCCACGCACCCCTCTACAAAAAAGCTGTGTGGGGCTGGTGGATTCAATTGGAATACTTATGATTAAGGTCAACAAAGTTTTAACAGGCAAGGATGACAAGGGGTGAGGAAGTAAGGCAGGTAAATTCCTCAAGAGGCAGATGAATCACAATCTGACTGAATGGAGGCAGAACACAGGTCAAGAGGCAGAGTGGTCTTCAGTGTCCTCACGTTAATGGGGAGCCAGGCTCAAAGTTGATCATCCTTGAATATTTATATGAAATTCCAAATAAATTGAAGGTCCCCTCACTGCTTTTATGTTGATTGCAATCCGTGCAAAATATCCTGGATACGAACCAATATTGTCGAACCCAATGCCCATCACACTCCTGACATTCTTTTTAATTCTGTAGAAAAGACTAGTTGCTTTTAATGATTACTAGATGCAACCTTCTTGATTTGAACATCAAGGTTTATTTCCATGAGCAAGGCACCTGTCAGATTTGAAAGATGCAAACTGCTCAGTTGCTACACGTGACGTGGTTCTCGTGATAGTAAACAGGAACAGCAGAAGGCCATTCATATGAACATTTGAACCTGTGAATGAGGAGCAGAAATTCAGCCTCCCTGAGATTGTTCTGCCATGCTATTAGATCATGACTGATCTGTATCTCAGCTCAATTAATGCGACTTTTCTCTCTCTCTTTTTGTACATTTACCTAATAATCTCAGTCGTGATGATAGCAATTAACTCCTGGAATTCACAGCCTTTTTGAGACACATAGTTCCAGATTTCTGATTTCACTCGGAAATGGTATGTTAAATTTATGGCCCGCATTTACCAGAGGGGAATAGTTTATCTCCATCTGGTCTACTGAATCCCTTTATTATCTGAAGTATCTTGCTTAGATCATCCCTCAACCTTTTAAATACAAAAGAATACAAGCCATGTGAATGCAGCCTGGCCTCCTGTTTTAACCCTATAAGCCCCAGAATTATTCTGGCGAGTCAGCATTGTATCTCTTCAAGTCGAGGGTATTTTCCTGAGGGCTGGTGCCCCAAACTCACTGTAGGGCTTAAGAATTTGTGAAGCATCACTTCCTTACTTGTATTCCGATCCCCTTGAGATAAAGGCTAAGATTCCATTAATGTTTTTGATTGCTTTTTATACCTGTGTACATGCATTTAGTGCTTTGTATACTTGGGCACCTCAATTGTATTGCTCCTTCACAACTACCAGTCTCTCCCTATTAAGAAAATCATCTGTTTATGCTGCTTGGATCCAAAGTGCATAACCTTATACTTGCTCAATTGATCTCCTATAGTTTTGTCCATTTACATAGTCTATCTTTTGTTCCATTGTGAATCTTTTCTCCACTCTCCACAGTGCCTGTTAAATTATTTGCAATATTGCATACAAAACTGTCTGCTCATTCATCGAATTATTGATGTGCCCCGTTAAAATAAATCGGGGTTAAATAGGCCAGCTTATTTTCACTGGAAATCCTGTAATTGTTGAAATTGTTTCGGTCATAAGTAAAAGATATTTTTAAGCAATTTAATGCATTTGTCAGAGTTGTGTATAATTGCTTACTTTGCAAAGGTTTACAATTTTAGTCAGGATTTAGACACATGTTGATTAATAGCTACAACAGTGGCCATGATCACAGTCAATGGCAAACTGCTGTAGCCATTTTAATGGTTCTGAGGAATGAAGTGATCACCAGACAATGGACTGTCAACCATCAGGTCTTCTGTGTCTTTGAAGGAAAGATCTTGCCTCCTTGTCAATTAGAAGGCAAGGAACTCTTTGCCCCAGCAGTCTTCTGAGATTGGTGGCCCCTGCAGGGACTGAAGGGACTGAGGCATTGCTGGAGGCTGAGAGTTTACCAGACCCAGTCAGTTAAGTCCCAGCAAGGGGATTGAGGAATGGGGTTGTTGGAAGTGGTGGGTGAAAGTCTTTCAGAGGATGTGGTCCTTGTCAATAGGGTCCTCCATGGAGCACAAGGGACCTCCCCTAAATTTGCCTCTTAATGGACTCAATTAGTTTCTGAGTGTGAAGCTACCTTTGACCTGACTTAGTCAGGGTAAGTTGGAAATGATCCACTAAGAACTCCACCAAGTTGTGAGACCAGGTAAGTGGACACAGATTGATCAGAGTATTATAATGGAAATTGGCAGGTTCCATGACACCTTTGTTCCCAATGAAAAAATGTGCAAGTAATGTACAAATTCCAGTTATGTGGAATGAAGGAATGATGGACCAGGTCAAACAAGACATCCTGGTAACCTTTTGCAGTGGACAACATGCTGATGTTCATGCTTGCCTCACAATCATATAACTACCATTAGATATGATTCTGTAATTAGAAACCATTTTTTAAATGATCTGGACTGAGGTAAGGGAACCAATTCAAGATCACCAGTTGAGCTTGCACTGGGCTACATTAGCGTGTGCCAGAAGCTGCCCACATGAATACACAGGACTGTGTTGTATGTAGGCAAAAGGAATGCATAAAACCATTATTTAATTTTTTTTAAAGGGAAATAGAAAGGGTCATAGTGGCTGCTGATCTCTGCTGCATTTGACAACACCCTGCCCAATCAGAGTCTGATTGTCCAGTCTGAGATCTTGTGGCAGTTAACTTTCTGGCCACATCTTCATACCAATCCCAGCAATCAGCACTCTCTTATGATGCTATACATAATAGTGGAGAAAGTGAGGACTGCAGATGCTGGAAATCAGAGTCGAAGAGTGTGGTGCTGGAAAAACACAGCTGATCAGGCAGCATCCGAGGAGCAGGAGAATCGATGTTTCAGACATAAGCCTTTCATCGAGAATTCCTGATGAAGGGCTTGTGCCCAAAATGTCGAAACTCCTGTACCTTGGATGCTGTACACAATAGTATCCCATTTCTCGAGTCTGCTTCTTGTGTCCCATTTGCAATGAGTGCAAGGTGAAACGTTTTCTCTACTGTCAAACAATTGAAAATCAAATCATGTTTTTCTTCTGCTGAGAAATAATCTCATTCTGTAGAAACAGGTTCAGACCATTCTGCCCTTCGAGACTGCCCCACCATCCAATACAATCATAGCTAACTCCAACTTAGTAACCTTTCTCCCACTTAATCCATTTAGCCCTTAAAACTATAGCCATATTGAGGACTGAACACTGAAGGTCTCCACCAGATAATCCAGACATGTAAAACAGACCATTAGAATTTTCTAAAACTTGCTCTGTAACCCTTCTTTTATTAGCAAGTACCTCATTAAATCTGTCATCCACTCTGTTTGTCTGCAGAAGCATTCTTGCAGTAATCAATCGAGACCACATGGGATATTTTAATCAGCAATCTATCATCAGATGCAGGATTTCAAATCACAGAAGTCAGCATGATAAATTTTCTCATGAAGCAGCTTAGATAGCTGACAATGATGTTTCGGAATATATAATTGCCATTCCACACTGGCTGAGCATTAGTAACATGATTCCTATTCATAATAAGGACTTTTCTATTCATCACATTGCAGGGATTTTGACCACATGTATTCCAGTGTTCTGCCAATTGTTTCTTGTGCTGAAGTAAGCTTATCTAACTGAAGGACTCAATAGCTCCTGTTCTGTACTGGGATCCACTAGGAAGGCGACGAATAGCAGAGCTCTTGTGAGTAGAACATCCATAACCGTCCTGGTGAGGAGCTGACTGACTAATGCGATTACGGGCCACATGAAAGGATCTAATATCAAAGGTCTTGATTTGTCCAGAAAATTCTGATCTCCTCCATGAAGTGGGCTGCAGGACTTCACCACATTTCTCAATAACTGCAAGAGAGTGTACAGAAGAAACGTTATTGAGAATGACTATAAAATGCTGATGATCGGTAAATCAAAAGCAGGCATTCTGAGTTATGAATGGCAATGGAAATAATTTTTTTTCTGATTTGTCACAATTAACAAGCACGAATTTCTGTGTTCTCAATCTTGCTCTTTATTGCATAACATCTGATATATTAAAAAGGACAGTGCATTTCAAAAATCCTTATGGCTTGTAACAATATTCCGGGATACCCTGAGGTCACAAATCCAGCCCTTCTTCCGTCGTCAAATTGGAAAACCAATGATTTGTATTTAATATTAGAAACTTAATCCTTGGTTGAATCTCTAAGGTATCTTAGAAAATAACAAGCAATCAAAGTAATGATAAATGTTAATAGCTGAATCCCACTGCACCCAACCCTTCTGCACCACTAATCTACAGTGGGTACCTCAAACGTATTTTCTTGCAGACCCTACAGCCCCTTATAGGTATTTCATTCAACCTGCTCAGACATGTCATGACACATCTCTAGGGTAGGGGGCACTTGAACCCAGATTTTCTGGTCTAAAACACTTGGCCCTTATATACTAGTGCTGATTGTTTAGAGTTAATGTTGAACAGAGATTGGGAAATACAGGTAAAAGGGTTTTGAGAGCCTCTTGAATTTATTTACATAGTACAGAAAGAGTTTCTTAACAGTCCTGAAAAGGAACTGGCAAAATCTTTGGAGAACATTTGGGGATATACTGAAGTGTCAGAGAATTGGTAGTCTGCAGTTTTCCAGTGGATTTGAAACACTAACTTCAAATTCGCTCTACTCACTGCTCCATACTCATATTAGTAATTTCACTTCAAAAGGTCAAATGGCTCATTTCATGCATTAATAAAAACTAATTGCCTCACATTACCACCACTGGTAATGCCAGTGTGGCAGTGATGGTCAATGCAGCAGTAGTTTATTGACTGTAAATCAATGGATTTACCACCAAGAATCAGCTCAACTCAGAATCCAAGAAAAATTCACGGAATAAGGTTAATAGAAAATCAGAAATTTAAGATCTGGATGCTATTGAAGGCAATAAATGTAGCTGGCTGATAAGTCGTGTGTGAATTTCACAGTCTAAGTATAATTTAACACAAAACAAAAATGGTTTTACGTACGAAAATGTGGGTCTCCACAGTAGAGGTAACTGCATGAAAGGATTACGTTAACATGAAGAATAGGATTGGAATAAAACCATTTGAACTTTTGAGCATTGATACATAGCTGACCTTCTATCTCAACTTCACTCTTAAAACTTATCCCCAAATCTATCGACTTTCTTCAGTGTCCAAAATCTATCAATCTCAGACTTGAATGTACTCAACAACTGAATATCCACAGTCATCTCAGGTACAGAATTCTAAATTAACAAACCACTGAAGTGAGAAAAGTTTCCCCTTATCTTCAACAAAATGATTTCTAGTCTAGAGTCTATGTCCCCGAGTTACAGATTCTTCAGCCAGAAGTGATAACCTCTCAGGCTCTATCCTGAGCACAGTATGCAATTTAGTCTACAATATGTAGGAAGTAATGATTGGATCAAGAAAGTCCAGATAAATACATCTAGCTTTCTTTTTGGAGAAGGATGTTTTCTTTATAATTCAAATATGATAGCATCAATTGGAACCAAAATAGTCACTAAGATGCACTTTCCATGGAGTGAGAGGAATGTTCAGTCAAATCTAGAAGTTGCACTACTAAATCAAGGTGTCTATTTTCTCCCTTCCCCCTCAAAGATGCAGCTAAGTCACGTTTAAGTGCAATTCAATGTGACAGGTATCTTTCTTTGCCTCATGTGTCAGTCTAGGTGTCATAAGCATACAGCAGCAGGCCATTTGCTCCTGGAGGTACCACCAGAATCTTAAAATTCTTATCCTTGTGACAAATTTCCTCCATTACTCTCCATATTCTATCTGTATAATCTCCTCTGAACTCACAAGTCTTTGGGATCTCTCTGCTCTTCTGTAATTCTGACCCCAATTTTAATTGCTCCCCCATTGGTAGCCTTCCTTCAATTGTCCAAGCCTTCATGATAGGATTCTTCCCTGAAAACTCCCCAACTCTGGAGGCATCTTTCCCTCTTTAGGTACTATATGAATGTTACTTCTGATGATTGAAAAGGATCTATCTTTGGATTCCTCCAATTTGTGTATACTTGCTGCCCTCTTATCCAGGAATGATCCATTGTTTTTCAGTTGGATGCTGACAATGTCCAGCTTGAACTCATCACCATTAATCTATATACAAAATCAAACAAGACACAGGAATAGGTGCTTTAGTTCCTCATGGCTCATCCTATTGAATCTCAAATCCACATTCACAATTACCCCTGATCACTTATCATACCCTCAATTCCTCCAATGTCGTTAAATTGTCAGATTGCTGATTAGACATCTAATACTGGATGAGCTGATAATGAAAAGCTTGAAGCCAATTTGTTCAAGCTTTAAACTTGGGTCCTAAGCTGTCAATTACACCTCTCTCGTTGGTAACCATTTGAGACTATTTGCAAACTTGATGTCATGTTTAATGTAGAGAGGAGTTTCCAATCAAACCACAGCATCGTTTAGGCTACATAATTTTACTTTCATAACATACGTGCCTTTTCCCTTGTCTCAATTCATCTGGTTCTGAAACCTTCAAATGTGCCTCAATACCATTTCTTGTTGGGCTGAATGGTCTGTTTCCATACTCTAGGGATTCTATGATTTATCTCAAGATTTGATTATTCCATTGCTCTCCTGGCTGGTACATAAACTTGGTGTCATCCAAAATGTAGTTATGCCTGTCCTTACTTCCACCCAATCCAATTCACCTATCATTCCTGTGAAGCTGATTTACCTTGGTTCAGTCAAGCAGTGCCTTGGTTTTATAAATTCCATCTCTATTGTCAAATCCCCATTTTACATCTCACAAACAACTCTAATGCCATGGTACTCCAAGGCATCTTTACTGCTCCAATTCTGCTCTCTCTCGAGCATGCAAATTTTAGTTGTTCCAGCATTGGTAACCATGCCTTCAGCTGTTTGGATCCTAACCTCTCAAGATCCGCACCCTTTATCTCTTTGACTCTCAACTTCACTTTCTTCCCTTTATGATACTCTATAAAACGTTCCTTTTGATGATGCTTTGGCATCCGTCCTATGTTTGCATAATGTGGCTCGATGTCTAATTTTGCTTCTAACCCTCTTACTAAGTGCCTTAGGAGATTTATTGCATTGAAGTATGTAACTAAGTATGTTATTATGATCAGCCAATGTCAGTACTCTTCCAACAGGGATCATTAGAATATAACTGGGAGCAATAACACTGGCCAGATTAAGATCTCTTAAGGATATGAAGTAGAATCTTGTGTTACTCCTAGAAATGGGAAGCAAGGTGGGTAGGGGAACCTAATTGTGTGGTTGGAAAATCAAAAATCAGCTTCCCAGTGATGGGGTGAAACTAAGTTCTTGAATAGTTGGAGCTGCCTGCTGACAAGGATCAATAACCCAGATGAGGAGAAACGTCTTTACTCAGAGGGATTTTAGAATTTGGACACTGCCTGGGAGACTGGCGGATACTGGCTTAGTAGAATGTTTCAAAAGGGAGCTGAATATATATTTGAAAGTGATGAATTTAGACGGTATCAGAAATAGGGCTAGAGAATGGGACCAGCTGGGTAGCTCTTTTGGGAGCCAGTACACACACAGGTTCAATGACTTCCTTCTGAAATGTGAAATTCTATAATTCTATGATATGTATGAACCCTTAGCAACACATTTTCATATCATGGCATGCTCATTAAAAGGCCAGCTCACCAGATTTAAAAGCATCTTTTAATTTAAGTAATTCACAAACATGAAATGCATGCTCTCAGATTCACAAGTCTATAAAAAGGGCATGCAGCAGGCAAAACAGTCTTTTTCCTGCATTTGGAATGAGTAGGAACTGCTCTTCCCTCAATGGTGAGCACTATTCAGTCACTGGAAGAGATGATTGATTAAGATGGAAGTTAAAGGGAAAAGGCACATGTTTGAGCAAGGGACAGAATGAGCAAGAGAGACGGGAGCAAGGAGAGGATGCAGGGATGTGTAGTGGAGGGAAGAACCTCAGATCATGTACATGGTGGGCCTGGTGGATGTGGAGGGGTTGCGTTCGGTCTAAGGATTGTAGGAGAGAGATGGTCCTAAAAGGTGGATCAATGCCATCAATAGTGGGGTCCTGTGTAATGGAATGAATGTACTGGGCAGCAGAGGGAACAGGCATAGTGAGAAGAGGGAATGTGGTAAAATGAAAGGTGCAGATTCACAGGCAGTTTTCAGAAGGTGGGTTATGGAAATGAACAAAAGCGGTGGGGTGGCTAATTGAAGTATTCAAGGTCAGAGTAAGCTTTGGGACAGTTACTGGTGGAGGCTGAGAGGAAGAGAGTCAGCATGTGTAGGTGCTGGTTATAGATTCCAAGATAAGGGATTGTTTTATTGGATGAGTTAAGGTTGATGGGGGAGGGGTTACCAGTAATGGGTAGGAGGTCTTGCAAATGTAGCTGTTCTGAAAGTGCAAACACTCTAAGAGGGAGGCAGGGTTTTTGGGTGGATGGAAATGGCTGATTATGGAGAAGAATATGCCAAAGCCCTGGAATCAACAGTAACAGCAGGAAGATCAAGGATGATAGAAGGAGTGGAGAGGATTGTGAATGGCTGGGTGAGAGTAACAGCAATGATGTACCACTGGGCCACAGGTAAACCTGATTACTACTGGAAGTAATAAGAAAATTAGTCAAAGGAATTCAAGGCAAGGGTGATAGAGGGAGGATCAGGGATGATAGACAGAGAGTTCATAGCGAATGAGGGAGGGTGCATAGTCATGGTCAAGGTCACTGTTTGAATGCCCATGCACATGTCTGCATATTAAAGATTACTGCAAGAAGACACAATGGCTTATATGAACCCAGTTCTTTTGCTAGGTCTGGTTCAGCTGTAGAAGATCCAGCAGATAATGGCTGAGAGACTGATACAGCAATAGGCAGAACAGCAGCAGGGGATCTCAGGGGAATGGGCAACTAAAGATGGGCAGGTCACCCAGTTTCCTGGAGCTGTAAGTGTCACTGAGGTATTGAATTTCTGGTGACCAATACCCACTTTGGAAAAGCAATGAATTGTTTGATACACCAGGCAGCTGAGCTGTGGCATTCTAAGTCACTGCTGGATTTCCATGGTGCAAGGGGTAATGAATTGTACATACATGACATTGAAGCCCCCCCCTAGGAACGGCCAGCAGCCTCATGACCCAAAAGAGCTCTCAGTATGCAGCTGATCTGTGATCACAAGATCTAAATCCTGTAAGTGTGTGCTCATTCCCAGGAAGCTTTCGAGATTCTTACAGCTTCACCCACTCGCCAGCCGTGCTTCTCAGTACAAGTCACTGTGCTGGTGCTGGCAGGACTGCAACAGGACCTTCAGGCCATTCTACTCTCCTGCAAGCTCTGATATCCGTAAGGAAAAATGCTCCAGGTCAATGACATGAGCAAGTCCAAATACATGCTGTCTTGGAAACTACATGCACTTGTGATCTTTGAGAAAGTCACACAAGTCTCACTGATGCTCACTCCAAATCCTGGCAATGCCTCAAAAAAACTTTTTTTGTTATTTTTTCTTTTTTTCTTTTCACAAGGTACACAAATCTTTCTTCAAATTTCCACCACCAGGAAGAAAGAAAACACCTGAGTGGTCAGTGACAAGCAGCGCCCTTCACATCAAAGTGTGAAGGGAAGGGCAGGGATCAAATCAAAATAGAGTTGGAAGGGGAAATAATGCATTCCACTCCCTGCGGCGCCCACCTCTCCCTGAACAACTCCAGGGTGTTGGTGGACACCGTGTGCTCCTTTTCCAGAGACACCCGGGAAAAAAATGACACTATTATGTGGACATTTGTAATCTATGCAACAATGGGCACTATTTAGAATGCAGCCTGTGAGAGATGATAGGCAGGACAGCCTGAACCTGCTGGGTTACCAGATCGGTTTCAAATCCTTTACAAGTGATGCTTAAGTTTTAAAGCTGCATATGTTAGGATGCTCAGTGATGCAACTAATTATGAAGCTACCCAATAAATGTTTCATCCATACACCAACATCACCCAACACAGATCAAGCACAAAGTCAAAGCCCTTAAATCAAGAACCATTGCAACAATGGGGTGGCATGGTGGCACAGTGGTTAGCACTGCTACCTCACAGTGCCAGAGACCTGGGTTCAATTCCCACCTCAGGCGACTGTCGGTGTGGAGTTTGCACGTTCTCCCCGTGTCTGCGTGGGTTTCCTCCGGGTGCTCCGGTTTCCCCCCACAGTCCGAAAATATGCACGTTAGGTGAATTGGCTGTGCTAACTTGTAGCATTAGGTGTAGGGGGATGGGTCTGGGTGGGTTGCGCTTCGGGGGTCAGTGTGGACTTGTTGGGCCGAAGGGCCTGTTTCCATTCTGTAAGCAAGTAATCTAATGAACAACACAATAACCATTCGACGCTTATGAACACAGTTTTCAAAATCATACATTTACACAACTTGCATCTATATAATAGCACCTTTGGCCATTACAATTTTAAAATCTTTCACCTCCTAAGATGTTGCCTAGATGCAGCCCTGACTTCCAAAGCAAAGGTGAAAGCAGCTCACTGACTGGTACGTCCTGTTGTCAGAGATGTCTTTGGTGGCTGTCTTCTGATGGCCTGAGGCTGAGAACGCTTTGTCCTGCAGAGACATTCCTGTAGCGGTTCTGATACATCCTTTTTGGTCTCATCTGCTGGGGACAATGATGTCACTGGCAGAGGTGGCACATCTTTGGAGTGCCCTAAGATGGCACCCTTGGTTTCTTTTCTGGCACTGTCCTCCCCATCAGCACGCAATGGCCCCCATCTGCCTCCTTTAGGAAAAGGAACAATTGGAGGAAGGCCAAGGGGCTTCACCTATTTCACCTAGTCACTGCCCTACTGTACCCAAGGAGGATGCAATAGAATAGAGTCCCAGCATGTATCCAGCTGTCACTGTATGTTCTGCAGACCTAATTCTCCACAGTGAGCATCATTCTTTTCACAGAGGTAGCCAGGAGTTCCCATGCCACAGCTATGACATTCTTCATCTTTCACTGAACTCTATGCATCAGGCATCTCCTGCTTAGATATACTCCTGCCTCTCTCTGTACTCCAGTCAGGTCTCTTATGGTGGATTCCAGAGGTTCATGATTGGTCCAGGGTTCAGCAGATGCTTAAGTCCTCCGCTTGTCAGAGACCATGGTCAACGCATCCTCCATCAGCTCTGACCACATGTCTGTGGTGTGCTCACCAGATGGTGACCCTGGAGCCTAATCTAGAATGTACATTTACCAAGCTGATTGTCTCAGTGCTGGGGCAAGGTGTAGGGAAAATGCTACAATGATGCTCCTTCTGAATCTTTTGTGTCGTCATCCTCAGGGATGGAACTGTGTGAAGACTACCTATTCTTTTTCCTCTCCAACATGCTTCAAGATCTGCAGCAGAGAATGTATGGAATTAGCTCACGGTTGTGCACGATTCCTGTTCTCATCAGTGTTTTGAGGGCTACACATATGTGTTCAGTTGAACAATAGACTGGAGGCATCCTCACTGGAAGGCTTTGAATTTTCATCTATGCACAATCCTTTTTGCCCAGCTCCGAGGCTCCCCTTCAATGACAATCAATATTCACATGTCAGGGCTATTCATCTTAGGGCACTCTGTCCGCTTCCGAGCTCTTTCCTCCTCCAGGCAGTCACAGTAATTGGTTCATTTCTGAGTGGCGATTGAGGTTATCTGATGGGAGGGAGGATCAGAAAGTTATGCTGCAAACTCAAACTATCCTCTGGTACTCGGAAGCTAAGCAGACTCAGGCCTGGTTAGTACTTGGATGGGAGACCGCCTGGGAATACCAGGTGCAGTAGGCTTAAAAAGATTCCTGATGAAGGGCTTATGCCTGAAACGTCGAATTTCCTATTCCTTGGATGCTGCCTGACCTGCTGTGCTTTAACCAGCAACGCATTTTCAACTGTGATCTCCAGCATCTGCAGACCTCATTTTTTATCCTCTGGTACTGTCAGTCTAATGCTGTTGCCATGCATGGAATGGATGTGAGTGCCTATTGGGAGTATCCTTGAAATATGGTGCCTGGACCATTGACCCTGGAGGATTTTGATTTTCTGCCTGCCAACGTCACATGGTTTGCTGAGCTCCTTAGCCATGTATAGCTAATCGACTGGCCTCCACATGGCTTGCTGTCCCACCCATGAGGAGAAATGCTGCCAACAACAACTTCAGTGACAATGGTTCATTCCACCCATTGATTGCTTCCTTCCTACCCCATTCTCAGCTCACAGTTAAAGTTGAAGGTGAGGGCAATCTGCATGAGTCAAAGTGTGCCACAATGTGTCGAAGATTACTCTATCCCATACCAGTCACCTGGGACCATGAGGGATGAAGTAAGGAATGTAGATGCTGGAGAGTCAGAGTCGAAAAGTGTGGCATTAGAAAAATACATCAGGTCAGACAACATCCGATGAGCAGGAGAGTTGATGTTTCAGGCAAAAGCCCTTCATCAGGACTGTGGGGTTAGTGGGAAAGGGGCCTGAGAGATAATTAAGAGGGTGGCAATGGAGCTGGGGGGAGGGTAGCTGGGAAGGCAATAAGTGGATGCAGGTGGGATGTGATTATGATAGGTCATTGGGTGGGTGGAGTGGACAGGTGGGAAGGAAGATGGACAGCTAGGACTGGCCAAGAGGGCGGTACCAAGCTGGAGGATTGGATCTGGGATGAGATGAGGGGGAGGCGAGATAAGGAAACTGTTGAAGTTGATGTTGATGCCATGTGGTTGAAGGCCCCCAAGGTGGAAGATGAGGTGGTCTTCCTCCAGTAGTTGGGAGGAATGAGGAGCATGAGGCAAGTAACTTGCACAACTCCCAGAATGTATTATCACTTCCTGATGTTGACTCGGGCTCAGAGCTGGTGGAGTGGAGACTTGGGGATTGGGATGGGATGGGATGTGTGTGGTTGGAGGGGTCATACCATTGGCAAAGTCCTAGAAAAGGCATTCTTAGTAAGGCAAGTGAAGATAGGTGGGACAGAGTATCAGAAGTGAGGAAATCAAAACTGTAGCAGAGAAAGACGCAAGGTGTCTTTGTCTTGTTTGAGAGAGTCCCTCTCTGTTCTTTCTGTTCTGTAAGGATTCAGCAGAAGACTACCTGTAATTCTTTTCCCAATTTATCTTCAGCTCTTTCAGCAATGATTCTTGTCACCTGGCAGCAGTGATTTCCATGTCAACTTCCTGAATGAGGAACTGAAAGTGGCGCCAAGGAAGTGGTGAAATCAAAAGGCTTCATTCTGTCACATAAAATACAATTCCTGGGGGATGGGTGGATATTCTTGTTTCATTTCCCATCTTAGGCCGATACCATGGCAACTCAGCAAGGTGGCTTCATGAGCATAGCATAATCCCCAGGCCATCTTAACTTGCCTTCACCCGCACAATTCCCATGAAACGATAGAGATAAGGTTCGATGTGGATTTATTCCTGGCAATTTCCTCTCATGACATCCTACTTCCAAGTGTCGGAATCAGCAACCTCTCCCATCATGTCTCCAGTATCTTACAAACTGAAAGTCAAATCTACACTGAGAAATTGAAGAAAACACACTTTGTAAGAAACACCCAGCGTTCACTGATTTTCCCACAAGAATTTGCTTGCAGCTGTGTTCTCAAAATTAGCCTTTAATTTTCTGAGAGTCCTGGGCAATTCTTGAATGTTGAAAAATGTGTTGCTGGAAAAGCGCAGCAGGTCAGGCAGCATCCAAGGAGCAGGAGAATCGACGTTTCTGGCATAAGCCCTTCTTCAGGAACCTTCTTCAGGAATTCTTGAATGTTGGCAACCTTAATGGTATGTTAAAAAGTACCCACTTAATCTATAAACAGATCAATTCTCACGCTCCCTGGTATGTGATAACTAAATGCTTTCTGAATCTTTGACTACACTTGTGTCTCTGACCCTATTTGTCTAAAACAGTAAAGGTAGTTTTCAAAGCACATTACTTGAAGATTTCCTCATAAACCCACCAAACAACAAAAGTTCCTCAGGCTTAAGTGGTGCAATTATTTTTTTTTAAAATCCTTCTGGAATGTAGAGATCTAAGGATACATATGCACAAATCTTTGGCAGTGGCAGGTCAAGTTGATAGGGCTGTTTAAAAAAAACACATGGGAGCCTTGACTTTGTAAATAGAGTCATAGACTACAAAAGGAAGGAAGTTATACTAAACCTTGAGGTCACTAATTAGGCATTAGCTGGAGTATTCTATTAAATGCCGGAGACTACACTTCAGAAGATGCTGCCTAAGATGCTTACTAAATTGCTACTGAATTTAAGGTACTTTGGTTCTTGGGAATGATTGAAGAAGTTGTAGTTTGTTACCTTTAACGCAGAGATGGGTTAAGGACAAGCTTGAATAGAAGTATTCAAAATTATATAGGATTTTCGATTGAGTGTGGAAGGACAAATTGTTTCACTGGCTGGAGATTGTTAGTAACCAGAATACACAGGTATGAGATAATTGACAAAAGAACCCAGGATGGAAATCAGGAGAATTTCTTTTTTCAACAATGAGTTATTATCTGGAAAGTGCTGTCTGATACAAGCTGTCCTTCCATAGCTTTCAAAATAATTGGATAATTACTAGAGAAAAGGAGACATTTCCAGGTTCTCATGAGGAGGCACCAGACTCAAAAGAACAAAAGAGAACTACAGCATTGGAACAGGCCCTTCAGCCCTTCAAGCCTGTGCTGTTCATTGTGCCCTAATTAAATTTTAAAAAACTTCTTCCCCCATTCGGTCCACATCCCTTTATTCCCTCCCTTTTCATGTAATCATCCAGATACCTCTTAAATGTTGCCAATGTGCCTGCTTCCACCACCTCTCCTGCCAGTGTGTTCCATGCTCCTCCCACTCACTGAGTGAAAATCCTCCCTTGCATGTCTTCCTTAAACCTTCCCCCTCTCACCGTGAACCTGGGCCTCCTTATAAGTGAAACTTCAATGCTGGGGAAAAGCCTCTAATTATCCACCCTATCTATGCTTCTCATAAATTTGTAGACCTCTGTTAGGTCTCCTCTCAGCTACTGTCTTTCCAGTAAAAACAATCCTAGTATTTTTAACCTCTCCTCATAGCCAATGCCCTCGAGATCAAGCAACATCCTGGTGAACCTTCTCTGCACTCTCTCCAAAGCTTCCACATCCTTCTGGTAATGTGGTGACGAAAACTGCACACAGTACTCCAAATGTGGCCTAACAAGAGTTTTATTAAGCTGCAACATGATTTGCTAACTCTTTTCTCCATGCCCTGGCAGATTCAAAACATTAACTCTGCTTTCCCCCACAGACTGTGCACAGAGCATGATAGAATCCCTATAATGTGGCAAAAAGGTCATTTGGCCCAATAAGTCCATACTGACCCTCTGAACAGTAACCCACCCAGACCCATTCCCAACTACTCTACATTTACCCCTCACTAATGCAACTAACCCACAAATCCCTGAACACCATGGGCTATCCAGCATGGTCGATTCACCTGACCTGCACATCTTTGAATTGTGGGAGGAAATCAGAGCACCCACAGGGAACTCACACAGACACGGGAGAATGTGCAAACTCCACACGGACAGTCATCTGAGGCTGGAATCAAACCCAGGCCCCTTGCAGCAGCGTTAACCACTGAGCCACCATGCCACCCATAATCCAAGCCTTCCTTGTCGCCTCTATCATTTAATAGCTATTGCCCAGAATGGTGAATTTGCAAAAGTAACCCCTTAAGGAATAACAGTTTAGTTGCAAAACTTTCTTACCTTGTGTAAGAAAGGAAGCAGGGGTTGAGGGTTAGGATGGAAAAGTGGAGTTGAGGTCAAACACCAGCCAAGACTTTATCGAATACAATATGGAGAACTGTGAAATTATCCTCTTTGGTAGGAAAATCAGAAATACAGACTATATTTCTTAAATGTGATGGACTTTCGTGTTGAAATTCAAAGGGCCTTGCATGTCTTTTTCATGAATCACTGTAAGTCAAATATAGCCGTCGTAAGCACTGAAGAGGGAAAAATGTTGGGCCTTTATTACAAGAGGATTTAAGCATCAGAGCAAAGATTTCAATACTGTACTTGTAAAGAACATTGATGAGACCACATGTGTGCAGTTTTGGGCTTCTTACCTAAGGAAAGATGTACTTGCCAGAGAGGGAGTGCAACAAACTAATTCCTGGAACGGAGACAGAAAATAGGCTGAGCCTGTGCTATCTGCAGTTTAGAAGAATGACAGGCAATCTTTTTAAATATGCAAATGTCCTGCGGGGATTGACAGTAGATGCAGCAAGGGTCTTTGCCTCGGATGGCACGCAGTCTCATAAATTTGTAGACCTCTATTAGGTCTCCTCTCAGCTACTGTCTTTCCAGTAAAAACAATCCTAGTATTTTTAACCTCTCCTCATAGCTAATGCCCTCGAGATCAGGCAACATCCTGGTGATGGCTATTTAGGACTGAAATGAAGAACAATTTTTTCACTTGGAGGTTGCTGAATGTTTTGAATTTTCCCTCTCAGAGGGCTGTGATGACTCAGTCATGGAGTATATTCAAGACTGAGTTTGATAGACACTTTCTTATTAAAAACATCAAAGGATAACATAGGGAAATGCTATTGAAGTAGCAGACCAGCCATGACATCATTAATTGGACAAGTAACCTCGAAGGGCTGAATGACCTATTCCTACTCTTGTTTCTGATGTTGTTTTGATGGTGCAAGTTCAGGTGTTCTCCTGTTCCTATTTTGTCTCTCCTCATGCATGGTTTTCAAATTAATGGAAAAGTTCATGGAAACGCAGAGTGTGTTGAATGTAGGGCATTGATACTGGGTGAATTTTTTAATAAAAAACCCAACAAAACTGACTGCAAATTTCACTCCTATCATGTTAATTGGAATCAAGTCAGATCATCCTTCCCACAAGAAGATGTGCAATCCCTGGCACGGACACAGAAGGTCAAAGTATATTTATAAAGGCAATTATTTGATCATCATAACCTCACCATTAATGGGGTTAAATTACAAGAATAACCACTGAACACAGGCCATAATTATCCTAATTATTCTGCCATGCTAGAGAAATGTCGTGAAAAAAGTTTTTTTAAAATACATTAAATTTAAATGACCAGACGTGTTTAGGAGTGTGACAATTTCATGCTTTTTGTATTCCTGTCCTTGCTTTTCTTCAGGAAAAAGCAAACCATAGCGCCAGCTTGCAGGATTTTTACTTATAAAATACGTTGGTTTGTTTTGTCAAGCTGTTCAGACAGCTTATAACACATCTTTGAGAAAGGTGAGACTTGAACCCAGACCTTCTAGCCCAGAAATACTTTGTTATAGTCTAGTGACACTGCCATACAAATGGGATATCATTTCATCAGGGAGTCTTGTTAGATTCATGATCGGGCTGCGACCTTGAATTGGTCTTTAGTCGTTACTGATGGGAGATGAAGGAACAGCTGCTGTCTACATGATTGCTGCACAGAGATGGATCTGAACACAAAGGGCGAGAGCGGCACACTGAGTTAGCGAGAGCAATAAATTTGCTGTTTTTCTTTTCTCATTAGGGTGGAAGTTTCAACCTTTAAGGATCCATATACTTGGTTGCAGATTTTTACGGCACTGTAATTGTTATATAAACATAAACCTTTCAAGGCCCTGACAGTGTGAAATGTTATTGCAGGCTGCCTTTTTAAAAGAAAATTAAATAACCCCATGGATGCAGAGTAATGTCACACTCTTGGCATTATGTGCAATTGTGTGTCAAATTTGCAAAAATAATACTTATAGGGTGCAGAATATCCAAGTTTTGAACAAAGCGGAAGAAATACTGTTCCTTGTTAATAGTTTAAAATAAAAGCGGGGCAGAGTTTGCACTTCAACTGCAATCAAGAACTGGCACTCAACTTGCCTTTGAAATGGTGTTGGTTAGATAACATGTCAATTTACCCAAATGGCAAAATCTATTTACATAACTGATGTAAAATATTTTACTGACCAGTGCAGTTTAGGCAGCGCAATAGAATATAATCATTATATTTAATTTCTATGCAAGGGCACTAATCTGATGTAAAGACTATCTTTATTTTTGTGCTTTTTAAAATTGTGGATTGAAATGGAGCATAATTATTTGAAACCCCCTGTTTGAAGGACTGCTGCATGGTTTGAAAGGCAAGTAAACCGACACGAACAGCAAGCGTCATGTAAAAATCTATTTGAACAAACAATAATTGCAGATGAATCGGAGCCGAGGAGTTGTGTACAGATGCAGCTGGGCGTCAACAAGAGGTTTATATTTTTAGTCTATATATTAGGGACCCAGTTATCAATGACAAAAGTCATTTGCTTGTTAACAACTGTTAACTTTAAAATTTGTTGCTGGAAAAGCGCAGCAGGTCAGGCAGCATCAAAGGAACAGGAGAATTGGGCATAAACAGGATTCCTGAAGAAGGGTTTATGCCCGAAACGTCGATTCTCCTGTTTCTTTGATGTTGCCTGACCTGCTGCGCCTTTCCAGCAACACATTTTTAAGCTCTGATCTCCAGCATCTGCAGTCCTCACTTTCTCTCAACAACTGTTAACTGTCAACCTTTGTTGTCAGGTAACTGGACACCTCAGGACTGGGAATGAGATAGCCAGAGTGTTTTGATCTTCCTCTCAGACTATTCTCAATCATCAGTAAAGTGATGATTATGATTGTGGTTGTTGGAGGTTGGTGCTTTCAGTTCTAGGAGATCTCTGCAGGAGATCCTCAGGCTAATGTCCTAGGCCAAACCATCTTCAGCCAAACCACCTTCAGCTGTTTCATCATTAGGTCAAAAGTGGGGATGTTCACTGATGATTGCACAATGGCAGCACCATCTGTGACTTCTCAAATACTGAAGCAATTCATGCTCAAATACAACAAGACAATATGCAAGCTTTGGCGGAGAAGGGGCAAGTAACATTCATGCCACACAAGTGCCATGCAATGCCCATCTCCAACCACAGAGAATCTAATTATCACCCTTTGACATTCAGTGGCACCACCATCACCAAATTCCATACTTGCAACATCCTGGGAGTTACCATTGACCAGGAACTGAAATGCCATTTGATTGGTACCACATTCACAAATATTCGTGCCTTCCACCATAGATTCATAGATCCTCGATAGCTGCAATGAGTGCTAGCTACAAGATACACTGCAGAAATTCACCGTGACTTGTTCAGCAGCGCCTTCCAAACCCATGACCACTACCATCTAGAAAGAGACAAAAATAGAAATTGCTGGAAAAGCTTAGCAGGTCTGGCACCATCTGGGGAGAGAATCAAGTGAACTTTCTTCAGAACTGTCCTGAAGAAAGGTCACTTGACCCAAAATATTGATTCTGACTTCTCTGCACAGATGCTGGCAGACCTGCTGAACTTGTCCAGCAATTTCTATCTTTGTCTGATTTACAGCATCTGCAGATCTTTCAGTTTTTACTATCTAGAAAGACAAGGGCAGCAGCTACATGTCAACACCACCATCTTCAAGTTCTCCTCCAACCTAATCATCATCCAGATTTGGAAATATATTGCTAACCTTTCAGTGGCATTGGGTCAAAATCCTGGAAGTCATGGGTGTGTCTGCACCAAATGGACTGCAGTAATTTAAGAAGGCAACTCACTACTACCTTCTCAAGGGCAATTAGGGATGGACAATAAATGCTGATCTAAACAATGATACACACATCCTGTGAATTAATACAAGCAAAAGAATGGGTAGTGGTTGGCAACTTGTCTTTTGTTTAACCATTTATTTCTTGATCCATGAGGTAACGATAGATTCATTCCATAACTGAAATTCTGACAGAGCATTGTTGGAGTGGCAAATGATACTTTACATTTTTACCGTACTCCAAACAAAAGTACAAAAGTCTGTCTAGCAATGTAGTGCTTTTTCTGATTGTTTTTTGTCATTAACTTCCTTTTCTTGTGTTGTTGCTTTAAAAGTAGCAAGCTTGTGACAGCAGATGACACATTCACCAAAAGAGATAAAGTACTGAGGTGATCGACACCATTTTGTTTGTTTTCATTTCATTTCTGAAAAGCAGGTTAGAGGAACTGGCCAATATTGGAAAAGAGGCAAACCCTTATTCATTTGAAAAATGTCTTCTTCAGATTTTTTTTGTGTGTTTATATCAGGGTTGCTTTGTTAGATAGGAGCTGCCTTTTAGTACTAATGAGCTGTGTTCAGCTCGAGCCTTTTTGAGAACAGCGTGTAAGCAAATCATTATTTTCTCTCGAGATTACTATTTGTATTGGGTTGTAGGACTTTAATCTTGGTTGTAGTTGTAACTATAACTGTAACTCTGAACTTCAGCAGCTGATGCGAATGACTATTAGCAAAAACAACTCTTCACCATTGCTGCTACCAGCTTTTAGTACCAAGTAGTTTTCGCCATTTGCTTTAATCTTACTTGCTAGTGGCATAGTTTCTTGGGTCGCAATCAGCATGATATGGTCTGCACACTGTCCTATGTTTTAATCACTTAATTTTTGTAATAGAGGTCAGGTTCTTGCTGTGAGGGTTATTGAACTTTATAAACAATCTAAACTACTTGCTTTGCTACAATATCACAGGCTTTATACATAATCTAGGTTGTGCGTTTACTTCTGTTACTGTACATTACATAGTCAGAGCTAACTAACTAAGCATGCAATGCTGACTCCATTGCACTGAGAGAGTTACTGAAAGCAAGGTGTCTACCTTTACACTGGACAATGTGATGTCATGTAACTGTCTTAAAGGTACAGTGCCTCTCTGGCCTGGAATCTGTACAAAATCTCTACAGCGGGGCTTACAAACTATTATCGTCAATGTTTACCACCCCATGTTGTTTTGAGTCACCACTGAAACTCATTTCACTCCTTGATTCTCAGAGCTAAGATCTTTTCTTCGACTGTCTTGATCTCATCTTAAATAATCAGAGAAACATAGCTCAAACTCAGTTAATTCCAGCTGTATTATTAATACATCGGCCTTTTGCAAATCTGTCACAGGTTTCGATATAAAGCCTTTTTTTCCCTATTTTTCTTTGACATTACACATGGCTATTAGCTTTTGCCCCTTTCTGACCTGTTCTGCTTTTTAAAATTCGAACTGCCTGTGTGTTCATAACTGATCTCCCTTCCTGTCACTCTCTTCTCTCACCTTGATGAGGCAAAAGCTTTACCTACCTATTATATGATTCAGGAGGACATCGGTCTCGGCCTGTTTAAGTGGTGTCTGTCCCAACAGAACGGCTTCCTCTTTCTCCTATCTGTTGCCAGTGTCCCATGATTCAAAGTCTCTGCCTTGCCTGCCACTCTTCCAGTTATACATCTAATCTCTGCTAATCTTCTTATCCCTATGCCAATTATAAATGGCACAGGAAATAATCTAGCGATTATTAGCCATGCAAATGTTGTATTTTAATTTGGTCTGTAGCTCCTCAAACCTTTTTAGCAGAATATCAGTCCAATTGCTACCTGCATGGTCTAGCTACTTTAATAACTGGACAGAAGGGGCTAACTGATTTACCCAATGATTTCTGCAGATTCTGATGGGAGCCTAATAGTGTAAGTGGTAATACAATCTAAAATCACTGATGTAAAACAGCTTAATGAGTCAAACCTACCTCCTAGGCATAAACTGAGTGATGGACCCAAGACAATTCTTTGACGAGGCGTTAAGGTTAAAGGTTAAGGATCTATTGGGTACTCTTGATGAATATTTTCATCGGGATATTAAGGTTTGTCTTTTAACCCCATTGTTACACTCTAAATTTACTTCCTATACCTAATATTCTGCACTATATACCCGATTTTGAAGTGTAATGCATTGAGAGATACAATATATTTTTAAAGAGGGAAGATTAGCCATTGAGAATCTGGAGCCTGCATTTTAAAGCAGTTACAATGAATAATCTCAATCAGCAACAGTTACCTGGGCTGATCTCTTTAAATGTGTGCACTTCAAATTAACAATTTCCATGCTGTCAATTTCTATGACTCTACGACTCTACCCCTAGTAGGACAAGGGCAACAGGTGCAATGGGAACAGAAGCAACAGCAAACTCACTTTACTTTCCAACTGACACAGAATCCTCATCTGCACATCTAATAGCTGCTCCTCCATTGTCCCTCGGCCAAGTTCTAACAGCTCCTGACCTAACAGCACTGTTGCATTACATGGACTGCAGCAGTTTGAGAAGAAAACTCATCACTGTCATCTTCATGGCATTTAGGGATGAGGGGTCTTGCCAGGGATGCCTCTTGTACTGAAGACATGACCCACAGTGTTTTGGAAAATCATGTCTGCAAACAAGGAAATGGGAAAATACAGCTGGCTTGAGATTTCACATGAGCAACACCTTGGACTTAATAAAGAGAGAGGCAATCCTATTTCAAATGAGTTAAAGCATTTGCTAAACAATGCACAAAGTGTCCATAATAAAACAAGGGAGTTGAAGGAAAGTTGTGCATTGGGAGAAATCAGCAAATACAGAGACATGGGGCTGGACTTTACGCTCTCTCTCTGATGGGTTTGAAAGCAGATCTAATAAGTTCAGGTCTATCATTAAGTGAGTGAACATTAACAATCTTTACTAGACACAACTAAACTCAAAAGATAGTAAAAGAAGATATTGTCTAAAACCCTACAGAATTGGGGTCCAGTTTCATGAGCTATGACGTCCTTATAGTACATATAATCTTTTATTTGCTTTGGATAAGGAGGAAGGTATTATGGAGAAGCTCAAAGGAAAAGAGAGGGGTAGAGATGATTAGGAAGGAATTTCAGAGCTCCAGGCAAAGGCTCTGAAAACATTATCATCAGTTGTAGAGTGCTGAGAATCAGGAATTAGAATTAGATTTTATTGCCATGTGTACTCAGGTACAGGAGTACAGTGAAAAACGTACAATGTCACCAATTCCGGCGGTATCTTAGCTATAAAGCTACCTCAGCACAAAATCTTAGGTACAAAGTTGAAAAAATGAAGAAGCAAAGTTAAAAGTTAAATATTATAGTTCTTCTTAGTATTTGGTAGAAAATTAAAGAAGTAAAGGTAAAAGTTCAATGGCCTTCATTAAGTGCTTGGCCATGCTGAGCCCACACACCCTACAGGGGCCTGATCTCCTCTACTTTGGGCCACTCTCTGGGAGACCTTGGGCTACCAGCTCTCGCTGCCGCAGATGCCAAGGGACCCACCCCCGCCTCACCGCCTCACCGCCTCACCACCGCTTTGGGGTCGCTCTTCCCACATTGGGCTCAATCTCCAACCAGCAAATTCCCAATCCCGGCCCCCAGCTGTTGCCAGATTCCGGATCTCTAACCATGAGCAAATTCCTGATCCGGACCCCCAGCTGCTGTCACATTCCGGATCTCTAACCACCAGCAAATTCCTGATCCCGGCCCCCAGCTTCTGCCAGATTCTGGATATCTAACCCCCAGCAAATTCCCGATCCCGGACCCCAGCTTCTGCCAGATTCTGGATATCTAACCATCCAGCAAATTCCCGATCCAGGCCCCCAGCTGCTGCCATATTCCGGATCTCTAACCACCAGCAAATTCCCGATCCCGGCCCCCAGCTTCTGCCAGATTCTGGATTTCTAACTCCCAGCACATTCACGATTCAGGCCCTCAGTTGCTGCCACACTAGATGTATAGCTGACTGCCAACGTCCCAATCCAGATCCTCTGAAAAAGGTCACAGCGAAAGGGAAGGACAATGCTAGGGAAATGAGGATGAGATTTTTAAAATTGAGTCATTGTTTAACCATGCATGTATATTAGGCAGTAGAGAGTCAATGAAAGAAAGAGCCTGGGCACAAGTCAGAATACAGGCATTTGGAGTTTTGGATGACCTTCAGTTTGTAGAGGGCACCACCCGCTCTAACTGTCAAGACCACCAGTAATAAAGGCATGATGATTATTTCAGCTGCAGATGAAGTGAACCTCATTACAGAGCACAAATTGTTCAATAACACGGAAGTGGAATTTGGTGATTTTGGTTGTTGTGCAGATGTATGTTTAGAGGCTCACCACGGCACATAGTCAGGGTGAAATTCCATTTTGATAAAATAAATATTAATGGAGGAGCCACTTGTTCAACCCTCCTGATTCAAAAGAGGCTTTTGGCTTATCAGCCTTCTCCTTTCGAAAGATCATGAACAATTTGCAGCTCTTTTCTGACTCACTGAGAAAGTGCAGAATGCTATTAATCATAACGGAAATGCCAAAAAATGAAGTTCAGTAAAATTTCTCCCAGACCTCCATGGGGAATTAAGTAAATGGCCAGCACATCAATCTCATGTTCCAGTCTTTTATTTAACATTTGGATTTTCACTTCCTTTAGGACTGAAGTGGTAGTATTCCATAAGTCATATGAGTATCCATCCCAGGCTAATGGCATGGAAAATCTTCAAGTGAGTGGGTCATTTGGGGTGTGAACTGTCATTCTGCCATTTAAAGAGTGAGTCTCCCAATCTTGTGTTACTTCTGTACCTTGACACCAGACTAGCTTCTGTGGCTGCAGGTATTCTGTCGGATTACTGTCTGGAATTAGAATGGTGGCCATCAGACATGCTTTCAAACAACTACTTCTTTCATTTATTTTTGCAGCACAGTTAAGCGCTTGTGATTAATTACGTTTAAAGCAGGAGGGAATTTAAGAAAACGGTCTCGGGGCCAACATCATAAATCACTAAAAGGTGGGGGTTGCAGAAATTGCATATTTCCTGAAATCTGAGACGACACCTCATTGACACTTGGCTGCAGAGCACACAATGGGAACGGCTGATATTGCCACACATCCCAGATTGAACCGTTCACGTCTTACAGATGACTCCTGTGTCCACGGATTGCAAGGCGCTGTTAATGTCCGTTGACAGGGAGGTGCAGTGAGATTGTGGGGTGGGTCAAGTCAGAGGCATTAATGTCAGTGTGAACATTGTAGCAAACAGGGTGAATAGTTATTATACTAATAGCTAGAGTGCATCATTAGTGATGTCAGATCACTTGGAACTGGGGCCTAACAGAGGAAGATTACTGGCAAATTATGCCTCTGTAAAAAAATGTTCATTAGTTTTCACTCATATGGTTTCAGCTCCTTGTCTGTTAAATGCACTGTGAACCTGGTTGTGATATGTATGCAAGTATCAATCACCTCTCACTTTCCTAGTTGGTAAAGACTTGTTTATGATCTATGTCTAAGGTAGGAATAGCTCCTTTTCCAGTATAAAATGCGCTCAAAAACTCAAAGTATGGGACTGCTCACCACTAAAGAGATAATATCTTCATCTTTGAGTGTAGGTCCACAAGGAACAGGAATGCTCCCCCAATCGACATCCAAAGAATGTGAACTGCTGCTTCACTCCCATCTCTAATCCGTGTTTCAAAAGCAGGCATTTCTTTATTTCTCACCCCATGTCTGTAAAGCATAGCCCACTTACCATGATGAGCCTGCAGAAGAAGGCAATGGTGGATGGAGCAAATCTTAGTCACAATCATCATGGGATTCCTGGATTCATATCAAAACTCATCTTGTTCACTCATGGCCCTTAGGCAAAACAATCTGCCATCCTTAGAATCTGTCCTACCTGATATGGTCTACATGTGATCCCTGATCCAGAGAAATATGATTGATTGCTAATTCTCTCTGAAATACCCCAGCAAGTCACACAGTTGGAGGCATCTGCTACAAACATAGGAACAGGAGTGGGCCATTCAGTCATTCAAGCCTGTTCTCCTATTCAGTAAAATCATGGCCGATCTGTGGCCAAACTACATATATGAAAATGTCAAAGAAGCATGAAATGAGATAGACAACCTAATACTGACTGACAACCTAGTTTCTTGTTCCTTGTTTCTACCTTGTGACTGAATCTGTTATTTCACTCCTCCTGGAAGAACCCTATGTTTGCTTACAAGTAGAAGTTTAGGATATGCACCTCTGGTTGGATAAATCTCTGAAGGTTTTATCATATTTCTTTGCATTTGCAACTGCTTATCTTAATCAACATCCTTTGTTCCCTTTTCCAATATACTTAAAACTAAGAAAAAAGAAATTTAAACGTCATGCTTTTAATGCCATTGTAGCTTTTCTACTGCTTATGGTTGTGTCCAGGAGATTAGTCTTTAATTCCCAGACACTCCATTATAATCCTAGATTGTTGGCAGCTCCATAGATGGGCCCTTTCTAAGAGGAGTTACATTTCAGATCTTAATGTGTTATAAGTAGCTAAGTGGTTACTTTGATATCATGTGTGTCCAAACAACAGCCCAAAAAGTGCAAAGATTTCTGAGACATTTTTCTTCCTATCTGGTTGGATCTACAAGGAATATTCAATCTAGAATGTGTCAAATATTCATCTAATTCACCTTCCACTATCCTGCTCGTCATATAGAACAATGATAGTGGAGATGTTGATTAATCACAGTGATCACTTTCTGTCAGGAATTCTACAATGGAGCCATATAAGAAATGAAGATATCCCTAAGTTTTGGAGAACTTTGGGAGCCATAGATTCAGAGTCACATGGACGCTATATTAGCTCACCACACATCATACTTCTTTTAGAAAATTCATTCATGGATTGAAGATGCTGCTGTCTGGGCCAGCATTTATTGTTCCTCCCTAGTTGCCCTTGAGATGCTGGTGGTGAGCTGCCTTCTTGAACTGCTGCAGTCTATTTGCTGGACGTTGACCCATAAGGCTGTTAATGGGGCTTTTCCAGCATTTTGACCCAGTGAGAGCGAAGGAACAGTGACATATTTTCAAGTCCTATCAGAAAGATGTTGCAAAACTTGAAAGGGTTCTGAAAAGATTTACAAGGATGTTGCCAGGGTTGGAGGATTTGAGTTATCAGGAGAGGCTGAACAGGCTGGGGCTGTTTTCCCTGGAGCGTCGGAGGCTGAGGGGTGACCTTATAGAGTTTTATAAAATTATGAGGGGAATGGATAGGCCAAATAGACAAAGTCTTTTCCCTGGGGTCGGAGAGTCCAGAACTAGTGGGCATAGATTTAGGGTGAGAGGGGAAAGATATAAAAGAGACCTGAGGGGCAACTTTTTCACGCAGTGGGTGGTACGTGTATGGAATGTGCTGCCAGAGAAAATGGTGGAGGCTAGTACAATTGCAACATTTAAGAGACATTTGGATGGGTATATGAATAGGAAAGGTTTGGAGGAATATGGGCCGGGTGCTGGCAGGTGGGACTAGATTGAGTTGGGGTATCTGGTCAGCATGGATGGGTTGGACCGAAGGATCTGTTTCCATGCTGTACATATCTATGACTGTATGACTCTGTAAGTCAGGATGGTAAGTGGCTTGGTGGGGAAGTTACAGGTGGAGGTGTTCCCATATATCAGCTGCCCTTGTTCTTGTAGATAGTGTAGTTGTAGGTTTGGTCGGTGCTGTGTGAGGAACCTCAGTGAATTTCTCTTAACTGGTATACATCACTGCCCACTGAATGTCAGTGGTGGAAGAACTGAATGTCATGTTAATCCAAATGGACTGCTTTGTCCAGAAAATGGAAAGCTTCTTGAATCTTGTTGCAGTTACATTTATCCAGGCTAGTGTCCTGACTTGTGCTTTGTGGACAAAATTTGGGGAATTAGGTGGCAAATTACTCACTGGAGGATTCCTAACCTCTGACCTGCTCTTGAAGCCACAGTATTTATATGGACAAACCATTTCAGTTCTGGTCAATGGCAAACTCTGAGATATTGATCTCAAATTACTCATATCTCGGATTCCAAATGTTATGTTCTTCTGGATTTTTTCTGGAAAATAAGAATATAAGGAACAGGAGCCTAGATAGACTAGTTAGTCCCTGGAGCCTGCTGTATTATACAATATGACTATGGCTGATCTACTTCAGCTCTACTTTTCTGCTTGTTCTCCATATTCTTTCATTCCTTGAGATCAAAAACCTATCTATTCTAATAGGAGCATAGGAAATGCTCCTATTAGAATAGATAGATTAGAATGCTCTATTCTAATAGGAGCATAGCATTCAGCCTGATGAGCTTGCAGTGCAATTTAATACAATCAAGGCTAATCAAGCACCTTTCTACAGATACATTGTATGTCATTGACAATCAGAAATCTATTAATCTTTATTTTAAACATACTCAAAGCTTGAGTTTGCACTGGGGTGGAGAATTTTAATGACTCACAAATTTTTGGGTAAAAAGATTTCTATTCATCTTGGTCTTAAATGGGATCCACCTTATTTTTAAATTGTGCCAGTTGGTTCCTGCCTAGCCAACCAGGAGAAATGTCTTCCTTGTGTTAGTTTGTAGGTTTCAATGAAATGCCATCTTATTCTTCAAAACTTTAAAGAATACAGGCCCAGTTTGTTCAATATCACTACAGAGACAGTCGCAGCATCCTGAGAACACGTCTGATGAACCTTCATTGTACTTGCTTTATAGTAATATTACCCTGAGTTGAGGAGGCTAAAGCTGCACACAGTACTTTAAATGCAATCTAACTGAGCTCCTGTACAATTGAAGCATTCCTTCTCTACTGCTGTACTTGAATCCTGTTGCAATGTAGGAGGAGGAGAACTTCTTCAGGGTAGGCATCGTTGGAAGACACTTCACAGTAAGGTTATAATCAACTAGGAGAAAGTGAGGGCAGCATCTGAAGTCCTACCTTGAAGAAGTTCTCCTCCCTCGGCAAGGCTTGTCCATCTTTCTTCCATCTATCTGCTCCACCCTCCTCTCTGAATTAAATCATGCACCCCCACCTTCATCTACATATTGCATTCCCAGCTACCTTGCCCTCAGGCCCACTTCGCTCCCATTTATATCTCAGCCCCTTGGCCCACAAGTCTCATTCCTGATGAAGGGCTTATGTCTGAAACGTTGACTCTCCTGTTCCTCAGATGCTGCCTGTCCGGCTGTGCTTTTCCAGCATCACACTCTTCGACTCCTTTTGCAATATAGGTTTATAGTAGATTAGATTCTCTGCAGTATGGAAACAGCCAAACAAGTCTACACCGACCCTCCTAACAGTAACTCACCCAGACCCATTTCCTTACCCTATATTTACCTTGACTAATGCGCCTAGCACTATGGGCAACTTAGCATGACCAATTCACCTGACCTGCACATCTTTGGATTGTGGGTGGAAACCGGAGCACGTGGAGGAAACCTACACAGACACAGGGAGAATGTGTAAACTTCCCACAGACAGTCACCCGAGGCAGGAATCAAACCCGGGTTCCTGGTGCTGTAAGGCAGCTGTGCGAACCACTGAGCCACCGTGCTGCCCCTATATGCCATTAGCCTTCCGAATCGTTTGATGTTTCTCCATGTTAGGCTTTAGCATTATGGAAAAGGACACCTAGAAACATTTGTACATTGACACTTGCCAAACTTTCAACATTTAAGAAATACTTGGCATATCTTATCCTTCTAAGTGGATAATCTCACATTTTTACATTATATTCCATCTGCCCAATCATGAAGCCTGTCTAAGTCCCCCCCTAAAACTACTTCCTGTGTTCCCCAAGACATACGATTCCAGCTAGCATTATACCATCTGCAAATTTTGAAAAATTAAATTTCGTCCCGGCACCCAAATAATTGATACATGGCAAATGGCTATGGCTCAAGTACTGATCCTAGTCACTAGGTACAGCCTGTAAACCAGAGAATGACTCCTTTATTGCGCTTTTTAAAAAATGTTAGCCAACCATTAATCCATACCAGTACAGTACCTCCTATCCTATGTGCTTTAATTTTGCAATGTCAAATGCCTTCTGAACATCCATACAACATCAATTTCATTTTATCAATTTTGTTAGTAACATCTTCAAAACTCACCGACAAACTTGACAAACATGATTTCTGATTTGCAAGTCCATGCTGATTATGCCCAATCAGATCATTATTCTGTAAATATCCATTTATCACATCCATTCCAATGGATTCTAGTATTTTCCGTAGTACTGGTGTAAAACTTACCATAGGTAAAAACAATGACTGCAGATGCTGGAAACCAGATTCTGGATTAGTGGTGCTGGAAGAGCACAGCAGTTCAGGCAGCATCCAACGAGCAGCGAAATCGACGTTTCAAGCAAAAGCCCTTCATCAGGAATAAAGGCAATGAGCTGGAAGCATGGAGAGATAAGCTAGAGCTCTCCATGCCTTTATTCCTGATGAAGGGCTTTTGCCCGAAATGTCAATTTCGCTGCTCGTTGGATGCTGCCTGAACTGCTGTGCTCTTCCAGCACCACTGATCCGTAAAACTTACCATGTCTGTAGTTTCCTGTTTTCGCTTGAGCGTGGGGTGAAATTGACTAGGCTTCCAACCTGTACAAGTATTTCCAGAATCTGTTGAATATTGGATAATGATCCCCAATGCACTGGTTATTTCCATAGTCACCTCTGACAGCACTCTGGAATGTAGGGTCTCAGCTCTTGGGGACTTATCACCTTTCAGCCTTATTGATTTCCTCAGTTTAATTTTATTACTTATACTAATTTTCTTCAACTCCTAATTCATCCTCATCACTTGGATCTCTAATTCTGGGAGTATTCTTGTATTTTCCTCAGAGAAAGCAGACAAGGAATATTTATTTAGCTTCTCTATCATTTCTATTATGATTATAAATTCTCCTGACTCTGCTTGTAATGGATTTATATACCAATTAACCAAATATTTCCTTTTTACATACCTCTAGGAGCTTTCATTGTCCATTTTTATGTGGTTTTGCTAGATCTTCTCCATATTCAATTCTCTATTTCCTCATCAGTTACTTCATCATCCTTTCCTGTATTCTAAAAACCTCCTAATCCTCAGATTCACTGCTCTTTCTGGTAACCTTAACAGCCTTTGTCTTTTAATCTTATGCCATTCTCCCGTCTTTGGGCCCCACAATTGGCGGACCTTTTTTTGAGTTTTTGCACCTTAAAGGAATGTATAGTTGCTGTAAGCCATTAAATAGATTTTTAAAAGACATACATTGTCACACAGTCATAGAATCATACCACATAGGCCCGTTGGCCCACTATGTTGATGTCAACCAACAAACACCAAACTACACTAATCCCATTTACCTGCAATTAGTCCATAGCCTACAATGACCGGGCATTTTAAGTACTCATCCGGATGCTTTTTAAATGTTGCAAATAGTCTACGTACAGTTATGCCTTTTAATGCATTTTCTTAATCCACCTCAGCTCATTTGTGCTCTATATTTTTCTAATTTCCCTATTTAATATCCTGTTTCAGATTGTTCTGTCTCACTTCTGAACGTAGTAAAAAATCCTATCGTATTGTGGATACTCATCCCTGAAGTGTTTTTGCAACAAGGTTATTAATTCGTTTTTTTTACAAAATAATACTAGATCTAAAATAGTCTATCCTCTGGTCAGCCCCTCAACATACTGCTCTAGAAACTTGTCCTCCAAACATTTGGTGCTGAATTGATTTACTGAGTCTACTTGCGGATTAAAGTCAGCCATGATTACGGTGTTGCCCATGCTATATGCTTCTGTCATCTCCTGATTAGTACCATTCATCACACTACTGCTAATAGTTGTGACCTATAAATAACTTCAGCAAATGTCTGCTGGCCCTTGCTCCATTCAAAAGGATACTACACATTGTTTTTCTAAACGTTGATGTACTGATTCTAACTCATAATTTCAGGCAGCTCTACTTTCCTTCTATTCTATCCTTCCTAAATGTCCTTGAAGATTCAGTTCCCAGTCCTGGTCACCAGGCAGCCGTGTTTCTGTAATGGCAACTAGGTCGCATCCATCTATCTTTATTTGTGTCTTTATATCATCTTTGTTATGAATGCTGCGTACATTCAGGAATACTATGCCTAACTTTGTATTTTTAACATCATTCTGCACTCAGTCCTCATTTATTCTGTCATCTGGTCCCTAGCCACTTTACTACTTCTTGTTACCAATTTTCTTGCAATTTGGGTTATCTCTCATAAACCTCTGATAAACTACTTTAAGCCCAACCTAACACTTGCGAATCTCCCTGCCAGGCTCTCAGTTCCGCTCCTGATAAGGCATGCTCCACACAGGTTCCATATGTCCCATCTGCCCCAGAACAGCTCCTGTTACCTCAGAAATCTGATGCACTCTCTCCTATGCCAGTTCTCCAGCCACACATTCAGTCAATCAATCCTGTTCTTATGCTCACTAGGACTTGACATTTGGAATAATTCTGAGATTACTGCTCTTGAGGTCCTACCTCTTAATTTCCTCCCTAACACCCTACAATCTGCTCTCAGGCCTTTATCCATCTTCCTACTTAGATTCTGGGTAGTGAAGTAGACTACAATTTCTGGCTGATCCCCTCCCCAGAAGGATATATTACATCCATTGTGTGACATCTTTGACCTCGGCATAGCGAGGCAACAAATCATCCTGGAGTCATGTTTAATGCTGCAGCAATGCCTGTCTAATTCCTTGACTTTGGAATCCTCCATCACTCTTTCATTCTTCTTCTACCCTACCTTACAGCAGAGATGCCCATCTTACTTATCTTCAATAAGAGAACATCTACAAACCTCTGAGGTCAATAATTCCAATCCTCTGAGTGAAGACCTTTCTCCTTGGCCCAACCCTACATGATTGCCCATTTATCCTGGAGCAGTGTTCCTGATGGTCTGGGTTCCTTACCTGAATGGCCTGGTTCTGCTCCTATATCTTATGGTTGTATAATCTAAAGAGTTGCCATCAGCTCCAAGTTGAAGGCATTAGGGATGTGGACTGGCAGCTTACTTCACATAAGTACAAAGGGTGCAAACCACTGAGTCTTGAAGAAGCTATAGTCAAAGAGTTGTTGATAATAGTTCGGTTGGTAATGCTCGGACTTCTAAGATTGTACCTTCTGGAACCAAATATCATCCCAGGATTTTCATCTGACATTCAAATAAGTTATGACTGCACTGTCTTTCTGGTAAGACATCAAACTGAAAACCCTCCTGTGGAAAAGATCTCAAGGCATTAATTTGAAGAGGTCTAATTTGAATAACATGACAGTTATCACTGGTATCCTGGATAATATTTATTCTTCACTCAGCAGCACTAATTAAACGGATTATTTGATTGTTGTCACACGACTTTTTATGGAATTTTACTCTGCATAAATGGCTGCCATTTCCTATATTATAACAGTGATTACACTTTACAAATGATCTAATTGTAAATTGCTATGACACACCCAATGGTATGAGACGTGCTATAAATGTAAATCATCCTTTCTTTTACATAGTCTGGTTGACTCTTGCCTAGACAGAAATTCATTCCAGAATGTAAACTTAAGAATTAAACAATTTTCTTTTGCCCACAAAGGTATCCTTAACAGTCTCATTGGTGAGACTGAGTCTACAAGAGATGGTAGATCAAATGTTCATTCTGTGATCAGGAACTTGATGGCCACTAACTTCTGGCTACTGACCACACTCCAGCTCAATATCAGTGACGTGATGCAATTTTCAAAATATCAGAGGAGAGTTTGGCATCAGGCATGGGCAGGAGACAGGAGCTAAGTATAACAGGATAATTTAAAAGGCTAAAGGCAGCCAAGACTGGGTGTGCCATTGCCTTTAAATATGGATGAGCTGGGTGCATGAAGGCTGTGCTTTTAGACAGCCATTCCCAGGCATCCCATTTTTTCCTGATGTTTCCTTTGATCAAGGCTTAGTATCCAGGAATGTGCAGGCTGGTGGATTAGCCATAATTACAGGGATAGGTAGGTCTGAGTGAGTGTTCCTTGGAGGGTCGGTGCAGACTCGATGGGCTGAATGGCCTCTTTCTGCACTGAAGGGATTCTATGTTTTTATGAAAAAAGGGCTGTATTAGAGAGGAGAGCTATAACCTTCCCTTCATCTAGAAACATTTTCCGATAAGCTTGACCAAATAGCAATAACAAGAGAAGGCCCCAGATGCCAGCAAATGTCCAAACATTCCTTCCCCATGAAATTAGTCCTCTTAGCTGTAATGATGTCAACTCTATGGTACTGCAGGAACAACTGAACCTCAATTTCCCCCTTTTACACCATCTATTCACACTGCAATCATAAGGAGTAATAGTTCTCCATCGGGCTCCCAAAAGCTATCCTTAAACATCTCTCAGATCTTTTGCGTTCCTCATGCTGTGCGCCATTTGAAAATTGCCGGCTGTTGCTCTCTGTAAAACTTCTGCACTGAACTCAACAAAAAGTTAACTGGAATACGAGGGTTGCCAGGCTCCTACATCCTCTGTTTGCAAATTTTAAAGTAGTCCCCAATTTTCTGGGTCAACTTGAACTCATCACTGCTGAGACTGCAGGAAAGGAGAAGTAATTGTTTTATTCCCATTGCATGTGTTGAGGAATCTATCCAATCTATTCATGACCTGGAGGAAAGAAAGACATTATAAAGTACTTTATAACCCACTGCATGGACAAGAGCAGAAAGTTAGAAACAAATGACCAATTTGCACACAGTGATTGCCCAGAAAAAGCAATTAGACATTTTTAGTAATTTAGTTAAAGCATAAAGATCAGCCAGGACATCAAAGTGAACTTTACTGCTCTTCTTCAAAATGAAATCTGTTAGATCAAACCGAGACTGAAGACTTGATTTAGCTAGGCATCAGAAAGACAACACCTCTGACAATACAGTGTTCACTCAATACTGAGCATTACATGCCCATGTCTCTGCACCCTACGATACTTAGGGCAGCACGGTTGCTCAGTGGTTAGCACTACTGCCTCACACCACCAGGGTCCCAAGTTCAATTCCAGCCTTGGGTGACTGTCTGTGTGTACTTTCAACATTCTCCCCATGTCTGTGTGGGTTTCCTCCAGGTGCTCTGGTTTCCTCCCACAGTCCAAAGATGTGCAGCTCAGGTGAGTTGGCCACGCTAAATTGCTAGTGCCAGGTGTATTAGTCAGAGGGAAATGGGTCTGAGTGGGTTACTCTTCAGAGGGTCGGTGTGGACTTGTTGGGTTGAATGGCCTGTTTCCATACTGTAGGGAATCTAATCTAATCTAGTAATGATCAAGGGAATGTAAATCACTAAGTTCACTCTCTGTCACAATACCAAGATAAAATAAATCAAAGATTTCCAGGTGAAATTGTACCCTGAAGGTTGCTGCACAGGTGGATAGAGTGATCAAGAAGGCATATGGTGTACTTGCCTTCATTTGACAGGGTATTGAGTATCAGAGCTGGCAGGTCATGTTAAAATTGTACAAGACATTGGTTCGGCCGCATTTAGAATATTGTGTACAGTTCTGGTCGTCGCATTACTGAAAGGATTTGGATGGTTTAGAGAGGGTGCAGAGAAGGCTTACGAGGATTGTTGCCTTGTATAGAAGGTGCTCACTATGAAGAAAAGTTGAGTAGGTTAGGATTGTTTTCATTAGAAGAAACAAGATTGAGGGGAGACCTGACTGAGGTCTACAAAATCATGAAGAGTATAGGCAGAGTAGATAGAGATCAGCTTTTTCCCAGGGTGAAGGATTCAATGATGAGAGGTTGAGCTTTCAAAGTGAGAGGTGGAAAGTTTAAGGGGGATACATATGGCAAGAGGGTGGTAGGTGCCTGGAACGTGTTGCTAACAGAGGTATAGAGGCAGGCATGGTAGATTCATTCAAGATGCCTCTGGACAGATGCATGAGTAGGTGGGGAGCAGAGGGATACAGATGCTTAGGAATTGAGCAACAGGTTTAGACAGTGGATTTGGATCGGCTCAGGCTTGGAAGGCTGAAGGGCTTGTTCCTGGGCTGTAAAATTTATTTGTTCTTTGTTCTAAATTAACTGCAAATACAATGGTCTCCACTTAAGAAATAAGGCAAGACACATCCACATCGTATACATTTTTGTTATTTCTGCATTTGAATTGGACATTTGCATTCAAGTTACATTGAATTCTCATGAAAATGAATACAATTTCTGCCCAGTCTGGCCATTTAGCGTCATTATGAAAAGAACTAGTTCTTTAATGCATAGCATCTAATGAGTACAATGTCATTCTAATACGTGTCAGCCATGATTCAATGGCACCACTCATTGCAGTTGTGTGCATGTCAGCTGTAGCTTGCTGGGTAGTATTCATCATCTGCATGATAAGGTTATGGGCTCAAGCCCCACTCCAGAGGTTAATAGCAAGGTTGGCTACTTCAGTACAATCCAAATTCTCTCAGATGAGAAGCTTAGCCAAGGCTCTTTCTGCTCTCTCAGGTCATGGCAAATAATTCCATGCCATTATTTCAAAGAAACACTGGGTAATTTGCCCTGATGTGTTGCCCAATACTTTGCCATCCTCTAACACAGACAAAATAATATCTCTTGTGTGCTCAAGATGAAATAAGCTTGAGGGAATGAATTTTATTTCAACATTTCAAAAAGGCTTTTCAGTACCTCATCACAGCAGAAAATACAGAGACATTCATTCTGAACATATTACACACCGAGATTTGAAACATTCATAATTTGTCCATGCATTAAACAGAAGCAAGTCTGACTTGAGAAAGTAGACATTCTTGAATCACTAGACTTTATAGTGATGTTACAGCGTTCTGTCATTGGCTAGGTCACTTCAGTTAAGAATAACTGTATTTGTGTGAGTCTGATTTCACATACAGGCTAGGTTAACAAATTGCCTTCTCAACAAACATTAGAGGAAGCAGTTGAGATTTTAACAATGTTCCAATGGTTTCATGGCCACATCTACTGTTACAAGGTTTTTATTTACTGATTCTTTTTAAAACTGAATTGAAATTCACAAACATTTTTGTGAACTAGAACAGAATCTAAAATGAATGTGAATTCAGAAACATAGTCATTACAGCATAGTATCTATGACATTGCTCGATGGTAGGCTAACATGTATTCTGGTCAGTGCAATTATACATAGGAAAGAAGATATTTATTTTGTGGAATGAGCATTGGTAATGATGACAAGGAGATTCTGTCACGTATATGCCAACTTCGACTATATAACAAAATGAGTAGAAGCCTCAATGGAGTTTTGGATAGGGTCCAGATGGTCCAATGATGCAGGCAAGACTTTGGTGCATTGGAGATTATATAAGATATGCACAAATTGGAAATTCTGTCGTTCATCTTTAGAAGCTTTGAAACCAAAGCAAAAAATTAAGAATTTTGAGTGAAAAAAAAACTGCAAGAAAGTTAAAAAAAAGGGTGATTGCTCTCTGCTCTGGGTTCCAGCCCATTAAAGAAAATCGCCTCACAAAAGGCATTGCAGGAATATTTTTAAAACCTTTGATAGAATGCCAGTGCTGGTCAATCTTTCACATGTGCAGATGAGGTAAAGTTTCCATGAGGGCAAGAGAAAGTGGGGACAGACTAAACAACATCCAGTCTCCAGCCAGATCATGAAGGAACAGCTGCAACAGCTTGGCAACATCATCTAGACAGTCAAATGAGCCTGATTAATCAAAGTGCAAGAGTAAATACAGCAGCCCTCAGGACATTGAATCAAAGCATTGATCTTTAATGAGCTGGAGTCCTGACTCCACATACCCGCGATATTTATGAACATGTTTGTGTTGTCCCCTTACACTACTTCATGGGCTTGATATTAAAAGCTTCTGCAGTGCTATTAATTTTAGTTGTGTGACATTGTCTTTGTTGGCCTGACCTACAGGTTGCATTACCAGCAGTCCACAATAAAGCTTGTTATTTCCCCAGTGGCGTCAATTATCCTGGCTACAAAGATCACGCAGTCAAATAAACCAGTGAAATTTCATTTGGGAAGGACACTGCCTACTGTGTCAAATTCCTTATTGAAAATATTTACCTATTTCATAGCTCTCTAATACTATTTTTGAGCATGTTTTCCATCAGGGGTTTAGATTTAATGCAGTTCTTTTGGCAAAACCTCCACAATTTGACACCCCTTGGAGTGGCAAATGTTCAGTTATTGGTCGGGGATGATTTGGAACATCTAAACTTGGGGCGTGTGCCTACATCTGTGGTATAATACATTCACCTTCCTACATATTTTCTCATCAACCTGTTCAGAGGTATTGTAGCACACCTCTACAGCAGATTGGACTTGAAACTGGGCTCTTGCCTCAGAGTTAGAAACACTACCACTGCACCACATGAGTCTACACAAGAGCTGGTTATATTTGTTTTTTAATCAACCTGTTCAAAGATATTGTGATATGGCTCTCAAGCAGCTGGAATTTGAATTTGAGCCTCGTGTCTCAGAGGTCAGGTCACTGCATCACAAGAACAACTATTAAATACACAAAACCAGAAGCAGAACTGGTTAGCTCCTCTCAGATGGGATCTTTCACAGATACTTTCTCATCAGCCCATTCAGAGATGGTATTACACAGTTCTGGAGTGGCTGAGACTGGAACTCAGGCATGCTAGCTCACAGGGAGGGACACTCCACTGTATCACAAAAACCCAAGTCACTTTGCTATCTGAGTCTAAGGGCCTAGCTAATTAGAAATTGTAGAAAATGAATCATTATTGAATTTTAATAAGAAGAGGTACTTGTCTTACATAACAAGATGCAATTTATTGCATAATAACATCGGATAAAAGTTACATTGAGTAGTTAGGTATGATTACAAAGACTGTCAGGAGCCAGAGATGACACATCTGCCTCCACTGGGAATTTGTGCTTCTCAGCCCTATTCTTTAACCAAGACTGTGTGACATCAGAACCTATTGCAATCTCCAACATTAACCCTTTCAGAACAATTATCTCATGCACGAATATCACTAACAGGGCCAGATTTATTGTCCATCTTCAGCTGTCATTAGAAACCATTGCCAGTGCACCTTCTGCCTGAACTTCTGCTGAAAATGTTTTCCCAATGACACTCGGTACACAGCATGTCCCAGAAATAATGAAGAAGCAGAGATTGCTGTCCAAGTGAACTGTGCTGGAGTGTGATCTGGAGAGGATCTTGGAATTGATGATGTTCCAATGTGTTCCAATGTTGGTGTTGATTGTGACCCTCTTAGTAACTGTGGAGTATGGCATGTTGTTGACGGATCCCAGATACACTATGGTGGAGCTCACAAACAGGATCTGGTTTGATTTTTTTTCTGGTTACATTAATGTCCACCACCACTCACACTCAGCACAACCTCAGAGAGAAAAAAATCTTGGTGATTCAAAACAAGAGAAAGACCTTGCTCCTGAATACGTGCTGGCTTAATTTTGTTCCAAGCCTTTTAATTCTGTAGGTAAAAAGCAAAAATCTTTTCCAATGATTTCCTTTCGTGACAGTTCTCCTGTTTGAGGTCAGCATTTTATCAAGAACATCCTGTTTGTTAGCAAGGTGATCCCATTGTAAACACTCAAGGCCACAAGGTCCTGGATGTTTATTGAGCAGAACCTGCCTTGAAATCAAACAAGGCTGACCTCAACGTGGCAGTCATGGCAATTCTAAAGCTTGAAACATTTATATCAAGGATTGTCCCTGTTTTGATATACTGCTGCCTTTTCACACCAGTTAAACTGCTGATGTACAAACACAAAGACCTTATTTCCTTCAGCGATGCATTTATGATCTATTTTCCTGCTTGCAAGTTAGCCTTTTTAAAAAAAATCAGTGACTTGGCACTCCAGCAGAGGCACGGTTACTTCCATAGAATGTTCACCATATATCATGAAGAAATATATTGGACAGCACCGGCCATGAGATAGGAATACAGTGATGCTAAAAGGTCATTTCTATTTGGTTTGTGACTATTAATATTTGAATAATATCCAAGGCCTTCAGATAAAACCATATTAATTCCCCAAGACTTCATTTGCCTCTTGCAGAAGCGTCTGCATCCAACAGACACTGCTTGCATGACAAGAGATGTGTGATGAATTGCTAATCTGCTTTGATTGAAACATGGTTATTCAGGACTCAGGTAGTTCCTTAAAGTAGAAGGTGCCTAATAATCACATTTCACTGCGGGGGCAGATCACTGGCTGCAAACTAACCTCTGTACTTCCTACATTACAAAAGTAATTACAATTCAAAATGACCTCACTGACTGCAAATTGATTCCTGAAGTTGCATTATATAAATGCAGGTTCTTGCTGTCTTTTATAAGAAATATACAGACCTTCTAACTTTAATAGATGTGGTGTATGACCCTGAGTTCCTCAGTAATATGGTGTATGTAACTTGAATTTTTGCTGGATAACGTAACAACTTGTATCCATTTAATGCCCAACCATAGCAAAACATCAAAAGGGTTTCATAAAGGATTTGCAGGTGCAGTCTGATCAAGAAATATCAGGGTATATGTCAAATGTTTGGTTAAAGAACTAGTATTAAGAAGCATCTTAAAGGATGAAACAATGATTGTGAGGCAAAAAGGTGAAATCTTTACACCTGTGAAGGCATAGCCATCAACAGTAGGATGATTTAAAACTGAAGATTTGTATGAGGCCTGAATTGGAGCGGAACAGAGATCTTAGAGGCTTTTGGAACAGGAGAATGCAGTATTGGATGTTAGGTACCAGCCGCTAATGGCTTGTATAGTGCTGTCAACAATCTCCCTTTCTAGTGCCAAATCTAAAGGCCTGACCAATTATCAGAGTGAGAGGATAAGCCAATAGAGAATCTTAACAAGAAGAGGCATTTGTCTTACAGAAGGAGTTGTCATATATAAAATTACTAGTAACTATTTAGGCACAATTCCAACTCTCAGGAGCTGGAGATCATATGCCTGTCTCTATTGAGACCTTGTACTAGATTGCCCAGTCTTCCACCCAAAGAACATGTTATATCTTCAAATTGGGTGGAAACAATGCAATTTTAGTATTAATTCTATCAGAAATATTAACTTATACACATAGAAAGATATAGAGCTAGGATGAGGGACAGGACAAGATGGGCTTTGGACACAGAGAGTTTTATATTGAGATATTCCTTGATCAGGAACCAATGTATATCCTTAAGCATGAAAGTGGGGTGTGAAGTAAAGGGTGAATGGTACTTGATATGAATTATAGAACAAATGAGCTGCAATTTGTGGTGGAAAAAGGAGGTCAGTAAACAAAGCATTGGAATAATCAAATGTTGGTGTAATGGAAGAATGCATTAAGGTTTTAGCAACAGATAAGTGAAGGCAGGGTGAAACTGGGCAATGAAATTGGTTGTGGAGATGAACTAGGCAATCTTGGTGATTTCTGGGATATGTGATCAGAAGCTTAGCTCAAGGTTAAATATTACACCAAAGTTATGGACATTTGGATTCAGCTTCAGAGAACTGCCTTAGAAAGGGATGGAGTTAATGGCTAGGGAACTGAGTTTGTGTCGTGGACAGAATACCTAGCAGTTAATAAGGTTCTGTGTAAAAGGTACAAACACAAGATAGGATCACATGGGCCTGATTATTAGCTTGGATAGAGGAGTGGCTAACTAATAAGAAGCAGAGAGTTGGGATGAATGGGTCTTCTTTTTCTAATCGGCAAGGTGCAACTAGTTTGGTCCTTGGGTTCCAACTATTGGGAAAGTAAATTGTAATGAAGAAATAAGAAATTTAAAAATGGAAATTGATAGGTTCAGTGAATTGGCCAACATTTGGCAGATGACATTTAATGCAGATAAGTGTGAGTTTACCTCTTTTGGTTTGGGGAATGCAAAAGCAATGCATTATTTAAATGGAGGTAAAGTTCGTACTGCTTCAGTTCAGAGAGATCTGGGCATCTTTGTGCTTGAATGGCAGAAAACTAGTATGTAAGCACCACAGATAATAAGAAAGGCAAATAGTGTTTTGGCATTAATTGCAAAGTAATATTGCACCTAAATTGGAAGGGGACTAATATGCTGGCAGGGAGATTAACTGGAGCTGCTTGGGAGGATTTAAATTAGTAAGGGGGGTTGGGACTAAGGGGGATGGTGAGGAAAGAGATCAATCTGAGACTGGCACAGTTGAGAACAGAAGCAATTCAGTCAGAGCAAGCAGGGACAAAGCAGAGAACAAAGTAGGACTGAAAAATTGAACTGCATTTATTTCAATGCAAGGGGCCTAAACAGGGAAGGCAGATGAACTCAGAGCATGGTTAGGAACATGGGACTGGGATGTCACAGCATTACAGAAACATGGCTCAGGGATGGACAGGGCTGGCAGCTTAATGTTCTAGGATACAAATGCTACAGGAAGGACAGAAAGGGAGGCAAGAGAGGAGGGGGAGTGGCATTTTTGCTAATGGATAGCATTACAGCTGTGTTGAGGGAGGATATTCCTTGAAATACATCCAGGGACGTTATTTGGGTGGAACTGAGAAATACAAAAGGGATGATCACCTTGTTGGGATTGTATTATAGATCCCCTAACAGTCAGTGGAAAATTGAGAAACAAATTTGCAAGGACATCTCAGTTATCCGTAAGAATAGTAGGGTGGTTATGGGAGGGGATTTTAACTTTCCAAATATTTACTGGGACTGCTATAATGTTAAGGGTTTAGATGGAGAGGAATTTGTTAAGTGTGTACAAGAAAAGTTTCTGATTCAGTATGTGAATGTACCTACTAGACTCTTGGGAAATAAGGCAGGGCAGGTGACTGAGCTGTCAGTGAGGGAGCACTTTAGGGCCAGTCACCATCATTCTATTCGTTATAAAACAGTGATGGAAAAGGATAGACCAGATCTGAAAGTTGAGGTTCTTAATTGGAGAAAGGCCAATGTTGACAGTATTAGGCAAGAACTTCCAAAAGCTGATTGGGGGCAGATATTCGCAGGTAAAGGGATGGCTGGAAAATGGGAAGCCTTCAGAAATGAGATAATGAGAGTCCAGAGACAGTAAATTCCTGTCAGGGTGAAAGGAAAGGCTGGTAGGTATAGGGAATCCTGGATGACGAAAGAAATTGAGGGTTTGGTTAAGAAAAAGAAGGAAGAATATGTCAGGTATAGACAGGATAGATCGAGTGAATCCTGAGAAGAGTATAAAGGCAATAGGAGTATACTTAAGAGGGAAATCAGGAGGGCAAAAAGGGTACATGAGATAGCTTTGCCAAATAGAGTTAAGGAGAATCCAAAGGGTTTTTACAAATACGTTAAGGACAAAACGGTAACTAGGGAGAGAATACGGACCCTCAAAGATCAGCAAGGTGGCCTTTGTGTGGAGCCACAGGAGATGGGGAAGATACTAAAGGAGTATTTTGTATCAGTATTTACTGTGGAAAAGGTCATGGAAGACATAGAATATAGGGAAATCAATGGTGACATCTTGCAAAATGTCCATAATACAGAGGAGGAAGTGCTAGATGTCTCGACACACACAAAAGTGGATAAATCCACAGGACCTGATCAGGTGTACCCTAGAACTCTGTGGAAAGCTAGGAAGTGATTGCTGGGCCTTTTGATGAGATATTTGTATAATTGATAGTCAGAGGCGAGGTGCCAGAAGACTGGAGGTTGGCTAACGTGGTACCACTATTAACGAAAGGTGATAAGGACATGCCAGAGAACTATAGACCAATGAGCCTGACGTCGGTAATGGGCAAGTTGTTGGGGGGAATCCTGAGGGACAGGATGTACATGTATTTGGAAAGGCAAGGACTGATTAGGGATAGTCAACATGGCTTTGTGCGTGGGAAATCATGTCTCACAAACTTGTTCAACTCCAGGGCATCAATGTGGACTTCACCAGTTTCCTTATTTCCACCCCCCCCCCCCACCTTACCCCAGTTCCAACCTTCCAGTTCGGCAGTGTCCTCATGACCTGTCCTACCAGCCAATCTCCCTTACCACCTATCCACTCTACCCTCTCCTCCGACCTATCACCTCCATCCTCACCCCCATTCACCCATTGTACTCCTTGCTACCTTCTCTCCAGCACCCCATCCCCCACCACACACACACACACACACACACACACACACAGGAGGCTCCCTGCCTCCATTCCTGATGAAGGGCTTTTGCCCGAAATGTCGATTTTCCTGCTCCTTGGATGTGGTCTGTCTAGTGCCAAGTATCGTTTTACTAAGACTTCCTCATTTTTGCACTGTGTTACATTTGAAATAAATGCCAACAGTCCATTTGCCATCCTGATTAACCGCTGCACTTGGATGCTCACCTTTTGTGATTGTTGCTCAAAGACTCCCAAATCCATCAGTGATGCAGCTTTCTACAGTCTTTCCCATTAAAATGACATTCTGCTCTTCTTTTCTCCTGTTACTGTTTATAATATCACATTTTTCCTTATTATATTCAATCTGCCAAGTTTTTGCTGCTCACATCTATCTCTATTCCTCTGTAGATTGTTTGTATCATCCTCGTTACTTAACTTCCCATCTATTTTCGCGTCATCTGCAAACGTTTTGTATCATCTGCATCCAAGTCAGTAATATGCATTGTAACTAATCATGGCACTAGCACTGATTTCTGTAGCATTCCACTAGTTAAATATCATCATCCTTAAAATGCTCCATCTATCCCAATTCCCTGTCTGCTATTAGTTAACCAACCTTCGATTCACCTTTGGAATAGCCTAATGAATGCTACCTTATCAAAATATATTACATCTATTGGTTATCCTTGATCTGCCCTGTTTGTTACCTCCTCAAAGAATTGTCATGAATTTGTCCAGTATGATATCCCTTTCATAAAACCATGCTAACTCTGTTAAATTATGTACTTCTGTGTGTTTCACTATTACATCCTCCATAATGGACTCTTACGTTTACTCACTGGCCAGCGCTAAGATAACTAGCCTAGAGTTACCTGATTTTTTTTTGTTTCCCTCCTTTTTTGAATAAGGGAGTTATATTGCCGGCTTTCCAAACCTCTGGAATTTTCTAGAATCTAATGATTCTTTGAAAACCATCAATGATTCCGTTATTTCTCTCGCTACTTCCTTTAAATCCCAGAATGTAATCTATCAGGCCCAAGTGATTTGTTAGCTTTTAATCCCATTAGTTTCCCTTGCATTTTTGCTGTGAAATAGTTGATGTATTTATTTCCTCTTGCTTCCCGCACACATACCGGCTCCCCCTCACCACCACCACCACTAACTTTTATCTCTATGACTATTTGGTATTTTTCAGAATACAATTAGTATACTCTACCACAAAGACTAATGAAAAGCATTTATTCAAACCCTCAGCCATTTCCTCATTCCACATTATTATTTCCTCCATCATTGTTCTCTCAGGAGCTATGCTCATTTTGGTCTTCCTCTTCCTTTATGAAATGCTTGCTACCCTTTTTTATTGCTTGCTAGTTTGCCCTTATTGCTTATTTTCTGCCACTTTTATTATTTTTCTGGTTATCTTCTGTTAGTTTTTTAAAACTTCCCTCATCCTCTGGTTTACCACTAATCTTAGCCACATTGTATTTTTCTTTGAATTTGATAACTATCCTTAACTTCGTTGCTTAACCATGATCATTTTATCCCCTTCATTGAATCCTTCCTCTTTATTGGGATATACTTTGGGGGAGAGATATTAACTATTTTCATAAATGTTTGCCACTGTTCCTCAACCAACTTTTCTGTTATTCTTCTTTCCCAGTTCTCTTCAGCCAACTCTGCTCTCATCCTTATGTAATTACTCTCATTTAAGTTTAGCACAATTGTTTCCAACCCAAATTTCTCACTCTGACACTGAATAAAATTCTATACTGATCAATATTCTCTAAGGGACCTTTATCTAAGATTTTACTTTAAATTTTACTAAATTTAATAATACTGGATCCATAATAGCCTAATCTCTTGTTGGATCAATGTCTCTGGGTAACCCTTCTGAATACACTCTATGAACTCTTCTTCATTGCTAACCCTGAGAATTAAATTTTCCCCATTTACATGAGAATCATGATTAATGAACATTTTTTATGTGTCCTGATTTATTCTCTGTCCTACAAAACAAATACTGTTAGGAAATCCATAGACTACTCTCACTAGTGTATTATCTTTTTCCTCTTACCTCCATCGATATGGATTCTATTTCATTCGATCTAAGATCATTTCTTGCTGCTATAACTATACCATCTTGTACTAACAACGGTATTCCACCATGTTTTTCTTTCTGCCTTTTTTTTGAAAAGCCACAAACCTTTGAACATTTAGTTCACAGTTCTGATCAACATGTCTCCAGAAGCACTATGAAAGTTTGTGTACCTTTAGGACAGTTGCATTTCTTGACTATCCTTCTACACCTTCCCCCATCCACTATCTCACTTACTCAAAAGTCTCAAACTCTATTCCACCTCCTTATTTATACTTTGTACCATCTGTCTTCATGCAAATGTTAATGGGTACTGGAACTGTCTCCATCAAACATTATTGAGTCTGGAGCCTAGCTGAAAATATGAAAACAGATTGTTATCTTTTTGTTGGATAAAGCAAAAGAGCTAAGATCAGAAAATGGGATGAAGAAACAGATCAGCCATTGTCTAATTGAACCGCACAAGAGGCTGAATGGCTTCCTCCTGTACATGTTCTTCTGAGAAAACTTGAATTCATTATTCATTGAAATAAAAATGCCTGAAAAATTGATCTGAGTGGCATAAATGTGTGAATTTCTACAGAGCATGACAAATACATTCTTAATAAATACCATGTCAAGTTTTTAATGTTGCAAATTCAATAATGACTTGCAATTGCAGATGATTCTCAAATCAGGTAGTGTATGTTATTTACTCAGGGAAAAGTATATGGTGCTTGTATCCTTTCAAACGACATTTGGGGCAAGGTCTATGTGACCTTGCACTTGGTTATCTTGTAAGACAGTTCCCTCAGGCAGTCAACTCCAATTTTCAGTTTAATGTTCTTGCTGTTACTTTGGGAAATTGACGTGCAAAGATAAAAAAAGTGCTTGGGAAGTTTTTTCCTTTTAAATCTGAGCAAGTTGTTGAATTGACAACAAGGATATGCTAAAACAAAATCCTTGAAGAAAGACTTGCCTTTACATAGCACACACAACCCCAGGATTACCCAAGAGAATCCTTCGAAGAATGCACTTTGGAAGAGCAGGCAATTTGCACATAGCAATGTCCCACTAAGCATGATAAAGATCAGAATTCCTTTTGTAATGTTTCAGAGGATAAATATTCATTGGGCCACAAGAGAGAACTCCTGTGATATTTTGTTGAAATTATCATCGAATCCCTGCAGTGCAGATGTAGGCCATTAGGCCTGTTGAGTCTGCATCAACCTCCAAATAGCATACCACCCAGATCCACGCACCACCCCACCCCTACCCCATTCCCATTACCCCACATTTCCTCTGGCTAATCCACCTAGCCTACACATCCCTCAACACTATAGGCAATGTAGTACTGCCAATCCACCTGACCTGCAAATCTTTGGGCTGTGGGAAGAAACTGGAGCACTTGGAGGAAACCCATGCAGACACAAGGAGAATGTGTAAACTCCACATAGACAGTTGCCCAAGGCTGGAATTAAACCCAGGTCCCTGGCGCTGTGAGGCAGCAGTGCTAAACATTAATGTCATAGGATCTTTTAAATCCACCTGAAAGAGCAGATTAGGTCTTGATTTAAAATCTCATGCAGGACCAGCAACAGTGCAGCACACATCACTCCCAGCTGGAGCTTCAGGCCAAGGTTTTGTACGCACATCTCTGGAATGGAATTGGAAATACAATTACAAAAACATTATAAACTTGGCTTGACTAAGAAAGTGCACTTTCTCTCATTTGATTAATTTAAATGTGCACTTTAAAACATATCTGGACTCAGTCCTGAGTTCAACAATTTTACAGTATAACCTCTGCCCTCATTTTGATTTGCTTTTCTCACTTGTTTCTCTCTCAATTGTTTTCTTTGCTTCTGGTCAACAGTTCTTCAGGATTCTGGCATTCACACCTTTTTTATTTGTTCAATGGCTACTAGTTTAGGCCTTGCACCATGGGCCTTTTGTCATTTCATCTTTCCTGTCCTCTGTTCTATTAGAGAACTTCCCTTTTGTTCTTCCTCCCATCTTCCCCCTCTTTCAATTCACTCCAAACCTATTGCATTTCTAACTATTTCCTGTTATGATGAAGGTGACAGCCTCAAAACATTAATTCTGTTTCTCTTCTCAGGTGGATTTTTATTGCAGAAAAGCCTTACCTTACCAGCTCCCTTTCAGTTCACAATCTAGCAAATATAGGTTTTTCTGCTAGATTGCTCCTCATCTTCAACTTGGACTCTAGGCAACATCAAGAGATTCAATAGTGGTGTCCAAGTTTATGATGGGTTTAAATAAGGTTGACAAGGAAAAAACTCTTCCTAATAGCTGATTGTATGATGTCCAAGGGATGTAGATTTAAGACTTTGGGAAAAAGATGCAGAAGGAATGTGTTGAAGAGTATTTTTACACATTGAATGGTCATGATCTGGAGCTCATTGTCCATGAAGGCGGTGCATATGAATCAATCATTTCAAGGGGAAATTGTATGGGCACTTGAAGGGCAAAGCCTTACAGGGTTATGGGAAGTGAGACTGATGGCATTTCTCAGTGGAGAGCCAACATGGACTCTATTGCCCAAATGGCCTCCTTGTAGAGAGCAGACAGGAGGAAACTGTTTTCCTTGGCAGAGAGTTTTCATAGATTCAAGCTAAGTGGCAGAAAGATTAGAAGAGACATGAGGAAAATTTTTTTTTATGTAAAGGGTGGTGGGTGTCTGGAATTCGCTACATGGGTTAGTGGTGAAGGCAGAGACCCTAAACTCTTTCAAAAGTACCTGGATCTGCCTTTAAGGGCTGTAAGCTGCAGGGCTACGGGCTGTGTGCAGGAAGATGGGATTACAAAGGACATCTGGATGTCTTTGTGTTGGCACCGACAAGATAAGCCAATGTCGCCATCTGTGGTGTGGGTCATTTCTACGGTTCTGTGCAATAAATGATGCTGTGCAAATTGTTCTATTTAATGGATCTACTGATGTTCAATCTGTATAACTGAGAGTGGCCCTCCCTAGATTAGAATGAGGCATTCAACTTAACATTATCAGATTGTAAGAGGAAACAAGCCAGTAATTCCTTCCCTCTCCTGTTGTGCTTTCCCCTGCCCAATCCATCTGTACTGCTTTTCCATGCCTTGATTGGCTCTGGGCTGATTTCCATTGGGTGGAATGAATGAAGTTGGAGGGAAGTTATATTTGAGTCCAGGAGCATAAGTAATTGACTTGTTGTCATTAATTGTTATGGTTATCAAAACTAACCTGTGTTTCCTTCAATAACCTCTGATGACTGTAAGAGTCAAACATTCATTTGCCTGCTCCTTTTCATGCACCTGGAACCTGAAAAGTGAAATGGGGGAGAGTGGGAGGAGATAAGAGAAAGATGGAGGAACAAGAGGGTGACAGGAGGATTGGAAATGCTGGAGGAGTGGGAGGATGCAGTGCAAAGTTATGGTGATGGGGGAGAGGATGGGATGAGGAATGGGGAAGGAGAGGTGAGAAAGGGTGGTGGGAAAGGACTGGAAGGGGAGAGTGATAGCAGTAATGGGGAACGAGAGGGTGGTGGGTATGGAGGGTTGGTGAGGAAGACAGTGTGCCCTTATTAGGGCCTTGATCTCTACAACATGTGAAAGTAAAACACCTCCTGCATTAAAAGCAAATTACTGATAGGGGTCGGTTATGGTAATGTTTCCTGAATGATAAAAATGCTATCTCCAGCCGCATCGACTGGGTTGTTTGGAATGCAGCTGTCTGCCTTCAGGTTAAAAGCCTGGCCCTGATTCCAGAGTGGATTCTACCAGCATCACAGAGCACAAAGCCAACTCTGAACTCAATGACATTCACTGCTCAATCAACTGCTCCAAAGTTTGTATTGTAGGAAAGAGCATACATTTATATGGCACCCTTTATAACATCAGGGCAAGCCCCTCCCACCACCTCAAAGGTCTTTACAATGGTTGAAGATTTTAAAATGGAGGCAGTCCCAACCTGGACTATCCAAGCAGTGATGAGTGAGTATTACTTTATTTATTTTTGAAATGTCAATGAAAGGTTTACTGGAATGGTAAAAAGGTGAAAAGTACACAGATCTCACATTCCAGCTAACATTCCTTTCTTGCTGTTTATCTAATGTCAGTGAGCCTATGTCTGAACTGTGCATATGATGAAAGGATAGAATTCAGTTTGATGCATGGTCTGTGAATGAGACGCATTTGCAGAACTGGTACGGCAGCTGATGTTGCTAAACCGAAACTTCTACAACCGGGTAACAAAATTCCTTGCCACTGTTAAAAGTCTGGCCATCTTGGTCAAATTAGGACATATACACAACACAGGAATAAAAGATATTCAGCCCATTGTCCTACACCAGCTCACTGAAAGAGCTGTCTAATTATTCTTTCCCTCTTTGCTTCTTCCCCATATCCCTGCAAATTCCTCCACTTTTCCTCTCTGCAAAGTTATAATTTGTTCTACTTCAGGGAAACATTCAGGCAGCGTATCCTAGATCATAATACCACATTGAAACCTTGAACCCTTTAGGGCTTCTTCTTTATTATCTTAAATCTGTGTTCTCTGATCATCAACTCTCCTGCCATCAGACATTTCCCTGATCAGTGAATCAGGTCCCTCCTTGAATGTGAGCATAGAGAGAAAGATTTGCATTTGTAATATTTTTCAAACCAACCTGTACACCACATTGTGACACACTTCTGGCACAGGTGGGACTTGAATTTTCTAGTTCAGAGGCAGGGGTGCTATCACTGTGACACAAGATACCACCAACTTGTCAATTATGACTAGTCTCAGAGGGAATTGAATTTATATTTGAAAAGTCAGAGAAATTTGAATGAGAGAAAGGGAAAAGTACAACGGAGGGTATGATTAATTGGATAGTTCCTTTATAGAACCAGATATGATGACTGATTGCCCTCCTTCTGCTGTATGATTTTATGAACATCTCAAAGCATATCACAATTTGTTTTTATTCGTCATGAAAAAGATCATTATCTTTTGTCTATGTCTAACTGTCCTTCAGATACCCTCTTGAACTGCTGCAGCCCATGTGCTACAGGACACACAATGCTGTTAGGAAGGGAGTTCCAGGTTTAGGATCCAGTAACAGTAAAGGAAAAAGCATATAGCTCCAAGTCAAGATGGTATGTGGCTTGGAGAGGAATTTGTAGATGGTGCTGTTCCTAAAGGATCTGCGGCCCTTGCCCTTCTCGATGGCTAGATGGATTTGGAAGGTAGTTGATGGAGCTTTGGTGAGTTACTGCAATTCATTTTGTAGAAGATATGCATTACTGCCACTGTGCAGTGGAAGTGAAGGGCGTGAACATTAAAGGAGGTGGGTGGTGTGTCAAAAAGACAAACTGGTATTGATTTCTTGAGTTGCAATCATCCAGGTCAGTGGAGGGTAGTCCATCTAACTCCAAACTTGTGCTTTGTTAATGGTAGACAGTCTTCAGGGAATCAGGTAGTGAGTCACTCACCACAGAACCCCTAGACTCTGAGCTACCCTGTAGTCACAGCATTTATGTGGTTGCCCCAGTTCAGTTTCTGATGAACTATAAACCCCCAGGATATTAATCGTGGTAAATTAAGCAAAAATCATCCCATTAATGTTGAAGACAATTCTCTCTTGTTAATCTGTTTCTTACAGTACAAGTTTTGAAACATGAAATGTTGTTACATTTTTATTCAGCCATTAATTGAATTTCTTTTTAAAGTCATCAGTCTCTATGGAGGATCATAAACAAACTAAGTGGTTATTATCACAATGTTGTGTGTGGGCGCTTGCTGTGTACAAAGATGACTGCCAAATTTGTATAATTGCACAATGGTTACACTGCACAGGGTTTTGTTGGTTATAAAATCACCTTGAGGCTGTGGAAGGAACTATGTAAATTAAATCTATTTCTTTCTCGACAAATATTGGATTATCAGGTGCTACCAGATTAGTTTTCTTCACCAGGTTCCACTTGACAGAAAGACAAAGTGGTGTTTAACCCAGCTTAAGGAAGCTTGTTGGATCATTGCAACGTTTAAGGGATCAGCAACCAGCATTTGTCACAGATCAAACTACATTGCTCCCAGAATAGCAGGGTGTAAGTTTAGGATCACTTCACTTACACTGTATGCTTCAAAGGAACTGTAACCAGCAGTTAAAACACATTCACAGCAGAAAATAACATTTCAACAATACCTTTAAGATCACAATATAACCAAATCCACATCATAGTTAGAAGCTTCATGCATAAGGTTGGAAGATAAAGTGAAAAAATAAAAATGCTAGAATCTGACTCAGAATAATTTCTGTTGTATTATAAGATCATTAGTGCAAAATAATACTGCCTGCCTGAGGCACTATTGAAACATAGAATATGCACCAACCCAACAGAGGTATTTTAGCACTACTTTTCTCAACAGTAATCTTTGTGTCAAATAGTCTGCTAGTCTGCTATCTATTTCTCCCCTGCCAATGGATGAATTTCTATTTGTTTATGCACAACTAGGGCAACCACCTTGAATGTCAATGCTGCATCATCACTCAAAGGTCACTCTCAATGCAGCACTTACTGAACCTTTGTTTTAATTTTGATTTCTTATTATTTATTGGTAACCAAGCATTCTATTAACAGTCGAGTGTTGTCATTTTACTTTTTTTAACAATTACTTCATGACTAGATCTTTCAGCTTCTTTGAAACATGCCAAATCTGTACTGGATGCAAGTTCCACAACATCTGATCACATGCCACGGCAGCCTTTCTCCATGTGATAACATTGGTAGGCTATCCATCTGTGGAGGGCATCACATGGTATGCAGGTTCCAAATTATCTTCATCTGATGCCCTGTTCACACGAACTTGCCAACATGGTAATGAATGGGAAAAAATCCAAAACAAAAATGTTTTAAAGTTATTTTCACCTCCTGAACCCAAGGCAATGTTGAGAATATTTGCACTACCGTTTGACTCAGTGCAAAATGAAAATTCACCCTGTTAGTTATAGTATTTGCCATGGTGTAGGTGTGTGGTACTAGGCAGTTTGCTGCTATCAATTCATCTTTGTCTACACTGTGTCTAGGGCCTATGAACTATTATTGCTACAAGACAGACCACGAGTGAGTCTCAACATAACAGACACTTGCCTTTGATAACAAGATAGTTTATTGCAGGACTATGTTAAGTACAAATTACATTCCCATTCATAATGACTAAGAACCCTTAGAACCAATTCTCCCAATCACCATCTCCATCCAGAGACTGTGTTTGATATTAGATAGAATAGAACTCATGCAACTTCAACAATGACTGTTTCAGAACCATTACCTTGTATAACACTGGTTACCATGGTGCATTAATAAAATCAGCCCAGGAGTGGAACCCTGGACCAAGACAAAGTGTCAGCCTTACATCTTTTAGCAGGATGGTTTAGGGTGCAGTCGTCAACTTTGTGTTAACCAGATTGACTCTGATTGGAAAAGACATTGCCTTGAGAAATGAAACAGTAAATGGCTTTACTTCTTCTGTTGAGATGAAATAGGCACAATGTCTGTACATGTTGTTTCCATCTGCAAAGAATAGGGCCGTATGTATAAAGGAAAATGTGAGGACTGCAGGTGCTGGAGAGTCAGAGTCAAAAAGTGTGGGACTAGAAGAGCGTGACAGGTCAGGCAGCATTCGAGGAAGAAGAGAGTCGACGATAAAGGGCTTATGCCTGAAACGTCAATTCTCCTGCTCCTCGGATGTTGCTTGACCTACTGTGTTTTTCCAGCACTACATTTTTCAACCCCATATATTAATCTGTGTAGCTCCCAATACATGGAAATGTGCCACATCATGAACATGACTGAGAATCCTAAACTAGTTGCCGGTAATTGTTTGTAATTGTCAGTAATTAACAATCAGGACTATTTAGCATGTATTAAGTGATCATGAAATTAAATCTAAAGTTTGGATACTGTATTGAGAGTTTTGCAAGTATAGGATGGTTGGGTACGTTCACTATCTTGACAAACAGCTGAAAGGATGTATTGTTTTATATGATCCACAAGTCTTTGGGTTGAAAGGCCTCCACCACAGGCATCACACCTGCCCTGAGATTCACACAGTACATTTGTCACTTGTGTGCGAGGTGGAATATTTGTTTGACTGCAGCAGTGTGTTAGTGGCGAACATCACTCATTTTCTGATTGCATGGTAGCAGTGTAAAACAATGGGCTTCAAATGTTGCCCAAAAGATTGGGGTACCTCATCCTTCTAGTATATGTGACAATTGTAGGTCCATTCATTAGTATCTCAATATATAATGAAAAATTATCTGATCTGGGTAGACAATATCATGTGGGATGGCTTGACATCCCCTATTAAAGAATCAAGTTTCTACAGTGAAGAAAAAGCTTCAGCCCTCTTTACAAGGGCACCGTTAAGGCTCACCTTATCATGTTTGGAACTGGTAAAATCTCAATGCATGTATTGAAGAGAAAATCATGGGAGATAGTAATAGAGAATTCCAGCTGATTTCTCAGTTTGGACATCAAGTAAAGTAGGGATTACTAAGCAACAGAATGCATTTTATTGGGCTAAGTGGTAAACCCACAAAACAAATTCTGGTGTGCAGATAACATAATTAATGGTAGAATAAAATCCTCGTGTTATATTGGATATAGGTACAGATATGTCTATTCTTTAAGATCCATCTATGTAGTTGAAACTTTAATTTCTCTAACCATTTCCCACCAAATATCAAGATCTCACAGTAACAGCATGAGGACTGGTATAGGCTACTTCTTACTACAAAGGAAGGCAAATCTTTGATGCTCTGTACATCATTTCCAATCAGTGTTGTTAAACAGTGGAATCTTCTTCATTCATCATTTTGAGCAGAAAATGAAGTTGACACATCATCCTGTTAGTCAACCTTCAACAAAACACTGTTCCAGGACCAAAATAGGATGTTTCAGTTTTTTTTTTGAAAACAGCCTGGAAGAAGCAGGAACAAGATGTAGCAGGATTGACATTGACCAACTGCAAGATGGCACGGTAGATGTTAATTTGATTTTTCAGGAAAGAGTGGAAACTAAAGTATATGATCTGGTCAGTAAAGGGATCTTGGATCTAGCTACACTCTTTGACAATGGTGGCAGTAATGATGAAGTCTCTTGGGAATAGTCTTGGCTTCTTGTTGAAAATGTTGAGAAAGGAATGAATTTGTCTGATTATTCCACTGAGCCCATTAATGACATACTGCAACAAATACAAGCAGCTGATTAAGGAAAAGGAGATCCTCAAATCCACATTAGATCAACCTGACATCGAACTTTCAGAATTTATTAATCTACAAAAATGCTAACCAAAATCTGCATTACAGTCTCATTAGCACATCATGGAAGCACTTAAGCATTCTTTTAATAAACATGTGGAAACACCAACTACAGATCATCCAGAGTGGAGGAGTAAAAGCAGTGAAAAGCTAAAGGTTGAGTCGTAAATGGAGCTAAAATATATTAAAATTAAACAAGAGTTGTATAAGTCTAACCACCCAAGGGACACTGCTGAACTGAAAACTCAGCTATTAGCTGTCACACAGCAATATCAATCTACAAAGCGATAAACTAAAGAAATATCCACAATATCTGTTCTCCTATCATGAAGGAGGACTTTGTTGAGAAAATGACCAATATTGAATCGAAATGTCCAATCCAGTCCACAGACCTGGATATGATGCAGGAACTCACCCTGAATCTTGATCCAGAGTCTTATTCTGTTAATTATTATGCAATCCATCTTTCTGCTGGAGATCTCGAGATCTCCTTGCCTGCATCACTTCATGATGAAACACGTGTGAAGAAGATACCACAACTGACAGAAAGAGAAATGCCTATCCTCAGAGTTGTAGGGATGTTCCCATTTCCTTGTCTTCAGAATTGTCTTCTGAATGCACTTCATGTTTTTTTGTCAACCAGATTCAATCCTGGATCACAGTGCAAAACTAAATCAAATGAGAGAGAGATTTTCAATTTGTTATCTTCTTTTTAACAGAGTTGCAATCATTTGAGTCCTGGTGAATTCTGCCTTGAATCAATATTTCCTCGATAAACTTTGGTTTCAATTGCATGAGACTGTGATCTTTTGCTATAAATTCTGTGTCTTATGATCCTCCTACCTGATGAAGGAGCTGTGCTCCAAAAGCTAGTACTTTCAAATGAACCTGTTTGGACTATAACCTGGTGCTGTGTGATTTTTCACTTTGTCCACCCTAGTGCAACACCAGCATTTCTTTTATAAGGCATAGATTCAATCACCTGAGTCTTTGTCTGCCATCTCTGTGGTACCCAGATTTGATTTGGCCACTCCTTGACACGTCTGGAGAAACTATCTCTATAATTTTTATCCACTGAATTGTCTGCTTCCTAACCAAATACTTGCATGCAAAGAGGTTTAGCTTCTTTCAGTTAAAACGCTATTCTCCCCACGCTGGATGTGCCTTTAGCTGCTTTAAGTAGTGACCCTCTGCAATATCAAAGTAGACTGGTCTGAGTTGCTTCTCCATGGAAGAGGTTTGAAGAAGGGTCACTTTGCTTTCTCTGCACAGATGCTGCCGGATCTGTTGAGTTTCTTCAAACATTTGTGCTGTTGCTTCTCCAAAGGTGGACAAACTCACCTGTTCACTCAGGAAGGAGATGCAGTTGTTTATTTGCAAACTCAGATGTTCTGCACATTTGTAACTGCTTTGTGAACCAGATTCTGTTCACTTGAGGTTTAAAACATACCTTTAAGGCTGTCAAACATCTGCAATTTTCTTTCTGTTCTTTAGAAAGACTTAGAATGGATTACACGTTGAAACACAGAGGTGATAGTGTGTAGTTACTGTTAGTCTGTCAACTGAATTTGTTGCAATCTCTCAGCTTTGCAGTTGTGAGTTTAATATCACTGTCCTGGCTTCACAGGGAAGAGCTCACTGATAATTGTATCCCACTGTTCCACAAACCATCACAAAATGTATAAAATCTTAGTAAGACCACCAAAATGACCTGATATCCAGGACAAAAGTAATTCATGTCGGGGCTGAATCTTATTAGAAATTGCCCAGTTTTCGGTGAGCTTCGTAGATGGCTTTTCTAAGTGAGACTGAGCCAGTTTTCTCATGCCACATTGTTGAACTTGCCTTATTACCTATACACCCCACTCATTCTATTCTCTCACTTGCTGTGTAAAAGTACTCGCCACTGCCGGTATGGCCCAGTGCCATGTTTCAAGACTAGCCATGCACCCAGTCAAGTGCTGGAGGGCTGGAGTTGCCCTTTGCCGTGCATGCAGTGGGAGAGTAACCACAAACCATTGCTCTGCAGGGCACATAGGTGGCATGGCTAACACTTAATTAAACGTACCAGTGTACAGACTCACAGCTATAGCTGACCTATTCAACGTACCCATTCTTAGCCTGCAGGTTAGGGGAATTGGCCATGTTAAATTGCCCATAGTGTTCAGGGATGGGTAGATTATTTGAATTAGTTATGGAAAATGTAGATTAATAGGTTAGGGAAATGGATCTGGGTGGAAGCTGTTCGGAGGATCAGTGTGGATTTGTTGGGCCAAATGGCCCATTTCCAGACTGTAGGCATTCTATGATTGTATGAATATCTCAGCTTCCATGCCTGTCAAAGACAGTCCTACTGTTTCCTCATTGCCCAATTCTTCCTCACTGCCCAATGTGGGATTATCATGTACAGGGACTCCCTCAAAACACTGATTTTTATTTAGCGACAGGAGAAGTGAACAATAAGCAAGCAAATAGAAGCTGCATTTGCCCTTTGAAGCAGAAACAGATGCCTTTTGAGCATCAACAATTTCACAATCAATTGATGATCAGTGCATTCAGCTCACAGCCATTGAAACTGGGTGTCAATTCAATCCTGGTTTGATTTCTTATTCCCAATGCTGCACAGCACTGTCTTACAGATGGAGATGTTTCTCCTGTTCAATGTCCTCATACTCCTCCTCCACCTTAGTCTGTCTCTGTTCTATTAGGCCGCCCTAGACCAATCCAAATAGTGGAACCTCATCTTTCGGAGGCATATTGTCTGTCCACCATGGCCCTGGCTGAAAAATGGGCTGCATTGTTTCTCCATCCAACCTCAGTCAGAGGGCTGTGTAATGGAGTCATTGGCCATGGGCACAGACTGTAGCCCTTCCCTCGCAATAACCATCCATGTAAGACATCTGGCTCTTAAAACAAACCAGGAACATGAGCGTTCACAAGGTCGTAGCCATGATGCAAGCCCCTATGGTACCAAGCACAGACTTCTAAGATGTGATACCAATGGTGACAGATGACTTATATGTTGATGGAATGGAGTCCTTTCCTATTTGTGACCTTGAGTTCTGATATGGTAATCTCAATGAGTCTGTAGCACCTTGCACCTGGGGGTAGGAAGCTGTGCTGTCACAGCCTGCTGTCTAGGCTGCAGCAATGACCACGTCACGGAGAAGTAAGATAAAAATGGTGCTATCGGGAATAAAATGTGTCAATATCAGCCTTGGTACATTTGTGGGTCAAGGTTTGAGAGATGTCACATAGTTCCCCTCAGTGGATCGTTGGAAGTAGCCAGCTGCAAAACCTATTTTAGCATAGCTGTCATTTTGACAGCCATTGGGATAGGATGGCTACCCATTGCTTCTGCTAGAGGTTGGCATTTCTCTGTGACAGTGTGCCAGGACATCATCGGTCTGTGGGCCTGCATCACCCCAGAAAGACATCATTCTATGTCAGAGCATGTTGGCAAATACTTACAGTTCAAGGTTAGAGGGAATCAGTTCCAAATCCCTGTGCACTCTTCGAGAATTTGCAGCATCTTTCTGCTTTGTGGCCCACAGCTGCCACTGGTTGCCTGTGGTTATGACTGACTCACAGAAATGGCTATCTTCAAGCTGTAAAAACCAATGATATGGTCAAGATTTCTTGTCATTAGCATTTTCCCACAACACATTAGTACAATGCATGCATTTCACATGTACAATAAGGTAGTTAGAGATGACTTCAACCTTTACTATGCAAGTACCTGATTAATCCAATTGCAACTCAAGGGTCCCACATTACTCACAAGTAGACCCTGCACATTCACACAGAAAACAACACTGACTCTGTTAACTCTGGATGCGGTCACGACCATTTTCCATTTGCAGCATGCATTTTCTTGATTCGATTGTGTATGGTAGGACATGCAGGTCACAGTTGGCACAGTGATTCTCAGGCTCAGCCTAATAATCAAGGCCACCAATTCCATTCCTCCATTTCTCAATGTCCCATTCTTCCTGGGCAGCCCAATCAGTACCACTCCTCCACACTCCAAATACAATTAAGTTTGCAGCTCTCACCATTATCTCTGAGCCTCAGTCTTATCCATTAGTCTTGGCCAACATTGTGTCACACAGCGCTCCCCATATTAATTTCTGCCGATAACCCCACACTATTTCATTCCTCCCATGCATTGTCGCCCCCTCCCCCCCATATGACGAAACTCCCCCTTCACCAATTTTGACTTTTCTGCATCCCAGATTACTTCCTCTAATCCTCAGCATTGAATTCTGCAAATTTCCCAACACAACAGATTTCCCTAATAACTCCTCGTGTCAACTTTCATTCAGATAATCTACTGGACTGACAATTGCACATCCACCTGACCAATCTGGATGGGTAGCCTGGAGTGATGACTGGTCAGTCCATCCTGACTGAGCAATATGCAGCTTCCTGACTGACTTACCCCACTGAAGGCAGGTGGGACTAATTTAGTTGAGGATGGACCGAAGAGTCTGTTTCTCTGCTGTATAACTCTATGACTCTATAATTCCTTTGATTGCTTGCATTGGACCCATAGACTGGTCACAGCGACAGACCAGGCTGCCCCAAGCAGTCATAGAGTCATAGGGATGTACAGCATGGAAACAGACAATAGACAATAGGTGCAGGAGTAGGCCATTCTGTCCTTTGAGCCTGCACCACATTCGATATGATCATGGCTGATCATCCTTTGGTCTAACACGTCCATGCCGACCAGAAATCCCAACCCAATCTAGTCCCACCTGCTAGCACCTGGCCCATATCCCTTCTATTCATATAAACATTCAAATGCCTCTTAAATATCGCAATTGTACCAGCCTCCACCACTTCCTCTGACAGCTCATTCCATACACGTACCACCCTCTGTGTGAAAAAGTTGCCCCTCAGGTCTCTTTTAGATCTTTCCCCTCTCAGCCTAAACCTATGCCCTCTAGTTCTGGACTCCCCGACCCCAGGGAAAAGACATTGCCAATTTACCCTATCCATGCCCCTCATAATTTTGTAAACCTCTATAAGGTCACCCCTCAGCCTCCGACGCTCCAAGGAAAACAGTCCCAGCCTGTTCACCCTCTCCCTATAGCTCAAATCCTCCAACCCTGGCAATAACCTTGTAAATCTTTTCTGAATCCTTTTAAGTTTCACACCATCTTTCCAATAGGAAGGAGACCAGAATTGCACGCAATATTCTAACAGTGGCCTAAACAATATCTTGTACAGCCGCAACATGACCTCCCAAATCTTGCACTCAATACTCTGACCAATAAAGGAAAGCATACCAAACGCCTTCTTCACTATCCTATCTACCTGCGACTCCACTTTCAAGGAGTTTTGAACCTGCACTCCAAGGTCTCTTTGTTCAGCAACACTTCCTAGGACCTTACCATTAAGTGTATAAGCCCTGCTAAGAATTGCTTTCCCAAACTGCGGCACCTCTCATTTATCTGAATTAAACTCCACTTCTCAGCCGATTGGCCCATCTGGTCCAGATCCTGTTGTACTCTGAGGTAGCCCTCTTCGCTGTCCACTACACCCCCAATTTTGGTGTCATCTGCAAACTTAGTAATTGTACCTCTTATGCTCACATCCAAATCATTTATGTAAATGACAAAACGTCGAGGACCCAGCACCAGACCATGTGGTGGTCACAGGCCTCCAGTCTGAAAAACAACCCTCCACCACCGCTCTCTGTCTTCTACCTTTGAGCCAGTTCTGTATCCAAATGGCTAGTTCTCCCTGTATTCCGTGAGATCTAACTTTGCTAATCAGTCTCCCATGGGGAACCATGTCGAACGCCTTACTGAACGCCATATAGATTATATCTACTGCTCTGCCCTCATCAATCTTCTTTGTTACTTCCTCAAAAAACTCAATCAAGTTTGTGACACATGATTTCCCATGCATAAGACCCTGTTGACTATTCCTAATCAGTCCTTGCCTATCCAAATACATGTACATCCTGTCCCTCAGGATTTCCTCCAACAACTTGCCCACCACCGAGATCAGGCTTACTGGTCTATAGTTCCCTGGCTTGTCCTTACCACCCTTCTTAAACAGTGGCACAGATGTTCATGAGGTAAGAGTAACTAACGGTTACACACGAATGCATTTCAGCGAGTCTCTTGCTACTGACAACTGAGAATCTCATCTCGCTGCTCAGTGACATTTAGAAAGAGGGATTTTGTTTACTCTCGAGAACAATGAGAAGTGCTACAATGGCTCTCTTATATCATGTTCCCAACTTTCTCACCATGGCTCACATTATCCTGGGTCTGGGAAGATTTTTTCCAAGGTTCATCATATGCAGAAAATTACTTGATTTATTGAAACACACTTAATTTTAACAAATGGCAGAGAAAATAACTAATTTCTAACTTACAACTCTGTGACTGACACCTTGAAAAATCACAAATTCGCACCCTCCTTCAAAATTGAAACAGACAAAAGGCAGATGGTTTGACACAGATGTTATGAGTGGAATAAATGTAGATAGAGAAAACTCTGAAGATCAAAAGTTCAGATCACAAGGGTGGGTTAAATTGTTCCACAATTTCCTTTGATCCATCACACTGATGACACGCTGTTGTCTGTCAAGCATTGATCATTCTTCACTTTGATAGTCAATCTGGCAGATCTAGGTCATTCCTTATTGCAATTTTTTCTTTTAAGCTTTCTTGATGTTTATTCTTATCCTTCGCAGAGAGAGACCAACAGACAGACAGAAAGGGGAAGAAAGAGAGAGAGAGAGAGATGTTTTCATTTTGCCAGCTTTGGAGATCTCGAGCAACCTTGCATCTATAGAGAAAACTCCAATCTGTGTGAGGAATGATAATGAGAATTTACATTGTCAGACATTTTATGATCAAAAAGAGTAAACATTGAAAAATATGAGCTGGTTTTTGGAAGTGATTTTTTTTGCTTAGGAGTAAAACCAAAGTGTGGGAAGTATTTGGTTTCAATTCGCAGAAGACCTAGTTGAGGGTAGATGTAAGAATGGTTTCTCCTAGAAAAGAAATAATTTCAAAACAGCTAAGAAATAGGTTACCTCAGAGTAAAGGTTTCAGTTTGAAAATTCCAGACCGGCAATGTTTAGTACGAACCCTGAAGGGGTAATTTGAAGCTCAGACAATTTAAGCACAGTTATGTGACAGCTCAGGGGAAACACTATCAAGTTGTTAAGACCAGGAATGGAAAGAAACATTTAAGTCAAACCTATAGATGTGACAGTAAAGGAAATTCTCTCTAATGTTCGAATATAGTAAAGTGATGGTGTTGGGAATAGATGGAATTGTCTTTTACCATGTGGTTTGAAATCTTTCAAATTGTGTTATATGTAAATAGCTTGGTGTATTTTATTTAATTTTAATTTATTTTGCTAAATAAACTTCTGTTTTGTTGTTAAAACCAAATCTGCAGTATTGTCTGCTAGCGTTTCAGTGAAAGACCACATTAAATTTTTAGAAATATGATCAATCAAGCCATAACTCAGTTTGAGATTTGACTTGTCCACTCCAACTCTTGATCCAATGTCTACATTCACAACAGTCTTATGTGTGCCATGTCTTTTTTAAAGTGCTCGTAAGGTGACTACATCCGGTGTGAGTGCCTCATGGTAGAGGTCATATGACTACAGAAGATAGTTTGTATGATTGAATTTCAATCCAAACACAACATTTCTTATATATAGTTGCGCTTAATATATGATGTCGATGTTCACTGGCATATATGTGAACTACCTTTGACCGTCAAGACAGACTTAATGTTACAACAAAGATATTCTGACAGCCAACCTCAGAGCATGTAAATTGGACAGGAAAAGATAGAAGAACCCTGGATAGATCCAAATGGAAATTTCTTCTACCAAACTTCAACAATCTCACAATCCACAAATTAATTTTTCAGTGAACTCTTCTGATGTTAAAAAGTGGAAATCAATGTGTGCACAGCAAGATCCCACAGATAAATTGGGCAAATCATCAGCATTTTTAAAAAAGTGATGCTGATTGACAGCCAGCTTATGGGGAATAATCCAATCCCTTACTTTTCTTTGAAATAGTACACACTGTGGGGTCTTTTACTTCCACTGAAGAGGGCAGCTTTAACATTTCATCCAATACCACACAAATACACACCACACTGAGAGGACCAGCAGTTGATGGGGGAAAAAAAAACAACCAATGTAAATTGCTGGTTTTTACGTTTCAAAACTCTCTGATTTCTCCCTGGCATTCCTGAGATAATCTCCAGTCTGAAGTAAATTTTGTTTGACAACCCATTGCTTTCACACCTGCTTCCAGTTTTGCAGAAAAGCAGCTGTTAGTCTAAGCAGAGTAACATGAATGACTGAAAACAGGAAGTGACAGCGAGAGAGTGACAAGTGATCTGGAAATGACATGTGATTGTCTGGAGGCTGTTTCTTTCAGCACATGCTACTGCCATCCATGGACTGCAATTTCACAACACGGACAGGGAAGATACCCACTCTGCACTCTAACTGGACTCTTGTCAGCTCTTCATTACCTTCATATCTCCTCTATCCTTTGAATTTAATGGTTAATCTGTTTTCAACAGTAGCTTATATACGATAATGTCTTCAGCTAAAAGAAAAAGAGAATTTGTATGTAAAGAACATCTTTCCACAGATGTCTCAAAATGCTTTACAGCCAATGAGGTGCGTCTGAAGTGTAGTAGACTGTTGTAGACACGGTAGCTAATTTGCACACAGCAAACTCCCGAGACATAGCAATCTAATAAAACCCAGAAAAATTGTTCAGTTTTGTGATGATTTTGTTTGGGAGTTAAAGTTGGTCAGAAAACTAGGGATGATCGAAGATTATAAGGAGAAAGCGGGAACGGGGTACTGAGTTGGATAATCAACCTTGATCTTATTGAATGGTAGAGCAGGCTGGAAAGGCTGAATGACTTACTCCTGCTCTCATTTCCTATGACTTGATCTCCCTGTCCTTCGAAATAGTGCTATGCTATTTTAGTCCATCTGAGAGAGCAGATGGGGCCTTGGTTTGAATTTCACATGAGATCTGTGGAACTCGTTACCACAGATGGCTGTCAAGGTTGGGTCATTAAGTATGCTCAAGGCTGGGACATCTGATTTTTAATCATGCAGTGTATCAAAGGTTATGGGGGAAAACCAGAAAAGTGGAGTTGAAAATGATCAGATTAGTCATGATCCCATTGAATAATGCAGCAGAGAGGATGGGCTGAATGGACAACTTCTACTGCTATGCATTATTGCATTGCCACCTCTGCCAATGTGGCACTCCCTCACTGTTGCATTGGAGCTTCGTTCTGGAAAGGGACTGAATGTAATTTACTGAGTAAAACAAGTTGAGGAAACTTAGAGGACTATGTGTGAAATACCATTTGACACAAAGAGATAAGGAGACATTAGGGCAGATGACCAAAATGTTTGGGCCAAGCATTTATTTTTAAGGAACATCTTCATGCAGGACAATGAAGTAGAGCTGTGGAAAGGTTTAGGGAATACATTTGGCATTTAGAGTCTAGGCGGCTGCAGGATTACTCACTGATAGTGGAACAATCACAAAAGGCCAGAATTAGATGAGTTCACTTGGAGACCTCCAGAGTTGTAGGTAATTGTAGAAATAGGGTAGGGTAAGCCCATGTAGAAGAACTGTTACACCAGAAACTAACACAGGATAATGAACACAGAGGAGATCAGTAAATGGGAGTTGGTGCAAAATAATAATCCGTATTTGCCACATGCCAGAACTTCTGTTTGTTAATTTAAAAAAGGCGTGTTTTTTTGTTTTGCTTTCATAAAACCTGGTGTAAGTTTCTTAGATAGTGGTCACAATTAGGCATTTAACATTCTAGAGAGTAAACTGACCATATTTCAGATTTGTGACAACTCAATGAATAGTGGGGTTTGATTTCCCATGCACTGTCCTCATGAGGGTCTCTCACAAATGCTTGGAGGCTTGATGCCAGTATATTTAAGCAATGACAATGTGAGATGTGGAGAAAGGTTAACTGGTACAGGACAAAAGGTTGGTAAAATTGGGAAAGGGCAAATATGAGGTTTCTCATAATGTAAAATAAGATGGTATGAGCAAGTAAAACTATCCTGCAGGTAGAAGATTTACAAGATAGATCATTGGTTTACAAGACGAATGAAGGTCATGACCATAGTATTGGCAAATCAGATAAAAGGTTGAATTTCCTGCAAAAAGGAAAGCAGAGATAATTAACATCTCCAGCACCACCCTAATCACTTGGAAGTGATTAAAATCCAAGTTGGACTAGGCTTACCAAATGGTGAATCACTTGGGTTAGTGAGAATTCAACGACAGTGAAAGCAGTTGAAATGAAAAAGAAAATTCGTGAAATGGAGAATGTAAGAGGCTGTAACTTGAATTTCAAAAGTGAACAGGAGAAGGCAAGAGTGGGAGAGGAAGAGAAGAAGAATACTGATTTAGAATGCTGCAGTTTTTTTCAAAAAAAGACCTCAGGAACAATTACAGGAACAAGTTCCAGGATTTTTTCTTCATGTCGGATGACTTCAGCAATGGGCAAACAAAATCAATCAGTATACTACAAGCCAAGGTTAGAGTCACTAACATACTTTAAGGATGGGAATAATTCAAGAGAGGTATTTAGTATGTCTTCTTTTAATTAAGATTCAAAATGCGGAATGAGAATTTACAGTCAATTCACACTGAATCTGGGGCTGAAAGTATTCTGGAGTTTTCTTTTTAATTTGTCCATGTAGCATTATTGGATAAACCAGCATTTTCTATCCACCCCTAATTGTTCCAAGGGCAGTTAAGTGTGGTGTCTGGAGTCATGCCTAGGCCAGAACAGCAGCTTTCCTTCCCTAAAGTACATTAGTGAAACAGATGGGTTTTTTGAAAACAAAAATCATTACATGGTTGCCATTAGGCTAGCTCTTTAGTCCAGACCTTACACTGAATTCAAATTTCGCTATCTGCCACTGTGAGATTTAAATCCATATTCCAGAGCATTGGCATGGACTTCCATATTGTCATCCAGTCACATTAGCACAACTCCAACTCTTTAATTGTGTTCAGAATAGAGTTCTGATGAGGAAGTTGAGAAGCTCACATCAACCCATCACTAGTCCATCATATTGTGGCAATGCCCAAATATTGCAAGAAAACATTGTGAGTAGCATTTGAAATTCTTACAGCAGGACATTCTTACAGTAGAAATACAGAAAACGCAGTGTCAGTAGACAAGCACTTTACATGGCCAAGACTTCATACAAACGGAGTTCTGTTATACATTTTATGTACATTGGAAAGCCTTAGCATTTAATAAACCTTAATACTCACTCTGGCTTTTGAAGGACTGATCAGTAGAATGCTATTACATTGTGTAGCACCATTACCATGATGAAAGTGAGACATCAGTATATCCTTACAGTTAGAGATACAATTTCTAGAAGCTATTCCTTTCAGGGTAAATGCAAGCAATGACAGCACATAGAAAAAGTGACTGTTTCTACTTGTTCTGGACCACCAGTTGAAACACAGTCAGACCAAAGTTCTAACTTTATGTCCAAATTGTTTTCATCTTTCATCATTTGTTTAATTCCCTTGTGGAAGGTGGGCATCACATTTGTCCAATATTTATTGTCCATCCTTGGTTGCCGTTGAGAAGATGGTGGTGGATTTTCTTTCTTTGTTTTTTCAATCAACCAGCTCAGACATTTTATGACACATCTCTGAAGCGAGTGAGACTTGGACCCAGGTCTTGTGGCTCAGAGGTTGGGACTCTACCACTGCATCACAAGATGGCGAGCCGCCTTTTTGAATCACTGTAAACCACTGGTGTAGATAGACCCATAATGCCATTGGGGAAGGGGTTTCAACAATTTGAGTAGCGACATTGAAGGAATGGTAGTCTATTTCCAAGTCAGAATGGTGAGTACTTTGGAAGGGGACTTGCAGGTGGTGGTTTTGCCATGTACGTGCTTTGAATGTCCTTCTACATAATCATGGCCACAGGTTTGGAAGGCACTGCCTCATGAGCTGGGGTGAATTTCTGCAAAACATCATGAAGATGGTACACATTGCAACTATTGAATGTGGGTGGTGGATGGACTACAAAATAACTGAAGTCTATCATCATCAGACACTGGGAGCTTTGGAGAGATGCAATGAGATGCTCAAGACTATGATTACAGCAAATTGACACTAATACCTACAGGACTGGAACAAAGAACTGGATTTTGTAATTTGCTATCACAGATTCACCGAATGGATCTACCTGTATTGGTTTAGCCCATCTGAATCGATCCATAGTTATGAGGTAAGTGGTCCATTAAAATTAATTCATAAAATGTTTTTAAGACAAATAAAATTAATTCTTAATATGGACCCATGTTTCCAGAGACTCACAAGAACATGTAAGCAGCACAGAGTATGTTTTAAAAAAACTTCACAGGCAAAAATGAAAGAATGAGCAAACATGAAAGCTGTAACTAGGACATTCCAAACAGTGGTAAAAACAATGACTGCAGATGCTGGAAACCAGATTCTGGATTAGAGTGGTGCTAGAAAAGCACAGCAGTTCAGGCAGTATCCGAGGAGCAGGAAAATCCAAACAGCGGACAAGGGGTTAGCGTTATTACCTTTACAAGGTGGCCAACTGAAAATAAGATTCAGTTTCTATTCAAGGTAGTTAGGAGGGTTTGCAATGTTACTTACGTGGTAGATACTTCAGGTTACAGGCAGAACAATTAAACATGATAAAGCGATGTCACCCTAGGGAGGAAGATTAGAAACAGCGAGTTTGGTGGTAAGAGTAGGGGAGGTTACTCAGACAGTGACAGACAAGTAGAAGGAGAAGTGGGCAACTCAAAGATGAACCTCCTACAATCTGATTAGTCAATGCTGAAACACTGGGACAGTTAGACATCATATTTTCATATTTACAGGAGGGATAATGAGGGAATCCAAGGAATTTTGCAGAGATAACAATGTTAAACATGCAAGATGTAGGTATAGGATATAAGTACCAATAAAGCAACATCCTTATAATGCCAGCCTTGAAAACGCCAGCTCAGGTGGAAAAGAAGATTTTATCTCTGCTAAAAAAATCACTAGTCAACTCAACTAGTTTTGAATCTAGTCAGCTAGCAGATTTATTACAAAAACAGGGAAAGGTAAGATGATCAAAATTATGTCAAACAGCTTTTGAGAAGATGAAGCAATCCTAATGATTTAAAAGTTGACGAATCCCCTGATTTTACTAAAACGGGAGTGGTGTGGTGTCTTTTGTTGCAAAATAATGAATTAAATGAGTAACAGAAGAAGTACTGTCAGTGAAAAAGATGACTACAGAATTATTATTTCTATTCACTCATCTAACTTGGGTGACGCTGACTGCGCCAACATTTATTGCCCATCACCAGCTGCCCTTGAGAAGGTGGTGAGAGCTGCCTTCTTGAACACAGCTGTCTCTCTATGATTATTACTGATGCTTAAACAATTTAAGCTTAACTCTGTCATGACCATGAAGAAACACGAACATACACCAAACATATCCCTCTGGCTTTTTGAAAATTCAAAATTAGATTACTTAGAGTCTGGAAACAGGCCATTCAGCCCAACAAGTCTGTACTGACCCACAGACTACCCAGCACAACCTACCCATACGCATTCCCCTACATTTACCCCTCCACCTAACACTATGGGCAATTTAGCACAGCCAATTCACCTAACCTGCACATTTTTGGATTGTGGGAGGAAACTGGAGCACCCGGAGGAAACCTACACAGACACGGGGAGAATGTGCAAACTCCACACAGAGTCGCCTGAGGCGGGAATTGAACGCAGGTCTCTGGCGCTGTGAGGCAGCAGTGCTAACCACTGTGCCACCCATTATTTTGACAGAGCTTATTAATTCAACTTTATGATGTCAGAATTGATTGTATCCTTGGAATAGATAAAATAATTGCAGACAGATTATCACGAATTAACGATGTTGGGTTGGTTCAACAGTTGAGGAGATAAGATGAAAAAGAATTACACAAATTCCATACAAAAAGTGAAGGTGAGTGATTTATTTTTCTGTGTTTATTGTATATGTATCATGTTTGCCTTGTGACAAAACACATTCAAAAATGGTGTTCCGTCCCACCAAGGCTGATGTATGTAAGGATTCAATGTGAAAATATAAACTGGAAAAATGAAAGTTTGGACTACTTTTAAACCACATTTTAAAAATATTACTTGAAGGCATGGTGGTCACTTACTGCATAGACAAAGACATTTGATCATTGACAAATCAACCTGATTTTTTTTTGGATTTTGATTGTTTTGTGAGACACAGTGGCATGGTGTGTCTTAATTAATAATTATTTTTGCCACATGTTAGAGTTTAAGTTTGTTATAAGAAATAAGTTATTGTTTTCTTGTTTTCATTCTTGTGCAGAAGGTGCAAAGGTGAGAGATGTCAGGGGCAATAGACGACCAAGATTTTCTTCTTGGTCTGGGGGTGGATGCTAGGTCCACAGTGCAATTTCAGAAACAAATGTCATAAAAACACAGTTGATTGATGCCTGATTCAAATGCTCATTAGATTGGCCTGATGGAGATACCTTGGTTAAAATAGCAGCTTGGATCGAGATGGTAGCATGAGAGCGGCACAGTGGCTAGCATTGCTGCCTCACAGCACCAGGGACTTGAATCCAATTCCACCCTCAGGCAACTGTCTATGCAGAGTTCGCACACTCTCCCATTATCTGTGTGGGTTTTCTCTGGGTGCTCTAGTTTCTTCCTACAGTCCAAAGGTGTGCAGATTAGGTGGCTGGCCATATTAAATTGCCCATAGTTTCCAGGGATGTGCAGGCTAGGTGGGTTTGCCATGGAAAATGCAGGCTTACAGGGATAGGATAGGGGATGGGATGGTCTTCAGAAGGTCAGTGTACACTTGATGAGCTGAATGGCCTATTTCCATACTGGAGGGATTCTATTTGCTATGTAACTCAAGGAGCCAGTTTGCAGGAGGGAAGGGGCAGGGCTAGAGGAAGGGGGTGATGCCAATGTACTCTCTTCATTTAAGAACAGAAGGGATAGTTGGCATAGTACAGCAAATATTGTTTCAACCAGTAGCTCTTGATAAAACCGGCAAACGTTACATATCTCAAAAATTGCAATTTACCGCGATATCTGAGTATTTATGCTGTAAACAAAGTATACCATTGATGTGTCTTCCTGCTGCTTTACATTCCTACATTGTACATTGATTTTAGGAGGTGTCTTGATGTTTTTACATTGATTGTTTGAGGGATGTTGATGACTTGAAGTGTCACCTGGTCAGGGATTACCACAGTTACCCATACCTCCTGATTATCCGGAATATCTGATCAACTGTCATGCTCCAGGTCCCATGGTTGCCAATTAATAAAATGTTTGCCATAATATTCACTGAGCCATAGCTGAAAGACAATGTCCCAAACATCACTATCGCTTGGTATACACTGTCCCACTAACTTCTAAGGAATCATAAAAAGTTGAGGGAAGATGTTTTTCCTCATTTATGTCCTGGTTGGCTGAACCTTCTGAGTGAAGACTGTGAGCGAGTTTTGCAGATGCCGGACTTGCCCCATCATGCAAAGGAACATTAACTAACTAATGGTGCAAGTTTTGCCATCATTCTTCTAGACCCCAAAGAATATAGCTGAAAATGTGTTGCTGAAAATGCGCAGCAGGTCAGGCAGCATCCAGGGAACAGGAGATTCAACATTTCGGGCATAAGCCCTTCTTCATTCCTGAAGAAAGGCTTATGCCTGAAACGTCGAAATCTCCTGTTCCCTGGATGCTGCCTGACCTGCTGCGCTTTTTCAGCAACACATTTTCAGCTCTGATCTCCAGCATCTGCAGTTCTCACTTTCTCCCCAAAGAATATAGTCCTATTCTACCAACAGGGTGAGGTTTTGGCATTGTGGCAATGTCAATGAATTAGAATCCTAAAAGAATGGTAAGACATGGTACATATCCCACCATAACAGATGGTGAAAGCTTAATCCAATGAAAAGTTCTTAATGGTGATTATACTGCTATTGTCAATTGTTGTAAAAACTAGTTGACTAATCTCCCTTTAGGGAGAAGTGCCTTCCTTGTCTAGTCTATGTATGACTCCAGACACACAGCAGCTTGAGGGTAATAAATGCTGCCTAGCCAGTCTTCAACCCATGAATAAATTATTTTTTTTTAAATCCTCTCCTCACAAGGGCAAGTCTTCATCTCAGGAATACATAAACAGACTTTTTATTGTACCCTCATTCCAGGCAAGGATCACCTTTCTTGTGAAGAAGAGCAAAATTATTCAGTGATCCATGGGTTTACACAATCTGACAGCTTTGACGGAAGGGAGCTAAGAGTTAAATGTTGGTGCTGTGAAGCTTCTGATCATAAAAAGAAATATAACATTACCTGTAAGAAGATGCTGACAACAAACTTTTGAACAGCTCACTGAAAATCAGCTGTTCCACAGAAGGCAACCTGTAAACTGAGTTGCTGGGAGTAAGGACAAGAAACCTCTTAAGTAAAAATCTTGCAGTTTTATTTAGATATAAAGGCTGCTAAATATATAATATCACAATAATTTTATGGAAACAAAAGAATTCTATTTGCTAATTTCCGTTCAACAGAGAGAGGAAAATCAAGGGAAAATAAAAGAAGCCCTCCAGCATTTATAATGCTCAACTTTAAACAAGTTATTGGGCAATTAACCTTTTTTTCTTCATGTGCGCGAGCGAGCTTGCTTTTATACACAGTGCAAAAAAACAATAATAAAAAAAGACCAGCAGTTACAAGAATAAATAAGCGATAATGAAGGTGAAGGTGTGCATTTATTGTAGGGTTTCACAAATGGGTGGGGCATTGTGAGATGTCACCTTTGCATGATCTGGATTTTTAAGTGACTCGAGTCCCACGCCAATGTTGCAGACCCTCAACCACCCTCTGAACTCACCACAACAAGAAAACCCATAGCGTCAACACAATGGAAAATGAATGTTGCCCTTGCCTGCGCCAAGATTAATTACACTGAAAGTGATGTTTAACAAGTTGAAAGCCTAGATACTGTCCAGAAAAATGCTATGTGGCCATTGGTTTCTGCACTGGCTTCTTGAAAGAGGCTTGTTTGAGGACATCTCCAGTTTGTGACCCAAAGATACTGTTGAGCTCTATCAATCTGAATTTGACCCAGCCTTTCCCAAAGTAACTTCTAAATTACACCTCAATGGTGAGAACGTACTTGGAGTACTGTATTCAGAAAATGTCTATTCTTTAGTGGAATCGAGGCACACCATTGAAACTCTGAACCAGTAACAAATCTCCCCTTACTGAGTTACTGATCAATTTTCAAAAGAAATGGATTAGATCCACACTTTCTAATAGGAGGAAAAATAAAGGTATTATTTATTCCTGGACTGTTGCTGCTTTCTGCTGCAATTGTCCAAGGTTATTAGCTTCATTTTGCTCCAAGGAACATAGCAGAGAGATGAAAGAACTTGCAAAATGAAAAGAAGCTTTCAACAATTGGAGGGCATGGCCAGGCAGGTGGTGGAAATGGTAGGGTTTGGGGTGGGTCTATGTCCTTGAGGAGGACAGAAAGACTTCAATGTGTGGAGCTTCGTTTAGAAAGCACCTAAAAAGGTAGCTATGCTGCTGTTCTTCCAGTGATTTCCTACTCCTGTCACAGTACAGAGTCTGCATTTCTTCTGGCTGCAAAACCAGGTAGATGGGGACAGCCTGGAAAATGAAGGCAGACTGAGTAAAAAGTCAGGAAGTAGGTAGAATGTCAACTGTAAAAATTCACTCCTAAACACTCTCCTGCTCCTCTCATTTTTTAAAAAGCTCCAGTGATCTTTGAATCTTCACCATCTCCCTTACAGCTGCTCAGCATTCATTTCATTTATGAAGATCTTTAGAACTTTTCTTACATTGAAACTACTGTAAAAACATAAGATGCTGCAGTCTCGGCTAAATAAAATTAAAATTCCAGATTTGAATTCGAAATGTCTAGATGATTTTAGTTTCTCGTGGATGGCACTCTGTGTACCCACTACATTTACACAAGTTATGACCATTGTCTTGGTGCTCAAATCAATACTTGCAGGTAGCTGTTTCCTTGGTAATGCAAATCTTGTTTGGGATAAGCTCCACTCATGACACTACAAATGCCAAATGGCCTCTTACGGGGAGCAGAGCTGCAGTACAGAGGACAAATTTAGTCCTCATTCCTAATGAAGCATATACTTATCTCTGAACAGGTGCAACGTAGGATTGAGTTCTGGGATGAGAAGGCTGTTCTGAGGAGAGTTGCAACAGAATGGGAATACATCTTTCCTATCATCCAGAAGAACAAGAGGTGATTTTATTGGAACCTTGAAAAGGTTGACATGCAGAGGTATCCCCTTGGCCTTGAAGTGTAGAATGTTGGAGTCCTAAATGGCTGAACCCTTAACCTGAGACTGAGTATAGGAGAAGCATCGTCATTCAGAGACTGAGAATGTTGGGAATTCTCTACTTCAGTATGCTGTCGATGCTTTCTCATTAAACATATTCAAGATTGAGATGGGAACTGAGGGAATCAAGGGAAACAGGGCACAACGCAGGCTAATAAAGTCAATGTAAATGAAGAACCACAATCGTATTGATTTGCAGAGTAGGCTCCAGGGACGTTATGACCTACTGACATTTCTCGGGTACTTAAGACAAGTGATTTCCTCAGTCTTCAATCGATGTACAAACAAGATCCTTCTTTACAATTATACAGGAGAATCTGGATGCAGCTTTTGATTAAGCAAGATGGAAGGTGAAGCACATAACTCTGCCATCACCTCAAGGAGGAATCAATGTTAGCGCTATGTCATCGCAAGTCAATAATACTGGTTGACCGATACCACAACCGCTTTTTGCGCTAACACTGGACTAATGTGTTGGCCAACATTAGGAAGGATGACTTGCCAGAATCCATAGGTTGGTGAGCAAGTTTCTGCAGCATCTGGTTAAGTCCTACGAGAATTAGAGACGCAAGCATAGTGTTGTCATGTATACATGTTCCGATAGAAAAATTACCGCTTCCAGTTTGACTGAAATATGGAGGATAATGTTGAATCCAATTAAATCTATTCCTTCCCAGATGCTTGGCTTAGCACTGTAGCTCAGGAATAACGGGAAGATTTCCTGAATGTCCCTGTACACAGGCAGAACATTCCTTCACTCACTTCTGCCCTACTTGATCGCCCTTGCAGTACTGAAAGAAAATCAGGTTTGATAGATACATCTGAAAATAAGCGTTTAATGACAAAATAACTGGCTTGCTTTAACTGCAGCTTCAGAGCAACACTGGGGATCAAACAGAAAGGTGAGCACACAGACAGAATCTTCCCAGGGTCAGATTGGCCATTTTAGCTGACCTCCTAGAGCTGCAGGTTTCTCAATCAAAACTCTTCCTCTCACTGAAGTGTGCCTCTGCAGTTTCCTTCTGTTCATGCTTGCTCCCTAGACAGCTTTTGATCCTCCCTACAGCCTACATCTCCTTCTGTACAAGTGACTACTGGCTCATATGTAATTTCAAAATTTAAGAATGGTATCAAATTTAATGGGATTAGTCTAATTAAGACACTTGAAGGGCTGTAACAGAATATGGCAAGACTTTAACAAACTTGCACAATGGGTGTGCCACTGACAAAGAGATTCATAAATGTAAGATGAACAAAGATATAACTATCTAAATGGAGTGCTGAAATGTATAGGCAGTGAGACACAAATCATTAAAGTGGAACAGGATAATCAGGCCACGAAAAGGCAAACAGAGCAAGGGAGCCGATTTTCCAAGTGATAGAATTAAAGCATGGAAGTTATGTTAAACTTGAATATAACTTTTCTTAGCACACATTTGGAGCACTTGAACTTGAACAAAAGGCTTTTGTGAGGAGTTTCTCTCAGAGGGTGGTGGGAACTCTCTGTCTGTAAGTATGATAGTGACTAGGAGTTGATTATTGACGGTGATGGATTGGAAAAGCACAAAATGAACATCCAGACTCTTCTTGGAATAGTGCTGTGGGATCTTCATCAATCAAACAGCTGGACACAACAATACCCAAGCACAAGAGCAAAGGAACATACAAGAGGTAACTTTCAAGATGACTGCAAGCAAATAGTTAACCAAATTAAAGCAAAACCTTCTGCTTTCACCAGACTCTAATGGCATCTCAAAATGGAGTGGTGACATTCCCAACTTGTCCTGGGGAGCATATTTGCGATCTTCTGATACATGGGTTGGTGAGGTTCCATGTGAGTATTGCCCATACTGAAATCAGGCCTAAGGTGTTGGTACTCAAAACTGATCATATAACAAAATTCCTGAGAAACAATGACATAGCCTAGGAAGGCGAAGTAACCTCTTGAAAGAGGTGGTGCACCCTTGTTTGGATGACGAGGTTGAACCTTGGTGCAGAGAGCACACAAAAAAAAACTCAAGAAGTGATCATTTGGCACATGGTCTTTGGCAAGATCCATCCTGCTTTGGAAGCGTTGCGAATTGTTGGGAGATCATTCGAATTATTCTGTGTGTAAAGTCACTTCCCTGGGGTCGGGGAGTCCAGAACTAGAGGGCATAGGTTTATGGTGAGTGGGGAAAGATATAAAAAGGACCTAAGGGGCAACCTTTCCACGCAGAGGGTAGTGCATGGCTGGAATGAGCTGCCAGAGGAAGTGGAGGAGGCAGGTACAATTGCAACATTTAAAAGGCATCTGGATAGGTATATAAATGGGAAAGGTTTATGGGGATATGGGTCAAGTGCTGGCAAATGGGACTAGTTCAGGTTGGGATATCTGATCGGCATGGACGAGTTGAACTGAAGGGTCTGTTTCCACGCTGTACATCTCTATGACTCTATAACTCCCCTTATCAGAAGAAAGTGAGGATTATGGGCAAATATTTTAGATAATGGCTTAAGGCAGTTGACTGGATGAGGATGGGTTTGATGGCCCTAATGGTAATTTATCACTCTTACCTGTTACAATAGAGAGTGTGGAAGATCAATTGAAGCAACCTTTCTCTCTCCTTAGCAACCTTCCTATCCCACTTGGTCTCACGCCAACCACTTACAATTTCTAACCACAAACATGCCATTCAGGAACAAAGGACACAATCCACCCGCTGATTATTTTTCTGACCCCAATTCACACTGGGAAATGACTTGCCTGTGTTCACGAACCAAACAGAAAGCTCTTCATGGATCAAGAACGCAGCATGCAGGGAATCTAGCAGCCTTATAAGGAGATGACTAATGCTCAGCTTCGCTGGGCTATTGAATGTCGTCAATTCAGTAAATTAAATGTTCCAAAGCTTTTGATCTGCTCCACTGGTAAATAAGAATAGTTTCTGTATCTGGCCAAGTCTTTAGCCAGGAATGACATTATACAGCTAAAACACAGAAGCAAACTCTTTGTGCAAAAGCACATACACTAAATGGACACCTTAAGCTTCATTAAAGCATTTCGATTATGGGCTTTTTTATGTTTCGAAATGGAATACAGGGAATAGAAAATTGAAAGGCTTGATTGAGGGCCAAGAGAAACTGGTAGCATTAATTGGTGGATGATTCCAAAGCTTAGTGAGGATTGATCCGTCAAAAAGTCAGTCCTCATTTCTTTAGCAGTGGCCATGAGATGGGGTTGGGTTACCAACATTTGCCAAAGGGGCACAAATTGGCAGGGACATGTGGAGGGGGGAATTTCAGAAGGAATTCACCTGGTTACAATCATCCACCTTCACATCAAAATGTTCATTTTTGTTGAAGATAGCCTCTTCAGAAACCTCTGACATCAAGAAATCTGTTCTGAATTGAAACCAAAAATCTGACATTCAATGACTGCGATTATTTCCTTAACAGTTGAACCAGCAGATGCAAACAAAATATCATAGTTCAGCTCTTACAAAGTCACAAAGCTTCATTAATCTTATGAGAACCAATCTGTATTAACAGCACAATCGCTACGATTTGTACCAGCATTTTTACAAAAAAAAAGAACCAGGTCATACAAGAGAAAACATTTAAACAGAATTATTATTTTTCTTTTAAAGTCACGCTTTCCATTAGAAAAAAAAATGGCAGTTTATAGAACCTCCATCTTGCTGTGAGGAGCAGTTCTCAGGAGCCTTGAGGGTTCGGAAGGTCAAAGATAATTGGCGGATTTATTGGCTGGAAGCTGACTGTGCAAGTGGAGGCGTTTATGTATGTGGTGTAGCCGTCTGTCATGATACCGTAACCTGTGGAGGAGAAAAGGGTCACCTCAGCATTAACTTCCTGAAGGAACACCAGATTCGTTATCCCGCGCTCTGTACCACAGACACATCAACACTCCGAACTCACACTGTTTCACAACCACCCTGTCCCCCAGTGCCGTATGGGTTCAGAACAGGAAGCATGATATTTCTATAAGTTTCTGAGGTAATGGGTGCCAAAGACCTAAGAGGTGGTAGCACATTCATTGTTGACCATGACTCCCTTCTCCTTTAAAACACTTCTTAAAACTAACCTCTTTGACCAAGCTTTTGGTCACTTGTCCTGATGTTTCCTTGGCTGTCAAACTTTAGTTGATAAATCACTTCCATGAATTGCCTTTGGATGTTTTGCTATGTTAAAAGATGCTGTGCAGATGTAAGTTGTTTTTGGTGCAAGAGAAACATATCTTGAATTGTAAGTGTCTTAATCCTGAATCTCCTTTAATTTTCGTTTTTAATGAAAACAATGCCAGAGTTGATCTCAAATTGTTCAGTGGCAGCCTTGGTCAGAAGGTTTAGGTTCTAGGTCTACTCTAGAAACGTGAATACATGATACAGATTCATTTCAATACTAAGGGAGTGCTGCTCTGTTACAGTAGTAATGTACTTATGTAAGGTATGACTTGTCTGGATAGCGTGCAGTAAAACAATAGTTTTTACTGTATCTCGGTTCATGTGACAATAATAAATCAAATCAAAGCAGTTGGAGATATAGCGAAGTGAATAAAAGGTTAAACCAAGGTTCTTATCCATCCTCTCAGAGGGATATACAAAGGAACCCATGAAACAATTAAATAGATCGCATGTTCACCCGGTTTCTTGGCCAACATTCCCCCCTAAAAACAAAATTCAAGTAATCTATGCACTAATCGATTTGCTATTGATGGTGTCAGGCTAAGTGCAAAATGGGCACTTGCATGTTCATACCAACATTGACTACACTTCCAAAAAAAAAGTCTACTTCAGAATATTGTTTCCCGTAATGAGAATGTTTGTCTATAAAGAATGGCTCAGCAAATTCTCTCTCTGCAGCTTTGAAGACTAAGATGTGATCTCATTGGAATATGTAAAATTCTGAAGGGGCTTTACAGGATATACACTAGAACTTGTTACCTCTGGCTGGGGTATCTAGAATATGGCGACACAGTGTCACGGTGCGGGACTAATTATTTAGCAATGAGATAAGGAGGGTTTCCTTCATTCAAAGGGATGTAAATTTTAGGAATTCTCTACCGCAGAGAGAAGTAGATGCTTCATCATTGAATACATTTAAGACTGAAAGAGAGGTTTTTGCTCTCTCAGGGAATCAAAGGAGATGTGGAATGGTCAGGAAATTGAGATCAGTCATGATCATATCAAACGTAAGCGCACAACCAATAGGCCAACATCCCTGTTTCTTATGTGAAAATGGACATACAGAAACCAAGGCAATTCTTCAAAGTGGCTGAGATTGATGAAGAAAAGCAATTCATGCAATGGGTTGTTGCATTAAAGTTGACAACTGCAGCTCAACATGGATGGGGCATTGAAACTTCACTGATTAGTTTTAATCATTTCACGTTAATCTACAATATTCAAGGGGAAAAGAGAAGTCTTTAGGAAGTTCTCAATTTTCCAATTACCTAAAAGGGCAAGATGAAAACTTTATAGAATTCTCATAACTTCATGTCGGTAGGTAATAAATCCATGGATGTACTGAGTTTAACACATATATAGAAAGCAGGTCACTAAGAACAGTGCTTCACTGGGTGCTCAGTGATGATGTCATCTAGTATGGTGACAAAACGTTTGAAAATGAATGTTTCAGCACAGCGAGCAAACGTACATCCAGTACTGAGTTTAACTCTGTCCTGTTGGTATTTCTACTTAGAAGACATGTTATTTAAGGTGCTGTAATGATAACTAACTTCATCCAGTGTGAGTCATCAGTACCTGATGGCCTCAAAGAATGTTCATTGATATAGCATCCTCAAGTATCCTTCCAGTCTCCCAATGTGCATTGCAACCAGTAACATTTGAATTGCGACCACTATTGGATTTGTAGGGAAACAGTGCAGCCAATTGCACACTAGGGAAGTTATAGGAACTCAAATCAGACCTTGGCTGGACCAGGGCATAATTCGAGTCACCATATTAAAGAAAGGCCATTGAGGCAATGGAGAGGTTACAGAGCAGATTGACAAGAATGGTTCCAGAAATGCAAGGAATGTCAGATCCATGGCTGGATTTTCTTGCTACGCACAAGCTGTACAGAACTGGTCTAGTACCTGTGCATGCATGTAAAGATGTTTATTAACAAAGTTTATTTTTGCAATAAATGGACAAGATGATCACAAAATGAATTTCAAATTTAATGTGGCAGTTGCTCACAAGGCTGCAGATTTAGATTTAACAATGAAATTGAAGGTTTACTGCACAAAAGAAATAAGAACAAAATATACCAAACAATTTATCGAAATTTAAGTTGGTTTTGCTGTGCATTTTGAAATCGTTTAAAAGCCCATCTACTCCCCAGTGCTATCAACTTACAGTTAAATTAAATCCACAGAAATGGTCCTACTCGATCAAATCAAAAGACTTGACTTAACTGTTTATTCATAGTCCCTATCCTGTGAACTGTGAAGTCTTTTCCCTTGAATAACCACACAATTGAGAGCTGAAAGATTCTCAGTTCTAAATAGTCTGCAGAATTTGTGGGCAGCACGGTGGCACAGTGGTTAGCACTGCTGCCTCACAGCGCCTGAGACCCAGGTTCAGTTCCTGACTCAGGCGACTGACTGTGTGGAGTTTGCATGTTCTCCCCGTGTCTGCATGGGTTTCCTCCGGGTGCTCCGGTTTCCTCCCACAGTCCAAAAATGTGCGGGTCAGGTGAATTGGCCATGCTAAATTGCCCGTAGTGTTAGGTAAGGGGCAAATATAGGGGTATGGGTGGGTTTCGCTTCGGCGGGTCGGTGTGGACTTGTTGGGCCGAAGGGCCTGTTTCCACACTGTAAGTAATCTAATCTAATCTAATCTAATTCAAACCAAACATTCCCAAATTTGGAAGTTTTTACAAACTACAACACTTAAAGTGAGATAATTATTCTTTTACTTTTACTTTTAACAATTTACTTTTCCAGGAGAGGCTATACTTGTAATTGACTCTTCTCCGATATCCTTTGAACTGAACCCAAATGCTTTTCAACTAAACTTTAAAAATGTGCTCATCCTAGATTCTGCTACAGCTAATGGTGCAACGTATTTTCTTACCTGTTGTAACCCCTCCCCCTACAATACAAACAAACTTCCATTAACACTACATGTGTCCCTGCCATCATATGTTCTCTCTGACATGTATTGGCTTTAAAATCAGAGTTCAAGACTGAATTACCTAATATTTAAACTACTTCACAAAAATAGGCTAACAAATAAGTGTCACAGTTTAAACATTTTGCTAATAATCTTTGCATAGTTTTTCTCTACAATAAGCTAAATCTTTATTTGTTAATTGTAGAATCTTGGCTGAATCTGATACTGATGCAGTCTAATATATAACTGACAACACTACCATCATTTTCAAACTCAAACTTTGTAGTGGTCAACGGTGGACAGGGACAAAGGAAGGACTCAGTCCAGCCTCCCCAACTGGCCTGTAACAGTGTGGATACAGAGTGAGCACTCTATATTACGGGGAATAGCATAACTAGAGGCCATTAACATGAGATAGTCAGCAAGAAATCTGAGGGAAAATTCAAAAGAAACGTATTTACCCAAAATAAGATGTGCAAGTCCCCACCACAGGGACTAGTTGAAGCAAACTGTGTGCATATGGTAATGCATAAGCTAGATAAGTATATGAAGGAGAAGGAAATAGAAGATTGTGATGATAAATTTAGCTAACGGTGCTCAAGTGCATTACATATGCTGGTCTACTCCTGTTGGACAAAATAGCCTGCTTTTGTGTCATAGATTCTCAGTAATTATACACAGAATTCAATAAAACAGGAACAGTTGAATGCCCTTATATCTGTGGTTTTATTTATGTAAACACGATTGCCCAGAATATCAGGTACAGTCTACCGTGAATAATGTTCTTTATGTCTCATTAAAAAGGTAACCAATAAGATGATATTACCCTCCATGTTGTATTCCCATGGTAATGTGCTGAAGGTCAATCTTCAGCCTGAAATCTCTGAAATGGCACTCAAAAGCCTCAACTCCCTGGCTTTATAGAGAAAGAACTACAATTTTAAGCAAACCAGTAGTAACTGTCAAAGACAAAGGCTCTTGTATGTCCATGGTCACAGGACGATTGCACAGGGGATTGGGATGAGAGGGAGAAACGCAGGATTAGGATTTATAGAAAGGGAGGGTTGGGGTAAAGGAGAAAGAGTTGAGGGGAGCATGGCAGAATTGGGAATGGAGTGGTGAAGATACAGAAATGAAGAGAATGTTCAAAGTAAGTAATGAAGGGATATTAAAGTGACACCTGTTTAGAGAGTACCAATAGAGAGGATTATAGAATGAGTAACTATCAGTGGAGGGAATGGAAGCTAAAAGAACTCACATCACAAAGGCGAAAGTGGAAAGCTGACAGCAGTCAAAGGGGGCAGCTTGAGAAGACATTTGATTGAGGTATTCATAACTGAGGGACATCTGGACAGGGAGAAGCTGTTCCCATTGTCAGAAGGATGTAGAGACACTGATTTGAAGTGATTAAAAGTGACATATTTGTTTTATAAACACAGTCATTGCTCGGATCTGGAATGTGCATGGTGGAGGTCAATTGAATGGGGACTTGTAAACATGGGGAGAAAAAGCATTCAAGGCTACAGGGAAAGGGCAGATGAGACAGACTAACTAAAGCACACTTGCAGTGAGCAATCAGGGGCTTGACAGGCTGAATTGCCTCCTTTTGAGCTGTAAGCCCATCTTCTTGGCAGTGGTAGGGAGGGATGGGGAAACTGAACCGACACAGGATGCTGAAAGCAGAAGTTAAGTGACACTTCTGATGGATATCAGGCTGACATGAGTTGGTCAGTGGTGTGCTTTAAGGAGCGACAGTGATGTGTGGCTGTGGGTTTGAGGTGGTGCAGACATTACCCCAATCCATGACAGTCTCTAATTAGAGTGGAGTAGGTACAGTTCCCACATGAGAAATCACCGACATGAAATCACAGTTGTTAATTCTGATTGTCTACTTATTCATTAGGAACACAGCAAGACCGAGTCAACAGACTTTCGTGTGCAACTGACAGTGATATCAGTTATCTTGATACCTCGGCTCACCCATTTTAAATGAACAGTCACTTCATTTAAACAGTTGCTGTTGCCATTACAATATAAAGTAAGCAGAGCTCACGCAACAACAATTATGATTTAACTGTCCACCACCATTCACAAGGGCATGTGGCAGGCTGGCAGGTGAAAGAACTGCGGGTGCTGTAGATCAGAGACAAAAATAGAAATTGCTGGAAAAGCTCAGCCATTCCAGCAGCTTCTGGGGAGAGAAATCAGAGTTAATGTTTTGGGTCGGTTGAGCCTTCCTTAGATTTGGTCCATTGGTTGTGGGATCGCTTAGCTCTGCCTACTCATTTGCTGCTCAGACTGTGTGGCACACAAACAGGTGGGTTTGTAGCTTCACCAGGCTGCCAGGTGTTGCTCCTGACATGCCCCCCCCCCCCCGGGACTTTTCATTGAGCCGGGGCGATGCCCTGGCTGGATGGTAAAGGTAGAGTAGGAAATATGCTGAGATTGCAGATTGTGATGGTGTACAATTGTGCTGCTGGACTCCTGGGTATGAATTGCCTGATCTGGTTTGGAGTCAATCGCATGGTGTGAACGCCACATGACGAGAGGGTGTTCTCAACGTGAAGACAGGAATTAAAGTCTGCAGACATACCGTGCGGTGATCACTTTTAGTAATACTGTCATGGACAAATGCATCTGCTGTAGGCAGATTAGTAAGGATAAGGTCAAGTATGAACTCCTCCCTTGCTGATTTCCTCACCACCTGCTTCAGACCCAGCCCAGCAGCTGTGTCCTTCAGGGACCTGACCAGCTTGGTCAGTAATGGTGCAACTAAGCCACCCTTGATGGAGGAGATTGAAATAGCTCACCCAGAGTATACTCTGCACTCTTGCCACCCTCATCGCTTCCTCCAAGTGTTGCTCAATATGGAGGAGGTCTGATTCATTGGCCGAGTGAGGACGGTAAACAGCAGGAGGTTTCCTTGCCCATGTTTTAACTGCCGTGAGTTTGAAAGTGCTTACAACATTGCTAAACATCCCAATGGTGTTTCATAGATTATTAAACTGAATTTGACACTGCACCATGTCAGCTCCTTGGGCTGGTTTCCAAATGCCTGATCAAAGATATAGATTTTAAGGGGTGTTTTAGAAACGGAAGGTAAGGTAGACAGGCAGAGATATATAGGTAGGAAATAGGGCTCAGCTGACTGAACATACGGCCACATATGGCAGAGTGAATACAATCAGAGATGCTGTAGAGGACAGAACAGGAATAGTGCGTAGATCTTCAGGTGGTGGTGGAAGCTGGTAGAGGCAAGTGTGGATGAAACCAGAGACCAATTATTAGCATGAAAAATTATCCTCGCCAAACTTATACATATATTGGCACATTCTTGAGGTCACTTTGGGAATATTCAGACTTTTGGGGTGGGGGAAACTCTTGGGAACCCCTCTCTACACGCTCCTCTGCAGAGACAGAAACACCTCTGTGGAAACCTCTTACACAGGAAAACTCCCTGTAGATGCTGAAATACTTCTGGGGCTGTGTTGTAAAGGTACAGATCAGCTGTAAACACACTGAATGGCTGAACAGGCTTGAGGGACTGTGTGTCCTCTGCCTGCTCCCTACGGCAGATACGATGAGGTCAGGCATCCTTTGATGAGGATTGCAAGCAAATATGTTCAATATTGAATCAATAGCTGTATTCGATCAATCAACAATTCAGGGTGACCAATCAATTCTATTCGATTCAGAATACAGCCCCCGGGAATCAGCAGCTCGGAACATTTGAGAAAACAGGAGGTTTCTCCCCCAAAAATGATTGTTGCTCCTTAAATGGCTCTAAATGCGATGTTTCAGGAGGAGCTGGCAGATCAGGCTGTTAGTGAAACAGGCTGATCCCTGAAGCTGCCTGGCTTGTCCTCCATACACTGCTCTCTGAAAGCTTTTGACATTTTAAGAAGCAATTTCTGTAACACGAATTGCTGCCAGTGTGCGTGCGTGTGCGATTGGAAATGCAAATGAGTCCAAGATGACATCAAACAATTAGCTGCCTAATGTCATTTGTTTCATGACAAAGTGATCCCTCAGCACTTCCTGCATTTCTGAAATGGAATTCAAAAGGATTCCGTCATGATAAGGTTCACAAGATTTTATGCAGCAATTTGAAAGTGCATTCCAATTAATTTTAACCAATCGCTCTGTGGCAAAGTTGACTGCATTATGTTAACTTTGACCAAAAAAAAACACCTAATAGCTAAGTTCACTGCGGCATATTTGCCTCTCTGAGTATAGCTTTGAATAATACTTTAAGTATTAACTTAGATTAATTATTAACTCTGCAATCCTCCCAACACTGCATCCCATCCATCACACTGCTCATTTCTCTCTATCACTGGTAACTGTCTAGGTATTAGAATTCCTTCCCTAAATCCTTCGATCTCTCCTCAAAACCCTGCTTCTGATCACCTGATCTTTGACTCCCTGGTCAGATTTTTATTCTGATTGTGTTCCTATCAAATACCTTGGGAGTTCTTTTACCCCTATTATTAACATGCACAAAAAAAATTGCAGTGCTGTTTTTAGCTGTCAGCAGAGGGAGAAAGATGTTGGGTTCCTTTTACACTGCGTCAGCTAACCAGAAATGACTTCTGCACAGTGCTCCTTCCAGATTTCCGAGCCGGGAGTGCAACACATACTGAACAAGGAGGAAGAGTAGGCCACTCAGCCCTTTGAGCTTGCCCTATCATTTAACAAGGTCACGCCTGATCTGATTTTAATCTCAACTCTACATTCTTGCCTATCCCTGATAATCTTTCATCCCTTTGACAGTCAAGAACCTATCTACCTCTGTCTTAATAATATTTAAAGACTCTGCATCCATTGACTTTTGAGGAAGGGATTTCCAAAGACTCAACACTCAAAGATAAATGAAAACAGTTGGTTCTGATATAATGCAATGGTTCCGTTCTAGTGTGATATCGTGTTATAAGTAGATTGTGTAATATCTCCAACAGTACTCCAGTGAAATGTCAGCAGAGATTTTTGCGCACAAGTCCCTGAATTGGGACTTGAACCCATAACTTATTGACTCAGAGACAAGAGCACTACCCATTGAGTCACTGCATAGAAAAAACAGCAATAGAAATTTAATAGCTTGTGACACTCCATTCAGGACTGGTCTGTGATTATACAGTCATAGAGTGATAGAGATGTACAGCACGGAAACAGACCCTTCGGTCCAACCCATCCACGCCGATCAGATATCCAAACCCAATCTAGTTCCACCTGCCTGCACCCAGCCCACATCCCTCCAAACTCTTCCTATTCATATACCCATCCAAATGCCTTTTAAACATTGCAATTGTACTAGCCTCCACCACTTCCTCTGGCAGCTTATTCCATACACGTACTTCCCTCTCCGTGAAAAAATTGCCCCTTAGCTTTCTTATATATCTTTCCCCTGTCATTCTAAACCTATGCCCTCTAGTTCTGGACTCCATCACCCCAGGGAACAGACTTTGTCCATTTATCATATCCATCCCCCTCATGATTTTGTAAACCTCTTAGGTCATCCCTCAGCCTCCGATGCTCCAGGGAAAACAGCCTCAGCCTATTCAACTTCTCTCTATAGCTCAAATTAATAGTTGCAGGGACTGGGAAACTCCTAGGGTACAGACCACGATTTCTTAACACGTGTTCTCTGTGGGACCAATATTCACCAAAAACCCACAATCTGTTGGCGTTTCCAAGGACATAACTTTATGGTTTTGTCAGGGTGGTAAAAAAAAATTTGCTATCATGATAGGTAAGGTCATTTGAAAACTTCAGCCATTAGAAAATATATCCTATAATAATTTTTCGATTGTTTGTGAGAATCATTTCTAATGGGATTTTTCACCACTAGTGGGAATATTGACGCTGCCATCAGTGGCTGTGGGGGAAATGGTGCATGCAATGTGTGTATTCTAAGAATATTTGTGAAATCTGCTAATTAGTATTTCTACACTGAAATCTAACTTGTCTCTCATTGGCATTCAAAGATATCACCATCAGTGAAAGATAGCTATCAACATTCGGGGGGGTTAATGACGACCAGAATCTGAACAGGTCAGAGGGTTGGGTGTTCTGTGGCAAGTATCTCACTTCCTGACTCCTAAAAACTTGCCCACTATTTACAAGACACAAGATAGGACAGTGATGAAATACTCTCCACTTGCCTGGATATGTGCAGTTTCAACAACATTCAGGAAACAGCACCTGCAAAATCTTTTGCAAATTGCATACTGTCTTGACTTGGGACTACATTATACTCCTTCACTAGTGCTGTGCCAAAACCCTAACAGGTCCATAGATGTATCTCCTCCACAAGGACAACAGAAGTCCGAAAGGATAGCTTACCATCACCTTCTCAAGGACATTTAGGGATGGACAATAACGTCAGTTTCAACCATATTCCACAAAAAAAAACAAAAGGGAAGATCTTGTTCAAAGGAATAAGGATCAACCTTTGTGAGTGGAAGAACATGTGAAACAATTGGATAAAGGTATGCAATCAAATTTAAGTCTTCATTCTAAAGTCATACTTAAGAACAAGAAGAAGCTGTTCATATCACATCTGCATGTTAATCAATGTTTCATAATCCACTCAGCCTCAACAGCTGTTTAAGGGAATTTTTTTCCTTCTCCACTTTGAATGAAGATGTGCTTCCTGACACACCCCTGAATCGTTCAGATCTAATTTAAAGATGATGGTCCCGTGTCCTGGAGTGCCCTGCTCCATCCTCTCTCTTTATCCTATCCTTCCACCTTTTCTTGGATAAAGACGTTTCCATCAGAAACGATTATATTTACATTTTAAACGTGAATTGTGTGAGCTAAGTTGTCAGCTGGGATTTACAGCTTCCTGCTAACTGGGGCTGCCGATTGGTAGGACAAAAAAGGCAGTGGTCTAGCAAAGCACTGGGTCAAAGTCAGATATAGTGATCACTTAAAGTTGTTTCATTTCCATTAGCCCCTCTTGTAGTATCGACTGAGTGATGCATTTTTGTGTAAAGTTCCAGCTCTGGGTGATACATTAAGTGAAAGCTGTGAGCCACTGAATCTATTTTTGTTTTGGGAGAGGTTGTGGGTGGGGGGTCGGGGGAAGGGTTCCCACTGTGCCAACTGTTTGAGCTTCAGGTGCTATTGGGTACAAAGTGCCCATGGTAATATTTGAAGACAGGGAGTATCTGTAGCACTCATGTCAACATCACCTCCCCCTCTGCCCCTCAATCCCTGATGCTAATAGAGGGTGCAGACACCAGGTGATAAGAGGTGTAAGTGGCTGCATGAAAGTTACCGCACACAAACAGACCTTGTGGCGACACCAGTGAGTACTCCACCTGAGCTTCCTCTCACCCTCCCTCATGCAACTTTATCAGCATAAATCTCAAATCCTTCCTCTTTGGTGAAAATGAGGATGTGCATTCATCTAGCACCTTTAACGACATGCAAGAGTACTTTACAGCCAATAAAGTATTTTACACCATTGTGACATAGGCAACATGGCAGCCAACTGCACACAGCATACAAGCAAGTGATAGTGACTAGCCATGTTAATTTTGGGATAAATATTGGTCAGGGAAGACTCCTCAGCTCTGCCATGGGAACTCGGATGCCCACCTGAGATAGTAGATGGGACCTCAGTTCAACTTCTCTTTAAAAAAGTAGGAGCTCCGACCGTGCAGTGCTTTAGCACTGGAATATCAAGCCCAGGAGTGGAACATGAATTTTTGTAACTCAAAGGCTCCCAATTGAACCATGCTTCTCTAATTTCCCGTCGAGTGCTTAAATACTAATCATTTCAACAACCTCTATGGTAGTAAGGCCCACTCTCTGGGTAAAAGTACTGGAACATCTTACTTCTTGGCGGTTCAATTATATTTAAGGACCTTAACTCTCTCTGCATGCATGCCATCAAACTGTTTTCATAAATTAAACACCAGCACACATTATTTAAATGCTAACTAATTCTATATAGCATTACATTAATAAATAACCAACTGCTATCTGTTACATTACTACACCAAAGTTAATAGCTCAAACAGTGAAATAAAATAAGGAAAATAATGCCTCTGTTAAAAAGTTGGGAGGGAAATTTGACGATAAATCTCTACTTTCCATTTATCTCATGGGTGTTTGACAGATAACATATTGTGTAAAATGACTTTCACCCTTACCTACATAAGAGCCCCTGCACTTCAAGACAATTCTGAGGGATGTGTGAAGGTCAATCTTGGGATTCAGGAAGCAGATTTGAGTCATTTTAATCAACCTGTTCTGACATATGACACATCTGGAGGAAGTGGGACTTGAATTTAAGCCTCCTGGTACAGAGGTAGGGACATTATCAATGCACATAACAGCACCACACAAAGGCTCGTATCAGTGAATCATGACACTGGGCTCAGTAGGCATTTAGCTGGGCTGCTCAATGTCTCACGTACATGAATCAGAAAGTTGCCTGATCACTTGGTACTTGGGGGTCAACAATTCATTGCACATGAGGCTCTGACCATCAAAATGCCCCAGATTTCATGCACGAGGTCAAAGGGCAAGTGGCACTACGACACAGCCCACTGTCACTCTCTGATTTCACAGCAGATCTTGCCTAGGATTAAAATCCAATCCAATCCCTCCCTCAGGCTGTTGACTTTCTCTCTTCATATTTATAGACAATTAATCCTAAACCCAATGTCACCTATCTGTGACTTGGTCTTTCACCTAGGTTTGCCAACAAGAATAATCCTTTGGAGTTGAACTCCAGATTTTGGCTGTCAAACATAAATCATCTGCTTTTATCAGTGATTTACTACCACCAACAGTGCTGTGTGAGGTGCTGTCTGTCAAATGAGACTCAGAACTGAAGTCCTATCAGTTCTTCACAGATGCTAAATAACTCCAGGGCCATTATTTCTGAAGAAGAGCAGTGGACCTCTGCCCAGTGTCCTGGGCCAATACTTACCCCATAACCAACATGACAAAACTGATTGAAACCAAAGGAACTGCAGATACTGTGAGCCGGAAATACAGGTTGCTGGAAAAGCTACCAGACCCGAAATGTTAACTTTGATTTCTCTTCACAGACGTTGCCAGACCTGCTGAGCTTTTCCAGCAACCTCTGTTTTTGTAACAAAAATGATCCATCAGTATGTGGATTCTTGCTACATGGAATGTCAGTTGTTGTCAACTGCACCACAAAAGTATCTGATTGGCTATGAGCACTTAGTGATATGCTAAGACAATGAAAGACGTCACAGAAGTGGAAGTCGGAAGTAGGGATGTCTTGTTGCAATTATACAAGATCTTGATGAGACCATAGCTGGAGTACTGGGTGCAGTTTTGGTCTCCTTATCTGAGGATGGATGTTGTACCTATACAGGGGGTGTGACAAGGGTTTACCAGGCTGATTTCTGAGGGACTGGATTGGTTCAAACCATATTCAGAGGAGTTTAGAAGAATGAGCAGGTGATGTCACAGAAACCTATAAAACTCTAACAGAACTAGACAGTGTAAATTTCGGAAGGATGTTCCTAATGACTGAGGAGTCCAGAACCAGGGGTCACAGTCTACAGCAATGGGGTAGGCCAGTTAGGACTGAGATAAGTTTCTTCACCCAGTGAGTGGTGAGCCTGAAGAATTCGCTGCCACAGAAAGGTGTGGACACCAAAACATTGAATCTTTCAAGACAAAGTTGAATCAGTTCTTAGGGCTAAAGAGATCAAAGAGTTTGTGGAGAAAGTGGGAAGAGGGCATACAGCTGGATGATCAGCCATGGTCATAGTGAATGACTAAGCAGGCTTGAAGGGCCAAATGGCCTACTCCTGCTCCTATTTTCTATGAAATAGTGACTATACCACAACTGGCTGATTGGCTATGAGCACTTTGTGACATCCCAGGTTAGTGACAAGACACCATAGAAATGGAAAAAGAAACCGAACGAACTGTGGATGTTGGAAATTATAAATAAAATCAGAAATTGTTGGAACCAACATTGACATCTTTCCACTATGACATTAGAGTCACTAGATTCCTGGTTCATTATGAGCTGCCATGAAAAGCTGGCAAGCTGGGAAGGTAGTTTGTGGGTTCACATCAGAGAACAGAAGTTGCCAACTGGTCAGTAAAATCCAATCAGGAAAACAGAAAAGCTGCATGCCTTTAGTAAGTCCTAAAACCTGTCATTACGGAGGAGGAGATGTAGCACAGTAGAGGCTGTAGAAACACTAAGGCATGATGATAATCTGTTTTCGTGATCGAAGAGGGGAACATTGGCCGAAACACTGGGAAACATGCCCCTCCACTTCTTCAAAACCATGCGATGTCTGTCCCTACCTCCACCTAGTGTTACATCCAAAATATTGCAGCTACTAACAGTGGAGCACACCTCCAGAGCTGCACTAGAAAGGTCATATTTGAGCTTCTGCTTGAGTTTTAGGAGTGGGACTTAAATCCACAAGCTTTCAACTCCAGTGCTATGCACTGAGCTGCAGCTGACATTGGTATCTCTTCGTGAAGTAAAGAACTCAGTTACCCTCTTCATGCCCATTCCAGTTCACCCCTTAAATGGTTAATTATTAACCTCTTTGAATAAAGCATCAAACAAGAGCTGAGAAAAGCACACACATGTCTAAAGAATGAAATGCTCACCAACTGCCTTGTTGGCAACTGGTTGGGGGTTGGGTGTGCACTACCTTTAATCTTATAATTTTACCAGAACCATTTATAAAAGTGCATTTGGGATTAAGAAAAGTCACCAACCCTCGTGGATTCCTCCAAAGACGTGTAGTTTTGGCCGTACTCGCCTCTGCACTGTGTTTAAGAGCTCGACACAACCAACTCTCTGTAACTCTTTGGGAACCCAGTCTCGAAAACCTGAAACCAAAAATAAAATGAAAACCATACAATGGGATTCCTTTCTAATGGCCCTGCTTAATAATGGAACTGCACCATGCTGACACATCACTTACTGTTACACTGGAAATGCGTTGTTTAATTTAATCCCTCTTAATGACAGTTTGTATTCAGGAATTAATGGGATTGTCCCAGTTGCACAGTAAGTAGGTAGGATCTATGAACACAGAGCATTATATTGTGGTTAATGTCAAGCTACATGTAAACTGTTAAGTCCATCAAGTGCAAATGCTGAGATCGATCAGAAGGTGTTGCTGCTTTCATATCTGCTCAATCTTTCTTCAGAGAACAATGCTGAGATCAGAAAACAAAAACAGAAATTGCTGGAAAAGCTCAGGATCTGCAGAAAGAAATTAGAGTTAAGATTTCAGGTCCAGTGACCCTTCCTCAGAAACTGATCTGAAGCTAGTTTACAGGCTCATAGGCTGCACTGTGGAACACAGCAACTAACATAACATCGCCCTGATAAATTACGGACAGAAACTAGCAACTAGCAAGATGGTGGAGCCATCTCGACTGATTAATACATGTTTTTATATACAAAAAAAACAGGGTTGTTACTCAGTGTGTGTTTTTCTTCTTTAACTTGTTCATCCAAGGCCACAAAGTAAAAATTCTTTAAAAATAAGACATACCGAGGCTCAAAAGATTTTCAAAGATGGGGAGGGGCCTGATGTGGAACAGCTGATTTCTAACAGGTTTAACTTTTGCAGGTAGGGGTTATAGACAATAGACAATAGGTGCAGGAGTAGGCCATTCCACCCTTCAAGCCTGCACCACCATTCAATATGATCATGGCTGATCATCCTTAATCAGTATCCTGTTCCTGCCTTATCTCCATAACCCTTGACTCCACTATCCTTGAGAGCTCTATCCAACTCTTTCTTAAATGAATCCAGAGACTGGGCCTCCACTGCCTTCTGGGGCAGAGCATTCCACACAGCCACTCTCTCTGGGTGAAGAAGTTTCTCCTTATCTCTGTCCTAAATGGTCTACCCCGTATTTTTAAGCTGTGTCCTCTGGTTCGGCACTCACCCATCAGCGGAAACATGTTTTCTGCCTCCAGAGTGTCCAATCCTTTAATAATCTTATCAGATCCCCTCTCAGTCTTCTAAACTCAAGGGTATACAAGCCTAGTCGCTCCAGTCTTTCAGCGAAAGGTAGTCCCGCCATTCCAGGAATTGACCTCGTGAACCTACGCTGCACTCCCTCAATAGCCAGAATGTCTTTCCTCAAATTTGGAAACCAGAACTGCACACAATACTCCAGGTGCGGTCTCACCAGGGCCCTGTACAGCTGCACAAGAACCTCTTTGCTTCTATACTCAATCCCTCTTGTTATGAAGGCCAGCATGCTATTAGCCTTCTTCACTACCTGCTGTACCTGCATGCTTACCTTCATTGACTGGTGTACAAGAACACCCAGATCTCTTTGTACTGCCCCTTTACCTAAATTGATTCCATTTAGATAGTAATTTGCCTTCCTGTTCTTGCCACCAAAGTGGATAACCATACATTTATCCACATTAAACTGCATCTGACCACTCACCTAACCTGTCCAGGTCACCCTGTAATCTCCTAACATCCTCCTCACATTTCACCCTGCAACCCAGCTTAGTATCATCAGCAAATGTGTTAATGTTATTATTAATACCGTCTCCTATATCATTAACATATATTGTAAAAAGCTGCGGTCCCAGCACTGAGCCCTGCGGTACCCCACTGGTCACTGCCTGTCATTCTGAAATGGAGCTGTTTAACACTACTCTTTGTTTCCTGTCAGCCAACCAACTTTCAATCCAAGTTAGTACTTTGCCCCCAATACCATGCGCCCTAATTTTGCTCACTAACCTCCTATGTGGGACTTTATCAAAAGCTTTCTGAAAGTCCAGGTACACTACATCTACTGGATTCTCCCTGTGTCTGCGTGGATTTCCTCCGTGTGCTCTGGTTTCCTCCTACAGTCCAATAACGTGCAGGTTAGGTGAATTGGCCATTCTAAATTGCCCGTAGTGTTAGGTGGAGGGGTAAATGTAGGGGAATGGGTCTGGGTGGGTTGCTCTCCGGAGGGTCGATGTGAACTTGTTGCGCTGAAGGGCCTGTTTCCACACTGTAAGTTATCTAATCCCTCGTCCATCTTCAGAGTTACATCCTCAAAAAATTCCAGAAGATTAGTCAAGCATGATTTCCCCTTCATAAATCCATGCTGACTCTGACCTATCCTGTTACTACTATCCAGGTGTGTCGTAATTTCATCCTTTATAATAGACTCCAGCATCTTTCCCACTACTGAGGTCTGACTAACTGGTCTATAATTTCCTGCTTTCTCTCTCGCTCCTTTCTTAAAAAGTGGTACAACATTAGCCACCCTCCAATCCGCAGGAACTGATCCCGAATCAATCGAACTCTGGAAAATAATCACCAATGTATCCACGATTTCTCGAGCTACCTCCTTCAGTACCCTGGGATGTAGACCATCAGGCCCCGGGGATTTATCAACTTTCAGACCTAACAGTCTCTCCAACACCAATTCCTGGCAAATATAAATTCCCTTAATTTCAGGTCCTTCAGCCACTGTTACCTCAGGGAGATTGCTTGTGTCTTCCCCAGTGAACATAGATCTGAAGTACCAATTCAATTCTTCTGCCATTTCTTTGTTTGGGCGCAGAATGTTTCATGTATGAGGGAAATCAAACTCAGCACAGCCATTTCACCACAATGCTATGATTAGATTAGATTCCCTACAGTGTGGGAAAAGGCCCTTCAGCCCAACAAGTCCACACTGACCCTCCGAAGAGTAACCCGCCCAGTCCCACTTCCCTCTGGGCAATTTAGCATCTTAGGATTGTGGGAGGAAACCAGAGTACGCGGAGGAAACCCACACAGACACGGGGAGAGTGTGCAAGCTCAAGGCTGGAATTGAACCTGGGACCTTGGTATTGTGAGGCAGCTGTGCTAACTACATGAGCCACCATGCCCGCCATGTTCAAACAGATCCTACTTTCACTATTGACAAGACTTAACCTGCAGTGTGGGAGCCAGGAGTCTGTAACCATATGTAAACACAAGATGTAAACACTCTTGAAGGGCCAGTAAAGTCTGTTTGACTGTCACCATTTGACATTACTTAAGTCAACAGTCCTTTAAAAATGAAAACAGGAACAGGCTACAGGTGTCAGACAGATAAAAAAAACCTCCAATGTATAGTTTTGATTGATAGGTTGCCACGGATTCAAAATTTGTTTTGTTGACGTTTCCCAAAGGCTCTTTATAAATGTTTGGCTGATTTCCAAAAGCAAAAAGTATCCCCTTAAGAACGATCTCTAAATCCACAGTTTGATTGACAGGTTAAAGAGCTTGTTCAAGGATTTGCTCACCTTGATGCGTGCTTTTATAAGAGATTAGGCATTGAGATTTAAAAAGAAAATTTTGACTGCACTTTCATGAATGGGATTTTTTGAAAAAAACGTCAAACCTGCACAGATAATCTGTCCTGGATTTTTCTAACATTGGCCTGACTAGAAGATGCCCTTATTGAGTGTTTTTGCCGTGGATGTATGTAAAAGAGGTAGCAGGTCAGCCCAATATGCCCCCATCCTTCCCTAACTCACCTTCAAAAATGAGCAAGGCGTAAGTGAGGGCTGCAGATGCTGGAGATTAGAGTCAAGGAAGGGCTTTTGCCCGAAACGTCAATATTCCTGCTCCTTGGATGCTGCCTGACCTGCTGTGCTTTTCCAGCACCACACTCTCGACTCCAAAAAGGAGCAGGCTGAGTACTAAATGCAAGTAAACTATTAAGTGTCGATTGGGCCTGCCAATCTGCCAATCACATGGGGCAGATTGACAGGCATGTGTCCATAGACAGGGCAGAGCGGCTGGCATATGTCAAACCAATCTCTTTGATAAAGATGGCTGGAGAACATTAAAGATCATCGACAAGGACAAAAATAGAGTCTAACCTCTCTGGTTTCAAATGAAAAATGAGCATTACATCAAGAAGTCACAGATACACGTGCCTTCAATTGGGTGATTTCTTTGGGTGTCATATTGTTGCTGGTTATGGACTGTGACTGAGGTTTTCATGGAGAAATTAATCCTATTTTCACACATCACATATCAATGTGATTCAGTGGGTCGCACTCCTGTTTCTGAGAAGAGATTGTGGGTTCAAGTCCAATTGAGTTAATGTTTCTGCTGTACGACTGAGGGAATGCTGCAGTGTCTGAGGCGAAACCTCTTTGCTGAGATGTCAAATTGAGAGGCTCCCTTCTCTCTCAGTAAGATGTAAAGAGTCCATGGCATTGCTTCAGAGAACAGCAAGAGATTCTCCCTGGTGTCCTGTTTGATATTTATCCTTAATGCAGATTATACAGCCATCAGCATATTACTGTGTGGAACATGTATGTGCGACAGTCATTCCCCAAATAACACACATAATAACTGATGCATTTATGTTAAAGCCACCAGAAGGTGGCACAAACGGTGATGACCTGATGTCACAGAGATACTAGAGGAAAAGGGCACGGTGGAAGTGTGTGTGATGTGGACAACTACGCTTGTGGTGAATTACGGGGAGGCACAGGGAGATGTGGGTGTGTGGAAGTGAACATACACAGCATCTCCTGGGACAGGGGATGACATGGTGGAGAGGGTGATTGCAGATGTTGCTGGTCTCCTCGTGGAGACAGTTTGCAGTCTGTCCTACTCCAGCTGGGGCCCAAGACCCTTGCAAGTGGCACATGCGTGGCTGATGATATTACAGTGCATGAAATGCAGTGACATAATCACTGCAGTCACTTCCTGCAGGCTGTCCTGTTTTGATCAGGTGACGACTCTGGCTGCGTCTGAGCATGTGCAGTGCTCATATTACGCTATGTGTCATCACTGTATTAAATAAACGGTCTGGTCGCTTGTCTCATTGGCTTCTCCCTGTGCACAGATCCCTGTGGTCATGTTTCATAGGTGACCTCACTTAATTTTAAAGGCAATTCCTTCAGCAAGCAAATACCAATAAGGTTAAAATCACACACACAGCAAGTGCTTGAGAAACCCAGCAGGTCTTGCAGCATCTCTGGAGATAGAAATGAAGTTAACGTTTTGAGTCTGAAATGATACTTCTCTCTCTGCAAATATTGCTGGACTTGCTGAGTTTCTCCAACACTATCAGTTTCTATTTCAGATTTCCAGTATTTCACATTAAATGTGCAATATGATAATAATGAGTAAATCTGATGAGGGCAGCACAGTGGTTAGCATTGCTGTCTCACAGCGCCAGGGACCCGGGTTAGATTCCACCCTTGAGCGACTGTCTGTGTGGAGTTTGCATATTCTCCCTGACTGCGTTGGCTTCCTCCAAGTGCTCCAGTTTCCTCCCACAGTCCAATGATGAGCAGGTTAGGTGGATGGCCATGCTAAATTGCTCATAGTGTCCAGGGATATGCAGGCTAGGTGGATTAGCCATGGAAAAAGCAGGGTTACAGGGGTGGGATAAGTGAGGGCTGAGAGTCTGGGTGGGATGTCTGTCAGAGTGTCAGTGTGGACTCAATGGGCCGAACGGTCTGCTTCCACACTGTAGGGATTCTATGATGATTGTTTCAGTGATGTTGTTTCAGGAAGAAACTCAGCTCCCTTGGGATCTTGTACTTTACCTGAGAATGCAGACATGATCTCATTTAAATGTCTCACTTGCAGATGGCATCCCTGACAGTGCAGCACTCTCTCAGCACCGTGTTGGGCCAACACAGCTGGGTCAGGTGCTCAGGCCACTGGGGTGGCAACTGAACCCACAAACTTCTGAAGGTGAGGTACAAGTGCTGCCCACTGAGCTACTTGTGAAGTTTAAAATAAAAAAGGAGCTTTCACCACTTACCCAATGGTGGTCCATGTGTCATGAGAATATCGATTCCCTCTGGAATTAGATTCCACTTGTCCAGCAAAGACTGGCCTCTGGGCAAGTTGAAGCCCCAGCCATTAAACCACGGTGTCCTGAAACACAGAGCAAATGGAGTCAGAGCTGCTGAGAGATATTTATATGATCACCGAGCTGTGCGTAAAGTTGAGGTTCGAGCTGTGATCCTCAGTCACTTCTGAAAGATGCTGAGGGATGAAATATTAGGAGGAGTCCGGGCGTCTTACAGCAATGTTGGCTCACACAACTGACCTCACATTATAACTGAGTCAGACAGAGCTCAGACAGGTCAGGACATTGAGATACATTGGCCAAGATGTGACGTGGCTTTTGGCGCGCAGTTCTGGTGAGGGATGTGAGACTGGCAGAATGCCAGAGGGCCACGTGGGGAGGGTTCTAAATTTAAGTCCGGGCCATTTTTCAAGCCTTGGGAAGAGTAGCCTAGCAACAAGAACTAGTCAGACAATCTCCATAATTAAATCACCAATCAACTGGTCATTGTCTCAGGCTGTTGGGCATTCCACTGACTACACGGCAGGCAGGTGTGTGTGTGTGTGTGTGTGTGTGTGTGTGTGTGTGTGTGTGTGTGTGTGTGTGTGTGTGTGTGTGTGTGTGTGTGTGTGTGTGTGTGTGTGTGCACGAGAGAGAGGTGTGAGAAGTGTGAGTGTGTGTGTGTGTGCACGAGAGAGAGGTGTGAGAAGTGTGAGTGTGTGTGTGTGAGAGAGAGTGTGTGTGTGAGAAAGAGAATGTGTGTGTGTGAGAGAGAGAGAGAAAGTGCGTGTGCCAGTGTGTGTGCCTCTGTGAGAGTGTATGCAAGAGAGTTTGTGCGTGTGTGTGTGTGAGTTGGCGGGAGAGTGTGTGTGTGTGTGTGTGAGAGAGACAGTATGTGTGAGAGAATGTGTGTGTGTGTCCAACTGCATGGAGCTGGCCTCACTGAGCCTTCCTGTTAGACTGGGTGGGGAGCCTTGGTTTCCAGAAGCTGCGGCCAAGGGAGTGTTTCCTAGCGGCAATGGCTACTCTCTGTGACCCAAGTTTTTCGCCTCTGTTTCAAAGACCTGTCAATTTGCATCTGCCCCCTTATTTTTCTTGCAGTCTCAGCAGTGGTCAGCTCTACTGATTGGGCTACTGAGATTGTAAACCTGCTGTCCCTCTGATAGCACCAGCATTAAGGAGAGACAGCCCTCTAACCTAGGGATGGGGGAAAAGAGAACTACCACTGCTGACCGCTTGCCCATCCCATGCATGGACTTAGGACCCACACTGGTCCTGAGATCAGGGTTCACTGCAGGTCTGGAATATTATAGCCATGGATTTTCAACTGTTACAGAGGTATTAAGGAATGCAGCCAAAGGCATTTTTATAGATGAGTTACAGGTCCAACTGGATAGGGGCAAGGTGTTGCTGGTGACCTCTTCTTGGTCTTATGAGTGACCTTTTGGTTTCTGATGGCCCAGCCAAAGCCAGCTGGATTGCTTTCTGAAATTTCCTCACATATCAAACTGTTTTGAATATTCCGCTTCAATAGCTCTCCTTGCTAAACACGACAGGGGCCGCTCAATGTACAACCATCCAACTCCCGAATGTTTGCCCTTATGGGTACAATCCCATACAGGCGTATAATTATAAAGACCTGATATACAAACATTTCCTTACCTATGTATGGCTGCTTTACGGTGTCTGCACTGTGTTCTGACTGGAATACAAACTGACTTACGAACGCACACCAGAACAAAACCCATTCAGAACCCAGGAACTGCCTGCAGTTCGCAATTTATAATGCCCAAAGCAATCTGCAGCCATTGAAGATGCACCAAATTATTATTCTTTTACACATCTGGCACATGCTTTCTCAAAAAGTTTGCTTCTTACTGAGAAATCTACCGTCAAAACAATAACAACTTATCGATATGAGGAAGTTGATCTGGGAGTGCAAATATCGGAAAATGCTGTGGTAGAAACCTGATTGGCTCAAGAACCACAGAAGGTTCCATGAGTTTAGACTTTTCTTTCTCTTCACATAAGCCAAGTCTTCTCTCACCACCTCCCCCAACACCCCTGTTCATTCCTCATATGTTTCAGTGTCCACAGGTGACAATATATTTGTTATGCTACCTACCCAGATAACAATACTACCTCTTCCCTACAGTGCCACTATCACATGCGTGCAAACACAGATTAATGATCCCTAACCTCCAACTAACCGTATACACACAGAGACTATTCCAACCACACACATACCCTGAAATAAGAATTCTACTTTCAAATGTTTAACCATAACATCTAAGTTGTTCATTCTTTTCACATTCCCTCCAGTCGTAACTTTTCTTTCAGAAGCAGCACCATCCTCCTGAAGGATTAAAGCATTTTTGCAACACACCTTCAGTGTTCAGAGAAATAACAGCAGCGAATGCTTTCCTTTCTGTGCCCCATTATGCAGCATTAACCCAATGCTTTTTAAGGAGGGAACATTGATGCCAGGAAATGGTTCTCGAACAGAAAAGACTAATATTACAGCATTGTGACTGTACCTTCAGGTAGAACATGTTTGACCTCTCTGTGTCAATAATCAATCACAAATTTCCAAAAAAGAAAGTTAAATCAAAGCAAAATGCTTTGAAATGCTGGAAATCTGAAGTAAACATTAAAAGAAAGCAGTTCAAGAAGGCAGCTCACCATCACATTCTCATGTTGGCCAGCCAGGCTCAGCAGTGAATAAAACAAAATTCTGGAAATACTCAGCTGGTCCAATAAAACTTAAAATCTTAATTACATTTCTCTCTTCACAAATGCTGCCTGAATACTTTCGGAATGTTCTGTTTTTATTTCAATTGCCAGTATCCGCAGCAAATAAAATACATTTGCTCAATGCGATTTGGAAATCAGACCAAAATCTTCATGAGTTCTTGAATCCACTTGATAATTTTCTGTTACATCAATTGATATCATCTCAAAATAAAACGTATACAAACACAGCGCCAATTCACTCTCTTTGTGCTAAGATCAACCAACATCACCGTTCCAATTACAATTGGTCCTCCTCAGTCAGTTTTACATGTTAACTTCACAGATTTGAAAGGCTGAATCTGTCTTCCTGTAAAGAAGAATGATGATCCAGATAGAAGCATCAATAAAAAAAATTTTAAAATAAGGAACTAACTTACACTTACAGAATGCCTTTTATGACTTTAGGACTATTAATGTGCTTTCGGATCAATTACGTACATTTGCAGTTGCCACTGTTGTAATTTAAGAAGCATATTCATGGGCGGCACGGTGGCACAGTGGTTAGCACTGCTGCCTCACAGCGCCTGTAGACCCGGGTTCAATTCCCGACTCAGGCGACTGACTGTGTGGAGTTTGCACGTTCTCCCCGTGTCTGCGTGGGTTTCCTCCGGGTGCTCCGGTTTCCTCCCACAGTCACAAAGATGTGCGGGTCAGGTGAATCGGCCAAGCTAAATTGCCCGTAGTGTTAGGTAAGGGGTAAATGTAGGGGTATGGGTGGGTTGCGCTTCGGCGGGTCGGTGTGGACTTGTTGGGCCGAAGGGCCTGTTTCCACACTGTAAGTCTAATCTAATCTAATCATGTGTATGGGTATGTGTGTGAACGTGTGTGTGTGCGCGTGCGCGTGCCTGTTTGTCTGTCTGTCCGTCCATATGCATGTGTGTGTGTGGATACAAGCATGTGTGTGGTCCTGAGCTTGGCTTACTATTCCATATCCTTTCCATTACCAAGACCATCTACCTCTACCTTAAATATAGCCTTTTAACTCTCAGCCATGCTCAAAGTTTGTGAGAAGATTTGTAGCTCGGGTGCTCGTTGTTGTGGTTCTGTTCGCCGAGCTGGGAGTTTTTGTTGCAGCTGAGAGTTTTTGTTGCAAACGTCTCGTCCCCTTTCTAGGTGACATCTTCAGTGCTTGGGAGCCTCCTGTGAAGCGCTTCTGTGCAACAAAAACTCCCAGCTCGGCGAACAGAACCATCTCAGCCATGCTTTAGTTAGGTCCAAATTCTGACTACACCAAGGCTCTTCCTGTATAGCTTCACACATTCTGCTCGCTGTAAACTTGAGGTATCCGACTGTGATTTTCCAGTGGGTTTTCAGCATCATGAAGCAGTGAGTTCACCTTGACTGCCTGTTGGTGGAGACTCATTGGCAGACTGGGCTCCAAATAGGCCTGCTAGCTGGAAAGATGCATTTGTGTTACAAGCAGTTCAGGGACTGATACCTGGAATGTTTGGGCTGTCACATGAAGAAACGTTGGACAGGTTAGGCAGGCACCTGCTGGAGTGAGAGGTGACTTGATTGAAACATAAGATCCTGAGGAGTCTTCATATAGTAGATGTGAAAATGATGCTTGCTCAAGGGAGAACTGGGGATCTAAAAATAAGGTGCTGCTCATTTAAAACAAAGATGAGGCATTTATGATTAGATTAGATTACTTACAGTGTGGAAACAGGGCCTTCAGCCCAACAAGTTCACACTGACCCTCCGAAGAGCAACCCACCCAGACCCATTCCCCTATATTTACCCCTTCACCTAAACTACGGGCAATTTAGAATGGCCAATTCACCTAACCTGCACATTTTTGGACTGTGGGAGGAAACCGGAGCACATGGAGGAAACCCACGCAGACACGGGGAGAACGTGCAAACTCCACACACAGTCGCCTGAGGCAGAATTAAACTCGGGTCTCTGGCGATATGAGGCAGCAGTGCTAACTACTGTGCCACTATGCTGCCAATGTGTCATTCTTTTTTCTCAAATTGTCATACGTTAAAGCTGAGGTAGTTAGATTCTTGCTAAGCGTAGGGTGAAAGCTGATCAAGGCTAGGCTAGATTGTGGATTTGTGATTACAATTTGACACGCCATGATTTTATGAAGTGACAGAGCAGTGTTGAAGGACCGAATGGCCAACTCCTGCTCTTTGTAAATTGGTTGAACATACCTCCTTGTCAAATAAAGCAATGCCCAGACATAATTCTAGGCTAGTGATAGCTGTCATGCTTACTAATTCTTTCCTTCCCTCTTGGCATTTCTTCCAGAAGTTCTTTGCTTAGCTGACTTCCTCTTCAAATTCAAAAAAGCTTGCTAAAATATAAAACACTGTCTGACTGCTCCTTTGATGTATTTTCTCCACATTCCTTCCCTATGCTGCTGGTGAAAGGCTTTGAGGATTTTTTTGAGAGAAACGTGGGACAAATGCATTTATCTTTCTCATCTCATTCTGTCGAAACAAGTTCCTCATCATCACAGTGCAGCAAAAAAACAATATGAAAAACCCAATCACCGTGACAGTGCCTTATTCTGCTGCAAACCTCTAACATTAAAATTTGCTCAGTATCCGAAGTTGCAGGTAAAACCCCCAGTTTCCTCAGACTCAACTCCACTAACTTGAGAAGTCTCCAGCACATCAGTAATTTGAACCCATTTAGATAACAAAGCAGAGGCAGAGGTAGGGGTATGATTAAAGTGTACAGTACACAAAATCCCTACAGTGTGGAAGCAGGCCATTCAGCCCATCGAGTCCACACCAACCCACCGAAGAGCATCCCACCCAGACCCAATCCCCTTATCGTCATAACCCTACATTTCCCATGGCTAATCCACCTAGCCTGCACAATGGATAATTTAGCATGGCCAATCCAACTAATGTGCAGATCTTTGGACTATGGGAGGAAAAACAGAACACCTGGAGGAAACCCACGCAGGCACAAGAGAATGTGCAAACTTCACAGAGTGGAGTATACAAAATTATGGGAGGCATATATAGGGTAGATCGTGAATTTTTTCCAGGTGGCAGACGAGACTAAGACCAGAGGGTTAAAGTTTAAGGTGAATAGTAAATAGTTTAGAGGAAATATTTTTTCACCCAGCGGATGGCAGAATTATGAAATTTCTCTCTGACAGGGTGATGGAGGCAGGTACTCTCGCAACATGTAAGAAGCACATGGGTGAGCGTTTAAAATGCCAGGGAAGAGTAGGCTACAGACCAAATGCAGGAAAATGGGATTAGTGTAGTTTGAAGGAGGGCTGGTTTCTAAGCTGTATGTGGAAGACTCGCCAAGACTTTCCCAACACCTCCACTACTTGCCTTAAAACAACCGCCAAACCTCAAACAGATTATTATTCGTAGCAAGCTGCCCGGCTTTCAGGACAACCCCATACAACCCTGTCACGGTAGGTGCTGCAAGACACATCAGGGTGTGGACATGGATTACCACCATTACATGTGGGACACCTCCCACCATGGGCGTGGCAGGTACTCATGTGACTCAGCCAACATTGTCTATCTCATACATTGCAGGCAAGGGTCCCGAGGCATGGTACATTGGGGAAACCGAGCAAAGGCTATGGCAATGGTTGAATGGGCACCACACAACAATCAACAGACAGGAGTGTTCCCTCCCAGTTGGGGAACACTTCAGCAATCCAAGAGATTCGACTTCGGACCATCCTCCAAGGCAGACTTCAGGACAGGCAGCAGCAAAAAAGGACCGAGCAGAGGCTGATAGCTAAGTTCCGTACCCATAGGGAGGGCCTCAAACGGGACCTTGGGTTCATGTCACATGACAGGTGACCACCATTGCACTATATACACACACACAGATACTCCTACACAGACACAAGGACACTCCTACACACACGGACACACACACACACATGCATAGGCACTCCTATAAGCATACATACACATGGTCACACATACACACAAACACACACACCCTTACAGACACACACACTCCCACACGCATCCTCTCAGAGACTTAGACCACTCTACACTCACGCGCACATATACACTCTCTCTCAGACACTCACACCCCAGACACACACACACACTCTCACACATGCACCCCTCACAGATTTAAGACACTCTACACTCACATATTCACACGTATACACTCTCTCTCATATTCACAACCCCCTAACCCTGACAGACAGACAACACACACACAAAGACCCACATGCACACATATACACAGATGTTTGTGGGGTGAATTTGTACTTGCAGAGTTACATTGTACTTTGCTCAAAAACTGCATGAATTTATGTAAGACTCTGTTATCTCACTTTTTAGATTAGAATCAGTCTAAACATTATGGTACAGACAGAGAACACAGGGGGCTTACACCTTCAACATATTGTCTAGCTAACACCAATTATTACAGTTAACCTGAGATTGCAACTTTTAAAAAGAAAGTTTTGTGAATTACACATGAAAGGAGTGAAACTATCATGGTATTCGAACAGATGAAAGACTCCACAAACAATCAAGGTATTTTTCAATGTATAATTTCAGTTACACCACACTGTAAACTTTTGCTATAAATCCTGTGCCTTACAATTGTGTCCTCCACAATCACCTGATGAAGGAGCGGCGCTCCGAAAGCTAGTGTGCTTCCAATTAAGCCTGCTGGACTATAACCTGGTGTTGTGTGATTTTTAACTTTGCATTTATTTTAAACATCATCACCTGGATGCATGGGGTCCTGTGATGTGAGCCACCATCTGTTTTGACCCCTCCAATGCCCCTCAAGACTGGTTGCTCAGCTGCCATTCAGTCCTTGGTAAGCCATAAACTGCTTTCGCTAAGTAATTCTCCAGAGCCGTCAGTACTTATAGAATCATTCAGCACGGTAACAGACCCTTCAGTCCACCTTGTCAATTGCCAACCAAGTTTTCTTTAGCCCATGTTCCTCTGAACCTTTCCTGGTTGTGTACCTGTCCAAATGTCTTAACAATATTGTAACTACCCACCTCTACAACTTCCTCTGGCAGCCTTAAAATTATGCCCTGCAATTCTGAACTCCCCTAGTCTAGGAAAAAGACCTTTGCGATTCACTTTATTTGTGCTCTTTACTTCACTTTATTTATAAACCTCTATCAGTTTACCCCTCAACCTCCTATACTCCAGTGAAAATATTCCCAGCCTCTCCTGATAACTCAAACCCTGTAGTCGTGTAAATCTTTTCTGAACCCTCTCCAGTTTAATAATATCCTTCCTATAGCAGAGCAACCAGAACTGTATACACTACTCCAGAGTGGTCTAACCAACGTCCTGTATGACTGCAACATAATGTCCTGACTCCTAGACCTAATGGTCTCAGCAATGAAGGCAAGGATGCTAATGCTTTCTTCACCAGCCTGCCTACTTGTGATACAACTTTCAAGGAACTATGTACCTGAAACCCCTAACACTCACATTTATATATGGTGTTATTACGTTATTAAAATATCCTGAGGTGCTTTTACAAGGACATTATAAAAATAATTATGACACTGAGTCGCAAAAGGAGATGGCAAGCAAATGACCCAAAGCTCGGTCAAAGAGTTCAGCTTTGAACAGCATCTGATTCAAAGAGGAGTGCGGTAGAGAGGCAAGAAAAAGCAGCTTAGGAAAGGAATTCTCAAATTTGTGGGCCACGCAGCTGAAGACAAACTGTAATGAAGAGGTCAGAATGAAATAATTGCCGAGCTTTTGAAGGATTGCAGAGGGGATTACAAAAGGTGGGGAGATTTCACAACGAGGAGGAGAATGGGGAGGCCACACCCCCCAACTGCGAAGCTAGACAGTTTACATCCTTTCAGCTGCTGCAGCAAATTCACTTCAGTTCCAGCAGCTTCCAACCACCATCACTCCAAAAACCACATGGAACATAAGGGTGTAATGTTGCCTTCTTTGCATGAAGTGAGATAGAGGTAGCAAGAAGGGGAAATACTAGGGTGAACTGGACGTGGAGAGATTCTTTCCCACTTCTTGCCCCTTCTGTGCTGGACCAGAACTCCACTTGGGCCTTTCTCAGCTTACCAGTAATTAAGGCTCATAAGTGATCAATTAATGGCCGCGTTAGGGTCTCATATTATCACCTGTCCAATGAATCTGGTTGTGTGTGATTAGGTAACCAGGGAAACATACCTGCCAGTTTGAGTAGGAGTTGGGGTGGTTCTATTTGGTTCGGTTGGGGGTAATTGGAGGCAAGGTTGAGGCCAGGGGAGGCAAGACCTTTGGAAGACCTTTGGAAGCCATCGACCTCCCTGCCCTTGGCTTGGATTCGCTGAATGCTCTCGCTCCATGGCTTCCCATCTCACAGGAAGCAAAAGAAAAAGATCTAACTTCTTGCTGTTGGATTTCGTGGAGAGAAGGCCTCAACAAAGGGTTTTTATGACTGAATGCTGCAGGCCTCTGACTGGCCAGCAGTTTTTTGGCAAGCAAGGATGCCACTGTCATGGGCTGTGATAGGCTAAGAAGCTTGCTGGTTAGCTCTTAATGCACTGATTGGTAGACAATGTGGCCGGCTTTCACAGTGGTGTGTGGTAAATTAATCAATTCATAATACCTCCACTTTCACACTTTGGCCAATTTGGGAATGAATGGTTATTACATTGAAATTATTGAAAAATTCTCACTCACTTCTTGGATTCTAGGTAATTCAAAACAGAGGACAGAAAACAAATTGTGGTTGTTAGGGCTGCTCCTTTTCTGAGGTATTTTAGGTGTTGGAGGTGATTCCCTTGAATTCCAGGAGTAGCAGTTACTGTGTTATACGCTATTGCGTTGTTTTGGAACTTTGGGATAAAAGATCAAACCAATAGCACTTTTCTCAAAGGGGAGAGGGACCCAGCAGGCAGTCATTGTACACATTGGAACTAACGACATAGAAAGAGAAAAGGATGAGATTCTGAAGGGAGAATGTAGAAAGTTAGGCAGGAATTTAAAAAGGAGGTCCTCGAGAGTAGTAATATCTGGATTATTCCTGGTGCTATGACCTGGTGAGGGTAGGAATCGGAGGAGAGAGCAAATGAATTCATGGCTGAAGAGCTGGTTTATGGGAGAAGGATTCACATTTTTGGATCATTGAATCTCTTCTGGGATAGAAGTGTCCTGTATAAGAAGGATGAATTTCTCCTGATTTGGAAGGGGACTAATATACTGGCTAGAGCTGCTTGAGAGGATTTAAACTAGTAAGGTGAGGGTGGCGGGTGGTGGGGGGAACCCAGGGAGATAGTGAGGAAAGAGATCAATGTGAGACTAGTACAGTTGAGAAAATGGAGTTAAACAGTCAGGACAGGCAGGGACAAAGCAGGGAACAAGGTAGGACTGATAAATTAAACTGCACTTATTTCAATGTAAGGGCTAACAGGGAAGGCAGATGAACTCCTGGCATGGTTAGGAACATGGGATTGGGATATCATTGCAATTACAGAAACGTGGCTCAGGAATGGACAGGACTGGCAGCTTAATGTTCCAGGATACAAATACTACAGGAAGGATAGGAAGGGAGGCAAGAGAGGAGTGGAAGTGGCATTTTTGATAAGGGATAGCATTACAGCTGTACTTAGGGAGTCAGGATTTGGAGATGCCGGTGTTGGACTGGGGTGTACGGCTACCACTTGATGAAGGAGTGACGCTCTGAAAGCTAGTGTGCTTCCAATTAAACCTGTTGGACTATAACCTGGTGTTGTATGATTTTTAACTTTGTACTTAGGGAGGATAGTCCTGGGAATAAATTCAGGCAAGTTATTTTGGTGGAACTGTAAAAGAAAAACGGGGTGATCACCTTATTGTGATTGTAATAGAGAGCCCCTAATAGTCAGCAGGAAATTGTGAAACAAATTTGTAACAGATTTCAGTTATCTGTAAGAATAACAGAGTGGGTGTGATTAGAGATTTTAACTTTGCAAACATAGACTGGGACTGCCATAGTGTTAAGGGTTTAGATGGAGAGGAATTTGTGAAGTGTGTGCAAGAAAATTTTCTGATTCAGTATGTGGATGTAACTATTAGAGAAGATGCAAAACTTGACCAATTCTTGGGAAATAAGGCAGGGCAGGTGACGGAGGTGTCAGTAGGGCCAGCGACCAGAATCCTATTAGTTTTAAAATGGTGATAGAAAAAGACAGACTGGATCTAAAAGTTGAAATTCTAAATTGGAGGAAGACTACCTTTGATGGTATTAGGCAAAGACTTTCAAAAGCTGATTGGGGGCAGATGTTCACAGGTAAAGGGACGGCTGGAAAATAGGAAGCCTTCAGGAATGAGATAACGAGAGTCCACAGACAGTATAGGGTGAAAGAAAAGGCTGATAGGGAAAGCTGAATGATTAAAGTAATTGAGGGTTTGGTTAATAAAAAGAAGGAAGTATATGTGAGGTATAGACAGGAGAGATCGAGTGAATCCTTAAAAGAGTATAAAGGCAGTAGAGTGCACTTAAGAGGGAAATCAGGAGGGCAAAAATGGGGCATGAGATAGCTGTGATAGATAGGGTTAAGGAGAATCCAAAAGGATTTCATAAATACATTAAGGATGAAAGGGTAACTAGGGAGGGACTAGGGCCCCTCAAAGATCTCAAGTCGAGAGTGTGTGGTGCCGGAAAAGAACAGCATATCATGCAGCATCCAAGGAGCAGGAGAATCAATGTTTCAGCAATGGTGATGATGAACCTTGATGAAGGGGTCCTTGGATGCTGCATGACCTGCTGTGCTTTTCCAGCACCAAACAATCTCGACTCTAATCTCCAGCATCTGCAGAACTCACTTTCTCCCCTCAAAGATCAGCAAGGCAGCCTTTTTGTGGAGCGGCAGGAGATGGAGGAGATACTAAACGAGAATTTTGCATCAGTGTTTACTGTGGAAAAGGACAAGGAAGATAGAGAATGTGGGGAAATAGATGGTGACACCTTGAAAAATGTCCATATTACAGAGGAGGTAGTGCTGGATGTCTTGAGACACATAAAAGGGAATAAATCCCCAGGTGTACCCTCGAGCTCTGTGTGAGAAGTTACGGAAGTGATTGCTGGGCCCCTTACTGAGATATTCGTATCATCAATAGTCACAGGTGAGGTGTTGGAAGACTGGAGGTTGGCAAACGTGGTGCCACTGTTTAAGAAGGGTGTAAGGACAAACCAGGGAACTACAGACCGATGAGCCTGACAGACATCGGTGGTGGGCAAGTTGTTGGAGGGAATGAGGGACAGGATTTACATGTATTTGGAAAAGCAAGGAAAAATTAGGGATAATCAGCATGGCTTTGTGCGTGGGAAATCATGTCTCACAAACTTGACTGAGGTTTTTGAAGAAGTAACAAAGAGGATTGATGAGGGCAGAGCGATAGATGTGATCTATATGGATTTCAGTAATGTTTTCGATAAAGTTCCCCATGGGAGACTGATTAGTAAGGTTAGATCTCATGGAATACAAGGAGAACTAGCCATTTGGATACAGAACTGGCTCAAAGGTAGAAGACAGAGGGTGGTGGTGGAGGGTTGTTTTTCAGACTGGAGGCCTGTGACCAGTGGTGTGCCACAAGGATCGGTGCTGGGTCCTCTACTTTTCATCGTTTATATAAATGATTTGGATTGGACAGAGGAGATATATACAGTAAGTCTGCACATGACACCATGTATTTATGTAAATTAAACTGCATCTCCACTCCTCAGCCCATTGTCCCATCTGATCAAGGTCCCATTGTACTCTGAGGTAATCTTCTTCACTGTCCACTACACCTCCAAAAAAGTAAAGGACCCAGTACCAATTCTTGTGGCACTCCACTGGTCACAGGCCTTCAGTCTGAAAAACAACCCTCCACCACCACACTCTGTCTTCTACCTTTGAGCCAGTTCTGTATTCAAATGGCCACTTCTCCCTGTATAGTCAGAGCATTAAGTAAAAGAGTTGGGAGGTCATGTTGCAGCTGTACAGGACATTGATTAGGCCACTGTTGGAAAATTGCATGCAATTCTAGTCTCCTTCCTGTCGGAAAGATGTTGTGAAACTTGAAAGGGTTCGGAAAAGATTTACAAGGATATTGCCAGGGTTGGAGGATTTGAGCTATAGGGAGAGGCTGAACAGGCTGGGGCTGTTTTCCCTGAAGCATCGGAGGCTGAGGGGTGACCTTATAGAGGTTTACAAAATTATGAGGGGCATGGATAGGTAAATAGGCAAAGTCTTTTCCCTGGGTTGGGGGAGTCCAGAACTAAAGGGCATAGGTTTAGGGTGAGAGGGCAAAGATATAAAAGAGACCTAAGGGGCAACTTTTTCACACAGAGGGTGGTACCTGTATGGAATGAGCTGCCAGAGGAAGTGGTGGAGGCTGGTACAATTGCAACATTTAAGAGGCATCTTGATGGGTATATGAATAGGAAGAGTTTGGAGGGATATGGGCCAGGTGCTGGCAAATTGGACCTGATTAGGTTAAGATATCTTGTTGGCATAGATAAGCTAGACTGAAGGGTCTGTTTCTGTGTTCTACACCTCTATGACTCTGTGATGTAAACAGATTTTTCGAGTAAAGATTTTACTATTTAATTTTGACATGACAATAATTTACTGAAAGCAGCTGGAAAGACTGAGCTATAAAGTTTTACACTCCAAGGATGAAAAATGCACAATGGATTCTACAGCAAAATAACTTTATTTACAACAACAATGCTGAGAAATGCTCACTGTCTGTGTGGGATTGCATCAAGGGTACAGTTTAAATAAAAGTGATTGTTTTCAAGAAGGAGTTAAACATAGTTTTTGAAGCTAAAGAGTTCAAAGGGTGTATGGAGAAAGCAGGTTCAGAGCACTAAATTGGATGATAAGTCATGATCACACTGACTGGCAGAGGAGACTTGAGAGAGTCGACTCCTGCTCCTGTTTCATGTATTTCAAAGGAGCAGTGCAGGTTCCTGGGGAGGGGCTTTTCAAAGTAGTCAGAATCACCAATTTTCCAGGAGTGACTGGTGTATTAATGTACAGTAGGCAACAGCCTGCAACAAGATTTAACTGTAGCTCGGTGGGTAGCACTCAAACCTCTGTATTGATGTGTTGTGGGTTCATGTCCCACTCCAGGACTTCAGCAGATAAGCCAGCCTGACACACCTAGTGCAGTAGTGAATACACATTGCAATACTGGAGGTGCTGTCTTTCATGAGATGTCAACCCCAGGCCAGGCCTGTGAATGTGGTAAACTCCATGGCCACTATTTCAAAGAAAAATGGGTGAATCTGAGACTCTGCCCTCAACTGAAATTTAACCAACATCACAACTGCAGTGACATTTTGACATGTTTCACTGGCTGCAAAATGCTTTGGCACATTGTGAAAGTTGTTAAAAGAAATGGCAGCTCTTCCTTCAACTAATAAAAATAATTGTGAAACTGTATACAGATAAGGGACATATTTACTGCAATTAGTTCATTAGTTTCCTTTGCTTAGCTGATATTGTCTTTCAGGATGAGAACAATTAGACATGGAGTGTGAAAATATTTGTCAGCAAGTCCCAAAGGGACTTTAATAATTTACAGGAGATGCCTAATTAATAACTGACAAGCCACGAGAATCCTGTCAATATTTTCAGGAGGTTTCTGAGCAGGATTGCAACAGCACTCAAAGATGATTAGCCCTGCAAGACTGTCCTGGAGTTTCCAAAACTTAACCTTTCACATTTTGCTCTGAATAACATGGTAGAGAAAATAAAATTTTCTTCAGATTTTCATTTTTAATGCTTTAGTTCAAAAAATATTGGAAATGGAGGTAAAATGAGTGTTCGACTAGACATGGCCGGTTGGGGTGTGACACCACATTATGAAACCTCCAAGAATTAAATTTTTTAAAAATCTCAAATAAAACTGTCAACCCCGAGAGCAAGATTTATGATGTTATGTTAATAGTTGTAAAGAGGTTTCTGGAATGTTTATTGCAGTGCCATCACTGGTTGAAGATTGTAAATACAGCACAATACATTAAAAATACTGTACATTGACCCAAGTACCTCCTATCATAATTTTTTTATACCTACATTAATAATGTAAACATTGAGTGAAGTACAAATTTAAAATGCGGACTGAGTTACACCTGCACACCCTAGACTAATTATCTTCCTCTAGCTTCACTTCATTTGAAGGCTACAGTTCAAAAGGAGATTGACTAATTATAAAGAAGGACTAAATTGCGATAGAGATTGGAATCACACCTCCACAATGCTTCAGTAACCTTACCATAATCATTTTAACTATATGTTCACTCTTTGCATCTATAATTACATTAGACGGAACTGACAAAGACCAATGCTGTCCCAATTAATGATTTGGGTAATTGAATAGCATATTAATGACTGCAGCAAGTAATTGAATATTCACACATGTTAAATCAAAGCACTGGTGCAATTCCCAGCTAAATGTCTGCTCCTCCAATGTCTAGCTATGTTGAATTCATCATAGCACTGTAATATTAATGTCCCTTTATGAACAAACATGTGAACCAACTGTATAGGTCCGAGAGGAGGACTAACTCAACAGATGGAAGACTTAGACCACATGAACATCAGGAATAGGAGCAGGAGTAAGATATTCAGCCATTCAAACCTGCCCTCACCATTTAAAAACATTGTCGTTGATCTGCCCTCGGCCTCACCTCTTTCATGCCTGCTCCTCATAGAATAATATTTTAAAGATATATCTACCATATCTTTAAATACTTTCACAACTCTCAGGGGTAAAGAATTCTTGACATTTACTACCCTGGGAGAAGAAATTCCTTTGTAACTCAGTTATAAATGAGTGTCCCCTCAGTCTGTAACAATGTCCCCTAGTTTGAGATTTCTGCACTAGTGTAAATGCCTTCTTAACATCTACCCTCAGAATCTTGTAACTTTCAATAAGAACCCCTCTTTGAAGAATAAAAGTCTAACTATTTAGCATTCTAGATAAGTCAACCCATTCATCAGTTCATTGAGTCTCTTAACTTTAATCTAGTATATCCTTATTTTAAAACGCAGACCAAAACTGTGCACAGTCCTTCAGGTACGTCCTCTGCAGACGTAACACAATTGCCTTATTTTTAAACCCCAACTTCTTAGCACTAAAATCTTCCATTTGCCTTTGTAATTTCTTGCTGCACTGTTTGTGTTTCGTATACTACAACACCCAGATCCCTCCGTGATGTATTCTGTTTGGGGGTATCTCTTACTTAAATAGTAGTCTGTCTTTTGATTCTTCCTACATTAAACTCCATTTGCTAAGTTTTTATTTACTCGCTCAACCTTCACCACAGCATTTTTTGGATTAGTGGTGCTGGAAGAGCACAGCAGTTCAGACAGCATTGCTGCTCCTTGGATGCTGCCTGAACTGCTGTGCTCTTCCAGCACCACTAATCCAAAATCTGGTTTCCAGCATCTACAGTCATTGTTTTTACCTTCACCACAACATGCCCTCCCAGCTATTTTTGGGTGTACTGTCAGCAAACTTGGATACATTACACTCTGCCCTTTCCTTCTCCAAATCATTAACAGATGCCAAATAACTGATTCTCATATCACTACACTAAAAAAATCTTTTGAACCCAAAAAAGATCCATCAATCCTGACTCTGTCTTCTGTGTATTAACTAATCATCAATTTATGCTAATACATTACCTCAATACTGTGAACTCATTCTTTTGAGTAACTCTTAATGAGGTACCTTATCGAATGCCTTCTGGAAATCCAAATAGACTACATCTACCAATTCCACTATATTCTCAAAGATGTAGTAAATTTGTCAAACACGATTTTCCTTTCACAAATCTTCTGTGTTAGGCTGTTATGAATATCCCATTTCTTCCTTAATAATTGAATCTAGCATTTTTCAAATAACAGATAGTAGGCTAACTGGCCTGCAGTTTCTATTGTTTGTCTCCCTCAAGTCTTCAACAGAGAGGGTCACATTCACAGTTTGCTAAGCCACGGGAACCCATCCAAATTCAATGACTTCTGAAATATTTTGATCAATGCCCCCCCCCCCATCTCTGCAGCCACTTCCTTTAAAATCTTGGATGCAGGCCATCAGGTCCAGACAACTTGCCTATTCTCAGTTCCATTAGTGTGTCAAATACTTTGCCCTTTGTGACTGAGATTGGTACAAGATCTTTCATCCCGTTAGTACCTTGCTTCTTTGATATCTTTGGGATGTTTACAATATCCTGTACAAGACGACTGACACAAAATATTAGTTAAAATGACTGGCTGTTTCCCTGTTCTCCATTATTAAATCCCTCATTGCAACCTCCAAAGCTGCCCTCTATTTATATGCCCATGGAGTCTCTTGTTGTTGATTTTATATTTCATGCCAATTTACTTTCATGACCAATCTTCTTCCTTTTTATTCGCTTTTAAGTCATCTAATGCTGATTCATAAAAGTACCCCAAACCTCTACACTAACGCCAGTTTTCACTGCTTTGTATGCCTTAGCTTCTGACTGGATAATTTTTTTGACTGCCTTGTCAACAATGGGTGATTCATCCACCTCAATGAGTTATTTTTGACAAATAGATATTTTGCTGAACCTTGGGAACTAGCTGCTTTAACGTCTGAAGAAAAACTGCAAGAACTGTGGATGCTGTAAATCAGAAACAAAAACAGAAGTCAAAGGATCACCGGACCCAAAGCGTTAACTTTGATTTCTCTTCACAGATGCTACCAGAACTGATGAGCTTTACCAGCAACTTCTGTTTTCGCTTCCATGTCTGTCTCAGCTCATCTACTGATCTTCCCTTTAGTCTATTTTCCCAGCCTGCTTCTGAATAACTCTTCCTTCAGAGCTATTTAAGAAGTTGAGGACTAGTTTGAGACCCAAGTTGCTCTCTCTCTCAAACGGAGTTTGAAATTCTACCATGTTATGACTGCTCTCTCCAGAGGATCCTCAACCACAAAATCGCTTATTAATCATACCTTATTACACAATACTAGATTCAAAGTAGATGAAATAATTGGGTAGGTTGTGAAAGAAACTGCTGTAAGAAGCAATCCCTGATGGAGTCTACAAATTTGTCCTCCACGTTATCCTTGCCCAGCTGATCTATCCAGTTAATATGCAGATTACATGATCCATAAATAATTCCTCTATAATTTCCTGATTTGTGTTTTGTCCTGAGGTGAGGCACTCTTCGGAGGCTTATAGATGACTCTCAACCTTGACATTTTCTCCTTGCTACTCCCTATTATTATCTAAACTGATTCCACGTCATGATCCATTGCATCTATACCACTACTCAGCACTGCACCAATACTCTCCTTTATTAACAAAGCTACCCCACCTCCTTTTCCTTCTTGTCTGTTCTTTTGGAACATTCAGTACCCTTGAATATTAAGTTCTTAGTCTCGCTCACTCTGTCACATTACCATAATAGCTATAGAGTCATACTCAATTATTTCTATTCATGTCTTCAGCTCATTTATCTTATTGCATTCAGACAAAGAGCCTTAAGTTTTGACTTTTTACCATTATTACTTGTTCTGGTTCTAATTTCTGCTGCATTTTTCTGTTTATACTTTTTACCCCTTTCTTGTCACATTGAGTATGGTTTGTCTTTTCATTATGCTGCACCTCTCCTCTCAATTAATTTTTCAGCTTCCTCAGCCCCTGAGCCCCTCTAAATGAGTTTAAAACCCTATACACAACCCTGGTTATACAATTCGTCAGAATGCTGGTTCCGGTACAGATCAAATAAAGCCCATCTGACAGCTCAGCACCACCTTTCCAAGGGTAATGAGGGGTGAGCAAGATATACTGGCCCAGCCAAAGACATCCACTTCCCATGAATGAATAACTAAAACTAACTTTAGAGCAAACAGAGACTAGAATCTGGCCTCTAAACTCTGAGCTTTGCAGCAAGAGTGAAGTGTTAAACTTCAGCCATTTAATATTTATGAAAATTATTGATTTGATGATCAAAGTTAAGTATGAACACTCAAACAGACAGACATTAAATACAGAGGGTGAGTCTTTATAACATGCCCTCTATGACCCCACTATGTGACCATATTATTTTGATTAGCAGCTCTTTAAGAGCTACAGAGTCCTAATTCCAACCATGATGCCCCTCTCTAGAATAGAAAACTGTGTGGCAAGTCAATTAGTCACTCTACCAAAATGAATGGATATGAGTGCATTCTGCTTATTCACACCATCCTGTAAGGTTCTTATTAAACAAACTTACTGAACAGATTCCCACTTGACAGAGTGGCCTCATTAATGATTCTATTGTCTTTAAAAATCATTTCCAGGATGTGGGCATCTCTGGCAAGCAGGGCATTTGCTGTGCATCCGTAGATTTCCTCAGAAGATGACGGTGGTGGGCCTTCTTTGTTGTAGTTTGATAAAACCAAGTGGTATACAGGGACCCAAGTGGACTAAAATCAAACACTAGTCAGGATTCATTCTCTAACATCTGAGTGTATGAATTAGGAACAGTAAACCATTCTGCCCCTTGACCATGGTCTGTCATTCATTGACATCATGGTTGATCTGATTACTCTACATTACTGCCCATCCCAATAACCTTTCATTCACTGCTTATCAATAATCTATTTACCTCTTCCTTAAAAATATTCAAGGACTTCCATCACCTTTTGAGTAAGACATTTCCAAAGACCCTCTGCAAAAAACAATTTCTCCTTGTCTTGGTCTTAAATGGTTGTCTCTTATTTTGGAACAATGAACCCTCAATCTACATTCTCCCACAAGGTGTGGCATCCTTTCTATCCATGCACCTTGTCAAACCCCCTCAGGATCTTGTACATTCAAATCAAGTCACTTCTTCCTCTAGTGGATACAAGCCAAGGCTGTCCAACCTTTCCTCAAATGACAGTCTGGCCATTCCAGGTATTAGTGTAGTAAACTTTCTTTTAGCTGCTTCCAAAGCACTTACATCCGTCCTCACATCTGACTAATGTTGCACATTGGTTTTACCAATTCCCTGGGTAACTAAAGCATAACCACCCTACTTTTGGAAACAATTGCCCTTGGAAAACTTTTGTTGACTTTCTTAATTATATATTACACCTACAAATCCACGTTTTGCAAATCACACACCAGGACACAGATCACCTTGTAATATTGAGCTCTGAGGTAATGTTATTTCTTTTGTATACCTCTCAAACAACCACAGAAGTGAATAGGAATGCATGTTCTCTGGAATCTGCATCCAGTGACACAAACACTCTGTTACTATGCCCAGTTAATGCCAATCATAGCTCAGTGGTAAACTTCCTTCCTTTTTGAGTAAGACTATGGCTCGAAATCCCATTTGAGGTTTAAACCCATAACTGAGGATACCACTCCTGATGCAGTGTTGAGGGAATTGCTGAAATTGCTGTTTTGCAGCAGACCTTAAGCCATTGTCCTGTCTGCTCTCTCAGAAGGGTGACAAGGTCCCACGGTGATATTCAGGAATGGGCAGAGGAGCTCACTCAAGTGTCCTGACCATCATTTATCCTTGAAGTGACATCAACAAAAACGCTCATCTGGATATTATTGCATTTACATTTGTTGGACCAGGTGTGCCATCACTGCAGTGGTGTGAAGGAAACCAAGCCCTACTATTTCCAGGAGCCATCATAAAGTTAAAGATTTTATAAAAGCACACAGAATTCCTACATTTTTCTGGCTGATAAAAAGCATGAAGAAGGTCTTAGCACTTGATGAGATATACTATCTAGTACAAATAATTACATTCTATCTGCAGATAAAAAAATTACAAATCACTGACATATAACTCAAGTAATTAATACCGTAAACCCCTCAGTAACACATATAAAAACAGATATAAAGAAACATGAACATTATGGGCGGGGGAAAGACTGAGAAGGTAGTTTAATAGTTCCTGTCTTCAGGAATTGCTAAGATGAGGCTTTTTATTGATCAGAACTGAATGCTGCTTCTGGATCTACCTTCTCTGGATACTTTCACCTGTTTGCAGGTGCCATGGAATGACTTATTCACACTTATAAAGGCCTTGATTAATTCACTAGAAGTTTACAGCGACTGATGAGGGAAAACAAATTGGCTATTTTTACGCTTGAGATGCTCTTCACTGCAGAGAAGAAACTGAGCCCTTCCAGGGCTCCAACTGCTTCAGCCCTGAACATTCATTCCCAAAAGCAGGCCAGCTACCTGGGAGCCAATAACATCGTTGTTAGCAGGCAGAGCCTTTGTCAGTGATGACTGATCGCCAGTCAACAGAAAAATTAGGTCCTTGCTACTGATCAAATCTTTATTCATACATAACACAATGGTTCCAGCTCAGCTGTACATGCAGCTGTGTAAACAGTGTTTACAATGAGTGTCAGGTTACTTGCTCTTAATAAGTACAGCAAACCTCAACAATCGTTTTTTTTTCAAAATTGGTCCTTTTCCCATTTTATCTCAAGATCAAAAATGCAGAAAAATAAAATGACAGTCTTCAAAAACATTGTTATGCACAATTATTTGCCATGTTTCCTACACTTTAAAGAGAGCAAAAATGCCTTTGAAATAACGCAAAGACTATCCAATCCTTTGCTGTGTCTGTAATTCCCCAAATTAAACAGATTCTGCCTACTCATGCAATCACCAATAAACTGAGAGAACCTAGCCTTTTGGTCATATACAACTTGAATGTTGTTGAAGAAAGACAGAGTTTTCACTCATCAGGATACACTCATCAGGATAATTCACAAGAACACCAATTTGAGGGGAAAACCATCATTCATTAAATCAGAGAGTGCTGACTGTTTGGGAAATGGAATCTGATACGGGAGGCATTACCATGGAGAGTGCACCAATTAATGACAAGTGACAGTTAACCAGCAGGCTTTGTTTAAATTTTAAAGCAGTCAGTTTGTCCAAAGCAATACCCTGAAAAATGAAACTGGTAAAAGAAATAGCAGTTACCTATTTTGTTAAGATGAAACCAGCACATTATGTCTTTTTCCAGCAACACCTGATTGAACATTCCCACTTTGTAAAAATGATTGGGCATTAGATTGTGATGAGAAACTTGAACCTTTTCTTGATTTCCATCTTCCACTTCACATCAATGCAGAGCTTCTGGAGAAATTCCTGATCTAATTCAATACAAATGATTCTGGAACCACATTAGCTCAGTGCTACACTGAGCCTTGCTCTTCATTCAGAAACTGTGCTCAAGGTTTGATTGTGACTCATTACTGGTGGACAATATTGAAGGCAGCTGTCTGCTTCACATAGAGTCATACAGCACGGAGGCAGACTCTTCAATGCAACCAATCTACGTCGATCATGTTCCCAAACTAAATAGTCCTACCTGCCTGTGCTTGGCCCATACATCTCCAAACATTTCTCATTCATGCATTTATTCATTGTCTTTTAAACATTGTAACTGTATCCGCACCTACCAATTCCTCTGGATGTTCATTCCATACACGACCCACTCTCTGCATCAATTCTCATTCACGTCTTCATTAATCTTTTTCCTCTCACCTTAAAAATATGCCCCCCATGTTTGAAATCCCCCAAATTAGGGTAAAGACCTTGGCTAGTCACCTTATCTATGCCCCTCATGATTTTACAAACCTCCATAACGTCAGCCCTCAACCTCCTATGTTCCAGTGAAAAAAGCCACAGCCTATTTGGCCTCTCCTTATAATTCAAATCTTCCATTCTCGGCAACATCCTGGTAACTCACATCTGCAGAGTATTACAAAGATGTGACAAGCCATGAATCACGTTAAAATCTAACAACAGCAAAAGGCACACAGTAGTTTAAACAGTCGTGGGCTGATTTGCTCAGACCTGCGTGAAGGGATTAACGGATATTTCTCAGGGTCACTGGCATTTATTACATTGGCAGGCCTGAGACACTGTCTGTATTGTTGAAGTGTTTGAAGATTATATAGCAAAGGGAGCACTCCAAGTCTTTTTGTCCTTCAACAAGCTGAGCTGCTAAAATACTGGGAAAGAGTAAGTGAGACACAAAGACGACTCTGCTGAATATTACCAGCTACCTCCCCATTCCATCCTTCAAAAACAGCCGTGAAGCACAGACTAGAATATTCCATTTTCTCCAACACAACAGTTCCGCTTGTCTGCATGCTAAGAGAATAAACTTGGAATTTAGTTCATTGTTCCAATCCGTGCACAGCAAGCTACCATACGCAATGAGATAAAGCTACCAGACCAGGTTGCTTGGCTTTTACTAAAGGGGATGTCAATTCAGGGACAAGTATTAGCCCCATGCAGAACTCCCCTTTTCTTTTTCTGGGATCTATTATCTTCACTTGAGGGGGCAGACTGAGGGCCTTGATTCTAATGATGCATTCAAAAACAAAACTGAACCTCTGACAGTACAGCACTCTCTCAACACTCTGCTGAGTGGGACAGCTACATTTGAGTTTAATGTTCAACCCGGCACACTGAAATGAAGTCTTGTAAGCATTAGGATGCAGACTTTAAAGGGCTTAAATAGAACGTCTTTATGTGCTGTCGACAAATTATGGACAGACAAGTTTCATATGAACAAATGAAAAATTCATGTTGCATTATTCACAGTCCCTCATTCAGGCTAGACCTTACGGGTTTCCTCTAACTTTCATTTACCAAAGTGAACTTTTGTGGAGAGCTCAGAGTGGAACCTCACATCGCCCACACACCCAATGTTTCAAGCTGTAAGTCACTTGCACTGACCATACCAACAGCAACCTGCATTTATATGGTGCCTTTCATATTGTAAATGTATAATAGTAGCATAATCATTATAAAATGTGTCACATAACGAGCTATTAGGGAAGCTGGCCAGCAGCTGGGTTGAACAGTCAGGTTTTAAGGAGCATCTTCAAGGAGGAGATAGATATACATAGACAGAGAGAATCAGGGATGGAATTCTGTGTAAAATGCTATCCATCTAAAATATATCAGTCAATCATATTGCAATAATACATATTTTGTTTGATCATTCACTTTTGGCACGTTTGCATTTGAATTGTACCCAGCAAAAAAAAAAGGACAATTGTACGAAATGCTCAGCATTACCAAGCTGTCAAAATAAATTAATTTGGGAGGAACTGTGTGTTCCTAACCAGCCTTGTATTTTCTTTCAAATTTCATAACTTATTTATTCACCACAGTGTGCTATGCGTTCACTCAGTTTCCCATCTCCAACGTAGCAGTGTGTCTCTGACTCATTTGTGACTAGCCTGGAGCACCAACAGTCAGGTCAAAGCAAGTGCCTGCCAATGTTTCGCACAGCAGTACAGCAGCTTATGGGTTCTACCGGACAACACAGGCAACATGCCTGACTACTCATGCTTGGTACATAACCCCAATCAACAGGCTGGCTGGATCCCAATTATTATTCACATTATTACACCGAGGTTAAGCAATAAGAAGAATCTGAACCTGAACAGCATTGCTTCAGGCCCTTGGGTGCAAAGGGTTTCATAGCCATTGAATTACTCTGAGGTACAGTCAATATCGTTAATTTGGTAAACATGATGGGGAATTTTCACACAGCGAGTGTGGACTTAACCTGCCGATGGAGAAATATTTCCTGGCTCTCTAAGGTAACTCCCTTGCATTTATTATTCTTCTGAATATCATGGAATCCTGACACTCACCTAAGTGAGGTAAAAAGCCTGACAGTTTAACATCGCATGTGAAAGACAGCATCTCTTGCTGTGCCCCAGTGTCGGCTGACAGTGACTGCTCGAGTGCCTGCTGCTATGGGGCTTGAACACATGACTGACTGACATGGAGGCAGCAAGAGAAGCCTCCCTCACGGTTGAAACTTGAGCTCATCAAAAACTCTGCTGCTTTTATCTTCATTTGGATCATGTCCTATTCGACCCCACCTTGTGCCCTGTTCACGTTACCAAATCACAACATATAACATCAGAATTAGGCCCCCTCTTCTGGCATGTTCTAGTCCTTCCGCAGCCTCCCTGCTACCTCAACACTACCTGTCCCTCCACCTATCTTTGTATCAAGTGCAACAATACCCTCAGTTCCTTTGTTGAGATCATTATTGTTTAATGTGAATAGTTGTGGTCCCAACACTGACCTCTGTGGAACTCCTCTCGTCACTGGTTGCTATGCTGAAAAGACCTGGTTATCCCCACTCGCTGCCTTCTGCTAACCAGCCGATCCTCAAATCAAGCCAGCATCTGCTCAAAAAATGCTAACAGATTTGTCAGGCATGGCCTCTGTTTGAGAAAGCCATGCTGATTCAGCCCTATTTTAAGATGCATTTCCAGGTACTCCACAATCTCTTCCTTTATAATGGATTCCAACCATTCTACGGTTGCCTGAAAGCCATGCTGATTCAGCCCTATTTTAAGATGCATTTCCAGGTACTCCACAATCTCTTCCTTTATAATGGATTCCAACCATTCTATGGTTGCCTGCCTTCTTTAACAGGAGTATTACATAAGCCAATTTCCAGTCCTGACTCCAGTGATCCCTGAAAGATCATCACCAATGACTCTACAATTTCCTCAGCTAGCTCCTTCTGAACTCTCGTGTGTAGTCTATCTGGTCTGGGTGATTTATCCACCTTCCGATCTTTCAGCATCCCCAGCATCTTCTCCTTATTGATAGCCACTACACTCACCTCTGCCCTTTTTCTCTCTTCAAGTTCTGGTATGCTGTGAAAAACTACCTATTCAATTATTCTGCTATTTCTTTGTTCTCCATTACTACCTTTCCAGCCTCATTTTCCAGTGGTCCAATGTCTTGCCTCTCTCTTATGTTTTAAATATCTAAAATAAATCTTGCAATCTTCTGTTATGTTAATAGCCAGCTTACTCTCACATTTCAGCTTCTCCCCCCTTACTGCTTTTTTAGTTGCCTTCTGCTTATTTTTAAAGGCTTGCCACTAATCTTTACCAGACTGCATGCTTTTTCTTTTATGCTGTCCCTGACTTCCCTCATAAGCCATGGGTGCCTCATTCTTCCCTTGCTCTGCTTCATCTTCCTTAGGATGAATTTCTGCTGTGCCTCCTGAATTAACCACAGAAATTCCAACTATTGCTACTCCACCGTATTTCCCTTTCAATCAACTCTGGCTATTTCCTTCTTCACGTCTTTGTAGTTAGCTTATTTCAATTGCAATGTCGTTAACATCTGATTCTAGCTTCTCCCTCTCAAACTGCAGGGTGAATTCTATATGATGTTATTGTTCCTTCACCTTAAGTAGTCTAATCAAGTCTGCCTTGTTACATACCATCAAATCCAGAACTGACTGTCCTCTCGTGGATTTTACCACAAACCGCTCCAAAAAAAAACCCCACCTCATAACATTCTACGAATTCTCTTTCTTGAGATCTGCCACCAACCTGATTTTCCTCATACAAACTACACTTAGAAGCTCCCAATGATTACTTTAATAGCGCCTTTCTTCCGTGCCTTTTCAATCTTCTGATTTAATTTCTTCCCCACATTCTGACTACTGCTAGACAGCCTGTACATAACTCCCATTAAGGTCTTTTTTGCTTTTGCAATTCCTCAACTCTATCCATACAGATCCCACGTCTTCTAACTTTCTCTCTCCCTCAGATACACACTCATGCTTTTCCCCTCCCTCACACACGCGCATGCACACATACACATATAAGTCTATGGGGTGAATTTGCATTTGCAGATACATTCTATTTTGTTCAAAAAGCACACAATCTGTAGGCAGTCAGTCAATGTGACATTTTATAAATTCCTACTTTGGAAGTGGAACTATAAGACCATAAGACATAAGAGTAGAAGTTAGGCCATTCAGCCCATCAAATTTGCTCCACCATTCAATCACAGCTGAGAAGGTTCTCATCCCCATTCTCCTGCATTTTCGTCATAACCCTTGATCCCCTTGACAATCGAGAACCTATCTATCCCAGTCTTAATACACTCAATGACCTGGCCTCCATAGCCGTCTCTGACAGTGAATTCTATAGAACCACCATTCTGTCTGAAGAAGATTTTCCTTAACTCCATTCTAAAATATCTTAATATCTTCCGTTTAAGGCTGTGCCCTCAGGTCCCAGGCAAAAGTGAGGACTGCAGATGCTGGAAACTAGAGTTTGGATCGGAGTAGTGCTGGAAAAGCACAGCAGGTCAGGCAGCATCCGAGGGGCAGGAAAATCGACGTTTCGGGCAAAAGCCTTTCATCACGAATAGAAGCAGGGAGCTTGAGGTTGTTAATCTAAGGAGTGTGCTCCTGAAACACAGCATCCAGGTAACTCTCCCTTTTCCTGGTATGTCACAGAGTTTGAAGCTCACACTCCAGTTCCTAGTCTCTCCTACCAATGGAAACATTTTCCCAACATCAACTTTGTCTAGGCCATTCAGTATTCTGTAAGTTTCAATTCGATCCTCCCTCATCCTTCTAAACACCTTCAAGTATAGACCCAGAGTCCTCAAATGTTCCTCATATGTTAAGTTTTCAATCCCGGGATTATTCACATAAGCCTCCTCTGAACACGCTCCAGGGCCAATACATCCTTCCTGAGATATGGGGCCCCAAACTGCACACATTACTCCAATTGTCTGATTCAAGGTTTTGATTAGATTAGGTTACTTACAGTGTGGAAACAGGCCCTTCGGCCCAACAAGTCCACGCCGACCCGCCGAAGCGCAACCCACCCATAACCCCTACATTTACCCCTTACCTAACACTATGGGCAATTTAACATGGCCAATTCACCTGCACATCTTTGGACTGTGGGAGGAAACTGGAGCACCCGGAGGAAACCCACGCAGACACGGGGAGAATGTGCAAACTCCACAAAGTCAGTCACCTGAGTCGGGAATTGAACCCGTGTCTCTGGCGCTGTGAGGCAGCAGTGCTAACCACTGTGCCACCGTGCCGTCCCAAGGTTGGCATACATACAGATTCTAATCTCACACATTTAATGCATTGTCCGAGCTAAGATGTCACTTTTTTTTTAAACTGATAAAACCTTCCATTATCTCGGGGCTGTGACTGAAAGAAATTCTGGGATTTACAGATAATCAATCAAAACCTGCATCCGTATTCTAAGTGATTAAAAGCTTAACAGCAATCTAGGTTTGTTCAATAAACTGCATCAGTTGTATGACACTTTGATCTTTTGCTATAAATTCTGTGACCTGCGATTCTGCCCCACTAACTACCTGACAATGGTGCAGCACTCTGAAAACTTCTACTTCAAAATAAACCCCTTGGACTATAACCTGGTGTTGTGTGAGTTTGTCCACTCTAGTCCAACACCGGCACCTCCACATTAACTCTAATGTTTCTTGCTAATGATTTAATTTCATTTCTTACTAACAAGGCAATCCCAGCCCCTCTGCCCATCTGCCTGTACTTTCAACAGGATGTAGATCCTTGGCTATTTAGCTCCCAGACGTGATCCCCCAGCAGTAACATTTATGATGCCCACAACATCGTACCTACCAATCTTAATATGAGTCACAAGCTCATTCACCTTGTTTTGTACATTGTGTGCAGTTAAGTACAACACCCTCATTGACTACCCTTCCCTTCTGATAGTTGTTCCTTTATCTGCTCTGCCTGAAGTTAGATCCTTGATCCTTTCCATACTCTCTGCTCTATTACTTCCTGCAGAAACTTTAGTCAATCCTTGCTGATCCCCCCTCTTAACTTTTTCCATAATATTCCATATAACTGAACCCAAACCCCCCACTATTATGTCTACAGTTCCATCCACACACTAGTTATGTGATTCGCCAGGACTCTGGTTGAGTTAAAAATCACACCCCACCAGGTCCAACAGCATGATTCAGGTAGAGCCTGTCCCATTGGAACAGCTCCCCCCTTCCCCAATACCAGTGCCAATGTCCCATGAAGTCAAACCCATTTCTCCCACACCGACCTTTGAACCAGACATTTATTTCCTTAATCTTGTTGATTCTCTGTCAATTTACTCATGGTTCAGGTAGTAATCCAGAGATTCTTACCTTTTTCTGGTTATGCTTTTTAATCTAGCCCTGAGCTGCTCATAATCCCTGAGCCGAACCTCTTTCCACCTCTATCTGTTGTACCTACATGGACCATGACCACTGGATCTTTCCCCTCCCATTCCCAAGTTCCTCTGCAGCCCAGATGAGAGATCCTGAACCCGGGCACCAAGCAGGCAACATAATCTTTGAGACTCCCGATCCTGGTTATTAATAACAGTGTCTATTCCCCTGACTATATTATTCCCAATTACAGCTAAATTTCTCTTTTCTCCCCCATCTTGGATCGCTCCCGGTACCACAGTGCTATGATCAGTATGCTCATCCTCTCTCCAGACCCCATGCTCATCCATAGAGGAAGCAAGATTCTCAAACCTTTTAGATAAGCTCAAGGGCTAAGGCTCCTTCAGGCTATGTCCTGAATCCCTCTACCTACCTTGCGGGTAACCCCATTCGCCTGTCCCTGACCACTGATCGAACTTGAGGTTGTTAATCTAAGGAGTGTGCTCCTGAAACACAGCATCCCGGTAACTCTCCCCCTCCCTGGAATGTCACAGTGGATGAAGCTCACAATCCTGTTCATGAACTCTGAGCTAGAGTTCCTCAAGCCACCAACACTTTCTACAGAGACGTCCACTCCGAACTACAAAAGGGTCCATCAACTCCCACATCATGCATTTGCAACACATTGCCTGGCCCAGCATCTTTATTTTAATTACCTAGTTCCTAATTCAATTTTTATAATTTTTATATTAGTCTTCTAGTTTGTGGTCTGTAAATATTTCCCCTATTGACTTTCAATCTGAAAGTAACCTATGATAGATAGTCAAATTAGTAACTATCACCAAACAATGATGGTTATGGTTTACCTACGACGTCACTCATTTGTGCCCGGTCCCTGGTCCTGGATTTCAAATTGTCTTGTTCAAAAAAGCAAAAAAACAACCTTACAAACTATGAGTCAAAACAAGCAAAATACACCTCTTCCTCTCTGCCCTGACTTCCTATGCTACCTGCACATCCCCAGACGACATACTCACTCACAGGCTACCTCACTCTGCATTTAATTGCTCTTTCCTGACTGTGCAACACTTACTGACAGCAAACATTCACACACATCAATGCAACTCAGGGGGAAAACAGCCCACTGGCCAAAGCCCCTGCTACTGCTAACATTGTATGGTATTAAAAGTTTTTTTAAAAAAAATCAATCTTGGGGTGTGAGCCTGGCATTTAAAGCCCAACACCAACTGGCGATGAGAAGGTGGTGATGGGTTGCCTGCAGAAATGGTTTGACACAGATCAATGGACTGCTATACCAGTTCAGAGGACTCTTGAGCCAGCTACGGCAGTGCAGGACTACAGTGGGACCAGATTGGGTAAGGACAGCAGGTTGCCATCCCTAAAGAATGTTAGTGAACTAGAAGGGTTCTTTTAAATAATCACACAACTTGGTGCCTTTTTTTGTTTTATTTAAAGCTTTTAAAAACTTATTTCAAATTTTGAAACTGTCATGGTGAAATCTGAACTCTCAGCCCTTAGATTATTACTCCAGAGTGTGTGTTACCATCAGTGACAATCAGTTCTGTCCTACCTTCTTGATGGAGTATCTCTGTTTGATTGCTGTGCATTTTTAAAAACCAATGAAGTTCCATGATATTTATTCCAAGCACCCTAACGATTAAACAGAATTTCAGAATACAAAAAGCAATTAGGAAAAGGAAAAGATTTTGATCTCTGACCTGGACAATACTTTAGTTTTTTTGCAAAACTAAACAGCTGTAAGGAGTCTTGGATGAAATGCAGTAATGGGCCGAGGTTAGAAAAAGTGCTGTTATTTGAAAATGGCATATTAGTTTATTCAAATAACGTTGCGACTGAGAGTCATCTGTACCTAAACCTTTCCAACTGGCTTTTTTTCTGGAATTTTCCAAGGGAAAAAAGTCTTAACATCTACAGAGCAAACGTAAAATTTTCTCAATGTTTGGGTTTCTGCGTAGAAAATGGAAAAACTTTACAATGCAAATTGGAATGCACTATTTAAAACTCCTCGTCCTCCCACTCTTTACTCACTACCCAACCGGGACCGAAACAATGACATGAAGCTTACTGGCTTAGCAGAAGGAGATTGCTTCCTGCATTCATCATGCCGCGCAATGGTGCATTAGCATATTTATTCACTCTCTACACAGACAATATAAAAACTTTCATTTCCTCGTCCGAGATCAACCCAACTGACAAATAGAATCTGATGTCTGGGATAACCCACTACATGCACAAAACTATTCATTTTGTCTTTGCCTTCTTGTCATGACAGTGCAAAGGTCACACGAGCAGGTGGAATAATGGATCAAGCTGTCAGGGCCAATGAGGAGGAGCATGTTAATGGGGCTTTTATTTCACCCAGGAGAGCAAACCCTGGGCCAATATACATCCATGGCCTTGACTTCACCAGTTATTTACTGCTGCAGGAAGGGGCAGACATGGAAGTAAAGGAGCCACTTGGCTTTTTTTTTGCTGGAATGCTGAGTGACAGAATCTAGGCCTTGCTCTCAAATGGGTGGTACAGTGACTCAGTGGTTAGCACTGCTGCCTCACAGCGCCAGGGACCCAGGTTCATATTCCCGCCTCGGGCAACTGCCTGTGTGGAGTTTACATATTCTCCCAGTGTTTGCATGGGTTTCCCCTGGGTGCTCCGGTTTCCTCCCACAGTCCAAAGATGTGCAGGTTAGGTGAATTGGCCATGCTAAATTGCCCCTAGTGTTAGGTACATTAGTCAGGGGTAAAAAAAAACCGCAGGGTAAGGGAATGGCTCTAGGTAGGTTGCTCTTCAGAGGGTCGGTGTGGACATGTTGGGCCATAGGCCCTGTTTCCACACTGTAGGGAATCTAATCTAATCCATGTCACATCAAAGCTAGGATTATCAAGTAAGCAACTCTGTGGAGGTGTGCTTCCAGCCTTCACAGATTCTGGCAGAAATCTCTTTCCCATTCACCCAAGGTCTCACTCAAAGCTCTCAAACTCAGCTGTGAAGGCCTCACCCATGCCTTTGTCACCTCCAAGTTCATCTACCATAATGTCTTCCCAGGCAGAACCCAATTTTCACCCTGGTAAACCTGAAGGCATCCAAAACTCACCTGCCTGTATCCTGACACACAGCTAAACCCATTCACCCACACTCCTAATGCTTTTTGACCTACACCCAGTTAAGCAAATCCTTATTTTAAAAATTCCTGCACTCATTTCCAAATCCCTACACAGATTTGACTCTCATCTCCCAAGATACTTCAATCCACAGTGCATCTCCTCCATCCACACAATCCTCTGAGATCTCTGCATCCCTCTCATTCTCGCCTCTTGGACCTTTCCCATATTATTAACCACTCCAACACTGACAGCCATATTTTCAACTATCTGGGCATAATATCTGGAATTCCTGCTTCTAATTTCTCCAGCTCTCCTCATTCAGATACTTCTCTTTGATTAAGTTAGTGCTCATCGATCTTAAATGTTACTCAGCAGTAAATTTTGTTGGACTACGCACTGCGAAGTGTCTTGGGCTGAATTACTTTGTTAGAGGCTCTATATAAATGTAGCCTGTTGTTGTGAGTCTCTTCCAATGACACTGTTACCATCAGAAACTACTGACCTTAATTAATCAAGTACCAGCCACAGTTCAGTTTGTATTTACAGTGTTCTGAACTTGCCTATTATAGCAGCCATACTGAGAGACAAATACATGAAGCAGAATTAAAGCTACAAACTGTAGCCTATACTGTAGCCCTTGCTACTAAGACCCTTGTGTTAAGAATAAGGGCGCTTAAGGTCAGCTCAAAGTGTAAAGGGCTGTTCACAAAGTCAATGGCCACTTGTATGTCAACAGGGAAAAAAAGTTTGAGCAATTAAATAGACTGTGTCCAACAAAAATAATTATAAGCCTATCAGTATCAAACTTCGAGATATACTCTCCTTCAGATATACTGCACAAGCACTGGTCCAAGGCAGTCAGCTCAACAAGTTTATATTAATGCAGCCAGTCTAACTCCATTCTCCTGTTCATTTCCTAGATCCTTTGTTTTTCCATGCTGTCGAGCTCACACTCCCTCCTCAACCTCTGCACCAGTCTAATGCCCCATTCTGCACACTCCCTATACCTTCCAACATCTTCCTTAGACTACAACTCTCCGCCAATAGCACCCCCATGACTCCCCACATCCTTCAATATTCCTCTGCCTCATCCTACTATCTTGCATCTCCTGTACCATAATGTACCCACTGTTCTAACCCCACGCCCCCTTCACTTGTTCATATTTTACAGTCAAATGCCAACCTCCCAATCACTTTTGACACCCTTTACTATCCCATGTAGGCTAAATCTACTCCCAGTTCCCCCTGTGATACTTTACCTGGTCCAATGCTACTCTCCTACTTACCCCTCACAACTTTTACTGTCCCACACCATCTAATCCCACTCACGCCTCCTGTCCTTTTCATTCCTATCTAGCCTAATCACACTTGCCTAATCATTCCTATGTACTCAACATTCATGAGGGAACTTGAACAAGCTTGAATACAATGCTTGTAAAGCATTGTAAGAGAGCACACATTTCTGCAGGTGTGTGCAGGCTGCATTCCATATGCTGCGACCCTACTATGACATAGCATCTTTTGCACATTCTCGTTAACCATTCTTGGGGTAAAGATAAAATTAATCTCTCTATATTTCCCAAACCCTTTAATATGAAAAGTCATTTTCTCTGGCTGGAAAGATCTGGAACCAGGGGGCGTAGATTCAGAATAAAAGGCAAGCTATTTAGGACACTTTCACTCTTTGGAATTCTTTATGCCGGTGGGTAGTGAAGAGTCAGTCAAGAGATCAATAGATTTATAGAATCTAATGACATCAAGGGATATACTGATAGTAGGGGGGGAAATATGGTGTTCAGATGAAAGTTCAGCCATGATTTAGAATGGCGAGAAAGCTTGAGGAGCTGAATGGTCTACTCTTACTCTGACGTCCCTATGACAACAATTATTGAATTTGCTACCACAGATGCTCTCAATCAAAACAATGTAGAGTTATTTTTGAACCCACACTGACAGCGGCAGCCTGTTCTTGTTTTAATTTTTAAAGGGTTAGGGATTTAAATAATTTCAGATGATGACAGTTAAACAGACCTTATCCTCCTTCAAGAGTATTTACATTTATTCCATAAATTCACAACGTTCAAACTGTGGGTTAAGATCTTTACAACAGCTAAAACATGATCAGTTGGTACTCAGTAGTGAGTTGAAATGTGTTTTGAAATTACTGAAGTTATGTTTCTCTTGTGTGAATTATGCCTCACACCGGTGCAGGATGGCGTGACATCTGGAGTAAGATTTATATATATTAATATTTATTTTTAAGTTTGGATATTAAATTTTTCATCAGTGCTTTATGGGTTATTCAGTGTGTCTAAAGGGTTTAATAATTATTTTGCAAGCGTTTCTGAAGCTATGTTGTTTATTTATTAGGAGAGTTTATGATGGAGCAATGAAAACAGAGCAGTACATTAAACAAGCTTCAGTTAGAAACTTCAGGACTTAGGGTAAGTACCCATAACCAGAAACAAAAGATTTAGTTCTAGTTTTACTTTGGGGAAGATGTTCAGATGCTCTGGATAAAAATGGATGTGCAAGGCAATGCTCCTGAGAAAGGAAGAAGATAATAAAACTGGACTGAGAACTTAGCAATAGTCTAAGACTTAAAGTGTTTGGATAAAACTCTGAAGAGGTTATTTGAAGCTGAAAAGATTTGAGCTCAGGTGTTTTAAAACTCCAAGAAGGGGCCATCAGATTTTCAAGACTACAAGTGAAAATCTGTTAAAATATACATATTGGGGCATTGGACTAGGTGACTATTCTCTGTTGTGAGTACTGTACAGGATGTTTATGAGATCTGTAAAGAAGCATGCGGGATTAATAGACTTTAAGATCATGTTATATATAAATTGACTACTTTTTCCATTTTTAATCTTAATTTATTTTACTTAATAAACTTCTGTTTTATTGTTAAGACCAAATCTGCAAAGTTTTCTACTTGTGTTTCAATGAGAGAACATCACAGTAAAATCAAAAAGAAAAAGATCTATCAGATAAGATTTCAGTTTGGGATCTGACTTGCTCAATAATAACATCAGCTGGGGTCATAACAACTGCCACATTAGGGTTCTGCTCCACATTTCTGAGAGAGTGGTTGAGACAGTCTTCATGACTCCATGAAAATCAGGGCCAGCAACTGTTTTAACAATTTATAGTTTGTGCCCTTAGAAGACCAAGTTAAACAAGAATAACGCTTTCACTAACAGTCGTTCTTCTTTACTAAAAAAAAATTAACTTATCAAGATGGCCCTGCAGAGGAACTCTGTTGTTATCTGTTTATAATTTGTCAGGGAGGTGTTATATTAGTCAATGTATTCCAGTCTATTGCACATCAGAGCCTATCACACTCTTAACCAGTCTGCAGATCACAATACATTGTTCTCTGAGGAAAGATTGAACAGATATGAAAACAGCAACAACTTCTGATTGATGCCAGCAATTGCATTTTATAGGTTTAACAGCGCCATTATGCAGTGTGTGCAAAGACCTGATCATATTAGAAAAATACCCATCCACAGTGCCAATCCTGTCTGTAGCAGTGGTGTTACATTAACCAATGCATTCCCAGTGCAACAGTAAAGGATGTGCCAGTATGGTGCATCTCTCTAATTAAGTAATTCTATTAGAAATGAATCCTATGGAAAGGAACTTTACATATCATCATTTCAATCATTGGTTCTGACATAAGGAAGAATTTCTTCACTTATAAGATTGTGATGTTTGGAATCCGCTACCCAGAGGGGTGTAAAAGCTCAGTCATTAAGTAAGTTCAGGACAGAGATTGATAGATTTCTAGTTATTAATTACATCAAGGGAAAGGGAGGATTGTGGGGAAATATGGTGTTGAGTCAGATGATCATTGATAGATTTCTAGTTATTAATTACATCAAGGGAAAGGGAGGATTGTGGGGAAATATGGTGTTGAATCAGATGATCATTAATAGATTTCTAGTTATTAATTACATCAAGGGAAAGGGAGGATTGTGGGGAAATATGGTGTTGAGTCAGATGATCAGCCATGATTGAGAATGGCAGCATGTTTTAAACGTGTATAATATATATTTTGGGGATTTGAATTTTAAAATAGATGAGTTTTGATTAATTCTGTGAAGTGTGTTTTAAAAAATGGTCAGAAAGCCTATTTGGAACAATGGCCGAAAAACATCAGTGCTAAAAATAAAATGTAATCGCAGTCACATGCAAGTGAGAAACCCTGTAAATTTTTATAGTGTTGGGTTCAGTTTCCTCTAGCAGAAGAATCAAGTCAGCTCTGCACAACCAAACAAAAGAGGTTTCTAACCAACTACCATCACAGCAATTTCCAGCCCATAGAGCTGACAAGACATAAGAATTTGAATAGAAACCTTCAAGTTGTTCAAATTTTAAAAAGGTTAGACCATCAAAACTGAGAGGGTTCATACCAATGGACTCAGAAATTAATTCAATATTGTCTCCATAGTCCAAGAGAAAGAAACTGGGGATATCTACCAATTAAGTAAAAGATTTAAAAACCTCCTTCAAGCGCATCCAATCTCAGCACCATTGGGCATAACCTCAAAGCAGCTGTGGTAAGCAACAGAACATCTTCTGGAATTTAGCCTTGCAAAGAAGGTCTCTATAGAGATGAAGTGTTTTTGTTGAGGTTTATTCTGGGTAGCTCCATAATGCAAGAATGAGAGCTCTACAGGCTGTTCTGAGAACATGGAGACAAACCATCAACAGCCAGTGGAGGATCATTGACGTGATGAGAGGAGTTCCTCGGTCTGACTCGTTGATATGCCAGTATTGTGCATGACAGAATGCTGGAGACGATAATGGATATTCCAAGATCTGGGTTGAAAATGTGTTGCTGGTTAAAGCACAGCAGGTCAGGCAGCATCCAAGGAATAGGAAATTCGACGTTTCGGGCATAAGCCCTTCATCAGGAATGAGGAGAGGGTGCCAGGCAGGCTAAGATAAAAGATAGGGAGGAGGGACTTGGGGGAGGGGCGATGGAGATGTGATAGGTGGAAGGAGGTCAAGGTGAGGGTGATAGGCCGGAGTGGGGTGGGGGCAGAGAGGTTAGGAAGAAGATTGCAGGTTAGGAAGGCGGTGCTGAGTTGAGGGAACCGACTGAGACAAGGTGGGGGGAGGGGAAATGAGGAAACTGGAGAAATCTGAGTTCATCCCTTGATCTGGGACTACATTTTGGAAGGCACATTATAGTTTGGGGCAGCATCCACAAAGGCATAAATGGGGAAATGCCATGCCTAAGGTTTTTCAGCCATAGTGCACTGAGAGCCTGAAATCAGTGTCCCCAGAGCCTGAAACCACCTCAGCAGCAGGTGGTGATGGTGAAGGAGGACTAGCTGGTTACTTGTACCAGGCCTCTCACTGGTGGAGGCAAGGGACGGCACTCAGCATGGCAACTGGGGAAAGCTACCAAACCATCTTGGAGGAAAAGGTATCTTTGGGTGGGAAGAGGAGGAGGCTTCATTACAGAATGATCAGTCAAAGGATTTCTTCGACCAAATGTAAACCAAATGTAAATACTGTGTCTTCCTTATTTAATTTAATTTCCCTTCATGTTTGTTATGGTCAGTAGAAATAAGAATCAACACTTCGTGATTTTTAGATCATTCATGTGCTCATGTTACATGTGCAGAACTCCTTGTGCTCTGTTTACAACAGTGTACTGTACATAATGAATATTACATATAATGCAATTGTATTGAGACACCTCAGAGTGCAGCCTGCACTTTGGTGAAAAATTCAATACTCCAGTATTTCCATAACGTCTAATTTGCAACAGTTCAGATTGTACTTTTAGTTATTTTATGAATAAAGTATATTTTTTTGGAAAGTAATGAGAATCACACTATAAAATGTAAAGATAAGAATCTGCATTGCGACAACATGCTTCCAATTCTTCAGACATCCCAAAGTAGCTCACTGCCAATTAGGCACCTCAAGTGTCGTCGCTAGCTGCAATGCAGAAAATACAGCTGCAAATTTGTCACACCAAGGTCTCACAAACAACTACATAATAATTACCAGATAACCTGTGTATGGTGGTGGGATAGGCCAGAACACTAGGGAACAGTTTCTCTGTTTCTCTTCAAAACTGTTCCCTCAGATCGCTTTACATTCGCCTGAGAGAACAGACAAGGCCCCAGGTTAATGCCCAATCATACAATGAAATTTGAAGGCTTTGGATTTTCCCAAGGCTCGAGACTAGTGTCACTTAATTCCTTTCGAGGCTGGCAGGCAGTTAACAAGTCATCTGCACTCATGTTTTTATATTCCAGAGTTTTATAATTTAGGCGCCAAACACAGGAAGCTAAGTGGCCAGACTGGTTATGAGAGGATTAGATGCTGTCTGGTGTCTCTGAGTGATGGAGTAGGGGGCAGCCAAGCAGTACAAGGCTTTTGTGAATTGTTCAAGGGTCTTTTGGCTCTGTGTCTGAATGGGAAAGGTTGACAGAATAAGCCTCTTCGATACAGAGCCCCTTGGATTTTAAAACGCACACATATATATTAAAAGCAATTCAGCATATCAAGTGGAAAAGCTCAAAATGTATTCGATCTGACCAAATGCTTACAGGACACTAGGTTCACTTTGAAAATTTATACTTTGTGTTTTCAAATCCCTCAGGGGTCTCAGACCTGGCTACCACTGAAATGTACCCCAACACAAGAACCCACAAAGATCTTAGCACTCCCTGGAACATAGCCACAAGCATCACTCATTTCAATTGTTCTGCCGTTGGTGGCCATACCTTCTGGTCTGGAATTCCCTGCCTGAACCCCTCCAACTCTCTTACCACCTTTAAGATGAACCTTAAACCTACTTATTCATTCAAGATTTTAATCACTTGTCCTGTCATCACCCTAGGTGGTTCAGTGTCAATTTGTTTGATAATCACTGCTGCAATACACCTTGGGACATTTTATTATATTAAAGGTGCTACGTAAACTTGTGTCTCAAGACACTGTCCCAGCTAATAGTTATTCATCAACAACATCTTTACAAATACATTTCAAGATAGCTTTGCATTCCTATTTCTGGAAACAGAGTATCACATTTCACACAGTGTAATAGCGACCACATTTCAAGATTAAAAGACAATAAGGTGTAGGAGCAGAATTGGGCTATTCGGCCTATTCGGCCCATTCGATCATGGCTGGCAGTTTCCTCACCCCCATTCTCCTGCCTTTTTCCTGTAACCATTCATTCTCTTCCTAATCAAGAACTGGCCTCCACACCCTTTTGTGGTAATGAGTTCCATACATCAACTACTCTCTGCTGAAGGAACTCCTTCTCATCTCATTCTGGATCAGTGGTGCTGGAAGAGCACAGCAGTTCAGGCAGCATCCAACGAGCAGCTAAATCGACATTTCGGGCAAAAGCCCTTCATCAGGAATAAAGGCAGTGAGCTGGAAGCATGGAGAGATAAGTTAGAGGAGGGTGGGGGTGGGGAGAGAGTAGCATAGAGTACAATGGGTGAGTGGGGAGGAGATGAAGGTGATAGGTCAGGGAGGAGAGGGTGGAGTGGATAGGTGGAAAAGAAGTTAAGCAGGTCAGACAAGTCCGGACAAGTCATGGGGAGAGTGCTGAACTGGAAGTTTAAAACTAGGATGAGGTGGGGGAAGGGGAAATGAGGAAGAAGCCTGGAGGAAGAACGCCTCATCTTCCGCCTTGGAACACTTCAACCTCAGGGCATCAATGTGGACTTCAACAGCTTCCTCATTTCCCCTTCCCCCACCTCATCCTAGTTTCAAACTTCCAGTTCAGCACTCTCCCCATGACTTGTCCGGACTTGTCCGACCTGCTTATCCTCTTTTCCATCTATCCACTCCACCCTCTCCTCCCTGACCTATCACCTTCATCTCCTCCCTCACTCACCCATTGTACTCTATGCTACTCTCTCCCCACCCCACCCTCCTCTAGCTTATCTCTCCGTGCTTCCAGTTCACTGCCTTTATTCCTGATGAAGGGCTTTTGCCCGAAACGTCGATTTCGCTGCTCGTCATTGTTTTTTCCTTCTCATCTCAGTTCAAAGGGATTGTTCCTTTACTCTGAGGCTGTGCCCTCAGGTCCTCGTCTCTCCTACTTGTGGAAACATCTCCGCATTCACTCTCCACAGACCTCTCATTAGTCTGTAAGTTTCAATCAGGTTCCCCCTCATTCTTCTAAACTCCATTGCGTACACAAAATCCTCAATGACAAGCCCTTCATCGCTGGGATTATTGTTCTCTCTGGACCCCTTCCAATGTCAGCATATCCTTAAATCTGCGCCCATAACTCCTCACAATATTACAATTGTGGTCTGACCAGAGCCTTAAACAACCTTAGCTGTACTTCTCTGCTCTTCTAATCCAACCCTCCCAAACTGAATGCTAACATTGCATTTGCTTTCCTAACTGACAACTAAACTTGCGTGTGAACCTGAAGAGAATCCTGAACTAAGACACCCAAGATGCTTTATGATTCTGATTTAGAAAATAGTCTAAGCCTCTATTCCTCCTACCAAAGTGCACAACATCACACTCATCCACATTGTATTTCATCTGCCACTTGTTTGCCTAATCTCCTACTGCAAATGTGTTGCTGGTCAAAGCACAGCAGGTTAGGCAGCATCTCAGGAATAGAGAATTCGACGTTTCGAGCATAAGCCCTTCATCAGGAATAAGAGAGAGAGAGCCAAGCCGGCTGAGATAAAAGGTAGGGAGGAGGGACTAGGGGGAGGGGCGATGGAGGTGGGATAGGTGGAAGGAGGTCAAGGTGAGGGTGATAGGCCGGAGTGGGGTGGGGGCGGAGAGGTCAGGAAGAGGATTGCAGGTTAGGAGGGCGGTGCTGAGTTGAGGGAACCGACTGAGACAAGGTGGGGGGAGGGGAAATGAGGAAGCTGGAGAAATCTGAATTCAGATTTCTCCAGCTTCCTCATTTCCCCTCCCCCCACCTTGTCTCAGTCGGTTCCCTCAACTCAGCACCGCCCTCCTAACCTGCAATCCTCTTCCTGACCTCTCCGCCCCCACCCCACTCCGGCCTATCACCCTCACCTTGACCTCCTTCCACCTATCCCACCTCCATCGCCCCTCCCCCTAGTCCCTCCTCCCTACCTTTTATCTCAGCCGGCTTGGCTCTCTCTCTCTTATTCCTGATGAAGGGCTTATGCTCGAAACGTCGAATTCTCTATTCCTGAGATGCTGCCTAACCTGCTGTGCTTTGACCAGCAACACATTTGCAGCTGTGATCTCCAGCATCTGCAGACCTCATTTTTTACTGCCTAATCTCCTAGCCTGTCCAAATCCTCCTGCAGCTTCTCTGCCTTCTCAGCATAACTTGTCCTTCCACTATCTTTCTGTCATTGAACTCAGCCAGAATGCCCCCAGTTTCTTCATTCAGATCATTAGTGTAAAATATGAATAGCTGTGGTCCCAACACTCACCTCTGCAGAACTCCACAAGTCACCAGCTGCCATCCTGAGAAAGATTCCTTTATCGCCCATGCTCTGCTGTCTGCCAGTCAGCCTATTCGGTATCCAAGGGAGTTTACTTAACTGTATAGCCCAATCAACTGTATAGCCCAATCAACTTTACACTCTGGAAATCATAGAAATTGCTGGAGAAATTCAACAGGTCTGGCAGCATGTGTGGTGAGAAAGCAGAGTTAATGTTCCTAGTCCACTGACCCTTCTTAAACTCGGCTTTCTCTCCACAGATTTTGCCAGACCTGCTGAGCTGCGTACTGCTTTGGGAGTTCCCGCAGTTGAGACAGGTGCCCAAGAAATTCCAATATTTCTTTGCTATTTCCACCAATCATAAGCAGAGTCAGGGCTTCCTCAGCGATCATATTCTAATCTCACTGAATACATTTAAATATTAAATAAACACAGCAGCAAAAGGAAGACAGAGCTCAGAGTAACTAAAACGGAGGCCGAGCAAATAACAAAGTCAAGTGGCTCAAAAAAAGAGGAGCTCTGAAGGCCATGAGACCGACACTTTCATTGAATTTGGCTGTCAGTGAACAGCCACTGTGTTGTGTCTGTCGGTGAATGCCTGTCTTACAGCATTTGGGAATTCGACACTTCAGCAATCTGAAATGCATTTGGAAGGCTGCCCCCTTTTTGACTGGGGTACCAGGCACTGGTTTCAGGCACCACACCTGTTTCCAATGGAGACACTCTGGAATGCTGCATCACATCAATGCTTTCTGCACGAGATTAATCTATTTCTCACCAAGCTTCAAACTTGGAGGAAACCAGAGGTGTCCTGCTCGAGTCAGGAGTACTTGAAAGGGTTCAGAAAAGATTTACAAGGACATGGCCTGGGTTGGAGGACTTCAGCTATAGGAAGAGTCTTAACAGGCTGGGGCTGTTTTCCTTGGAGCGTCGGAGGCTGAGGGGTGACCTTATAGAGGTTTACAAAATTATGAGGGGCATGAATAGGGTAAATAGGCAAAGTCTTTTCCCTGGGGTCAGGGAATCCAGAACTAGAGGGCATAGGTTTAGGGTGAGAGGGGGAAGATACAGGGCAACTGTTTCACACAGAGGGTGGTACGCATATGGAATGAGCTGCCAGAGGAAGTAGAGGAGGCTGGTACAATTGCAACATTTAAGAGGCATTTGGATGGGTATATGAATAGAAAGGGTTTGGAGAGAGATATGGGTCAGGTGCTGGCAGGTGGGACTAGATTGGGTAGAGATATCTGGTCGGCATGGACTGGTTTGACCGAAGGGTTAGTTTCCATTCTGTACATCTCTATGGCTTCTGCCTGATCTAGGCTGACACTTCAGTACGGTACTGAGGGACAGCCACATTGCTAGAGATGTTGCCCTTCCACTGCAAAGTCAAAACAAGACCCTGTCTACCACTGAGAGAAAATCATCGGACAGCCTTGGTCAAGGGTGATGAGCTATGAAAAATATCCCAGTTCTCCAGATTCACTGGTTAATTATCTCATGTTCTTTGTGGGGTCATGCTATACAACTTGCCGTGTCTGCTCACAAGACAACAGTGACTGTACTTCTAAAGAAGGTGATGAGTGAATGGGGGTGTTCTCAGAGTTTGACAGGGTTCCAATTGAAGGCAAACTTCGGGGAGGTGAGCATGAATTGCCTCCTGATGAATTGATGCACTGTCAGAGGTGCTGTTTTCAGAAGGGACATGAAACCAGACCTCCACTTGACATGTTCCAACACAGACACAACGCAATTCAGTCTTCTGTACTGTAACTATTCTGTGACTCCCTGACTATTTTGAAAAGAGCAGGGAAATGATTAGTGATGTGACAAGTATCTATCCCTCAACCAACATTAATGAAACAGAGTATTTGGATAAAGAAGTTCCATAAATGCAAATTACTTTTGGGAACATTATTGAAATAAAATTTGTAATTTTCCCAGGAGCCTTATGACACTTAACACTGGAGGGGATAAATCTGCCCAGAGTAAACCATGCTGTCTTAATGTGGTCTTATTTGAGCACAGATTAATGCAGGAAATGGCCTCCCTCTGTCATAACCATTTTGCAATTTGAGTCATAGAATCTTACAGCATAGGAACAGACCCTTCGGTCCAACTAGTCCATGTTAATTATGTTCCCAAACTGAACTAGTTCCATTTGCCTGGGCTTGGCCCATATCGTTCCAAACCTTTCCTATTCATTTCCTTACCCAAATGTCTTTTAAATGTAACTGTACTTGCATCCACCACTTCCTCTGGCAGTTCATTCCACACACTAGCAAAAATTTGGGGCGGCACGATGGCACAGTGGTTAGCACTGCTGCCTCACAGCACCAGGGACCCGGGTTCAATTCTCGCCTCGGGCGACTGTCTGTGTGGAGTTTGCACGTTCTCCCCGTGTCTGTGTGGGTTTCCTCCGGGTGCTCCGGTTTCCTCCCACAGTCACAAAGATGTGCGGGTCAGGTGAATTGGCCATGCTAAATTGCCCGTAGTGTTAGGTAAGGGGTAAATGTAGGGGTTTGGGTGGGTTGCGCTTCGGCGGGTCGGTGTGGACTTGTTGGGCCGAAGGGCCTGTTTCCACACTGTAAGTAATCTAACTCTGTGTGAAAATGTTGCCTCTCAGGCCCCTCTGAAATCTTTCTCCTCTCACTTTAAAAATATGCCACTTAGCTTTGAACAAATGCACCCTGGGGAGAAGACCTTTCCTATTCAGCTTATCTATGCCCCGCGTGACTTTATTAATCTCAATAAGGTCACCAGAGCAAATTTCCCACTGGCTTGTCTGTTACAGATAGTAGAAATCCTGGAGATTGCCCAACCAATGAAACGCTTTAGCAGTAGAATGTGAAATGTCTGTTTAAACATATCACACTGTAATGACACTCTCCCTCTTGCCACCACTGACAGAAGGGTGTCATTACACTACAGCAATTTGAATATCAAATAGGATGAAAGATTTATAATTAGAAAATGGAAGAATGAAATACTTTAATATGGCTTAAGAATGACAGAGTATGGCTACAGCACAGGGGGCCAAAACTCTATTGTACCCTTGCTGGCTCTCTGCTGACTGAAGGGCCTGCTCCACTCCTTGAGAAGGCAGTTGAGAGCCATTTGGGCCCAGAAGGGGTACGGATGTCCTTCCTGACACCCAGTTACAACAATCCAAAAGTTTCACCACCTTAATTCAGCAGTTACAATCCCAGTAGGGCGAACAGTCAAGAGGGAACTTCAAACCAGCATCCACAGGAAAACAACACATATATACCAAATACTGACTATATAAACAATCATCCCAGCACCCACAAACGAAGCTGCCTTAGAACATAATTTCAGTGAGCCACCACACATTGCAGCACAGAGGAACTACACAGAGCAGAGGAAAATCACCTTTTTAGCTTATTCAAAAACAACGGGTACTCAATGAACACAGTCCACCGATTTCTCAGCAACAAACCTGAACAAGCAGACAAATTGAATCCAGAAACCCTAGCCACTCTCTCCTACATCAGACATCTAGGAAATGACTATTAGACTACACAGACCTCTTGGCATCATGGTAGGCCACAAACCCACCAAAACACTAAAACAAAAGTTCATGAACTTGAAAGACCCTGTACAGACAAGAAGCAAAACTAATGTCATTTACAAGATACCATGCAAAAACTGTAACAAACACTACATTGGACAACAGGCAGAAAACTATCCACCAGGATACATGAACATCAACTAATCACACAAAGACATGGCCCACTCTCACTATATCCTTAGGTACAGATGAGGAAGGACACCACTTTGAATGGAACAACATATCCATCCTAGGACAGGCCAAACAGAGGCATGCATGAGAATTCCTGTAAGCAAGACATTCCAACCAGAACTGTATCAACAATCACATCGATTTGGACCTCATTTACCACTGAGAAAAATAACAGGAAATGATATCACCACAGGAAATGACATCACCAACCCTAGAAAACCTAAAGACATAAATAGAAAGCAGGTCACGAACACCAACGCTTCACTGGAGGCTCACTGATAATGTTACCTAATATGGTGACAAAATGTCTGAAAACGAATCTTCCTGCTCAGTGAGCAAACTTACGTCCAGTTACAATCCTCACTGCCCCATGGTCTTCACACTGCCGCAGTTACACCAAATAGTGGGCAGCACGGTGGCACAGTGGTTAGCACTGCTGCGTCACAGCGCCAGAGACCCAGGTTCAATTCCCACCTCAGGCGACTGACTGTGTGGAGTTTGCACGTTATCCCTGTGTCTGCGTGGGTTTCCTCTGGGTGCTCCGGTTTCCTCCCACAGTCCAAAGATGTGCGGGTCAGGTGTGAATTGGCCATGCTAAATTGCCCGCAGTGTTAGGTAAGGGGTAAATGTAGGGGTATGGGTGGGTTGCGCTTCGGCGGGTTGGTGTGGACTTTGAAAGAGCCAACCATCAGTCTCACTCCCTGCTCCACCTCCTGCTGTTTCAAAAAATTCACTAATTCTCCCTTGAAAGTTACCACTGCCCTCTCAGACAGAGCATTCAAGATGAAATCATAGAGTCATAAAGCACAGAAACAGACTCTTCGATCCAACCAGTCCATGTTCCCATAGTAACCTAGTCCCACCTTCCTGCTCCTGGCCCATATCCCTCTAAACCTTTCCTAATCATGAACTTATCTAAATGTCTTTGAAATGTTATTATTGTACCTGCAGCCATCACTTCCTCTGGCAGTTCATTCCATACATGCACCACCCTCTGAGTAAAATGTTGCCCTAATGTCTTTTTAAAATCTTTATCCTCTTACCTTAAAAATATGCCCCATTGTTTTGAACTCCCCCACCCTTGGGAAAAGACCGTTGTCAGTCACCTTATCTATGCCCATCATCATTTTATAAACTCAAAAAGGTCACTCCTCAACCTCCTACACTCCAGAAAAAACATCCCAGCTTATTTTTATAACCCAAACCCTCTACGCCTAGCAACCTCCTGGTAAATCTTTTCTTAACTCTCTCCAGTTTAATAATATGCTTCCTATAACTGGGCAACTAGAACTGTACACAGTACTCCAGAAGACACCTCACCACATCCTGTACAACCTCAACATGACGTCCCAACTCCAATACTCAAAGGTTTTAACTTGTTGGGGAAAAAAAGCTTCTAATCTTTCCCTCTGATTAAACTGAATTTTAAATTAAATTAATATTACTCACATTTATATCTATTTCAAATGAGATGAAACAGGTTTAAGCCATGCACGACAACAATATCCGAAAATTTCATTCCATGTCATAAGCCACGTGCCTGGAACACAGATCAGCTATGATCTTCAATGTATGGTGAATGAGATCGATAGACTGAATGGCCTACTTCTGCTCCTCTGTCTTAACTATACCTTAACTATATCGCTATTCCTTTACTCCTTTTGGGTCAAAATCCTGGAACTCCCTGACTAACTGCTCTTTGGGTGTACCACTGCTACGGTTCAATGCAACGGCTCACCACCCACTTTCCAAGGGCAAACAAATACTTCCTGTGCCAATGATGCTTACATTCCACAGATGAATCAAGAAAATAGTAGGCCCGATCAATTATTGCCCATTCTTAAGCTTCACACAGGAAATAGGTCTTGTGTAAATGTAATGCACAAAAACCTTTTTCCTCACTCAGTGGCAATGTGTAAAAGGCTCTGGCCTTGCTCATTTACTTTCAAAATTACTTCATTCCTCTCAGAAAGACGATGGCTTGGATTTTTCAGTTGTAATTGCAGCATAATTATATGTTGTGGGCTGACTGGAATGTGTCCAAAAAGGCTGGCACATTAACAACCGATGTCTGGTACATAAAAAGAAATATAGTCTGGAAAGAAGTTAAATGAGAAAAAGATGTCATGTCGCTGTCTCCAAGCAGTTTCCAGTGTTGTTTGAGGGAAAGAGTCAGGAACATGGAGAGAGCGGATAAAATTTGCCTGGCCCCTCGCGGGCAAGGTCAGGGGTAGGGACCAGAAAATAGCAGGGGGTAGCAACATCAGGATCCTAGGCCTGTCCTGCTGCTCGCTGGGTTTCCCAGCATCGGGACTGAATGCAGATTGCTTGCACACCAAAAACAACACGGACTATCAACTTAAGCCCTTAATGGCCATGTTGAGTGCGATTCTCCTGAGCTGTCGGCACTTATAGAGTCATACAGCACAGAAACAGACGCTTCAGTCCAACTCGTCCATGTCGACCCAGTTTCCCAATTTGCTATCCCCATTTCCCTGCATTTGGCCCATATTCCTCCAAATCTTTCCTGTTTGTGCACCTGTCCAAATGTCTTCACAATGCTTTAACTGTACCTGCATCTAAGACTTCCTCTGGCAGTTCTGTCCACAGATGAAACACCTTCAGTGTGAAAACATTGCCCCTCAGGTCCCGTTTAAACGTTTCTCCTCTCACCTTAAAAATATGCCCTCTAGTTTTGAATTCCCCTCTCCTCGGGAAACTGCCTTTGCTGTTGACCTTATCTTTGCCCCTCATGATTTTATAAACGCTCCTATGAAATAAGTTCCAGCCTATCCTTGTAACTCCATCCTTCCAGACCCAACAACATCTTTGTAAATCTTTTCTGAACCCTCTCCAATTTAATAATATCCTTCCTACAGTAGGGCAACCAGAACTGTACACAGTACTCTAAAAGTGGCCTCGCCAACATTCTTTACAACTGCAACATGACATCCCAAATCCTATGCTCAATGGTCTGAGCAATGAAAGCAAGCATGCTAAAATACCTTCTTAGCCACCCTGTGATGCAATTTTCAAGGAACTACATACCTGAGTCCCTAGGTCTCTTGTTTGACAACACTGCCCAGGTTCCTGGGCATTAAGTGACTTGCTTCACCGAATTCCAGATCCCTATTCTGTGGAAACAGGCCCTTCAGCCCAACAACTTCACACCAACCCTCTGAACATAAATCCACCCAGACCCATTCACCTGCCCTGTTACTCTATATTTAACTGATTAACGTACCTAACCTACACGTCTCCAAACACAGTGGACAATTTAGCATGGCCAATTCACCTACCTGCACATCTTTGGACTGTGGGAGGAAACCAGAGCACCTGGTGGAAACCCACGCAGACACAAGGAGAATGTGCAAACTCCACACAGATAGTCACTCGAGGCTGGAATCGAATCCAGGTCCCTAGCGCTGTGAGGCAGCAGTGCTAACCACTGAGCCACCGTGATGCTTGTTGATTCCATTGTAGGTGTCGCCTCAATTAAAAATCAGCCTCGGCAAGGTCCACTCCTCTGGACAGTACTCCTCCTCAGTACCCACTTTACTTGAGGCGGCACCCAAGTTGAGAATGGCACTGCTAAATCCCAGTGCCAGCCTTGAGTAAAACCATTATATTATGCAACATTCATGATTGCCACATCATACTAAATTTGAAACCTGATTGATCATTCTTTAGAGGACGTGTTAGAACAGATCTTGGGTTTAATGGGAAGCAAAGTGCAGATGGGTCATTCTCTACATAAAGTTGCCCACATTTTATGCACTAGAAAGACATCGTCACATCTCTGACACCTAAAGCTTTCACCAAACCTCATCAAAAATGAAAAATAATCAGACGTCATGCCCTCTCTTCTCCCTATATTGGATATATAATTGTGCTCGGCTAGAACAAAACCGAAGCCATTTCCAACATTATTTAAAAAAAAGACAGTCATTCAGCATAGAAACACACCCTTTGGTCTAACTCGCCCATACTGACCGAGTAATCCCATTTGCATGCATTTGGCCCACCTTCCTCTAAACCTTCCCTAAACCTAATCATTTACCTATCCAAATGCTGTTACTGTACCTGCATCGATCTGAGTAGTGCTCTGTACCTGATTTGCTGACATCAGCACCTTGTCATCCTGGAAAAAGTACAAGTTTCAGGTTCCAGTCGGGAACACCTTTAGATTAGATTAGATTACTTACAGTGTGGAAACAGGCCCTTTGGCCCAACAAGTCCACACCGACCCGCCGAAGCGCAATCCACCCATACCCCTACATATACCCCTTACCTAACACTACGGGCAATTTAGCATGGCCAATTCATCTGACCCGCACATCTTTGGACTGTGGGAGGAAACCGGAGCACCCGAAGGAAACCCACGCAGACACGGGGAGAACATGCAAACTCCACACAGTCAGTCGCCTGAGGTGGGAATTGAACCCAGGTCCCTGGCGCTGTGAGGCAGCAGTGCTAACCACTGTGCCACCATGCCGCCCATTATTCCCCGATAATTGCAGCCTTGATAGGACATGCGCACTGCCGTGCTTCTCTGCCTGTCAGCATTTGATCTCATGAGTAGGCTGACAGAGCTAATGCCCAACTCTGAAGGCGTACTGCCATCATTGACAGTAACCCCATAAACAGTCAAAAAGGGAGGGTAGAGATCTATGGTTGGTCAGTAGCACAAAGTGCCTGCCATAAAGGAACGCAAGTCTCAATCCTTCTTTTTCATCATGAGCATAATTTTGCTCCATCTTCATTAGTGACCTCCACATGAACACAATATACCTTTCCTCTCCATTCAGTAATGTGTGTGACAGTATAATGCCAACCCCATAAGGCATGGCATCACATGCTAATTGCAGTGGCAACTTCAGGTCAAAATGCATTAACATTTATGATCTTTTTAAGATTTGCTTCACCTCCCAGTAAGCCCCCTCATATTCTGGGTCCATTTCCACAACTGCCCTTTTCCCAGCAATCAATGCAGGGCTTTTAGCATGGTTGACAGTTCTAACATTCTGGCAAATCATATCAAATATTTACAATATCATATTGCAGCTATAAAGTTCCTTCCTCTGCCTAGCATCCCATCTCCAAATTCCACCCAAGGAGTAATCCAGGCTAACACTCTAGGTACAGTACTGAGGGAAGGCTGTACCATCAGAGGAACATCTTTCATATGAGGCATGAAACTGAGGCAGCCCTCTCCAATCGAGTGGAAGCAAAAGTTCTATTCACGAGTTGAAGAGGTGAAGGGTGCTCTACCAGGTGCCCTGCCCAGTTCTCGTCCTTCAACGAACTCATAAAGCAGATAATTTTCTCATTCCTCTCATTGGTGTCGGTGAGTCTTTGCTGTGCCCAAAATGTCTGATGTGTTTCCTGTTACAACAGAGACAACACCACAAAAAATACTTGGCTGTGACAGGGTCATAAGGTCCCTTTTCAATTCAGCACAGCAGAGCTCTCTAAATCGTTGACAGAAAAGCACACGTGGAGTTGACAAGAAAGTAAACAAACAGAGGAGTGAGCTTCCTGATAAATTTTAAACTCTGAACCTCATACTCAAATCTCAAGGCTTCCTGATTTTTGTTACCCTCCTTCAGTGCTACTACAATCCTACAGAACACTTTACATCCTTCCCTTTGACTACTTCAGTAAGTTTTTATTTTAATTCATCCATGAGATGTAGATATTACTGACTGGGCCAGTATTTATTGCCCATCCTTAATTGCCCTGTAGAAGGTGAGCTGGCATCTTGAACTGCTGTTCAACAATCACTGGCATGTAGGAACACCCATGATGCTGTTAGGGACAGAAATCCAGGATTTTGACCAAGCAACGGTAAAGGAATGACGATATGATTCCAATTCAAATGGTGTAATATGTGGAGGCCACACACACTGTAACCTCTGGAATTCTCACCTTAAATCTCTCCCTTTTCGCTACATGCTCTCAGGGACTCTCCAGCTCTTTTACACAACTTTCAATACACCTCCTAAAACATTGTTGGGCTCAAATGTACTTTTATTTTTGCATGCTTGATGCTCCCGTCAAGCACTTTGGGACATTTTTGTAAGGTAACATCATACAAACAAATTCAGGTCATTCTTGAAAAAATGAACAGATTCTCATCCAGTTCACACTGGAGTTGGGGGCAAATGAAGAGGGAAATCCGAATGGATGAATGACTGGTGTCTACAAAGGACAGAGGCCTCTTCACCCATGGAAGAAAAGTCCATACATTTATCATTCTTTTTGAGGCCATGAATACAAGAAGTCTCAGTTAGAAATATATTATCAGAAAAAAACCCTGGTTATTCCTCATTTTGAACAGCAACTCTCTCCATGCAGCACAAAAGATTCTTTTAGAAGTCTCAAACAAAAAAAAAGAGGGCTTTTGTATGACTCTTGGAGCCTCGAAATGCAGATTGAGCAGCTGAAGATATGAACTGCTTGGTAATGGGCAGTTTGGTCACTGCGTCATAGAAGGTTTAGATCATCATAGACGTAAGACTGGATAGGGAGAGAAGCTAAAAGACTCTTCAGGATAGACGGAAGAAGTTAATACTTAAAAGTGGCCAAAAAATGCAGCACGCTTGATGTTCATCTTTGCTATTTTTAGTGTGCATATTTTAAAATAAACAGCTGAAACAGCAGCCAGAAGAAAGACAGACTTGTATTTCCACAGTTCCTTTCATGGCCCCAGGACACCCAAAAGCATTACACAGCCAAAGAATTGTTGAAGTGCAGTCACTGGTATAAAGGTCTAGAATATGGCAGCTGATGTGTGCACTGCAAGCTCTCACCAACAGCAATATGATAAAGACCAATTCCTTATAGTGACCTGGGTCATGCTATAGAATCTTTCAGACAGGCCCCTCTGTTTAATGCCCCATCTTATATAAGGACCTCCAACAGAATCTCTCAGTACTGCATTGGGAGTCTCAGTTTGAACTATTTCCTCAAGTCCTTTTACTGTGACTTAAAACTTGGAAAAAAAGTATACAAGCATGGACTACTTTCTAAACAGTGAGAAAATTCATAAAGCCAAAGTACAAAAGGGATCTGGGAGTGCTAGTCGAGGATTCTCTAAAGGTAAACATGCAGGTTGAGTCCGTGATTAAGAAAGTGCGCTAACGACAATGTTGTCATTTATCTCAAGAGGGTTGGAATATAAAAGCACCGTTGTGCTACTGAGACTTTATAAAGCTCTGGTTAGGCCCCATTTGGAGTACTGTGTCCAGTTTTGGTCCCCGCACCTCAGGAAGGACACACGGATGATCCCTGGAATGGTAGGTCTAACATACGAGGAACGGCTGAGGATCCTAGGATTGTATTCATTGGAGTTTAGAAGATTAAGGGGAGATCTAATAGAGACTTACAAGATAATACATGGCTTGGAAAGGGTGTACGCTAGGAAATTGTTTCCGTTAGGCGAGGAGACTAGGACCCGTGGACACAGCCTTAGAATTAGAGGGGGTCAATTCAGAAGAAAAATGCGGAGACATTTCTTCAGCCAGAGAGTGGTGGGCCTGTGGAATTCATTGCCGCAGAGTGCAGTGGAGGCTGGGACGCTAAATGTCTTCAAGGCAGAGATTGAAAAATTCTTGATGTCACAAGGAATTAAGGGCTATGGGGAGAATGCGGGTAAGTGGAGTTGAAATGACCATCAGCCATGATTGAATGGCGGAGTGGACTCGATGGGCCGAATGGCCTTACTTCCACTCCTATGTCTTATGGTTTTAAAACCATAATCTTCTAATACAGAGTGCAAACTTCTGAACCACAGGCAAACCTATTGACAATGGCAATTGCCACTTCAAGCCGTAAATTAACATTCCAGCTGCAATCGCGTTCTCAATTGTTTCCTTTCACTGATTCAAAACAAACTTTTTGGGAACATGACTTTTTGAATCTGTTCGAGTTACTTTACCTGCGACCCAACATCAGAGAATGGGATTGGGATTAGGAATGGAATGGTGGCCAGATGCACGACTGGTGTCGGGAACAGGAATCGATCGGGAGTGGAAACCGGGTCCAAACAGGTTATTTTTCTCCTTCAGGAAAAGCAAGTAACAAGGCCACAAAGTATTTCCTTAATCAGGCTAGAAGCCCATTTACTGTCTCAGATAGTTTACATATACAAATAAGAAATAACATCCTTGTGTTTACACAGTATCTTGTGCAACCTCAGGATATTCCAGAGTATTTAGGTCAACTAATTATTTTTCAATGGGGTAACTGGAAACATGCTAACAGAGTCGTGCACACCAAGCCTGATAAACGTGAAGATTATCCCTGTTCAAGGGATGGTGGCCATCGGATAAATATCGATGAGTGAGAGATTCTCCACTCTAGAAGAGTGAATGGCTATGGTTTCATAGAGTCCCAGATGTCTACAGCTCAGGAAAAGGCATTTCAGTCCATCAAGTCTGTGCCCTTCAAAAGCATCCACATAACCATTTTCCCCCACATCGCCATATTCTTGCAAGCATTGGCATTGAAAGTACACACCCAAGTATTTCTTAAATGTTGGGTGAAAATTCTTTTCCTCACATCCCCTCGAAACTTTCTGCCCCTTACCTTAAATCTACGCCCACTAATCATTGAACCTTCCATCAAGGGGAATAGATTGTTTCTGCCTTTAAAGTCACTCTGAGCAGCAAAAGCAGAAACAACAGAATGAAGGAGTGAACCTGGGGGTGAATAGCAGGAGAAATACCTCAGGAGTGTGGTCAGTCAGAGTGACTCCAGGGGTGAACAGCAGGATAGATACCTGAGGAGAGGGGTCAGTGACAGTGAACCTAGGGGGAAAAACAGCAGAAATACCTGAGGAGTGTGGTCAGTCAGAGTGACCCTGGGGGTGAACAGCAGGATAAATACCTAAGGAGTGGGGTCAGTCAGAGTGATCCCTGGAGGTAAACAGCAGAATAAATCCCTGAGGAGCGGGGTCAGTCAGAGTGAATCTAGGGGCGAACAGCAGGATAAATCCCTGAGGAGGGGGCGTCAGTCAGAGTGAATCTGGGGGTGAACAGCAGGACAAATACCTGAGGAGGGGATCAGTCAGAGTGAACCTTGGTATGAACAGTGGATAGTGAGTCTCAAGAGGGATATGTTGATATTCTAGGGCATGTCCATCTGAAAAAGGAAGTAATGCTGGATGGTTTGAAAAGCATTAAGGTAGAACAGTCCGCAAGATCTGACAGGATCTATCCCAGAATGCTGAGGGAGGCAGGTGAGGACATAACTGGGGCCTTGTACAAAATGTTTGCATCCACTTCAATCACAGGAGAGATCCCAGAGTACTGGAGAATAGCCAACATTGTTCCTTTGTTTAAGAAAGACAATAGGGATAATCCAGGAAATAACAGTCCAGTAAGCCTTATGTCAGGGATAGGGAAGTTATTGGAGAAGACTCTTAGGGATAGGATTTACTTACATGTAGAAAAATATGGACTTATTAACAATAGGCAGCATGGCTTTGTGCGGGTAAGGTCATGTCTCTCAAATTTGATTGATTTTTCTGATGAAGTCATAAAGATGATTGATGAGGGCGGAGTGGTAGATGTTGTCTATGTGGATTTCAGCAAGGCCCCTCATAGCAGGCTGATACACATGGGATCCATGATGATCTGGTAAGATGGATACAGAACTGGCTTGGTCACAGAAGATAAGAGTAATAGTGCTCGGGTGTTTTTCTGACTGGAGATCTGTGTCCAGTGCTATTCCGCAGGGATCGGTGTTGGGACCCATGTTGTTTCTCGTATGCATGAATGATGTGGAGAGCAAATTTAGGTGGCCTGATTAGCAAGTTTGTGGGGCATCTGCGGATAGTGAGGAGAACTGCCAGAGGATACAGCAGGATGTAGACAGCCTAGAGACATGGGCAGAGAAATGGCAGATGGAGTTTAATCTGTACACATACAGCTCCACAGTTCCCTGTAAATGGAAACACAAGTGGATAAGGTGGTCAAGAAGACATATGCATGCTTGCCTTTATCAGTGGGAGCACAGAGTATAATCATTGGCAAGTTAGGTTGCAGCTATATGGAACATGAATTTGGCCACAATTGGAATATTGTGTACAGTTCTAGTTGCTGCACCGCCAGAAGGATGTGGAGGATTTGGAGAGGCTACAGAAACTGTTAACTGGGATGTTTCCTGGTTTGGAGGGTATTAGCTATGAGGAGACATTTGGCAAATTTGGTTTGTTTTCTTTTGAATGTTGGAGGTTGAAGGGCAATCTGATAGAAGTTCACAAGATTATGAGAGGCATGGAGAGAACGAATAGTTTGAATCTTTTCCCCAGGGTAGAATTGTCAATTACGGAACAACCTTGATTATCTGAACGAGACAGGCGAGGAGTGCTTCGCTTGGATAATTGAGTTCGGATGATGGATTGTTCAGATAACGGATTGTTCGGATAATGGATAGCATTCTTACAGGACCTTGAGGTCTTGTTCGGGTAATCTGAAATTCGGATAATTCATGTTCAGATATTCAAGGCTGTTTTGTACTAGGAAACATAGGTAAAAGGGGAAAGTTTAAACGAGATATGAGAGGCAAGTTTTTTATACAGAAGGTATTAGGCACCGAGAATGTGCTACCAAAGGAAGTGGTGGAGATGAATACAAAAACCAAGTTTAAGAGGCATCCTGATGGATACATGAATAGGTAGGGAATAGAGGGACAAGATTGTATCAAGGCAAAAAGATTTTAGTTTAGAAAGATATGTGTTGATGGTGGGCCAAAGGGTCTTTCTTATGTTATACTGCCCTTTGTTATTTGTTCATTCTTTGTACACCCTATCAATGCTCCTCACAATTTTCTACATCTCTGACATGTTCCCCCTCAGACTTCTCTGCTTCAAGGAAAACAACCCCAGTCTATCCAAATTCCCTACGTAACTAAAACTCTCTAGCCAACATCCTGGTAAATCACCTCAGCACCCTCTCCTGCATAATCACATTCCTTCTAATAATGTGGATTCCAGAAATGCATACAGCACGCTAGCTGTGATCTGACCAACACGACAGTTCCAGCATAATCTACCTGCTCTTCAACTCTACGTGTTGGCTAGTAAAGGAAAGTATCCCATCTGCCTCCTTGACCACTTTATGTACCTGCCCCACAACCATGGACTTGCAGACTAGGATCCCTCTGATCCTTGGTGCTCGCTAGGGTCCCTTCCCTTCCACTGTTTGTCTTTCGCAGGTTCGTCACTTCACACGTATCCTGACTGAATTCCATTTGCCACCGATCAGCCCATCTGAACAGCCTGTTTATATCTTCCTGTAAGCTAAGGCTATCCTCACTAATTACCACCCTACCAAATTTTGCATCATCTACAAACATACTGATCAATTTCCTATATTCAAGTCCAAATCATTCATTTTTTAACATAAACTAGTGAAAATCAACAAAAGCATTCACTAAGAACCTTAACTGTGTCCTCCAGCTCTAAGCATAAATTACCCTATGGTCCTTCATGGACCCTACTCTTTCAAGAGTTATCCTTTTATCCTTAACATACTTGCAAACTAACTTAGGACTTACCCGTCATTATCCTCTCATGCCTCCTTATTTCCTTTCAAAATTCTCCCTTGCACATTGTGTCCTCCCCTAGGTGCCATAAGCCTCCCTTTTTCCTCTTTATGCCAGTCCATTCTGTTTACAGAATCAAGATTCCCAGATGCACTCTCACTCTAATTCCGGAGATGATAGCCTGGTTGTTTTTTGTATGTGGAATCAGACTGGCACAAAAATTAAGTCCATCACTAACAGGAGTTAATCTAACCCAACTATAAAACTGGCATATCCTTCTCTTTCATTTTTGGGTCATCCTCTTACAAAAATACATCATCTATTATTTTTTGTGACGTTTTATTTTGTCCAGTCTCCAGTGTTTGAAGTCTAGGAGTGTGACAGACCATGACTGCGAAGACTCTTAACAATTTTTATAGATGCACCAGAGAAAGCATCCGATCCAGATTCATCACAGGGTGTGGCGACTACTCTGCCCAGGACTGGTACGAACTACAGAGTTGTGAACACAGACCAGTCCATCACACAAGCCAACCTTCAATCTATTGACTCCATCTATAGTTCTTGCTGTCTTGGAAGATTGGTGATAATATCTTCCAACCTCTTCCATCAGGAATAAGATACAAAAGCTTGAACACACGTACCAAGATTCAAGAAAAGCTTCTTCGCCGCTGTTATTAGACTTCTAAATGGACCTCTCGAATTCCAAATTTAATGCTGACCTTACTCTTTGTGCACCTTCTCTGCAGCTGTAACATTGTAACCCTCATGCATTTTGTATGGTATGATCTAACTGTACTGCACGGAAAACAAAACTTCTCATTGTACTGAGGCACATGTGACAATAATAAATCAAATCAATTCAAAAAACTTACTTGTGACCCAACAGTGCAGACAGCAAAGTGTTAAACACTGATGCACTCAAACAGAGAGCAATTTCTCAGCTTCATTCAATGGGAAGGCAATCCAAAGCAGATGCATCATTCTGAGCACTGTGCAGATGTTCAAATTAGACTCAGTCTCTTCTGTGTCTGTGTGAAATAAAATTCCCCAAGCCAGCAGATACCTTTAAAGTACTTACTGAATGGGACTTTCCCAGTCCTGAATCAAGGCTAGAGGCAGCAGGAGGAGTGCAGAGATATTTACTTTGCTTTCTGCTCACTGCATTAGCATTTAACTGTTCTACCAAACAGCAAAAGGCTAACCCTAAAAAAAGGAGTAGACAAACTGAGGACCTGAGACGGGCAGTCACCATCACCTCGAGGTACAGCTGAGTAAAGGAGGACAACACGTGGGGGTTTTAGGCTCGACAGATACAACGCAAAGGTAGGCAGGAAGTTACACTAAACCTGCATTTGAAGCTTGGTCAGATTACACTGAGTACTTGTGCGTGTGAGCATTCAGAAATTCAGCTCCAGGTCATTGTCAAGGCCTGCCCTAAAGCATTTTAGAGAAGCATTTTCAGTAAACACTCGGAAAATGTTTCTTCTAACCAGCTGCCTTAGTGCAATATCTCCCTCATTGTTTAAAATCAGTGGTGAGGTCCTGAAAAGTATGGATCTTTTTTCGTTTCTTGGGAACCTCTTCGCATTGAAGGTAGACAAAAATACTCATCCATTCCTTCAATGTGCTGAAGGGGTAAGTGATGGGGAGGGGGCAAAAAAAAATGAAATAGAAAGGTAAATTTGACTTGAGTTTTTCAAAAAAGGATGCAACGCCCATCAAGGTACTTTGTCAAGAGATGTACAAATCAGGGGATTAAATTGGATACTCTTTCAAAGAACGAGCACAGGAATGGTAAACCAAATGGCCTTCTTCACTGCACTGAGTATCTACAAAGAGTGGAGATTTAAAAAGGAGCTGATTTCAATGCTTTCAGTTTTGGAAGGACTTCAGCACAACAGCAGCAGACAAATTAACTTAAAGTTAAGAAGTTACGCAGCAATGCCATACTTGAGTCACATTTAAACCTGCTGTTAGTGACTGTGAGCTGCAATATCATCTGAGCTCCCTCAGTGCAAAAAGGCAAACACTGTGCAAACGGTGTACAAATTCAAGCATGAACAGTGTTTAGCTCAGATAGAAAGACGACGATATTTTGTGTTCGTTCAAAAAAGGACTGTCCATAACCTGTCCAGGTCCCAAGATCAAATCCGTTATAGTCTGTAAACTTCACCGATTGTGGCCATTCAAGAAGGCTTTTATAATTAAACATTTTTATTCTGATGCAGCGACAATTAATAGGCCTTATCTTAAAAAGCTTCTAAACAAGAAACTGCCTATTATACCCCAACTGTTTTCCCTGCAGCGTCGGAGGCTGAGGGGTGACCTTATAGAGGTTTACAAAATTATGAGGGGCATGGATAGGGTAAATAGACAAAGTCTTTTCCCTGGGGTCGGGGAGTCCAGAACTAGAGAGCATAGGTTTAGGGTGAGAGAGGAAAGATATAAAAGAGACCTACGGGGCAACTTTCTCACACAGAGAGTGGTACGTGTGTGGAATGAGCTGCCAGAGGAAGTGGTGGAGGCTGGTACAAATGCAACATTTAAGAGGCATTTGGATGGGTATATGAATAGGAAGGGTTTGGAGGGATATGGGCTGGGTGCTGGTAGGTGGGACTAGATTGGGTTGGGATATCTGGTCGTCATGGATGGGTTGGACCAAAGGGTCTGTTTCCATGCTGTACATCTTGATGACTCTATGACTCTATAACATAACTAGTAAGTGGTTGTGTAATATATGTTAATATTGTTTCAGTTAGTTAATTATTCACCAGATTATTCGCTGGTGGTAGACCGGCAATTACAATTAAAAATGACCATATTTTATGTGAGCATCTGACTGATTATGTTTATCAGCCTGCACCAAGTTACCACGATCTTATACCATTTTTATTCCAGGTACAGTTTGTGTCAAAATTGTTGAAATGATTGCACACTAAAACATTGCCTGATCAGAGTGGATTTTTACTGTGCATGCAAAGTACATAAATAGACTTGTGGGCAAACACAAAGGAAAAAAATAAGAATCACTTCCCTGAAAATGGGCCCAATTTGTATCCAGATTGTGCCCAAAGCTGAAACTCTCCTCCCAGCAACTGCGTAAGTAATACAAGCCCTCGCAATGATGCAGGAATCTGGTAAAGGGAAGAAATGGCCCAAAACTACCAAAAACAGCCGGAATTGCCTGTGGGGAGCAGTAGACACTAGAAAGTCAACCCAGGAACAAACTGTCCAGCATTTCTGAGTTAAGAGATAAATAGCACACACACACACACACACACACAGATTTCAAAGGCTGGGGCTGGCAGGCAGGAAAGCTTTGCTGGCAGGCAGGAAAGCTTTGCTGACATTCGATTCTGTCAGATAAAGGTTGGCAAGAAGATGAAAGCACAATTACCCACTCTCCATTGCACGGAAATGAAAGGAATGGCTCATGAATACATTCTGCTTACCATTCATGAACATTGCTTGCTGGTGTCTGTGTGTCCAGGAATACTAGGATTAAGTTACCTTGCAAACCAAAATAACTGCTTGCCTTTATAAACCTGATACATGTGAGCTGTCGGGATGTATAATGAGAGGGTAAAGCCCTTGTCAAGTCAATTCTTTGACCAATTTAGAAGCAAATCCCTTTGTCATTTATTACCGGAAGATGTTAAAGTCACAAGGCAGAAATGACCAAATTAACACAGTGAGGAGGTAACAATCTTTTCCTTTCTGCCTAATTACAACTGCTTTTCATTTACTGAGTTAACCTTGGACATTGATGGTAACTGGGCCCTCACACATCGTGGGGTCTAGGAAAGGACTCCCTTTCAAATTAGGATTGAAAAGTTTTGCACTTAAAATTGATTATGCTCCCTCCACCCCCTTTTCCCTCCTACTTGTCCCATCCCCCCTACTTTTCGTCTTCCTCCCTTCCTGCATTCCCTCTACTGCTGTCCCTCCACCCTGTACACCCCCATCTCCCACCAACAAGCACAACATGTCTAATCCCAGGCCCAATCTTACAGTGTAACAAAAGACAAAGAAGCGTGGATGCTGAAGATATGAAATAAAAACCAAAAGTGCTGGAGAAACTCAGACCTGCGAAGAGATAAACAGAGTTGGTGTCTCAAATCCAGTGATCCTGCATCAGAACTCAATCTCACGGTCACATCGTTTTCTTCAACCATTGAGTGGCCAGTCTCTAACAAGGAGCTTTACTTAATGTCTGCTTCAAATTCCATTAACATATACTTTTAGTCACAGCTCCAGTATCAGGCTTGGAGATTGTAGACTCTGCCAATGGTGGAGGGCAGGATAGAGTCAGGTCACAACAGACATTTGAAAGGGTGGATGGCACTGGCCTGGAGGCAGGGTAAGGGGCATGGCAGAGGCACTGTAGCGATTGAAAACATGAAAATGTGATGTAAAACCAAAGCTCCATCTCTCTTCCCTGGCCTACAGAAAAGATTCTATGGGAATATTATAAAGAAGTGCAGAAAAGTTCTCCCTGACGTCTTGGCCAATATGTGTCCTCAATCAGCAGCACAAAAACATTAGATTATCTGGTCACTGCTGATTGTGAAAGTCTGCTGCGAGCAAATTGGTTGCAACATTTTGTCGTTTGAGAAGTGCTTTTCATTGCCAGTAACATTCCAAATATGTTTAGGAAGCTATTTAAATGCAGGTCCTTATGTTCCTTCATTTCTTTCCCCTGTGGAATAAGATGGGACCAAGTTTTCCTGTTAAGACTGCTGTTGAAACTGTTTAGTAATGACCGGGATATCCAGGTCGGATAGTCACAGGCTGAAATGAATTCACAGGCAGAGAGGGCAAGGTGACTTCCAAGGCACTTGTTTAAGTGGGAGTTCTGCAGGTTAATTTTGCTCTCACCAATGCAGAGCTAAATAAAGTCTTTCACAGATATTCTTATGATTTTGTGTTTCCCTTGGTTGAGAAAAGACATCTTTAATGAAATCCTATCTGTACAGTACTCTTCAGTGCTCTTCAATCACAAACAAATCATACTTTTCTCTTACAGCATTACTCACTTCATTGCAGCTGGGAAAGCGATGGAAACATAATTCCCATACACTATTCTAACAACTTGAACCACTTGTCATATTTTAAGAAAGATGTGAGGACCTTTGAGGTAGTTGGAAAGGTTGGAGCTCTTCTCCTTGGAGTAAAGGAAATTGAGAGAAGATTTGACAGAAGTGTACAAAGTTATAATAGGGCTGAATAAAGTCAACTAGAAAAACAAACTGTTCCAATTAACCCATGGTTTGGGGATAAGGGAACACAGATTTAACACTGGGTGCAGCAGGAACATGAGGAAGAACCTCTTCGTGAAGCAGGTGATAATGACATGGAACATGACGCAAGTGGTGGAAGAGAAAACAATTAGTTTTTTTCAAAGGGATAGTAAGTGGGCACAGAAGTAAACCCGCAGGGTTACAGGAACTCACAAGGACAGTGGGACAGACAGCAATTTCTTCAGTCAGAGGATGGTCACAGTGGGCTGTGGCGGACAAGTCAATGAGTGCATTTATGACAGAGATTCTTGCTTAGTAAGGAGATCGACGGTTATGGAGAGAAGGCAGGAGAATGGGATTGGGAAACATATCAGCCATGATCGATTGGTAGAGCAAACTTAATGAGACAAATGACCTAATTCTGCTCCTATATCTTATTGTCATATGGTTACTCCATGGAGTAACTCATTCAGGTGAAGATGGTGATGCCAGTGGACTGGAAATCTAGAACCCCAGGCTATTGTCCAGGAACATGGCCTCAAATCTCACCACAGCACCTGGTGAACATCAAATTCAATTAATAAATCCAGATTCAGTCATGATTACCAGGAGACAATTACTGATTCTCATAAAAACCAAATCTGTCATCCTCAACCTGACCCTTCGCAATGTGGTTGATTCTTGACTGCCCACTGAAATACAAACATACAGATCAGGAACAGAAGGAAGCCACTCAGCCCCAAGTCTTTACTGTCATTCAGTAAGATCGTGCACACCTATTTGTGTTTCCATATTTTGATCTAGTCCTGTTAACGTTCGATTTCCATTCCAAAGAAAAATCAATCTGTCATCGTCTTGCATATATTCAACGAGCTGAAAATGTGTTGCTGGAAAAGCACAGCAGGTCAGGCAGCATCCAAGGAACAGGAAATTCGATGTTTCGGACATAAGCCCTTCATCCTGATGCCCGAAACATTGAATTTCCTGTTCCTTGGATGCTGCCTGACCTGCAGTGCTTTTCCAGCAACACATTTTCAGCTCTGATCTCCAGCATCTGCAGACCTCACTTTCTCCTCGAAGATATATTCAACGACCCCAGCTCCATTGTCTTCTGAGACAGAAAGGTCCAAAGGTGCACAACCCTCAGAGGTATATTCTTTTTCCTCATCTCTATTCTGAAAGGGCAGCTCCTAATTTTAAAACAAGCTGAAGGAGTTGAAGAGCAATTAAGGATGGGCAATAAATGTTGGCAAACCTTTGCCTAATATCTACTGACACCCGTACCACATTAAAATTCATTAACTTCAGTCTTAAAAACTCAAATTACTCCAGTACCTCCTTTTTTAAGACAAAGAATTCAAGAACTTCACTAATCTGTGTGTGAAAACATACTTTCTAATTGCCCTCCTATAAGAACTACACCAATTTTTAACCTATCCTCTTGTTCTCGATCTGCACACCACATTCTCCCAGGTTACATTATTCTGACAGCATTTGATAATATTCGGTGGATTCTGCAATAGGCTACTCTGAGCCCCATTTGCTCCCAAATGTGTGTGGAATCACTCATTCTGTGCAGTAGTCAAGCTAAAATAAGACTTCTGTTTTCTGCAAAATTTCTATGGCATTTTAAAAACATCTCTTTTAACCCAGCTTCTCTGCTGAGAAAGGGAGGCTGCAAAAACTACGTGCTGTAAAAGTATGTAAAAATAAGAATGAGCGAGGGAGGCTCGGATGTCACATCATTAAATTAGGGGCCTGAAGGCAAAGAGGTGAACAATGCAAAAGGAGACAATCATTTCTGACAGAGGTTTTATATTCCAGGTAAATGCAGGGGGCTATAGTTTTTCTCTAAATGCAGGAAGTCGAATAGTTGAGCCTTATTTACCAAGTGCATGTAATCTTATCTGTCAATCTTTTACTTCCTCGCTGTACACACAGATCTGAGTTCACAAGCAATGCGGCAATGACCTGTCACTGGTTTAGGTGACAGCTCTCCATGTACAAAAGAACACTGCAGTCAGAGAGTTCGTTAAATTTGAGGAATGGGTAGGAGGCCCTGTCTAGTCTAGACAAAATGTGCTGCCAAACCCTTTCACTTGCTTCATCCCAAGTTCTCACTTAAAAAAAAATTGATAGACAAGCAGTCTCCAGATGTTGATACGTAGGCTGAAGAGGGCTTTAAATGAACTGTAAGCCATGGTGGCACAGTGGTTAGCTTTGCTGCCTCACAGTATTGGGGTCCTAGGTTCAATTACAGTCTTGGGTGAGTGTCTATGGGGAGTTTGTATTTTCTGCTGGATGCTCTCATTTCCTATCACAGTCCAAAGATGTGCAAATTAGGTGGATTGGCCAGGCTAAATTGTACCACACTGTCCAGGGATATGCAGGTCAGCTGGACTAACCACAGTAAATGTGCGGGCTACAAGAATCGAGTGGGTTGCTCTTCAGAGGGTTGGTGCAGACTCAATGGCCTCTTCCTGCACTGCAGGCAGTCTCAGCAACTCTCTCTATTCCATTAGCAAGACCAACTCATTTAGACCAACAGCCTTCCATTTGTGCTATGGGTTCTACATAAAAGAGAACTGGACTTCACCTTTATTTCTTCTTGTTCTCTGTTCTTTTAAGAACATATTCAAGGAATGTGTATAAGGCTAGTTCATCTCCAATTGCCTGAGAAGTTGGTGGGGAAACACCTTCCAGACTATAATCAGGTAGACTGTTTTGGACATTTCAGAGATCGGGGAACAATCAAACAAGATCAGGAGTCCGCGCGAGAGATTTCCTTTTCTTAAAGATATCAGCAACAAAGTTTGCTTTTTACAATAATCATGGTCATCATTACAGATACTGGCTTTTTAATTTGATTCGTTGGATTTTGTTTTAAGAATTCTCACTTGCTACTGTGAGATTGGAACTCCTGTCCCTGGATTACTATTCCAGCAACATGATCACAATGCTGCTACCTAGTTCTTCATGTTGGCCATAGAGCTTGGTTTCACGATAGCTCATCCAAGCACTGACCTCACTCACTTATACCTGACAGCAAGAGCTATTGTACTAGAGGGGCATCACAGGCATACATGTATTTCTGATCAGCCTCCTAGATAGCCATCAGGAAGAGGAAATCCCCGACAGATCTTTTTTCCGGATCTTCACAAGGGGTCACTGAAGAGTCGGCTGCAAAATATTCCGACTGCCTTTGCCAGAGAGAATCTGTCATTCAGCACACACCTGTGACTGGCTTGTACCACTGCCTCAGGTTCAACACCAAATAAACTTGCAGATCTTTAAAAAACCTTGTCAAGGAATATCCGCCTGGGCTAACTGTATGCTATTTCACGAGTAACATGCAGAAATGTTGCCATGATAACTAACCTTAGAGCTGAACAATATTGCTGACCATTAATGTTCCATATAGGCAGTTATCACCAACATTTTAAAGGACATTTAAAAGGCTGTACAGGACACTGGTCAGGTCACTTTTGGAATACTGCATGCAATTCTGGTCTCCTTCCTACTGAAAGGGTTCAGAAAAGATTTACAAGGATGTTACCAGGCTTGGAGGATTTGGGCTATAGGGATAGGTTGAATAGGCTAGGGTTGTTTTTCCTGGAGCTTCAGATGCTGAGGGGTGACTTTATAGAGGTTTACAAAATCATGAGGGGCATGGAAAGGATAAACAGAAAACGTCTCTTCCATGGGGTCGGGGAGTACAGAACTAGAGGGTATCAGTTTAGGGTGATAGGGGAAAAATATAAAAGGCATCTAAGGGGCAACTTTTTCATGCAGAGGATGGTGCGTGTATGGAATGAGCTGCCAGAGGAAGTGGTGGAGGTTAGTATCATTGCAACATTTAAAAGGGATTTGGATGGGTATATGAATGGGAAGGGATATGGGCTGGGTACTGACAGGTGGGACTAGATTGGGTTGGGATATGTGGTCAGCATGGATGAGTTGGACTGTACGTTTCTGTGCTGTACATCTCTATGACTCCCAAGCAGAAGTAAAATAATATACATTAACCGTAAATGTCTGCACACATTTTCTCTTGATTAATTTCCTATCCTTGTCTATGAGTTAGAACGTGTGGTTCAAGTCCCACTTAAGAGACTTGAACATACGGTCTAGGCTGACACTCCCAGTGTAGTACGGAGGGAGTGCTGCAAAATAGGAGGTGCAGTCTTACATTTGTAGAGCTAAAATAAGACCTTCTCTGCCCATTCGCATGTAGCAGATTGGAAGGCCAAAAAACAGAAGTTCTCCTCAGTGTCCTGCACAATATTTACCTCTTAACCAATTTCTCTTCCAAGTTATTTTGACATTATCACATTGTTGTTTGTGCAGCAGATTAGCTGACATTTCTGACCTTACAACAGGACTAATGTCAAAAGTACTTCATTGGCGAAATGCAACCCGGGACAGGTTAGAGCATAGCAGCCAATTTACATCAGTAATGTGGTAATGATCAGATCATTTGTTTTTGTGATGTTACATGAGGGATAAATATTGGTCCAAGGCACCCCTGCTCTTCTAAATAGTAGAAAGGAACTTGTCAGAGGACAAAAAAGACATTTGTTTAATACTTCATTCTCAATAATGGTAGCCCTGACAACGCAGCATTCCATCTGTATAACAACGGTGTGTCAGTCTGGATTTCAAGTCCTGATGTGGGATTTGAACCTGGAACCTTCTGACTCAGAGTGTTGAGCCATAGGACTGTGTTTTTACATAGTTAAGATATCCCAAGGTGATTCACATGGATGGGAAGGACCTAAAATTTGACAATGACACACAATGACCAAACGCAGTCGGCTGTAACAGGAGAGGGAGGTAGAGAGGTTAAGGGACAGAATTCAGTTGAAACAGCCGAAGAAATAGTTGTTAATGTTGAAGATCAATGATTTGCAAGATGCCAGAATTGGAGGTAGCAATTAATCAGATGGAGATAGTAGGATTGCTGACCAGGAGCTTGATCAAAGACGCACATTTTGAGGAAGCAATTAATCAAAGGAAATCAAGTAAATTAAATGCCAATTCTCACACAGCCCTGCATGCCCAGTAATCACCATAAATACGCGATACACACAGGATTCAGGGGGGAGGTTCCTGCTTGCACCCTAAGTTGATCACTGCTACACTCAATATTTTGGGCAATGACTATATTTCAAACAAGTGTGTGAACGAGTGACGATTCCTCAGAAATAAGGAAACTACCAGACACCCCCAACCCTCTCCCCAAACCCCCACAAATACTGGCAGTTGGGTGAATGAGTAGCAGATGCCCTGGCCCCTGCAGCACCTCACTTTTCACTGCAAAACTGTACACTTTTATTTGAATATTCTGCATTGTGCACCTAGAGTAATTTTACTGGCTTCTTTCTGTGGCACACAGTCAACCTCTCTCTCTCTCTCTCTCTCTTTTTCCCTTGCTCACATTTAAGAAAGTAACTAAATTGGAGACAGTTAAAAGAACTTACATTTCACCACAGAAATGGTTTCATTGTGTCCCGGCCAACACTGCCTGCCACCGTACTGAATGAGTAAACTCCTTTGGCTTTATCCTCAGCAAACAAAGAATTATGTATATATTACACTGAAATTACAACATAGAAATAGGGCCTTCGGCACAACTGGACCCGGCCAGTGTTACACTCTAATCTATCTCCTCCCAACCCTTTCATTCATTACTGTCAACGTATCCTTCAATTCTTTTCTCCTGTATGTATTTATCCAGCTGTCTCTGAAACAAATGTGTATTATTTGTTTCAACTACTCCTTCTGGTAGCAATCTCAACATTATTACTACTCTTTGGATAACAAAATTTGTCCTGAGTTTCTCACTGGATTCATTAGTGACTACTTTAAATTTATGGCCCCTAGTTTTAGAGGGAGCGGAAACATCTCCACATCTACCCAATCACACCATTACAATCTCAAAAACCCTGACAGCTTTCTCTCTTCTTGGCAACGAGACCCTGCCTGTTTAATCTTTGATGCTAGTCATAACCTTTTCATTCTGGTATCATCCCTATAAACTGCTTTGCACCTTCTCCAGTCCCTGTATATCCTTTCAGTAATATAGGTACCAGAACTGTTCAAATATACAAGAAACTATATTTACCTGACTTCTGCTACACAGGTAAAATCATCTGAAATAGATTATGTAACCTGGTCAAATAATTTTTCTTCCCCTTTTTCATCCAATTTGCACACACGCTTAAAGCTTAAATGCCAATTAAACAAACAACGTGCTTAAAGATGTACGTTGGTGACGTCAAAGTGACTAAGTTATTGCAAAAGCCGATGCAGTTTATTCATATCTTTTTGGAGGGGAATATCTGCTGTCCCTATCTAATCAGGCCTACGTACATCTTCCGAACCACAGTGGAGTAATGGGCTCTCAACTGTCCTCTGGAACCATCCAGTGAGCTGCTCAGTTGTATTCATGAGAATGGTTCATGACAATTTATAACATGCAATAAATGCCGACAAGATCCATATGCCACGAATGAATAAAAAGCAGCACTTTTGAGTGAAGACAACGTAAATCGCAAATGCACTGAAAGTCTGATAGACTGAATAGAATATGATCATGTTACAAATATTAAATAAGACTGTGGGTTACAGGATAATTTTAGGAATTCCCTCAGGGGTAGAGGTGGGGGAGGAGGGACTGTCATAATGTAGTCACAGTGAATCCTAGATTTACCCTGATTGCAAAAACCCCTCAAATTCCTGGTGTAACTAGTGGGAATAAAAAATGAGAAGCCAGACGTCTAAATTATGTTTCATCAAATACCTCTGCAGTGTACTGAATGAGGGCCCCTTACTTACATTGTGAAATCCAGGACTTCACCTCCAAACTTAAAACTACACAAGCCACAGGGAGGATCAGTATTGTAACCGAGAGAGAAATATCAATGACGTTTACTCTTAAAATACCATTCTACAAGATTTTGGAAACACTGTGTGCATAAAGTTTATAATGATGATTCCAGAACTGAGAGGTCACAGCCTTCAAGTAAAACTGAACAAGGTGGGAACCATTTTTGAAGGAATGCAGAAAGCCTAATAGATATCATTAGAATTATACAAGTGCTTGATCCTGTGGAACTGGAGAAGATATTTCCACTGGTCAGAGCATTGAAAACCAGGAGAAATTAATCAACTGCGAACAGAATTCTGGGGACACATCGTAACCCAGAGAGCGATTTAAAAAGTTATTACAATTAGGAATGGATTAGGCCAATAGCACATTAAAGGATAAGCTAGATAAGCAAATGAAGGAGAAAGCAGTTTATGCTAATAAGATTAGAGGAGGTCAGGTGGGGCAGGCTCCTGTGGAACAGAAACACAGACAGAGCACCACCTGGAACTGAATGGCCCGTTTCTCACTTGATTTCCATTTTCAATCTTGCACCTTCTGCAACTTGACCCTTCAATCCATGGCAGGCATTCCAATAACATCTTTATTTCCGGGCTTTCGACCATCTTGTTCTATGGGTTGTAAGGCTCTTTAGGTGGAGGCAGGGGGTCTCACAGGCAGAGAGTTCGTATAACCTTGTCTCCAACCCTGCTTCAGTGAACTGACTAAGGTCGAAAATAAATGCACAATTTACACTGCGCTTACCAGCTTCAAATGCCACAAATCACTAAGACATTCCTTCGGAGTATGTGTGTATATACCACAAAAGGTATGTTGGATCAACATTTTGTAATCATCAGCTCAGACATTAAACTCTGTTCAGGTGAACATTAATGATCCCAAAAACTAGTTAAAGAGCAGGGGGTCTCCCTGTGTTCCAGCCAACATTCCTCCTTCAATCAACGCTTAACAGATTATAACTGCTCATTGGGGTGGCACGTTGGCTCAGTGGTTAGCACTGCTGCATCACAGCACCAGGGACCTGGGCAACTGTCTGCGTGGAGTTTGCACGTGCCCCCCGTGTCTGTGTGGGTTTCCTCTGGATGCTCCGGTTTCCTCCCACAATCCAAAGATGTGCAGGTTAGGTGAAATGGCCTTGCTAAATTGCCCACAGTATTAGGTGCGTTAGTCAGGGGTAAATGTATGTGAATGGGTCTGGGTGGGTCACTCTTTGGAGGTTCAGTGTGAACTTGTTGGGGCTGAAGGGCCGGCTTCCATACTGTAGGGAATGTAATCTTTAACCTAAAAAAATTTAGAACTGCTCATCAACTTCAGCACAACTATCCAAACGTACTGTCATGTTTGTCTGGAGACAAAACTGCACTCTGTGGGATCTTGCTATGCACAAATCACCTGTGTGGCAGTAGGTGCTGTGCTCCAGCTTATGAAGTTACCCAGTATTGCATTGTGAAGGCATTTCTACAGAGAAAGGGTGACGGGAGTAGGGTGCGGGGACTCATGAAATCAATGCAGTGGTTATATAAATGCAAGAGGTTAAGTGGATCGATCAGTGTCAACCTAATGCCAAGTTGAAGGATATGGTGCACAACAGACTTTCAAAGTGCGAAGCAAGGCTTTTTTTTAGTGGCTGAAACAGCCGTTCCTCTTCCCATTTCTCTAGCACTTAAATTATTAGCTAACAATGGCTGGGCATACATCCTAGCACATGACAGTTTACAACTAAATCTCGCTCGGTCATTAGGCAAATTGTTACCAGATGATGTATTTGATGCTCCCAATCATTTTATAAAGGAAAAGCCGTCAGCATCTCCAGCTCGAAGCAAACATTCACGGCAAACTAAAATGCTCCTGGAATAAATAGTAGAAGCATCAGCTGATTGGGTTTCTCTCACAATGCAGTGAATCAGGGTGTGGATTGTTCAGACAGCACAGCTTACCATCACGTCATGGCTCGGTAGGCAGCATCTTGGACTCAGAGAGATAAAGGTTCTGGGTTCAAGCCCCCACTCCAGAGCCTTTGAGGCTGACACTGCTAACAGAGTGATGTACTCTTGGAGCCGCTGTATATTTGATGAGATATTAGGCTGTGACCTCGGCAGTCACCTCAGATGAACATAAAGTAACCCACAGCACTATTTGCAAGAAGAGCTGGGGAGGCCGCTATCTGTCCATTAACCATAACTACTTTGCTGTTTGTGTGAGCTGGCTTAGTGCACATTGGCTGCCATTATTTCCATCTTATAACAGGGCCAGCACTTCTTTTAGCTATAAAGTGATTTGGTGGTGTCCTGAGGTCATGGACACGCTACAGAAATTGCAAGTTTTGCTTTCTCATTATCAAGGAAGCTGCAAAAAGCATCTGTCAAGTAACACAGCATCACAACAAAAGCATCAATTTCCTGCTCAGAACTACTTAAGTCAAGGGCCAGACAAAGGGAGAAACAAATCCATCATCACACACCTACTTAGGAATAGGAACAGTATGAGTGTTTTTTATGGGGACAATAGTCTCTGTATCCCATACGCAGTGCGACTCATTCAGTCCATTCATCTACTAGAAAGGGGAACGGATGTGGGGCAGGGATGAAGGGAGAACAAGGAGGGAACTAAGGGGATGGAGGAGGAGAATGGGGACAAAGGGATGAGTAGGAGGGGGTGGTGAGAGAGGTTACAGGAGAGTAAGGCTAGAGAGATGGATGGAGGAAGTGTGCCATTAAGATGGAGGGTGTCTGATGGGGGCAAAGAGCTGAGGAGTGAGGGTGGATGAATCAGGAGTTTGAAGAGTGCAGGGATGACTGAGGAATCAGGGGAGTTAGGGTTGAGTGAGGAGTGAGTGGATGTTTGGGGAAGGTGAGGTAAGGTCAGTCAATGTGGTGCCATTCCATCCACACCTCTCCAGGTAAGCATACTGTGATGGGCAAAGCTACCAGAGTCATTTTAAACTTGACACTACTCAGTACTTGTGAAGCTGCTCTAGTTTAACACTCAGAGGCTACTGCTGGCATATCCAAGTACCAGTTTGGCCTTATTGCCAGCCCTTCCACTACTTCACCTCATTCTCCAAGAACACAGCTCTATTTGAAGGAACAAACTTCTGTCTGAAGTTGGGTCACAGCAATTTTGTTCACATTAAGCTTCAGTTGTGTTATTGTCATTGAATTCCCAGTATCAACATCCTGGGGAGGGGGGAGGTCATCATTGACCAGAAACTCAACTGGACTTGCCATATAAATACAACAGCTCCAAGAACAAGTCAGAGGCTAGGAATACCACTGGGAGTAACTCACCTCCTGGCTCCCCAGAACCTGTCTATCATCTACACAGCACAAGACAGGACTGTGATGGAATACTACCTACTTGTCTGCATTGGTTCAGCTCCAACAACACTCAAGAAGCTTGACACCATTCGGGACAAGCAGCCCACTTGATTGGCAGCATGTACGCCCTCCCCAACTGACGGTCAGTAGCAGCTGTGTGTAACAAAGATCCTCAGACAGCACCTTCCAAACCCATTACCACTTTCATCTAGAAGGACAGGGGAGCAGATACATGGGAACCCCACTACCTACAGGTTCCACTCCAAGCCACTCACCATCCTGACTTGGAAACAGATCATCACTCATTCACTGTCACTGAGCCAAATTCCTGGAATTTCCTCCTAAAGAGCATTGTGGATCTACCTACAGCACAATGGACTGCAGCAATTTAAGAAGGCAGCTCACCACAACCTTCTCAAGGGCAAATCATGACGGGCAATAAATGGTAGCCAGCCCAGCGATGCCTACATTCCACAAGGGAATAAAAAAGTTACTTCATCATAGACTGTTGCTCTTTGCAGTCACCATCAACCCTTGTGCCACTTCATCAGTTACTGAAGTTCTCTGTGTCTTTCCATCCATTACCTCTACATGTCATGTGGCTTGCAAAACGTGTGTGTGTGTGTGTGTGTGTGTGTGTGCAAGAGAGAGAGAGAGAGAGAGATAGTTTAAGCTAAAGCAGTGGACCCCTGACTGGTAGGTCCTAGCCTACAGGGCATGGGACAGGCTCCACTTCACACCGATGAGCAGGTTGGCATTGATGGACTCAAGGACTGTTCCATCTCAATTATCCATTTGCTTAAAACTCATACAAGTTTAATGTATTCGAGTTCTGACCTAAGGTTACTTGAATACTTTGCTTCTTCTCTTCCCCGCAGAAGGTGCCAGACCTGATTAGGCATTTCCAGCATTTGCTGTCAGTATTCCAGCATCCCACATTATCTTCTTTCATCACAATCAACCAGTTGGCACTTCCTGAGCTCCACTGACCAGATGGCATATGCCAGCTGCATCTGGAGCCTCTGTTTATGGATAATTGAGATGGAATGGTCAACTATACCAACCTGTTCATTGGTATGAAGCAGAGCCTGTCTCCGTCCCTGTAGACTTGCTGCCAAACAGCGGTCCACTGCTTTACCTCGAATTTCCATCTCAGGAAAAACTGGCTTCAGTTTTTGAAAGCTTAGTTCATTGACTAACAGGGATTGCCAGTACAGAATGAGACCATTCAGGCCACTGGATCTGTGATAGCACTTTTGCTCGAGCAATTCCGAGCCAATCCAATTATTCTGCTCCTTCTGCCTGTATTGGCTCGAGATATTTATCCATTATTTTCCTTACAAACATTTAAAAAATGATAAAGAAGCGGGCCATTCAGCCTTCTGAAGTTGCTCTGCGTTCAAAGTAATCATAGCTGATCATCCAAGTCAGCTGTGCTCCTGCTTTCCCTGATAGTCTTTGATCCCTTCAGCCCTAAGAACGATATCAATCTTCTTTTGAAAACATTTAATGCTTATTCCTCAATTGCTTTCTGTGACAGAGACTGCGAGAGGCTCAGCACTCACTGTGTGAAGAAATTTCTCCTCATCTCAGTCCTAAATAACCTACCCCGTGTCCTTCATTATGATCTTGCGATTCAAAGTATGGATCTGAATTTTGTGTGTGATGCCAGAAGTTAGCACCCAAGCTGTCTGTAAATAAATGGTGGGGTAGATGAGGTTTAATCTAGCCAACCCTCTTGAGCCCCTGAAACGGTCCATAACCACCAAGCAATTGGGGGAGGGGGTGCCAACAAAGTCACCTTGGCCAGAAGAGGGTTGTATCTCCTATAACGGCCTCTGGTCAACACTGCTCACCTCCCTCACAAAGTCTGCTACCAATTGAAAAATTCTGCTCATGACCTCAACCTCGATCTTTCACTCGGCAAAGCATTCCAACTACTTCCTGTCTCAATAAATTTCTCCTCTCCGAAGAAATAAGGTCATACAGTTGATTAAGTGCGCTTGGTCATTCAATGAAATCATAGCTGACTTTCTCTAGATTAGCACAATATCCATCAATTAATAGCTAAATGGATGAAATTCTACTGATCCCCAACGTAGAATATACTCAAACCACTAAGGATTCAAATGCTCTGGGTTAGGGAACTCCAAAGCTCACAGCCCTCTAAATGAAGATATTTCTCTTGACCATCATAAATTACTGACCCCGGATCCTGAGATTTGATCACACAGTTATGGGCTTATGGGAAACAGTTATAGGTTAAGGGGAAACAGCCTCCCAATATCTCTCAACACCTTCTCCCCACTCACCCCAGTCATTTCCTGTTCAACTCTCGCAAAATTCTTGATGATAAAAATAACTCTTAACCTTCACTGTTGGGGCAGTGTAAATTGTTCCAGTATCTCAAGTGTCTCTCCATATCCCTGCTGTCATACTGCTTTCATACAACTTAACCACTGCGGAGCACAGAGTTAGTCAAATTCTCTCGTTAAATTAAGTGCATTTGAAGAGACTGTTTTATCACAGTCACCCACCAGAAAGATCCGTCCTCTCTGCACATTTAGATTGTGAGTATGTTGAAGGTTAAGGCTCACTCTGCGGTCCTGGTTTCCACACTGCCAGATTGGAACACTTTTTCAGGGGTTGCTGTTCAGCAGATTAGTCTCTGCGCTATGATCCAATTTGACAGGATATTTTTCTTTTCCTATTTAAACTGGAGAGAGAATCCAGATGGTCCTTCTATCAACTGCAGACCCTTGCAAAAAAAATTACCTCTCCCAGTTTACTAAAACTCAACACGGTGTGGAAACAATCTACAGTTTACAAGACCTTAAGTGCAAATGGCCAATATTCCTCTTCCAAATGAATACGTACCTGCCCCTATCCAAATCTCGGTGTATGGATTCAAGTCCCACTCAAGTTTAAAATGTATGTTATGGTTCAGTAGGGAACACTCTTCCTAAGATCCAAACCAGAGATTGAGTGAACAATTCAGGCTTCCAGGGTGCTTTTCACAACCAAAACATGTTATGGTCAATTAGAGTCATAGAGACGTACAGCATGGAAACAGACCCTTCGGTCCAACCCATCCATGCTGACCAGATATCCCAACCCAATCTAGTCCCACCTGCCAGCACCCGGCCCATATACCTCCAAACCCTTCCTATTCATATACCCATCCAAATGCCTCTTAAATGTTGCAATTGTACCAGCCTGCACGATATCCTCTGGCAGCTCATTCCATACACGTACCACCCTCTGCGTGAAAAAGTTGCCCCTTAGGTCTCTTTTATATCTTTCCCCTCTCACCCTAAACCTATGCCCTATCATTCTGAACTCACGGATCCCAGGGAAAAAACTTTGTCTATTTATCCTATCCATGCCCCTCCTAATTTTGTAAACCTCTGTAAAGGTCACCCCTCATCCTCTGACGCTCCCGGAAAAACAGCCCCAACCTGTTCAGCCTCTCCCTGTAGCTCAGATCCTCCAACCCTGGCAACATCCTTGTAAATCTTTTCTGAACCTTTTCAAGTTTCACAACATCTTTCCGATAGGAAGGAGACCAGAATTGCACGCAATATTCCAACAGTGGCCTAACCAATGTCCTGTACAGCCGCAACATGACCTCCCAACTCCTGTACTCAATACTCTGACCAATCAAAGAAAGCATACCAAACGCCTTCTTCACTATCCTATCTACTTGTGACTCCACTTTCAAGGAGCTATCAACCTGCACTCCAAGGTCTCTTTGATCAGCAACACTCCCTAGGACCTTACCATTAAATGTATAAGTCCTGCTAAGATTTGTTTTCCCAAAATGCTGCACCTCGCGTTTATCTGAATTAAACTCCATCTGCCACTTCTCAGCCCATTGGCCCAGATCCCGTTGTAATCTGAGGTAACCTTCTTCGCTGTCCACTACACCTCCAATGTTGGTGTCATCTACTAACTTACTAACTGTACCTCTTATGCTCGCATCCAAATCATTTATGTAAATGACAAAAAGTAGAGGGCCCAGCACTGATCCTTGTGGCACTCCACTGGTCACAGTCCTCCAGTCTGAAAAACAACCCTCGACCACCACCCTCTGTCTTCTTCCTTTGAGCCAGTTCTGTATCCTAATGGCTAGTTCTTCATGTATTCCATGAGATCTAACCTTGCCAATCAGTCTCCCACGGCGAACCTTGTCGAACGCCTTATTGAAGTCCATATAGATCACATCTACTGCTCTGCCCTCATCAATCCTCTTTGTTACTTCTTCAAAAAACTCAATCAAGTTTGTGAGACATGATTTCCCACACACAAAGCCATATTGACTGTCCCGAATCAGTCCTTGCCTTTCCAAATACATGTACATCCTCTCCCTCAGGATTCCCTCCAACAACTTGCCCACCACCGAGTCTTTTGATCTTTTGAAGTGCTGTCCATGTTTTAAAGTAGGAAAGATTACAGCCAAATTTTGTAGAGCAAACTCAGCTGAAGTAATGTTGCACTGCCAGAAGGGCTATCTCTCAGGAAGAAGCCGATGTTCTTTAAAATAACAGAATGTTTTACACCAAATTAAAAGATGTGACAGTCCCAGTTTAATTTTTATTTTAATCAAGAGATGTCACTTCTAACAGAGGAGTTCTTCCTCACTGTTCCACTGAGACAGAGTGTTGGTCTGTAACTGGAGCTCTAGTCTCCAGAGTGCTACTCCTTGGGGACAGTAAGAACAATTATCTTCAATTTAACTGGGGATGATGAAATCATTGCATCACCAGTGACCAGGCAGGAGGGAAGACCTCACATCATCATTGAAAGAACACAGTATTAATTACACAAACTGCCTTAGAGTTGATCTCCAGAAATACCAGCACGCTTAATTTTTTCAAAATGAATTCACCCGAAAATAGCTACCAAATTAGAGTGCAGTATCAAATAAAGTCTTCAGTTGGCATTGGGGTATACCATTTGTTACACCCCCTCTCTCCGGTTCAGAGGCAAATTTTTGGAACAAAAAATGCTGACAGACTCTCTGGTCCAAATCAGCAATTCACCTTCCCTACCCCCACTATCTGTCGTGTTAACCAGATGGAGCTCCTGTTTACTCTGCAAGGTTAAATGAGGAACCAAGTTTCTCAGCACAGGGGAGGTAGACTTTGTACTTGGAATACCAGGAGATGGGTCAGAGGTCAAGGTATTTCTGCCCTGTTCAGTGCTTGTCCTTTTCTGAACTGTCTGCCTTTGAGGAAGGAACTGATAAAAATAGGATTAAAATGTGCAGCAGACACAATGAGGGACGCTGAGGTAAGGAGAGAATTTTTCCTTGTGATTGATGGTTGAACAAATTCACAATAGAAGGGCCACTTAGAAAAAGAGACCGATGAAAAGACAAGTGGGCTTTCATCTCCAGCATTTAGACTGCAATGCCATTTTTCAATAACCCTTTGCTAAGGCCCCTGGGTTAACTGTCTGAATTTCAATACTCTGTCCTTTCACAAACGCTTTCATTCCTGACAAGCTCTAATCTTGCACTGACTGCTCTCATGAGTCAGAAAGTCGCAAAATGTTGAATATCCACAAAGGCCCAGATTTTGCAAACGTGATTTTTCTAATATTTTTGCCACCTCATCCTTCAAAATTTCATTTTGCGTTATAACTTGCTGGGAGTGTAAACCGATGATAATGGAACCAGAGGGTAAGAAGATGTCCGACATCTGAATGGATGAGGAGTCGTACAGTCAACGAAGGATAGAGGAACAAATTGATGCATTCGTCAAAGGAGAAACAGGAAAAGCAATAAACAGAGGGAAACAAAGACTTGCTTCTGAGAGAAAAAAGAAAAATTATTTTGAAAAATCTTGAACAATAGATTGAATGATTGCAAATATTACATCCATGTTCAAAAAAAGGGGGGAAATATACAATTGGTAGTTACACTCAAGTCAGTAATGGGCAGACTTTCAGAAAATAGTAAAGCAAGTTAGTGTCATGTCTTGGTCAGTTACTGGCCACATTCCCTCTGATTTCTTCAACTACAGCACAGACACCCAAGGTTCACACATGGTAGCAACTCAAGAATTTGGAAATAAATGAGTGGGCACAGTGATCGGTGTGTGTGGACCTTTGGTGCAACTTTGCCACCACGTAGCTTAGAGAGAATGTTGGTTACTGGCACATTCACCTCTGAACAAGAAGCTCCCAGGATCATGGCCCAGAGTTGGGTGCATTAAGAAACAACGCTCACTCTTTAATGTGGTCCTGAGGAACCACTGCACTGTCATCGTTCAGAACCAACATTAAACTAAGGCCCCAAATAACCTCTCACACGGCAGACACTGTGGCACTATTTCAGAGCAGAGCAGGGAATTGATCCCTGGCAGAAGATCTATTGCTCAAGCAACATCATGAAAGAAAAAGGTCAATACCATATTCATAATTTACAAATACAGATGTTAGTCTGTGATGGCAACAAACCAAAGCAGCAACTTGGACATGGATGGAATATTGAAGGAGAGCTGGTATAGATTTGTTAAGAACAAATCGTGTTTCAAAAAATGCAACCAATGCTGGAGATCATAGCAGGTCAGACAGCATCCATGGAGAGGCAGCAAGCTAATGTTTCACGTCTAGATGATTCTTCATCAGAGCTGATGTGAAGCATGTAGGGGACAGCATTTATGTTGTAGTTTGGGGAGGGGTGTGGGGGTAGTGAGTGCAGGGTGCTGGTGATTAAGTGATCAGAATGTGGGAACTGCCCTCACCCCTAACTACAGCATAAATGCTGTCCCTTCGACACTTCATTTCAGCTCTGATGAAGAGTCATCTAGACTCAAAACATTAGCTTGCTGTCTCTCCATGGATGCTGTCTGACCCACTATGATCTCCAGCAGTGGTTGTTCTCGGCAGAGATTCCAGCATCTATCGTCCTTTGCTCCTATGTCACATTTGACTAACTTGTTTTTGATGAGTTATCAGACGAACTGGATGAGAATAGTGGAGTTAATATTATATATTTATATATGGATTTTTAAAAAGACGTTCGATAAAATACCCACACATTAAACGTCTCAGTAAAACTGAAACCCTCGGGATAAAAAAAGGCAGGAGCAACGTTGATGTAAACTGGCTGAGGGACGTAAACAGAGATGAAGGTGAATAGTAATTTTTCAGACTAGAGGGATAGTTGTAGAGGTATTCTCCGGGGTTCAACACTTACATCCTGGCTGTTTTTCATATAGATTAGAGTACTGGGCTTGGTGGGATAGGGTGCAATATCAAAATATGCAGATAATGCAAAATCTGAAACTGTATTCAACAATGAAGACAGTGGTAGCCTTCAGTAGGACCGTGCTGCTTGAAAGGAGTGATTACATCAAACTAAAATCAACACAGATGTGTGTGCACGATACATTTTTGAAGGAAGGATGAGGTGCAATAATACATGCCAAATGGTTCAATTTTATAGGCGATTCAAGAGGAGAGAGACCAGAATCAATAAAAGTCTTTGAAAGGGATGATTTGATTAGATTACTTACAGTGTGGAAACAGGCCCTTCGGCCCAACAAGTCCAACTGACCCGCAGAAGCGCAACCCACCCATTCCCCTACATTTACCCCTTTTACCTAACATTATGGGCAATTTAGCATGGCCAATTCACCTGACCAGCACATCTTTGGAGTGTGGGAGGAAACTGGAGCACCCGGTGAATTGGAGATACACACTTGAAGGAGGGCAAAACTGGAGGGATGCAGCGTAAGAGTCAGAGAGTAGAGCCAGCTGGATTGCTCTTCAAAAGGCTCCTGCCAACCAAGTGATCTGCTGTCCTATCCAATAACTTTAAACCAATTTTCAACATGTTGGAACGTGATTCCAGAGTTTAAATTGCTCTCTTTCTGGACTGGAGAGGTTGAGAGGCATGGTAGAAACCAAAATTTCATGGAAGGGTCCTTGAGCTGTTAAATTCCAGTCCTAACATATCGTGTCGAGTTTAATGCAGATAACAGAAAATCTGAAATTGCAGTAGACAGTGAAGTTAGTGATAGACTTCCAGAGGACAGGAACAGATTGTTTGATCAACTCAAGTTAGATAGAAATCAACACAGGAAACAGCAATTAACGCATAAATGGCTGAAACTTACGGGAAGAAGACACGGCCAGCTGCTAATTTCACCAGGCTGTCCCTTGTTCCACAGTCACTTGAACATATCCACTTTACTCTGTGAACCCAGCATTCCCTGCCTTCCTTTCACTGCTGGATGTCAAACTGTTCAAGTGAAATCAGAAACCTGGCTCCCAATTGCATGGATTTAAATAGGCTCGAGGTTTTCTGCTTTTCCTTGTACAGATACTCAAGGGCCTCGATTTTCACCACTGTTTCGTCTGCTGGGATTGGGTCACCTGGATTTTTCATTATTGCCCTGAGCTGCACCTGCCCACCATGCGGGGGATATAGTCAAGGTTAATACGCCTCCAACAGAGTGTGTCTGGGTTTTCATAATCCATTGCAACTAATTACACCAAATTTCTTCTGGAGAAAATGGCTTGGAATTAAGCTTTTTTTCCTGAAATTTTGAGGAAAACTCCTACTTAAATTTTTTTTTTCCCACTTTCATGCTAGCTTAGGTGCATTAGCCACAGGAAATGCAGGGTTGCAGGGCTAGGATAGGAGAATGGGTCTGCGTGGGATGCACTTCGAAGGGTTAGTGTGGACTAGTTTGGCTGAATGGCATGTTCCCACACTGTAGGAATTGAATGGATTCTATGGAAGACTGTAATGTTGCACATTATAACTTATTTCGTGATTTCTGTAATTCACTGATTATGTGCCTAAGTACTGTGTACCTAAGATGGTGCCTTGTGTGACAAGACTGTACACTTTTCACTCTACTCTTGTACCTCATCCTTGATGGCACATGACAATAAAGCCTAAATCTAAATCTATTACCAGTGATAGGTTTGGTTCAGAATTTGAAAGTTTACAGGGCTATTACATTAAAAGGTACACAAACAGGAATCTCTTGGTGCCAAGAACTGGCATATTAGTAAAATTCATTCGACCAGTAACTCAAAACTGTCCAATATATAAATGAAATCCCAAAGCAAGAAGCTGTAGATGCAATCTGATGATTTGGCCTTATCAAAAATAAAACAAATCATGGAATCTTCAGTCACTATTAACATCTCTTTGACGGTTTAAGTTTAGATTTGGTGTCAGTAAAATGAAGAATATTTGGAAACAAAACGATAATGCTGTACATTTTCTCAGTTAAAAGCTGGGATTCTCTTATGCTGGGATTCATGAATGTTCTAGTTTCAACTCTCTCCCAGAGACTTCAGGACAAAATGTTGGCCCGGTGTACCTTCACCTGTTTAACCCAGATTTCCCCAGACAAAACCATAAGGTGACCTGTCATTAAGCCAGGTACCTACTAGAACATTGCAAAAGCAGGAAGCCATTCAGCCTCTCAAGCCCATTCTGTCTTTCAATGAGATCACAGCTAATCTGCAACCTAACTATACACACCAGCCTTATATTTCTATCTTTTAATGCCTCTACTTAACAAAATTCTATCAATCCAAGACTTAGAATTAAGAACTGATCTCGCATCAAACCTTTATAACCTTTTGCTTTAGAAGTATTCTTGATTTCACTTTCAAAAGTGTTGCTGTAATTTTTAGATAGTGACACCTTGTCCTTATTTTGGGTGAGTTCTTCAAGCTAGAGCAAGATCAAATAGAAGTTGAGAGGGCAAGGGAACAGAACAGTTCAATCAAATAAAAGCAACATACTGTCGGTGCTGCAAGTTGGAATTAAAATCAGAAAGTGCCAGGGAAACTCAGCAAGGAGAGAAAGAAACAGAGTTAACGTTTTGAATCGGAGTTCCACAGAAGAGGCAAGATACTACATTTGAAGAGGAAAGTACAACTGGCAAAGAGAGAACAGAACAGTCGGAATCCAATGAGTAGAGCGAGTGGACAGGGTGTCAGCTGGGTAGAGATATACAGTGCTAGGTAAGTAAGATGCCAGATGGGTAGAGTGCATGGTGGTAGAAGTTTAATATGCCAGGGGGGATTGTGTTTGCAGGTGAAGGGGCATGGTGACAGAAGTTACAGTGCAAGGTGAGAAGGGTGCCAAGGACCAAGGAGGTCAGGTAAATGATAGTATTCAAGGTAAATCGGGATGAGTGGGAAAATTGATGTTTCAGGCAAGAGCCCTTCATCAGGACCTGATGAAGAGCTTTTGCCTGAAACGCCAATTTTCCTACTCCTTGGATGCTGCCTGACCTGCTGTGCTTTTCCAGCACCACTCTAATCTAGAATCTGATTTCCAGCATCTGCAGTCCTCACTTTTGCCTAATTACAGGGGATGTCGGCTGGAGGAGAGGTCAGGACCGGAGCCAGTACAGTCATAGAGTCATAGAGATTTACAGCATGGAAACAGACTCTTCGGTCCAACCTGTCCATGCCGACCAGAAATCCCAGCCCAATCTAGTCTCACCTGCCAGCACCCGGTCCATATCCCTCCAAATCCTTCCTATTCATATACCCACCCAAATGTCTCTTAAATGTTGCAATTGTACCAACCTCACCACTTCCTCTGGCAGCTCATTCCATACATGTACCACCCTCTGCGTGAAAACGTTTCCCCGTAGGTCTCAATTTTATCTTTCCCCTCTCACCCTAAACCTAAGTCTCTAGTTCTAGACTCCCCGACCCCAGGGAAAAGACTTTGCCTATTTATCCTATCCATGCCCCTCATAATTTTGTAAACCTCTATTAGGTCACCCCTTAGCCTCCGACACTCCAGGGAAAACAGCTCCAGCCTGTTCAGCCTCTCCCTATAGCTCAAATCCTCCAACCCTGGCAACATCCTTGTAAATCTTTTCTGAACCCTTTCAAGTTTCACAACATCTTTCCGATAGGAAGGAGATCAGAATTGCATGCAAATTTCCAACAGTGGCCTAACCAATGTCCTGTATTCAATACTCTGACCAATAAATGAAAGCATACTAAACGCCTTCTTCACTATTCTATCTACCAGCGACTCCACTTTCAAGGAGCTATGAACCTGCACTCCAAGGTCTCTTTGTTCAGCAACACTCCCTAGGACCTTACCATTAAGCGTATAGGTCCTGCTAAGATTTGCTTTCCCAAAATGCTGCACCTCGCATTTATCTGAATTAAACTCCATCTGCCACTTCTACTACTTTGTCACTGTTTCAGGTCCTGGGACAACATATTAGTGAGAATATGGAGATAATAGATAGGATTGAGGTTGGTAAAGGGGAGGTTTTAGCCATTTTGGAAGATCTGAAAGTAGATAACACCCCTGGGCTGGATGGGATTTATCCTTGGATTCTCTGGGAAGTCAGCAAGGTGACTGCAGAGCCTTTGTCTTTGATCTTTATGTCATCATTGTTGACAGGAGCAGTGTCAGAAGACTGGAGGATATCAAATGTTGTTTCCTTGTTTAAGAAGGGAAGTCAGGACAACCCTCATAACTATAGACCTGTGAGTCTTACTTTGGTTGGGGTAAGGTGTTGGAAAAGGATATAAGAGAGATAGGATTTATAGTCATCTGGAAAAGAATAATGTGATTCGGGATAGTCAACACAGTTTTTGTGAAGAGTAGGTCGTGCCTCACTAATCTTATTGAGTTCTTCAAGAAGATGTCAAAAATGATGAAGGTAAAGCAGTTGATGTGATGTATATGGATGTTAGTAAGGCGTTTAATAATGTTCCACATGGTAGCCTATTGCACAAAATACGGAGTTTCGGGATTGAAGGTGATTTATCGGTTTGGATCAGAAATTGGCGAACTGAGAAAAGACAGAGGGTGGTGGTTGATGGGAAATGTTCATCCTGGAGCTCAGTTACCAGTGGTGTGCCGCAAGGATCTGTTTTGGAGCCAATGCTGTTTGTCATAAATGATCTGGATGTGGGCGTAGAAGGATGGGTTAGTAAATTTGCAGATGACACTAAAGTAGGCAGCGTTGTCGATAGTGCCAATGGATGTTATGGGTTACAGAGGGACATAGATAAGATGCAGAGCTGGGCTGAGAGGTGGCAAATGGAGTTTAATGCAGAAAAGTGTGAGGTAGTTCACTTCAAAAGAAGTAACAGGAATGCAGAGTACTGGGCTGATGGTAAAACTTTTGGCAGTATAGATGGTCAGACAGATCTCAGTGTCCAGGTGCATAAATCCCTGAAAGTTGCCACACAGGTTGATAGAGTTGTGGTTTGGTGTTTATAGGTAGAGGGATTGAGTTTTGGAGCCACAAGGTCATGCTTCAGCTGTACAAGACACTGGTAAGGCCCACCTGGAGTACTGCATACAGTTCTGGTCACAGCATTATAGGAAGGATGTGGAAGCTTTGGAAAGGTTTCAGAGGAGATTTGCAAGGATATTGCATAGTTTGGAAGGAAGGTCTTACGAGGAAAGGTTGAGGGAACTGAGGCTGTTTTCATTGGAGAGAAGAAGGTTGAGAGGTGACTTAATCAAGATGTATAAGATAATCAGAGGGTTAGATAGGGTGGACAGTGAGAGCCTTTTTCCTCGGAAGGTGAAGGCTAACACGATGGGACATAGTTTTAAATTGAAGGGTGATAGATTTAGGACAGATATCAGGTGTAGTTTTTTTACTCAGAGTTGGAGGGTGTGGGATGGCCTGCCTGCAACAACAGTAGACTCGTCAATGTTAAGGGCATTTAAATGGGCATTGGACATACAAATGGATAATAATGGAGAGGTGTAGGTTTGATGGGCATCAGATTAATTTAACAGGTAGGTGCAACAGAGAACTGAAGCGACTGTAACGTTCTATGTTCTAAGACTTGTCAGCTTAGGATGGTGGGTGGGAATTGTTAGTAGCTTGGAGGAATGTACCTCAGTGTGTGTGAGGTAAGGTGGGGAATTAGTTACCCAGGATTAGACTGGGTACTTAGCAGTCTAACATTTCCTAACTATTTACTCAACTGCAGCAGAAACCTCCAAACCCCCTTTAAATGGATATTTTCAGAGGGTTCCAGCATAAGAGAACAGCCCAGTGGAACCTTCAGAGCCCTTGACATTTCAGTCAGAGTGTACTACATCACAGGGTCCCCACACCCGCTGCTCCCATCTTCAGTTAAGAAACGATTAGCTGACCAGTGAAAAATCTGGGCAAGGATATACCAAAAAGGCTGACTGCACTTAGACTTATTAAGTCATGCCGGTTCGGAGAGTGTTTGCATCTGAGTTTGCTGAAGGAAATTGGAATGGAGATAGCAAATTCCATAATCCAACATTCCACAGTTGACCAAGTCCCTATATATGGGGGAGGTGCCACAGGATTGGAATGTAGCAAATACTGAATATTTAAGAATATTCGGGCATTCCTAATAAATACAGGACAATCGGTTCAATATTAGTGTTACAAACAACTATTAAGAAATGTTGGAAAGGTTTAAGTTGGCTAAGAAAAGCCAGCAGAGGTTTGTAAAAGGAAAATGAATGCTTGACTAATCCAACTTTTTTTTGATGAAATAACAGAGAAGCTAATGAAGGGAAAGCAGTGGATGTTGCTCATATCGACTTTAATAAATTCTTCAATAAGTATGTCATTAAAAGGTATGGACTAAGAGTAAAGCTCCTTGAATAGGAAGGTTAGCGTTAGCTAGGATAAAAACGATTGGCTTTAAGACTTAGCAAATGGTTATTTTTTTTCTGGCTGGAAGATGGCAGACAGTGGTGCTCTTCAAGATTCAGTGCTGGGATCACTGCCTTTGGTGATATAAATTTGCCAACGATTTCAAATTTAGAGCGATGGCTGGCAGGCAGGATGCATGAATCGCCTGCAACAGGACATAGTTAGGCTGGCAGGATGGGTAGACAAATGAAATTTAATTCCTGATGAAGGGCTTTTGCCTGAAACGTCTGTTTTCCAGCTCCTCGGATGCTGCCTGACCTGCTGTGCTTTTCCAGCACTACTCTAATCTTGACTCTAATCTCCAGCATCTGCAGTGCCTACTTTCGCCTAAATGAAATTTAATACAGAGAAATGGGAGATGCTGGAATTTGGCAGAAAGACTAGGGACAGATATTAAATAAATAACACATGTCGAAGGACTGTGAAGGGATAGAGAGCTTCGAAGACATTTTGATGGTTGCAGGACATATTGAGAAACCAATAGACAACCATTGGGTTTCATAAATTGAGGCACTGAGCAGCAAAACAGAGACATTTTGCTCAACCTTTATGAAAGTTCTACTTGGTTGAACTGGGGTACTGTGTTTAGTTCTGGTAGCCATGCTTGAGAAGTGATACGAGGAGTGAAGATTTACAAAAATGGTTCCAGCAACAAGAAATTTTAGATACAAAGTTAGGCTGAAGAAACCGGGATTCTTCTCCCGGCAGCATAGGAAGAGGAGGGTTACATGATCAGAACAGCTTTCGATGAAAGATAAAGAAAGGCTGTTCTCATGATCCTATGGTACAAATAGGAAATGCAGATTTAAAGTCTGGTTGAAGATTTGTAGCTCGGGTGTCCGTTGTTGTGGTTCTGTTCGCCGAGCTGGAAGTTTTTGCTGCAAACGTTTCGTTCCCTGGCTAGGGAACATCATCAGTGCTATTGGAGCCTCCTGTGAAGCGCTGCTTTGATGTTTCTTCCGGTATTTCTAGTGGTTTGTTCTTGCCGCTTCCGGGTGTCAGTTTCAGCTGTAGTAGTTTGTATGTGGGGTCCAGGTCGATATGTCTGTTGATGGATGTTCTTGCCGCTTCCGGGTGTCAGTTTCAGCTGTAGTGGTTTGTATATGGGGTCCAGGTCCATGTGTCTGTTAATGGAGTTTGTGGATGAATGCCATGCCTCTAGGAATTCCCTGGCTGTTCTTTGTCTGGCTTGTCCTATGATGGTAGTGTTTTCCCAGTCAAATTCATGTTCCTGGTTGTCTGAGTGTATGGCTACTAGGGATAGCTGGTCGTGTCGTTTTGTGGCTAGCTGATGTTCATGGATGCGGATTGTTAGCTGTCTTCCTGTTTGTCATATATAGTGTTTTGTGCAGTCCTTGCATGGTATTTTGTAAACTACGTTAGTTTGGCTCATGCTGGCTATTGGGTCCTTTGTTCTAGAAGGAAGCGGCAAGAACAAACCACTATAAATACCGGAAGAAACATCAAAGCAGCGCTTCACAGGAGGCTCCAATAGCACTGATGATGTTCCCTAGCCAGGGAACGAAACGTTTGCAGCAAAAACTTCCAGCTCGGCGAACAGAACCACAACAAAGGAAATGCAGATTTTAAAGATTTAGACGAGAGGCACTGGGTGTATATGAGGAAGAAAATCATTTGCTCAGCATGTGGTAATGCCCTGGAATCCATTGCCTAATTGGTTTGTGGAAACAATTCGTGATTTCGAAGTAAACTGCATGGACACTTGAGTGGAATAAACACAAGGCTACAGGGATAAAGCAGGGGAATGTGATCCCAAGAATTACTTCTTTCTGTATTCTTGTGACTCATCATTTCCCTTAAAATCTTGCAAAACTTTGCTCAATCCAGGAAATGTAAACCTGCAAGTTAACCCTTGAAGACAGAAACAGGGGAATATATTACGGGGAACAAAAAAATGGCAGAAGAATTGAATTGGTACTTCAGATCTGTGTTCACTGGGGAAGACATAAGCAAACTCCCTGAGGGAACACTGGGTGAAGGACCTGAACTGAAGGGAATTTATATTTGCCAGGAATTGGTGTTGGAGAGACTGTTAGGTCTGAAGGTTGATAAGTCCCCGGGGCCTGATGGTCTACATCCCAGGGTACTGAAGGAGGTGGCTTGAGAAATCATGGATGCGTTGGTGATCATTTTCCAGAGTTCGATAGATTCGGGATCAGTTCCTGCGGATTGGAGGGTGGCTAATGTTATACCACTTTTTAAGAAAGGTGGGAGAGAGAAAGCAGGAAATTATAGACCAGTTAGTCAGACCTCAGTGGTGGGAAAGATGCTGGAGTCTATTATAAAGGATGAAATTACGACACATCCGTATAGTAGTAACAGGATATGTCAGAGTCAGCATGGACTTACGAAGGGAAAATCATGCTGGACTAATCTTCTGGAATTTTTTGAGGATGTAACTCTGAAGATGGATGAGGGAGATCCAGCAGATGTAGTGTACCTGGACTTTCAGAAAGCTTTTGATAAAGTCCCACATAGGAGATTAGTGAGCAAAATTAGGGCGCATGGTATTGGGGGCAAAGTACTAACTTGGATTGAAAGTTGGTTGGCTGACAGGAAACAAAGAGTAGTGATAAATTTCGGAATGGCAGGCAGTGACCAGTGGGGTACCGCAGGGATCAGTGCTGGGACCGCAGCTTTTTGCAATATATGTTAATGATATAGAAGATAGTATTAGTAATAACATTAGCAAATTTGCTTATGATACTAAGCTAGGTGGCAGGGTGAAATGTGAGGAGGATGTTAGAAGATTACAGGGTGACCTGGACAGGTTAGGTTAGTGGTCAGATGCATGGCAGATACAGTTTAATGCGGATAAATGTATGGTTAACCACTTTGGTAGCAAGAACAGGAAGGCAGATTACTACCTAAAGTAATCAATTTAGGTAAAGAGGCAGTACAAAGAGATCTGGGTGTTCTTGTATACCAGTCAATGAAGGTAGTGAAGAAGGCTAATTGCATGCTGGCCTTCATAACAAGAGGGATCGAGTATAGAAACAAAGAGGTTCTTCTGCAGCTGTACAGGGCCCTGGTGAGACTGCACCTGGAGTATTGTGTGCGTCTCCAAATTTGAGGAAAGACATTCTGGCTATTGAGGGAGTGCAGCGTGAGTTCACGAGGTCAATTCCTGGAATGGAGGGACTACCTTACGCTGAAAGACTGGAGCAACTGGGCTTGTATACCCTTGAGTTTAGAAGACTGAGAGGGGATCTGATTGAGACATATAAGATTATTAAAGGATTGGACATTCTGGAGGCAGAAACATGTTTCCGCTGATGGGTAAGTGCCGAACCAGAGGACACAGCTTAAAAATATGGGGTAGACCATTTAGGACAGAGATGAGAAGAAACTTCTTCACCCAGAGAGTGGTGGCTATGTGGAATGCTCTGCCCCAGAGGGCAGTGGAGGCCCAGTCTCTGGATTCATTTAAGAAAGAGTTGGATAGAGCTCTCAAGGATAGTGGAATCAAGGGTTATGGAGATAAGGCAGGAACAGGATATTGATTGAGGATGATCAGCCATGATCATATTGAATGGTGGTGCAGGCTTGAAGGGCAGAATGGCCTAGTCCTGCACCTATTGTCTATTGTCTATTGGAATCCCAGAAGCGTTCTGTTGAAGTTAAAGTGCACTCTCTCCAAAGCCAGTACGCCCTGCCTAAGGTGGGCTGCCCACATTTGATCACATTATCCCACATAATGGTTTAACCACAGCTTCATACACTGAAGCATGACTTCTAACCACTGTCTTCTAGTCCTCTAGATAGAGAAACCATCATGTCAATTAGCCTTTTTGATTTATTTTCTATACCTGTCCACGGCATTTTAATGATTTATGCACACAAACCTTTAAATCGCTTTGCCCTTTGCTGTTTCCACTAATCATCATCCAGAAAGTGCTCTGATCTCTCCTGGTTAGCTCCAAAGTGGATGACCTCACATTTGCCTGAAATCCATTGAATGCAAATGGGAAAGTACTACTGCTGCAATGAGCTATCTATCTTATGAAAATATAATAGGATGGGGCTTATTAAGATTTAAAAATATATAAATCTGCATAAACATCATTTTCAATTGCAGTCCACCCCTGACATTGCCACTGAAACAATATCAGCTCTGATACATTAGCAACATTTTAAGAGGCATTTAGACAGACACATGAATAGGCAGTAAACAGAGGGATGCAGGCCATCTGCAGGCAGACAGGATTAGTCTAGAACAGCATTGTGGTTGGCACAGACATGGTGGGCTGAAGGGTCTGTTCCTGTGCTGTAAGACCATAAGACATCGGAGCAGAAATGTGGGACAGCACAGTGGCTCAGTGGTTAGCACCGGGTTTGATTCCCACCTCGGGTGACTGTCTGTGGGGAGTTTGCACATTCTCCCTGGGTTTCCTCTGGGTGCTCCGGTTTCCTTTCATAATCCAAAGATGTGCAGGTCGGGTGAAGTGACTATGCTAAATTGCCCATAGTTGTTAGGTGCATTAGCCAAGGGTAAATGTAAGGTAGGGGAATAGGTCTGGATGGGTTACTCTTCAGAGGGTCGATGTGGACTTGTTGGGCTGAAGGGCCTGTTTCCTCACTGTAGGGAATCTAATTTAAAAAATCAGGCCCATCAGGTCTGCTCTGCCATTCAATCATGGCACCATCTGAGTTGAACTTTTTTTTAATGGGTTCCCTTTGTTGTCACTGGGTTAATATGCTGAAGCTTTCTATTCAACAGTTTCTGATTCACACTAACTGAAAACTTAACATCAAACAAAATGAGTAAAACATTCTCTTGCTCATCCCCCGTTGTTATTACTCCACTACTGGAAGCTCTGTCGTCAGCTACCTAGACCCTAAAATCTCTGGAAATCTCTCCTTAAACATCACCATCTTGTTTCAATCACTCCATAAAACCTAAACGAAACAATGGATGCTGGGGATTTGAAACGAAAACAGAAATCGCTGGAGAAACTGCCAGTTCTGATGAAGAGTCACTGGACTCGAAACATTAACTTGGTTTTCCCTCCATAGATGCTGCCAGACCTTCTCCAGCAATTTCTGTTTTTACTCCATAAAACCTACCACTCCAACCAACCTCCTGGTCACCTCTTCCACGTGACTAGATGCCAATTATTATTCGATGATTGCTCTTGTGAAGTCCTTTGAGAAATTTTCCAATGCTTAAGGTTACTATATGAATGAACATTAGCATTGTTCATCAACTGTAAATATTTATAATTCTCCATGAAATAGTTCAGGAAGACTCAATCTAGTTCCAAGTGGGCACGACCCTACCTTGTGCCAATATGATAAACCAGATTATAAACCAATGGAATGCATAATATTGGACATTACAGAAACTAAAGGGAAAAAAAAACATAGTAAGTGTGAGCAGGAGTAGGCTATTCTGCCCTTCATGCCTGTTTCTCTAATCATGGCTGATCATCCAACTTTGCACCCTGCTCCCACTTGCTACCTCTACTGCCTGATCCCTTTAGCTCTAAGAACCATATCTAACTCATTTGTGAATACCCTATTGCTTCAACCAGTTGTTGTGGCAGAGAATTCCATAGGCTCATCATTCTCTGGGTGGAGAAGTTTCTCTTTATCCCAATCCTCAATGGCCTACCCCCCATCCTGAGGCTGTGACCCCCAAATGTGGACTCCCCAGTCATCGGGAACATCCTTGCTGCATTTATTCGACCTATTCTGGTTAGAATTCAATAGATTTCTATTGACACCCCCATCATTCTTCTAAACCACCGTGAATATAGTCTCCCCCTTCATATCAATCCAGGAATCAGTCTGGTACACCTTAGTTGCATTCTCTCAATAGTCAAAACCTCCCTTCTCAGATAAGGAGATGTAAACTGCACACAGTACTTCAGCATAATCTCAGCAAGACATCCCTGCTCCCTGTACTTGAATTGTCTCGCTACAAACACCATCATATAATTTACACCTTTCACTGCCTTTGCACCTGCATGCTTAGTTCCAGCAACTGGTACAAGGACATCCAGGTCTCACTGCACCTCTTCCTTTCCCAATCGATTGGAATTCTGATAAAAATCTGCTTTCCTGTTTTTACTTCCAAAGTGGAGAACCTCATGGAAAAGATATCACACCAGTTGAGTAGAGGGTGTTCCTCTGAACTGAGGGTATTACTGGGGCACATCAGAGAAAAAGCATTATGACTTGGGGTGACAGGATGCTCTCTGGTAGTGGATGCAGTCCATTCCCAATCACTGCCAGTCTCATCTTTGATAAATGGACAAGAGAATTCCCAAATCCAAAATTTGAGAAAATATCTTGCAGCATTGTGTGCAACTTTAGAATTTGCCAACAGCTAAGCATAAAGACCCCTGGAATGGGACATGAGTATAAACTCCTGGAATTCCTGACTTTTCTTTGCAAATGCTTTTCTTAACTTAGTGCATTCCAATCAGATTTGGAGACTGGGAGTGCAACCTTCTAATGTCTGGTTTGCATCAAGCGCCAAGCTGCATAATTGGCAGGGACACTTTATGGTTTTCTGGGACTCACAAGGTCACATTACAGGTCAGAACAAGGAAAATAACAGCTTTTTGATGACTAGGTGCTGCCTGGGAAAGAAACTATAAACCCACTGCAACCACTTGTAAAACACATTCAGAACAGTGCATTACTTAGTACCATCCTGTACTATTTAACAGCGACACTGAGGGATACCCCCAGTTATATATACCTATTGAGTAAAGCTCTTGAGGAACAGAATGCTAGGCTAACTCATCCAATGGGACAAATGGATGCAGCATTAGTTAAACAAGAGAGGTCTTAAGCAGGAAGATTTTAAAGGGAATGGAACAGCAGGAAGGAACTGTAATTGCGAGGCTCATCATCAGCAATGATGTGGCAGCACAAGGAAATAGGGCAATTTTGCAGGCTCATGGAATCACAAAGATGATAAAACAACTAAGAGGGTGTAATATTCAGGAAAGGGGAGCAAACATATTTTGATGTCTAGGAGAATACTCAAAAGGAGTTGGAACACATTCGGGGACATAAGCATCAAATCAACACTAATAATTCCAATAGTGAATTTTATTTTTATTTAATCAATTTTGTGGGATGTTGGCATTGCTGGTTGCCAGCATTCATTATCCAGCTGTAGTTGCCCTTGAGAAGGTGGTGGTGAGCTGCCTGTTGCAGTCCACCTGTTGTGGATTGACCCACAATGCCCTTAAGGAAGGGAATTCCAGGATTTTGACCCAGTGACAGTGAAGGGACAGTGATATATTTCCAAGTCAGGATGGTGAGGGGCTTGGAGGGGAACTTGAAGGTGGTGGTGTTTCCATATATATGCTACTCTTATATTTCTAGATGGAAGTGGTTCTGGGTTTGGAAGTTGCTGTCTGAGAACATTTGGTGAATTTCTGCAGTGTATCTTGTAGATATTACACAGTGCTGCTACTGAGCATTGGAGGCAGAGGGTGTGGATGCTTGTGGATATGTGCCAATCAAGTGGGCTGCTTTGTCCTGGTTGGTGTCAAGCTTCTTGAGGTGTTGTTGGGGCTGCAATCATCCAGGCAAGTGGGGAATATTCCATCAAACTCCTGGCTTGTGCCTTGTAGATGGAGGACAAGCTTTGGGTAGTCAGGAGGTGAGTTACTCATCGCACCTTGAAGCCACTATGTTCTTGCGCTCCGTCCAGTTTGAATTTGTGATCAAAGGTAACTGCCAGAATGTTGATAGTGTGAGGTTCAGTGATGGAGGAGAACAGTCTTTACCTGGGAAATTGGAATTCGCTAATGCAGGACCTACAACTTCATTTAGGATTGTGAGGTCAACATCACGACACAGAAAGGAAATGGTGCAGTGGGTGGAGGCTTGGGGTGGTGCTTTTGGGGGAGGTTGGGGGTATCTAACACCTATGGAGCTTGAACCCCTTGAATCACCTCACCTCCCTCCCTTTGGCCACCCCTGCTTGCTTCACTTTCTCCCTGCTCTTGCAGAGAGAGTGAAACCGACTTAGCAATCCATGGAAAATACAACAAAAACTCCTTTAATTATCATCATATCTCAAGAGATTTTGTGAGAATATTTACATGTGCCTCAGCATTCCTCTGCGAATATATTGGCAAAACACCTGGGTACGCCTGCAAAGATTAACTCACAACTTCCCAGCCTGGATTTATCTTAGACACAGTAGCAGCTGCCCTAAAGGTAACAATTCGTTCCCAGGCTACAGTGCATGGGACAATGGGCTTCGTGGGTCAAATCAAGAATCTGGAACAAACCGGCACACTGCCTCCCCATTCAGAGGTTCCCCTCACAGAATCGCCAGGGGCCAAGAGACACATGTCTGAAATTCTCTGTTTTGCTTTTCACAAAGTGCTGTTAGTCGCTGAAACTAAAGCTTTCTCACCTCCATCACATGATCTGTAAATTAACAATACAATATTCTCAGTGTGAAGTGTGAAAGAAACTGGGGAAGACAAACACCAGCGTTGGCTACTCTGCGAAATTATGAAGTGAAAGTTAAAACACAGGATTTCATAAAATGCCCAACACCTTGTTGCAATAAGAGCTTTACACACACACACATAGACAAAGCAGCTGCTGATGAGCTTTCTCCTGCCAAGTACTCATTTACAGTTTGAAGCCAAGGATCAATTCAACATGCCTTTAAAACAACACCAACAACTAGTATTTATACATTTAGCATTGTAAAACACCCCAAGATATTTCACAGGAACACAATCAAACAAACTGAGACAAAGCCACGTGAGAAGAGATGAGGTAAGATGGCTAAAAAGCTTGGTCAAAGAAGTCCATTTTAAGGAGAGATTACAGGAGGAGAGAGAGGTGGAAAGGTTTATGGTTCAATCCCAGGGTGTACCACCATGGCAGCTAAAGGCATGGCCACCAGTGGAGAATTGATGAAAACTGCGGATGTGTAACAGTTCAGAACTGGAGGAATGCAGAGATCTTCAAAGATTGTGGGAATAATGGAGATCACAGAGATAGGGAAGGATCAGGTCTTGGAGGAATTTGAAACCAAAGAAAACGATTTTAAAAATCCTCAAAGCACAGAATGGTTACACCGGAAGGAAGCCATTCAGCCTGTTGAGTCTATGTTAGCTCTCTAAAAAGCAACTCAGCTAGTCCCACATCTACACTCTTTTCCATTTCTAGTGCAATGTTTTTCTATTTAAGTGGTTATCCAGCCCCCTTTTAAACACCATGGTTAATCTGCCTCTTTTAAACTTTCAGACAGTCCACTCAGGATCCTAACCACACGCTGTGCAAAGACATTACGCCTCTTGTCGCCATGGTTTTTGTTATCTATAACCTTAAATTAGTGTCCACTTGTTTTTGACCCTTCCAACAACTTGAGCAGCTTCTCTCTACTCACTTTGTTCAAATCCTTCATGATTTTGAGCATTTCTACACAACTTCCTACCAGGGTTGTAAGTTTGCTCACTGAGCTGGTGGATTTGTTCTCAGGTGTTTTGTCACTATGGTAAGTAACATCATCAGGGATCCTCTGATGAAGCACTGGTGTTCTATTTATTTGTCTTGGTCTGTTGTGGCGGGTGATATCACTTCTGGTTTGTTTTCTGAGGAGTTGGTAAATGGGGTCCAAATCGTTATGTTTGTTAGTGGAGTTCTGGTTTGAAATCTGGGACGTCTAGGAATTCCTGTGCATGTCTTTGTTTAACCTGTTCCAGTTGAACTGGTGTCCCTCATCATCTGTGTGTATGGATACCAGTGATAGTTGGTCATGCCTTTTGGTGGCTAGTTGGTGCTCATGTATCCTGGTGGCTAGTTTCCTGTCCGTCTATCCAATGTAAAGTTTGTTGCAGTCCTTGCAGGGTATCTTGTATATGATGCTCCTTCTGCTGTTTGTTAGTACAGGGTCCTTTAAATTCATCAGGAGCTGTTCCGGTGTGGTAGTAGGTTTGTGGACTACCATGATGCCTAGCGGCCAAAGTAGTTTGGTCATCATCTTCACGATGTCTTTAATGTATGGCGAGGTGACTAGACTCTCTGGGCATGTTGTGTCTTCATGTTTAGCTCTCTTGTGTAGGAATTGCCAGATTGCACTTATCAGATATCCATTGCGCCTGAATATATTGTACAGGTGTTTTCCTTGGCTTCTCGTAGTTCCTGGGTGTGGCAGTGTGTTGTGGTTCATTTAAATAATGTCCTGATGCAGTTTCGTTTGTGGGTGTTGGGATGGTTGCGCCTGTATTTGAGTATCTGGTCAGTGGATGTGGCTTTCCTGTAGACCCTGGTCTGCAGTTCTCTATTGGCTTTGCGTTCTGCTGTGACAGCTTGAAAGGGGAGTCTATTATTGTTTTCTTCCTGTTTGGTGAACTTTATACTGGTAAGGATGTTGTTTATGTGTTTTTGGATTTCTTCTAATTTGGTGCATTTCGTGATGACAAAGGTGTCATCCACATAGTGGACCCAAAGCATTCGGCTAGAAGGGCATAGCTGTTTCTGCTAAGAGTCCTGATATTGGTCAGATGTCCCCCTTGATTTGTTTGTAGATCTTGTCTTTGAAGGTAGTGGGTAGTAAGGCACAGATCTACTAGTTTGTAGATGTTGCCCTTGCTGATGGAGTTGGTACTGTCATGAGTTTGTGTCCTTGGTTCGTCTAGAAGTGAGGCCAGTGTTTCTTTGGCTGGGGTGATGTTTATTGATGTGAGTAGAGCCGTAATATCGAAGAAAACCATTACCTCGTCACCTTCTACCTTCGTGTCTTTGACATTAAGGAATTCCTGGGTGGAGTCGACGGAGTGGCTTGAGTCTTCTACTAGGTATTTCAGTTTACGTTGCAGTTACTTTGCTAGTCTGTATGTCGGTGTACTGGGAAGTGAGACTATGGATCTGTGGGGGGGGCTTTATATATGTACCTTTGGTAATCCATATTCAGGAACAACGGCAGTCCGCCAATTCTTACACAACAGACCTAAACAAAAAGTCACAACACACCCAGAGACTCTAATCACCTTGCCATACATTAAAGACATCTCTGAAATGACGACTAATCTACTCTGGACCTAAGCATCATGGTAGCCCACAAAACTATCACCACACCAAAACAGCTCCTGATGAATTTAAAAGGACCCCACACCGACAACCAGCAGAATGAACAACATATGCAAAATATCCTGCTGCAACAAACTTTACTTTGGATAGTTAGGCTGGAAACTAGCCACCAGGATACATGTGCAGCAACTAGCCACCAAAAGACATAAACAACTATCACTAGTATCAATACACACAGGCAAAAAGAGACACCAATTCGACTGGGACAATACATCCATCTTGGGACAGGCTAAACAAAGACACGCACAGGAATTCCTCGAGGTCTAGCATTCAAAACGGAACTCCATGATTAAAAAATATCAATTTGGACCCCATTTACCAACCTCTCAGAAAAATAACCAGAAGTGATATCACCCACCATTCCAGACCAAGATACATAAATAGAAAGTGGGACATAACATCACCGCTTCATCAGAAGATCACTGATGATGTTACCTATTATGGTGTTGAAATGTCTGAGAACAAATCTACCAGCTCAGCAAGCAAACTTACAACCTGATGCACAACCTGAGCTCCAAATCCTCTCCAAAATCACAACTTCTTACAATGGGAATAAGCACTGAATTTTCAGAGGGAGTGGAGGGAACTATATAATGTGAATTTTATGTGAAAATAAGTGCTCTAGCACTAATCGTTTTCAGAAAGGGAAAAATACAATTATGTAATTTTATTTTTTGGTAATCCAAAAAATAAAATTATGATCAAAAGTCATCCTAAAAATAGACTATACAGATAGCCCCAATACATGTGGAGTTAAGTTTTGTACTTCGTCCAGAGATCAAAGCTATTCATTTTTGATACTTAACCAAAATTTTTAATTTAAACCAAAGTAAAATAAGTCTGCCCACAAGAAGCATTATAACTTAAACCAAAACGCAAAGAAAACTTGGGAAATAAATCAAAATAGTATGAGGGGGTCAGGGTCATGATGAATGTACTCCAGCCCCCATGGCGCCCATCTGTACCAAAAGGCTGGGAGAGTGAGAGTGAATACCAACCACGCTTTCCAAACACTGAGGCTGAGGGGAAAGTAGTCAGGGATTACACTCCCTCCACGATCCACTGCCCGGCCTTACTGAAGAGGCCAGGATGATGCATAAGGCTTGTACATGTGCCACAGCATCATGAGCAATTAATCAGAGGAGCAGGCAATGAAGAGAATCACAGAGTGAAGCGTTAGAGAGAAAGTGAGCAGTCAGTTGGTTTCGCAGTGCATTCAAATGCCTCACAACTAGCAACAGAGGAGGGACTGACAATTAAAGGGTGGGAGTCAGTGCATCTGAAGGTGATTTTGATAGATCTGCCTGTCAACAAATGACATACAGAAAACTTTACAGAATGGGAAAAAGTCTCTCGAGGGTCGTAGCTACTACTGACATAATTAACCCCTTAGTAGGACTGTCCAGTAAGGTGACCAACGTTAGAAGAGTGTGGGGATGGTAAGAGTTCAAAGATCATATGCTGAAGCCTCCAGTAATGTAATTCAAACAGAGATGAGCATCCCAAGTGGAATTAAAATGAAATAAGAAGGAGAAAAAAAAGCCCCCCACTGTTCCTTTTATCTGAATAATAGTACGACATAAGAGCAGAATCTTTGAATATGTTTAAGATAGAGGTAGATAAATTCTTGAGAAGTGAGGATGTGAAATTGTCTCAGAGAGAGGCGGGAATATGGAGTAATCGGATCAGCAATGAACTAATGCTGGACAAATCTTTTGGAATTCTAAGAAGACATTTCGAGCAAGATGGACAATGGGGACCCAGTGGATGTCCTGCACCTAGATTTCCCAAACGCCTTCAACAAGGTGCCGCACAAAAGGGTGTTACGTAAGATAAAGATGCATGATATTAGGGGTAGAGTGTTAGCGTGGATGGAGGATTGGTTGACTAACAGGAAACAAACAATGGGGATAAATAAGTGCTATTCTGGCTGGTAATCAGTGACCAGTGATGTGCCTCAGAGATCAGTGTTGGGACCACAATTATTTACAATTTATAAAGATGATTTGGAGTTGGGGATAACGTGTACTGTGTCAAAGTTTGCAGATGACACTAAGATGAGTGGCAGAGCAAAGTGTGCAGAGAAACCTTGTAGAGGAACATAGATACACAAAGTGAGTGGGCAAAGGTCTGATAGATGGAATACAATGTTAATAAATGTGAATTCATACATTTCGGTAGGAGTAAAAGTTAAAAAAGATTTTTACTTGTATGGCAAAAAGTTACAGCATGCTGCTATTCAGAGGAACCTGGGTATCCTTGTGCATGAATCACAGAGGGTTGGTCTGCAGGTACAACAGGTAATTAGGAAGGCAAATGGAATTTTGTCCTTCATTGCTAAAGGGATTGAGTTTAAAAGCAGGGAGGTTACATTGCATCTGTACAAAGTGCTGGTGAGGCCACATCTGGAGTACTGTATATAGTTTTGGTCTCCTTACTTGAGAAAGGATGTACCAGCACCGGAGGGGATGCAGAGGAGGTTCACTAGGTTGATTCTGGAGTTGACGGGGTTGGCTTATGAGGAGAGACTGAGTAAATTGGAATTAATATTCATTGGAATTTAGAAGAATGAGGGGTGATCTTATAAAAACATATAAAATTATGAAGGGAATAGATAAGATAAGCCCATAAGACCATAAGAATAGGAGAGGAAGTAAGGCCATTCGGCCCATCGAGTCCACTCCGCCATTCAATCATGGCTGATGGGCATTTCAACTCCACTTACCAGCGTTCTCCCCGTAGCCCTTAATTCCTCGAGACAACAAGAATCTATCAATCTCTGCCTTGAAGACATTTAGCGTCCCGGCCTCCACTGCACTCTGTGGCAATGAATTCCACAGGCCCACCACCCTCTGGCTGAAGAAATGTCTCCGCATTTCTGTTCTGAATTGACCCCCTCTAATCCTAAGGCTGTGTCCACAGGTCCTAGTCTCCTCGCCTAATGGAAACAATTTCCTAGCGTCCACCCTTTCCAAGCCATGCATTATCTTGTACGTCTCTATTAAGTCTCCCCTTAATCTTCTAAACTCCAATGAATACAATCCCAGGATCCTCAGCCGCTCCTCATATGTTAGACCTACCATTCCAGGGATCATCCGTGTGAATCTCCGCTGGACACGTTCCAGTGCCAGTATGTCCTTCCTGAGGTGTCCAAAACTGGACACAGTACTCCAAATGGGGCCTAACCAGAGCTTTATAAAGTCGCAGTAGCTGGTGTAGAGAGGATGTTTCCACTGGCAGGTGAAGCTAGGACAAGACGGCATAGCCTCATGATTTGAAGGAGTGAATTTAGGACTGAATTGAGAAGGAACTTCTTTACCCAGAGAGTTGTTAATCTATGAAATTCCTTGCTCAGGTAAGTAACTGACACTACTTCAGTGAACGCTGTAAAGCCAAGGTAGATTTTTTTTAAAAAAAATAAAGGAATTAACGGATATGGTGAGAATGTGGAAAAGGGGAGCTGAACCCACGAAAAGATTGGCCATGATCTTATTGAGTGGTGGTGCAGGCTGAAAGGGCCGGACAGCTGATTCCTGCTCCTAGTTTTATGTGAAAGGCACTAACCAAATGGAAATACTTTCTTCATTGGAAATCAGCACTCTAATAGGACAAATTGATGTTGTTATTGTTGGTCAAAAGACCACTTGCTTAAGTTGAACACATCAGATTGAAAAGGCTAGTGCAATGCTGCACTGCATAAATAAACTACAGCCAACAATGTTTCCACCAGTGGTTCTGTCTGGTTAAGATGAAACGAGATGGAAAAGAGAGAGTTTGACTTTTGGAGTTAAAAAAAGTAAAATACCAAACTGAATCCATTGTCCGTCCTCATGGTAGAAAATACCACATTTTCAGCACATTACATTCAGAAGTCTGATGTAAATCATCATTTGTCCCTACAGCAACTATTGTGAACACAATCTTAAGAAATTGGCCTTCTCCCTTGAATTACTAATCTTTGTCCAAATTGCTAGGCCACTTCAGGGAAGACAGGGCCGTCAACAACAACTTGTCTTTCAATGTAATGTTGAAAAAAATTCAAAGCATTTTCGCAGAGCATTTGCAAATGAAATTATGTCACATAAGGAGGGTAGGACAGAAGACCAAAGGTTGATTACAGAGTCATCAGAATAAAATATTTGAAGGGGTATCTTAAAGGTGCAGTGAGAGATAGCCTAAAGCTTAGGACGCAGGGTGCGGAAGGCACAATCACTAATGGTGAAGTGACTGAAAGGAGGAACATGCAGGACGGTTTGGGACATTTTGATGTTTATGGAGGTCACTGAGATTGGGAATAGATGGAGTCACATATAAACCAAACCAGGTAAAGGTCACAGATTTCCTACCATTTCGAGGGCACTTCCAAACTGGTGTGGCGTTGTTAAGGAAACAAAAATGATCACTTTTATTAATAAGAGCTTTTGATTTCTAGATCTTGTAAACCTAAATTTAAATTATCAAAATGCAAAGACAGTTGGCCCTCTTGTCTTTTCTGGATTATTTGTTGGGGCCTGTGGAATAAAACTTCAGTAATACAGCCAGGATACTACTAACTCCAGTTATTTAACTGTACATAGAGAAAAACACCTTACGAGTACTCTGTGGAGAAGAGAGACACATACTGAGCAGAAGCTGTCAGGAGGCATTACTAATATTGCAGACAGCAATAAAGGAAGGATAAGACTGCTTACTTTTAATGAAGTCATACCTCCAGCAAAACTA